>NW_028232763.1:4305000-5740000 GCF_057557595.1 Rhyacophila brunnea | reverse complement strand
TGCCATTATAGCCTAGATAATTATCTTTAAATGTGTAAATCTTAAATTAATGTAAATCTATAATTCTTTATTGTAAATATTTCACTATAATAATGTCGACATAAATTTTACTAATGGTTTTATAAATGCTTTTAAAAATTAATAAATATAATAAAATCTTAACACCACTTCACACGGACGTACTGAAATATGACTATATTCTAAAACATTAGAGCGAGAGGTTTAAAAGAATACTATTTTATGTAATAAAAATACTTTATGCAGTCATCAAATGTATAATATAAATATAAAGCATAATAAGGCTTCAAAATTATGTAGATTATCTACAACGTTTAAGGAATGTCCAGGATCATGCTTTGAAAATAGCATCAAAGCTCCATTTTGACGTACGCTGAGCATGTACCCCCTTAAAACCATGATTATTTGTCTGGAAACGTCGTGAACAAAGCGAGAGTCTCAATATTATAATATTTGCATATAGCACGTGCACAAAAAGAGAAACTATTTCTAATGGCGTTTGAATATTATATTTATATAGTGCGCAATGAGCAGCAACTGTGTGTGCACGTTGTAATGTCATACTACATAATATTATTATCTGACATCGAAAACGAGTCATGATGAGATTGATGACAATGTTGCCACCATCGGATGTTGTTTGGCGCGTGTACTAGTAACTTGTACAACCACTTAGTAGCTCCGAAATCCCGACCCGCTTCGGTGTATGGACCCGAGACCAGACCGAGGATATAAAGTAACCGCTTACTAAAATGTAGATGAATTAATTACAAGGTACTATTTATTATCAAGAGTCGTTAATTAGAGTATTATATAATATATTTGTCTTGAATTATCTGTAACGCATAAGATAAACCAAAGGAAAGTGATTAAGAGAGAGAGAGCAATAAAGGGAAAAGACGTAACACACACGTAAACGAAAATTATAAATTTGAAAAATATAGGAATAAAGGAATCATTGAATCGTGAAATAAAACAAATGGTACTCTCATAATAATTAGACAAATGCTTACAGTGCGGTAATAGGATATCGAGTATGTATAAAATATGTAATAAACGAGATTACAATAATTAATTTGTGACAGATTGACGAAAATGTACAACGAAGTAGGTATATGCTGTCGAATAAAAAACAAAAAATAATACATCCCTGAAAATTACAATTTCTATATGAATATGATCGATTCAAATTATTAAAGAGATTTAGAGAGTGGATAAATCAAAAAGCGTTATAAACACATATGCGTTTAGATAAGAAATTAGTGTGTTATCCAAGAGATATAAGGGTAATTATAATCAGGATAGGGTGTCAGTCAACAAAATATAAACATTATGGATGAGGAAGAATCATCAGCTAAGCGTCACCATTGACAAATGGACGAGTTCAGCGATGTCAGGAGACTCTACCTACAAAGACTCCGACAGGCTGATGCAGCAGCTCACATACAAATAATTTAGTCTGAAACACCAGAACAAAGACCGTAAGACAGAACAAAAACGTATGAGAAAGAGGGAGACCGGGAGAAGACGTATGAGAATATTGACATGTGGTATCATACTGCCACCTGGTAATATTTGCCAGTTATAATATATTAAATGCATATAAGAAAAACCCTACTTACGATGCAATAAAGGTCATTATTGCAATGCTATGAAATTTATTTCTGCACATTTTTTTACTACAATCAAATTTTCCGACCATGTCCGATCCTATTAGGATCATAAATCATAATATGGACCTCCACAGAGTAGAGGTTTGTATTAACAGATTTTGTTTTTTACGAGAAATGGATGTCAGCCACTTGCTCAACCTATTAGGTCCATACCCTGACTCACACAAATTGAAAAACAATATGTGTACTTGCCAGACCCAGGATTCGAACCTGGGACCCACGGCGTGATAGTCCAACGTTTAAGCCGCGCTCCCACCGTGGGTGTTAATCAAATTTAACCACATAATACAGAACTAATTATTATTTCTATGAAATAAACAAATAAACTAAGGGTCTCATAATTAAAAGGGTACCTACCTTCACGTAATGTATAGAACCAGTTTCCACTCCAACATATGCTAATTTATGCATGACAAAAGATACACACGAGGAACACCTGTGTATAAACAGTTACATAGTTGCATTGTAAGTGGTATTCTTGTAGCATAATATTATTAAATATGCTAAGAAAAAAGTCTCTATAAAACAGTAACATTAAATTCGAAATACCTACTCAACTTGATAAACTATTCACCAGGATACCTTTAATCTTTAACTAGGTACTTCAAAGTTTTATTTTCCCATACATCATCATGTGAAAACGGTTCTCGACGATGATCACAAAAATCGTATAATTAATCTATAATTATTTTAGAGGGAACATTGTTAATAATATGTTTGACTTTGGACGTCAACGAATGTGACTTTTTTCAGGTCGCAAAAGTCGTAGTATTATTATGTTGTTTCATACTTTCACGAAAGCAACTTGTTATGTACCTACCAACTATAAAGTTTCCACAGAAACGTGCCTGCGTGTTGCAGGTTTACCCGCAATCAAGCCATCAAAAATTCATGGAAAATCCGCCCGAAACTTCTTCATACAAAAAGTAACAGTAATTTTCCAATCAACTCACGAAAGACTCGTCACAGTTCGCCTTCAATAATTACAGTTATCTAATACAATGTCACTCAATTTATGATCGAATGCCTACTGGAGACGTCACAAGTCACAACCAGACTTGAGTTATTTGAAAGTTATTTTACATTTACTTCTTTATGGCCATAATTTCAATGAGAACAACAGAAGGTCCACGATTGAGAACGGGAAAAAAGAGAAAAGAGGGAAAAGAAAATATTATAATCAGACTTGTTCAACCCACAATTATTCAATTCTGAAATAATTAGTGTTAAAGTTATAGATTCATTGAAATAATACCTCATAATGTATCAGATGAATCACTTGAAGGCTTGTATTCAATGTTATCTGTTGAAAAATCTTCTATTTCTTCCAGCATTTCACGAATTTCAGACTTGTCCGCCATTGTTATGTGAAATAGACAAATATGGCACTCATTATGAATTATTTTATTTGATTGCACGAAATGACTGTAGATGGTAATGCCATAACTCATATGACGACAATTTTTAGTGATAGTCATATTTGAACCTGACAAAACATGAATATTTAATAACAATGAGGTGTCTAACTCAGTTTTTTTGTTTTTGTGGGTTGGACAAGTCTGGTTCTGATCCACACAAATACTATGTGGTAAATATGACATTAAGAGCGTACATAAGTGAAACGGCAAATAATTTTCATCTGTATGTAGAACGAAATTACGGCCGCGTTGTCATTCGGAGAGCAACAGTCGAGGCGTCTGCACGTCGATTCGTTTTGCCATGGCGTCGGATGAAAATATTCTTAAATCGTGTAAAGATGATTAACAAACTTTACGTATGTAGGTACTTAAAAAAGAAAACGTGTCAATGAATATACTATTATTATTACGAATATAATAATAAACATGACATAAAAAGGACGCATGTTGAACTTTTATGACAAATTATATTTCGTTCGGCTTCCGTCATTTGCACTCGCGACCCGCATTCCGCGCATCGCCTAGTCACGATCTTTTTCAGTAGCGAAGGGTGGAGGTAAGCTGATAAGATGCGCCATAAATAGCGCACATTAAACTTGATTAGTCATACGTATTTGTTTTTATTGAACTAAGGCATAAAGCCCATTGACGCAGCGAGTGCGGCGCTCGCGCAAAATTTCTACAAGTGGCGCGTAAATCAACGAAAATACAACGTAATCAAATACGCCAGCGCCCACTGGATTTGACGACGCATTTTACGCGCGCGCCGCATGAATCATCGTTTTTTCGCGAATCACCGCTTCTCGGCGATACGAATGAAAGAAAATACAATGGAGTCCATTCATTGAACACAGCGAGTAAAAACAAGCTGCGCGAGGCATCGTCGATCGACGGGCGGAAAGCAATTATTTAATTACAGAGAAGTCATTGTTTTATTTTATTGCGTGTTCAGTTTATCGCTGGTTGAATAATGTCATCGTAAATTTTAATTACAAGCCCCGAAATAATATAATATTTTTATTGCTTTGTTATGAGAGGCGCTGTAATAATATTTATTATGTGCTGCATGGGCCGCTTATAACATAGGTGAAGGGTAATGCGCGGGAAGAGACGTGTGATTATGGTTATGAATAAACACTGCATACGCGGACTTCGCGCGCCCGACGCGTCCTGTGGGCATCATCGCTGACTACAATTTACAGATGGTGCTGGCTAGTTTTTAAAAATCAATTAAACTCTGCCTAAAATAAATCATAATAGTTTTGCTATACTTTGGGCGATACAACAAAATTATGCACACTTTTTCATTCATACTTATTTGTTTTAGTTGGATTAAGAATACATATTACACATATTGTTGGTTCATTTTCTTAAATTCATTAAACCCTGCCTAAACCAAACTATAATAGATACAAAATATTATTTTATCTATAAAATATTCAAACCTATGTTTGATTTAGTTGCATAATTTAAGAAATTTTATAGATAGACGAGTATTTTTTTACTATTATTTATTATGGCTTGGTTTCGCAGGGTTTAATTGATTTTTATAAACTAACCGACACCATCTGTAAATTGTAGTCTTATTTCAATGAAAACAAATACGTATGATTGACAAAGTTTAGTGTGCACTATTTATGGCTGATCTTAACAGCCTACCTTCACCCTTCGCCACTGATTCTTTTTAGACCATGCCTCAGCTGAGGTATAAGCCTAAGATAATATACTCTCGATAATCCGGGTGCGAAATAAACAAGGTTTCAATATTTTTATATAAAATCGTCGCGACCCATTGATTATACTCGTATTCTGAAAATATATAAAAAGCATTCGGTCAAGATTGGTCCAAAATAAAGACAGTAACACTCGTCGATCGCTTACATATGTATAATCGAAAGTTTACTTATGTTCTCGGCGAATTGAACCGCTTGATGCATTTATTCTTTGTCAAGCGACATGCATATAAACCAGTGGTGGCGGGTGTAGAGATTTGAAGGCACTGACTGATTATGAGGCTCCACACGATAAAAAAAAAAAAAAAATCCATAAACTGCAACTGCCACCGCACCTTGTCAACATCGATATATCTCATTCTTAGAATCGCATCTTATCTTATCAAACAATTATTATTGAAGAAGACAACTATGTCACATAATAATACCTAATGGTTTATTTTTTTGTTTACAAATAGGTACATAGATACGTATCTGTTTGAGAAGGAAGTTATATTAGTTGCAGGGATTTTGATCTACTAGGTATTTTGAAATACGAATATTTATATGACTAGTTTGAACTATTACGACGCCCCTTTTAAATCGTATGACGAAACGATTGCGCCATCTGTGTTAAAGAAAATCGCCGCTGCTATAAACAAAGATAGTTCAATATTAAATACATACAACGGTTGGCATCGGACTCATTGAATAAATTAATACTAAATATTATCAGAAACTGAATGTACTCGTACCTACCTACGTTGCGGTTCCGTATAAAGATCGAAATTTGGGGTATCTATGGGAGCTTGAACAATCTGTAGACTTCGATCCATTCGACCTCATTCGTTATCATCAGAAGGTTTAACTCACAAAACAGATTAATAAATAGAATTCCGATAGGCTATATCCCAAGACACTACATGAAGGGTTTTGAATGTGTGAGTGTCCTACGAAAATGAACCACACATTATAGACGTGCAACAGTGTGTGTTGCAACCTTCAAATACACCAATATTGAATGAGCGTTAGTACATAAAACGAGAGCAGCTGTCAGAACAAAATACAAGCGTATTCTTGACACTTAAGTAAGTTTATCCCATTTTCTTCCACACTCGAGATCGTTTGGATGTGTCTCCACAGCCGTTAGATATTTCAGTTCCCGTTATTTCTGAGTTTCCTGGTTTAACTATAAACGAATACGTATATTTGGGAACACGATATGACTATTTTAATAAAAAAGATAACGGGACTATATACATTGATCACCTTCTAAATGGTATTAGTGGAACACCAAAAGAGTATTGATTATTTCTATCACCGATACTTTATTAGGGTTAGCAGGTTTACAGTGTTATAAAAATATAAAAAAATAGATATAATAGAATTATAACCATTGAAGTTTGGGTTCCATGACAAAACAGAACAGTGACAAAATAGAACAACGATAAATATAACTATGACCTTTCAGGAAAAATATAAATTTTATATTGAAATTGTCCTATCTCTATTATGTTGATAGATTTTTAATAGCACAGATTTTCAATACGCCATAATAAATCAAATTATATACCTAATTTCTGCATTCCCAATCTCTAGAAAGCCTCAAATAAACGGGACTTTGCCGGCTAGCTTAGGATATCTCATCTTAATCAATAATATAATATGTTCAAAATGATTGGGTGACTAGGTACAACGAAATAATGACCTAACCTAACCTAAATAGATTCCACTTAAAATTTATGTTTCATCTTTCCCCTAGCTGTTCTGTTTTGTCCGGTTACCGAAGTTTCTACTTACAGTGGATAGCCGCCCTAACATTATATATAAAAAGTATTGATGCTATACACACACCATAATAATATTATATCGATATGTTATTTCGATTGATAAAAAAAATACGGAAAAATACGCAAGACTTAATTGCAGCAATAAGTGTTGTTACTGCATCACGCGGCAGGCCCTTTGGGCTTGTGCAAGCATTTAAAATTGCTCTATTTTTATGGCGCCGTTAGACTTGTACACAGACGTTAGCATTTTTAATGTACCTACTATTATGTTAGTTAAATATAGTAAGAACAACCAGTAAGGAGGGTATGACTCTCAGGGGGGAGGCATTGGCGGTGGTCATTTTCTGAAAGGCTATAACTTTTCCAATGCCTTTAAGCACTCGGGACGTAAAAGGAAATTATATTTAAAGAGCATTGGTCTTGGTATCTAATACATAAATCAAATTGGTTAGGTATTTAATAAATAATGAAAATGCCAGTGCCCATTCCCTCATTTCACGATTATTATACACAAGTATTTCTTTCTGAAATACCTACGAACTAGAGATGGGAAAACTGGTCGATTTTGAAGACTAAGTATACTTACTACCAGTATAAAAAAATACTTAGTAAATAAACTTGTTCCAAAATACTTACTAGTATTTGAATACTATACAGAGCGTTTGGCGTGCGTATGCGACAAAAGTTTCATACTTAACTGAAACAAAAACCAACTCCATATTAGTATATGAAATATCGGCTTCAATAGAATCGCTAAAAATACACTGAGCTGGGGTTTTCGAAATGTCCCATTTATTATAAAATTTTTAACACTTTTTAAATTTATGAGTTGTTTTTATGTTAAGTTATAATATTCTTGTTACCATAAAATGGATAACAATGATTTTTTTTATTGTAAACTGCGTCACCTTAGTCACCTCACCATATTTCCGAGGGAATAATATGCTGCTACAGAAAAATTATGACCTAGTTGTTCATACATAAGATGATGTCATTCGCATGCATAGACTAATAAATTAAAATATAATTGTATTCAAGTGCTACCTCGCTCGCCCGCATTTAATGTCAATAGTATTGAAAGTCTACCAACTAGCCAGCGACTCGCGATGATATAATCACAAGTTTTTTGGAACAAGTTTATTGGGCCACATGTACTGAGTATGGGTAGTTTCATCCGATACTTGAGTACACAAACTGGTGACAGTATTTCCAACTCACCTCTACTACGAACGCATTTTTCTTAAAATTATGAAATACTCATTGATATTTTTCCAATAATTCTAGACCTCACAGAAAAGGTGTCGTTTCTGACATTTTTTTTTTAGTTTTATCGAATGATATAGGTAGGTAATACCTACAATTACATTTATAAATAATATTATGGAAGATGCTCAGTTATACTTAACAACACTGTCGTTTTTTGCACACCGGCAGTACACTATGATCTTCCAACAATCTTCCAACGACCGATATCATGACTTACACAATATTTTCGATATACATATCATTATATTTAATTATTTCAAGCTATGAACTTTTTCATGCCTTTAGTAGTTTGACACTCCTTACTGGCAGAGCATTCGAATTGATAATATGGTAGGCAACACGAAAAATTTTAAACCCAGCAAATCAATACCTACGTTTTTCTTGTAAAATGCATTTTTTAATATCTAACTAAATAATAAGATATTGGTTGTAGTCACAGACAAAGAATAAAACTAACATGTTTTATACACTAATTGATTAGTAACATCAATTGTACGAGATTACCCCACATTTATATCTACAGTTTAGTTTAGAGTAAAGTGTGTTATTAATAACATAAATGTCGTTATTTCAAAATTTTTTATGGGAAGTGAATAGGTATAATAGGTAAAAAAAAAAACAACGACATAATTTCGTTTCTAGGCTTTACATAAAGTGTTGGATTCTGCAAGTACGTCACTTTAGCTCTGGGACCCAGAATTTATTTCAGATCTACATTATTAATAATTAAATACTATGTCCGTGGATTAGTTTGTTTCTAACATTCTTACCGATTTGTTCAATATAATAAACAAATATAATAGTATCTTCAACCATTAAAAATGTAGTCGCACTAGCTTTAAAATTCAAGCAACGACCTACTGCATTGATTGCATCATACATAATGTGTTTGTTTATTTCAATGAAATGAACCAACAAAATAAAAAATACTACTACTGAATTAAGCC
Organism: Rhyacophila brunnea; assembly: GCF_057557595.1. NCBI lineage: Eukaryota > Metazoa > Arthropoda > Insecta > Trichoptera > Rhyacophilidae > Rhyacophila > Rhyacophila brunnea. Next base: position 5,731,176 of record NW_028232763.1, on the reverse strand, counting down.
ACATGTCTGAATTCTAATTATTGTTTCCTATGGTCGGTCGACTATGTTTTAAAAAAACAGATAACAAATATTCACCGATAATAATCGAGCGACATTTCAGCCCAAGTGAGTGGTGTCTGCAGTTGTCGAATGAAGATAGCAACAGCGGTCACTAAAAAAAACACAACATACCATTCAAGTCACGCCACAAATGGTCAATAGGCTAGCTTGACCCTTGACACGTTTACTTGAACAGTGAAGACGCACCATGTCCATATTTCACATTTTCAACATGAAAAACCTCCACAACAGCTCAGAAGTCTTTAGACACAAATACACAATTCACTTATATTTTATTTTGACTAAGTAAATATAAAATCTTTAGAAAAGATAAAGTTAGATATTTATGTTTTGATGACATATATATCAACGAAACGAATAGTAGACGACGACAATATATACTCCAAAGAATCCTTATCAGAGGCAAATTAAAAAGACCAGGAAACGTATTATTTTATTTTACCACGTTTTCCTTAGCTCGCATTCATGTTTATCCGGTGGATTTTTTTTCCAGTATAAATCTTGCAATCGATTTTTAACTAACCTCCCGACTAGCTAGACATTTGAAACTTTTAGAATATATCAGAACACGATGCCAATGCATTCTTTTAATACGTTTAGCCATCTTTAAGTAGAATTGAATTCATTTTTATTCAATAATTCAATTCAATTCAAAATAGCAAAAAAATGATTTGTTGACAATTGCCTTATTTGTCATAAATTATTAATACATAGAATTGTCAAGTTTATATGATTCAACAGAAAATTTAAAAACGTGATATTTAAAAAGTTCTTTTTATCTTGTAATTATTTGATTATTGTGTTTGCCTTGTTTTCCCGTACAAGGTTTATATGTCATTTGTGAGTAGCTATTTTATATGTAATGATTTTTGTCATCCACCATTGAGTGATGTAGTCATTTTTGGTCAAAATGTAGTGAAGAGTGATATAGGAGAAGCTTTCTTGTGTATAAGTACTGCGGATTCTTCTTATTCGTTGTAAGGAATCTAAAACTCATTTAGCCACATTATGCGAAGACATGTTAAATTTTACGATAAGTATGATAATTATCGTAAAACTTCTTAAGCAATTATGATAATTATCGTAAAATTTAACGAGGTTGTCGCGCGACATGTTGCCAGTGTGGACCCGGCATTACACAGCGTTGTTAACTTAGCGTTGTTTTTGCCAGATCTAGCATTTCTAGCATAGGCATCTAACATCTAGCTTGCAAAATAGCGTTCAATCTAACATTTTTCGACACCGCAAATTGTATTAAAATTATCATAAAAACGCTGGAATATTACACCGTATTTACTTTAAAATCAACATGCTGCCCAACTAAGCAATAAAATAACTATTATAACATAATTACGATATTTAAGTGTTGTCCAAATTATGTACCTGCATTAATTTTTAGTTGTATGGATAATTAATTGTTAGTTGTGACACAATAAGTTCAACTTCAATATTTTTGGTATCCAATGTCCATAATTATGATTAAGTATTAACTTTTTGAAATGCCAGTCTTTTTTTTAATTTTGTGAAAATCTAACTTATTTCTTACCCTATCTGGCATATTTTTATGAATGACAGTTGGCAATACTTCTACACTTCATACGGCGGAAAGGTCGAGAGGCGTGCGGCGGGGTCAAACGCTACGTTTTGTGAGTTGTGTTTGCGGGCAGCTGAGTTGTAATGTTTATTCACGGTATTTATGGGTTTCTTATTGTATTTATAATACATATTTACCAACCCTTGTAAAAAAAAAGTAACACTGAAAATAAGCAAAGCCGGGGTCCAATCAGCTCATTCAGTTTGCTTACATGCTTTATAATTAATATTTTTTATATATTTTTTTATATATTTTTTTAATAATTTTTGTACATTTTACTTTACTGTTTTTGTTATACTGCATAATGTATGTATTTCGTCTTTATCCTGTTTCTTTGTTTTTAAATGTCATGTCGTGAATGTCTTAAATTTATAATTTGTAATGTTCACGGTATGTAAAAAAAATTAAGTTTTTTGAATTTGAATAAATCGCCACTTGATCAAGAAAGTATGACTATTATTAATATATTGACGTTATGTAACATATTATAGGTATGTGCGTGATAATTTTATTGATAACAGGTCACGAGTTACACGCCACTGAACTCGTGCATGACTCACAAATTGATGATTAAAAACAACATCCGACACAACCGAAATTCAATTTGTTGACCGGTGTGTTATCACATCAGTGTTATCAGTGTTATTTATCACTTATCAGCGAGAAAAACTGTGTAAACTCTCCTATCGCCGAAATTCTCATTTGCAATGTGGGACGGTCTTTATCTATTTATCGATATCACGTTAGACACCACGCGCTTTCAGCAATAAATAAAATACATGTTGCATGAGTTAGTGTTGACGATACTAATAGCGCATGTACACGTGCATGGATTTACTGGCAAAAATAGTGCGAATTTTAAACTATCGTGACAATACACGTAAAAGTGCTGACTGTCTCTCCAATCTCATTTTTCAAGAGCAAGCGAGACGCGTGTTGTCATTTTATGGTACTATTTGACAGGTAGTCAAAATCGGTTAACCTCAAAATGAGTACAGTTCGTCTTTTTGCCGGCAGGTTCGCCACTTTAGTTCTACTGCGCAGGCGCAGATCGAAAATATCTCTACTGTCCCATGAAAATTCAGAAACTTCCAAACTTTTTTGATTTATGCATGCAAGCTTGCAACTGCAGGATAATACATGTTTACCCATGCATTTTCTTGTTATACCGCGACAATACTTACTGTCAACAGTAAATCCATGACCGACCAAAGAGAAATCTTCACAACGATTGAGATAAGTCCGAGTTGTGAACCTAGGAAATATATTCGAATATTTATCGCTCCATTGATAGCGTATTTAATATTTATTGTTTATGAAAGTTTAAAATTTGGAATCCGGAAATCCCGGGTGAGAGTCCAGTGCCTTACTCACTGGACCATGAGGGTCACCTATGGTAATATTCCGAGTATCCACCGTACCGTAGTGGTTTTTAAATGTCTCCATTTCAAAGGCCATAAACGGTTTATGAGCAGCCAATTGAAAATTTTCCCCTCAGCAGGCCAATTCTAACATATCACTTAACATAAAAATAGCTAATTGTGATAAATATATCACATTTATCACTTTACGTATTCTGGCGGTAAATTTTTACCGTCTTCGGTCTCCGGTTTATGTAAAATGTTAACCTTCTGAACTGTCAAAGGGTGATATGGAAATGTGATACACTCTCTTGGCCATGCTAACTTTAAGAACGAGACAGCGTACAGTAAAAATAAAACAATGATTCGGTTGATCGATGGTGTGCGTGCGATGGGTAAGCATACTAGTGCTACTAATTACCTGGCAGCCGATGTACTCGTGCCGCTGACGACGGTATACGTATACGTACGCATTCAATCCTCGAACCGAATCATTGTTTTGTTTTTACTGTACCTACGTTAATTTTACATATTGAGAATTGATGCGCAAGACCGACTGTTTTGCTGCAATCGCAATGACTTGACTAATAAAATTGTAGGTTATGTTGATATTTCTGACGTGTCAATACAAAATTCTTGTGTTCGGACTTATCCGCTTGTGTTCGGCAGCACGAACATATCCGAATTTGTCTACCAACCTAAATTTTCGTCGTATTACGAATTAGAAATAGAGAGTCATGTTTAGATGACATTTAATAGATTCATTAATAAGAAAAGGCTTGGACAAGCTTGCTAAGTCCGGACAATCCGGTTGTGGTAAGCATATCGACGGGTACACATCAACCAGCCGATAGACATCAGGTCGACAAAGGCAATAAAGACTATGGCACAATTAATGGTTACAGATAATTTTATCGCGCGATCGCGACGGACATCCGTGTCATAGAAAATAGCGCGGCATAATTGAATTTCATTTTTACAGCGGAATCCAATTTAGGCGGACAAAGTCAAAATAAACTGATTTATAAATATTTTAATACGATGCCGGTTGCATCGGGAAACATAATTTCATAAACAACGAAATACCGCTGACAATAATATTATAACGGACAAGTAAAATAATTATTTTGTGAATTAAAGTTGATGAAATAAAATCTGAAGCCGAGAGGTTAACTGTCTTGTTATGATATAATGTTGAAAATGTCCCTCTGAGGCGGACGAAACCGGTACTAATTTATTATATAAAAGTGGAATAAGTACTACAAAAAAATTGCGTTTTATTAAATAAAAACAACAAAATAATGCACAATCATATTTTGATACCTATTATTATTGTTTTGGTCCACCATTCGTTTAATTAGCTAATTGATAACAATGAAAGTAAATAATTATTTGCTTTATCTGTAGCACTACACATTTCAATATTTTGTTAAACGCTCGTAATAAAAAAAATATATAACGTTAAAGAATTATTTAGCAAGTGGTCAATTCAACTTGTTTTCGCCCCAGAGTGCTTCAATCGACCACTATAATAATATTATGTACTATTCAATATCAAACGAACGTATTTTTTTCTAACATATTTACTAACTGATATGGCCTAAGGATATCCCCAGAAATAATGGGAACTGAAATACCTAACGGGTAAGGAGAAGCACGCAACCGATCTCGAGTAAGTTTATGCATTGACGCTCATTTAATATTGGTGTATTACAGAGACCATTGCGTCTATAATGCGTGGTTCATTTCGTAGGACACTAACACATTCAAAACCCTACGTCAAAATTTACTGTATTGGTATATGGCCTATCGGAATTCTATTTACTATCTGTTATGTGGATATCCCTAAGGTGGCATCTGTTTATTCTTAGAATATGGCGTAAGGTGTGACCAGAAATCATAAAACATCTAGCGGACAACGGTGTTTATTCAAATACAATTATAACAAGTTTTCAATCATTGTCCCGAACCAAATATCCACACGTTAACAAACGATTGTCGGTTTGATTTTACATTGGAGAGCGGTATATCTCATCGTATCCGACTCTGTCCCATGATTTCTCATCTTCTCGGGGCAGAGCCTTTTTTGGAATAATGGGATAGGTATTAACGCTAGGTTCTGTTACAATTCTTAAACAAATTTAGTATACTTACAAAACAATACTACAATATTAGCGATATTTACACTTTTTTGACCGCCAAATGATGATTCTAGCTTGATTTCGGAGGACGCCCAAAATGTAGGTATCTGTACATAACTATATACACGGTGATGAACATTTTTCTAAGTAGGCAGGCATTGGTTAAAATTGAGTAAATATATTTACAAAGTGACAGAAATATTTCCGATTTCCGATCCGTATTTCTTAAAAAAAAAAAGATAAACGATGCCTGTCAAGCGAGGCAATAAACAGGGTACAAACCTTATAATATTATAAAGGTGTGGTAGACTTTTACTACAACTTACAACACTGATAATGTATAAAACATTTTCATTTTGTAAGTTATGCTGGGTTCGAATTAAATTAATGACGTCCCAAGTTTTTTTCACCCCGTCCTTTCCTAATCAACACACGCGATCTTGAAGCCTCCTTCCTTTAAGGGTGCTTACCTGTCAAATGTGGACAACATAACACCTTGCTTCGCAGTTGTATTTTATAAACATGTGCGATTTGACAACTAGTAATAAATTAAATAGTTCGATGGTTAATAAAAAAATATAATCGATAATTTGAAACCGGTAGCAGCGGGTCTATTCTATACACAAGGCTGCTTTCGGTCCACTACGGCAGCTAAATAGGGTAGAAAAGTATCGACTTATTAACACTTATTGTAACAATTACAATAATTTAGATATAATTGTTACAATAAGTTGCAATGTTTTAACTGCACCTCTCTTCCCTGTGATGAATTTTAGACCGAGATAGACAGTTTTGACAGTTCAGACGGCTAACTTAATGTAATTGTTACAATAAGTGTTAATAATTCGATACTTTCCTACCCCATTTACCTGCAATAGCGGACTAAAAGCAGGCTTGTATATAGAAAACACCCGCTAGATGTCATCATTGTGCCTTCAAATCCAAAATAATATGTGTTGTTATCATAACTCTATATGAATGCACATATTGCACATTTGCACATAATCGATGATTCTTTTCTTGATTAAGTTTGTCTTTCTAGCGAAAAACAAGAAGCAAAAAAATCACATAACCGTTTTCATTCAAAAGAATCTTTTGAAAATTTAATAATAAACGATAACGAACTACATAGTTGGTTTTGGGGAACAGTGTGGTAAATTTTTCTATTTTTGCGAAAACATATTATTTTATGAAAGTGAGAGCCAGTTTCGAAGACATGACGACGATGTTTCCTATTTAAAAAATTGTAATAAACTTAGCAGTGCCGTTCATAATGGCAGTATTTAGGCTAGAGGAAAAGCTGAATATAAAACATAGCGGTTTGTAGAGTTTGATACCTCCAGCATAATCTGATTACGCTATTGTACATATCATAATCTTTACAAAATAACAGTAATTTTCAAACAAAAATACATATTGTTCCAGCTCTAAAAATTCCCCTGCCTGTAACTCTGGCAGGTAAATATATTTTGGAATTATGCAACCGGCCCAATAGCCCAGAGTCATGTGATTTTATCTGCGCTAATTCTATCAAGCTGGTACATCTGTCATTTACTGGATATTATACTCAGTTCTTGAAAGAAGGGTTAATATTTCTTTGAATTGTCTCGACTTGCAAGAGTTTAATTCTCCATACGAATATTGTATTATTATAAGTAAATAAGTGTATAAACTCCATGCAGTTGCATGATAATACAATCATTGGGATTATATTTGTAAATTCTAATGGATTTAAATTCAAATTCCATCAAGTACCTTCGATCGATAGTATTGATTTATTTGTAAATATCTAGCAATAACATGGAAACAAAAGTCAGACGATGAGTACAGACAGCCGACCAGTGTTATTTTGGAATCCGCAAAAATGTGAAATCCAAAGTGGTATATGGGAAAATGAAAATCAGGAAATTATATAAAACGATCCCCAGTCACAGTCCTCGCCATCCTCGCTCGTACATCTGAAAACGGTCAGTTGATAATTGATAGAAAAACAACAATGGAGAAGATGGGTGTGGCCCATGCGTCATGACCACGAAGTCTGAGAGAAAGAAGGGTTGTTGCATCGCGAATGATATGATGATAACTAAATAGTTATGTTCAATAATAATGGTGTTGTGCTATTCAATATTAATTGCAAGCCTTATCTTTCAGATACACAACTTCGATTTGCAAGTGTGATAGCATGTGCTGGTATCAGTGTTGCCAACTGGTATTCACAAAAATATACCAGATATGGTAAGAAAATAAACCAGATGGCAGAAAAAGTGTCTCGAAATTAGCATTTCAAAAAAATATCTCGTAATTATTAACCTTCTCTAACAAAATAAAAAAAGATCTAAAAATAATTTCAGAATGAGCAATTATTAAAATAGAATTCAAAATGAATGCAGGTAAGAAATTTAGTCAACATTTTGTATGTCACATTCATAATATACCTATAATGCCGAGTCTACACTGGCAACCTCGTTAGATTTTACGATTATGATAATTATTGTGTGAAATTAAGTGAAACGGCAAATAATTTTCAACAGTAGGTGGAACGAAATTTCGCAGTCGTCGCCAATCGGAGACTGACGGTCGAGGTGTGAACACGTCAATTTGTTTTGTGATGGCGTCGGAGGAATATATTCTTAAATCGTGTAAAGATGATAAAAAACGTTCCGCATGTACTTGAAAAATGCAACATGTCAATGAATATACTAGTATTATTACGAATATAATAATAAACATAACATTAAAAGGACGCATGTTGAATTTTTATGACAAATTATATTTCGTTCGGCTCGCGTCATTTGCACAATCCGCGCATCGCCTAGTAACTATCTTTTTAGACCATGCCTCAGCTTAAGTATAAGCCTAGAGCAATTGGCAACTAGTTGCCAGTGAGGACACGGCATAAGGTACAAAAGACCAACATTTGATTTTTATGCAAATCTGGTATAATATTCTGGCTCCATTATAAGAAGTTTAAAGCTGTTTGAGGTATCGAAAAACGCTATACGCCAGATGCAATATCGTCGGTGTTTTGTAAAAAGGGCGAATTAACCAAAATGCTACTTTACAGGAGGAGGATTTTTAACTTTTGACATTTATTTGTTTTTTACCTGTAGATGATTATAAATATCTAACAAGTTTATAATAAAACTTAGAAAGAATATTGTCATTATAATATGTATTATTATATAATATTTTAAAAGGCCTAATATGTCACATTTGCTTTTTATTTCGTAATTTTAATTAATTTAATTTTAGTCGATTATCGTTTTTAAATACTTTCCTGTGGAGATAAAAATTCGCCGTTTTTACACAACAAAGCTAGTGGGGTACATATTGTATTTTCATTAAAATCTCGATTTCGCCAAAATGGTTGATTCGCCCTTTTTACAAAACAACGACGATATATGCAAGCTGTATGCCTATTCAAAAATGCTAGATCTGGCAAGAAAAACGCTAAGTTGGTAACGCTGGCTGTTATGCTATGGAATACTATATAACTTAATATTATCTTATCAGTTTTCACATCACTATCAGATCTATATTATCACTGCTCGCCACTTGACGTCAGATGAATCATAAATAGTACAAGGACCATGCATAAGATTATAAATTATTTATAAATATAACCAAATATTGATTCCTAATATGACACTATTAATAACAACTGGAAGTCTGTATATTATCATTATTATCAATATCATTTATCAATTAAGTACATAATTACGTGATTTATTATTTTATGAATATAGTAAAATTATATAATAATTGTTTAAATAATCAGCAGTCATAATAACAACGTTAAAATTAAATTGTATCATATTTACAAGGCCACGAGGCGTCGACATAGTGCCTCAGCGGTCGTGAACCTATGACAGTGGTAATATAAGTATCTATACTGAATTATATAGTTCCCCTAAGTTTTCTTAACGACCACCGGGTTGAAATCTCATATAAGTACATTTACCTTCTGGCGTATATACCTAACAAAGTTTTACGTAGGTAACTTTGAACAGCACCAGAAACATACGTATTGAAAGAAATGGCTCCAATGAAAATCGAACTCACATTTAAAACATGTCAGACAGGAGCTTTAACAATGTACATAGCGTTCCAAGAATCTGCTAATATTTATGCCTAAATACATCGGTGAATACCCTCTACATCTAATGTAAATAATGGCAACAATGTTTTGTAATGTTAAAACAAGGTAATAAATAAAATTGTATATCTTTGATTCATAGATGGCATCAAGATTTTTAGAAGTTCTAGTTTTAACGTCCTTCAATTGCTAATACAGTTGCATGTAGTACTTATCAATTCAGGTAGATACGATTCGCACTTAGAACCGGTTATTTTAAAATTGTACTTACGTATGACCTAAAGCCGACTATATTCAGGTCGCGGCACTGATTTGCGAATCTTGACGGTAGTGCTAGTCATTGATTATTTACGAACGCAATGCGGTAACTTCTTCGCAATAAATAAAGATTTTTCGATTGCATATTAAATTTCGTTCAAATTAATACAATTTATTTCAATATGCAACAATCTTCGTTTTTTACAAATAGTTGACCATATTGCATTCGAAGTATTAGCAATAACAAGCGTTGCCATCGACGTTTATAGTGTCGTGTCACGGCCTAACTATTAATAATTGATAGTGGGCGCTTGGGTACGACCACGGCGAAGGAGCGTACCTAACTGTGTTGTAAGTTGAGGAATACCTGTAAATTTAATTAAATATTTTTTTTATTTAAGACTGCCTAAAATAATTAAAATAAAACGTTCGTTGCGCTTGGCGCTATTACTTAATTAATATTATAAGCTGGCGATAGCAAAATAAATTATTACAATTCTATTGAAATTAACATTTTACGGGGTTGGCAACTATTTTTGTCCACGTGGACATGGCGGTAGGTAAGTCCGCTCTTGAAGCGAAAGTAAAATTTGGTTATGTATTGTGATATGTGGCGACATGGCCCCCACAAAGGGGGGGCTGACAGGGCTCTAGCCTGGGGGCCCGGGCTCAGTAGGGGCCCGGCGAGGCCAGTCGACCAGATAAGTGAGATAAACACAAAGCACAAATTTGCTTTAATAATAAAAAAAAAACTCGCCTGCGGTGCTATTTTACTTCGGTAATGTTATTACTTTAAATTATATGGTTGTAAGTACGATACAAATATTATTTGTGTATCGACACTCGACAACTCCTTAATTTAAATGGATTTATTAAAATATACAACAAAAAAGCACTACATATACACACTAATTTTACCGCGTACCTACACCATTTTATAAAACGATACTGTAGAGCATCACAGTGCCTTTATCCTTAGAGATAGGTAGGGGGGCCCACCAAAGATGCTAGCATGGGGCCCGGTTCAGGATGTGGGGGCCATGTGTGGCAACTTCGCTCCTTTGAAAAACAGACGATAGAATAGAATATAGAGATTCTGTAATAATAACTATCAAATAATATAACCCGTTTCCCTTTCTTTCATACGTTTACGTGTATGTTCTGTCTTAGTCGGCTCTCACATCTAAACTCGCTTCGTCTGCCGCACAGCTATAAATCAAACCTTCTAGGAACGTCGCTCCGATATTGCATATGAAGACCGCGCACATATATTTAGCGACAGTCGCGCGTGACCTCTCGAAACGTATATTATATATTTGGATGCGGCGACCGGCGAGCGATGAGTATGCGTTCTGGAGTCTTTGACTCGCAGCCCGAGACGCTGTGATTTGTTGCTAGCGGCACTAATGTTTTTGTGCGGCCAATGTGCGGACCTCCATTTGGCAACATACTTAATGATTTTTTTTTTGATTGATTGTATACGTTGTCAATGCCGGGTCCACACTGGCAACATGTCGCGCGACAACCTCGTTAAATTTTACGATAATTATCATACTTATCGTAAAATTTAACGAGGTTGTCGCGCGACATGTTGCCAGTGTGGACCCGGCATAATGCAACAGGTTGCCAGCAACTCGTTGCCAATGTGGAAAAGGTTTAAGGTTTCAACAAGTTACAGCAACCCATACTATTATAATAAATTGGCCTTAGATCTCTTGGATATCGCGCTAATTTCTCTATACTCTAATCACGTGATGTGCTATTACCGCACTGTAAGCACCTGTCCAACTATTATGAGAGTATCATTTGTTTTCTTTCACGACCCGATTAAAATAAACGATTCGACGATTTTTCAAATTTGGAATTTGCGTTTATACGCGTACGTTTAATCAGTCTGTTCCCTGCATCGTTCTCTCTTTTATATTTTCATAATACGTTTCTTCTCATGCGTTACAGATAATCCAAAGCAAATATGACAAAACTGACGCTGGTTGATAAGGTGTGTTTCAATATATTTTGTAACGTGCTATCAGTCCGTTTTAACCGTGTCTGAAAAATACAATATGTATGCGATAAGAAACGAAAAAATGAGTTCAATGGACGATGGACACTGTTTCCGGTGAAATACATACGTGTTATACCTATTACCTACATATTATTTAAGGATTGTGCACAATAAGTTTTTGTAATAAATTATAGAAACAAATTAAATGGTATAGTTTTATAAATCAGCTGAATTTTAAGCTATATTATTCACCAAATCTCAAAAACAAGACTTACCTACTTCTTCCCGGTTGATACAGAAATATTGTTGGAGGTTTGCCATCGCTGCGATAAGTAAAGCAACATAGAACTGTATCAAAGTAGACATTAATAACTGTTCAATTTCTTCGAAATATGATAACGGCAAGTGTATAATTATATTAATTAATAATGTCTGACTTCGTTATCTGCCGAAAAGTGCTTTGATGGAACTGTCTGTTGATAAGAAAAAAAGATTGCATTTATTATGGCATCATGATTTTTGCTGATTGATAATATAGATAATAATATCAATTTTATCAATATCAATACGGTTTCCAATAGTGGCTGCAGTGAGGGATGACGAGGTGCCTCTTTCTGTAAGTTCTTAAAAATTGTATGAAAACCGAAATAGCTATCAACTAATAAACTGTACGACTGTACACAGTTAAAACTAAATGCCGCCTATTCGACGCTTGCATTCTGACCGTTCTGCTTTACGGTAGCGAATCATGGCACCTTACGAAGGCTCAGAGCAACCGAATACTTAGCTTCGAGGATAGATGTTTGCGACGGATACTGGGTGTGCGGGTGGTATGACTTTATAAATAACGAGGAGATACGAGATGGAACCAAGCAGCCTCACAGAGAGAATAGGCGAATAAAACCTCAGATGTGACAAAATTTAAAATGTACAGAAGGCACCAAAACTGCTTCACAAGCACAACAATGAAGGTAGACTTTTTAATTGTTCTTTGTAAGTGTAAATAATTTGACTACAAAACAGGTATGTAGTGAGGTGCTTGTCATCCTTGAGTATAATATCTTCCATGTAATGTGATGACTGATGACTACAGACATTGGATGTATTACGGACTTAAAATGAGATTAATGAACAGAAATTTAAAAAAAATATTTATGACAAAATTGTCACATCGAAGGTTTCAAAAGTTTAACGGCTATTTTCATGTGTGATACACTGATACAATTTAGTGGTCTAAATTCCACTAATCTATAATGAAACGAATAAGTATAATAAAATTCAAGGCTTACCTTTGATTGATGGGATTTTTACGGGCAAATAAAAGGGCGATTTTATGATTTATTTACAACGCAATTTGCGGGCAAAAGCGATGGAGCGCCGTAAAATCACGGATATTGAAAACGGTATATCGATAAATGTGTGTTTATATTGAAAATAACGGCACGAAAATGCTTCCACATTGTACAAATATTAATAGTGACGATAAATCTCGCCCGATTAGTTGGGTTAGCTAGCCTCAATACGAATGTGAAATGTCAGAAAATTGCGGCAACGAGTTTTTCTTTTGTTTTTAGCTTTCGCGTCGATTCCATTTTTGAATTTTTTATTACAATATAATGGGTTACTGTGAAATCTGTTCGAAATGTCACTACGGATTATGGAATATTTATATAGGTACTTTGTTACCTTATTGATTTAGAAAGATAGATTATCTCTGTACCAGTGGCGTGCGGTCGATAGAAACTGTAGCTGTAGATCATCAGTGGTTGTCAAACTGTAGCGCATGCGCCAAACGTGGCGCATTGCATCTTTTACGCATCTTAGTTGATATTACTGGCCATCTCAATGATCTAAATGTAATACTACAAGGCAAGAATAAATTATTTCCTAGCTAAGTAAATATCATCAGTTCATTTAAAATGAAATTAAAACTGTTCATCTCTCAGTTAGAAAATGAGGATATGAGTCAATTTCCACACTTGAAAGGGCAGAATGAATGTGATGTCACGAATCTTTCCTCCCTCTTTTCAAAAATTATACATTGAAATTTAAAATTTCAGATAAAAGTCAAACGTCACTAAATTATCGGATGAAAAAAAAAACACCTGAAAAATCGGAAGGTATTTTATAAAATGACACATACTGGCGAAAACTCATTAAATTAGGATATTTTTTCATACATAAGTAGAAAGTTTCACAACTTAATACATGCAATGGTGGATAAAAGCATGTCTAAAGTTTAAACGCAATGTTCAATTATTACTTCAGAACACATAAAATTATTAAATGATGCGTGCAGGTGAACAATCTGAGGTACCATGGCTACGACAAAAGTAGCAGTTGTAGTGTATTATTTGCTATCTTTTGAGAAACTTAGTGCCCCTCCCCTACTTCACCCAAGGGAGGTGGTAACATTTTGGGAATCACTGGCATATAGAGTTTAAACAGTGGCATGTGTGTTTATTTTTTATTCATAGTTATTGGACATGATTTATGTTTATAAAGATAACATTAGAATTTCAAGTAAATATTAAACTAACTAGTAGCGTTAATATCCTGTTAATAAATTCAGTAGCTACTGTGTACTTTGAAAAATTGTGTTGACCATTACTCTATACTCCTTTATAAAAAAGTACCTGAGATTTCATATTTTTTTATTGAAAATATATAAAGTACTTAAGGGGGGGGACATGCTCGTCGAAGGTCAAAATTGAGTTTTTATTGTATTTTCAAACCATGATCCTGGACACTCCTTAAACGTTGTAGATAATCTATTTATATAATTTTGAAGCCTTATTATCCTTTATAATTATTTTAAACATTTGATGACTGCATAAAGTATTTTTGTTACATAAAATAGTATTCTTTTAAACCTCTCGCTCTAATGTTTTAGAATATAGTCATATTTCGGTACAGAACTGTGCATTGGTGTTAAGATTTTTTACATTTATTTATTTTTAAACGCATTTATAAAACCATTAGTATAATTTATTACGAGATAATTTTTGTAAAATATTCACGATAAAAAATTATATTGATAATCTCTGTGATCCCAAATTTGACAAGAATTAGGCATTATATTATTCAAAAAATCGGCAAGATTAACAAATTTGAAGATGATTCTAAAGATATTTATTATAAGCTATGTTTTTGACCATTCAAGTGTGATAAACATCTTATGAATAATGATTGCTTTATAATAATTATTGACCTAAGAATAAGGTAGTGTTTTTTTGAAATACGCCATTTCTTTTGTCATTCCCCAGTGGTTAAGCTACAACATACGGCCGTAGCCATAAATTGACAAACTATAATTAAAGTAGGGAGTAAAATTATGTTAACGCGCGTGTTTGAACATGTACCTAACCAATTTATTTTTAATTTTTTTTTAAACGGTACATGTTCAAACACGCGCGTTAATATCATTTTACTCCCTACTTCAATTATAGTTTGTCAATTTATGGCTACGGCCGTATGTTGTAGCTTAACCACTGGGGAATGACAAAAGAAACGGCGTATTTCAAAAAAACACTACCTTATTCTTAGGTCAATAATTATTATAAATCAATTATTATTCATAAGATGTTTATCACACTTGAATGGTCAAAAACATAGCTTATAATAAATATATTTAGAATCATCTTCAAATGTATTAATCTTGCCGATTTTTTGAATAATATAATGCCTAATTCTTGTCAAATTTGCGATCACAGAGATTATCAATATAATTTTTTATCGTGAATATTTTACAAAAATTATCTCATAATAAATTATGCTAATGGTTTTATAAATGCGTTTAAAAATTAATAAATGTAAAAAATCTTAACACCACTGCACAGTTATGTACCGAAATATGACTATATTCTAAAACATTAGAGCGAGAGGTTTAAAAGAATACTATTTTATGTAACAAAAATACTTAATGCAGTCATCAAATGTTAAAAATAATTATAAAGGATAATAAGGCTTCAAAATTATATAAATGGATTATCTACAACGTTTAAAGAGTGTCTAGGATCATGGTTTGAAAATACAATAAAAACTCAATTTTGACCTTCGACGAGCATGTCCCCCCTTAAATCTATATAATTTGAAAACACCTCCGAGACATATTATAAAACCACTTATTAGCAAGTGCAAGTATGTTATAATAACTAAAGATTTGGAGAGATCCTGACACCTGATTAAGGATCACCTGACTGAGTGATTAAGGAAATTAATACTTTGATTTAAAATACAAAAGCCGACTGACAAAATTAATACAATTCGTAAAGCGCTTCAGAGATGTGTAAATGACTGGGTACTGGTTAATTTTTTACGCAACTATAAGTATGGGATGCACATAGTTTAGTTGGTGGAGATCATTGGCTCGAATGCTGCTGCGTTGGGCGTCATAAAAGATTTTTTCTATTGGGTATATATTTCTCCGAGGTGTTTTCAAAATATTATGTATGAATTGAATAAAAAAATAGATTAAGTATATAAACGTATTTCGTAGTCGGTAGCTAAATTAGTTCGACAAGAGAAAATCGTGTGTACAGACCAACAAACTTCTCTAAAGAATAGATGGGAGGGCCACTGTCGAAAACTACCTAATCAAGACTTGCAACTGGACAGAATCTGACATTCGAATGACGTTTTAAAAATGGCGTCCATATGGTAGTTCGTAGTTCCATTTTTGACCGTTCTTTATTTTAGGACTACTACTACAAATCACACTCGGTCCAAGAGTATTTTTGGATTTTTAGAACGTTTTTATTAGCTCGAATTATTGTTTATCCGGTGGTTGTTTGCCCAGTACAAATCTTGCAATCGATTTTTAACTAACTTCCCGACTAGCTAGACATTTGAAACTTTTAGAATATATCAGAACACGATGCCAATGCATTTTTTAATACTTTTAGCTATCTTTAAGTAGAATTGAATTCATTTTCAGTTAATTCTGTTTTGTATGAAAAGTTATTTCGGAAGAAAAAGTAAAACACTATTATTGGTTGCTAGGGGGTCTGGGGTCCTAGCAACTAAATTATTAATATATACGTGCGTTACTATGGAAATCAAAATGACATTTCAGTATTCTATATTTGTTTGTTTGTTTGTTTTTATTTACTTCATATTAAGTACAAGTTTGAGCATATTAAGCATAATACAACGGAAAATTTAAAAACGTTGTATGTAAAAAGTTCTTTTTATCTCGTAATTATTCCTAATATACATACATAATAGGTATAATTAATAAGATTGGAGCAAAAAAATCGAGCGACTCGCCGTCCCACAAACCGATCATTGCAAAGTTACAATTATTCAGGGAACATAAAATTATTTATTAATCTGTTCTGTGGTACAATTGCATGAATTGGACGTCGAATTGGTTTCTAATCCACCAAATGAACCACAGTGCAACATCTTCCTGTTTACGAATTATAGTCTCTGTGGGACAATTGAACGTAGTTATGCAGAATGTAGCCAGTGCACAATAATGTCGAGCTGAGATAATGGCACTTTAACAACATGATATTAAAAATGTATGTAAAATTGTACCTAAATAGTATTTTGTTTCAAGAATATTTTTTTTGCGGCTTGGTTATTTTCAGCAGAACGTAGTGAAAACCTTCTCGCATCTGATCTATATCATATCTCATTTTTTAATTTTTTTGTGGACTGGCTACTTTCCGCATAACTATGTCCAATTTAGGTTGCTGTCGGCATAGTCAATGACTATTTTAAATAATTCGACCAAAACTATTTCGTAGACGGGCGAACAAAATGGGACAATGTTAAAAAAATATTTTGTTCTGTTCAACAGAATTATTATACTTTTAAATTTTAGTATTTTGTGACGAAGTTTGGTATTTACTTATATATGTTTCCTTCACACGATTTTTAAGGGGGTGTTTTTATTTAAAAAAAATACTGTAATATTATTACTCATGTACAACGAAGTAGTGACAGTATTGAAGATCGTGACAAACGTCCATGTTTAAATGGTTAAACATGGGTCAAAACATACACGTATAACGAGACTAATTTGGCCGAAAATGATATGAACTGGTTGGTAAGTTCAATACGTTGAATCATACAGAAATTCCACACAATGTAAAGCACCCAACAGCAATGCAAATTGCGATGGCTTCGTGACAAGCAGAGTACAAATGGCGATAACACTTATTTGCATTAACAACAAAAATATTATTTTTCCAGAATATATTCAGGAATAGCGTGTAGATATGGTTGAAGATAACAATGTGACCCCGATACTGGAAACTTTTATAAATATTCATTACCTACTAATAAACCGCCCTTTGGCACAAATACGGGGAGGAGTCGCAGGAGAGGCGTGGAATCTTTTTGGTGGAGGGGGGTTGCTTCAGAAAAAACACTGTTTTGGTAAACTGCTTTAATGGTGCAGTAGAAATTACAAATATGATATACAATAGTGTTTGTACAACGCGTGTGCAGGGAAGAGTTTCGAAGTACATATTTAGAACGCGTCTAACTGCTTCGACGTGGAGGTCGGTACAGTACAGACACAAAAATACATATTATTATTACTTTCGTTATACAGCGCGTGTACAGGATAGGAGTATGATCAAAAACGCGTCTTGATCTGACAGCTGATATTATATACTAAAAACACTTCCAATTGAGGAGGAATAACGCGGGGTAACGTCAACCGAATGCCTTGTGAATTGGTTATTTTCAACCGCGTGCAGCAGGCGGGGAGCGCCAGATAGGTGACACAATAAAAGGGGGTGTTACTACATGTACTAACAAACCGCCCTTTTGTTGTGTGGAATCGTGGGAGAGAAGGTGAGGAGGAGGGTTGTTTCAGGATGAACACTTATTTATTGTCACAGTAGAAATTACATCACAAATTATAGAACAATGTATCATTTATTATACAATGAGTATATGGAGAGAACTACCTAACGATATAGTATTAATATTGCGGCACGGAAGCAAATACTAAATCTAAAAACACTGTCCATAACAATATGAGGAATGCAATTCGTGCATCCGGATGCAACGTAAACCTAAAAGTATTCGGTGTCATTTGCCTTTTGGCGAGAACGAAAAGAAAGGCGAAACCCGGGTCGCAAGAAACGACTCAAATGGAATAGTACAAAATATAAATCCATTAGAATTCTAACGAATTGGTGTAATCAGTAAGAATAGATAGGAAAAAATCACCTAAGCGCAACTTTCCTTCATATTACTAAATAGTGTAGGTACTGAAAAATTACAAGATACTTTTTGTTAGGTATAATATAAATATTGTGATGTAAATAAAATATTTCTCTATTTGGGAGGGCGGAAATATTAGGTTTGCTCCCGGGCGGCATCCACTCTTGGCGCGGCTCTGCACGAGGCTCTGGACCCAATGGAGAGAATGCCTGTCACCGATTTGTAAAAAATCATGTAGATTTTATTGATGTTGATCGAAGACCCACTAGTCAAAATGGTTAATAACGTCCATTGGAACCTACACGGAGGTAGCCAAGATCTCTCTCGAAAATAAATCTTAATCTTATGTATATCAAGTATGTAGTATTTCGCTACATATTATATACATTGCACAAACATTGCTTTCGTAATTTAGTTGCTGATCGTAAAATTTCGTGTTAATAGTAGTTTGTACGGTTAACGTTAATAACACGAAATGCATCTGCATTAGTTAGATACATGTATGAACATAGATTAAAGCGCGGCCTTTTTAAACACCCTGAATCATTATTTTAGATGCAATAAAAACAAAGCGATTGTCACGAACTACGACACCTTAGCGTGGATTTTATTATATTATAACATTATACTCGTACCATAGCATAGTGTCAACTGCAGTAAACAAAACAGCCCGTTACCCTACTTTGTCACTCAGGTACATAAGCGGATCAATAGTATTGTTTGCTTTTTATGCCTTATTCATGTATGATAAGATTGCTCCGACATTCACTGTGGATTATTGCAATGTAAAATTTACTTTCATTTCAATTTTGTTTTCAAGCATTTTCTACTGAGCTACCACGCCCAGATTGCGATGAATGTTGGTTCAACTCCCATTCCGTCCATAACTTTTTTGAATATGTATGATTATGAGGTTATTCCAAATTGTGTGTATTTAATATGTATAGACTACCATTTTCTTTATTAAAAAAAACACAATACCAATGTTTACATACGTACATATTATAATGTTTCATTCATTAATTTTTGGACAAACTAAAAAAATAATAATTTAAGTGTTGATGTGAATATTTTTAGTATGGTTTGTTTATGTGCAGTGTTTCTCAGATTATGGAAAAAGAAAATTTCACCCTCAATTTACCAAAATTATGTATGGTCAACGTCCAAATTTGGTTCGATATAAATAAAAGAATTTCACATTTTTATTTCCTATTATTAAAATCGATGCTTTTCAAATTTAAAAAACACATTAAAACTATGAGATATATAAATATATATCTACTCGTATATAAAAAAAATCTCGGCGGTACATCTGAGAGCCTACATTTTAATAATCAATAAAATAATAAAAAAAAACATGTATTAATAAGTAAGTAAAGTGTTCACAGTTTTGTTTAAATAATCGCACGGCTTCTTGTAGTGTGCTCCGCTACTGCAATATATATTATTAAATTGTTCCTTTAGTATTCTGTCGCTGGATGCCCCTAGTAGCGTACAATGACCCCAAATGCGGAAAAAATATTATACAAGGGAATACTTACTAAAGAAAAAAATATGAACTCACAAAGTTCTCCCAAAAACTGACAGTAAGCTAGTAAGTAGTAATTAATATAGCATTACATTTTTTACTGCGGAATGTAAGTGCAACATTGTACCTACTTATATTCTGTTTGACAGTAATGAATATGCATACTTATTGCAATGTAATTCAGTGTTGAATAATTACAAACACAGTGTGCTAATTTGATTACAATCTCGGTTAAACTAGAAAGTCCACCAATTATACATATAATGGGAATGATGATGAATATGGTCGCATCATTTTGGTAGAAACATGGGGAGTAGGTACACGCCATTGCAATGTATTAATTGGTGACTGCTAAAACTACTACATCAATGCAATTCAATGACATTTCAAAATATGGCCGTGACAACGAGCGACATGCATAATTTATAATACCATCGAGTCGCTAATTCAACAAGTTGTTTCTGTACATCATTTGAAATTATCTGGCAGTAATTGGGATTAAACTTTGTATGAAAATGAATGTCACAACATCAATGACAATGACATTATTAATGGACGACGCACTCGATACAGTAGCTAGCAAGCAAATTCGCGCATTCGCATGTATAGGTAGACGTCACGCAATTTCATTATGCGATATCACGCATCGGGAATTTATAGCAATATGACCTTTATTGTAATGGCGTTAGAGCAGTGTTTCTAATGTCAATGTTCATTTGAGCGAACCCGTTCGAACCGAACCATTCGGCAGACCCAACAAAAAGCATCAGGAATTTATAGCAATATCACCTTTATTGTAATGGCGTTAGAACAGATTATGCCATTCGGCAGACCCGACAATAAAGTGAGTGTCATTTTCTTTTCCAGATGATTCGTCCATATTAATGTCATTGCACAACATCTACCGGATAATTGTCACAGTGCGTCCTAAGCATACTACATAATATTATTATTATGGGTAAATGAACGAACTGACTGATTGAATTGCGAATTAACATATATTTTGTTCAGACAGTTTTACTATATGTATATATATATATATATGTATTGAAATTTCAGGATTCTTACAGATATTTTGGTTAAAAAGATTTTTTTAAATCTAATTTTTAAGCTTTAAATGTGTTTGAATATTTTTATGATTTTAAGGGGGGACATGCTCGTCGAAGGTCAAAATTGATTTTTTATTGTATTTTCAAACCATGATCCTGGACACTCCTTAAACGTTGTAGATAATCTATTTATATAATTTTGAAGCCTTATTATCCTTTATAGCTATTTTAAACATTTGATGACTGCATAAAGTATTTTTGTTACATAAAATAGTATTCTTTTAAACCTCTCGCTCTAATGTTTTAGAATATAGTCATATTTCGGTACATAACTGTGCAGTGGTGTTAAGATTTTTTACATTTATTAATTTTTAAACGCATTTATAAAACCATTAGTATAATTTATTACGAGATAATTTTTGTAAAATATTCACGATAAAAAATTATATTGATAATCTGTGATCCCAAATTTGACAAGAATTAGGCATTTTATTATTCAAAAAATCGGCAAGATTAACACATTTGAAGATGATTCTAAAGATACTTATTATAAGCTATGTCTTTGACCATTCAAGTGTGATAAACATCTTATGAATAATGATTGCTTTATAATAATTATTGACCTAAGAATAAGGTAGTGTTTTTTTGAAATACGCCATTTCTTTTGTCATTCCCTAGTGGTTAAGCTACAACATACGGCCGTAGCCATAAATTGACAAACAATAATAAGTAGGGAGTAAAATTATGTTAACGCGCGTGTTTACTGTTAATACTATTTTATGTAACAAAAATACTTTATGCAGTCATCAAATGTTTAAAATAACTATAAAGGATAACAAGGCTTCAAAATTATATAAATAGATTATCTACAACGTTTAAGGAGTGTCCAGGATCATGGTTTGAAAATACAATAAAAACTCAATTTTGACCTTCGACGAGCATGTCCCCCCTTAAGACACTGATACTTCTGAAATAAAATGACAATTTAGACATTCTCGTTTAGAGTTTAGACAGTAGAGGTAACTGGAAGAGTAATGATGATAGACATCATTAAAAGATCTCTAGTGTAGCGGTCGGCAACCCAAATGCATTGGCATGCCACAAAACAGGTAATTCAAAGTACTGGACACTCAGCATGCCACTGAAATAAAACTAGTAAATATATTGTAAGATAATTTATTTGACTATAATATTACACTATCCATGAAAACATCATAAAATTACTGACATAAAAACATTAGTGACTCCCCTGAGGTTCAATTTTGGAAGCTAACACCGCAATAATTGCTTCCTAGTTTGAAGTGTTTAATTTTATGCACGTCGGCTCGTGAAACGGCGACCAGTGTATCATCATATGATATTACGGAACAGTTTTTAAAGTACTTACCGAAAATTTTTAAATTTAAAAAAAATCAAAACTAAGGAAGCCACTAATAAAAATATTATATTATATGATCGTGTTTTTATAAAATAAATTTGTATTTGTACGTACATAAGGAAATATACGTATTATTTTAAGTATGTATATAAATGTATATATTTTTTATTTTATAGAAACGAAATTGTTTTTTAAAAATTATTAAAAGTTTGTTTCAAACACCACTAACCAAATAAATTTTTGAAATTTGATTTTATTTACCCAATCTCTCAAAAGGTTGCCGACCGCTGCCTAGTCACTAGTATATTCTTTTATATCAGCAGAAGACAGAGTAAATGGAGAATCAGAGTGAAAAGTTATTGCATTTGCGATCTAAATCTAAACCTTATCCAAGTAACAATATCTATACTTAGAAGGAACAATATCCACAATTAGATATTCTGTGCTTACTGTGTAAAAATAAATAAATATCCGGTTAGTCTAAGATCAGAAACACCGGTTTTTTTATTACACTTATGTATGCAAACCAGAAAATCATCGTTGCGTAATCACAATTGCAGGTCAATGGTGCGTGTTAACAAAAAAACACGCTACGCCAGTAATTATCAAACTTTATTGTTGCGGGCGCCTTCGGTATAAGTACAATGGTTTCTTTCGGCGCCCCAAAAATACCGGTTATTTGGATGGATGATGCTTTTTCGCCACAGTTTCTCAATTCTTAACATTCAACTAAACTGCTTTCATTTTTCATTGAGTTATGACCGATATTTACGAATTATTACATCTGTATTATACCACCTCAACTTCATATGTCTATGGTAGAACCAGTTTCAGAACTCGGCTAAGGATGATCTTTCTCCACTTATTTCGAAAACCAAATCTGTTCCATATCGACAAATTGGATACTTTATTGGGTCCTGAATCCATTTCAATTTCTTCGCAGTATCTACTTGAAAGTATTTTTAAAATCAGTAATTTGAGATACTAAAGTGTTTTTTAAAAATACTACCTGTACTTGAGTTAATCTGTTGTTTAGGGTGTGCAGGTGGTCATCCCACAGCTTTCGAGTTCACTTGTGGGGCTGCCACCTTAGGGCCTTTTAACATGTCCTGGTTTTCTGTAGGGGTTTTCCTTCCCGTAGTCAGAATGTACCAGTTTTAAGGCGCTGGTGATTCACCTTGCACCCTCCCCTATCTACTACAGCATGCTGCATTGCCTAGGGACCCCCGCGGAGAAGTTAGAGATAGGATTTGTTGGCAGAGCTATCATGGATAGTCGACATACTCAGCATTTCAAATGGAAGCAGACCTGATTTGGCATTAGGTATACATACCCCACTGAAGTCATACCAACCTTTGGCTTTAATTTGTGCATAAATAACGAGGGAAAACAACTTCATTGTCTCAAACTGACGCAACAACGGGGAATATTCTTTGTTACCATCATCACATTTTTTTCGTGGCATATCACTATTGTTTCCCTAAAGGCTGAATGAAAACTTATCTGTCAATCTATAAACGTGTACCTACATGTTACCCTGTAGGGATAGAAAAAAGATTTTAAAAAAAAGAATAAGTACAAAATAGTATACAATATTTTTTACTACTTATCTCCCTCGCTTCTTCTCAGGTACCTACTTCAAAGGTACGGTGGTAGCACAGTGGCACAAAACAGTTAGTGTGGGCTTAAATAGTACATGGAAAACGTGTATTCGACTCAAACATTTTAGCAATGTTTAAGGGTCAACCTCAACCATATTTGGTTTTTGGGTTATCACTAAGTGTTCTCCCATGTTCTTTTCTCGACGTTTATAATTTCATAAGAATTATAGCTACATCGCGTCCCAACCCAAAAACTGAATGCAATATAACAATCAACGGTAAAAGTCTCAAACCATATCATTACAGTTTTTAACATGGAACATGTTTTACTCATGACCTCCGACGCAAAAGCGTTACGAAAAATAGTCATATAATAACTATAGACGCGTAGCCCGCTCGCGCAGCTCGCCCGCGGCCCGCGCCCCGCCCCGATTACTTACGCGCGCCGATTATTTTCATTTAACGTTCAGTAGCCTACATTCTGTGAGACGTATTGTTCGTATGTTATTATTAGGTACTTATTTACTTTTATTATTGTACATAATTACATAATTTTCAGAACAGTAAAATTGTTTGAATCCTTTAGATTCGGTAACTTTGACAAATAAATTAGGACAACCAGCATTTAGAGAATCAGTAGGCAAAGCATGTTCCATGTTTAATAATTTTAACCATCAGGGTTTTGGTAACCATCATCTGAGAGGCCCAGGGGGGCAAAGCCCCCCGCGAGGCGCAAAGCGGCGAGTTTTTTACTATAATTTACTTCTTTCACAACACATTTCAATAATAAATTCAACGAAGGACTTAGATAAATTGCTACGACAAATGAATACGTGTATTAATTAAGGCGCTAAGTACCAAAAAGTAGTTTTGCTTGTGGCTACAAAATACTGATTTGTCAAATAAAATTGTATGAAGCAGACATTTTAAAAAATGTAGTTTCACAGTATGAAGCAATCTCGGCAGCTTCTATAATTTTAAAACTTAAATTTATTTTGAATTTCCACAGTACATAGCTTTGAAATTGACATCTCCGGTCACGGTGTAAGTACCACGCAAAGAATCTTATTTTAAGGTCTAAGTACTAGCTCAGGGACGCTGGTGGGATCTAATGCCAGCGCTCCATTGGCGAGTCAAAAGTCCGAGGACAATAAATCGTCCGATTTGTCTATGCCCTGCTACTGATCAATGAACGAATAAAAAAGTCGAGCTGTCAAAAGTAAAAAATTGCGATTATCGTAATGTCTTCTGATAACCCTATAATTTTGTGTTATTTATATGTAGACTTGCGTAAAATAATAAAGCAGTGAAAACAACACAAGATTTACGTTTTCTTTTATGAATTTCATAAATACAAATAAAAAAATAATTGGTAAATCTCTCATTTTATAATGTGTAAATTAACAAATAAATCAATGAAAATGTTTAAAACAATTACAGATTTTTTTGCGTTCCGAATGATTGCGTATTAATGTCAAATCGAATTTGCATTGCGATCGACGGACGAAGTCTGGCAACTCGGAGGTAAAATATCAAACATGTTTGAAATCCAACGAGCCTGGTCGGCGGATTAAAAAGTCCGCAGACCTGGGGTGCTCCACGCGAAAAAAAAGTCCGAAGACTGTAAATCGTCTGACTTGCGTGCCAATGGAGCGCCGGCATAAGTACACACTGATGACATTTTCAATAGAGATGGGTAAAATATTATAAATTAAAAAAAGAAGGTTTTTCAATACTTTTGTTTTAATAATTCAATTATTTATTTACCTACTCCTAATACAATCATTCTGCGTTTTATTTCGGTGATGTGCATATGACCCTAGAGACTATAGAGCAGTGGTTTCTAAACTTTATGTTTAAATAGTCAACAATGTACTAGCACAAAATGAAAAAAAAAAACAAGGTTTTACTAAGTACTTATATATTCATTTTTAAATTAATTTGTTTTTCATGCGATGAATGTGCTTGTTTATTAGCACATACAATTTCAATAGAAGTCAATCTAAATTTATCATGTTCATTGACAAATGGATTCTATCATGGGCCCCACATCCTGAAGCGGGCCCCAAGATCAGGATCTTTCAACCACATTTTTAAAAGCATTGAAACAAAACAGCGCCGCAGGCGACTTTTTTACAATTAATAAAAATAATGTTAAAAGTGCATTATCAACTATTCTAGAGCTCTGCAGTAAATAGGCCGGCCATAATAAAATACTTGTTATGTTATGTCGTTATGTGTGCAGTGATTCCCATTATCCTTTACCTGTAAACAATACCCAGCCTGTGTCCATATTATAAACAGATACTGGTGATAAAACTGATAAATTATCAATAATTATTTTGAATTTTGTTTTGTATTAAGTAGGTACATATGTGAGTCAGTCAATATCACATTTTGAAATGTTTTAATTTAAATAGTAGTACACATTTTTTTTATTTGATACCGTACAACTTAGCAATCATGAAATAATTAATATTAAATATGTTCTTAATTAATTATAGGATGTATATTTCCCATTTAATTCAATAAAGCATAATTAATTAATATTATTATATTCTGTAAATTATTGAAAAAGTAGGTACAACGTGTTTTATATATATATATATATATAACTAGCTGAAGTACCCGGCTTCGCACAGGGTCGCTTCGTGGTTATATTTATCTTAGATATTTAAAAAATATTAAGAGGTAATTACTTTTTTAATATTAAAATATGTCTAATACAATATGGCAATATGAAAATAATTCTAATAGGAGTAAAGGTCAAACAAAAGAACACTAAATTAAAATCAAATCCAAATTATGAAAACGTTAATAATGTTATTAATATGTAGTAAAAAAAATCAAAATTGGATGGAACAAACAAACAACAAACTTTGTATTTTATATAATACTAATTTAGAAACCTTCGCAGGTGTGCGCACAACAACCTGACAAAAGTTTCATTGCAATCGGATGAATGGTATAAGAACGCATACGAATAGAAGAAGAAGATGATTTTCTAATTCAGAAACCTTTGCGGGCGTGAGAACAACAGTTGATCAAAATTTCATTGCAATCAGATGAATGGTATAGGAACGCGTACGAATAGAAGAAGAAGAAGATAGTTGTACTAATTCAGAAACCTTCGCGGGCGTGCACACAGCAACTGGTCAAAATTTCATCGCAATCGGATGAATGATATAAGAATGCATACGAATAGAAGAAGAAAAAGATGGTTGTACTAATTCAGAAACCTTCGCGGGCGTGCGCTAAACAACTGGTAAAAATTTCATTGCAATCGGATGAATGGTATAGGGACCATACGAATAAAAGAATATAGAATAGAAGAAGAAGATGGTTATACTAATTCAGAAACCTTCGCGGGTGTTGGCACAATTACTGACGAAAATTTTATTGCAATTGGATGAATGGAATAGGAACGCATACGAATAAAAGAATATAGAATAGAAGAAGAAGAAGATGGTTGTACTAATTCAGAAACCTTCGCGGGTGTTTTCACAATTACTGACGAAAATTTTATTGCAATTGGATGAATGGAATAGGAACGCATACGAATAAAAGAATATAGAATAGAAGAAGAAGATGGTTGTACTAATTCATAAATCTTTGCGGGTGTTACCACAACAACTGACGAAGGTTTCATCACAATCGGATGAATGGTATAGGGACCATACGAATAAAAGAATATAGAATAGAAGAAGAAGACGGTTGTACTAATTCAGAAACCTTTGCGGGTGTTATCACAACAACTAACGAAGGTTTCATCGCAATCGGATGAATGGTATAGGAACCATACGAATAAAAGAAGATATAATGAAGAAGAAGAAGAAGAAAAATATGTTTTTTCTAATTTAGAAACCTTTGTGGATGTGCGTACAATAACTGACGAAAGTTTCGTCGCAATCGGATGAATGGTATGGGAACCATACGAATAAAAGAAAATAGAATTATGAAGAAGAAGAAGATGATAATTTTTCTAATTCAGAAACCTTTGCGGGTGTGCATACAACCACTTAACAAAATGTCATCGCAATCGGATGAACGGTATGGCAGCGCATAAAATACGAATAAACAAACAAACCAACAAACAAACAAACAAACAAATATTGATTTTTATATATTAGATATACTTAATATTCTGAATTTCAAACCAAGAAGAAAAATGTATTTAAAAAAAAGTTGCTTAATATCGATATTATAACATTTATAACGATGCGCATTGAACATCACTAGCGCTTTCTTGACAAATTAGCGGATTGTGTGAAACAATTATAAAAATGTACTTACCTCAGAATTTCGAGGTTTTTTGGCTAGAATCACTTTACTATTAATTGTGGAGTACTCTTGGCTACTAGTTTTTTACATTTTGGACACTTCCTTCATCTTTTTGGCGACGTTTTTTACCAGAACTCGTGAGTGTCCTTAGTGCCTTAATTAATACACGTATTCAAATTATTTAGGTAGAATCCGATTTTGACTTTCATTGTCAAATCGTTTGAACTTATTAGTTGTTTTGAAGTCTGTGGGGTTCCGGGGTGCCACAGAGCGCATTTTGATGACCACTGCGCTACACACATGCGACAAGTATATATTTTATATGCCATAATATGGTGCGGCCTCTGTCGCACATACAGTAGTATTATATTAATTTGGTTATTTAGTTAGACTAGTTAGAGTAATCTAGACTGGGCCGTTACCAGACCGTGAATAACACAATAATTGTAATATGAAAACTAAAAATATATATTAAGTGCTAGGTATTATTTAAAATAAAAGTGGCGATTGCATGCTTGCTTTGACAGACTGGTTGCATAGTATAAATATTTTTGTCTAAACTTAAATAGTTTGGACCATAACTAGGGCGATTCATACTATGAACTTTCAGGAAGCCATAAAATATTATTTTAATGTGGATACGTTGTTTGCTATTTCTTGTGATTGTTCAAATGTAGGTATATTCTAAAATCGAAATTATGATGGCATGTTGTACACATAAAAAAACATATCTTGTAACACTGTTGCATCGTCCCCGTGCAGCCCTGGCAAATACATCTCAGGCATACAATAATAATTATTGCGATGCATACTGATGCCAATTAACGTAATAAATGCCTAAATCTCGTACATATAAAAATCCTGTAATCGACAGAATTGAGGAAATAAATATTTTTTTTCGACCATGTCCGATCCTAATAGGATCATATGGGCCTCCACAGAGTAGATAAATTAATGGATCTTGTAGCGACCTGCTCTGTTTCATTTTTATAAATGTCGGTTCTGGGTCAAGATGTTTAGTATATTCTTATAACTTATAACATTGCACTGAAAGTCAGTTCATCCCTGTATTTTATTATTATTGGATAATAATTGATTGCTTGTTTAATATGTAACTGAAACAGTGCAATTCATATTTACGTAAATATGTCACGATTTCAAGATAGTGAAATCTAGAGCTTGGGCAAGGTGTCAATTGAAGTCACTAGTAGCTAGCTATGTACCAAAAAAAAATCGTGTTTTTTTATTAATTTAGAAACCAATGTTGTTTTCTAGGTTTTTTTGCGGTGATATCTTCAAGCTTGAGTACCTTACCTACAGGTGACGTCAAAGTTTCTCAATGATTAAACAATATAATAAAAATGCAAATTTAGGAAAACGCAAAACATCAAAATTCCCAGACTAAAATGGTCGTGTTGGTATCCCGGATTGTAGAGGGTTTGCGATTGGACATAGAAAGACGACTCGAGAACACAAAACATACATACGAAGACGTTATATGGAAAAAAAGTATTGATACCAACTTCGTCCGTGAAATCTACCCCAAAAAATCTATCAAAATATCGAGAGCTCTTTTTTCTTTAGCTCAATCTGTGCATGACGTTAATTGCTAGATATGAAATCCAAGTGAAGAATATTACATGCTTAGTAGAATAAGTATTCCAAAATAACGTTTAAATCCATTTGGTTTTTATGACATCAAACATCCATACCTTTGACGATTCATGCGAAGAGGGCTGACTGTCCGTACGAGTACTCGCCAATAGAACACCCCCCCCCCCCCCCCAGAACCAGTCTCAAGCTGAGAAGTCCTTGGTAGATCACATTCGCCATAATATGGTGTAATTTGGGAGGTTTGACTACAAGCTTGCAAGTGCTGCGAAATGCATAGGTATGTATCACACTAGATTTTTTTACATGCACAAATTTACATGAAATCTATTTCTTCTTCTTTTCTCTAAGTCTTTTTATCAGTGCCTTGGCTTACAAAAGATTTCCCAGGGTTTTAGCAAGACGATCTCATAAGCCGTGGCCGAATTGAAATCACCACTACTAGATGCGGGTAAGGTGTAGATTTAGAGGTTAGGGATCTCTGTATTTTACGGAGATAAAACATAACATCGCAAGTTATTGCAATCCAACTAATTATAGGTACCCAAAGATGGTGTTAAATCACTAAAATGAATAAAGAAGTTAGACCTCCAATAAAAAAATAATTTAAAAATGTATGTCTCACACTTGTGACCGTTGTCTATGAAACATGTATATATGGCCATCCTGCAGGGTAGAGTGCAACTGTACTGTAGGTAGACGAATGATTGCCAATGAGGCAATTTTTTTTTACTTTGAACTGGCATCATGTATTAATAGTTAAATTAACGGTATCCATAAAAGAATTTAGAACAAAGTCAAGCTATTTTTATCAAAAACTCTAGACGATGTAAATAAAAAACGCAGATAACATTGTTAGTAAGCAATGTAAACGATTTATTGCACTTGGTTATCTGGCCGAAGAAATCAAAGTCAACGCTCTCGGTGGGAATCGATCCGCGACCTTACATTTACCAAGAAAGCAAACTAGACGTAAAAAAACATGAAACGTATGCAATAACCAAACCAAACCATACAAATAATCATTATGCATTTATGTTTTCTTGTTGTTTAGTGGAGATAAGCAGGCAAGCAATCATAATATCAGACCGCTGTGCGTTGTAAAATACGATGATGATCCTAGGCTTTTTTATAGCGGTAACTTTCTGCAACGAAAATACTCATACAAAACGTTAATTCGTTAGTACATCTGCGAAAATAATATAAAACTGATAAGCTAAAAATTACAACTTTTTTTCTGTCAGGCTTTGTTTATGTCACTTTTCACACTCAATTTTATCATACTTACTTCGCCCATAAACCAAAAGACTTGAAATTCGAAGACGTGTAAGACTTGAAATTCGAAGACGTGTGAATGCTTTCAATTATTTTTTTTTCATAAATTTGTGCGCAACTATGTATTGTCAAACAAGAACTTCTTGTCCACGTGTTAAAACTGTGAATGAACAATCCCCTCCATGGCAGCTAATCTCACTTCCGTTTTCAAATGAGGAGCGCCCCCAAATTTATCATTTCATTTTACGCTCCCGCAGTGTCGGGATCTATCAATTTACCGTACCTACTGCCATTTCCCTCCATTTTCGGAAGTGAAAACACTCTGTCCCTTTGCTTCGTTGTATGGATTTTCGTCTGGATTTAGGACTCGGAGGTGAACAAATAACACATCGGAATTGTTTTGGAAACGGCAAGGTATATTTACGTTAATATATTCTAAATGGTTACTTTGGTTAATTTTGACGGATAACGAGGTTAACACTGCTCACTGCGTTGCTGTCAAAAATGCTTCTCCCGCTAAAACAAACGGTTGCTTACGAGCCGTACAAATGCGGCGTTGCCATTCGTATTTTTTTTAACGGCATTCAGACAATGTTGCCGGTCAGATATTTAACATTATTTAATTATTTTCGCAATAAACCTTTACTATTTGTTGGATTTGATACCGATTCGGGCCTCTCCAGATACACAGAGACATCCCCAAATGGGGACCATTCGGGGGTGTAACAAACGCACCTCTCTGGGGGTGTAACAGTACCTAATTTGAAGCGTTTTATAATAAAAAATTATGTCTAAAACGATCAGGAGTGATGATAGAATTATTATTAGTAAACGTTTGGTTTATTGCGAAGAAGAAAAATAGTCGCATCTAAAAGTATAGCCGATACATTATTTAAACACGCCTCTAGCACGCATTGCCGCATTGACAGGTACGTCATTGAGAAGTCTCCTATATTCGACTGCAGCGACTTCCTGTTATCGCCGATGTGTTGTTGTTATGGGACAGTAATATTAAAGCTATACATCTATCAGCGTTGCAAAGAAATCGTTTTTATTGCCAGATCTAGCTTGTTCTCCTAGGTTGAAAAAACGCATTATTCGCGAATTACGTTAAATACAGCGTTATTTTGGTATCGCGAGTAGTTTAATGTTTTCATAAAAACGCTAGATTTAAACATATGTAAGATGATTGTTTCTAAAACCGATTATATTTGGTCGGCGATGACCACAACCACAAGAAAAAACATCTTCAACACATCCATTAAAAAAAAAACATATAAAACTGTGTCTAGTTAACCCTTTATCTAGTTCCGCATAGCGTTTACTCTCTCGGGTGTTAATTACTTCAGTATTATTTATGCGACAGGTAATAACATTATTTGCGACTACACAATTGTACAAAATATTTGAAGTGTACCTAACTGTATAACTGTGTTAGTAAACAAGTACCCTACTGACCCCACTACAGTATTAAGAGGCCATCAACCTATTATAATAATGTTACATTACTGCAACCGTTTTGAATGGGCTGTATCATGACTAGGGAATCCAATCCCGAGCAAAAATTCTGATCCCGGAATTTCGGGATTACAATTTGACAATCCCGGGATCCCGGGACTGGTCCCGGGATTGGCATTTTTTTCCATTGTTCATATAATTTTTTTATATTTTCAAATAACATTGATAAAATCGGTCGAAAATAAATCTAGTATAATTTATACTATTTAAGACATTTATTGTTAATATTGCATACGTTCAATCTTAGAAATACATAAGTTTAACGGAATAAATAATATTGTAATATAAATAATAATGTGAATTGAATATGAGATTGCTGTTTCTGATAGTAAAGACTTAATGAATGGGTTAGCGAGATTTAAAATAGTAAAGCAAATCATGGTGTACTTATAGCCTTTCCGCTTCATAAATTTAATTAGTCAGCCAAATATGAATCTGCCGTAAAACGTGAGAGATCATGGTGGAATTACTTTGTTATTTTCCAATCTTTCTCATTTTTATTAATTCATGTGACAAAATAAAATGAATCGGCAACTTGCACATGGGTATAAATCAAACTTCATTCAAACTCAGTTTATTTCTAATGTAGTTATTTGTTATTAAAAGTATTTTTTCTGTTATATTTTCGTTTTTATTTTATTTTCCATAAAAATTGATAAAAAAATCAATCCCGAAAGTTTCGGGAGTATGTTTATCAATCCCGGGATTCATAGGTATTGAAAATAGCTCGGGATCCCGGGATCCCGGGATTCGGGATCCCGGGATTGGATTCCCTAATCATGACTAGTATTATATTATATCTATCAATACATAATACCTACAGGCCATGTACGAAGTTTCGCCCCAAAACTTAGTGGTCCTTATTTGCAGCTGTCAAAATTAAAATTACGCAATTATGATGATGTAATGAATAAATAATTTAACCAGTTGTTTGTATTATTTATTACCAAATGACATAACTAAATCGAAAATTATTAACTACAATAAAAACCATTCGATGATAATAATTATTGTAGCTCAAAATGTATATAAAGTCCCCAAGTAACTTTCAGTCCGATTATATTTTATAAAAAAATAAAATAACGTTTCAATAGACACCTAGGTACTTATAATATCATTAATTAATCAATAATTAAAGAAAAGTTTATTTTTAAGACTTGTTAGAAATATGGTTCGTGTGCTGTACTGAGTTGAGTAACCGAACCGACGGCAATTTTCTTTGATGCAAACGACGCAGAAGATTCGTAGGAAAATTATAAAGTGGGGCCTCCAAACAGTTAAAACTAGTCATATAGGTACTTAGTAAATAAGGTAGTAACACCAACATAAAATACCGTTTAAATATCTATGATAATATAATATATATTTGATGGCCCAAACATTCTCACCTAATCTTTACCCCGGCGGCTTTATAAAACTCGTAACTAAAATCCCTTGGAAAATCGTCAATCTATCTTTCTATTTCAGTTTAAGTCCTCGCCCTGTGTATGCACTGGTGTACACTAGGTGGGAAGAATTTGGTAAATTGAAACAAGTATGCGAGGTGACGAATGGAGTCAATAGATTAAGTAAATATTTAAATTGTTTAATTATGATTTCAAATAATATGGTATGTACCTAGCACGTAAGATTTAAATAAAGAAATATCTTAATAATAAATATGTATACTGGTATGTGAGGAAGATGTAAAATTGTTATACTATAAAGAAGATGAATGCCGGAGTAAATGAGAATTGAGATAAATAAATGTAAGCGAGGATTAAAATATAATAATATGTATAGCAAAATTACAGAAGAGGGTTACTATTAAACTCAGTAGTTTTGTTTTGTATAATTAAATTCAGTAGCTGCATTTTATAATTTAAAATAAATAACGTGTTTAAATAAAATCTGTAAATTTAAAATAATACACGCACTGCACTGCGTATTCTGTCAATCACTCGATATGCGTGAATCGGGACTATTTTGATAGTGTGTGTGCACCGCTCACACCGATTCTAAACAAAGAGACAATTTTCGGCGGGAGATATGTTTTTATAATTTGGAAATTGAAATAACTTCTTAAATACTTAACTTTCTACATAGCTTTCTTCCGTAATTATGCTTTAAATAATTTTACCTAATTGTTTATAGATTAGAATAAGAGTTTATAACAAATTAAATGTTAAGGAATAATACGCGCGATCGCACTGCTAATTAGGTGGTGCCTCTGAAGGGGGACAGGCTTTAAAAAATAGGTCTTCTCCCGAAATAGAAGTAGTGTGATCAGTTCGATTCTGTCCTTCTAATAAGGTAGTAATGTAGTTCGATTTCGCTCTTCTGATAGGATAGTTGAGTTCGATTCGGCTCCTCTAGGAATATAGTATAAAACCCACGCTCCTTTATGGCGTGCCAGTTAATAACTAAATAAGTAAAAATTATCAATTGAATATTAAAAAAATAAGTTCCTAAATAAATAATCCTTTTTATATAAAGTTAAAAATTAGATGTATAAACCCTGAAATGTTTTAAATGATAAAAACCGTGTTATAACAAAATAAATAAATAAACAGATTTTAATATTTTCTTTAAGACTTTAATTCACATTGTATACATTTTCCAAAAAAAAAACTATAAACATTAAATAACCACCCTATGGTACGTGCACTAACAAGTGAGCTAGCCAGATTTGTGTCGTGCTATTGAGGGTGTGTTATTTTGGCGCCCAACGTGGGGCTGAGGAAGTGCATGGCTTCCTCCGGAACCATGACCTTTAATAAATAAATAAATAAAAATAAATAAAAAAAAAAATAATACTAAATGTGTATAAATGCAAACGCGCTCTAAGACACGCATCATGGCCAAAAATAATGCAGAGGACCCTAAACTTTCGGAGGAGGAGGTGCTGACTCCTATTTCGAAACTAGGAACTGTTCCGCTATCACTGGACATCAGACCATCGAGCTTCTAAATGAAAGAGACCAGTTACGAGTGGGCCAATCTGGCTGGTCCGATTTCAAAGGATTTATGGAGATTGGAGGAAGGGGATTTTTAAGTGGCAGACCTCGAATGCCTTGCGAGTGTGGAACACCGGAGTCTACCAACCACGCGCAAATCCTACAGAAAGACGAAACCAGGAAATAAAGAAAGGACTACGGATCCGATTGATAGGCCGAGAGCAAAATACGTGGGATGATCTCATCCCCGATATATTGGGCGATTTACGAGGTCGTCGAAACGCAGCTACTGGATTCTCACCTGCGGAAATACTTTGGGGTCGAAAAATGTGCAAACCTGGGTATTGGTCCAATCCACTGCGTACCAATGAAGAAAACAACGTGAAGAGGAGTAGCGAGGAAATAGATAGCGCCGTATTAATAAATGAGGAAGAATATTTTAGACGCCGGCGAGCACAAAACGAACCCGAAACGCCGACGTACCAAGTTGGTGATTCTGTATACGTAAAAGAATTTCCAAAGACGAGGCCAGGGGCGAATTCGGGCCTTGACCCTCGTTGGTCGGGGCCTCATAAAATTATATGGAAGGTAGGTCGGGTATCGTACTACGTATTGCGTCGGGGCAGACCTTTTAAGTTCCACGTGGACCACTTACGCAAGTATTACCCGCCGATTGTACCAGAACTGGAGCATAGTAATACCGATGAAGAAGAAGAGGAAGATAACACGGAGGCACCGAACACATCCCTTCAGGAAGTACCTGATACTCAGGACATCGTTACAAGACGAGACACGACCACTGGACACGACATAGCACAGGGAACTGTACACTCCCCGCCTGCGTCGCCGTATCGTGACGAGTCTACAAATGATTTGTCCCTGGGACATGATGATGCAACTGGAAGGACATGTGAAGCGTCGACGTCAAAAAGTGACAAAGTAGTGAGAAATTGGAAAAGAATCAGGACTCCAGAAACGTCCTCGGAATCTTGTGGGGAAGAGGGGCAGGTAACCGGGTTCGAAACCGGGACAACTAACCATAATCTCTCCTTGACAAAGGTACCTGACGTAGAAGGATTGACTGACGATGATATACCGCTTAGTGAGGTGAAAATTGCATTAGACGCCTCTCGCCAGAGGACAACCGCTGTACCGACGGGTACAGTCCCTCATGACACAACACTTATTCACCCAGTGAAAAGAAGAGCTCGACGTCAACAAAGGACGCGACCGACGCTCAAAAAGAAATAAAATAAAATAAAAAGAAAACTAAAAACGATTGATATTCTAGACATCAATACGAAAAACATATACCCAGCAAAACTCAATGATCTCGCACAACGACGTCTTGAGTGGATGACTGGAAAATAAAATAAATATACCTAGCACACTCAATAATCCCGCACAACGGCATCTTGAGGAGATGACTAGAAGTAAACAATTAACTAAATAAAATAAATAACGAAAGTAAGTCCCAACGCTTTTGACAACGTAACCAATTACGTCATATCTAACAAAAAGTAACGCGAAAATGTAAAGATGAAACGGTAATAAGGTAAACAAAAAAAAAAAAAAAAAGATGGTAATAAAGAGAATTGTTGAACGAAAATTTTAATAAATAAGGTTTTAAACATGTAAGCATTAAAATATACACTGAACGAATTATTGAGGAATCGGGAATATGGCCGAGAAATCAGGGTGAACGTACAAATCGCTGAAAGGGGGAAATTTTGTTTTGCCGATCCCTACACCCGCTCTTTAACTGGTGCCTACACTTTCTAAATTCTGACGGTTTGTACAGGTCGCCTGATCAAAAAAAATAACCGGCTTAACAAAAACATATAACCAGATTCCACAATAACCTATCAGGATTGTAGGCTAATACAAGTCTTTTAAGTTACTTTAAAGTTTGAATCGTATAACTAATAAAATGTAAATGTATGTACCATAACATGTATTGACGATCGTCCAAAGGACAAAGTACGTGGCCGTGAGATTGGGATCGACGTTTGTGCATCAAAAATTAGGGGCGAATTAACACCAACATAAAATACCGTTTAAATATCTATGATAATATAATATATATTTGATGGCCCAAACATTCTCACCTAATCTTTACCCCGGCGGCTTTATAAAACTCGTAACTAAAATCCCTTGGAAAATCGTCAATCTATCTTTCTATTTCAGTTTAAGTCCTCGCCCTGTGTATGCACTGGTGTACACTAGGTGGGAAGAATTTGGTAAATTGAAACAAGTATGCGAGGTGACGAATGGAGTCAATAGATTAAGTAAATATTTAAATTGTTTAATTATGATTTCAAATAATATGGTATGTACCTAGCACGTAAGATTTAAATAAAGAAATATCTTAATAATAAATATGTATACTGGTATGTGAGGAAGATGTAAAATTGTTATACTATAAAGAAGATGAATGCCGGAGTAAATGAGAATTGAGATAAATAAATGTAAGCGAGGATTAAAATATAATAATATGTATAGCAAAATTACAGAAGAGGGTTACTATTAAACTCAGTAGTTTTGTTTTGTATAATTAAATTCAGTAGCTGCATTTTATAATTTAAAATAAATAACGTGTTTAAATAAAATCTGTAAATTTAAAATAATACACGCACTGCACTGCGTATTCTGTCAATCACTCGATATGCGTGAATCGGGACTATTTTGATAGTGTGTGTGCACCGCTCACACCGATTCTAAACAAAGAGACAATTTTCGGCGGGAGATATGTTTTTATAATTTGGAAATTGAAATAACTTCTTAAATACTTAACTTTCTACATAGCTTTCTTCCGTAATTATGCTTTAAATAATTTTACCTAATTGTTTATAGATTAGAATAAGAGTTTATAACAAATTAAATGTTAAGGAATAATACGCGCGATCGCACTGCTAATTAGGTGGTGCCTCTGAAGGGGGACAGGCTTTAAAAAATAGGTCTTCTCCCGAAATAGAAGTAGTGTGATCAGTTCGATTCTGTCCTTCTAATAAGGTAGTAATGTAGTTCGATTTCGCTCTTCTGATAGGATAGTTGAGTTCGATTCGGCTCCTCTAGGAATATAGTATAAAACCCACGCTCCTTTATGGCGTGCCAGTTAATAACTAAATAAGTAAAAATTATCAATTGAATATTAAAAAAATAAGTTCCTAAATAAATAATCCTTTTTATATAAAGTTAAAAATTAGATGTATAAACCCTGAAATGTTTTAAATGATAAAAACCGTGTTATAACAAAATAAATAAATAAACAGATTTTAATATTTTCTTTAAGACTTTAATTCACATTGTATACATTTTCCAAAAAAAAAACTATAAACATTAAATAACCACCCTATGGTACGTGCACTAACAAGTGAGCTAGCCAGATTTGTGTCGTGCTATTGAGGGTGTGTTAGTAGGTACTTATACAAAAATCTAAAAAAGATAATACTTAATAAATTGTTCGAATCTATTATGAACGAAAATTATGTTGTTAATAATAATGTATTGTAGGACACCACAAAACCAGTCAGTGCGGTGGACCTCTACGTCGGTAAACGTGTC
Organism: Rhyacophila brunnea; assembly: GCF_057557595.1. Classification (NCBI taxonomy): domain Eukaryota; kingdom Metazoa; phylum Arthropoda; class Insecta; order Trichoptera; family Rhyacophilidae; genus Rhyacophila; species Rhyacophila brunnea. The sequence goes on along the minus strand of NW_028232763.1, from coordinate 5,691,735 downwards.
ACTGAACCGAGCTGAGAAAAACAACTACGATATCTATAACGTTTTAAGGTGTGCAGAGACAGAAGATCTTGTAGGTACCTAGTACGCGGGCGTCGATTATCCAGCTGTTCGTTTATCCGGATTGTATTATGATCACCTGTTGCATATTTTAATAACAAGAACAATTTATGATTGGGTCGGCAGTTTGTCAAGTGAGAAGAGCCAAATTGTCAAGGAAACAGGATAACAAAGGTACTAGAGAGCCGCATATAATATGTAATATACAAATTATGTACATGGCTTTTTAGAGGGAAAAAACTTCAAGATTTTTTATTAAATTTTTTTAATTAGAACGGCATTCATACACCGCTTTTGATAGCTGATTATTTTTAATTGAATACATGAATGTAAAGTTTCATCCGTTATTCTGCTTCTAAGTTTATTTTTTATTTGGGTCATAGATGAGAATGTTTGTTCGCATATAGGTATATGTAGAGCCAAAAATTGTGAGAATACCAAAAGTTAGTTTTTTTAACGCGTCATATGTTTCATGCAAACTATGCCACGTATCGAATAGTATTGTTTCTATTTTAGGTAGTTGTTATATAACTGTCCACTTGTGCTGAGAAATAAAATTGGATTTCTCTCTTTCGAGTTCTTTCTGTTCGGCGGCTCTATCTCATAAACTCATAAGTTATAAGGCTGCTTGAGATGAGGTGAAATTGGAGTTTATGTCTCAAGAGCCGCAAACGTCTATGCAAAGAGCCGCATGCGGCTCGCGAGCCGCTTCTGCCGACCCCTGGCCTATACGAACTTATCGATGTCTGAAGTACTTATTACATCCTCTATTACTCCGGGTAATTGAGGTTCTACTGTACGCCATATTCGTAGTAAATCAATCGAATATAACTGGAAAACTATTTAGTTTTCTTGCATCGCAACAGCTGGCCCACATGAACCGCAAACGACCATAAAAATGCGGCTACCTGCGACCTGCGAGTGTACGCATCACGTCGCAGGTTACCCTGTTTTTGTGGTTGCTGGTGTGGTGTGGGGTGACTATTGAGTTTCCAGCAAGTGTGTATGTAATATGCGTTTTGCGTCCCTCGTAACACATACCTGAAATAAGTACCTATTGGAAAAACTATAAAAGCGAAGCTAAGAAAACGCACGAAATTAATAATTTATTTAGAAGAAGAAAAAGTATAGCGAATGAAACGTTTTCCCGAATTTGTTTTCTTTATTGAACAAATGAATGCTTTACAACGTACAATATAAACGCCTGGATAGAATAAGGCTAAGGCTATACTTCAGTTGAGGCATGGTCTAAAAAGAGCGCGGATTTTGCAAATGATGCGTGCCGAACGAAATATAATTTGTTATATAAATCCAACATGCGTCCATTTAATGTTATGTTTGTTGTTATATTACTAATAATAATAGTATTTTCATTGACATGTTTTCTTTTTTAAGTAAGTACATACGTAAAGTTTTTAGTCATCTTTACACGATTTAAGAATATTTTCATCCGACGCCATGACAAAACAAATCGACGTGCAGACACCTCGACTGTCGGTCTCCGATTGGCGACTAGTGAGAAATTTCGTCGCACCAACTGTTGAAAATTATTTGCCGTTTCACTTAAGATTTCACTAATTTATGCGTATAAAATGGCAGCCGGAACGCAGTTATCGATACCTGATTTTTTTTCCCCCCACCCGTGTATTGATAAGCTTGATGGTCATACACGTATATTTACAGTCAGGGGACTCTTTTGTCTATATACGGTGGTGTAATTTTTGTTTCACTGTGTTTATTTCTACAAAAGTCATAAACAAACGATTGTAATGTTTTTTTTTTGTTGGACAGCATTAGTGAGCGATTGGCTTTACCTTGCCGAATGGAAAGTCACAGTATGTTGTACGTAAAAAAATATTTGATTCCCTGCAGTTGATAAGTTGATTGCTATTTATCACGCCATGATGATACGAAATATAAACTTGAAGTGACATCATTATAGTAACTGCAAATAAAATATGTTCTTTTTCAGAGAAACGAAACAATCAATGACGTTATAATTTTATGCAATATGTCAGAATAAACGCAATAGTCCATGCATGTGGGAAGATTGTAAATCAACCTAACAATATTATAAATAAAAATAGCAATGCGAGGAAATCCTGGCATCTATTATGATTTATATATAGCATTCAAAAACGACCGCAATAATTGTTGATTATGATAATGGTACATACTATTCTTTAGTACCTATATTATATACTAATGATAAGCTAAGCAAAGGTATGTAAAAGCTGCTTTCTTTTCTATAACGTTCGATTTTCGCATATTTCTCGTCCACAAGAGACTCTAATAATTTGAGGGGATGATTGATTTACTCGTCTTAAGAGCCGGCTACGATATTGGAGATATGACGACACAATGGCAACCTAACACAACATGATAAATAATAAGGCATAATTGTAGAATATTTTTCCGGTAATCATTCATAGGACCATTATAAAATATATGTGGAAAAGTGCCCGCAAAGCACATGCACAGTCGTTGTTTTATTCAACTCTCAGCACCTCAAATATTCTTTCAAATTATATTTATTATGTTATTATTAGGGATTCCAATCCCGGGATCCCGAATCCCGGGATCCCGGGATCCCGAGCTATTTTCGATACCTATGAATCCCGGGATTGATAAACATAATCCCGGGATTTCGGGATTGATTTTTTTATCAATTGTTATGCAAAATAAAATAAAAGCGAAAATATAACAGAAAAAATACTTTTAATAAAAAATAACTACATTAGAAATAAACTGAGTTTGAATGAAGTTTGATTTATACCCATTTGTAGGTTGCCGATTCATTTTATTTTTTCACATAAAGTATTAAAAATGAGAAAGATTGGAAAAAAACAATGCTTCGCACTTTTAACAAAGTAATTCCACCATGATATCATACGTTTTACGGCAGTTTCATATTTGGCTGACTAATTAGATTTATGAAGCGGAAAGGCCATAAGTACGCACATTATTATTTATATTACAATATTATTTACTCCATTAAACTTGTGTAGGTATGTCCAAGATTGAACGTATACAATGTTAACAATAAATGTCTTAAATACTCGTAGTATAAATTATACTAGATTTATTTTTGACCGATTTTATCAATGTCATTTGTAAATATTAAAATTTTATATTACCAATTGAAAAAAATGCCAATCCCGGGACCAGTCCCGGGATCCCGGGATTGTCAAATTGTAATCCCGAAATCCCGGGATCAGAATTTTGGCTCGGGATTGGATTCCCTAGGTTATTATACAAAAAGGAAATGAAACTAAATTGATAATATATTAATGCGATGTTGAAAAGAATGGTTTAGGTATGGTGCCTAGACAGGAGAAATTCAAGTCGCATGGGTAGGTATATCTCCGATTCGAAGTATAATAAATAATATAACTACATAATATTATATAGTATAATTAAGCTAGTACTTACAGTTATAAGTTGGCGACTGTAGAATCTATTATAGACAGATTTTTGTGTAAATTCAATTACTCAAAAAATCTCAGTCCTCAGCTATCCTGTAAACAAAAATTAAAAAAAAAACAAATGTTTAGAAAATGTTAATGTGTACTCGAATAAGTATCTATGTGTATAGGTTATGTCAGTGCTCCGCAACCTTTTCTCAAGCACGGCACACTACAGGTCTTCCCAGAATTCCGCGGCACACCACACATAAAACAATTTATACACCAAAACATTGACCCCAGGCCAGAATATTCGGCGCCCCCCTACCTATCGTTAGGGTTAAAGACAGTGTGATACTTTAAAATAGCGTTTTTTCAAATGATGTTCGATGTAAAATTAATCGTCTTGATTCTATGTTTAGAGACTTTTTGTATTTACTAATACATCCACTTGAATTACGGTTAGTTGTCGTTTTAACAATAATTATAAGTCGAGTATTGACACAATAATAATAAATTGTATCCCACAATCGTATGTACTAAAATTGTAACGTTAGCGAAGTAAAACAGCGCGCGACTTTTTTTGCTATTAGAACAAACAATATGTAATTTGTGTTTATTTCACTTATCTGCTTGACCTGCCATGCCGCCCCCCCCCCCGAGCTTGGGCCCCACAATACCTACATATTCCCATGTATTTGTTTTAGCAATAGAATAACTAATTAATATGATACCTGAGTTTGTTTCAAAGAACGTAAAAGTTTTTAGCCTTACTTACTTAGCTTGGTAGCCTTGTCAAAAATACGAGGATATTCTTTATTAACTGAAATCCAGAAAATAGCATAAGCGCTTCTATAGAAACTTCGGCAATGGTTGCAAAAGGGTTTCGAATCCAGTCGTATTGATTGGATGAAAGTAATGATGAAATTTCTTTTAAAGCATAGTTAAATGTTTTGGAGACTGATCCAAAATTAATTGCTTGTTTTCATTGGTGGTCAGATAGGTCATTTGGTACATTTGTAGAGATCGTTGTCTTAAATCCTTCTAATTTGTTCTGTCTAATTTGTTGTGTCATGTCAATATATTTTCATTCTGACCTTGCATTGTTTTATTAAGTTTATGCAGGTGCTAAAATTTATTTATTATCAGCCATGTACGCAATTTTGGCTATCAAGTAATTATTGTATAGTATGTATACAAATTCATTTGTATTTTTTAAGCAATGCTCCGCGGCACACCGGTTGCGGAGCACTGGGTTATGTAACCGATTTAGGTATTTCCCTCTAAGAAAATCATTGTCAACCTTTCTTGGAGTGTTTTGTTAAATCTCGGAAAATCACTAAAACTAAGATTTCAAATAATTATTATTAACATAGTTTTACGCGATGTGGCTGTATAGTCGCTGTCTCAAAATTCCTTGTACTGACTGCGTGACAATTAATGTTGAAGTCATGGCCCCCACATCCTGAAGCGAGCCCCCAGACATGGATCTTTGGCGGGCCCACCTACTTATCGCCAAGGTTAAGGGCAGTATGATGCTCTACAGTAGTGTTTTCCAAATTCTACACGGTACCTAATTATCATTTAAGTATATCAATCATTATATCACATCAAATTGCAATGCACAATCACATATGTATTTCAAATATTTAATATACCCGAAGCAAAGTAGCGTCACAAGCGACTTTTTTACCATTAGAGTAAGTTTGAGATGTTTGTTAATCCCAACCCCTCCTATGCCTGGGCCCCCGGCCAGAGTCCTGTCAGCCATGGTTGAATCGAATGGGTAATGAAAAACCAGAAAACTACAGTACCTCGGCCTCATTATAAGAGGACAAAAATACAGCATTTTTCAACTTATCCCAAGAAAGATCAACGGTAAGCATAGCAGAGGACGACGCCACATTTAGTGACTTAAGAACCTCCTTACGGGTAGCATATGCTAAGGCAAAGATCGGCCTGATGGTGGACGATCTTCGTTAAGGGATGGCACGATAAGAGGAAGATTTATATAGGTACTTACTGGCTGACATGACCAATCCTGTGTGTGACAGTGAATTAAAGCAATCTATTATTCTCACGGTTATGTTTCGAAGCAGAGCCTACTAGGCTATGCACTGGGCCAGTTTACGATTCGAGGATAATAACCGGTTATTGGTGGAAAATAGAATAAACCGAAATGATTACCCAATCAAGGACAACCCGAATCGATAGATGATGCGTTTGTTATTCACTCAAGCAATATTAATTACTCATGTATAAAACAATTTTGTATAACATCATAATTACGAAAAAGAAATAGGTACAAATTTGAGTATGGAACAGAGCAGGAAACAGAAATCCCGCCAACTTATAAACTCAACAATCCATTTTTAGGACAAAGAAGCTTTCAGAAAGAAGTCTATGAACAGATTATTGTCATAAGATATGTTTACATTTTGATCACTACTTCATCCTTCACTTCACTTCGACTTTTTAATTCTTGTTTTAACACCTAGTCGTTTTGCGATTGATCGAATGTGTTCAATCTGTGGAACGCACGCACTGCATCAACTGTACCTACATCAAATAGTTTTAAATTTTTCACGGAAAGCAGTGTTGGCATCTTTACATAATGGAAATTTGAACAGAAAGCTGTAATCATTATAATATTTCGAAAAAACTGTGGTACACAAAACATTGTTCGTTTTGAATCCTTCAAAATTATAGTAGGTACTTCTGGCTTATTTGGCGTAAATTTATAGTAAAACGTGATGTTGAACAGAAATCCAACGCTGGTGAAGCTACGTGTGAAAGCAGTTTCATCACAAAAAAAACTACCAATTTGAAACCAGTTTGAGGCAAGCAATGCGCATGCTACGCATGGACTGCGACGCGTTTGCCTAGCGAACAAAAAACATGTACGAATGTCGATAGGTTTAAGAGTGTTGGTCACTTATTTTTCCTATTAGCTCCGTACTCTGAATGAAAAAGCATATTGAAAATCAATGCTAATAGGGATGTGAATTCGCTTAAGTCAAAATTCAAACCCGCGTCCAACGACTTCAGAAGCGGACACGTAATCTCTCGTCCATAAGTTTTATGAAATAATTTATGGTAAAATAAATTTTAAAATAAGTAGAGTATATGCTTCATAACTTTGCACTTCGGCTCTAGGACGAAAATAAAATAAAATAAATGTACTTAATATATTCTAAAATTATGTTTTTACATAAGTATTATCTATTTATTTATTTATTAGGTACTACATAATTATACTAATACAAGTGAATATCATTTGATCTAATTTTATGCGAGGTAGATAATCAGGCAAGAGGCGTATCAGTTTAATAAAAAGTGCAAAAAGTGCACTTATAAAATGGTACTCTAACCCATAGTTTCTTAACCAGTGGTCCGCGGACCACTGGTGTTCCGCGAAGATTTTTGGGTGGGCCACATAAATTTTCTGCAGTTCAAAAATAGTTACCTAGAAACCCAACATTTGAAGTGGGGTTGTATGTTGTATTATATTTCGACAATTGTTTCAAAAATAGTGTAAATATAAATATTTATTATTTTATTCCAATGTTGATGGTCCGCTAAATATTTTTTGATTTTTTGTGGTGGGCGGATGTAAAAAGGTTAAGAAAGATTGCTCTGACCGTATTACGTTGATAAGTATTTTATTTTGTCTGTAGGTACAAGCACTGAAAATCATTATATTATGTTGTCTTATTCATCACACGGCAGTAAATGTTTTGCAATTTTGTGATTCAACTTAAAGTTTAGAATTTAGATGAAGGAGCAGTCAAGTTTCTCCTTCAGCGTTGCGTAATAATTGCAAGTCCTCGAAACTACGAACGCTAGAAAAGAAAACAGGTGTGCCGTGGCTAACGGAATGAATAAGAGCACGCCTATCACGTGAGATATGGTAGACGGTTACTTGTAATTTGTACGAAAAAACACAATGAAAATTGGCCAACTCCATCAGACCGATTCGCAAATGGCAGAATAGCTGCGTACTAAACTATCAATCGACAATAATGAATGAACAACAAACCTTTATCGTAAAAAACGTAGATACGAGTATTATGTTAATATAACGCAACTTTGTGCTACCACGCTATGAACGAAAATGGTAATAATTTTTTTTTTCATACAACAATACATTTTAGCAATATCTGTTTTCAAAAAGTGTAAGACGGCCGGTAAAAATTTCAAATTATCTCTATTACTTTTATATGCATTCCATGATGGACACGTAATTTAAAACTGTGAAAAATGAGCTTAAACATGATCCAGTTTAGAGAGCTTTGGCGATTTGCCAGCGTATTCCAGCTTGTGCGGGCTATAAGCTTCAATCGCCTACGCTTTTCATTCAAAGCTCAAGTACTGAGGCAATATTTTATACATATTATGAATGGAATGACAAAACCTAATAACATTTCCTCGACCGAGCGCAGAATCGAGCTTTTTGGGAAAGTAGCACAAAATTCATTTCTAAGTAATATTTTAGAAAAACTTTTAGCGAAACATTTGAATTGTTTTCAATCCACCAAAATCTTCTTGTACCCCTTCTATAGGTGCGTTGATTCACACAGTATGTATTATCGCAGTCATAACAAGAAAAAGCACGTATAAACACGTATTATCGTACAAGTTGCAAGATTGTATGCATGGATCAAAAAAGTTCAGCAGCTTTTGAATTTTCACCCGAAGTCTAGATCTTGTGCGATTTCTGCGCCTGCGAAGTAGAACGGCGCACTTGCCGGCAAAAAAACTAACTACATCGCGCAGAGCATTTTGACGTTTACCAATTTTTACAACCTATTAAATAGCACCATACAATGACAACAACGAGTCTCGCTTACGCTTGAGTGAGATTAGCGAAACAGTCAGCACCTCTACGTGTAAACAGTTATTATCGCAATAGTTTAATTTACACACTATTGGTGCCAGTAAATCATTGCACGTGTGCAGGCGCTATAAAGGTGTATAAAAATTAACATATTATACTAGGGCTCATTACAATAAATACATACGCAATTTCAATGTAAAAGTCGATACGTTGCCAAAATAGGTCAAAGCCATTTACCCGTATTTATTTTACAATAATCCCTCTTATTGCAACGTAGGTAGGTGAGTAGAAAAACCAGCCAAATTCTTATCACGATGTCGCATACAGGCACGATATATTTAAATGAATGAAAACATCACCACTTAATTGAAGAAGACACACAATGAAGCACTAGGTTATAAGTAGGCAAATAGGTGAAAATATTTCGTGTAATTACTGAATGTCAATTATTAAGGGCGGACGTGCTCAGAGTGGGTCAAAATGGAGCTTTTATTCTATTTTCAAAGCATGATCCTGGACATTCCTTAAACGTTGTAGATAATCTATTTATATAATTTTGAAGCCTAATTATCCTTTATATTTATTTTAAACATTTGATGACTGCATAAAGTATTTTTATTACATAAAATAGTATTCTATTAAACCTCTCGCTCTAATGTTTTAGAATATAGTCATATTTCAGTACATAAATGTGCAGTGGTGTTAAGATTTTTTACATTTATTAATTTTTAAACGCATTTATAAAACCATCAGTATAATTTATGTCGACATTATTATGGTGAAATATTTACGATAAAAAAATATATTGATAATCTCTGTGATCCCAAATTTGACAAGAATTAGGCATTTTATTATTCAAAAAATGGGCAAGATTAACACATTTGAAGATAATTCTAAAGATAATGATTATAAGCTATGTTTTTGACCATTCAAATGTGATAAACATCCTACGAATAATGATTGCTTTATAATAATTATTGACCTAAGAATAAGGTAGTGTTTTTTTGAAATACGCCATTTTTTTGGCATTCCCCAGTGGTTAAGCTACAACATACGGCCGTAGCCATAAATTGATAAACTAAAACTGAAGTAGGGAGTAAGATCATGATAACGCGCGTGTTTGAACATGTACCGTTTAAAAAAAAGATTTTTTTAAACGGTACAAAAAAGACATGTTCAAACATCAAATGTTTAAAATAAATATAAAGGATAATAAGGCTTAAAAATTGTATAAATAGATTATCTACAACGTTTAAGGAATGTCCAGGATCATGCTTTGAAATTAGAATAAAAGCTCCATCTTGACCTACGCTGAGCATTTTCCCCCTTAACACTTGCTAACGAGTTTGTTGCGCATAGACAGACATCCGTGTCCAGAAATTTTACAATATTATGCAGTTGACCGATCACAGTTCGTCGTATAGTATTGAGATCAAATTCATGTCTAAACAAAACACTTAAAAAACGATTAAAATGTAATGGAAAATACCGAAGAAAATAGGTAAGTAAGTAAATTAGAAATACAATCATATCGTATACATTATTTAAATAAAATTCTGGCACGTGCTCGTAAGTATGAAGACATACCTATGAAATATCTGATAATAATTACAGCGTAATATTATCTATATTTTTGATAGCAATCAATGTCTAATTAATTTTCTTATTGAATCTAATGAAATTGGAACATGACTGTCTGCAATGCTTCACGATAACGCGTAGGTATTTTTTTCGTGTCCGGAAACTTGTACGTATGCAGTTCGCCGTATCACACTTCAGCGTGAAATATTGTATCGGAAATATATAGCCGTATATTAAAGACCGTCCAACCTCTTTGGGTCGTATAGTACTGACATAAAATTCATGTCTAAATAAAATACGGTTCTTGTCGGTTTACACTTTACAGGAAGCCAGCAGCAAATACATTTTGAAAATAGCCGATATACTGGATTATTTGTTAGGTTAAGTAAGGTTTCCATTCTTGAATTATTCATGAATTTTGCCAAAATCAACTAAGAAAATTGAATTAATGTTCATATGGAATGTTCATTATATGGTCATCTCTTTCCGATACGAAGCCTCACGGCGAACTGTGCCACGGTGAAATGTTTTACTTACAATTTACATGTAACCGTCTTTCTCTGGTAAAACAACTCCAGGTGAACCATGCTACAACGACATGTAATACGTACAATGTATTTATTTATTTCTAGGAATTCTAAAATATTAACTTGAGATCTACTTTATTTGTACAGTGAAGGATTTAGATTTTTTTATCTTTGATAAAGTTACGATTATTTCAACTAAATTAAGTTGACGGAGTTGCGGTGGCGTAAAGTTTCTATGTGCGAGGCCGCTTAAAAGTTTCATAACAGCTTGGATTATAATATTATAATTTCATTCAATATCTATCTATGCAATATGTACGTACAACGTAGTCTTATTATTTTTGTCAATATGAATTTTCTGATATGGCAGCGACACAAAATATCAGTCATCATCACAATAAATTGGATCCGCTAGGGATGGCCCCCATAAGGGGGGATGACAGGGCTCTAGCCTAGGGGCCTGGCGTGGCAAATCGACAAATTAAATGAGAATAACACACCACAAATTTGCTCTAATAGAAAAAAAAAGTCGCCTCCGGTGCTATTTTCCTTGATGATTATTAACATTTCAAAATATGTGTTTGTGCAATGCAATTTGATGTGATATAATTAAATGATAATTCAGAATTTAGAAATTAGAATTTTGTTTTATAATCATTTTGTGTTTCCTTAGACTTGACTTAAAATTGATTTTATCCAATATGGCGAAGGGCTCCTTGTTACTTGGGTACCACAAAAGGAGGTCGTGATCAGTGCTTCATAATATGGTGAATGCCGACAATTCAATAAATCTACTGGATTTATTTAAAAATCGCTAAAAATACATGGAATACCCTTAACCCTGGGGTTCCGTGGAAACCGTTTGGGGAATACTACTGTAGAACATCACACTGCCCTTAACATTAGCGATAGGTAGGGGGGGCGCCATAGATCCTGGCCATGCCGCTAGGCGTATATTGCGGGATTGGCGAACCTTTTTACGTACAGGTGCCAAAATTCCCCAAATATTATTTTTGAACTGTCCGACGTGCCGCCGACCAGTTATTCATGGGAAAAAATAGTTTTTAAGAACTCTATTTAAAAGAAAAATGATGATGTTCTAGATACAACTCATAGAAGATAGCACACATATAGCTTTATCACTTTTTTCAATTACGCCATACATTTCGGTCCACCAATTATGAAACTGTCTGTCAGACTTTTTTTTACGTGGCTGGGAAACGTATTCCGGATGCCGCCAAAGAGTGCGTCACTTCGTACCCCTGCAGCGGTACTACAAAAGCGACCTACGTGCTGCAGGTCTGACATGGCGGGAGGCGCAGGAGTTGGCGATGGACCGAGGGAAGTGACAGGGTGGAAGAAGAAGGAGAAGCTCCACCAAGATTTTGTTTCTTATCTGGTGCACCCATTTTTTGTGGATAGAAATGAAATTCTGTCTGTTAATGTATTAAGACGGTACTTCAGTGAAACGGCAAATAATTTTCAACTATAGGTGCGACGAAATTTTGGACTCGCTGGCAATCGGAGAGCGAACGTCGAGCTGTGAACACGTTAATTTGTTTCGTGATGGTGACGGGGGTATTAACTCTTAAATCGTGTAAAGATGACTAAAAAACGTTACCCATTTACTTGAAAAAGAAAACATGTCAATGAATATATTAGTATTGTTACTAATAGAACAATAAATGGACGCATATTGGATTTATATGACAAATTATATTTCGTTCGGCATGCGTCATTTGCACCCGAGACACGCGACCCGCAATCCGCGCATCGCCTAGCCACGATCTATTTAGACCATGCCTCAACTGAGGTATAGCCTTAAGAGTATTTGCCTGCTATTTTGTTTACAATGCAATCTCTCATTAGTCTCATTTATTATTATTAGGGCCCGGATTTATATGCTAGTGCATGTTTTGTTAGGGTGTATGCACAGCTACGAGAGATGCGCAGAAATTCGTTTTAAAAGGCACAGAATCCAAAGATAAAATTTTATTGTGCATATAAATGCATATTTGAGACGTTAGAGCATATTTGAGACATTAGTGCATATTTCATAAATAAATGCATATTTTAGGGCTGTTGCATTTATAATTCTAGTTTTTTTTAATTATTTTATCGTATTATATCTAAATTAGGTAGGTAGATAGTTTAGATGCACTTCCATTTTTAATGGCATCCCCAAACTGTGGATTTATCAAAAAGTCAACTCGGGCACCTTGATTCAAATTTTGCCATCACCTCTGTGGACGTTGAGATGTCGTTTTATGCATATAAACAAAATTCTGACCGATTTGCGGAAAAATTTAATGTCCATAAACACATTGAAAAAAATATTTTAACTTATTTTTTCGGACAAAAAAACAGAAAATAATATTTAGGAATAGTTAAGTTTGTCGTTTTTGTTTTTTAAGTGGTGTTTAGTTTACATTGCATTTCTTATTCAATTATTTTTACTTTTACTAAAATTGCAATTGATTAACTTTATATTGATTTGTGTTTTTTTGTTGTTGTATTGGTTTGAGTGGTACTATATTGATTAAGATTATTAATTTGTTATTTGATTTTCTATCGGTAATATTCGGTATATAATATTTTCATAAAAAAATGAAAATTTTAAACTGCATATTTCTTCGGTTTTAGTGCATACGTGCATGCATATAATCATGTTTTTTTGCTGCATATAAATCCGCAACCCTAATTATTATTATAGGTATTTTTTTCTCTTCAAACGCGTGCATTAGGCTCGCTACCACTGGATTATATCATTCAGTATCTATCTATGTAATATATAATATATGTACATTATTAACGTACTGTTATTATTTTTGTCAATATGAATTTTCTGATAGGACAGCGACACAAAATAATATGGCAATGAATACAGTGAATACAATAAATTATTGGATCCGCTAGGCTTATATTGTTTCGCCGCTCACTACAACTCTATCCAACGAAATCGAAAGCAATAATAAAATTATAGGTATATTACAGCATTAGTAAGAATGCAGATGGCATATGACTGACGTGCACTCCCTACCTACACGAACGGTATCTAAACGTGACTCGATCAAGCCCACGCCTCGTGTGAGATTATAAAACTTTTCGGCGGCCAGATTTTGATGTCAGACAATGGACGCTTCTTGAATAATAAACATTGGAAAGCATTGCTTTGGCCTTTTGAGAGTTTGGAGTAGCCTGGACTGCAGTATTTATGACTGCTGGTGTTATGGTAACGGTCGTGAGGAGTATAATAACTAGACGAAATTTCGCCGAAAACATTACTCTTGGTTTTCTAAAATACTAATACGGAGTCGCACTGTATTTCGTAATTCGCCTTTGTAATATGTTTATGAACACCCAGAGCTAAAGCTAATTCCGAACCGGAAAATAATCGTTGTTTTCGGTTAGGTACATGTTCAAACACGCGTGTTAACATGATCTTACTCCCTACTTCATTTATCGTTTGTCAATTTATGGCTACGGCCGTATCTTGTAGCTTAACTACTGTATAATGTATAACTACTGTACCAATAGAAATGGCGTATTTCAAAAAAATACTACCTTATTCTTAGGTCAATAATTAATACAAAACAATCATTATTCGTAGGGTGTTTATCACATTTGAATGGTCAAAGACATAGCTTATAATCAGTTTCTTTAGAATTATCTTCAAATGTGTTAATCGTGCCCATTTTTTGAATAATAAATTGCCTAATTCTTCTCAAATTTGGGATCACAGAGATTATAAAATATATTTTTTTATCGTAAATATTTCAGTATAATATAATGTTAACATTAATGTTACTAATGGTTTTATAAATGCGTTTAAAAATTAATAAATCTAAAATATCTTCACCACTGCATATGGATGTACTGAAAAATGACTATATTCTAAAAGATTAGATCGAGAGTAGAGATTCCAATCCCGGGATCCCGAGCTATTTTCGATACCTATGAATCCCGGGATTGATAAACATAATCCCGGGATTTCGGGATTGATTTTTTTATCAATTTTTATGGAAAATAAAATAAAAACGAAAATATAATAGAAAAAATACTTTTAATAAAAAATAACTACATTAGAAATAAACTGAGTTCGAATGAAGGTTGATTTATACCCATGCGTAGGTTGACATAAATTATTAAAAATGAGAAAGATTGGAAAAAAACAATGCTTCGCACTTTTAACAAAGTAATTCCACCATGATATCATACGTTTTACGGCAGTTTCATATTTGGCTGACTAATTAGATAGATTTATGAAGCGGAGAGGCCATAAGTACGCCATGATTACTTGCTTTATTATTTTAAATCTCGCTAATCCATTCATTATATCTTTACTATCAGAAACAGCAATCTCATATTAAATTCACATTATTATTTATATTACAATATTATTTACTCCATTAAAATTGATTTTATCAATGTTATTTGTAAATATAAAATTTTTATATTAACAATGGAAAAAAATGCCAATCCCGGGATTGTCAAATTGTAATACCGAAATCCCGGGATCAGAATTTTGGCTCGGGATTGGATTCCCTAATCGAGAGGTATAAAAGAATACTTTTTGCAGTCATCAAATGTATTAACTAAATATAAAGGATAATAAGCCTTCTTATCTACAACGCTTAAGGTATGTCCAGGATTATGCTCTGAAAATACCTTAAAATCTCCATTTTGACCTACGTGGGGCATGTGGGCCCTTAAAGCTTCAATTTGACAATAAATTTACATACCTTTCCCCTTACGATTACGTTAATGTGTTTTTAAAAATCTAGATAAATATCATTGATTTATTTTTGGTACAGAGAACTTAGAATTTTATTTAATTATTGACTAATCAATAATGCTGTCTTTAAAATTTTTTAAGAAAAGTATAAAAAGCTGTAATATATATTGTATATTATTTTGTATCAGCTGTTTATTATGTCTCATTTTAACGAAAGAAACCGTTACGGATTATTTAAAAAATATGTGGAATATCTCACTTTAAAAAAATAAGTCCAGTCGTTCAGACGATGGCTTAATTTAAAATTAATACTGTCGTCCAGATACTTGATGGAATTTGAATTTAATTTCTGTACTATGTACAAAACTACAATCAATTAGAACATTTATTTATAGTATGCAAACCAAACAGTTAAAAAACAAAGTAAGTAATGTATCTAAACTGTGTAACTCCCAGAATATTATTTAGTCTTCATAAAATAATCAATACCACTTAACCATCAAGTGCTCAACGCTTAACCACTTTAACAGCAGTGGCGTACTAAAATAAATATTGGGCCCCTATTTAAAAAAAATACTCGACCTCCTATTTCCCTCCTTACAATGTTACTAAATATAAGATTACATAACGATGGTCTAATATTGATATATCGTAACCACACATTATAGAGGTGCAATAGTGTGTGTTGCAACCTACAAATACACCAATATTGAATGAGCGTCAGTGCATAAACCGAGAGCAATTGTCAGAACGAAGGACAAGCGTATTATTGACATGTGTTTAAGTTTATCCCATATTCTTCCACACTCGAGATCGGTTGCCTGTTACTCCGCACCCGTTAGGTATTACAGTTCCCATTATTTCTGAGTTACCTGATCTTAACAGACATACATTTTTTTTACATATAAAAGTTAAAACGTTATTAAATGACAACAAATACCTCCCTAAACTTGTTGCTTAGACAATATTTCTTTTTTTAAGGTTACTTGTGTTTGATTTCTAGTTTTTAATTATTTGTTAATTCTTTCTTGTAAAAAGGACCAAATGTCTATTACGTGGTTTCAAATTTCGAACACAGATAATTAATTGGGTGGAAAGCAATCTATAATAATTACTTACTTACACCAAGAATGTATTGTACACAATGACATTATTAATGGACAACGCACTCAATACAGTAGCTAGCAACTAAATTCACGCACAGCTACATTCATAGATAGACACATGTATAGATAGACGTCACGCAATTTCCATTATGCGATATCACGCATCGAGAATTTATAGCAATATCACCTTTATTGTAATGGCGTTAGAATAGTGTTTCTAGTGTCAATGTTCATTTGAGCGAACCCGTTCAAACCGAACCGTTCCGCAGACCCGACTAAAAGCATCGGGAATTTATAGCAATATCACCTTTATTGCAATGGCGTTAGAACAGATTATGCCATTCGGCAGACCCGACAAGAAAGTGAGTGTCATTTTTATTCCCAGATGATTCGTTTATATTAATGTCATTGATTGTACATGATGCAATTAAACTAATCTTCAATATTGAAATAAATAATAAACACTAAAAATTTTATTGTGGAAATAACTTTTAAAATTTAAGAATAAAAATAGTAACGGACATAATTATTAGATAATTATCACAAAACTTGTCTCTTCGTCAAGAAATAAATGTAAACATATTAATAATATAATATACTCCACTTAAAATTAATATATACATAGTATGTAATAAGAATCTATATTTGATGACAATAATATTATCAGAGTGAGATTTGGCGCCCTTTATCCGGCTGGGCCCCAAAGTTCGCACACACCTGTGATAAGGTGCTACGCCTCTGCTTAGCACCCTACTGTTGTATAATATTCTCAGAAGCCAAATAACAACAGAATGGCCCTTAATAAACTGACATACTTCAGCATACTTAACTTAATATTGGAGCAACTGTGCACTCGAATACAAAGTAGGATGTTATGTTGGAGATTTGAGATACCAGCATATATTTGGATATTTTGCGGGTAAAATGCAACATCGACATTTTCAGTCAATGTCAATTCTCGGTCTTAATCGGGTTTATGACAGGACCCTACGTTTGATGTGTATCATCAGTATTTTATGCAACTGGGAAAGTCTCTAGAGCAGTTACCCAAAACTGAGGCCGCCATACATAAAATGTGCTTTGACTGAATTTACATGGGAGAGGAGAAAAATTGTAATAAGTAACAAAAACCAATACGAAACTGCCGATAGATCCAAATGATGAGATAACCACGTCGGCAGTATGACGCCGCAAATTTTCTAAATGCAACAAAATTGGCCTTTGTGGTGATCAGGTCGGACGGTTCTAAATGCCCAACAGTTGGATGAATCGACTTGAACACTTTCCGTACTTTTTAGGACATTTTCAGAGGATGTGGTTTGCATTCTGTATTTCTTTAATAGTCTAGCACAGGGGTCGGCAAACTCTTGGACCAAAAGAGCCAAATATGAGTATCACAACGGTTAAAAAAAATTCGAGAGCCATACATATATTTTTATAAATATGATTTATTTCGGTGAATGTTATTGTTTATTTATCAAATGAAGAAGATTTTGCGAATAAAACTAACGCAAATATAAGTAATATTTTATTGCTGAAATATTATAAATATTTTTTTACAGAAAATGAGTTACATACAATTTTCACGCATTCCTTAAAAATAATCTGAGCAATGACCTTCCTTGCATTTCTTTGGAGAGTGTCTATGTGTTTGTATGTAACTTGTAGTTTTCAATTTTAGGCGCGACTCCAAATTCTCATCGGTTATTTGGCTTCTCTAAATGCTATTTATATTATTCATGTTTGAAAATTATTGTTCACATACATATTATGTAGACTCGAATATGAGTTCGGAAAGCTATACCATGTATTAAAAATCGTAGTACTACCTTATGATTAGGGATTCCAATCCCGGGATCCCGAGCTATTTTCGATACCTATGAATCCCGGGATTGATAAACTTAATCCCGGGATTTCGGGATTGATTTTTTTTTATCAATTTTTATGGAACATAAAATAAAAGCGAAAATGTAACAGAAAAAATATTTTTAATAAAAAATAGCTACATTAGAAATAAACTGAGTATGAATGAAGTTTGATTTATACCCATGTGTAAGTTGCCGATTCATTTTATTTTTTCACATAAATTATTAAAAATGAGAAAGATTGAAAAAAAACAATGCTTCGCAGTTTTAACAAAGTAATTCCACCATGACCTCATACGTTTTACAGCAGTTTCATATTTGGCTGACTAATTAGATTTATGAAGCGGAAAGGCCATAAGTATGCCATGATTATTTGGTTTACTATATTAAATCTCGCTAATCCATTCATTATGTCTTTACTATCAGAAACAGCAATCTCATATTAAATTCACATTATTATTTATATATATATATTTATATATATCATATTATTTACTCCATTAAACTTATGTATTTCCAAGATTGAATGTAGATATACAATATTAACAATAAATATCTTAATTAGTATAAATTATACTAGATTTATTTTTGACCGATTTTATCAATGTTATGTGTAAATATAAAAATTTTATATTAACAATGGAAAACATACCAGTCCCGGGATTGTCAAATTGTAATCCCGAAATCCCGGGATCAGAATTTTGGCTTGGGATTGGATTCCCTACTTATGATGTAGATATTTTAGAGCGCTACGCTGAGTTGTGAAATTAAATTGCATTTTTCTCTCTTCAAATCCTCAATTTTGGTGGCAAGACCTACAAATTTGGAGCTACATAAACTCTTTGCTTGTTAAAAGTGCTCGTGTCAATATGAAATGGAGAAAAATTTAATTTGTCGACTTTTGCAATAGGCGGATTTAAAACGACAACAATCATACCTTTTTTGTAAAAAAAAATGTGAATTGGGAATTTGGCAAAGAGCCGCACGCCAATACCAAAAGAGCCGCATGTGACTCGCGAGCCGTGGTTTGCCGACCCCTGGTCTAGCACATGGACAAGCTGAATGGGTAACAAGAATGAGCTGATAGAGTCTGATTGCGAAGCCACCATGTCCAACCAAGAATCTACTGGTGTAATGCTCTGGAGTCAATGTGGTTACCATTATTCGTCATTAGATATTTGGAAAAAAGCACATAATACGTGGCCTGCCTATGGTGGAGGCATTCCGTTATTTTGTAAGGTCTTCAACACCGCTTCCAGCGTCATTACACAAATAGTCCGATACCTCATGACAACGTTCCTTCTAATTGTTCAATTGTATGTACAGATCATCAACGCATCTGAGCAGTGGCGTAACTAGGGTTGGTGTCACCCGTCAGTGATGGGCCGTCACCCGTTGCGGTTAAATTTACACATTTAATTTTAATTAAAACTTATATTTAAGGTATTTATTAATTTCAGCGATTTTATATACTTAATAATAACACTAACGATAATGTTTGAAGTAAATAAAAAAATAGGAAATAAAGAAAAACCTTTTAAAAAATATTGTAAGAACTGTGATGTTTTCATAATAAGGACTACTATGAGACTGTACTGACAATGTTTCTTGCAAGTTGAAACATGTCAAAGACTAAGAAATGTAGAGGACCCGACACATATGTGGTAATTAATAAACACTAAAATACGTATCTTCTTTTCCTATACTTGGGCACGCGATAGAACTGGACGGATATATAGTGATCCCGCTCGACGTAAAATTTAATTTGAGTGCTCGCGTTAGTCGCATTTGACCTTCGCCTTCCGAAAAATGAGTCGAAGAATTGCGCATATAATGGTTTCGTGCATTTGAGCAAAACGAAAATCTGGCAAAAGAAACTTTATTTTACAATATTTTTGTGCGAGGACTGTGCGGGGGATGAAAACATGTGTGCGGACACATTTTGGTAGGTGTGCGCACACACCTTACAAGGAACATTTCTCATGAATAGTATTTCGCCATTAATACTTGCGGCCACTCATTAATTTAATAGCACTAAAAGCTGAATGTGACCTACCAGTCTTAAAAGGCTGCCGACCACATATAGATTCTATATTCTTCTAGTCGCTGCCTCAATTGATGTGAATCGTGGTATTCATGATCAGTTCTTTTCTGCTCTCAATTCTCTTCCAGTTGTCCCTTCACTCAGGAATCAGGATGAGCGTATTGCTGTCACCATTAAAGCTCCTGTCGCATTACTGGATGTTGTCATTGTCGGATGTTGTTGATTTTATAATACTCGTAATATTGTCAACTTACAGTCAGGCCATTATTTTATGTATCAGTCTGTATCAGTCATATCGCACATAAATAAGTATTTTAGCCGTGATTTTTTTAATATAACGTTTACTGGTCATTTACCGACATTGTTCGGGCAAAATAAGCCAAATTGAAGACATCGTTATATTATGTGAGTAAATTTGTATTGTGTAGCTGTGAATAACAATAGATTAACAGTGACATAATGAGCATAATATAATGAGTAATGAGTGTAATAATGACTAATGAGTAATGACATAAGTTCGAGAATTAACAGCATTTAATGTCATCATTATCCAATCGCACGGGGATTGAAGAATGTGGTAAGACTTGTCACAAGGTAATGAATGGTGACCATAAAACAGTACCCGAGTATCGAAAAATCACAATCAAAACTTTTAAAAACTCAGACCTTCAAAAGGTGTAGGTTCCCAACCAGAACACTAAGGCTTCGGCCACATAGGCAGGTGCTTTGCTTGGTGGCTATGTGCTAGGTGACATATCCTAGTGAACGAACGCACACTATTCTATCGCAATCATTGATATACTACTGGATGAATCATATGCTTCTTAAAATGACGCGCGATTTTCAGCGAGTCGGCCTTTGTTAAAACTTACTGAGTAAGCCCGGTCTAGCTTGCATCTTACTCTAACTAATAGTCAGCGCATGACGAGTTGCTCTGTCTGTTTTGCGTTGCAGCCACCCTTAGGTTCACTATTCCAAGAACGCAAATTTAGTTTTACAGCCAGGGCAATACGGGTGAAATTCGGGAATCCATGTTAACGGTCTTAACGCATTATACCTACAAGAAAATATTATAAGACGATATTCGTTAGATCTTTGTGGTACATTTTTAAATGACACTTGTATGGGAACTGCTCATCTAGTAGTATATCAATGATCGCAATGGCCACACTGCACGCTTCGCGCCTAGTTACGTGATTATGAGTCACCTCGTGAGACTCCCGGCGAACAAACGTGTTGGTTATTATTTGTATTGCATAATGAAGCACACAGTAAAATTTTGAAATGTGGCTACGTTTTTTATAGTATGTAGTTATGCAAGTAATTAATTTTATTTTATTATGTTGGTATTAAATAATAAAATAATATAAGTAAATGATGCCCATTACTTACTACCTTTTACATAGGTAGGTACCGTACCTAGTACCTATTAGTCAGATAATGTTGACGATTATTACTTTTTAATTATCTTCTAGAATTGCAAGGAGGTGCGATAGCCTTGAAAAATAATAAATTATTAAATTAAAATTAGATGTACCTATTACTAGAGGTGTTCCCAACCGGTAAGCATCTATGATCAAGAAAATAATGGTGAGCAATATTTTTTACAATAGAACCTTTCTATTTTAAGTATACTTTAACGAAACATTACTTATATTTTAATCGTGATTATGGAGTATTTTCATGAAGCAAAATTTTAAATTTTACACAATTTAACTGGAAGATTGTAAATTGTCAGCTCGGAAAATATAATAAAACTCTCACGTCCGATTCTGAGTTAAAACTGAGAAAAAAACATTGTTCGTTTCTTTCCAAAGACCAACAAATTTCAAACAGTTCAGATTCTCAGGGTTTTGCCAGGGCTGCCTGTTCATATTCTGTTAATGTAATTAACTGTAATGCAAGACATGTCTACTAAAATGCAACATCAACGAGATCTTACAAGCTAAGGAAAACTGGATTGTTTCTGCCAGTTTCGGGATTGAAGTCTTGTAGCAGCTGAAGATTTTGACATAAAAAAGAATAGGTACCTAATACCAGTGGCGAAGGGTGACTTTTGGAAAAAGATAGGCTGTGGAGATCTGATAAAAAGAACACACTTGTCAGGTATAGGTACTTACGAGAAATAAGAAGATATTACGATATTACTACTAATGAATAGGTACACACTAATGACAACGACACACCAATTTAATTAAACTTCAAAAACTCACTGACGATATAAAATTAAGCGATCAGTTTAAATTAAGTACGTATTTTTTCAAAACAGTTATACACATCAAAAATCATTAGATAAAAGTTCTAAGATAAAAATAGTCTATATTTATTAATATTCGATTAAACACAATAGAAATTATTTTTTTAAATTATCTAATTATTAATTATTTAGTTTTAGGCTCTACGATCGAAGCTTGCCTTAGTTCATACAATTCAATAGACTGGGCGGGGCTACGTGACGTAAAGCCCATATGAAAAAATTGAGAATTATTTGAAACATAATCCGACATTTATTTACGTCAAGACAGATGGCGCTGTTGTATATTTTTTAAAACCTTTGCAGATTGTTTTTTTAATTATCTGTGTACACATACGGCATCTCCTGTTGGCAAAATAAATTATTTTATAGAATATATAAATAAGTCAATATGCAATTAAAAAATATTTTTCTTAAGAAGGTAGGCTTCAAATAATCGCCTAGTATGGAATCTTCGCCACTGCTTAAGGGGGGACATGCTCGTCGAAGGTCAAAATTGAGTTTTTATTGTATTTTCAAACCATGATCCTGGACACTCCTTAAACGTTGTAGATAATCTATTTATATAATTTTGAAGCCTTATTATCCTTTATAGTTATTTTAAACATTTGATGACTGCATAAAGTATTTTTGTTACATAAAATAGTATTCTTTTAAACCTCTCGCTCTAATGTTTTAGAATATAGTCATATTTTGGTACATAACTGTGCAGTGGTGTTAAAATTTTTTACATTTATTAATTTTTAAACGCATTTATAAAACCATTAGTATAATTTATTACGAGATAATTTTTGTAAAATATTCACGGTAAAAAATTATTTTGATAATCTCTGTGATCCCAAATTTTACAAGAATTAGGCATTTTATTATTCAGAAAATCGGCAAGATTAACACATTTCAAGATGATTCTAAAGATACTTATTATAAGCTATGTCTTTGACCATTCAAGTGTGATAAACATTTTATGAATAATGATTGCTTTATAATAATTATTTACCTAAGAATAAGGTAGTGTTTTTTTGAAATACGCCATTTCTTTTGTCATTCCCTAGTGGTTAAGCTACAACATACGGCCGTAACCATAAATTGACAAACTATAATTAAAGTAGGGAGTAAAATTATGTTAACGCGCGTGTTTATGTGACGCCTTTATCCTTAGCGATAGGTAGGGGGGCCGCCAAAGATCCTAGCCTGGGTGGCCGCTTCAGGATGTGGGGGTCATGCCATCGACAATAAAGATTCCTCACAGAGACATAGTGCGCCAAATGGTAGAAGAGTCTTTTTTAATTTTAGAACTGAATTTTAAATCCATTCCTTCCATTGAAACATCTAAAAGTATCTTACGGCAAGCATGTGCACAATATTATTAATATGGGAAAATCTGCATTGACAGACGAACCAATAACCATAATATCTCTACTTCTCGGATAAAGATGTACAGAAGAATACTGGTAGAGCAGGTGTAATAGTCCGGAAAAGTTATAATATGAATTGGAGCGATAGCGTTACGCAATTTAAAAACCGGTTTCACATTATGTCGTTCCTGTCTTTACCTACATACTGGCCAAAATTACTCGGCGCTGTCGAACTGCAGTGTTGCCATCTTTTCAAAGTGGAATTATAGTACAGAGCCTACAAAATTATAGCATTTGGGGAAAAAAATATAGTACGCGTTGTTGTGTTGAAAATGTATGGGTTTTTTGTGTCTCAGAAGAAAAAAAACTGAGAATTTGAGAAACTCCGAGACCCCTTTTTATTTAGGTACCTCTCCGACCAAAAAATGCTTTGCGAAGAATTCAAGAAATTTCATTTTGAACCAAAGTCAACGGATTTTTTTACGTTTTTTTTCTTTTACCAAGTTCTCCAAATTTTCCTATATTACGAAATTAAAGTACTGACATACTCCTGGACTTCCCGTCTTCAATGGGGGGAGCCGGAATAAAGTTTTGTAGGCCTAAACGTGCAACTTGGTCAAATAGTCAATTAACAGAATATGAAAGACTTATGACGTATCACTTGGCTATCGTGATAAAAAAAGAATATTATGTTAGATTTAGAATACTAATATGTACCTAGATATAAAATATAAAAAATAATAGCTTTAAGTATTGTAATTTAAATAATGTTTAAAAATTGTAATTAATTTAGTAATAGGAAGAGTTTGTAAATCTATGTAAGATTTTGCTTTATGAGTTTAAAAAAGATTGATGTAAGAGATGTAAGCGTGGAAGAGAGTTAGCATGTAAGTTCTTTTGTAGCGACTGTACCTACTCGATAAATTGTCACGCGAGAGTTTTTAAATATTTAAAGTCAGTCGGAAGAAACACGAGTTGCGAACGGGCGCAAAGTTGCATTCGCGTACTCCCGCGCCAAAAATAAAACTAATGTTAATTATTAGAATATAAGTGAGTAAAAATAAACATTGAAAATATAAAGCTACGTGCTACAACCAAAAAAAGACTTTTTATTTAATCTATTTTTTTGTGAATCCTGAGTTCGACACATACCCTGAGCTAGCCCAGAACTCGGGATATCTCAGTACTTCGCACCAATTTGTCGAACGGAAATATCGAAATTTTAGTATTTTTTACATATTTTTTTCCGATATTCAAAATTATAGTATTTTGGGCGTACTATACCTGTTTTATATCGTACATAGTACGCGGACCAAAATTATAGTACGGTTGGCAACACTGTCGAGCTGTTTCGTATTCAAAATATCAAAATGTAGGTACGCATACTCCTTTAGAACGCTGACAGGCTTTGATATCGTTAACAAATTAAACTCATAGGTAGATACGCGAAACGGTGTAAATTTAAGGTGAATCTGACGTTAATTTAAACAATTATAAGTAATTAGTTATTATAAATTATAAGTTATGTTAATATAACTTATAAACACACGAATATAACAATATACACTTAGTTAGAGAATGATCGATTTGTATACATAAGCTGTAAGGTATAAAACATACTGGATATTACGTACTAGGTGTACTAATAAATTCTCCAAAATCCAAAGCACCAATCAAATATATTATTTACCTAAACGTTGGCATTGAGTATTCTTCACTGCCGAATGGATATATCTACCAAGTTGACGGCAACTTTAATTATTCAATACATCAGTGCTCCGCTACCTTTTATCATCCACGGCACACCAAAATTCTTCCCAGAATTCCGCGGCACACCACACGTAAAATAATCTATACACCAAATGATGGTCGTTTTTCAAATGGTGTTCGAGGTAAAATTAATGGTATTGATTGTATGTTTAGCGATTTTTTTTGTTTATTAATACATCCACTTGAATTATGGTTAGTTGTCGGGTTAAGAATAATTATTTGTCGAATATTGACACAATAACCATAAATTATATCATACGATCACATGTTTTAAAATTACAAGATAAAACGAATTTTTTATATACGTTTTTAAATTTTCTGTTGAATTATTATGCTCAATATGCTCAAACTTGTACTTGATATGAAGTAAATAAAAAACAAACAAACAAAAATATAGAATACTGAAATGTCATTTTGATATTTCATTTTGATTTCCATAGTAACGCACGTATACAGTGGCGCACCCAGGGGGTGGGCCAGGGGGCCCTGGCACCCCCCAAAAATGAAAATTATCATAATGATTTTAAACAATGAAATTGAAAGCCAGTAAACTATAACCTTTGGGCTTAAGACAAATAAAAACACGGCATAAAAAATGATTTGTAATAATTCTCCAGCATCGTTTTTAGAAAAAATTCTTAGATTTTAATTTCTAACACAAAAATTTCGAAACATTTATGTCAGGTTTTTTTAAAAACCCAATCCCTAATGGAACTGTAAAAAAAATCTCGGTGTCCACCCGAATTCCGAAGTGGTGTAGGTCATGGCTGGGGAGGGCTGACAGGGCTCTAGCCTTGGGGGCTCGGGATGTGGGGGGCCCTGCGTGTCGGGTTGACCAGATAAGTGAGATAACCATACATCATAAATTAGCTTTAATAGTAAAAAAAAGTCGCCTGCGGCGCTATTATACTTCATAACCATGAATATTTTCAATTACTCATATAATTGTGCATTTTTTTAAAATTATTATGTGTCGATACTCGACAGCTCTATTATTAAAGTAGATGTATTAAAAATCGCCAATAATTCACTGTATAAGTACCCTTAATTTGAACTAAAACACAATTTGAAAAACGTTAATGTAGTGTTTCACACTGCCTTTAATCTTAGCGGTAGGTAAGGGGCCCACCAAATATCCTAGCCTGAGGGCCCATTTCTGGATGTGGGGACCATGGTATAGGTACACCGAGTGCAATAGAGAAAAGACCGATAAACGAGAAATTAGGCTGTGAAGAAGAAAAAGAGCCTATGGGACTAATTTACATTCACCTCCTCTGGCCCCCCCCCAATATTAAGCCCTGGGTGCGCCACTGCACGTATATATTAATAATTTGGTTGCTAGGACCACCCTCTTAGCAACCAATAATAGTCTTTTACTTTTTACGGGTTTTTTTTAAATAACTTACCATACAAAACAGAATTAACTGAAAATGAATTCAATTCTGCTTAAAGATGACTAAAAGTATTAAAAGAATGCATTGGCATCCATCGTGTTCTGATATATTCTAAAAGTTTCAAATGTCTAGCTAGTCGGGAAATTAGTTAAAAATCGATTGCAAGATTTGTACTGGACAAACAACCATCGGACAAACAAGAATACGAGATAATAAATACGTTGTAAAATATTAATACCAGTGTAGTAAAATAGCGCCGCAGGCGACTTTTTTTACTATTAGACAAGATTTGTAATTTGTGTTTATCCAACTTATCTGGTTTACCTGCTACGCCCCCCCCAAGCATATACATACCACACGACGAAGAATTAAATGTACATATTTCCATGTATTTGTATTATCAATAATATAATAACTATTTAAACTGAGATTGTTGCAATTAATAAAAGTTTTATATATTTTGACTTGATATTTGAAAGAGCAACCGAAGTTCTTGGTCAAGACTCTTCAAGCAAGACTGCTTATTATTTTTAATTATAACTTGAGTTGAAAAACTTTTCTCACCTAGATATGTCGTAGAAAATGGGAACTGAACTGCGATAGCCTTGTCGGAAAACCGAGGATATTCTTTATTAACCGAAATCCAGAAAATATCCAATAACATCGGCGAAGTTCAGTTTTAGCATCCTATCGTATCTCAATTCAACAAATTCCTCTGGAATTTATAGGGAAAGCGCTTCTATAGAATTTTCGGCATTCGGTATAAGGGTTTCAAATCCAATTGTATAAAGGTAATGATGAAATTTCCTTTGCAGCTAAGTTAAATGTTTTTGAGACGGATCCAAAATTAATTGCTTGTTTTCAATGGTGGTCTGGTAGGTATTTTGGTACATTTGTAGAGATCCTTCCTCCCTTCCCTCCTTATAAACAGAGCACGTCAATATATTTTCATTCTGCCCTTACATTGTTTTATTAAATTCATTCGGATGCTGTACTAGCCATTGCGGTAAGTATTGTATAATGTAAAAATTTATTTGTTTTTTTTTTTAAGCAATGTACCGCGGCACACCTAGCACCGTCTCGCGGCGCACCGGTTTCGGAGCACTGCAATACATAACTATTAGTAACAAAATCTAGCAGGTGCCACTGACTTCCACATTTACCCCGCCTAATTATAGCATCCTCGCAGTTTTCCGAGTATATTCATCATACCCAGACACTCTGCACTTTGAGTTTAGCGAAAGAGATCTGGTTTGTATGTATAACTACGTTGACCCACGAATTGCTGCATCCGCGAGTAGTTAACGAAAGCACGTTATAATTATGTATTAGGATCGTTAGTATCGTTTTGCGTCGTCACTCATCAGCTCTGTTCTATCTTTCAGATGTACCTCTGAAACAGAATTAAAGCAAACATCCGATAACACACCAGTAATTTATGAGTGCCACACTAGGTCTTCCGGTGGCCACAGGCCTTGCTTGTCGAATAATGCTGAGATGAGTGGTGTAAGCCGTTGAGGAGGCAGTTCTACAGCCAAAGCATTCGGGTCACGACCCTCAGGCATGAGGTCCTGACGCAGAGGAAGAAGAAGTAATATTCTATTCACCTAAATAGTTTTTAAATATTTTACCATTCCTGGGGAGGTCTGGACCCGAAACCCCCTTCCTTGTGTACGCGTGAGAAACAACCAAATATTTGGTAAATTCGGTAAGGCACAGAGTACGATGGATGGGTCACACTGCCTGACTGTCCTATAAAAATCCTGACCAGGTGGAAGCGTTCTAGACTCTAGAGTGTTTCTCAACCGTTTTACACTGCGGACCACTAAAAATAGAGAAACATTTTGCAGACCGCTAACGCAAAAATAAAAATATTATTATTTATATAGGTTCCTAGTATCGTATAATAACGTCTGATCGGGGTTGATTTCGTCACGTAATACCTACCTGAATCTATTTTAAGAATCAAAACACAATGCACAAATACTTGCAAGTGCACGGGTTTTGAAGTTTTATTGGAATTTTTAGCATAGGCTGGACGCCGAAAATTCGCGGACCACCAGAAAATCTCTGCGGACCACCGGTTAAGAAACACTGACAGAGGGAGGCCAAGAATGAGGTAGGATTGAAGTAGAAGAGGATGATCAGGAAACCGAAGAAAACTCAGTGAATGGTACCTACCTACAAGAGAAGTAGGCGAAAATCCGCAATAGGATGTACCACTAAAAATAAAGTTTGAAATTCGAATTTCGAATTTGAAACGTTCGATTATTATCGTATTTATTTTGACAGCTGATTCAATACAACTCGAATTCCCTAACATAAGTAGCACAAAATATAAATCAGTTATGGAGTTGTTATCTTGTTTAATGATGTAAAATAATAATACACCGGCTTCCCAAATTGAAAGTAAAAGATTATTGCTCAAGGTTTCTCTTAAATACCTACGTACTTTATTTATTTTAATATTAGTGTTAAAATACCTATTAAATTTAGGTACGCATTAGTCAAATTTAATATTAGTGGCAACCACGGCTAAAATTCAATAAAACTAGGTAGGTACCAGGGAACTCAGAAATAAGTTCTGTTGTAGGTACCTAGTACCTACCTACCTATATTGATTAACACTGGAAGTCTGTAATTAGTCAAATAATTAGTGTGATTCATCTGAGAAAATACCTCTAGCTAGAAGTACCCTGGTACAAAGTATTTATACTGACAGTTTACACTGGTATCATATCGACCCTTAATCGGCAGAACAACGTAAGCGACAATTCATAAATTTTACAGGAGAAGGTTTTTTTAAAATTATTTCCGTAATTAGTTCCAAAAATGAATTCTGTTAATGTGGTTAATAATAATTGGTTACTGCCTATACGGAAATTATAAAACAATTGCATTAGTGCTTTTAGTTTTCGAGATAGTGGCGGTAACGCTGTTTTGCTTATGTCTATGACACGATATTTTTTCCAGGCATGTCGCTTACGCTATTTGGCGTAGTCGTTTTTATTTATAAATTTCATGCTAATTATCATCACAGGGCATTACCAATTAAGTATTAAAATAAATAACATAAGCACCCATTTATTTTACGAAAGGGGACGTTGTTAAATAAATTAAAAATATTTTGACTTTTTAAATTAATATTTTTGCTTGTAGATACTTATTCACATATAGGTAAAATAAAAATAAATGATTGGTATTTTTAAGGTTTCGCTTATATTATTAATATTATCAGGTATTGCTATTTTTCAAAATGAAATAGGTACGTATCTACTCGTACATAATTAAATATGGGGACCTACTAATTATGATAAAATAAAATTGTAATGAACTATTCAGTTTTACAAAAAAAATATTGTCCCACATTTTTAAGCAGTAATCGCTGTATTATCCTCATTCACATCTTCCTGATCGGATTCCGGTAAAGTATCTTCCACTGATAATCCATGTGGCAGTTTCATAAGCTCATCCGTCATCTCTGAGGGATATTACATTTAACACAGAGACTTTTATACTGTTACTCGTTATACTGGATTTCCGATATAGCACTATACAGCAAGGGTGGCTGCGCTTAAAGCATCACAGCACTTGATCGGGATCTGATGACATTTTCTAGGTCTAACAGTTTAGTCCTACTGTCACCAGAGTAGGTACAATATTTGGTAAGTTTTTTAAATTATGCCTTTCATAATTCACTAAATTTAATCTTGAACTTTGAAGGAATGCAAGTAGCAGCGAAAGATTTCCAGTCACGGAATTCTGCATATGACATGATGACCTAGCGTTGGAAATGATGGTGGGTCATTTTGATAGTGCCCAAACTACTATATAAATGACTCAATTGTCGCATGAATGGAATCGACCGGCATCGTAGTACGACCAGTGGGTCTATTCTATACTTATCGACCGCTAAAGTGATAGATATTATCAAACTTAGGGTAGGTTTATATAAAAGTGTTAGTACTTATTGCAACAATTATAATCAACGTATTGTAATTGTTACAATAAGTGCTAATTCTATAATACAAACCTACTCTAAGTTTGATAATATTTATCACTTTATCACTTTAGCGGTCGATAAATACAGAATAGACCCACTGGTAATAGAAAATGTATTTCTATCAATTCAATGAAAGTTGAATTTTTCATAAAATAAGATAGCATACCCAGTGTTGCCCGGTTCTTATTCTGACCAATCACAGTATAATAATTCCTTGATTTTTTCCCGCTTTATCAGTCCTGTCCAAAGATTTGTGCATGATTGCTGAGATCTCATTACTGCCACGTTTACCATCAGTTGCACCCCATAAAAAGCAGTATCCATTATTTGTTCCACTTTCGTAGATACTTTCATTATAGTATGCGTATTTCGACTAGGGAGTGTTTAGCACCTTCTCGAGGTCAAAACTTGCGCACAAAATGTCATTGTGATTTTTACTTTTGGCCAGATCATTAAAGAATATCTCCTTGCATTTATCCTTTACGGTAAGGGGACATTTGTAAGTATCCGTTTCAATTAGCCGAAGTCTCTCGTCACCAGACATATTTGTTACTTTCTTGCAAAAAGAACACTATTATCTTTTTTGGTAGATGAAAACCCAAGTTGAACCTACTGTCTATTAAATACGTTTCTGAAAACATTCCGAATCACGACATTAGTGGATTCATTCAAAGAATCCAAATTTTCAGTATAAATTTTATACTTATACATTTTTAACATTTCAAAAATCTATAGGAAGATACTATTCTTCGTAGATTATTCCGACAGTAGTGAGATGTAACGGCGGGTAATTATTGTTTAATAAACTCTATTACCAGGTTTATTTTATCTCAGCCAGTTTTACTGGACGGCGCGAGCTTTGCTCCCAAATCGGTTTTCGCACAACTCACTACCAGACGGACCACCGAATAAACCGTACCGTAGCTTACACTATCAAATAACGTCGGTTACGTTGTTTTGCTCTACTTTATAATGCGATACAAGTTCAAACGCTAAAAGGCACAGACCCTAAAAAAATGTCACGCGATTGAGATCGGGCTCTAATATTTTTGTCACTTATGCGCTAGGTGATATTGAACAGTTCTCCATTTAAAACGCAATTTACCAAAAAGTGTCGCTTACGTTGTTCTGCCGATTAAGGGTCGATATAATATTACTTATATCCAACAAAAAGAAAATATTAAATGCTTTAAAACATAATTAAGTAGGTAAGTAATAATTAGACTTGATAATAACTTTCATGAAACATTGTTAGTAAACTAGGATTGAAATAAAACACAAACATCAAAATTAGGGGAAACCTTGCTGTGTTATGTTTACTTACTTTTAATTTAACGAAATAAAAATATATTTCCTGACTTGAGTGAATAATATATCAACAATTAATAGTATGTAATGGTTTCAGCATAAATTTTAAAACAATTTGCAGACTGTCTCGTCATGAAAAAACTAGGTAAAGTTTCAAAATTGGAAGCAATGGTTGATTTTACATTACAAGAAACCATACTGAATAAACAAAACACTTACCGTGAATAACACTAGGTATTGAAAACACCGAAAACTCCAAAAACTTCACAGAAAAATGCGCTAGAACTGTGTTGAATAAAAGCACTTGTATATCACATGAAATTACACAATATAAATGAGCGATTTTTACGGTAAAAGGCACTTTTTATTGTTATTAGGAGTAAACATCCGATTTACGCGCCCACAAGTGACGTAGAAGGTAAGGAAGAAAGCGACGTTGAACGCGCGCAGCGGTCAAAACTGGAATGAAATGAAAATAATGAAGCGATGTGAAGATAGATGTTCGATGTTTCTTTCTGGTGACTGGGGCGTCGTAAAAGTTTAGTTTTTGGTAGCAGTTCTCAGAGATTGTCAACATTTTTACGCCCAATCCATTTCGTATTATAGAGATCATACTAATATCATATTAGATATTATATTGATAGATAACAATACGATATGATTTTTATATGCATCAGTGAAGCCTTATTATAGTGATTTCCATAGACAAAATGTTGCTCCCTAAAAATTTTTAATTTATTAATTCAAAACCAACGATTTATTCTTATTTTCTTTCAAGTATCCCTTACAGTAAAATGCAATAAAAATAAATATGTACAATAAAATTAATTTATTACAACACCTAGTCTTTACAACTACTAGAGTTTTAAATGTGCCACAAAATCTTTTCATTTCAACGAAATCTAGGTACTCCCAAAACTTTTCTTTTAAAAATGTTATGTGATGTAGCTAAACAGTATATGCCTCAACATATTTAATGTAGGTAGGTAGGTATATAATATTAATGGAGTAGGTACATAGCTATAACGTAGAGATTCATACATAAAAGAAAATAACGGTTGTATTCAACAGTATAACCACATAATCAGAAATACAGTAGGTATATAAAGTAAAAGGTATAATTATTATAATGTACAACATAATTGAAATTCATTAATTGATCACATTAAAACACCCATATATTTATTAATATGTAGAACTATTTGTGATAATTAAAGTTAGGGTTATATCGGAACTGTATATATTTATGTACATATAGTCATAATGAAGCCCTTCATCGCAGGCTTGAATTATTCAACCTTTTACAAATTCACACACATGTTGATTATATCATATCAATGTGTAGACACTTATCTAACTTAACTGAAAATATGAGAAATTGTTGACCATTTTTTTGCGAAAATAGGTGGCGACCATATTCACATCTGATTATACAGCCAATAACGATGATCATGGTATGTTAAAAATTCATTTAACTATAATATGATAATAATTATGAATACTTGCTATATTAATATCGTGAAGAGAAAGAATAACTACATTTACTTATTTTATCTACCAATGGGTGTGGTGTCTTTTGGGTTCAGACATGCTCTTAGAAAAATATATGCATATGCAGATAATAATATGTAAGTATTCCATTTTGAAATATGTACCTACAGCTACACTATTTGTACTGAATACCTACTCTATGACAGGTTTGCTTGACTGTAGTGATGTTGTCATTAGCTCCTAAATAGTTACATTATATTATATTTACAACGAAAAAGATGATACCTAATACTAAATAGCAAATCCAACACCGTAGCATAGTACCGGGCAGCTGTCATTCAATTTATGTATGCATTGGTTTTGTATGAATATCTTGGAATAATTAAGGCATGCAATGCATACACAGCATCTATGGATCGCACGCCACTGTTCTATGTATCTCCAGTTTTATATAATACATATACTTATCTTAAAATCATCAGTATTTTTTTTATTATTATTAAACTTTGCTGGATCAATAACTTTTCATTATTCTATTTTTAATTTTTGTAATCAATGTGGAACTGTTTGTTTCCTTAATATAAAAAAAAGTACAAAAATCGCTTGTTACTGATACCGTCATTTTGAATTTGGAACCACACGCTCCGAAATAGTGGAACCATGCTATTACTGGAGCCATGGGACAGCTTGAGAAGTGGGTGGATTACTAATATTCCAACTTGCGTGTGTTAGAGCAGTGTTTATTGCCCGATGCGGAAGCGAGACAGAATTTTATTATTTTGAGAACTGGTAACTTCATTGTTTACCTATGTTTTATCTATAATTGTATTAGGTATATGAAGTGAAGTTTAGTTTAGGTTGCATAAAATAACGTCGAAGAGGTAGATAGGTAGGTACTCTTATAAACCTGGTTAAATATCTGTACCCGGGAGGCATAGGATATC
Source organism: Rhyacophila brunnea (assembly GCF_057557595.1). Taxonomy (NCBI): domain Eukaryota; kingdom Metazoa; phylum Arthropoda; class Insecta; order Trichoptera; family Rhyacophilidae; genus Rhyacophila; species Rhyacophila brunnea. The sequence continues at coordinate 5,657,060 of NW_028232763.1, read as the reverse complement.
ATTTCCATTTTGATAACTTTACAGGAGAGCATAAAAACAATTTTTTTTGATGAATTTTTGACATACTTTTGAAATAACGCATATTAATTTAACTTTTTATAGAATTTTATTATTTTGAGAACTGGTAACTTCATTGTTTACCTATGTTTTATCTATAACTGTATTAGGTATTTGAAGTGAAGTTTAATTTGGGTTGCATAAAATTACGTCGAAGAGGTAGATAGGTAGGTACTCTTATAAACCTGGTTAAATATCTGTACCCGGGAGGCATAGGATATCATTTCCATTTTGACAACTTTACAGGAGAGCATAAAAACATTTTTTTTTGATGAATTTTTGATATACTTTTGAAATAACGCATATTTATTTAACTTTTATTTTATTTATTTGTTCGAAGATAGTAAGAAATAAAAAATTGAAAAAAAAATCTATAAAACAATTTATAATGGACATGATGTTTTGTCCCTAAGTAAATTCACATAACATTGTGACTTAATAGTAAATATTGGACATGATGGAGGAATTTAAGAATAATATGGTAAACGAAATATAATTTTATAAGACTCCTGAAATAAAAATATGATTTACAATATTCCACCCAGTGGCGCACCCAGGATTTAATATTGGGGGGGGGGGGGGGGGGCAAGGAGGAGAATGTAAATTAGTCCCATAGACTCTTTTTCTTCTTCACAGCTTAATTTATGTGTGAAACACTACATTAACGTTTTTCAAATTGTGTTTTAGTTCAAATGAAGGGTACTTATACAGTGAATTATTGGCGATTTTTAATACACCTACTTTAATAATGGAGCTGTCGAGTATCGACACATAATAATCAAAAAATATATTGCACAATTATATAAGTAATTGAAAATGTTCATGGCCATGAAGTGTAATAGCGCCGCAGGCGACTTTTTTTACTATTAAAGCTAATTTATGATGTGTGTTTATCTCACTTATCTGGTCAACCCGACACGCCGGGCCCCCCACAGCCCGGGCCCCCCACAGCCCGGGCCCCCGGGCTAGAGCTCTGTCAGCCCTCCCCAGCCATGACCTACACCACTCCGGAACTCGGGTGGACACCGAGAATTTTTTGACAATTCCCTTAGGTATTGGGTTTCTAAAAAAACCTGACATTAGTGTTTCGAAATTTTTGTGATAGAAATTAAAATCTAAGAAATTTAAGAGGGTGCTGGAGAATTTCAAATCATTTTTTGTCGTGTTTTTATTTGTCTAATCTATTGGCTTTCAATTTCAATGTTTTGGGGGGGGGGAAGCCCCATGCCCCCCCCCCTGGGTGCGCCACTGATTCCACCAAAGCGTTAATATTTTTTTTCGTTCTCATCAGGAATGTCACATTCTTGATTTCATCACTCAAACGCTGCAATAAGTTCGCATAATACACGCCGTTGACTGTTTTTCCTTTCTGAAAATAATCAATGAAAATTACCCCACGCGCATCCTAAAACACTGACGCCATGACCTTGCCTGCAGATGGAACTGTCTTCGCGGTCTTTGGAGCCGATATTCCCCTTTCAGTCCATTGTTTTGATTGTTCATTTGTCTCAGGTGTGAAGTGATGGACCCATGTTTCATCCATGGTTATGAATCGACCAGCGTTCGAAATGGAAAATTTTACGAACCGGAGCGCTAAATAATTTCCCGAAAACATTAACACAGTTATCTAATTTTATGTATATTTTATAAAAATAAGTGTGTTAGATATTTTGTTATATGACATATCTAGCTCAGATTGTCAAATTATTTTTTCCACGAAACAACGATTATTTTGCGGATTTCATGTACCGTAACGGCGCTCCGGTGCGCTCCAGTCCATTTGGAGCCCTGGAATCGACGTAAAAACTCTGCTTTATTGCTGTGAAACTTCGCCAAACACTCTATTGAACGACGCTGTTTTTGTTCCATTGTGAGTAATCGCGGCACCCATCTTGCGCATAACTTTCTCATGTCCAAATTTTCAGTCAATATGCGATGTAGGTACAGCACTTTTTAAATGCCTACCATGTCTGCAAGCTCGCGCACTTTCAGTCGACGGTCATTCAATACCATTTGTGGATTTTCTTCACCATTTTTGGCGTGGTCACCTCATTTGGTTGAACACTTCGATGTTCGTCTTGGCAGCTCATTCGGCCTCGTTTAAATTCTGCAACCCAATATTTTACTATTGTAAACGAAGGAGCACACACCCCCACAGTAGAATCTAGCTCCGCTTTGATATTGGTTGGACTGAAGCCTTTCAAATGAAAGTATTGTATCACATAACGATGACCAATTTTTTCCATGTTTACAAATTCACTGAGAGTGTTCACTATTGATGGCTGTCAAACAAATACTGAACAACGTAGCATCGTCAAACTCCAAATTCAACCTTTATAAGGTTATTATGTAATTTCTAGCATAGTCATTATTTTCAAACAACAACTACCATCTATACGTCAGGTCGGGTACTTCTGGGCCTACACTCGTAGATGCATCAGTAGATGAGTTATCCAAATCAATACTTTCGTATAAGTAATCTTCTAACAAGCTGTTGATTGAAGATTTATCTAAATTCTAAGCCCTCTGCATGTAACAATCTCTTTCCCTCTATTGCAGAACTTCGAGTATCATTCAAATGTTCGGTAATCGTTTCTATAATAAAATAATAATATAACATGTAAATTATGTATGGAGAATAAACTGTGAAATTGTGTGACTATAAATTTAATCAAAACAACTTATTCTATCACTTCATTACTTAAAAATATATCGTTAAGTAGGTGTGAATACCTGTTGGTAGACATTCGCTAGGAATTTGAGCTGATGTTGCCGCCAACAACATTATCCGTTTTGCACGCGAACTCATTATTTCCTTATAAATTTATCAATGAAAAACAATAAAAATATAGTTCCCACACCAATTAAATTACAATAAATAAGGGTCTTTTATACGAAAGTAACTGCTATATTTCGTGAAATTCACACTCAATAATCATCCAACATCTAAGACGTATCGATATTAATAAAAAAATATATATACAATAGAGATAATCCCTCCAACATCAGTTACCATAAATTAACAGTGAAAAAGTTCTTAGTGGCACACAACGATATGTGGATATAATGTCTAATAATAATTAAAGGCATATAACTACATGTTCAACATAATGTTATATGCCCCGGAATGAAAATGGATATAGTGCTATTTTAGACACTACTACTTCTGTTAATAGGTATACCGAATTGGATGTAGTGTTATATACCCCTAGATAGAGGGGAAAAAACATTATTACTGTGTTGAAAAGTCATTTTTGGTAAAAATGGACATGCTGTCCTATGCCTCCCGGGTACAGATATAATATTTATAGCTATCTATCTAATTATTACTTTCTATCTTAATTATTAAACTGGACAATTTTATAGTGTTTTCAAAGTGTCCACATTCACCTACCAATGAATAAATTATTTACTACCTTCTGGTAAATACGCAGATGACAGTTTATGATGTGCAGCTATCAATAAATTAATTATACTTTTCTAGTTTCCAAAAAGTTACATGAGGACAATTTTATTTTTGAATTTGATGAATGAGTTATAAATATTTTTTATCGTGAATTTATCAAATATGGCAAAAATTGCATGGTGAGGGAGGGCCGGCCACGGCGACGGAACCCTTGAGGCTGTGCCACAAGGGTACGAAGTGCCGCACTCTTTGGCGGCATCCGGAACGTGCTCCGGTGCATTCCGGTCCATTTCGACCGCTGAAATAATTTATGGTATTTTGGCATATACGGCAAGGTAGAATTCCGGATAGAAAACTTCAGCCAATTGGTGGAACTGTCTACTGTCGAAAGAAAAAAAAAACTATTCACATCTTCAACTAAAAAAAGTTATTTTTTCTCTTAAGGGGGATGCTTATACTATCAGAGGCGAAAAGAGGCACCTAACGGAAAAATACGAAGCTTGCAATTTGAGATTTTTTTTGATAATTTACAATTTCAACTGTAGTAATTAATAAATATGTAACTGAAAACACTAAAAAGATTTTTTATTTTTGGTGGTGGTGGTTTATTTTAGGCATGGTCACAATATTGAAGCTCAAGTTGATATAAATAAAAAGGATTTCAAGTTATACACATTTATATTTTTATAAAAATCGATGTTTTTTAAAATATATATAAAAAATATTAAAACGATGAATTAGTCAAAAATCTACACCACATAAAATCTAAAACTTAATAAACTAAATTTTAATGATAATTATGACCATAAAATATAATGCAATAATAAGATTTGACCCTGCAACGAATTCACATATTATTACATTTTTTTACGATTGTAAGTTTATCTTTAAGTTTAAAAAAAAATTAAAAATCTTTTTAATGTTTTCGGATACATATTTATTAAATAATACAGTTGACATTGCAAATTTTCAAAAAAAAATCTCAAATTGCAAGCTTCGTATATTTCCGCTAGGTTCTCTGCTGGCATGTGTCTCCCCCTTAAATAGACTTAAATAGATTGACGTAATTTTAAAGTTAAAGCAGGTACAGCAAAAAGTTATACTTACCGTTTATTTCGAAGCGTTAAATTTAATAATCGAGAAACTGTATTAAAAGGATTTTATTTTACATTCATAGAGCGTGACCTTGCTCATATTACAACATCATTCGCGGAATTTTATATCAGGTGTTGCGTTTTGATATTGTCAGTGAGCCGCCAGCGCGGTTTTGTTTGCTATTGGTGTGTTGAATTTGGTATTACGATTAGGTACCTAACGAAATGATGTCATAATGTTGTAATCCAACAAATATCTATCATTTAAAAATAAACGAATTCATAGAGTCAATGTTTATTTATAAATACAATTTTATTATTTAATATAAGCATTGCAATATATTAATATAATTACTATTTTCCAAAATGAAAACTAAATTATAACGAATTATCGACCAAAATCCACATAGGAGGGCAAAATAAAGTTTCAATTTGAATATTATTTCAACTAGGTACCTACCTAATAAAGCATGGGTCTAATAGCAAAACATTAATGAAAATACGCGGTATCGTTTAAAAAAATAATACCATACTATTTATATTGTAAAATTTTATTTTATATTTTGTACCGGATTTTTTAGCAGACTGTGTGGTTTTGTGATTGATTACCCATAACAAATTTTTACAAATGTAAATTAAAAAATAAACGAACAAAAATTAAATGTTTTATTGTGTAATTTAGATAGACACAATATTTCAAAGTTTCTCACAACTGACTGTTGTACCTGCTCATAGCTCACTGTATGGTTTGTTTTATAGCAAAGTTTCTCTTAGGTATTATTCCCCTTTTTTGCCTAAATGTCATGTTGCGAACGTCTTGAATTCAGCGGCGATTTTGGTTTGACGCAGATGACAAAAACAATACGTCAGGAGATTTAAAAAGGGGCCTCAAAACAGTTCAAACCAGTCATACAACCATAGATTGTACCAATATGTTAAAATGAATGATTTCTAACATATTGAGTAGGTATACAATATTAGACAATAATACTTAATAATTGTTTTTAGTTACACGCAGTGATTTTAGGAAAGTAACTGATAGATTTATATTTTTACTATAGAACTACCAGTATAAATTGTCTGCTAAGTGAGGGCGCCACATACTAACATTTGACATTATCTTCAATACTTTTTGTACTGTGATGAGTTTAGTTCTAAATTCGAAAACCTGACGATTTATGATGGTATATCTATATAAATGTTGGTAGTTGGATTCTATTTATTTGTATTTTATTTTAAATCGTGATTTTCTTCATACTCAGTCAGTCCCTAATAATCTGTAATGTCCACAATATTTGGAATACATAAATAGACCTATTACACATAATGATAACGATAAGCTCTGATTACCCATATCAAAATTATATAATATAGTTTAATTAAACCTATTGATTTATGACACTGTATTTCATCTGGTTTCTTTTCGGAGCCGCGTGTTGTACGCACGCCGTGTTTTGATTTCCCTGCCATAGATGATTCAAACCAGAAAATCTAGCACACTTCAAAAAGGTTATATAATATTATTATGTGAATAAAAGAGATAGCAAGAACACAAGCGGTCACGTGATTTAATCGTATAGGTACTCAAGAAAAAAAATCATTTATGATATGGTCAACGATCCTCGATCAAGGTCGCGAATATTTATTTTGACATAATAAAATAATCATTAGACTAAACAATGTTAACTATATTATATATTATTTCTTACTACTTATACTAATATCATATTATTATTGATTTAAATACAAAAATCAATACTCTCAGGTATAATATTGTTTTCGTTTATACTGTAATAATGAATTGTGAATGACGATTCACAATAATTTTTAAGATTTTGCCCATATCTTTACTTATAAAATCTATTTATTACAAGTAATCAAAATCATTTATCTGTGTGGTATAAAATTGTGATGGAAAATAGGGCTTGGTATCAGAATTAGAACTGTTAAATACTTTGGAAACAAAAGTAGAACTGTTGAATTTGAATTGAATTTCTAATTTCTGAATGTAGAAACATATTTCATGCTATTATAACACTAATGAACCCAACAAAACGTTTTTCGTCATTTTCTCGAAATGATGAATAACGCAGATCTATTTTTGATACTAGGTATACGACTCATATTATATAATTTTTTTCTGAATTTAAGTTTACAACAATACAAAATCAAATTATCAGTATCACACAAGTTTTAAATATTAATTGCATGGAGCCGCTGGACGATAAATAATTAGAATGTTTTTAAATTATAGCGGTACAAATTCGTTTAAATACAATATTATATAATAAAGTGGCATCTATGTTATTTTACAAAAAGTTAATAATAAGTTATCAAGGTGTTTGCTAAAAGCTTATAAAATTTTTATACAGGTGCAATAAATATAATTATTCATGATTGTAAATGAACTACACGTACTACACGATTATGGGTGACTGAATTTATTTTGATTTATAATTATTTATTTATTGTTTTATTTGCTTGGCTAAAACTATAATTTTATATTTTAACAATAATATCTCGATTAAATAACTTACTTAACTGTTACTACCCTCTCTTTGATTTTAATAAAAACATTACAATTAATAAGTAAAAGCTTTATAATACAGTTGAGTAAACCGACAATAAGTGTCGTTAATTACTAAAATATTTCTGCAGTTTATAAAAAAATATAATAATTTTTAAAATAGTAAAAAAATAATGTTATGTTATTATAATATCATTTTATTTTCTATAATTATTATAACCCCTCTTCTTCTCCAATGAGTGACGTTATAATGTAATATTATATGAACAACCTCTAATTACCAAACTCAAGAAATTATGGAAAATAAAAATAGGTATTAAGTGGCTAAATAGGAAAATTATTAAATATAATAGATACATGTTGAATATACTAGAAAACAGATATGTATCTACAATAATACTATGACTACAAACTTATAAGTACTTAATACTTTTATCGTTAGGTTCAGCAACTCTTTTAACTGACTCTATCTAACAAAGTGAAAAATATGACCGTCTGTCAGCAAATTAAAATGTCTGTCCCCTGGGTTTCGAGATATTTGGACGCTGGGGACAGACTGCTTTCAAGAAGGTGGCTGAGGTCGGTCATCGGTTGACTGATAAAATAGGTGAGTGCCGTTTAACTGAGTATCAGAGACAGCGAATAAACATATAAATCCAACGAGTTAATGCAGTCATTGTTTTAGGTACTCTTGAAGAATCCAGGAGACTGGAGAAGATTTTTCATATACTTGGGGAAACCTAGGATATCAATCTAATATACTCGTATAAAAATCAATATTTGTTTGTTTGTAGGTTTGTTTATATTTTATGCGCTGCCATACCGTTCATCCGATTGCGATAAAACTTTGTCAACTTATTGCTTGCACTTGCGCGAAGGTTATAGGCTATATCTTATATATATAAAAATGAATGTCTGTCTGTCCCGTATGCATTCCTATACCATTCATCCGATTGCGATGAAACTTTGGTGAGTTGCTGTGTGCACACCCGCGAAGGTTTCTGAATTAGAAACAAATCTTCTTCTTCTTCTTTTTCATTCTATCTTCTTTTATTCGTATGGTTCCTATACCATTCATCCGATTGCGATGTAACCTTCGCTAGTTGTTGTGGTAACACCCGCAAAGGTTTCTGAATTAGTACAACCATCTTCTTCTTCTTATTCTTCTTCTTCATTCTAACTCCTTTTATTCGTATGGTTCATATACCATTCATCCGATTGCAATGAAACTTTCGTCAGTTGTTATGCCCACACCCGCGAAGGTTTCTGAATTAGTACAACCATTTTCTTCTTCTTCCTCTTCTTCTATTTTATCTTTTTCTATTTTGATTATGCGTTCCTATACCATTCGTCCGATTGCAATGAAATTTTGATCAAGTGTTGTGCTCACGCCCGCAAAGGTTTCTGAATTAGAAAAACCATCTTCTTCTTCTTCATTATATCTTCTTTTATTCGTATGGTTCCTATACTATTCATCCGATTGCGATAAAACCTTTGTTAATTGTTGTGGTAATACCCGCAAAGGTTTCTGAATGAGTACAATCATCTACTTCTTCTTCATTCTATCTTCATTTATTCATATATAGTTCCTATACCATTCATCCGATTGCAATGAAATTTTCGTCAGTTGTTATGCCCACACCCGCGAAGGTTTCTGAATTAGTACAACCATATTCTTCTTCTTCTTCTATTCGTATGCGTTCCTATTCCATTCATCCGATTGCAATAAAACTTTCGTCAGTTTTTGTGCCAACACCCGCGAAGGTTTCTGAATTAGTACAACCATTTTCTTCTTCTATTTTATCTTCTTCTATTCGTATGCGTTCCTATACCATTCATCCGATTGCAATGAAATTTGGATCAAGTGTTGTGTTCACGCCCGCAAAGGTTTCTGAATTGATACAACCATTTTCTTCTTATTTTTCTTCTATTCTATCTTCTTCTATTCGTATGTGTTCTTATACCATTCATCCGATTGCGATGAAATTTTGGGCTGGAGGACTCTTGTGAGCGCGCCTGGTTTGTTTGTAATGGAATTAAAGTTTTGTTATTTTTTGTCAGGCTTTCATAGTGGGATAAGATGCTGACAAGAATACTCTCTACGAATCTTTAGTATGGGAATATTAATTTATTCTCCTTTTTAATTTAATTTTAACATATTAGGTATGAAAAAGACAATTCACATAACATTTTTTTTAATTTTTATAGTATTTTGAGTACCTATCGTATTCAAAACATTCAAAAACACACTTTAATACTTTCGGAAAATTGTCGATTTTGTTAGCACAATTTTCCATCCCAAGCACTGCTATGATGACGTGTACAATTTATGTAACCATAGTTAAGTTAGTTTAGTATATCGTCACCTTACTATTAAAACCTCGTAAGTCTGTTTGAATGTTGAGGGGAAGGGAAAAACGTTATAAAAACATTATTTTGAACACCTCTCTAATCGATGAATCTGCTACACTGGTTGTGAAATACGAGGTTTTAATGCCATGTTTGAAACTATGAGACCTACCAGCTTAGACTATAGATACATCGAGTTTTTAAAATCTGTCGATGGATGGACGGTATACTAGTCTAGACTCTATAGAACCGAGGTTTTGATATGATTTTAATTTTTTTTTGTTTAAATTTTGTCAAACAAACTTCATTTTTCTATAATATCGGACTTACGAGATCTTAATAGTAAGGTGACGATATAATCATAATGGATGGGTATGGGGTATGTATATAAACGAGAAAGTTAGCTATTCACGACTATCAATGAGAATTATTATCTATTAGTAAGTACTTGCTTGAAATAAATTATTTCTTTATTATCCAGACAGTGAAATAAATAATATATTATGATCATTATTGTCAATAAGAAATCATGAGAGAGACAATAATTAGTGACAATTCGCTTTTACTGCCTGAATGGTACCTGTCACACTATGGAGAGTATCTATTCCACAGAGATTCTCCAACTTTGTTGAATTTGTTTATGCAAAATAATAAACTAATTGTGTATTTCTATATGAAGTTATTAGGGTATAAGTCGGTTTACATGAAGCCATTCGGGAACCACGCCAATTTTCACAGCCGATTTTGGCAATTTCATGAATTCAAGAATGAAAACTTAACCTAACAAATAATCCAGTATATCGGCTATTTTCAAAATTTGTTTGCCGACCGACCGAGCCGACAAGAACCGTCATTAGTAATAATTGTGAGCAATCTAACGTTATTTACATTTGTAACTTTGCAAATTACGGCAAGGCCTTCGATTCGTGTACTGATTGTTGTAATAATATACAAATCTTAATAAGAATGTATCTGTATTTTATGACAGATTTGGTGGTATATATGTTACGCCGAATGTGCGAAATTGACTATTACATGAAATGGGCAAAATTTTGCCTAAATCATGAAAAACGCAAGCCCGTTGCCTTATTCATGATTTAGACAAAATACCTGCCGAGTACGTGAATTCGGCAGTAATTTTTCTGCCTAGTTCATGCATTGGACAAATTAGAAAGTAGCGCTATGGTGGTGTTTTTTGCAACTAAACTAAATGTGCCAAATGCTCATGCATTGGTCAAAATTTACGTATATTATTTATGGTCAAAATAGGTGGTCGCGCAGGTCGCGCTCCGGTGGTGTTTTTTTGCAACTAATCAAACTAACCAAATGTGTCAAATGTCATTAATTATAATATAAAAATATACCAATCAATAACTACAATGACGTTCATATCCATTTACTATGTCCAAAAAAAATCTAGAACTAACGGAAGAATTTTATTAAAAGGTATTTTCGCGATTTGATTCGTGCTTGGGTATCAATCGTGCAATGGTCGATTGTATGCTTGTGATAGTTTGTTGACACTTGTTAGCTAACCTCAAAATGGACATTCAGTTGAATTCAGAATTACAAATCCTAACCTAACCTAACCTAACCTATTAATAATAATATTATATTATGTCCAATTATAACTAATAAAATCATCCGTATTAAATTTGCTTTTTCTACTGTCATGTTGACAGTTTAAGAATTCCATACCTTGGCGAATTCACGCACTCGGCAGATATTTTACCTAATTCATGAATAAGGCAACGGTCTTGACTATTACATGAATTAGCCAAAATTTTGCCCATTTCATGTAATAGTCAATTTCGCACATCCGGCGTAACATATATAAATATACCGCCACCGAGTAATAAAATGCAGAAATAGAGTTATTTTGTAAGGAATTTTACAATTGACGTAGGTAGATTATATTATAAACTACGCACCTGGTTAAAATTTTGAAAATCTCTCTGATGAATTGAGTTAATTCATTATTTTGATTTTGTGGGTGCTGGATGTAATAGTATTCGTCGTATTTATGATTTGTTGTGTAATTGACACCCTGCCACCGTACGAGTGACTGAAACATATTACTTATTGTGTTGTGCTTTGTGTTATGTGATGGAAATTCATGATATATTATTATTAGAAAAATTGTTTAATGCTAATTCTGTTCTGTAGTTTATTGGTGGAAAGCAAAAATCATAATCTAATAATTACAAGATAAAAAGAACTTATTATATACAACGTTTTTGAATTTTCTGTTGAATCATATAAACTTGACTAGCTTAAACGATAAAAAAAAATGTACTTGATAGAAATAATACTGAAATGTCATTTTGACATTTCATATTGATTTTCATAGTAACGCACGTATTTATTAATAATTTAGTTGCTAGGACCCCAGACCCCTGGCAAACAATAATAGTGGATTGAATTACGGATTTCTTCCGAAACAGCTTTTCATACAAAACAGAATTAACTGAAAATGAATTCAATTCTACTTAAAGATGGCTAAAAGTATTAAAAGAATGCATTGGCATCGTGTTCTGGTATATTCTAAAAGTTTCAAATGTCTAACTAGTCAGAAAATTAGTTAAAAATTGATTGCAAGATTCGTACTGGATAAACAACCACCGGTGAAATAAGAATACGACATAATAAAAACGTTGTAAAATACAACAGTGAATATTAGAGGTGAGTAATGCTATTAGGGGAATCTACCGATAGAATAGGAAACATGAAATTTAATTCAAATTACTGATAAGTTACAATTTAAACTGTTATTAGGTATAGTATCTAGGTATATAAATTTAGGGGGTTGGCAGGTTATACGTTGCATAGGGGCGAATGATGGAACAAATAAAAACAATATTACAACTTTTGAGAGCAGTGGCGATATAGAAAAATGAAGCAGGCGATGCGGTCGCTTCATTAGAAAGAACATCTCTTAGTTTAAAAAATAATCGAAGCATCCTGAGATCTAATATTGTTATATTGTAATTCTAATTGTAATTTTTCCCAAGGGAACCTCCAGCCCTGTCAGTGCTACAGACCTCCACGTACCTAAAACTACCACTGTGTGAGAGGAATTTTGAGAGGAGTTGCTCGTGGAAATGCTCTAATTGTCAGCAGATGGTGTGTATGTCAATTTTAAGATATTTGCTGTTTTTTTCCGATAAGACAACCGAAACTAAACATTAAAATAGGTAATTAGATACCTAACGAATGTGCAAACAATAATTTTAAACTAAAATTAAAAGGGAACGGTATTTTTAGTATGCTTAAGGGCGGGCACGTAACTGACTAATTCACATAATTTAATAACGACGTCGACTGATTTCCCCTGTTTCCAAGAATATTCTCAACTTACTTTTTTAAATGACATAATAAGATAAATGTATTATAATAATAATATAATATCAATAACAGGACGTCAATTAATAACAGTGTCATTCTAAAGCGAAAAATACAAATAATCCTATTTTTCTCCCCAATATTGGAAACTATAGCAAAATGTCATACTTATTAGCAGTGGCGGCTCGACGACTTGCTAGATGGTGGGGTTTCGTTTAACTATACATACCGACATACTTTCTCACATTATACATTAACATCTAAAAAACGTGCTTAAAAATATTAACTTAATTAATAATATTTATTATTATAGACTTACCATTATCAGTTTTGAACAATGCCATACAGCGAGCGTTTTAACTCACCTATGGGTTATTTGATTCGCTCCCCAATGCATTCACATCCTTTGTAGAACGAGATTTGTACTGCGGCGACGGGATGGGACTGGAGTGACCCCGGTCAGTGAAAAATAGACGCCATAGCCTTCTTAAGTGTCACCGTGAAATAGGGCGTATTTAATTTAATTCGTTATTTTAATACCACGTAAATATCATAATGTTATTACATAATTTACAATCATTGGTTCATTTATCTGTGTAAAAATAATACATATCTCTATAGATTGCGACGGGTATAGATGGATACAATATATTAAATAGTTAATTATTATGTAATCAAGTAGGTATATTATGACAATGGTAAAATGGTCAGACGTGTATTTTTGACATGATATTATCGATGTGGGGATGGTCCCTACGAACCCTTAACGTAGAGCCACTCCTGCTTATTAGCGTAATACAGTAATTGACATGAGCGACTCACGGCTACGCATTTACACAAAGATGGGAGGCCTACATACTAGTGCAATGAACCAATGGGTTATTCGAATGACACAAACAACTAATTCTCGAAAGTCTCTATTGAGGCCCATATGCGCAAGGTGGAACATGGTAATTTACTTTACTTTTACTTTTGCACAGTATGAGGAGCGCTGTTCCTAAAACAATCCACAGATAAATACGGAATACCTTTTGAGCCATCTGAATGAAATGATTTTCTATGACAAGTCTATGTCTTCAATGAGACGCGGGAAAGTTAGCAATATATATGCACCTACTGATAATATAATAACTTTATTCATAAAATACTATCTCATTTTAATGTATCTACGTTTATAATACGGTTGATTTGCTACTGAACATATCCATCTGTAGTATTAAGCCATACTTACATAGTGTTTGACGTCAAAACTTAGTGGGCCGATTTTGTTTTTTTGAAGTTAATATCGTGGGTATAGTGGCAAAAGGCGATAAGTCAAAAAACCTTGTGCTGAGATAATCGAAAAATTCAAAATCCAAAATTCGGAATCAAAATTCAAAGATCAAACTTCAAAATTAATAGAAAATCTTATATTCTAAATTCTTACTTCTACATGCGAAATTCGAAATTTAAAATTCAAAATTCCAGATTAAAAATTAAAAAAACAGAATTCCAAATTCCAAATTCAAAATTCTAAATATGAAATTCCTAACTCTAAATTCGAAATTCAAACCTCAAAATTCAAAATTCGAATGCATAATTAAAAGATCAAAATTCAAAATTAATACAAAATCTGAAATTTCAAATTCTAGCTTCTAAATGCAAAATTTGAGCTTCGAAATTCAAAATTTCAAAAACAGAATTCCAAATTCGAAATTCAAAATTCTCAATATGAAATTCCTAATTCTAAATTCGAAATTCAAACCTCAAAATTCGAACTTAATATAATACAAAATCTGAAATTTTAAACTCTAACTTATTTAAATTCAAAATTCCAAATTCAAAAACAGAATTCCAAATTCGAAATTCCAAATTCTAAATACGAAATTCCTAATTCTAAATTCAAACCTCAAAATTCGAACTTAATAAAATACAAAATCTGAAATTTTAAATTCTAACTTATTTAAATTCAAAATTCCAAATTCAAAAACAGAATTCCAAATTCGAAATTCCAAATTCTAAATACGAAATTCCTAATTCTAAATTCTAAATTCTAAATTCGAAATTCAAACCTCAAAATTCAAAATTAGAATGCAAAATTCAATGCTCAAAATTCAAAATAAATACAAAATGTGAAATTTTAAATTCTAACTTCTAAATGCAAAATTTCAGCTTCGAAATTCAAAAATTAAAATTCGAAATTCAAAATTTCAAAAACAGAATTCCAAATTCGAAATTCAAAATTCTAAACATGAAATTCCTAATTCTAAATTCGAAATTCAAACCTCAAAATTCAATGATCAAAATTCAAAATTAATACAAAATCTGAAATTTTAAATTCTAACTTATAAATGCAAAATTTGAGGTTCGAAATTCAAAAATTTAAATTCAAAATTCAAAATTTCAAAAACAGAATTCCAAATTCGAAATTCCAAATTTCTAATTCTAAATTCGAAATTCAAAATTCAAAATATGAAATTCCTAATTCTGAATTATAAATTTAAGACAGTATTAATGGAAAAGATAGAATTATAACAAAGCGTGCACTACCAAAACGACGTAACAACGAAATGTCAAACGATCGATGTATTCAGAATAGACAACAATACCCCATCCACCTATTATTTTCGAATGCGATTTTACGCCAGATGACGTGCGAAACGTATAATTGTATTCATGGAGATTTTTTATATAAGCATCTCGCTGAATCCGATCACAGAATGCCCCTCTACCATAACTTTAGCGAACCGATTGCAAAAAAGTCGATGTTTGACAGACTGATTGCAACTGACAGCCCGCGTTTGTTGATAATTGTCATAGGTACTTGTTTTCTTCCGTATTTCATTATGATTCAGTGAATTATTTTGATTATTGTCTAATGGTATTATCTATTTTACAATTGATCTTTTAATTGGTGCTTCATTTTATTCAATCGTGACTGCTTTATTTAGATAGACGTGCATGTACAAACACCGTTATTTGAATGGAGTATTATGGAAGACGAAGCGATTTCTGTATACAGGCACGCAGTTCCATGAACGCTCGACTAGTTAGTAAATGGTTGTAAATGGAAACAGCGTAAGTTTGGAGGGTAATAAACGATTCGGTTTGGCTTATTTCGATGGATCCGTAAGTGCTCAGCCGTAGTGGTTTGGCAGGCGCAGCGCGGCGGCGTCTTGCAAAACTCAAACGTAGAACCGAGTGTAAAATGTTCGTAGACAGTGTCTTTTTTGGGGCATAATACACACGGTTATACGTTTGAGTTTCGCAAGACGCTGCCGCGCCGCGCCCGCCAAACCACTACGGCCGTGCACTAATAAGTCGATGTCAATAAAACGACTAGCGAGCATAGATAGTCAAGACGCCAAAAACAATAAGTGACTTACTGCTTGTGTGGACCTACTTCTTACTATATACTTATACTATACTACTATATTATTACTATACTTTATGCAGTCATCAAATGTTTAAAATAAATATAACGGATAATAAGGCTTCAAAATTATATAAATAGATTATCTACAACGTTTAAGGTATGTCCAGGATCATGTTTTGAAAATAGAAAAAAAGCTCTATTTTGACCCACGCTGAGCACGTTCGCCCTTAAAGCTTTAGTGTGGTAGGTTTAAATATTGGATTATAAAATCTGCACAGACTTTTTGTTTAATAAAATAATAAAAATTGTTAGTGTACAAAATATTGCCGACTCATGAACTACATTATTATTTGATTTTAATACGTTCGCGTACTAATTTTTAGATCAGTGTAAGCGCGTGGCTTACAAAAATGTAGCATTTGTTCTAAATAGAATATCCGTTAATTTATTCATTTGTAGTATGTACATATTAATTCATTATTACTACAATTAATAAGCATTTCAGTGACCATTAAACAAAATATTTTTTTAAAATTAGTTTCATGTTAGACACATTTGTTAATATTCCAATTATATTTAAAGTGTCTTTGTAACATTTATTAATTTCATACATATCTTCATAACAATAATTATTTCAATCGACACCAATATTTTATTGAATCATTATAATAATATTTATCATCATCATGAGGGAACTCAGAAATAATGGGAACTGAAATACCTTACGGATAAGGAGAAGCAGGCAACCGATCTTGAGTAAGGAATAATACGGGATAAATTTAAAAACATGTCAAGAATACGTCATACGTAGAATACTGACAACTGCTCTCGGTTTATGCATTGACGCTCATTTAATATTGGTGTATTACACACAATATTGCACGTCTATTAATGCGTGGTTAATTTTCGTAAGACACTCACACATTCAAAACCCTGCGTCAAAATTTACTGTATTGGTATTCTATTTATTATCTGTTTTGTGATCATCATCAGCCTGAATCTATCTACTGATAGATGAAGGCCTCTTCAAGCTGATTCCACTTCTCTCCGTCCTGTGCGTTGCGTTGCCACGTATTTCCGCAGAACTTAACCATTTCATCGATCCAGCGGCCTCTCGGTCTACCTTGCGGACGTTTTGTACCTCTTGGGCACCACTGGATGACTAGATTTGTCCATTCTTCGAGATATGTGTCTAGCTTATTTCCATTTGAGGTTTTTAGCGAACTATATTACATCGCAAACTCTCGTCTGTTTTCTTATACAATCATTCCGCTTTTTGTCCTTTCGCGTTATGCCCAGCATGCATCTTTCCACACCACGCTGTGCTACTCTAAGTTTCTAGATCTCTCTTTAACTTAGGGTCCATGTTTCACATGCATTTGTGATTACAGGAAGGAAGGAAGCAGGAAGCTTCCCTTTAGATTATAATACTTAATAATTGAATCATGCTGTAGCTTCTATACGACTGAAAAAATACTATCTAAACACTACCAAAACCAGGTAAACAAAACGAGAATGGTAAGATGCTCCATCTAAAATTTATTTATTTGTTATAATAATATTTATATTCTATAATAATTATTATGTACATATTTGTATGTGTTTTATTATTAGTATTATTATTAATCATAGTCGTCAAACTATGGACCCATTAACTATGGGTCGCAGTTCAAAGAGGTTAAGAAACCCTGTACTATAAAGTGATGGCAAGGATAGTTACAGGAAAAATGTAACAAAAAACATAAAGCTCCGTAGGCGCCAGCTGGAAAGACAAACTTATGAATGTCGAGGGAAAAATTAATATGATATGCCACCATCAAGGCGATCTTATCTTTGTCGTCTGCTACCCGGAACAGTTCAGTGGAGCTGCACTCGTACCAATCACGGATGTTCTTAAGCCACGAAATGCGGCGCTGTCCTCTGCTACGCTTCGCATTGATCTTTCCTTGAATGACAAGTTGGGGAATGCTGTATTTTTGTCCACTCATAATGTGGCCGAGGTACTGTAGTTTCCTGGTTTTGATACTACGTAGAACTTTTCGGCCCTTCCCCATTCGATTGAGAACTTCAACATTTCGTCGCTATAGGATTGGTTTACCGAATATCCGTTTTTATCGAAATCGACCTTTTAATACAGAATGTTTTTTGTATCTAATTGGACTAGAACCATCCCTTTCTTTAAATTACTTTGTAATGGTAATGAATACATCATTCATATGCTGTAAAAATAACAATTTAATTATGACATTTGTTTTTCGTCTCCTGAACATTTGGTCTATTCGGGAAACCAATCCTACAGCGACGATTTGTCACCCGGTCAGTCCAAGGAATTTTGAGGATGCGTCTATACAGCCACATCTCGAAAGCTTCAAGTCTCCGTGACATCTCTTGGTTTAGCGTCCATGCTTCCATACCATAGAAAAGAATTAAGAGAACAAGAGAAAACATAAGGTAAATAAATACCCTTTATTTGTACCTACCTTGATTATACCACAAAAGCCAGTAGCCAATATTAGCGTAATTTGTAGAACACTTCAGTCATTTTCGTCGGACTTAGGTAGGACGCAGGTGGCTAAATTTGTATATCACATTGACCGACATCAGAGAGTCATCTCCGGCGTAAATTTTTTTTTCTAATCAGTAGGTATGTTTCTGAGGTGTTTTCAAATTGTGTATGATAAATAATAATTATCACTGTTAATACTTGATAACTGACTAATAAATCAAGTGCATCAGCTGTTGCATATTTGTTTCCACAAGGAATACAACTGACTAGGTAGCATTTTTTTTTTTTAGAATTATTAATGACAATGTCCTTGCTTTTTCGTACAAGGTGGTTGTTAGTAATTTTGAACAATCACAAACACCCAGGCTTTGAGAAAAACACAAAAATGTTTTTGTCATGACCGGGATCGAGCCCAGAACTCGCAGGTGGAAGGCCAGCGCCCACTGCACCACGAGAGCCGCCTTAAGTAGTAATATTGGTGATACCAATTGGAAGGGTAATCGTTATTTATGTACAAACGGATTTATAAATTGGAATTTGATATGGTTGTTGTTAACTTAATAATCAAATTGATATTGTGTGGAACTTGTTTTATGATATCTTATAATTAGGGATTGTAATACCGAATGAAAGTACTAATATCGGTATTTAGAAATATATGTGGCTCTTTAAAATATTAATATTTTATAACACGTAGCATTGCTGGTCTCCATGGGCGTTGAAGGGAAATGGAAGTAAACCAGACATCGCGTAACTCGACAAAAATACAGCCATGTTAATCAATACATTTTCTTTCCACTTTAAATACCGAATATAATATCACTATTGCCAGATTTTTTAAAACGGTATTTTGGTATCGAAAAATATTAGGATACCGGTTTTGAAATCCCGGTATTGCAATCCCTACTTATAATAGGGTTTATTTACCCGTAACTTAATAATTGATATAATCCTAACTGCTCTTATTGTGTTTCTCTAATTTACTTTGATGGCGTGTTATTTTCAAAATATAAATTTCATGTTGCAAACGTATTGAACCAATAATTTATCCATGTAAATTGAATGAATTACAAAAGCAGATGACAGTAATTGACATACCTAAGTGGTAATAGTTACCTGAATTAAACGGAAGTAAGTAAAGTGCTTTTGAGATACAACCACAGTAATTATTTCATATGCATGAGTTAATACTAAATCTAGAGTTATTATAATTCATAGTTATGGGTGGTTCGTCAATGCCAAGGTTCTATAAAACAATTTTCTATAATACCACAATATTATGAATTGCATTTTAAAGAAATCTTCTGCTCAATTAAATGCATGTATGCATCTAAAAGTATACTCTGTTCATATTTATTTAGTAAAAATAGTCTCATGCACGTATTAAAAATGTTATAGATCACTTTGGATGGGCGCTAAGTGTAGACTCTTAGAGTTGTCGCTTCATAAATTTGCACTCCGGCTCTAGGATGAAAATAAATATTTTTTTTTACATTTACTTATTATCTATTTATTTTCTTATTACTACACATATTAATACAAGTGAATATCATTTGATCTAGTTTTATGCGAGGTCATCAGGAAAAGAGGCGTATCAATGTAGTAAAATGTGCAAAAAAGTGCAAAGTTATATACCAGCGGCGAAGGGTGACTTTTGGAAAGAGGTAGGCTATGGAGATCTGATAAAAAGAGCACACTTGTCAGGTATACTTACGAGAATAGTACGATATTTACTACTAATGAATAGGTACACACTAGTAAATGACAACGACACACTAATTCAATGAAACTTCAAAAACTCATTGACGACATAAAAATGAGCGATGTGTTTAAATTACGTATTTATCAAAACATGTATACTCATCAAAAATCATTAGATAAAATTTATTTTTATTTATAAAAACAATCTATACTTACTTATTTATTAATATTCGATTAAACGCCGTTGAAATTATTTTTTAAATTATCTAATTATTAATGATTTTGGACAAAGTGCGCAGTCGTGACAACATTATTATGCGCGAATGTTAGGCTCTGCGATAGGAGCTTACCTTATTTCGTACAAATCAGTAGACTGCTGAGGTTACGAGACGTAAAGTCCAGACGAAAAAAATTCAGAATTATTTCACACATAATCGGAGATTTATTTACGTCGAGACGTAGCGGCGTTTATTATTTATTTACGGCGCGCTGTGGTATATTTTTTAATACCTTTGCAGTTGTTTTGTAAACTGTGTAATACTGTAATACATTACTACATATACGACATCTCTCGTTGGCAAAATAAATTATTTTTAAATAACATAAAATAATGAAGTTATTAAGTATATGAATATATAAATATGTCAATATGCAATAAAAAAATATTTTTCTTAATAAGGTAGGCTTTAAATAATCGCCTAGTATGGAGTCTTCGCCACTGACGTATACTCTACCATGCTCGTTGTCACGGTGGCCAAAGGGTGTTTGTGAATATCTAGACTACTCTAGACTCTAGACGAATTTTCAGTACGGTAACGACAGAAGAAAAACAAGAAAATCGTATTCTACCTACTCTTAAATACTATTAATTATATACGTCTGTGTAGTTTTAAATACTAGACTGACTTCTAACTAAGAATACAAATGCTAATCGGATTAAGTACAATTAATAATAATTGATTAACGGTTAAGATACCTTCACGATATACCTAGGTATCTAAACCAATGACTGTAAATACATCGTCGTCGTAGAAAAGTGTATATTTTGCACATTGCATTATACGTTAAAGTGCCCACCACCACCCGTCATATATGCACAACCGTGGATATGCACGGCCGCTTTCTATGACGCTTTAAACGTGTCTGAAAGAAGTGATTTTAAGTGCTCATTCCGTCCCGAGACGGAGCCGCACGGGACTGATGCTGCAACCATGCACCGTAGTGCTTAAAGAAGAAAGTTAAGAGAGAAAATGTTTGTTTTTGGACTGGCTCTGCTGTCCGCTGACGTTAAGCGCTTTGTGTACCCGCATACTGATTGTCACGAATTGAAATGGATGAGTCTACAGAAGAGTCGGGACTATCCTGCTCCCCATACGACGCTGCAAATTTTTCAAATGCCGCAAAGCTGGCCTCGGTTGCTACCAGATCTCCATGACCAATTGGGCCCGTGTGAAGACGGACCCTGGCAAACAGCTCCGCTCGTTCGAATTCCATAAGCGGGCAATCCCAGAGGATGTGCACATTGCATTAGTGTAGATTTAAATAAATCTATTAAGAGCGTGCATAAGTGAAACGGCAAATAATTTTCAACAGTATGTGGAACGAAATTTCGGCCGCATTGCTTGAATCGTGTGAAGATGACTAAAAAACGTTCCGCATGTACTTGAAAAAGAAAACATTTCAATGAATATACTATTATTCTTACGAATATAATAATAAACATAACATTAAAAGGACGCATGTTGAATTTTTATGACAAATTATATTTCGTTCGTCTCGCGTCATTTGCACCGCGATCCGCAATCCGCGCATCGCCTAGTCACGATCTTTTTAGACCATGCCTCAGCTGAAGTATAGCCTTAAGGAGTCATGGTATATTTATTTTAATACGAATTTATTAAGCAGCTATGCATACGAAAAAACATTCATAGTTATATTTTTCATTCGAAAAGCACCAAATAGCATCAATACAAGCCATCTCGTTTTCATCAGTGTGGTAGATGGCAAAAAGTCATCCTGGAGAAGGCATTAAAAAGCAGGACTAAGCAACATGCTCACCGCTTTTGAATTATCCGTACTCACAATATAAAGGCACATGCTACACAGATCTGGTATGTACGCAGGGTATGCGGTTGTGGCCCACTAAGTATTTGGCCCAGAATCATTGGTTCTATTAACAGAATGGAGTTCCTCACCCAGGTGCTTGCAATTGGTGCCGCCAGCTGACTTCTTCAAGATCACCATTTCTATGAAATCTCCTGACATCCAGAAAAACTCTCTAGACTTCCGATTTGATGTAAAAATTACTGATATTAAGGTGTGGTATTTATACTTATGTTTCGTACCGTATCGAACATATTTTAACATCGTCTTCCAGTATTGTTGAATCGACTAAATTACACCACTAGCATATTTTTTTATCACAAGAAAACATATTTTTAAATACCTATTTGAGTGACTTTGTATATGCTGAGGTATTTCCGTTAATCAGGGGTCACTTCAAGTTGAGTTTTATCGAAAGAAAATGAGCATACTACACTCGCGTATACCTATATATTATCTACATACGTGTAACATGCTGGAATAATGTTACTTGGTACAATTTACCTACTGAATTCTTAATTTATCCAGAGCTTTCCAAACTCGTTCATTCTACGGCACCTACAGTGTATAAAACGTATTTCACGGTGTACTAAAAAAGATATGCGCTGCCAATTGAAAGTATTCCGCTGGGAATCACATTTGATAGCTTTTTCACGTACCAATTAAAAATTTTCAACATAGAATCACTTTTGAGCCCATTTTTTTGTTTTTACAAGCTGCCAATCAACAGATCAGACATATGATGATGTTTTTAATGAGACAATCTATGCGCAGTATTTTTAAATGCCTATTACTTTTCCGGTTTTCAAAATCTCAATGAAAATAATATACGGTATTCAAAATAAAAAGACATATTATATACATGGGATTTTAAAAGAAAGATACATCTAATAGAAAAATCATGAATCATCACAGAGAGGTGTCCTGTAACCTAATCGTATCGATAAGGTAAAAAAGTCCATCATTCTAAAAAACAGTGATCGAATCTGTCATTGTGATGGTACATCAGTGTGCTATGTATCAGTAACTCTCCTCTCTTAAGCGCTCAAAATTGAATATTTTACGAACCGGAGCGTTCAATAATTTTACGAAAATATTAACATAGTTATCTAATTGCATGTGTATTTTATAAAAAATAAGTGTATTAGATTTTTATATTATATGGGAAATCTAGCTGAGACGGCCAAATTAATATATCCACAAGACGGAGCGATAATTTTGGGGATTTTACGTACCGGAACGGCGCTCCGGTGCGCTCCGGTCATTTCGAGCCCTGCTTTCTATGATATCTCCTCAATATAAATTGTCTTTTGTTTAATTCATCGACATCCTAAGTTACTAATTATGTACCATTGTTAAGAATATTTTTTTTTTTTTTTTTTTCTAGATGCCTTTATGGATACCTCGCATTTACTATCGAGGTTTCTTAAGGACTTTGGCACGCAAACTACTCTACTTGATGCTAGTCAAATGAAAATTGTGCCGGCTGAGAGAATATGCCTTATTGAAAACTGTTCTTCTACCCGCATCGGGTATTGCTAATTTGAATTCGGCCAGGGCCTATGAAACCGCCTTGCAAAAACCCTGGAAAATTCTTAGTAGCGCAAGGCGGAGGTGATTCTGATGAATATTTTGTCGTATTCATTGGGAACTGAGGACTGCGATTTATAGTCGAGTTTTTTCCCGTGGTAAAAGAAATGTCGCATAGGACTGATA
Source organism: Rhyacophila brunnea (assembly GCF_057557595.1). NCBI lineage: Eukaryota > Metazoa > Arthropoda > Insecta > Trichoptera > Rhyacophilidae > Rhyacophila > Rhyacophila brunnea. The sequence goes on along the minus strand of NW_028232763.1, from coordinate 5,632,904 downwards.
TTCTAAGTATATACTTATCCTATCTTATATTATGATTGCAGTCACTGGATCTGAAAGGCATGAATCATCTTTACATGTCACCATTTATTATTTTTATTACATCAATACAGAAATTAAAAAGTGCATCTCTTCCAGCCTCGTTTGCCATGGTCCCCAGAAGGTCTCGAATGTCCGCATCTGCCATCTGTAATAAAAAGTTCAGGTTGTGCCGCTCCTTGCTAAAGATTTGACAATCTAGGAGCAAATGTAAGACGTCCTGGTCGCTTCCGTCGTCGCATGGACACTTTCCATCAGATGTTATTTTAAACCGGTGCAGGTATGCTCGCATGACTCCGTGACCTGTAAGAATCTGAGTCATCTCAAAACACAGCCCCTCATGCACCCTGACGTCTCGTGCTGCTAAAATTGAAGGTAAAAACTTTTGGGTCAACTCCCCTGTCGATGAGTTTATGTATCGTGAGTTCCATTCGTTTTTCACCATATCTGAAATTGTAATTTTCCCGTAGCTCAGAGGAAATTTGTCATAAGCTATCGCGGTCTTGGGTTCAGAGGCACCATGCCGAGCCAATTTGTCAGCTCTTTCATTTCCTTCTATCCCGGTGTGTCCCCTTATCCACTTGAAGTGCACCTCCGGGTGGCGCCGTCTCAGTAGAACCGACTCGCTGTGAATAGAAAAGACAATCGGATTAGTAGACAAGGGATCTCCAATTGCTTGGATTGAGCTTTTGGAGTCCGAATAAATACAAATACTATGGTTTTCGGTGAGCTTTCGCTGGATTGGATCTGAGCCTGCCCACTTCAGAGCGCATTGGATGGCATAGAGTTCGGCCTGCATTACCGTACAATAGCTGGCAAGGCGGTACTTACGAGCCGCTATCTCACCGCCATTAATGTATGCCACAAACCCTGCACCAGTACCGCCATCAATTTTGCTCCCATCCGTGAAAATCGGCATGTTATTGCATTCGTTGCTTTCCAACGTTGCAGGATAAGAAACCACTTCAGAAAATAGTCTAGCCGGGTGTGGCAGCCTTCTATAGTCCGCCGGTTTTTCGAAAAGCCTGTCGTCAGGCAGAAAACCTGTGAGGCCCTCCTCGCCCTTCTTAGCTCTGTAAATGAGAGCGATTTGTTTTAAACGTAAATCTAGAGGCATAAGTCCTGCTAGAGCTTGCGTTGAATTGAGCGAAGCCGTTCGGTAAGCTCTGCATATTCGTATCGCTAGTGCTCGCTGAACCGTATTGAGTTTTTTTGCTATGTTTTTCCGTTTGGCAGCTTCATGCCATATGCTGGCCGCATACGTGATCATAGGCTCAATAGCACAAGTGTAGAGAATTCGAAGAGCTTCAGAAGATACACCCCATGTGGCTTTGGCCATTCTTGCTAGTTTGAGCGAAGTCACCGCTGCTCTTTTGCAGATGCTGTCCGCATGCTTTGACCAATTTAGTTTGTCATCGATTACAACCCCTAAACGCTTAAAATCCCTAGAAAAAGATATAGGTTGCCCATTTATCACCAGCGAAGGCGGAGAGACGCGCCTCCTAGTAAAGAATAAGGCCTTCGTTTTCTCCGCGGAGAAAGACAGTTTGACCTTCTTTCCCCAGGCCTCGACGCTCTCCAGCACGCTGTTAGTCATGGTTTCTAGAGAACCAAGTTCTTTGGATTCCATAATCAGCAAAACATCATCAGCAAAGGCCTGTGCGTGTACACCTTCAGGAAACGGCATAGAGAGAAGATCGTCGAGAACTATGTTCCACAGTACAGGGCCGCAAGACAAACCTTGTATGCATCCCTTTGATGTCTCTTTGGTAGTAGATGCTCCAGCATATTCGACGAAGACTTCTCGGTCGGATAGATAGTTTTTGATGAGCCTGAAAATGTAAGCGGGACAATTTTTAGATTTCAACTGTTGAAGAAGATATGGCCACCATGCGTTGTCAAACGCGCCTTTGATATCAAGAGATACCGCCACTACGAGCTGACCATCACGGTTAGCCCCCCTGATTCTATCAATTGCTGCATGAAGCGCGTCTTCAGTACTCTTTTGAGGGGTGAAACCGTATTGGTATTCGCTGAGCAGATGTTTAGTCTGAAGTTTCCAGGAAACTCGATTAATAAATAATTTTTCGAGTACTTTACCGAACACGGGCAGCAATCCGATGGGCCGATATGACGAGACGTTAGCGTAGTCGTCCTTTCCCGGTTTGGGAATGACCACCACTCTAGCTACCTTCCAGATTTTTGGAAAATGACCAATTCGCAAACAAGCATTATAAAGAGCGACAACTATGCTAGGAACAGTTAAGAATGAATTGAGACAGATATCCGCCGTGAAACTGTCGTGTCCCGGAGCTTTAGCTGGATTGAACAGCCTCATTGTTCTTTCGACCTCCTCGAGAGTAAAGTTCTCGTCGTCATCTTCCTCTGAAGGAATCGAGGCCGCATTTCGGATCAATGTCTGTTGCTCCGTTTCGTTTGCAATACTGTCGTCTGGAAAAAAATACGCAAGAAAAGCCTCTGCAGATTCGAGAGCCGAAGAGGTCATGCGACCGTTGATTGTCAGAGTTTCAGGCGGTTTGAACGCCTTACTTTTGAGCAATCTCTGAAGACTAGACCAAACATTCTCTTTTCCCTGAGCCGAGCAATGGCTCTTCCAGCTTTCTAATTTCGCTTCCGCAATCGCAGTTTCATACTTATTCTTTGCGGCTTCAAAAATCTGTCGAGTGAACGGCCGTCGAACCACGCCTGAATTTCGAAATTTTGTCCTTGCTACTCTAAAAGCCGTCTTCAGTGTATCCAGTTTCGGACTCCACCATGGATTACTTTTTCTTTGAAATCCTTCGCCCGAAGAGCGCACCATCGTGCTCTCGCATGCTGACTCTTTCGCCAATGACCATTCTTTGACAATATTTTCGAGCTCATGTGCGTCTGTGACGCTATCCAAACTATCTACAGTGATACCGCGATCCTGAATCTGGGAAATAAGTGCAAGACCAAAATCTATCCAGTTAGCCTTGGACGTCTTAAACAAACCTGGTCGCTGTTGATTGACATTTGAAGTTTTGTTTGCAGCGTAGCTATCTGCGGCCTGTAATGAAAAAACAATCGCATTGTGGTCGGATCCCAACGCTGCATCACGACATACTCTCCAATTTTCAACTCTGGTGAGCAGAGCGTTGGAACACGCAGTAATATCAATATAGCTTTCCAGCTTACGAGTTCCTCTGATCGTTTCAAACGTTGGGACAGAACCCTCGCTTAATACGTTTAGGTCGTGCTGTGCTAAAAAATCTGACACGGCTGTACCTCTGCTATCTGTACGTTGACTGCCCCACCAGATGCTCTTTGCGTTTACGTCGCCTCCGAGTAACAGCCTGTGACCCTTTTAAGTGTTCATTAGCCTGCTCATGCCGGTCAGCGATTCATCGATGTGCACCGACGGCGCGCAGTACAGTGATCCGACCAGTAGCGTTTCTCCTAAGTAGTCGAGTTCTACAACAGCGTAACTATATGAGCTAAACTCGGAAAGTAAAATGCAGTGGGTTAGAGATGACATTCGACGCACAAGAATAGCTGCCTTTACTGGATACAGACTGCTCGGCTTCTGAAAAATGATACCTGAAAAAAGCGACGAACGGATTTGACCCGTGTTGCCAGTGTACGGTTCCTGGATTAAAGCCAGGTCCATGTTATTAGATTCCATATACCTGATGAAAGAGACTGTGGCAACCTCGCATCGTGCAAGATTCGCTTGTGCAACTTTTAGGTGTATAGCCATTATTGGTTTCCAAAGTCACGATCAATGTGATTTCGACTATTGCAATGTACCTACTCAATATTATATTATTGATCAACCCTAATTTATCCACCCTATCTAGCTGTATTACTACACACATATAAACCCTTATGCATGAACTAAGCGTCACTAATATTACTTACATAGGTACTATGTCATATTTATACTATTGTAAATGATATTAGAATCATTCTTTCACTTTTATTTTTATACCATGTTGTAACTGGAAATTGAGATATGACGAATAAACATCTCTGAAGATTAACATCTATCGAGTCTTATTACTGACATACACCTTCCACTGGACCACGCGAAGAATTGGGGACAGTTGGTAAAGATTTCCGTTGCCAAAAACATAACAAGTGCATTGATTTTTTTTCAACACAGAACTTCATCACTGAATTCAATTTATCTTTACTGCAATTTTTAAATAGTTAATAATTATTAACGACAGTTGTTTTTATAGTTTTATAGTTTAACTAACTAACTACAATTAACAGTTTCCATAACATAAGCCACACTCATTATCTGCTTGGCTTTAGCCACTCTAGTGGATAAGGCTTCTTCCGCTTCTCTGCAATACCTACGATAACATTATCGCTTTTGTCCCTTAAGTCGACATTGTGGAATTAAATCGAGGTATCCAGGGCCGAATTTACTGTTGAAGGGACCCTGGGCTAATACATATTGGTAACTCCAGAAAAACTACGTATTATAACGTCATTTTATAAAATGATAAATATTGTCATAAATAAATAAAAAAATGGTGAATTATATTTCTTCAAACTACAAAATGTTTTAACTGATGCATGAAAAATTTATGAATTCTGTAAGTACGTCATAAGATCAATTGAATGGTGGCTACTGATATTTATAAAAAATGTGCTTGATAAATATTATTTACAATTGATTTGGATTACCGTATATGCTTGCCTGAAGGCAACAATGAGATTGTCGATTTTGAGATAAGTATGCCAATCGATTGCTGGAAGCTATTATACGTAAATAATGAATTACTGAGATGATTTTTTTTATAAATTTGTAATACCCTATTTCGTAGGGTTGCTGCCAAAAGTTGGTAAGTCGATAATTTAGGTATTTAGAGTTAACGGATTATATGTCTATAAAAAATAAATGAAAAAGCACATAAAACAAAAATAAATTAGCATTATGGCTGATTTTAGAGGGCATGTCAAACTTTTAAACTGCAATTATTCCATAACATAATTTTGAGACTTGAAGAAAAATACCATTGTTGCATTTATTTAAAAAAATCTTGTAACTTCAAAGCAACAGTGGGATCATTGAAATAACCCACTGTTAATAATTTTTGGCATAAATTATTGTTTATTATAAAATAAACATATAGTTGACGATTTGATATGTATGAAACAAATATTAAAGTTCAATTTTCCCGAAACTAGAATTTTTGACTTATTTCACTGTTTGCTTTCAGGTTTCAAGTTTTTGAACCCTGAAAATTAATTTGTGCGAGAGCCATGGGCAATAAGCCCCTTGGTAAGACCGGCGCTAGTCGATTTTTTGCCCCCCTCACCAGTTAAAATACGTCTTAATGGTGGAAATGGAACAGAAAGATCCGTGAGGTTGTGTGTAATTTTATGTAACTTTGTCAATCCTGGATATTTCTGTGATATGTTTCACTACTACTATAATAAATTGGTTTTTTGTAGTGTAAAAATTGAAATAGTTGAGAAGCCAATAATAAATAATGAATTTGAGTAGTATCGTTGAGTTTACTTTTACACCACTGAATGACTTGTGATTGAATTCTAGTTATAATGTTATTTGGTAATAAAAATAGATGTTATCAATATTTTAACAAAAATGATTGTGGTTCTGAAAGCTATTTTGGTGAACGGATTTAAACAAAATATATGTTTAATAGCGAAGAGCGGGTCTGACTGCATGGTTGAGCTATTTAATAAAAAGTTAGTGAGTGTTGAATTTTTTAGTTAACTCTTTAAACATGGTATTGTAAAAAACGTATTGAAATGTTCAATTGGAAAAATGCATACTAAGACAGGTTCGACGGTTGATGCCTGATAGTAGATTGTATGAACCTGTCACTGCAGCTGGCAAATTTTTTATAAGCCTTCGATGATGATAAAATGAGGTTACATGCATTGGTGTCACAATTGTTTTGTTACAACTTGTTCGACATTTTATTTAAATCAAGTATTTAGGATGTTGCTTTTCGGATATCAAAATAACGATTGCAATGTCAAATAATGATATGTCAAAACTGCAAACGATTGGAAACACAAAAAAACATGGTACTAAAATAGTCCAGTTAAATTATCTGTTTTTTTCGGTTTACGCATATGCCTTTGTTACATTGATGGTAATGATGTAAGAAGAACAACACAGACATAGACCTTTCTAAATCATCCGACACGCACCTTATCCGGTCTTAATCGGGGTATCACGAAACCCCATGTTTGGATGTGTCAGATCATCAGTTATTTAGGGTTTGACTGACTTAAGACTACTTCAAGTAAGGGAGAGAGAAGCATGGAGAATAGTCAAAAATAAGTAATAAAATATAAATAAAGAGTAAATATAAAACTGCCGAACAATGTAAGTGAAGAGATCTTCACCTTGCAGTTTGCCGAGAGAAAGACAGCGAATGATGATAGTCTTATGGGTTACATGTAAATTGTACGTAAAACATTTAACCGTGGCACAGTTCGTCGTGAGCTTTCTTATCTACAATATTATTAGATTCAATATGAACAGTAATTCAATTTTCATAGCTGATTTCGGCAAAATTCATGAATTCAAGAATGAGAACCTAACCTAACCTAAACTAACAAATAATCCAGTATATCAGCTATTTTCAAAAATTATTTGCTGCTGGCTGCTTGTAAAGTGTAAACTAACAAGAACCGTGTTTTATTTAGACATGAATTTTATGTCAGTACTGTACGACCCAAAGAGGTTGGGCGGTCTTTAATATACGGCCATATATTTCCGATACAACATTTCACGGTGAAGTGTGATACGGCGAATTGCATACGTACAAGTTTCCGGATACGAGTCTTATGGACAGGTAAAAGGAAAGAAATTGTCAGCTTTCAGACACTTCAACTTGCCTGCTTTACACTCTTCGGCCATTTGACCACTTGAAATAAAATCAGAGTATTTGCTAAAGTCTATGGTCGGTGTGGATAAGAAAGGTCTCTCACAAAATAGAGAAATCAAATCAAAAGTGCTGCAGGATTCATGTTACAGACCCTGCATGTTACTGTATGATGGGAGGAGTGGAGCCGATGATCAAATAATCCAGGTCCTCAATCATCATCAATGAATGAAAATGTTCAATCTACTGCCAAGGATTAGACATTCACATTATCACGTCTGCACAACTAAGATGAGCAAGTCACGTATCAATATGTGAAGTTCATTATTTTCCACAGGAACTTCGATAGTCGTTTATTCTATTCCGTAGACAATGAGCATACGGGTGAAGAAAGAATAAGTCTTCTGATGGAGAAGAAGAAGAAATAATGATCGAGATAGTTGTAAGACGGCTGTGTAGTCGGTTTTGAACCTGGAAATTCTAAATTACTCATACGGCATATATAATATAGACAATAAATTGTGTACTCTTGTATATAAGCATAAACATTGATACGATGAATAGAAATATCCTAAAGGTATATGTTTTAAATATTGAGCCGCTTTAAAATTTACCTAAGAGCCCCTATATTCCACGGTTACATATAAATTGTACGTATTACATTTCACCGTAACACAGTTCGCCGTGAACTTTCTTATCGGAAGGAGATGACCGTATACTATTCGGTCTCCAATTTTATTAGATTCAATATGAACATTAATTTGATATTGATTGGTTTTAAATATCTCATAATAACGCTATCAGAATTGTTATCAGATATTAAATTTGACATGTTCGATGTAATATTTTACCTAACCTAACCTAAGAAATAATTCAGTATATCGGCTATTTTCAAAATTTGTTTGCCGCTGGCTTCCTGTAAACCGACAAGAACTGTATTTTATTTAGACATGAATTTTATCTCAGTACTATACGACCTAAAGAGGTTGGACGGGCTACGGATACGACTATATATTTCCGATACAACATTTCACGGTGAAGTGTGATACGGCGAACAACATACGTCCAAATTTCCTGACACAAAATTCCAGATATTTCCAGTTTGGACATGTATTTTATTGCGGAAAATACTAATTTGAAGTCAAGTTTAACATTTCACAATAATCATTAGAAGCATATAAAATACCAAGACAGTTGCTAAAATTTTAATTTGTTGTAAAATTACCATTTGATTGATTTTTAGTTCAGATATGCAGTTAATAGCTCTGAATCAATTCGAAGATAAACAGAAATTTTAAGCGGCTCAATGTAATAAAATAAATAATGATGTATTTATTTATCTTACCAAAGTTTATGGTTTTATGCAAAAGTGCACAATTCGTTTGATTTTTCAAACTATGCCGCCAGACATTATCGCAAATATAGCAAGTATTTAAGGGGGGACATGCTCGTCGAAGGTCAAAATTGAGTTTTTATTGTATTTTCAAACCATTATCCTGGACACTCCTTAAACGTTGTAGATAATCTATTTATATTATTTTGAAGCCTTATTATCCTTTATAGTTATTTTAAACATTTGATGACTGCATAAAGTATTTTTGTTACATAAAATAGTATTCTTTTAAACCTCTCGCTCTAATGTTTTAGAATATAGTCATATTTAGGTACATAACTGTGCAGTGGTGTTAAGATTTTTTACATTTATTAATTTTTAAACGCATTAATAAAACCATTAGTATAATTTATTACGAGATAATTTTTGTAAAATATTCACGATTAAAAATTATATTGATAATCTCTGTGATCCCAAATTTGACAAGAATTAGGCATTTTATTATTCAAAAAATCGGCAAGATTAACACATTTGAAGATGATTCTAAAGATACTTATTATAAGCTATGTTTTTGACCATTCAAGTGTGATAAACATCTTATGAATAATGATTGCTTTATAATAATTATTGACCTAAGAATAAGGTAGTCTTTTTTTGAAATACGCAATTTCTTTTGGCATTCCCCAGTGGTTAAGCTACAACATACGGCCGTAGCCATAAATTGACAAACTATTATTAAAGTAGGGAGTATAATTCAATATTCAATATATAATAGTTCAATTATAGTTTGTCAATTTATGGCTACGGCCGTATGTTGTAGCTTAACCACTGGGAAATGCCAAAAAAAATGGCGTATTTCAAAAAAACACTACCTTATTCTTAGGTCAATAATTATTATAAAGCAATCATTATTCATAAGATGTTTATCACACTTGAATGGTCAAAGACATAGCTTATAATAAGTATCTTTAGAATCATATTAAAATGTGTTAATCTTGCTAATTTTTTGAATAATAAAATGCCTAATTCTTGTCAAATTTGGGATCACAGAGATTATCAATATAATTTTTTATCGTGAATATTTTACAAAAATTATCTCGTAATAAATTATACTAATGGTTTTATAAATGCGTTTAAAAATTAATAAATGTAAAAAATCTTAACACCACTGCACAGTTATGTACCGAAATATGACTATATTCTAAAACATTAGAGCGAGAGGTTTAAAAGAATACTATTTTATGTAACAAAAATACTTTATGTAGTCATCAAATGTTTAAAATAACTATAAAGGATAATAAGGCTTCAAAATTATATAAATAGATTATCTACAACGTTTAAGGAGTGTCCAGGATAATGGTTTGAAAATACAATAAAAACTCAATTTTGACCTTCGACGAGCATGTCCCCCCTTAATATACAGCTTTAATCAAAATTTAAATTAGTGTAGAATTAAAGTTTTTATCATATCAAATGATCTTTTGCTAATTATTAGAAATTCACTATGTCTCACCTTAAAATGCAAAACAATGCAGCATGAAGAAATTAGTACATTTTTAGCAAAATACGAGTAACGTCACAAGAAAAGTTCTTTCTAATTGTCCATCTTTTCTGCTGGTCATTCAATTATTTTCTACTGATGTTATCTGCTGACATTGTTACTTTTCCGCGTTACGTCCAAGTGTCCAACGTCCCGGTTCTTTTCGGATGTTACTGTATTATTTTTTTTCCTTAGTTGGAAGCCGGATTGAGAGTGGGGAAATATGACCTAATGGTGGAGCGAGTTCAAAATCCTTTATTTGAGGTTATATGGATACTATCCGTGGCTTTATCCAACTGGCTTTATCTTAGGTATGCTTACATACTGTACATTAAATGTAAGAACATAATATGTTCTATTTGGCCATGTATTTTTTTCGACTTATACGTGGTGTAAATAAGAACTCTGCCATTCTTGGCTGTATTGACTTGTGTGTCCCTGATAACTATCTTAGGAATCGGGAGCATCAGTTGTTTGTTCTCCCAATGTGCATAACTAACATGCCATTGGAGATGTCAATTGGGAGGGCAATAACTCTGTTTAACCAAATCACTTCGGATGTTGATATATTCCACTTACGTAAGGATGAGTATAGGTAGCTCATTCGGTGTGGTTCCATGCTTTATAAATTTTGTACATATTTACTTTGTATACCGTTTTTGTGATACTGCATATTATATTTCTTTCTTCTCTACACTGTTTTAATATTATTTATTTGCTTTTAAATGTCGTATCGTGAACATCTTAAATTTATAATTTGTAATGTTAACAGTATGTAAAAAAAAAAAAAACACGAATTTGAATTAACTACCGGTGCACAATTGCCGAAACAGTTGAAAAAACCATTAGTACTTACTTTAAAATGGTACATGAGAGCCATGACTTTGTATCTTGATTTCGGCACTATCGTTTGTCATTTTTTTTTACTAGCTGTCACTATTTTTATTATGTTTTGAATATTATTGTTTAGCTATCGACTACGTTATAATATCTGTTGGCAGAAAAGATAGACAATGAATGAGTGAAGCTTGTATAAAAATTCAAGATACATATTATTATGGATAGCTGGGGTAGTATTAAGTGGTAAACTAAACTTTATTAACGCATTGCCATGATACTAATTATTAAATTAATATAACAATTATTGAATTAATATAACAATTATTAAATTAATATAACAATTATTATCGCTATAATATAATGAACATACATAACTTGAAAACACCTAAGATAGGTACCAGAAAAAATCACATTTGAAAAAAATTAAACACCTGACGGGATTTGAACCCGTATATCCACTAGTATCGTGCCAATATGCTTTAAACAATTAAGCCACAGGCCACCTACCAATAGCGAAGGGTTAGGCTGTTAATATCCGCCATACATAATGCACATTAATCTTTGTTAGTCATATTTATTTGTTTTTATTGAACTAAGACTACAATTTACTGATTTAAAAATGAATTAAACCTTGCCTCAACCTAACTATAACAGTTTTGGGCGATACAACAAAAATTATGCACACTTTTTCATTTCGTTGGATTAAGAATATATCGTCTCTGTTCTGGCATAACACACTAACTGAAGAATACTAGTTTTGAGTAATTTGACTTTAAAGTTGTTAAAATGTTTGAAATAATGGTATATCATGTGAGTTTATTAAGTAATCGTAAAAAGGATGACTTTAAAATAAAGACAGTTTATTTACTAAGAAGGTTTCCAGACGGTAAAATTTGAAATAAGGAACATTTTGGTACTAACTCAATATGTATTATTTTCGAATTAGTGTCTTCTGCCAGAACAGTGACGATATATTACACATATTGTTGGTTCGTTTTTTTAAATTCATTAAGCCCTACCTAAACCAAACTATAGTGGATAAAAATATTATTCTATCTTTAAAATATACAAAATTATATATGATTTAATTGCATAATTTTATATATTTTATAGATAGGCGAATATTTTTTGACTATTATTTATTTTGGTATTGCACTATTTATGGCGGACATTGACAGCATACCGCCCACCCTTAGTCACTGTCCCCTATTTAATTACGAAAGGTTCTACATGAAATGCTTATCAAATTGCGTCATTATTGACTATCAGTTTTTGTGTTTTAAATCAAAGAATATTAATTGCTTTAATTACTAACCGGCTCTCGCCAAATATTTAGTTATAATATTGTAATCTAAAATCTAGATAACAGTTTCTCTTAAGTTAGCTATTATACATATTTAGATTTAATTTAGTTTCTAAGTTACATTGATATTAATTAAGATACGCTCTCGTTTTCATTTAAGTAGTGATCGTAATTCTTCAATTATTAAATTACATGGATTAACTTAACTGCGATTTCAATAAATACGTAATTTTAAATTTGGGAGAAAGTAACACGGTTTTCATAGATCTAGTTAAAATACTGGTCCATAAGTATACCAATTACTTAAATCCATCTAGAATCAACGTACAATTTGATAATTATTATGAATATATATTAACAATCGATACCTGACTTATATAGAGAAACAACTCAAAATATTCTGTTCTAAGATAATGACGTTTAAAAATTTTGCAAAGATTCACATTTCAATCTTTAAACCTTGATATTGTTTTAAGTAAGTAAACGTTTTTATTTTTTATTTAGGTCAATTAAACTTACCAATGAATGCAGAACGAAATTTTACAGTGTAACAATTAGTAATCAGCCCAGACATTCATGTTTATAATTGAATTAATGATTAATCCAAGAAAGGCTTATTCGATTTTATGACCGATTGAAATTTTTGATTATTTTTTTTGTTGAATTATAAAGAAAAGATCCTTCTACATAAAATGGCTTTATTAACTCAAAACCTTCATATTTTGAGTTATTTTCCTTTCCTCCACTATAATACATCGCAATGTTACACTACTTATACGCTTTTGACGAAATTAATAAATTCTGGTTATGGATTATATCTGACGAGATGCCGTGCGGATAGGTAGGTCATGCGTTTCTTGTGGGCGGTACAAATGAAGGAACTAATACATATTTTACAGCTTTTGAAAGCAGTGACACATTTTATTGAGGCGGACAATGGCGGATCATTATGTTAGGAAGTACCGATATTTTAGTTTAAAAAATAACCGACGCATACAACATTTTGTTCATTAGGAGGCCTCCAAACCTGTCAGTGTCTCAATGTTTCGTAGAAATGCTCTAAGAGCGAAATGCAGAAACATTGTACTTAGTTAAGATCATGTTGTCTATGGTTCACCTCGTCTTAAAGCTTCGTTCGTTTTTTTCTATGGAAAATAATACCATATTTATAAATTCTCTTTCCTATAGTTTAGGTAAATTATTTTATAATTGTTAAACGATGACAAAAATATGACAACTGCACTTTATAAATGCAATAAATATAAATACATATTAATATTTAATTATAATACTCTTATGTTTCCGTTATAAGTCATTATACGTGATTCCACAGGCACCGCAAGATATTTTTTTAACATGGTAACACTAGCGTTAAGTGTCATTCTATCATCTGGGATCTTGTATTTCTGCGGGCTGGCGTTAAAAAGTAAAATAATATTCTGCAAGTACATGCCAAACGAATTAATACTATCAATATCCATATTGAGATACATTGTTAAATGAATTTGAGTGTATGGACTGTTTTATAGACACGCGAATTTATTTTGACAGCAGTTGTCAGTGGTAAATGGTAATACAGAAGAGGGCGTGTTCATAACAAAAGTAGTCTATGGTTAAGGATTCCTTAACTCTATACTCAGTATAGTCTATACTCTATAGTCAAGGCATGCTTTTCGGCAACTTATCCTTAAGATCGAAATCTTGGATTCTGCGTAGGGTTCTAAGTGTCTAATTATCTAACCATCTAGTCGTCAGTATTTTTTCAAGATTTTTCTAACGAATTTGCATAGGATTTGAAATTAAAAATGAAAGGGAACGTCATTTTAATCCTACAGGGGCGGCATTATGCGTAAGGACGTCACTGTTTATATATCAACAGGGTTTAATAATCATGGCAATATACTAAATAATTTATATTAAATACCTAAAAGTATGTATTATAATGGGATATCAGTGACGTCCTAAATCAGATTCAAAATTCCCCCTCTTCCCATGTGTATATTTTGTTTCCTTAGTGGTTTATTTTACAAATAAAATTATTTACAAAACAATGTGTTGTGTATATTTCCGACATTAAAGTTAATTTAATCTTGAAACGAAGTGTTGGTGAAAAACATTAGATTGTTCTGTGACTATGACACGCAGTACGGTTGGATGTGATACTTGTTTTTGTTTACCATATTGAATTAATTGTTTTTGATATTGCATGACATATGGTAATATAGTTTTGATTCATCGTAGCTAATTATTAAAGTACATTTTCAGTCACCATACTTCAATACTTATACTGTTCTGTATACTTAAATTATTTCACGGGATATTAAAATAAAAACGATTACGAACGAACCTTATTTTAATTTATTTACCCATAGTGCGAAAATAATGGCAATTTATTCAGTTTGTACATTCCTGATTTTGAAAGCGCGCATATTACTATGGTATACAAAAAACAAGGAGAAAACTAGATTAGGTAAGTAAAATCTTATCATAAAAAATATATACTTATAAGATTTGTCCTATAAACACAGTGACGTCCCGTGGGGGTAGGCAGATTGAGCGTCGCTTGGGGGCGGCAGTTACCCAAAGGGCGGCAAATTGAGTAGAATCATTAGGTATATAGAAATAAGTACCCAAACTTAGTAATAACGGAAATATCTTTCCATTAAAAAAAATCATCTCACTGGTGGGAAACAAGATGTATTAATTATGTACCTAATATAAAAGTTGCAAAAGAACTTTTTTTGTCGGATTCGCGATGTATAGTTTACTTCCGTTGTTCTTGAACGTCACTTTCTTGGTGAACAGCAATGATACGTGGAGATTTACGAATTATATTTCAAAATTTATAGGTAGGTAGGTATACTTACTTACCTAATTTAAAATTTATCCAAATATGTTTGTCATAAGTTATCAGGTGTATTTTTAAATATACCTATCTGAAACAGTAGACTCGTAATATTGTCTATTGAAGCATAGATGGGATTTAAATTAGATTTAATGGTATATTATTTCTTGTTGGTATTGGTAATGTATTCATACAACACATTGTTCTTAGATATGGAGTCATGAAAGGATGATAAAAAGTACTGTATAAAAGAATGTGGCAGCATTTTAACATTGCCTATGGGCGGCATTTTGTCTAGGGACGTCACTGTATAAACATACCATAAAAGCGTGAAGTTCGATAGTTTTGACGGAAAATATGATTTAGTTAGAGCGACGCCGAGCGACAGAAAACGATGCAATGGACATCATGTAAGAGCAGTCGGAAATAATAATGGTAATAATTTTTATCATATTATGATAAAAATTCTAAAAAATGTCGAAATTGCAATCTGCGTAATTTCAATGTTAAGTTGTTCCACTATAATTACCATTTTTAATTAATCCACATAAAGCTAGCTGCAAGGCTTAGCAGAGCAGCTGGCATTTACCAGATGCATCTATTAATATCTGATATTATTAACATGGGTAAAATTAAAAAGGTCGTAGTATGCTTAGGAGGTGCAGTACCGTTTTTGTCAGGATATATTGCGAATATGGTAGTGCGTGGTACAACTGCCACATCTTACTTGAGATATTTATAGAATTGATTGATATACAGTATTTTCAACAATGAATAATATTAATTACTACACGTAATACACAGACGCAGGGAGAAATAGATTGTTTTAGCAACGCAACTTCTGCACGAGATAATGTCCCAGGTGTTGGTGATTGAATACAACTGGCCCAGTATGATACGTAGATTACAATTTGGTCACTTCACGTGATCACACGTGATCTCACTTTAATTAAAACCATACCAGAGCCACCTCTCTCGTATCTGCATAAACCTCACACGTGATATGACGTTATTTTATTCTAAGCAAATTTACACGTTTTCCAGTTTCGTGATCTTTGTTTAAGTGTTGGAAAGGAGTTACAAACGGCAGGTAATTTACATAATGTTTTTATGGGTTGTCATATGACTTCACGTGACGTGATAACAATGTGATTATGCCTTAACATCCGATAAAAAATGGCACACAGTGAAGAAGAATTTTGATGCATCAATTATTCTAATAAGTAGTGTGAATCATTTGTTATTATTACGTTTCTGGAACGAGTTCATCAAATTATTTTTGAAAGTAGGCTTGCGATATTCAAAAAAAACTTTAACAAAAATTAACCACATTCTCAGACTAAGACAGATGCTAAAATTTTTGTTTTTGAACCTGTATAAGTTTGTTATGGAAAAAATTATGTTGTATTAGAAAAAGTTTCAAATATTGTCGCATTTTTTAACTATCGCTGTAACGCATCACAAAGCAATAAGATGGGTCGGCATCATTACGTGCAAGTAAAGAAATGCCGAAAATCAATTTTTCAAACGACACGGAAAAAAGGTAAACAAGAATTTATTTAATATTTCGCTTATTTATAATATTATTAAGGTCACAAAAAATTAACTGCGTCGATTGATTAATAAGCTTGTTAGAAAAACCATTAAGAACTTACTGTAGTATTCAAGAAAATTATTAATCAGATGGACATTGCTAATACTAAAAACTTTTGTAAAAATTTCATCTATCAAACAATATATATATGTAGGTACTTGATAGAATTAGAATTTAAATAATAAAATAATTACAAGATAAAAATAACTTTTTATATACAACGTTTTTAAATCTTCTGTTCAATTATTATGCTCAATGTGCTCAAACTTGTACTTGATATGAAGTAAATAAAAAACAAACAAACAAACAAATATAGAATACTGAAATGTCATTTTGATTTCCATAGTAACGCACGTATATATTAATAATTTAGTTGCTAGGACCACCTCCTTAGCAACCAATAATAGTGGATTGGATTACGGATTTCTTCCGAAATAACTTTTCATACAAAACAGAATTAACTGAAAATGGATTCAATTCTACTTAAAGATGGCAAAAAGTAATAAAAAAATGCATTGGCATCGTGTTCTGATATGTTCCAAAAGTTTCAATTGTCTAGCTAGTCGGGAAGTTAGTTTAAAATCGATTGCAAGATTTGGACTGGATAAACAATCACCAGACAAATAATAATACGAACTAATAAAAACGTTGTAAAAATTACATTTCATTTAAAAAGAACACGATTTTAACTTCCAAACTTAAGATAGGTAAGTAGGTATCTACTATGTTTAAATAATAAATTTTTTTATTACCAACCTTGTGTGGATTTGTATGAATTAACGATTTCTTTTTACAAATATTACACCCCGTTTACACGGGCATGGATGTACTGCTGACAGTACGTATTATCGCGGCCATAACAAGAATATGCATCTGTAAACACGTATTATCGTGCAAGTTGCAAGATTGCATGTCTGTATCAAAAAAAATCAGAAGCTTCTGAATTTTCACACAATAATTGGTAGGTACTTGTATGTCAGTGCGCATGCGAAGTAGAACGATAGTGGCGAATCTGCCGGAAGAAATACGAGCACACCGAATATTTTGACGTCTACCGATTATCTACGAACTTGTCCGAACCTGTCTGAATATATGTCAAATAGCATTATACGATGACAAGATAGCGTCGAACAAGATTAAAGAGGCAGCCATCACTTTTATTACGTGTAAACAAGTTTAAAATATGTACACACTATTGGTGCAACTAAATCCTTGCACATGTACAGGCGTTAATATGACACGTCTGCATATCAACAGCATGACGATAGTATATTATTATTGTATATAATCATGAATTATCAAGTATGTATTTGTTTTTCATTATGGCCTTTACAATCCTTAGCCGCCTCACAGATAGATTTTTGTTTTTAGTTTATAGTCTGTTTTTACGAAAAATGATTGTCCAGGCTATCCCAAAACACCAGGCACTCACACAAGGGCGGGGGTTTTCGGGTAAGGACCCTCCCCCTCAGAAACTCCTCTGGAAAATATTAATTATATGGGTAAATGGAATGTTACATCTTCTTATTCTTTGTCAGAACCTCATGATTAGGGATTCCAATCCCGGGATCCCAAATCCCGGGATCCCGGGATCTCAAGCTATTTTCGATACCTTTGAATCCCGGGATTGGTAAACATAATCCCGGGATTTCGGGATTGATTTTTTATAAAGAACAAAAAAATACTTTTAATAACAAATAACTAAATTAGAAATAAACTGAGTTTGAATGAAGTTTGATTTATTCCCATATGTAAGTTGCTGATTCATTTTATTTTTTCACATAAATCAATAAAAATGAGAAAGATTGGAAAAAATAATTCTTTGCACTTTTAACAAAGTAATTCCACCATGATCTCATAAGTTTTACGGCAGTTTCATATTTGGCTGATTAATTAGATTTATGAAGCGGAAAGGCCATACACCACGATTTGCTTTACTATTTTAAATCTAGCTAACCCATTAATTAAGTCTTTACTACCAGAAACTTACTAACATACTAATAGAAATTCACATTATTATTAATATTACAATATTATTTATTCCATTAAACTTATGTATTTTCAAGATTGAACAATTAACATAATTAACAATAATAATTACAAGATAAAAAAAGAACTTTTTATATACAAGGATTTTAAATTTTCTGTTGAATTATTATACTAAATAGGCTCAAACTTGTACATGATATGAATTAAATAAAAAAACAAACAAATATAAAATACTGAAATGTCATTTTGACATTTCATTTTGATTTCCATAGTGACGCACGTATATTAATAATTTAGTTGCTAGGACCACCGCCTTAGTAACCAATAATAGTCTTTAACTTTTTATGGATTTTTCTGAAATAGCTTTCTATACAAAACAGAATTAATTGAAAATGAATTCGATTCTGCTTAAAGATGGCTAAAAGTATTAAAAGAATGCATTGGCATCGTGTTCTGATATATTCTAAAAGTTTCAAATGTCTAGCTACCCGGTAAGTTAGTTAAAAATCGATTGCAAGATTTGTACCGGACAAACAACCACCGGACAAATAAGAATACGAGATAATGAAAACGTTGTATAAAAATGTCTTAAATAGTATAAATTATACTAGATTTATTTTTGACCGATTTTATTGATATTATTTGTAAATATAAAAAAAATGTATTAACTATGGAAAAAATGCCAATCCCGGGACCAGTCCCGGGATCCCGGGATTATCAAATTGTAATCCCGAAATCCCGGGATCAGAATTTTGGCTCGGGATTGGATTCCCTACTCATGATCGAGGATCGTGACTCGGATGATTTGGCTGTCGAACAATCTATGAAGGGGTTGGCTCCACTCCATTTGGAATTCGATGACGGCTAGCTACTGGAATACCTGTGGCACTCATAAATGTATGCAACTATCTGGAGCTGTTTGTTTGCTTTAATATTCTGATACGGCATGTTTAAAAGATAAGGCAGTGCGGGCAACACAAACGGACACTAACTCTCTAATAATTATGACCGTTAAGCTACGCGCATTCAATAACTACTTCTGCGCATCTATTCTATATACAATAATCGAGGGTAATTTATCATATTGATGTATTGAGGTATTATAATTGTTACAATAAGTTAGTTGTAATTGTAACAATAAGCGCCATGTTTTAACAGCACCTCTTTTGGCTGTGTTAACTTTTAGAGTGAGATAGACAGTTTTGACAGTTTAGACGGCTGACTTACTGTAACAATTATAATACCTCATTACATAAATATAATAAACTACTCTCGATAGCCCCCGATGGCGACCGATAGCAGTATTGTGTATAGAATACATGCGTTGGATGCGACAGCTCGCAATAACCCGTAGGTGAATAACCTTAGTTATACCTGCATGTTATGTGTATCGCTAAATTCAAAGTGCGGAGTATCTAATCATGAGGAATGTATCTATGTAAGTCAGCGCTTGAAATGGAAAAGTTAACGAACCAGAGCGCTCGACAGTTTTCTGAGTATATTAACATAGTTATAAGTTTATTTTATAAAACTAAGTGAGTTAGATTTTTTGTTATATGACTGATGTAGCTCAGATGGTCAAATTATATTTTCCACGAGATGGAGCGATAATTTTACCGATTTCACGAACCGGAACGGTGCTCCGTTGCCCCCGGACCATTCTGAGCCCTGGTGCGGTATTCTGCGGTTGAAGCTACGAAAAGCTATAAGTAGAGTGAATTTGGAAGTCAGTGGTAGAATTCTACCTGGAAGATTTCGTTAACCCCGCCCCCTCTCTTCGCCTTAAAAATGAATAAAAAAATATGTATATTTTTTTCAAAATGAACCCCCCTCCAAATCATTTTTTTGTGTGTGCGTCTGTAAAACACATAATAATATGTGCAGTGGGCAGACTTCGAACACGACTTCAGAAGCGAACATCGACTATGTTATGGATTGAATACTCTCGATTTTTTTAAAAATTTAAAATTTAATTCAAAATATTGATAGCGATGACAAAATAATTTAAATGAGATCACGGTCAAAATGTAGGTACTTGGATTTGAATAAATTTCTCGTATTGCGTTATGCAACGGTATTAAATTAAATGAATCTTCAAAAACTGTATAAATATTTATGTGTAGGTGTGTAAGTTTTTGGATATGAATTAATTTGCTAGACAAATCTAATCAAAAAGATATTCACTTTCCCCACCTTGCTATAAAAATGTTTTCACCTGTTCTAAGATGTTAATTATGTAAGAATTGTTTGTCACTAACTTGTTGTGTATTGCATAAAATAGACAAAACTCAGAATAAAATGTGAACTCTTGCTTACTATTAGAACAGTAAAAATTAATAAATCTAAAAAACACAGTTAGGTACATGTTCAAACACGCGCGTTAACATCATTTTACTCCCTACTTCAATTATAGTTTGTCAATTCATGGCCACGGCCGTATGTTGTAGCTTAACCACTGGGGAATGCCAAAAGAAATGGCGTATTTAAAAAAAACACTACCTTATTCTTAGGTCAATAATTATTATAAAGCAATCATTATTCATAGGATGTTGATCACACTTGAATGGTCAAAAACATAGCTTATAATGAGCATCTTTAGAATTATCTTCAAATGTGTTAATCTTGCCCATTTTTTGAATAGAGATTATCAATATAATTTTTTATCGTAAATATTTCACTGTAATAATGTCGATATAAATTATACTGATGGTTTTATAAATGCGTTTAAAAATTAATAAATGTAAAAAATCTTAACACCACTGCACATTTATGTACTGAAATATGACTATATTCTAAAACATTAGAGCAAGAAGTTTAAAAGAATACTATTTTATGTAATAAAAATACTTAATGCAGTCATCAAATGTTTAAAATAAATATAAAGGATAATAAGGCTTCAAAATTATATAAATAAATTATCTACAACGCTTAAGGAATGTCCAGGCTTATGCTCTGATAATACCATAAAATCTCCATTTTGACCTACGTGGCGCACGTGGGCCGTTAAATCTTTTGAGTCCGCCACTGTATAATATAAAATAATTATACATAGTGTTGCATTATACTTGATAATATAATCAAGTAATGGGTAATAAAATAAATATTAGTTAGATTTTAGTATTACTAACATCGTGTGGTTTTTGAAATCTCTTTCACTGTTCTAATGCAAATGTGACGAATTGGTAAGTACAAAACATTTTTGAAATCCGAAATGTCAAATGTTTTATCAATTTTCTTCAAAGGTCATTTTGGTTAATCAAAATTTAATAGTTGATTCCCATTTAATGGGAACCAAACAAAGTCATTTATATTTTACCACGTTTTTCTTAGCTCATATTCTTGTTTGTCCGGTGGTTGTTTATTCAGTACACTAGCTAGATATTTGAAACTTTTAGAATATATCAGAACACGATGCCAATGCATTCTTTTAATACTTTTAGCCATCTTTAAGCAGAATTGAATTCATTTTCAGTTAATTCTGTTTTGTATGGAAAATTATTTAAGAAAAATCCGTAAAAAGTAAAAGACTATTATTGGTTGCTAAGGAGGGGGTGGTCCTACAATTAAATCATTAATATATATGTGCGTCACTATGGAAATCAAAATGAAATGTCAAAATGACATTTCAGTATTCTATATTTGTTTGTTTGTTTTTTATTTACTTCATATTAAGTACAAGTTTGTGCATATTGAGCATAATAATTCAACAGAAAATTTAAAAACGTTGTAGGTATATAAAAAGTTCTTTTTGTCTTGTAATTATTGATAGTTACGTTTGCATTCAAGTTTGACACGTATAAGTAGATGTGTTAACAAGAGTTGAGGCGAAGCAATACTCACACAGATGCATTTTTTTTACAAAAATGATGTTAATTTTTTTTAAATCCACATCAACGTATACGCATATTGTCCTCTTTTCACTATAAGCGCAATAAGTAGGCGTAAGCAAGACAAACGTCTCTCGTTTTCTCGTAGTCGTTGGTGCAATGCCCGTTGCCTCAGAAATACACCAATATACACAATTTTTCGTGTTTGTGTTCGCACCAACTCTGGCTGAGAGACCTATAACCGTAACGCGCATTTAATTTTGATCAATTTGGACATTTCTGAGACTTTGTATTTCAAGCGTTTTATTAAGCGCCAGATTTATGACATTATGTTATATATTGTATAACATATTACAATACATATTATATTCTTTATAACACTACAACAGGTTAAGAAGTAAATTACCCAGTGAAATATTAGTGTATTTAGTAATAGAAGTGAAACAATCACAAACACCCAGTCTTTTAGAAAAATCACATAAAAATATTGTGACCTCAACGGGATCGAAGGCGGAGCTTCCGGATGAAAGGCCAGCTCCTTACGCACTTCACCACGAGATTAGTTATAAACAAAATCCGACTTTAAAATATTTATCTATTTATTTTATTAATATGTTCTGTATATATCATCATCATCATCTGCCTGAATCTATCCACTGATGGATGAAGTGCTCTTCAAGCTTCATGCTTCCACTTCTCTCGGTCCTGTGCGTTGCGTTGCCACGTATTTCCGCAGAACTTTATCATTTCATCGATCCAGCGGCCTCTAGGTCTACCTTGCGGGCGTTTTGTACTTCTTGAATACCACTGGATGACTTAATTTGTCCAACGATTGTCTCTTCTTCGAGCTATGTGTTCAGGCCATCTCCATTTGAGGCTTTTAATGAACTCTATCACATCGCGAACCATTGTCTGCTTCCTTATCCACTCATTCCTCTTTTTGTCCTTTCGCGTTATGCCCATCAAGTTTCTGGATCTCTCTTTTACTTAGGGTCCATGTTTCACACGCATATGTGCTTACGGGAAGCACACACTGGTTGAACACTTTGCTCTTTAGGCACAGTGGAAGGTCACGTTTGAAGACATTATTCAGGCGGCCAAAAGCACTCCAGCCTAGCTTTACTCTGCAAACAATTTTATCAAATATAAATCCATCTATAGACCCTTGTTGTCCCAGATAGATGTAGTTTTTCACCTGTTCGAGCTGAGTGCCATTGATGAGGATCTCTTTTTGGCCCGCAAAGCAGTTGACCATGAACTTTCGTCTTTGTCATATTTATTTTCAAGCCTTAAATTATTTAGGTTCTTTTGAACCTTAGTGTTTACAGAATCATGCGAAATATGAATTTAAAACTCAACAGACATATTTTTAATCAAAATAAATCCCGAACACAAAATCTTTCCCGTGTATTATGTTGGTAACACTACCTTATTCATATTAATAAGAGTAGATCATTTTAATGTATGTGCATTAAATAATAAAATTAAACTAAATAATTGGTTCGGATTTAACCTTTGCGTTGATAATAGTATAGAATAATGTTGCTAGTAGTGAAACAATGTCCTATGGAGCCTTGATATTCCGTTGCTAAGAAGTTTAAATACGGTTTCGTGTCACGCCATGTATTCATCTATACACATGCAAAGGCGCCATTTTATTTCGAATTATATTGTTTGACCTACGAAATAATGCTATCGAGAAAGTTCATACAATTCGGTGAAACAAGTTTCGTAAAAATGTAGAACAAACTGCGCGGATGCTGAATATGCGAGGTCGACAACAATTGGCCGAGCAGCGATTACTGCAATGTGTTAAGTCACTCGTATAGGTACTAGTTAGTAGTTATAGTAAGAGCTGGCGATGGACGAGTGGTAAATTTGTATGCCGCTTATGGAGTGGTACGTATCGGGTTCGAATTTCGTATCTGAGCATGGTCTCAATATGTTGAGCAAGTAGATATTAAATTCTCGTACAAAATCTACTAAGTTTTCTCTTCCACTCCGGTTTGTAGAGCCAGTGACGCCCCGTGAGGGTTGGCATGTCACGTGTTGCTTAGGGGCGGCAAATGAAAGAATGAATATGATCATTACAATTCTTGGAAGCAGTGGTAGTTTTTCACGAAATGAATCTTTTACTTTGAAAGTACTGATATCTTAATTATAAAACATAACACGGGGGTCTCCACACTTGTCAACGCCGCAGACCTCCACGCACCTAAAATCACCGCTGTTTGTGAGTAGGTTTCGTGGAAATGCTCTATTCCTCAGTGCATTATGTTAAGGCTCACTTTAGTCAGGTCGTGACACGATTCTGTAAACTTAGGCGGTAGTGCTAGTTATTGCTCATATTTAAAATGCAATATGGTAAACTGTTTATAGAAAATATTGATTGTTGCATGTAATAATTTCAACGAAATATGCAATCAAAAATGTTAATTTAGATTTTCGAAGATAATCAATAACTAGCACTCACATATTAATTCGCAAATTAGTACCAAAGCCTGTATATAGTTAACCTTGCGTTGATAGACGGTATTATCAATAGACGGTACAATAAGCGATCGTTTACTATCAATGAATAATGGCAACAACAGGTATTATACAGGTATTATAGGCAATGAACAGTTTTATATATAGACGCTTAGCATACTTTTCATAGCAAAATCTAAATCTCTGTATACTGGACTTTGTTGACCTGAAGGCTCTGAAGGTGCGTTAAATCATTTTTTGACAATTTTACAAATAAAAAATATCATTTGGATGCTATCTATGAATCGATATTAATTCGATGATCGTAACTCGGGTATTTTTTAGTCAAACGTAACAAAGAGTCATTGACTTAATTAAGTTTGAATTAAAAAAAAATTTGGGCGTTTATCGTTATAGGTTTGACATATTATTTATGTCAGCTGTCTGTCACTTGCAGTCTTCTAACCTGCCAAGCTAGTGAAAAAAATATGTCGTGTTAATGAGTCAGTGCTACTGTGCTAATATTAATACGGACATATGTTGACGTAATTACATAACATGTAGTTCAATATAATTATTTATTGATTGAAAATATATATTAAATATTCGTAATATATTTTTAGGTTTTCACCTCTTTCTTTCCTCAACATTTTAGGCTCGTTGTAGTGTGTAACGAAAAAAAAGAACGAACTTACAATATATTTTAAAAAGTAGATAAAAATGCAATTTAAAAAAATGAAGTCTGTTGATTGAATTCAGTTAATTCGTTAGGTATTTTTTTTAAACGATTATTTGTGTCATCAAAATGTAATTTTAGTATTTAATATTATGTAAAATATATTTTTAAATAACTCTTCTTTTTCCTGGCGCTACAACTCTGTGTGGATTTTAGCATCCTTCATAATCTGCCTCCATCCAGGTCTGTTGAAAGCCAATTTCCTCCGGTTTAGGACACCCAAGGTTTTTAAATCCAATTCGACACTATCCCTCCATTTTGTACGAGGTCGAACAGGTTTTTTGTTTGCCTTCCGGATCCCCGAATCTCAGTTTCTTTGTCATGCGTGACTTGTCCATCCCGTGTACGTGGTCCTACCTATTTTTAATAATGCGTAGATTTAATGTATCTATCAATATATTTAAAAATCAGAAAATACACCAGATCCAAAAGAAGTCTCAAGTATAAGACGCAAAGTAGGTAAAGATAAAAGTTTAGATAAGTCAGAGGAAATAATAAACTTTTTTGCTGATCAAAAAGTGATCCTCATCATTGGCGAAAATATATACCTATGTATGACAAGATTGCTTGTAGAACCAAACAAGCACCATGGAGCGAATTTGCATGTCAGAATATAATAGTATCTTGCATAGTAAAATGTGTAGTACTTACTAGTGTTCACGTATGCATGTTAAAAATGGATTATTAGACATATATAAGTACCTTAAACGACCACATAAACCCGCAGTGTTGCAGATGCATTAATTATGTGTTCCCTGCTACGAACCGAAAAAAAATAAGTAGCTGGGGTAGGCCTACATCTAGCAGTGAGTCAATACCAGCTGCTGATGATTTAATAAAAATCATGGATTATTGTAGAAAATAGAAATATTGTATTAGAATTGAAATCATTTTTATTTGAAATTTAAATTATTTTTTTTTACCGTGAAAATTACAAATTATAAATTTAAGACGTTCACAACATGACATTTAAAAACAAAGAAACTGTGTAGAGAAGAAATAAATATATGCAGTATCACAAAAACAGTATGAAAAGTAAAGTAAAAGGTACAAAATTATAAAAAAATATATAAATTATAAAGCATGGAAGCACACCGAATGAGGACTCTATTTTAAGAATTTATAAAACAACATCCACCTATACTCATCCTCACGTAGGTGGAATATATCAACATCCGAAGCGATTTGGTTGAACAGAGTTAGTGTACTCCTAATTGGCATCACCAATGGCAGGTTAGTTCTGCTCCTCGGGAGAACAAATAACTGGTGCTCCCCATATCTAATATAGTTCTCAGGGACACAAGTCAATAGTACCAAGAAAGGGATAGTTCTCTTTTACACCACGTGTAAGTAAAAAAAAATACGTGCCCAAATATTGATATCTTCTAGCATTTAAACTACAGTATGTAAGAATACCTAAGAGAAAGTCATTTGGATAAAACCGCGGATAATATATAATATTACTAATATTTATAGTAGTATAATGAAAATATTAGAACAACACAACCTAGTTTGAAAGACTCGATTGTAAACAATTTATTATTATTCAACGTTTACTTTGATATATATTCTATATTTAAATTATGCATAGCGGCGCTACTATTTTTTGTCTATTTTTTTGCACTTTTCACTTTTTTACCTCTTGATATAATACTGACATATTGATTCGCTAACGCTTTTTTTCATCGAAGACTGGAAGTTCTGCTTGTCAGTAAGGTGTTAAGAAGGGTAATGTTACAATCGATTACAAAGACAAATCATTTAAAATTGTTATGGGCGGGTCGAGATTCCATTAAACCCCTTTTAGATTTTTTTTGAACTCATTTCAGCCTCCACGAATTTCACTTTATCTTAAATCATAAATTTGTATCTCCGCATACGCATGCTCATCTACTAGTTTGATTAACAATTTTGCTCCACATAACAATGAATATTTTCGAAAAACTGGGACTAACATTTACATATTTTTATTATTAACATTTTCTCCACGTGTACGCATGGTATATTATTTGATTCGAAAAAACTTGTGTTTACTTTTTTATTAATAGCGTGATTATACACTTTGGTTACCAGCACCTTTTGAAAACCGCTATCTAAAGTTTCCGTTACGTTATGGTTATAACTTAATATGACAAAGTCATTCAGCGTATCTTAAATTTCAGTGGTTGGAAAACTTCGTTCACAAAGTGTGTCCCACGGGCCAATTATGTCCCGCGTGACTTTTTGATGCGTCCCGCGAGATAAATCTGTATTATTTTACAACGTTTTTTTTAGATCGTATTCTTATTAATTTGTCCGGTGGTTGTTTGTCCGGTACAAATCTTGCAATCGATTTTTAACTAACTTCCCGACTAGCTAGACATTTGAAACTTTTAGAATATATCCGAACACGATGCCAATGTATTTTTTAAATACTTTTAGCCATCTTTAAGAATGAATTTGAATTCATTTTTAGTAAATTCTGTTTTGTATGAAAAGTTATTTCGATACCATTATTGGTTGCTAGGGGGTCCTAGCAACTAAATTATTAATGAATAATATATACGTGTGCTATGAAATGACGTTTCATTATTCAGTATTTCTATCAAGTACATTTTTTTTGATCGTTTTAAGCTAGTCAAGTCAAGTTTATGTGATTCAACAGAAATTTTAAAAACGTTGTATATAAAAAGTTCTTTTTATCTTGTTATTATTTTATTCTTCATATCGAATATTAAAAATTACATTTTAAATTAAATATCATATAGCCAGAATAAATGATCAGACACTCGGACAACTGCGGTTTGAATGAATAGATTTGATAGATAGAAGTGGAAGCAAAAGCATTTTATCGTGATAAGAATTTAATTTAATTCTAGAAAGGACTTTCACTTGAGGTATATCCAAATATAGTTAAACATGCTTATCAAATGGATTATTTGGAAGTACCTAAATTTGTGAAAAAACAATTTCTACCATGAGCATTATTTTAATATGTCAAACTTAAGATCGAAATTAACAGACAACCATATCGCATCTATGTTGCGTATTCGCACCACAAACTTTGAACCTAGATTGCAGAATTTAGTTTCGAACAAATAATTGTAAAAATCACATGATTATAAAAATTTTAATATATTTTTTTAGTATATTAATAAGAGTAATAATAATGTTGATATATTTAGTTAAAAATAACAGTTTATACAATGATTTATTTTTTTATTTTTTTTGCCTTATGTTTTATAAAAACAGAAAATATTTACAAAAGAAAGAGCGGCCCGCCAAATATTTTTAATTTCAAAATTTTACGAAAAAGTTTGTGAACCCCTAGTCTAATGACTGTATAACTTCGTACAAAAAATACTGTATTTTAAATACAACATATTGCTTCTTTCCGACGGTGAATGGACATTATCGTTTTGACTCCCGACTAAATATCATCTTATTATTGACTGCTCGTGGCGGCTTCGCTGGCAAGATATATTATTATAAGCTTGTAGTATTGATTATAGAGAAATACAAGATGCAAACCGTAACTCCGAGAATGTCATACAATATAGAGAAACGAAAGAGTTAATCATCTAGTCGATTGCTTTAAAAAAATCGACGTCTTTCTGTTAGTGTGAAGATTGAGTATACGCTTCATAAGTTTGTACTCCGGTTCTAAGATGAAAATGATGTAAAATATATTTTTAAATAAATATAATATATATTTATTTATTTATTACTACATACATTAATACAAGTGAATATCGTTTGATCCGATTTTATGCGAGGTAATAAGGCAAAGAGGCGTATCAGTGTCAGTGACGTCCCTAGACAAAATGCCGCCCCTAGGCAGTGCCAAAATGTCGCCATATTTTTTTTATACAGTACTTTTTATGAACCTTTCATGACTCAAATATCTAAGAAATGTGTTTTATGGATACATTACTAACAAAATACAGGTAAACCACTAAATCGAATTTAGATGTCATCTGTGCTTCAATAGACAATAATGCGAGTCTACGGTTTCAGATAGGTACATTTAAAAATACACCTGACAACTTCCAAAACTCGTAAGTGACTGGCAAACATATTTGGATAAATTTTAAATTATGTAAGTATGCACGTATCATTGCTGTTCATCAAGAACGTGACGTCCAAGGACAATGGAAGTAAACTAGACATCACGAACCCAACAAAAAAATTAAGTTCTGTTAAAACTTTTATAGTAAGTACCTAATTAATATATCTATTTTGTTTCCAACCAGTGATCTGAATTTTTTAATGGAAAGATATTTCCGTTATTACTAAGTTTAGGTAGCTTTTTATGTATACCCAATGATTCTCCTCGATTTGCCGCCTTTTGGGTAACTGCCGCCCCCAAGCGACGCTCAATCTGCCTACCCCCACGGGACGTCACTGATCAGTGTAGTAAAAAGTTAAAAAAAAGTGCAAAGTTATAAAACGTATACCTACTCTAACTTCCCATACTTTTTTAGACAGTTTTTTGTTAGGTGTAATTTATTATTTATTTGTCTTTCTCCCATTGGAACTCTTAGCTTAAAGTCAATTAAACTCAGCCAAGGGCACACGTGAGTGCGTAGTGACTGATCCTGAAACATTCTCAGGCATAAAACTAAAGATGTTTCACATCAAAGCTTAGGTGCCTCATGAAACGTCTGATTATGAATGATACAGTATGAATACCAGTGACAAATAAATTATTTATATAGTGCTTGAAGATGCCGAAAGGTGAAACCGGAGTCGCTCAAAACGATTCAAACAGAATTGTAAAAAACTTCAATTTCTAATCAATTAGATTTCAAATTCGATAGTTTATTTGAATGATTTAATTAATGTACAGTGTAACGTAATTGAACAATAATTATAATTTGAAGTTGTTACGCACGTTGTGAAAAGTTTTGTGATCGAGAAGGTCAGATAAAAGTAAAAGTCTTTTAATTTTTAAACCAAAGTGCGTGTAAGATGTCAGTTTTGCCATTGATCTGAAAGATATTCAGGGTTGGTAAATTGTAATGTAAAAATAACAGTAGATAATAGAGGTGAGTTGCTAATACTGTCATCAGTTTGTGTACTCAAGTTTCGGATGAAACTACCCATACTCGGTATGTGTGGCCCAATAAACTTATTCCATTCCAAAAAAAATGTGATGATGTCATCGCGAGTCGCTATTCTGTGCACTCGCTAGTTGGTAGGCTTTCAACACTATTGACATTAAATGCGCGCGAACGAAATAGCACTTGAATATAGGTACATATATTTTAATTTATTAGTCTATTGCGTTCGAATGTTTGAATAATAGGTCATAAATTTTGTGTCGCAGCACAGTGGTGAGATGACGCACAGGCTTAGGCTTGTTATACGACCGCTCAACACATCTATGAAATTAAACAATCACTGTTATTCATTTTTATTAACAAGAATATTGTAACCTCACAGAAAAACAACTCATAAATTTAAAATGTGTTTAAAATTTTATAATAAATGGGACTTTTTGACATGCGGAGCTCAGCGTATTTTTAGCGATTCTATTGAAGCCGATACACAGTCTGAGTTCCCTGAGCCGATACGTGTTTCAAATACTAATATGGATTTGGTTTTAGTTTCAGTTGAGTATGAAACTTTTGTCGCATACGCACGCCAAACGATCTATATAGAATTCCAAATACTAGTAAGTATTTTGGAACAAGTTTCTATACTAAGTATTTTTTTATACTGGTAGTAAGTATACTTAGTCTTCAAAATCGACCAGTTTTCCCATCTCCAGTAGATAACTGTATTTATATATGAGTTTTATACATGTACTTTTCCATCGCATTGAAGACAATCGAAATAAGGCTATGTTTTTGAATGAACGAAGTTAAATATATTATGCAATGCTATGGAGTTCTATGAAGTAAACGCTAGTTTAATATGATATATAAAACATATTATAATATATTTAATAGCAGAATAATTAAAAATCTGTTCAATAGAAGCAAATAAATACGAGACAAAGATGTAATTTTTTGAATTTTAAACCGTAATACTAGTGACAAGTAGGTAGTGAAATATTATGATGTCTGACCCAAACTGAATAATAGAAATTTGCATTAATTGAGAGAAAAATAGTGCTTATGTAAATTCTTTGGGTCAACTCTATACAATAGGCCATAGGCTTTGCAGAAAAAAAATAGCCATGAGGTGGGAAACATCAAACAGAAAACCATTAGTAGAGTGAAGAATATCGGTCGACAGTAGAGTAAAGTTCCGATTGGGTGGGTACCCCAGTGGAAGCAACCAAGAGACAAGCCATGAGAGAGATGAATAAATTGATTGTGTTAACAAAGATTGGTGACGGATAAGAATCAGTAAAGGACATTTGTGGAGATGGTCAAATCCCACCGAGAAAGAAGACAAACATTAGTTAAGACAATTTTATTAACAAGATCTACTTGGTAGAATAAAATAAAGTTGCGACTTGCAGATGTTTTTGAGATCATCAAGGAGTTCAAACGTGCCCTGGAATTGAGAAAGATCGAAGAGGACGGGAAAATTGTTTTAAAGTTTTTTGACAGACTATGAGTAAGGGCGTGAAGAACGGATCCTCACTCAGAGGAGAAGAGGCGATACGTCAGCGGATCGCAGTGAAAGCTGTCGTAAAGAGAGAGTCAGTCGTTCTCGGTAATCCTTAAAAAAATCTCCAATCGATCAGTCGGGTTAGGGAAGAATAGCAAGATTTATATTTCACCCTATATTATCCAAATTATAGTATTGAAAATAATGTTGTGCCAAATTAATGAACGCAATAATATGTTCTTTAGAAGTTGAGATTCATGATTGGTTTAAGATGCATAGTCGATATTTTTGGTCATATTTCCTAAATGACAATCTACAGAGGCAAGTAGTCACCATATAAGTTGAGTAGCTGGGGTTACGTGGAAGAATCCAGACTAGGTTAATGACTGATTCTATTGGGTTCTCTCTGACAGTGGCTATTAGAACTTTGAAGCAGTAGCGAAGGATGGAGGTAGGCAATTAAGATCATACATAGTGCACATTAAACTTCGTTAGTCATACGTATTTGTTTTTATTGAGCTTAGAATACAATTTACAGATGGTGTTCGTTAGTTTTTAAAAATCAATTAGTCCCAGCCTAAACCAAACGATAATAGTTTTGGTGTATTCTGGGCGATAAGACAAAATTGTGCACACTCTTTCATTAATACTTATTTATTTTCGTTGAATTAAGAATATATTATATTATCTACACATATTGTTGGTTATTTTTTTAAAAATCATTAAGCCCTGTCTAAACCAAACTATAACAGATATAAATATTATGCTATCTATAAAATATCCAAAGTTATGTATGATTTAATTGCATAAATTTAGATACTTTATAGATACACGAGTATTTTTTGACTATTATCTATTAATTATGGTTTGGTTTTCCCAATCTTACTTCAATTTTAAAAACTAACTAACGCCGTCTGAAAATTGTATATTATTTCAATGAAAACAAATACGTATGACTGACAAAGTTTAATGTGCACTATTTATGGTGGATACTAACAGCCTACCTCTACCTTTCGCCACTGCTGTGAACTACAGGAAGGAAAGCAAAGAACTGTCGAGATTAACGGAGATCTTGTGGACAGTGATGGTAGCAATATAGATGATACCGAATTCAAAGAAAATTAATGTATTTCGGTTGTCATGCTAAGACTATCTCAAGGAAATATTTATCAAATATAAATATATTATTCATGATTTCTATTTTATTTGATATAGTACCTATGTGAAAAAAATAGATCAGTCTTTTTTAATTAAATCGGTTATTCGGTTAAGCAAACGTGGGATACCGAAAACGCCAATAGCTGATGAAATATTTTGTAGTCAGTTGATGTATAGCAGAAATGAAACTGTTAGCCAGCAAGACAAGTATACTTTCTTTTTCAAATGTGGGCCATGCAATTTCAATTTCAAGTTCACTAACATGAATACATTGAAGTCATTAGATGCTAGCTAATATACTGTTTTACACGTAATAGATAATATTATTATAATATCAATGATGGGCGAAGCAAAAAATATGTACTGTTGCTGTAAAAAACAGGAGTTAATGACATTTTCAAGGCGTATTAATAATGTAATGTTTTTGTTTCTTTAGAAATTAACCAGTGAAGCGTTAAACTCAAGGCCTATACAACCATATCATTATTAATAATATAAATAATTATTTTTACATTACATTAAAATTCAATTAGCCACCGACAAAGTCAACATTACATTTTTTCTTGAACCAAAAATCAGACAAGTGCAGTTGTGTGCAGACCAGTGATTCTTAACTTGAGGGTCAGTACTACTGTGTGGATTTATTAGAGGTAGCAACATACAAAAGATGTAGTATAATATATTTTAGAGATAATTTATACTAAGAAGTATCTCAAATAATCAATATCAGGGCCACGTACCCACAATGGTACTAATCCAAAATGAGCTCCCCAAATATTAAAATATTTTTTAATCTAAATATACTCGTAAGTACAAGAAATGAAAATAGTTGAAAAATTTATTTTATTCTCCTCTTATTTTATAATAAAATTATCCTGTCATTTTTTTTAAATAACATGAAAGAAAATTGCGCCGCAGGTGATTTTTTACTATCCATCAAATGAGTTCACTAAAATATTGGGCTTAATTTTACAACGTTTTTATTAGCTCGTATTCTTGTTTGTCCGGTGGTTGTTTGTCCAGTATAAATCTTGCAATCGATTTTAACTAACTTCCCGACTAGCTAGAAATTTGAAACTTTTAAAATATATCAGAATACGATGTCAATGCATTCTTTTAATACTTTTAGCCATCTTTAACGCTTTCGCTGCTAAATAGATAATGAGATTTTAATTGCCCCCTTTAAAATGCACGTTAATTACATCGATCGGCCGCCTGGTCATTACGCACCGTGTGCGTCTTCCGCGTCCAAAGTATTAAGCAGAATTGAATTCATTTTCAGTTAATTCTGTTTTGTATGGAAAGTTATTTCAGAAAAATCCGTAAAAGTAAAAGACTATTATTGGTTGCTAAGGGGGTGTTCCTAGCAACTAAATTATTAATATATACGTGCGTTACTATGGAAATCAAAATGAAATGTCAAAATGACATTTCAGTATTCTATATTTGTTTGTTTTTTATTTACTTCATATCAAGTACAAATTTGAGCATATTGAGCATAATAATTAAACAGAAAATTTAAAAACGTTGTAGGTATATGAAAAGTTCTTTTTATCTTGTAATTATTTTTGTATCTTGAGGAGTCTGTTAATTTTACGGTTATATACAATTACATTTTTGTAGAAACATTTTATGATATTATGATAGGACACTGAACCATTTTATTGAGGCTTTTAGAAAGAATACTATATTTTTGTACAATTGTGATGCATGTCATTAGTCATAGATCAGATATTTTGAACTATTATTAATTATTACGAATATTAAAATATATTTTCCGTTAATTATTCAATTTGCCACTAAGTATTTGATAAGTATCACTCGCCGTTGTATGAAACACACACAGGTAGGGACTTCATCTATTAATTGAATTGACTATGTTATATTATTTTATGTATATTTGCTGCCCCCTAAATCATTCCGCCAGGGTAGTGTGTGTCCCCAGCACCCCACTTTGTGTGCCCATACTAAAATTTTGAGAAGAAAACTACATGTTTTTTAATTCAAAGAAAAAGTGCTACAAAATGTTCGTTCATTGGGAACATTTGTCTTATAACATATTATGGTTATTTTTAACATCATAGTTATTTTTTCTAGAAAATAAAAATGTCATTTTTATTTATATCAAATTGAGTGTATTATAATGTGAACAAAATGATTTTTTGGCGTGAAAGTACAGTAAATAATACAGTGTTCATTGTTAGGTTGTACCTATTTGATGCGCCAAATTATGCAGACCATCAATTAGAAGCAAATCACACAAGTTGATGATTAAAAAAAAACAGCTAAGAGACGATACACACGTATTGAACGCATTAAAAACATATTGTAACCTACGCACGCACTAGAATATTTTTTTTTATAATGAATTAAAAATAATTTCATTGCCAAAGGCGGTGATTAAAATAGTTAAGAATATATTTTTCTGTGGCCTCTGCGCTTTTGATTTTATGATATTAAGCGAAAGAAGAGGAAGAGACATGATTAATTGATGCAGTGAAAGGTATCTTTAGAAATACATGTGTGATTTTATAATATAGTGGGATGTAAAATAATAAAATTTATAACCTAACCACACTAAGTATCTAACCACAAAAATGCACATAACACAACTTATAACGTTTGTAGTTATTTATGTTTTTAATTATTGTCCATAAATATTTTTTAACTTTATTAGTAAGTAGCTATAAGATTCTTAGAAGAGTTGTACTAAATTTGTATTATCGTATCTATTTAACCATTTTTATCTCGTATCCGTAAACAGTTCACCGCAGGACACTTATTTGTGCGCTGCAGTACGTGAAACATGAGTTCGTGTAACATTTAATCAAATGACGAGTTCTTCGTTGAACATTTCACCGTGTAGTATATTTGGGCATTTTCGCCAAAGTTTGTACATGTTTGAAATTTGGGTAATATTATTTTTTCACTCAAATTAACCATTTTTATATAGCTAGCAGATTCCTTGTTCTATTGCTGAATTGGTGATAGCAATTTTTCAGCAAAATATTGATTAATACAATATTTATATCATTTTTATTATGAAATTGGGCATAATAAGTTTCCGTTCCGTGACTACGAAACTTAGCTTTTAAAACATGAATGAAACACTTTTTATCACTTAAAAGAGCTCTATTAGATTAAAAAAACCATACACTTCAAAATAAAACTACAAATAGTCAAAAAATATTATTGAATTTTAATTCTTGGGCACATTTCGTTCCCCTCCGTTACCCTATGTCTATAATGGCAGAGCATTTTTCCTTTAGTATTTGAAAAAACCAATCAATGTTCGTTCTGCTATTTTTTTAAAGACAATAATCACTTTTACTAAATTTTATTGGAAAAATAAATAAGTTTCGTTATTTAATAATCAAATGAAAAATAGTTAACGTTCAACTTTTTTGGGGACATTTTCGGAATGGAACGAAATGGTAACGGAGTGTAATTTGTAAAGCTTAAGTTACATGTTACCATAAAAACAAATTTTTGTTTTATGAAATTTATTTGAATTTTTTGATAGACAGATAAATATTCAACGTGCGTCAAAATAACAAAACAAATCAAACTTAATCACTAAAATAGACATATTTTATAATAAATTTCACAATACTTGTAAAATAAGGTAGGTAATAATTTTGACACACTATACATTACCATAACTTTATTTGGCATTTATATTATTTGTAACTCAGATAAAAAATATTTTTAAGCAAATTAACAATATATGAAAAAAAAAATCAGCAAGGGATTCAGACGCGAGTTCCTAGCGCGGCACGGAGTATATAACTTTTACGAAAATAATTATAGTCAAACTCGGTTATTACGATCTCTGACATAGCGAGATCTCGGATGTAATAACGAAACATTTGTTGACAATTGGTTTATGATTTTCGCCATACATTTAATTCTTTCACTGTTATAACGAGCAACTTATCGGATATACCGAGCTAAAATACTGTTAATGTGTCGACCGTTTTAAAACATTTCGACCCTAAGCAATAAAATCCGATTGGACAGGATGCCGCCGGGGTCGGATTACGTTTATGACACTAGTAAAGTGTCTAAGTACCTACCTTATTGGTGTTTCACCGACAATAATAAAAAAGTATCCACGCATATGGTTGAAAAATCCAAGGTTTGTGAAGTCCGTAGGTACCTACCAGCGTTAATTACAATAAACAACTTCTTTTGTAGTTTATGAATGCCATGCTCGTTTCGGGGATTTTTACGATGGTTTCCAAATTTTTTATTTTCGGCTTTTTGTGTAATGTGACATGCTCATTTAAAAATACCTATTCTCTGATATAACGAGTAACGCTTATAACAAGCAAATTCAGTCGGTCCCATCTTCCTCGTAATAACCAAGTTCGACTTTATGTTGTCTTGAAATTTAATTGTATTCATCAACATAAAATGTAGCTATACAGGTTGATTGTAATCAAGACGTACTTTTCTGACATTTCGTGAATACCTACAGTTCTAGGTATTAAATCTAATCGAGTACACATTTCTGTTAAACGTGACAAAAAAATACTTTTTCATACATTTTTATAAATTTCTATGCCTAAAATGTATGGAGAAGTTTTAAAATTTTGGTGGCGTATAACAGAAAGAGTATGACAGAGCCAGTGCCTGTCTCGCAATTATTTCAGTCTGGTGTTTTTTCTTTTCCTTCTGTTGTTTTTTTTTATCTCCATACTTTTATGTGCGCTATTTTTGCGTATTCAGACATATCACATACTTTTTTAATCTTTATTATATTATTATATTATAGTCAGGTTATTTTTTATATTTTTTAATGAAAATATTTTTGTTTTTCATACGAACAGACAAAATAATTTTTTTTATAATCTATGAAGAACTAAACACACACTGTAAACCCAACTTTATGCATGCCATTTCGTTACTTTTACATTCCACATATACGTTACCACCAATATAGTTTCGGAGTGGAAGTAACGGATTCTGTTTCAGAAGTGTTTGAAGCCAAAATTTAGCTTAGTTTTATTGTTAAACCTGCGATATGTTTTATTATATCTGTAGTATGAAAGATAAGCTCCATATGTGTAGTATGTGAAATAGAAATATGTGTTTTCTTACCTTATAAATCGTGGTAACAGTAGTGGAACTTCTTAAATGACCAACCCAGAAAGCAACCTGTTCCGATAGCGATACCGACACACACCAACAATTTAAAGTGTACATGGCGATCAGTGTTATACAAAAATGTTGCTACATTAAAAAAAAACATATTTATAGTGAAAATTTTTCGCCTTCATGCTAAAATCGTGGTAACGGAATGTGGAGTTCCACTTTTTCAAATATCCTGGGACACACTTTAAACGTGATTTTTTTTCAATATTGGTACAAATTTACGAAAAAACTATATATTTTCCAAAAATATATAATGTAAGCTGTTGAAAACACTACGAATTTAATTTTACACACTCAAAATTAATGACGAAATCAGACTTTGTTTATTTGAATTTATGGGTGGGACATGGTAAAAACGCACTACCTTTCGATCTAAATAATCAATTAAAAATATATACAGGTCAGATAGTTGTATTTAACTGATTGAATAGAGTAAATTAATAAATTTGCATGTTAAAAGTACATAACTTTCCAACATTTTATAATATAATAACTATGAAAAAATCAATCAAAGTCATGGGACATGCCAAAAACGCAATGTACAAACTTTGGCGAAAATGCCCATTTGTACGTATGCTACAACATGTGGCGAATTTTATGAGATGTCTTTACTAGGTAAGGTTGGGTTAGGGTTAATCTAATTGGAACAGTACAATTTGAAAACTATCGCTGCATTTTGTAAGATACGTACAAATGTATTCCACGGTGAAATGTTCAATGAAGAACTCGTCATTTGATACAATTTTATACGAACTCATGTTTCACGTACTGCGGCGCACGAATAAGTGTCCCACGATGAACTGCATACGTACAATTTACATGTAACCTTTTTTTCTATTTCTATGATGTTAACAAACTTCTCCATTCTGTCATGTCATTGACTTTTCATCTCCAGTCAATTACTCCACGTGCTCACGTCTCTCTGTATGCCATTAAGTCACCGAAGATTTGTTCTTCCGGATACCATTTTCTTTCTGGAGTATTGAATGTGACACTTAGCCACGTGGCTAGGCCATCGCAGTAGTTACGTTTTGATAAATCTGATAACGTTAGTTTAATCAAAGTGCTTATAAAGATCATGATTGTGGTGACATCGCCAGGATCCTCAAACAGTACGCTCTAACACCTGTAGCTTCTGGAAACTATTGACTAGGTAAATGAAGACTTTCACAGTTACATCGCTCTTTTTTTCGCATACTTACTTTAATAAATACATATCAATAGAATAACCAATTTTAATAATTGTATGAATGTTTCATTAGTCCATGTCAAACTGTCGCAATTCCGTGGTAAGTAATATAGTTGTTTGTTTTCCCGATTTATTAATATTTCTTTGATTCTAAATGTCATGTTGTGAACGTAATAATAAATATTATAAATAATAATAATAAATATTACTATATGTAATAATAAATAAAATTTGAATAGAAAATTTGAAAATTTTTAATACAAATTCTATTATAAACGTCTCTTTTTCACAAAAATACATATAGGTATGTATAATATTATATATATTTTATACATACCTATATGTATTTTTGTGAAAAAGAAACTTTATAATAGAATTGTATTAAAATTTTCTATTTTCTATTCATAATGTTATTATTATTACATATAGTAATATTGTATTATTATGTATTTATAATATTTATTATTAGCGTTCACAACATGACGATTTAGAATCAGAAAATATGAGATAAAGTCGGGAACAAACACATGTATAAATGACCGAAATACAAGGTAAATACAGTAGAAAATAGTATATTAGAAATAGCTCATAAATATCAAGATTAGTCATACCTACCTTAAAAAATCTGATAATGACAGCATTATTATCAGATATTTGATACGAATCAATAACGAATAAATGTTCTTATTGAATCTAATACAATTGGAACATTAGTCTCTGCAGTAATCTACGAATAACGCGTATTTTTTTGATCTCAATGCTTTACGGCCATCTTTTTCCCGTTAGGCAGCTCACGGTGGAATATGCTACGATGAAAAATATAATAGTTACATTTTATATGTAACTGTTTTCAAAAAGGTCGCAATAAACGCTTACACTGGTAGATGATAATTCCAAATGATATAAAAGTTATGCATTCACATACTTCATAATATATTCGTATCAAGGAGAAGGTCGCGATGAGAATTTAAAATAAAATGTATTAATATTTCTGTATTTAATTGTTGTTTTAATTATATTTTTGTGTAAAATATGCGATGATTACATACAGAAATAATAATCATTTTACTTGAGAAATACGTACGTTGTTTATAGTGAAGTATTTTCGATTAAGACTAAGCATCAATAAAATGAGACATGGATGAATATTGCGTAAGAAATATGGACAGGCGCGCAAACATATTATATTTATAGGAGGAGGGGCTACATTTCGAAAAATATCCATAATTTTTTTTTGATTTTTAAGATGATTAAATAAATCTGGCAAGTACCATTGACTTCCGCATTTCCCCCTCCTACTTTAGCTTTTCGCGGCTTCAACCGTGGCCCTCGCACTTTTCCAAAACATTACCCATATTATTAATTTAATTTAATAAAATGCAAATTTTTAAAGTACTTATTCCACTTTTATTAATTATATCTGGACCGGTTTTGTCCGCCTCATAGGGACATTTTCAATAACCCGTACCCAGATACTTAGATTTTTAAGTCTAGCTATAAACACCTGGCATGAACTATTGCAACCTGTTGCATCCACAACTGGTTA
Source organism: Rhyacophila brunnea (assembly GCF_057557595.1). Classification (NCBI taxonomy): domain Eukaryota; kingdom Metazoa; phylum Arthropoda; class Insecta; order Trichoptera; family Rhyacophilidae; genus Rhyacophila; species Rhyacophila brunnea. The sequence continues at coordinate 5,591,942 of NW_028232763.1, read as the reverse complement.
TCGAATGCGTGTCGCCTAATAGTCATAATGATTAGGATAATCAGTGTCCGTTTGTATCGTCCGCGCTGTTTCGTTTCCTATCAACTATTGCTCTTGTGGTGCAGTGCGTAAGGCACTGGCCTTCCATCCGGGAGCTCCGGGTTCGACCCGGTGACGTCAAAGAATATTTACATAATAAATAATATGTAAATTCCTCAAGCCTGGTAGTTTTGCCACTGTTATTGGGCTTTACGGCATGTTGTGGTGTTTATAATAAAGAAGCAAAAAAAAAAGATATCAAACATTGGATGACTCATAATATGGTTTTGGCAATTTACAAGTTCCTCTGACACATGCCTCGCGTGTGTAGAATTACAAGAGGAGTGGGGTCAACCCGTTGAGAATACTATTCGACAGTCAAATCATCCGGGTTCATTAAATCATCCATCTTCAGTAATTAAGTCGTGAAGAAGAAGATGATGTAATATTCTATTCAACTCAATAATTTATATTTTTTCGGTCTTGGAGAGGGGGGGGGGGTGTCCGGACCCGAAAACACCCCCCTTGTGTGCGCACCTGAATATGAATCAACATTAGTGGATGCGTATTTATATGTAATATTATTTTCTGTCATTAAATTGTCGGAGTATTTGTTACCCTCAAAGAAGATATTACAAATAATTGAAGATTGCTAAACGAAACCCAAATATAAAATATGAGGTAAATAAATTATGTCATGTGAAGTGGCTTCAATAGTAACGTGGCGATGCGCATGCGGTCGTCATATCTAAAGTGAATGTTGGACTTGATTCGGCCATGTGTTTGAATGTCACAAAATAATCCCAACCTGGCCTAATAAAAACCATATAAAATTACTGACGAAAAATGGGTCGACCAGCTCGGAAAGATTTGATGTGAAGTCAATTTTTGAAACAAACCGTATCTATCATAAAATAAGAAAACTTGATTGAAAACACGAAACAGCTTGTAAAGTAAGCATGGTGCTTCGAATGGCGTCCGAAAATACCACAAATATATTGGGCGCACATTCATGATCGCGTAAGGCCCGTTTCAGACGGGACACCGGTGTCGCGCTCGTATATAATAAGGAGGTCTTTGTATTCGAATAAAAGGACCTTTGTATTATGTTTATGAACGCCCCGAGCTAATGAGTCAAAGCGTGTCCGGTACACTTTTCCGTCGGCCGCTACATTCTCAAGCCGCTGATACACATGTTTTTATGCCCGCAGCCAGTTTTATGTTCTAATTTATATCGCAAAATTATGCGTTGACTCATTAGCTCTGGGCGTTAAACATAAAACAAAGGTCCCTTTATTCGAATACAAAGGCCTCCTTATTATATAAGAGCGCGACACCGGTGTCCCGTCTGAAACGGGGGTAAGAGTTTGCATCATATTTAGTCTATGGACTCCATGACAGCAATTTCATTTTAAATTAACATATACTTAAATAAGAAAATAACCTAAAATATTGTATTGCCATTATCACAGTTTATTTTATTAGTTACCGTTATAGTAGCATTCATAAAAAGACTTATTCTTAATGCATGTACCTAGCTATTTTATCCTCAAAGAAGCTATTTACGTCAATCATTTACCTTATAAGTGCCTAATATTGATATTTCAATGGTAAACACGAGAATGTAAACAGAACTCCCGATGTATTTTACAAATCTAATATTAATAAAATATGAATGCACTTATATTAAAAAATAACAATAAATACTTTACTTAGAATTTAAATACAACATAACGATAATATTTAAAAGACAAAAAAACAATAAACAACAGCCTTATGACGTTACGTCATGACATTCAATCTTTTTTCAATCTGTCAAAATTAAAATGGACGACCGATAGCGATAAATCAGCGCCTCTACCGGGGAAGCATGTGAAACTCATAAGCTTCCGCGATTGTATAATTCGAACCAGAAATAAAATTTATCATACAAAATCGAAGCAAGCTGCTTGAATAGTTTAGTTTAGATCATGGGTGGCCAACCTTTTCAGCAGCCGGGCCAGATTCTAAAGATGAGATTTCCTACCGGGCCGCACAACCGATTTTTTATACACAAAAGTTATTATACACAAAACAAAAAAGAAATTTATATTGTATATATTAATAAAATAAAACAAAAATGAGAGTCAAACATATTTATTAGATTAGACTTTTTTTAAATAATCAAAAATAAACAAAATAATATAAAAATAATAAATTTTAGTGAGAAGTTTGATTTTGTGTGGCAGAACTAAGTGCATCAATATATCGAGTCAGTATCGATCAAGTGAGGTTGTTCCTACACGCAAACAGTTTTCCAAAAGCACATCAGTGATTCGTGTTCTCACTTGGGATTTGATATGCTAAGTGTTCCCAAATAGCGAAGTCATCATTAGAGCATGTTTGTAAAATGCAGGATATTTCTCCTTGTCCAAATATGTTTTGTAAAACTCTTCCAAACCAACCTGATGGAATTTCTCCTTTAACTGTTTATCGCAAGATATTTCACAATGTTCCACTTGTAAATTTCCCGGTAATAAATTCACGTCTACGGAGAATGGCGTTGCAAATGCAGCAAAAAGCACATGGTACTTTTAAAAATCTTGAGCCGATATCGAATCTCTAAATAAGTACATAGGTATAGCGGCAGCATTTGATATTATTTTTATTTTCTCACTGCTCCACGGGCCACAAGTTGACACCCAGTGGGCCGCGGGTTGGCCACCCATGGTTTAGATACTACTTGTTTCAAAAATTCGACCTCTGAGCGGAAGAGTATGTTCAAACACGCGCGTTCACATCATTTTACTCCCTACTTTAATTATAGTTTGTCAATTTATGGCTACGGCCGTATGTTGTAGCTTAACCACTGGGGAATGCCAAAAGAAATGCCGTATTTCAAAAAAATATTACCTTATTCTTAGGTCAATAATTATTATAAAGCAATCATTATTCATAAGATGTTTATCACACTTGAATGGTCAAAAACATAGCTTATAATAAGTATCTTTAGAATCATCTTCAAATGTGTTAATCTTGCCGATTTTTTGAATAATAAAATGCCTAATTCTTGTCAAATTTGGGATCACAGAGATTATCAATATAATTTTTTATCGTGAATATTTTACAAAAAGTATCTCGTAATAAATTATACCAATGGTTTTATAAATGCGTTTAAAAATTAATAAATGTAAAAAATCTTAACACCACTGCAAATTTATGACTATATTCTAAAACATTAGAGCGACAAATTTAAAAGAATATTATTTTATGCAATAAAAATACTTTATGCAGTCATCAAATGTTTAAAATAAATATAAAGGATAATAAGGCTTCAAAATTATATAAATAGATTATCTACAACGTTTAAGGAATGTCCAGGGTTATGCTTTGAAAATAGAAAAAAGCTCCATTTTGACCCACGCTGAGCACGTCCGACCTTAAGGGGCCGCTGAAGAGCTCGACATTCAAATATAATTTAGTATAAAAAGGACCTCGGCGTCGTAAGTACGTTAATTTAAATCGACCTTTTCGCAAAAATCACTAATCATCGGAGATTTTATTCGAAGAAACATTATTATTATTTTTGATATTGTCTGCCGCTGAACATTATTATTATTTTATAAACACCTACAAGATATACGCCGATCAGAAAACAGGGCTGTCAAAATAATATTTTTAAAATGTTAATTTCATCATAGTTTTTAATCAAACCTGTGCAAGTACGTACTGATAACTTGGGTGGATTTTGTAGCAAACATAATATTGATATATATACGGGTATATTATTATTATAACCCAATTAAAATTGAACATAGGTTGATACTCAAATACTATAATAGTATGTTTATGATTTCAAGAAAATAAGACGATGGTATAATTAATACATATCAATTATTTGAAAACATTACATTCGCACTTTGCAAGATAACATCAAAATGTGTATATACTTATCTAAATGACGAATGACATTCATGAGTGAGCACAGCTGAAAGCTCGGAAATGTGTTTTTTTCTATTTCAAAATCTTTTAATTGTGTATTATTTTATTATAGATTCAAGGCCAACTTTATATAACCAATAAAAAATATTGTTTGTTTCTACGAATAAAAAAAGACAGGAAGGAAGATGTGTACAAATCACGGCAATCAGAAAGGCCGGCAAATATGGCCGACAATGCGTGACACACAAACATAAAATACACAAAATTACAAACACATTCGAAGTTTGCCGCACACGTACAGACCACGTGATATTTGTTTACGCAAAATCGTCGCTTTTCAAAATGGCGAATTTGATTGCCAGATTTTACTGCGATGAATCAGTATGTTCCTTCTTGTAATTTTTTTATTAGAAAGGTTTGTTTACTATGTACACCGAGAAATTTCCATTTATAAAATCGGAAACGATTTTTACAGAAGAGTTTTAGAATATAATGCAACCAAAACTGGAAAAAATTCTATCATGTGTGTTGACTTCCTGAATTAGTTAACTCCAGGTCCATGCCACTACGTGAACCACAGTGGACATTAAGCCATTTCCACACTGGCAACCTCATTAAATTTTACGATACTTACCATAATTGCTTAAGAAATTTTACGATAATTATCATAATTATCGTAAAATCTAACGAGGTTGCCAGCAACATGTTACCAGTGTGGACCCGGCATTAGATGCACAAAACTTAAATAATATATAATATAAATAAAAATTTAAAATTATGACAGACAGCCCTGATGAAATAAATATGAAATATGAGTCGATCGAGTCGTCGAGCAAGTTTGATGACACAAACAACTTGGACGCGACCTTTTTATATTAACTAGATGACCAAATATTATGGACCACACGTTAAAAAAATATATTTTAAATTCTCAAGGCCAATTCTGTAGAACGTCCTCTTAACCTCTTACTTACATTGATTTTATGACTTATTGGTTGTAAAACACGAATTCTATCTTCGTTCTTTGTTTTTATAAAAACATTGTCAATAAATATGACATATTTTTTTTAAATGCTAGTTTCTAGACACCTTTTGAATTTTGAGAAAATCTAGCATTTTTTTCTGCTATCTAGCTTATATATTTTTGTTTATGACAGTTGGCGACACTGATTGCCACGGATGTGTGAACGGTTAGATTCCCGAATCAGAATAGAATTGCAGAGGATAAACTGGACTGAGGAAGATGACTTGAGGAGGCAAGGGCCTACCCGACCGGATGATAATGATGATAACTTACAAGATGTGGTTCCTAGATAAGGATGTGACACGAACAAAAACGCCGACCTTCAGTTAGTGTTTATGGCAGAGTATGGTTTAACGACATAACTATACAAATCTAGCCTTGTAGTCAATTCTACTTCTCAAATAGCCGTGCGACAACCTCACGACGAGGTACAAACAGAATATATAAGTCCCATGGTCCTAAACTATGGAAGAAGCAGAGAAGAAATGGTCGAAAAAGACCATGAACAGGTAACCAGTAGCGTAATCGTTTAGTATTAGGAAGTAAAATGTATGTTGTTAACCTTTTCTTTGTAAAATGTAATAAAATTTTACGTAAAAAATTTCGCCTCGGAGAATCGAGACTGTTCAAGTGTAATTGGAACACTGTGACCGCAGACCTCGAAATGACACGCCATGAAATTTCAAATCGATCTATTTCGGAAATAATTTCCGGGAAATCTCCATTAAACTTAGAAAATAAGTTATGGGAGAGATTGTTTACGTAAAATTAAGCAGGTACATGCTTCAATAACTTTTATAGCTATAATGGAAGTGTATGAAAATTGGAAAAGAAAATTGAATATTTATAAATTTATATACTGTATAATTGTAAATAAAGAATTTTAATACTAATTTTATCAATACAAGATAGGAGTTAACTACCGTTATAAAAATATTGTAAACGCGTATCTATATCTATAGACGCGTAATTATAATTATAGATTTTGTTAATGCTATAACTTGCTGACTATAATGAATATTGTAAAGGTAACAATTGGAAAAACTTGAGATTCTGGTATAGATGGGTTTCTACCCATAAACAATAATAAATCTTAATTGCCTCCTAAGTAATAAAAGAATCAAATACTGCGACTAAAAACACAAATTGGCGCGTGACCTTGAACCTTAACTGAATTCTGTTCGACTAGAATTTACGGCCCGGCTGTGTTGAGTTGCCGGATAAAAATAGATTCAAGGTTACGTTTAGATTACTATGGAAAAGCCACTATTAAGGACGAAATAAATTTGTAGTCGCTTGTAAATAACATCTTGTTAGGATTAAGCATTTATATATTTAAGTTGAAATGTTAAGTATAATATTATAGTATTTTCACGTAATAATGTTCGTCCGAAAGGTAAATATCGAATGAAACGTTTTCTGCGGCTCCAAATAGTTTTATTAAAACTTAGTAAAATTCTATTGGCCTAAAAAGGCCAAGAGTGGTGGAAAGGACTAGTACGTGGGTGTCAACCTTTCATTTTGACATTTTAAATTTAAAGACTGCCATTCCCTTATTTAGTACACGAGTACCTATTCTGATACCTCGTTGGAAAGCTAAAAACTTTCCCCTTCATTTGAACACGAAAAATCATATAAAATCAACTATTTTGCTGACGTCACCGTAACTGCGTATTTAAAGGACATGTTCTAGAGGGTGCTTAAAACACCCCTATTAAGTCTTAATTTTGCGGAAATAAAGTAGAGTAAATTTAACCCGATTTAATTAGAAGATATCTCTATTAGAAAGTTGCCAGGAACGGGAGATATACGTAAATTTATCCCGTGAGAGAAAGATATACATCTGCTATCCCTTACGGACTGTTTCCTGTTAAACCTCCATCCCGAGGGTATAAAAGGTGACATCCTTTTTCCGTAAAATCATTAGTTTCTACACTTCTCACCAGCGATCTCCTACTAAGCAGCAGTCCTTCCGCGGATACGAGATACGGTTCTCAGTAACATTCGTGAAATTTACCTACAATAAGTCCCCATCGACGGGCAAAAAGTAACGCGAATATCTCGTATCTGCCGGTCGTGACGTGTGCCGCAAAACGTAGCGCGAATAACACGTATCTGTCGGTAGTGACGTCGACCGCTAAAACGTAGCTCGAATACCACGTATCTGTCGATAGTAACGCGCTCGCGGAGTAATTTCATATTTCATTACTCATCATACGAGGTGACGTAATCGGGATAAATTACGTGATCGGATTTGTTTTATAAAAACAAATTAATGAACTCAGTTTGTAATAATAAATTTTACAAATCTTTTTTCGGAATTATAAAATAAATTTTTGAATCTTTATTAAGTAAACATAATTATAAAATAAACTTTTGTAAACAAATTCATAAACATAAAAACAAATTTTAGTAAATAAATTTGTAAACATTAAGCAAACCTTCTGTAAACAAGTCTGTAATCACAAATAAATATTTGTAAATACACTGTGAATATAAATAAACTTTATAAACAACAATAAAATAATTCTATTCTTTTTTATAAACCTAATACTGTGTGACCAAAGAATAATTTATATTTTCTTTCTTATGGGAAAATATTTCTCGAATTAAAAATATCCAAAGAATATCTGCGTATACATTCTCTGAATTAGGTGTGACTTTTCGGGAATTTGTGAAAGATTTCACAGAGATCCTATAGTGAACAAATAAATAGTTTGCTGATACTTTAATGAGATTTAATTACGGGAACAATGACAGTTAACCTTATTGTGTGACCGTGAACTCTAGTACCTGAATAAATTCGGCACCACACCAGCTGAGAGTTTTATTCGGGAATTCAAAAGTTGTGATACTACAAAGGAGATCCACCTCTCCTAATTCATCACTAGTCTCCTCAGTGACGGCCCGGTAGCATTATTGAGCTAGCCGTGAGCCGGGTCATGTCATTATGGCGCCCAACGTGGGGCTCGAACCCACGACCCTGAGATTAAGAGTCTCATGCTCTACCGACTGAGCTAGCCGGGAGCCGGGTCATGTCATTATGGCGCCCAAATGCGTGCGGCATCTTCAGGTTGCGAAAACCTGAACGATCCTACAACTAAGATCTACTAAAAGATTTTAAAAACAATATATTGTGAAGTGTATCAATGAATTGTGGTTACCTGAGAGGTTTTAAGAACCTTATACCGGAGCTACAAGAGCGATCTACCTCAACTTTATAAATGTGAGTACAATGAAATAAAGTGTAACTCGCATTAACGAGGAACCAGTGATGAATACTTTTGAAAAATATAATTTGGAGAAGAATATATACGTAAAGGCAACTATATATAGAATACTTTTCTTGATATACTTGGAAAAGGAAAGAATAAATAAAATAAATACTTTTGGTAATTTATTAGAGTCAGATACCGACATTAAGCAAAAGTATGTCGATGAGACTGTCCAAAGGATCTTTCTGACCCTTTTAAGCCATAAAGAAAGTATAAAAATAAATTGTGTTACTCACCGTAACAGAAATAATAGAATTAAGAATAAAATGCACAATAAAAATTTCGTGTGAATTTTTAAGCTTTTTTCTAATATAAAGTTGAGTACCATACAAGTATAGGTACAAGAACCCAGACAAAGAAAAAATTTTTTGAAAAAAATAAATTTATACTACTTTGTATATTAAAATCTCGATAATTATCATAACTACCGTGACGTCATGGGTATAGGTACATGAAGGCCTGTACCTATTACAATATAAGATTTTAAACGGAGAAGATTGGACGCTTGTAACAGGAGTTGCAAGCCTTCAGGGTTATCAGCGACAAGCAGCGCATGCCCTCAAAATACTTTAAACGTCGATTGCGGACGAACGGGTGGTCGTAGGAAGCTGAAAACCGGCGCAATCGATAGCTGAATTTTTATATGAATTTACGGTCGAAGGTCCGCTTCTTCCAACTCCAGGGGACGGAGGAATTCGAAGAAATTATGCCGAACCCTGTTCCGGGTCCGAGTGTAGAAGAAGACTTCATATTGGAAGAAGGCTTGCAAAACGCGCAAGTATTCCCCGAAGAGGATTCATTTTTGCAAGTAAGCACGTCGGATCCCAAACAAAAAATGGCACCACCAGAACCAGCCGTATGTACCCCGTGCCATGTTAAGCCGGAACTCCATTCCACCTATGAGGGTAGCCCAAAGCAGAGCGTTGAACTTTTTCTCTGACGCTGCAGAGAATATTGCGAAGCTGTGAAGTACCCAGCTGAGAATTGGACAGAGTTGGCTATACGTCAGCTCAGAGGAGAGGCCAAGACTTGGGCCAAGAATATTGACACATCGGACAGTTGGCGGTCGTTTAGTAACGACCTGAAAGAGCACTTCGAATCGCCTTCAAGACGTCGTGCTCAACGAACGGAGCTCGAACATAAAGAGCAAGGACCTCAAGAGGGAGCTTATGGTTTCCTCCTGAAGAAGATGGAGTTAGCCGAGGTACTCCTTCCAGAGATGAAGTCGGAAACCCTGGCTTCGACCTTTTATGACCTACTCACTGTGAGCGATCAGATAAGGGTTAATCAAGAGAAATGGAAGACGATGGACGAGCTGCTTGAAGTAGCTCATACACTTCGACCATTGAAATCGGCATTGGCTTCCGTGCCATCTCCAGCAAATGCCGTCAAGGCGAATAATGAAAAGAGGCCCGCTCAGCAAAATACTTGGCGCGAGAAGCCGCGTTCGGTACAAGAGACTAACGCGAAATCTGATAAGACCACGGAGGCTGTTGATAAAAGGCCTCCACGGCAATCAGACCAGCAAAACGATTCGGAAAGACCTGCGTACCGCCCACGTCCTCGCATTGATGAGCGAGGCGGTGCCAGACAAAGGCGCTGTCAACATTGTCCTGGCTTCCATGAAAACAAGGATTGCCCAGACAGGCAAGCAGCTCAGCAGACCAGAAAGGAGCCATGAAGACGGCTCGCGGGCCGGGTTGATCGTCGATGGCTCCAAGACGACGAACACTGGCGGACCGCCGAAGAGAAGACTCAAGAAGGTGACACGAACGTTCCTCGAACGCCGTTCAGCCGAGTTCTAGCTAGTGACATAGACGCTCTTCTGGCGAATAGGGTTAACTGTGAAAGTGAACTGAAGGACACCCTTCCGGTGAAATCATTTAACCCTAAGGTTCACTGTGAGGTCGAAGCTGGCCCCAGTAACCAAGTTAATCTTTGTACAGGTCCTCTTGTAAAGGATAGCAGCGTAAGACCGGAGAATTATCGCAAACGCGATATTAATAATTCTGCTAGTAAAATAGTAGAAAATCTTAATAAAAAGAATAGCGGTAAGACGTTGTCCAATGTTGAGACTTCGCGAGCTAATAATTCTTTTACCGGCGGCGAAATAGAATTTAAAAAGTTTTTAGATAAATTAGAATTAGGAAGTTATGAAATAAATGTTGGCAACAAGGAAGAAGGTTATCAAGATAAGCAGTTAAAGACAGCTAGCAGTGGATGCGGCGAAGGCGTAAGCAGTGGCGCTCTTGGTGTGCTGAGAACATCGGCAAACGTAAGTAACTGTAGTCTCGTCGATACTGACGACAGATCTCTTGTAACAAATAATTTAACGAATTATTGTGCTTCCGCTAACCATTTGTGTAAAAATATTAATAGTACTAATTATACTAAAGCCGAAGCTGGCAGTTTACTTGATATTAATAGCGATGTATGTAGTTTAGATAGTCGATCGTCGTTGCAATCGAGCAACGAAACTTTAGGAAGGGACTCACCTTTTAAATTGGCGAACAGACCCCACGAGGCTGACGTTAAGAATATTATTAGGAAGAGTCGAACTAATCGTCGACTACAAAACATTAATACCTTCGGTAAATTAAGGCGAAATAAACTTAATGAAGAAGAGCTCATAGCATTAGATGACTATAATCGTTATCTTAAACAAAAATCAAGTAAATGTAAGTCCTTTAGTATTAAGATTATTAAAAATAAGTTACGTAAGCTTAATAAGATTAATTTTGATAGCGTTAAGTTTGAACTAAGAAATATGAACTTAATGTATATAGATAAAGCTAGATATAGTGACGAAAGAGTTGTTGTGTATGATCATCGTCTCAAAGGCGGTGATATACTCAATAACGGAGAACAAGAGTTATGGGACTCAGCTACGGCGGCCCATGACCAACAAAGCAAAATATCTACGGATTTTCTCGGTTCTGTAAATATTTTAGATCCTAGGGACAGGTGTAGTCGGGGACAGAACTTTGCGGCGTGTCAAAAGACACTACCATCTGTAACGACTGCAGACCGTCCAAATAGCGTAGTCAGAAGTACGTGGACAATTGTAGGTAGTACGTTGGATGCGCCGGGTGAAGAGAAATTGCCAACTACTGCAATTGCACGTAATAAAAATAGTTTACCTCATAAAGATTTAAATATTATACTTGATAAAAATGTTAGTGTTAAAAGTGTTTTAAATACTAGTGTTAAATTGATATATATGAGTATGATAAGCGTGATATACATATCAGTGCTAAGTGTAATATATTTTAAATTAATAGCGGAAAGAGTGTTGCTAGTTAAGGCATGGGGAAGCGCATGGCTTCCACGCTAAGTCCTTTACTAGTATTCGGAGCTGCGGTGCGCAATAGTTTGAGAAGAATCTGGCTAATGAAAGAGCAGACGACCCAGTGGAACCGCCTGCACCGCTTTCCGAAGCTACCAACGACAGAGACGAGGGAGTGCACGCCCTGTCAGAACGTCGTATGGATGCGCAGGAATGTGCGCGGGAAGAACTACTGGCGAGTTCAGGAACAGATTCCGAACTTAGCGGTGGAGGGGCTGAAGTAGAAAGAATTGTTGACTCGACAATATCTAATGAAGAGAGGATCCTTGGCGAGAGGCTGGATGCGTTGGACGCAGTCTTACAAGACGCCCCCATCAAGATAGCGCCCCCCAAGAGAGAATTTAGGAGAGTGGGACGGTTGGGAGGGCGGCGCCCTGCGAGGACCAACTTCCCAACGCCCTGGAGCAAAGATCAAGGTACTACCTTTGGCGAGTGGCGGGATGCGTTGGACGCTGTCTTACGAGACGCCCCCATCCGGAATGCGCCCCCCAAACGTCAGTATCAGCGTATAGGCCGATCAGGTAAGCGTCGCTCAAAGCGATCGCTACCGCCATCGCCTGTAAGCTAAGTCTCTAACTAAACCGAGCTATAAGTCTTCGAGAGGAGCGATAAAGAAATAAGTCTATTATCGAAGCGAGCGATAAGACTTCGAGAGGAGCGATAAAGAAATAAGTCTCTGATCGAAGCGAAAGACAAGTCTTTTCTCGAAGCAAAAGAGAAATAAGTCTTCGGGGAGAGCGAAACGAAGAACGTGTTGCTAATTAAGGCGTGGGGAAGTCCGTGACTTTCACGCTAAGTCCTTATTAGTATTCGGAGCTGCGAAACAAACAAGTCTTCGAGAGGAGCGATAAAGAAATAAGTCTATTATCGAAGCAAACAACAAGTCTTTGAGAGGAGCGATAAAGAAATAAGTCTATTATCAAAGCAAACAACAAGTCTTCGAGAGGAGCGATAAAGAAATAAGTCTATTATCGAAGCAAACAACAAGTCTTCGAGAGGAGCGATAAAGAAATAAGTCTATTATCGGAGCAAACCACAAGTCTTCGAGAGGAGCGATAAAGAAATAAGTCTATTATCGGAGCAAACAACAAGTCTTCGAGAGGAGCGATAAAGAAATAAGTCTATTATCGAAGCAAACGAGTCTTTTCTCGAAGCGAGAAAGAAATAAGTCTTCGGGGAGAGCAAAACGAAGAAAGTGTTGCTAATTAGGGCATGGGGAAGTCCTTGACTTCCACGCTAAGCCCCTAATAGTATTCGGAGCTGCGAAATGAAGACGTGTTGCTAATCTAGGCGTGGGGAAGTTCGTAACTTTCACGCTAAGTCCTTATTAGTATTCGGAGCTGCGAAATGAAGAGAGCGTTGCTAATTTAGGCGTGGGGAAGTTCGTAACTTTCACGCTAAGTCCTTATTAGTATTCGGAGCTGCGAAAAATAAGTCTCTTAATTGGGATTGATTTCAAATTCTGTAGAATGTAATATATAGCCAGGAGTATTGAGCGTTGGATTAAATAGGTTTAAATGACCCTATGTAATTTAATGTTAAAGGTATTGTCAGGGGAGTCTCCCTGGCATATCATGGTACTATGCCGTATTTTCTAGTAAGCGGGAACGTGATTCGCGACGGGAAGTCGAACTCTACTTCTGTCCATGGGTCGTAAAGGGAGCGTCTCCGTGAGTCCTCTTCTTTGCGGTTGTCCCTCGGCAGGAAAAGCAGTAGTCGTCCCATACAGCACTCACCGTCCTCGAAATAAAATTTTTAACTTCAGAATTATTGAATTATATAATTTTCTTTTATTAATTAGAATTTTAAGACCTGAATCTGGGCGAATATTAATTATAAAAAGTAAAAGAAAAACTTTGTGTGCATGCGCAGATTTTGTGTATTTTATTTTGAATATGCTTTACTGTTGCTTTATCGCTTTGCATATTACTGAGTCCTGAGGTGTGGCAATGGTGAATTGAGACTAGACATATACAGTTATGTCTTTATTAAGGGTGGGCATTTGACACGAACAAAAACGCCGACCTTCAGTTAGTGTTTATGGCAGAGTATGGTTTAACGACATAACTATACAAATCTAGCCTTGTAGTCAATTCTACTTCTCAAATAGCCGTGCGACAACCTCACGACGAGGTACAAACAGAATATATAAGTCCCATGGTCCTAAACTATGGAAGAAGCAGAGAAGAAATGGTCGAAAAAGACCATGAACAGGTAACCAGTAGCGTAATCGTTTAGTATTAGGAAGTAAAATGTATGTTGTTAACCTTTTCTTTGTAAAATGTAATAAAATTTTACGTAAAAAATTTCGCCTCGGAGAATCGAGACTGTTCAAGTGTAATTGGAACGCTGTGACCGCAGACCTCGAAATGACACGCCATGAAATTTCAAATCGATCTATTTCGGAAATAATTTCCGGGAAATCTCCATTAAACTTAGAAAATAAGTTATGGGAGAGATTGTTTACGTAAAATTAAGCAGGTACATGCTTCAATAACTTTTATAGCTATAATGGAAGTGTATGAAAATTGGAAAAGAAAATTGAATATTTATAAATTTATATACTGTATAATTGTAAATAAAGAATTTTAATACTAATTTTATCAATACAAGATAGGAGTTAACTACCGTTATAAAAATATTGTAAACGCGTATCTATATCTATAGACGCGTAATTATAATTATAGATTTTGTTAATGCTATAACTTGCTGACTATAATGAATATTGTAAAGGTAACAATTGGAAAAACTTGAGATTCTGGTATAGATGGGTTTCTACCCATAAACAATAATAAATCTTAATTGCCTCCTAAGTAATAAAAGAATCAAATACTGCGACTAAAAACACAAATTGGCGCGTGACCTTGAACCTTAACTGAATTCTGTTCGACTAGAATTTACGGCCCGGCTGTGTTGAGTTGCCGGATAAAAATAGATTCAAGGTTACGTTTAGATTACTATGGAAAAGCCACTATTAAGGACGAAATAAATTTGTAGTCGCTTGTAAATAACATCTTGTTAGGATTAAGCATTTATATATTTAAGTTGAAATGTTAAGTATAATATTATAGTATTTTCACGTAATAATGTTCGTCCGAAAGGTAAATATCGAATGAAACGTTTTCTGCGGCTCCAAATAGTTTTATTAAAACTTAGTAAAATTCTATTGGCCTAAAAAGGCCAAGAGTGGTGGAAAGGACTAGTACGTGGGTGTCAACCTTTCATTTTGACATTTTAAATTTAAAGACTGCCATTCCCTTATTTAGTACACGAGTACCTATTCTGATACCTCGTTGGAAAGCTAAAAACTTTCCCCTTCATTTGAACACGAAAAATCATATAAAATCAACTATTTTGCTGACGTCACCGTAACTGCGTATTTAAAGGACATGTTCTAGAGGGTGCTTAAAACACCCCTATTAAGTCTTAATTTTGCGGAAATAAAGTAGAGTAAATTTAACCCGATTTAATTAGAAGATATCTCTATTAGAAAGTTGCCAGGAACGGGAGATATACGTAAATTTATCCCGTGAGAGAAAGATATACATCTGCTATCCCTTACGGACTGTTTCCTGTTAAACCTCCATCCCGAGGGTATAAAAGGTGACATCCTTTTTCCGTAAAATCATTAGTTTCTACACTTCTCACCAGCGATCTCCTACTAAGCAGCAGTCCTTCCGCGGATACGAGATACGGTTCTCAGTAACATTCGTGAAATTTACCTACAATAAGTCCCCATCGACGGGCAAAAAGTAACGCGAATATCTCGTATCTGCCGGTCGTGACGTGTGCCGCAAAACGTAGCGCGAATAACACGTATCTGTCGGTAGTGACGTCGACCGCTAAAACGTAGCTCGAATACCACGTATCTGTCGATAGTAACGCGCTCGCGGAGTAATTTCATATTTCATTACTCATCATACGAGGTGACGTAATCGGGATAAATTACGTGATCGGATTTGTTTTATAAAAACAAATTAATGAACTCAGTTTGTAATAATAAATTTTACAAATCTTTTTTCGGAATTATAAAATAAATTTTTGAAACTTTATTAAGTAAACATAATTATAAAATAAACTTTTGTAAACAAATTCATAAACATAAAAACAAATTTTAGTAAATAAATTTGTAAACATTAAGCAAACCTTCTGTAAACAAGTCTGTAATCACAAATAAATATTTGTAAATACACTGTGAATATAAATAAACTTTATAAACAACAATAAAATAATTCTATTCTTTTTTATAAACCTAATACTGTGTGACCAAAGAATAATTTATATTTTCTTTCTTATGGGAAAATATTTCTCGAATTAAAAATATCCAAAGAATATCTGCGTATACATTCTCTGAATTAGGTGTGACTTTTCGGGAATTTGTGAAAGATTTCACAGAGATCCTATAGTGAACAAATAAATAGTTTGCTGATACTTTAATGAGATTTAATTACGGGAACAATGACAGTTAACCTTATTGTGTGACCGTGAACTCTAGTACCTGAATAAATTCGGCACCACACCAGCTGAGAGTTTTATTCGGGAATTCAAAAGTTGTGATACTACAAAGGAGATCCACCTCTCCTAATTCATCACTAGTCTCCTCAGTGACGGCCCGGTAGCATTATTGAGCTAGCCGTGAGCCGGGTCATGTCATTATGGCGCCCAACGTGGGGCTCGAACCCACGACCCTGAGATTAAGAGTCTCATGCTCTACCGACTGAGCTAGCCGGGAGCCGGGTCATGTCATTATGGCGCCCAAATGCGTGCGGCATCTTCAGGTTGCGAAAACCTGAACGATCCTACAACTAAGATCTACTAAAAGATTTTAAAAACAATATATTGTGAAGTGTATCAATGAATTGTGGTTACCTGAGAGGTTTTAAGAACCTTATACCGGAGCTACAAGAGCGATCTACCTCAACTTTATAAATGTGAGTACAATGAAATAAAGTGTAACTCGCATTAACGAGGAACCAGTGATGAATACTTTTGAAAAATATAATTTGGAGAAGAATATATACGTAAAGGCAACTATATATAGAATACTTTTCTTGATATACTTGGAAAAGGAAAGAATAAATAAAATAAATACTTTTGGTAATTTATTAGAGTCAGATACCGACATTAAGCAAAAGTATGTCGATGAGACTGTCCAAAGGATCTTTCTGACCCTTTTAAGCCATAAAGAAAGTATAAAAATAAATTGTGTTACTCACCGTAACAGAAATAATAGAATTAAGAATAAAATGCACAATAAAAATTTCGTGTGAATTTTTAAGCTTTTTTCTAATATAAAGTTGAGTACCATACAAGTATAGGTACAAGAACCCAGACAAAGAAAAAATTTTTTGAAAAAAATAAATTTATACTACTTTGTATATTAAAATCTCGATAATTATCATAACTACCGTGACGTCATGGGTATAGGTACATGAAGGCCTGTACCTATTACAATATAAGATTTTAAACGGAGAAGATTGGACGCTTGTAACAGGAGTTGCAAGCCTTCAGGGTTATCAGCGACAAGCAGCGCATGCCCTCAAAATACTTTAAACGTCGATTGCGGACGAACGGGTGGTCGTAGGAAGCTGAAAACCGGCGCAATCGATAGCTGAATTTTTATATGAATTTACGGTCGAAGGTCCGCTTCTTCCAACTCCAGGGGACGGAGGAATTCGAAGAAATTATGCCGAACCCTGTTCCGGGTCCGAGTGTAGAAGAAGACTTCATATTGGAAGAAGGCTTGCAAAACGCGCAAGTATTCCCCGAAGAGGATTCATTTTTGCAAGTAAGCACGTCGGATCCCAAACAAAAAATGGCACCACCAGAACCAGCCGTATGTACCCCGTGCCATGTTAAGCCGGAACTCCATTCCACCTATGAGGGTAGCCCAAAGCAGAGCGTTGAACTTTTTCTCTGACGCTGCAGAGAATATTGCGAAGCTGTGAAGTACCCAGCTGAGAATTGGACAGAGTTGGCTATACGTCAGCTCAGAGGAGAGGCCAAGACTTGGGCCAAGAATATTGACACATCGGACAGTTGGCGGTCGTTTAGTAACGACCTGAAAGAGCACTTCGAATCGCCTTCAAGACGTCGTGCTCAACGAACGGAGCTCGAACATAAAGAGCAAGGACCTCAAGAGGGAGCTTATGGTTTCCTCCTGAAGAAGATGGAGTTAGCCGAGGTACTCCTTCCAGAGATGAAGTCGGAAACCCTGGCTTCGACCTTTTATGACCTACTCACTGTGAGCGATCAGATAAGGGTTAATCAAGAGAAATGGAAGACGATGGACGAGCTGCTTGAAGTAGCTCATACACTTCGACCATTGAAATCGGCATTGGCTTCCGTGCCATCTCCAGCAAATGCCGTCAAGGCGAATAATGAAAAGAGGCCCGCTCAGCAAAATACTTGGCGCGAGAAGCCGCGTTCGGTACAAGAGACTAACGCGAAATCTGATAAGACCACGGAGGCTGTTGATAAAAGGCCTCCACGGCAATCAGACCAGCAAAACGATTCGGAAAGACCTGCGTACCGCCCACGTCCTCGCATTGATGAGCGAGGCGGTGCCAGACAAAGGCGCTGTCAACATTGTCCTGGCTTCCATGAAAACAAGGATTGCCCAGACAGGCAAGCAGCTCAGCAGACCAGAAAGGAGCCATGAAGACGGCTCGCGGGCCGGGTTGATCGTCGATGGCTCCAAGACGACGAACACTGGCGGACCGCCGAAGAGAAGACTCAAGAAGGTGACACGAACGTTCCTCGAACGCCGTTCAGCCGAGTTCTAGCTAGTGACATAGACGCTCTTCTGGCGAATAGGGTTAACTGTGAAAGTGAACTGAAGGACACCCTTCCGGTGAAATCATTTAACCCTAAGGTTCACTGTGAGGTCGAAGCTGGCCCCAGTAACCAAGTTAATCTTTGTACAGGTCCTCTTGTAAAGGATAGCAGCGTAAGACCGGAGAATTATCGCAAACGCGATATTAATAATTCTGCTAGTAAAATAGTAGAAAATCTTAATAAAAAGAATAGCGGTAAGACGTTGTCCAATGTTGAGACTTCGCGAGCTAATAATTCTTTTACCGGCGGCGAAATAGAATTTAAAAAGTTTTTAGATAAATTAGAATTAGGAAGTTATGAAATAAATGTTGGCAACAAGGAAGAAGGTTATCAAGATAAGCAGTTAAAGACAGCTAGCAGTGGATGCGGCGAAGGCGTAAGCAGTGGCGCTCTTGGTGTGCTGAGAACATCGGCAAACGTAAGTAACTGTAGTCTCGTCGATACTGACGACAGATCTCTTGTAACAAATAATTTAACGAATTATTGTGCTTCCGCTAACCATTTGTGTAAAAATATTAATAGTACTAATTATACTAAAGCCGAAGCTGGCAGTTTACTTGATATTAATAGCGATGTATGTAGTTTAGATAGTCGATCGTCGTTGCAATCGAGCAACGAAACTTTAGGAAGGGACTCACCTTTTAAATTGGCGAACAGACCCCACGAGGCTGACGTTAAGAATATTATTAGGAAGAGTCGAACTAATCGTCGACTACAAAACATTAATACCTTCGGTAAATTAAGGCGAAATAAACTTAATGAAGAAGAGCTCATAGCATTAGATGACTATAATCGTTATCTTAAACAAAAATCAAGTAAATGTAAGTCCTTTAGTATTAAGATTATTAAAAATAAGTTACGTAAGCTTAATAAGATTAATTTTGATAGCGTTAAGTTTGAACTAAGAAATATGAACTTAATGTATATAGATAAAGCTAGATATAGTGACGAAAGAGTTGTTGTGTATGATCATCGTCTCAAAGGCGGTGATATACTCAATAACGGAGAACAAGAGTTATGGGACTCAGCTACGGCGGCCCATGACCAACAAAGCAAAATATCTACGGATTTTCTCGGTTCTGTAAATATTTTAGATCCTAGGGACAGGTGTAGTCGGGGACAGAACTTTGCGGCGTGTCAAAAGACACTACCATCTGTAACGACTGCAGACCGTCCAAATAGCGTAGTCAGAAGTACGTGGACAATTGTAGGTAGTACGTTGGATGCGCCGGGTGAAGAGAAATTGCCAACTACTGCAATTGCACGTAATAAAAATAGTTTACCTCATAAAGATTTAAATATTATACTTGATAAAAATGTTAGTGTTAAAAGTGTTTTAAATACTAGTGTTAAATTGATATATATGAGTATGATAAGCGTGATATACATATCAGTGCTAAGTGTAATATATTTTAAATTAATAGCGGAAAGAGTGTTGCTAGTTAAGGCATGGGGAAGCGCATGGCTTCCACGCTAAGTCCTTTACTAGTATTCGGAGCTGCGGTGCGCAATAGTTTGAGAAGAATCTGGCTAATGAAAGAGCAGACGACCCAGTGGAACCGCCTGCACCGCTTTCCGAAGCTACCAACGACAGAGACGAGGGAGTGCACGCCCTGTCAGAACGTCGTATGGATGCGCAGGAATGTGCGCGGGAAGAACTACTGGCGAGTTCAGGAACAGATTCCGAACTTAGCGGTGGAGGGGCTGAAGTAGAAAGAATTGTTGACTCGACAATATCTAATGAAGAGAGGATCCTTGGCGAGAGGCTGGATGCGTTGGACGCAGTCTTACAAGACGCCCCCATCAAGATAGCGCCCCCCAAGAGAGAATTTAGGAGAGTGGGACGGTTGGGAGGGCGGCGCCCTGCGAGGACCAACTTCCCAACGCCCTGGAGCAAAGATCAAGGTACTACCTTTGGCGAGTGGCGGGATGCGTTGGACGCTGTCTTACGAGACGCCCCCATCCGGAATGCGCCCCCCAAACGTCAGTATCAGCGTATAGGCCGATCAGGTAAGCGTCGCTCAAAGCGATCGCTACCGCCATCGCCTGTAAGCTAAGTCTCTAACTAAACCGAGCTATAAGTCTTCGAGAGGAGCGATAAAGAAATAAGTCTATTATCGAAGCGAGCGATAAGACTTCGAGAGGAGCGATAAAGAAATAAGTCTCTGATCGAAGCGAAAGACAAGTCTTTTCTCGAAGCAAAAGAGAAATAAGTCTTCGGGGAGAGCGAAACGAAGAACGTGTTGCTAATTAAGGCGTGGGGAAGTCCGTGACTTTCACGCTAAGTCCTTATTAGTATTCGGAGCTGCGAAACAAACAAGTCTTCGAGAGGAGCGATAAAGAAATAAGTCTATTATCGAAGCAAACAACAAGTCTTTGAGAGGAGCGATAAAGAAATAAGTCTATTATCAAAGCAAACAACAAGTCTTCGAGAGGAGCGATAAAGAAATAAGTCTATTATCGAAGCAAACAACAAGTCTTCGAGAGGAGCGATAAAGAAATAAGTCTATTATCGGAGCAAACCACAAGTCTTCGAGAGGAGCGATAAAGAAATAAGTCTATTATCGGAGCAAACAACAAGTCTTCGAGAGGAGCGATAAAGAAATAAGTCTATTATCGAAGCAAACGAGTCTTTTCTCGAAGCGAGAAAGAAATAAGTCTTCGGGGAGAGCAAAACGAAGAAAGTGTTGCTAATTAGGGCATGGGGAAGTCCTTGACTTCCACGCTAAGCCCCTAATAGTATTCGGAGCTGCGAAATGAAGACGTGTTGCTAATCTAGGCGTGGGGAAGTTCGTAACTTTCACGCTAAGTCCTTATTAGTATTCGGAGCTGCGAAATGAAGAGAGCGTTGCTAATTTAGGCGTGGGGAAGTTCGTAACTTTCACGCTAAGTCCTTATTAGTATTCGGAGCTGCGAAAAATAAGTCTCTTAATTGGGATTGATTTCAAATTCTGTAGAATGTAATATATAGCCAGGAGTATTGAGCGTTGGATTAAATAGGTTTAAATGACCCTATGTAATTTAATGTTAAAGGTATTGTCAGGGGAGTCTCCCTGGCATATCATGGTACTATGCCGTATTTTCTAGTAAGCGGGAACGTGATTCGCGACGGGAAGTCGAACTCTACTTCTGTCCATGGGTCGTAAAGGGAGCGTCTCCGTGAGTCCTCTTCTTTGCGGTTGTCCCTCGGCAGGAAAAGCAGTAGTCGTCCCATACAGCACTCACCGTCCTCGAAATAAAATTTTTAACTTCAGAATTATTGAATTATATAATTTTCTTTTATTAATTAGAATTTTAAGACCTGAATCTGGGCGAATATTAATTATAAAAAGTAAAAGAAAAACTTTGTGTGCATGCGCAGATTTTGTGTATTTTATTTTGAATATGCTTTACTGTTGCTTTATCGCTTTGCATATTACTGAGTCCTGAGGTGTGGCAATGGTGAATTGAGACTAGACATATACAGTTATGTCTTTATTAAGGGTGGGCATTTGACACGAACAAAAACGCCGACCTTCAGTTAGTGTTTATGGCAGAGTATGGTTTAACGACATAACTATACAAATCTAGCCTTGTAGTCAATTCTACTTCTCAAATAGCCGTGCGACAACCTCACGACGAGGTACAAACAGAATATATAAGTCCCATGGTCCTAAACTATGGAAGAAGCAGAGAAGAAATGGTCGAAAAAGACCATGAACAGGTAACCAGTAGCGTAATCGTTTAGTATTAGGAAGTAAAATGTATGTTGTTAACCTTTTCTTTGTAAAATGTAATAAAATTTTACGTAAAAAATTTCGCCTCGGAGAATCGAGACTGTTCAAGTGTAATTGGAACGCTGTGACCGCAGACCTCGAAATGACACGCCATGAAATTTCAAATCGATCTATTTCGGAAATAATTTCCGGGAAATCTCCATTAAACTTAGAAAATAAGTTATGGGAGAGATTGTTTACGTAAAATTAAGCAGGTACATGCTTCAATAACTTTTATAGCTATAATGGAAGTGTATGAAAATTGGAAAAGAAAATTGAATATTTATAAATTTATATACTGTATAATTGTAAATAAAGAATTTTAATACTAATTTTATCAATACAAGATAGGAGTTAACTACCGTTATAAAAATATTGTAAACGCGTATCTATATCTATAGACGCGTAATTATAATTATAGATTTTGTTAATGCTATAACTTGCTGACTATAATGAATATTGTAAAGGTAACAATTGGAAAAACTTGAGATTCTGGTATAGATGGGTTTCTACCCATAAACAATAATAAATCTTAATTGCCTCCTAAGTAATAAAAGAATCAAATACTGCGACTAAAAACACAAATTGGCGCGTGACCTTGAACCTTAACTGAATTCTGTTCGACTAGAATTTACGGCCCGGCTGTGTTGAGTTGCCGGATAAAAATAGATTCAAGGTTACGTTTAGATTACTATGGAAAAGCCACTATTAAGGACGAAATAAATTTGTAGTCGCTTGTAAATAACATCTTGTTAGGATTAAGCATTTATATATTTAAGTTGAAATGTTAAGTATAATATTATAGTATTTTCACGTAATAATGTTCGTCCGAAAGGTAAATATCGAATGAAACGTTTTCTGCGGCTCCAAATAGTTTTATTAAAACTTAGTAAAATTCTATTGGCCTAAAAAGGCCAAGAGTGGTGGAAAGGACTAGTACGTGGGTGTCAACCTTTCATTTTGACATTTTAAATTTAAAGACTGCCATTCCCTTATTTAGTACACGAGTACCTATTCTGATACCTCGTTGGAAAGCTAAAAACTTTCCCCTTCATTTGAACACGAAAAATCATATAAAATCAACTATTTTGCTGACGTCACCGTAACTGCGTATTTAAAGGACATGTTCTAGAGGGTGCTTAAAACACCCCTATTAAGTCTTAATTTTGCGGAAATAAAGTAGAGTAAATTTAACCCGATTTAATTAGAAGATATCTCTATTAGAAAGTTGCCAGGAACGGGAGATATACGTAAATTTATCCCGTGAGAGAAAGATATACATCTGCTATCCCTTACGGACTGTTTCCTGTTAAACCTCCATCCCGAGGGTATAAAAGGTGACATCCTTTTTCCGTAAAATCATTAGTTTCTACACTTCTCACCAGCGATCTCCTACTAAGCAGCAGTCCTTCCGCGGATACGAGATACGGTTCTCAGTAACATTCGTGAAATTTACCTACAATAAGTCCCCATCGACGGGCAAAAAGTAACGCGAATATCTCGTATCTGCCGGTCGTGACGTGTGCCGCAAAACGTAGCGCGAATAACACGTATCTGTCGGTAGTGACGTCGACCGCTAAAACGTAGCTCGAATACCACGTATCTGTCGATAGTAACGCGCTCGCGGAGTAATTTCATTTTTCATTACTCATCATACGAGGTGACGTAATCGGGATAAATTACGTGATCGGATTTGTTTTATAAAAACAAATTAATGAACTCAGTTTGTAATAATAAATTTTACAAATCTTTTTTCGGAATTATAAAATAAATTTTTGAAACTTTATTAAGTAAACATAATTATAAAATAAACTTTTGTAAACAAATTCATAAACATAAAAACAAATTTTAGTAAATAAATTTGTAAACATTAAGCAAACCTTCTGTAAACAAGTCTGTAATCACAAATAAATATTTGTAAATACACTGTGAATATAAATAAACTTTATAAACAACAATAAAATAATTCTATTCTTTTTTATAAACCTAATACTGTGTGACCAAAGAATAATTTATATTTTCTTTCTTATGGGAAAATATTTCTCGAATTAAAAATATCCAAAGAATATCTGCGTATACATTCTCTGAATTAGGTGTGACTTTTCGGGAATTTGTGAAAGATTTCACAGAGATCCTATAGTGAACAAATAAATAGTTTGCTGATACTTTAATGAGATTTAATTACGGGAACAATGACAGTTAACCTTATTGTGTGACCGTGAACTCTAGTACCTGAATAAATTCGGCACCACACCAGCTGAGAGTTTTATTCGGGAATTCAAAAGTTGTGATACTACAAAGGAGATCCACCTCTCCTAATTCATCACTAGTCTCCTCAGTGACGGCCCGGTAGCATTATTGAGCTAGCCGTGAGCCGGGTCATGTCAGATGCCTGAATATTTTTGAAAGTGAATACGAGTCTACTTCAATGTCCCGGGAAGATAAATTTTAGTGAATGTTGCGAAAGTAAATAATGGTGATGTGGATTTTGAATGCAGTTTACGACTTATATTTTTCTCCTACGTAAAAAAAAATACTACATAATTTTAATCAAGCCAGCCTTATAATTTAATAGTATTTGACTCCACTATATTAAATCTTGAACTAGTCCATATAAATTTATGCACAGCCGGGTTATGTAATAACAACAAACTTTTTATACTTGTCGATTATTGACCGATACATTTTTTTCCATCGGGGTGAACAGACGTTTTGCAATGATACTACATAGTTTTATACAGACGAGATTGATTTTTTGTGGGTAGGCAATTAGTTTTAAACTGGTCCGACTTTAGTGAACGCTAGTGAATTTAATTACATACAGTCGGATTGGTGGTGAAATTATTGATAAAGTACTTTGGCATGAATCCAGTAGATGAGCATTCGAATCCCGCAAGGCGTCGTATTTTTAGAATATTATATAAGCTTATTTAAGGACGCGTCCAGAAGAAATTTCTTCAATGTTTTTATTTTAAGACATTCGATGACCTAGTATTGAATTGTAATAAGTCAAAAATTTGACATTTCGCGATATTTATATCAAAATACTAATGAGCTCTTGTCGATTTTGTACAGAAACAATTCGAAAAAAATAATTTAGATACCCTGAGAGCCAAAAACCCGATATGAAATTTTACAAACTTTCAAACAAAACTAGTTTTGTACAGTTCCATTTCGAATTATTTCTATTTAAAACTGGCGATTGACCATACGTTTCAATTAAGAATACATAAATTATGACA
This sequence comes from Rhyacophila brunnea, assembly GCF_057557595.1. NCBI lineage: Eukaryota > Metazoa > Arthropoda > Insecta > Trichoptera > Rhyacophilidae > Rhyacophila > Rhyacophila brunnea. Next base: position 5,566,524 of record NW_028232763.1, on the reverse strand, counting down.
TGTATCCTTTAAAAACTTGTCAAATCATGTGTATTGTAAAATATTCAAAATATTAAAATATGATTATCACTTATCGATTATTAAACTACGTTTTTTGAGTTGTTACTGTTTAATACTGGGTCATCGAATAACTATTTTCCTTTCTATAATTCGTCAAATGATTATTTTCCGACCGCCTTTCTACAAGGCATGCTTACTTTTCACTCTCTTGAATCTCGTAGATCTCTTCTGCTCTTGAAACACTTTTTCCTGTTATCGCGAGGGATGGTTTCCAATCCTGGTGTCCTAATGAATTTGAATTTACATGTGCCTGTCAATTAACTACGTGGCCACAGCCGTGATTTATTCTGGGTGGAACCGTTTCCTCGTGTCAAGCCTATAAGGCATCATTAGCGAGGGGTGCAAGACTAGTCCATGCGCTCACCAAAGACGTAGACATTTTCGGTGACATGTTAAATATTTTGTATTCGGCATTTTATTGTTCTGTATAAAATTGTACTAATTATGATTTTTATTATTATTATTGAAAATTATATTCTCTGCTTCTCTCTTGTGAGGGTAATATTTGTAATAATGTAAATCTCATGTTGTGATAAGATAAGCTATATCCACAATGTTTTGTTTTCTTAAATAAATAAATAACATAACATAATATTATATATGTTAATATTAGGCATAGCTCCCACACCCTGAAGCGGGCCCCATGGCTAAGATCTTTGGCGGACCTTCCTACCTATCGCCAAAGTTAAAGGCAGTGTGATCTGATGATCTACGGCGTATTCAGTGTAATTTTTGCGAATTTATTATTTTTTTAAAATAAATCCACTTGAATTATGGTGTTGTCGAGTATTTATTTATTTATTTATTTATTTATAAAAAAGAGTATTACGGCATTACAGCTTTTGGCCAATGCGCCATAATACATAATACATACAAATATATAAAAATATCTTAATTACAAATAACAACTAATATGACAAGAAAGTGGAAAAGACAGCATGTGTAAATATTAAAGAAATATGATAATATATACAATTATAAATTTATCCTATTTAAAACGTCTACAAACATTATATAATTAATAAAAAACAAATCAACTTTTATGGTGTCATCAAATAAGCTAATTGCACGATACACAGCATCATGAAACATAACATCTGTCCTGCGACGAGGTATCTTGAAGACCGTGGAGCTGCGAGTGATATTGGTGGGAACATGAAAATTAATATTTGCCAGTATATGCGGATTGTAAATGAACCCACGAAGAAGTAAAAAGAAATGCTTTAAAAGAACAATCACTCTTCGGGTAGACAGGGATTGCATTGATAGCATACCCAGAAGAAAAAGAGTCGGGAAATTCATTTTATTGTCATTATCATAAGGAAAGAACCCGTATGTTCTTAAGTAGAGAAATCTAAGAAATCTATTGTGGACTCGATCCAGCTTAATTGTGTGCATGAACCTATTAGGACTCCAAATAATGCTGGCATATTCAAGAATACTCAACACAAATGATACGTATAATGTACGTAGCACTCGGACGTTTTCGAATGATTTTGAAACCCTCATAACAAAACCAAGCATTTTGCTAGATCTAGTACTGATGTTAAGAATATGCTGATTGAAAGTGAACTTTGTATCATACAATACTCCCAAATCTTTTATCTCCGTTACCCTACTCAATATTATACCAGACAATGTGTATGGGAACAATAAGGTGTGCCTTGAACGATTGAATGAAATAATATTACATTTGGAGGTAGCGAATTCAAGTTTATTTAAGATAGACCATTGCGAGATAGCATCTAGGTCAGACTGCAACATCGCACAGCATAATGGGGTTTCAATAGTTCGAAAAAGTTTAAGATCATCTGCGAATAGCAAACAAGAAGAATTGGTTATAACTTTGACAATATCATCAAAAAATATTAAAAACAAAATTGGGCCAAATTGAGACATAATAATCAATCAATCAAAGCATTGCGCAAACACATATATTAAAATGTTGATAATGTTGAAGTAAAATAGCGCCGCAGGTGACTTATTATTATTATTAGAGCAAATTTGTGATGTGTAGTTTATCTCACTTATCTGATCAACCAGCCATGTCAGGCCTCCACGCTAGATCCCTGTCAGCCCCCCTCCCCTTGCGGGAGCTATAATCTGAGGTGTTTTCAGATGGTGAAAATTTCTTACTTATTTACATTTGTATGTTCTTATTTTTTTTATAAATTTATCTACTAATTTTTAGGCAATAGTATATGTATTCAAGAAAACTTACTTCTTAAACTACCTTCTTAAAAATTACTTTGATAATTAACATTGTTCTGCGACTGTATTTTACAACGTTTTTATTAGCTCGTATTCTTATATTTGTCCGGCGGTTGTTTATCCAGTACAAATCTTGCAATCGATTTTTAACTAACTTCCCGACTAGCTAGACATTTGAATTTTTTTAAATATATCAGAACACGATGCCAATGCTTTATTTTAATACTTTTAGCCATCTTTAAGTAGAATTGAATTCATTTTCAGTTAATTCTGTTTTGTATGAAAAGTTATTTCGGAAGAAATCCGTAATCCAATCCACTATTATTGGTTGCTAAGTGGGTGGTCCTAGCAACTAAATTATTATTATATACGTGCGTTACTATGGAAATCAAAATGACATTTCACTATTCTATATTTGTTTGTTTGTTTATTTTTTATTTACTTCATATCAAGTACAAGTTTGAGCATATTGAGCATAATAATTCAATAGAAAATTTAAAAACGTTGTATATAAAAAGTTCTTTTCATCTTGTATTTTTTTTCTTTTTGAAGACCCTTTCTATCAGTGCTTTTCTATCAACTTATTGATTTTTTGAAATTTTTACCGTTTCTGAAAAGTGGATATTTCGCCGTCCCGAAGCTGTATTTGGGGACAACAGGATATGCTACCTAAAAACGGGATGGTCCCATTAGTTATAACAGGAATTTCCTTCTGAAATTTTAATAAAATGAGATAGAAATATTGCAAAAAACTTGCTCTAAACGCTCTACAAATATAATAAAAATAATATATGAAATGAATACGTTAGAAACGGACATAAGCCATCCCTCCATTTTTCATATTCACATAATGATCAATATCCTGGTCACTAATTTATCTCATATTATCCTGATGATACTTCTCACCCCCACTTACTGTACAATATTAGTTGTGTCACATTTAATATACTAGTAATGGTAAGTTATAAATATATTATGGTTAACAAGAATGTAAAAAAATAAATCTATAAATGAATTCAGAATTGTTTAATTATTCAAACCATAAAACCATAAGGTATTTTCAAAAAGTAAATCAATATTTTGAAAAGGTTATATGTAAAAATTTGCATTAGGTGTGGTGATGTTGAATGCTTATGTAATTAAATATAGGATTTTCCTCGTATATTTTGTAGAATGAAAAAATACCATACATATTAATATTATATAATAAGAAAAAAAGGACCACAAACAATGACACTGGTTAAAAATACTACCATAGAATCGCTATATATATCGCATTTCTTAGGCATGTCAATACAATCAAAATGCAGTCAGTGCTTAGATAGTCATATTGTTAAACAATATAATATTATGAAGAAGTAGAAGTGGTACTGATTCGTATCGTGGCACCAGCGGTACTAGGGGGGGGGGGTATTGGAATGTGGCCCTTTCTACCACTCCCACTAACCTCCCCCCACCCCCGCGCACCATCTGGAACATCGGGCCCATTGACCATAAAGACTAGTTTGTAACCCCAAACTGTTTATTTGTAAGATGTTAAGTTTAAAATAGTATTTCTTCTCATTAAAGTTTGATTTTGACTAAAACGCGTGTTTTTGAATACATATATACTGTTTTCAATAAAAAATATCTCATAAACGGTCAGAGATAGAAAAAATATATTATATATAAATTTTAGAAAATTTAATAATCTTTAAAATTGTAAATAACTATATTTTTGCTACGACCGACCATTTTTGAGATATAAGCAAAAAACTAAAAAAAAATCCAAAAATTTGCGGTTTTTTGCTTGCTAAAAGTTGTGCCGAAGTCATCCGAATTGGCAAAGTCGTTTTTTTCGTACTCTTTATCATTATATACCTCACCTTTTGCAACCAAAAAGTACAGATTGTCTGGACTATTAGAAGAACCGCAGCAAAGATTTAGACGCGTAAAGCACAGGACCTAACGTAGTGAAACGAAATGGGACATACCTACGTTATGCCAGTGGCGAAAGGTGCATGTTGAAGGAAGATAGACTTTAGTCGATGTAGTCGCATATAGAAGACTTCTCAGTAACGTACCTGTCATGGCGGCAACGCGTGCTAGAGGCGTCTTTAAATAATGTATCGGCTTTTCTTTTCGATGCGACTCTTTTCTTCTTCGTAATGTACCAAAAGTTTACTAATAATAATTTTAATATCACTCCTGATCGTTTTAGACACATTTTTATTATAAAAAGCACCAAATTACGTAAATTGATGGATCCGTACACCATGGGAGCGTAAAATGAAATAATAAATTTGTGAGCGTTCCTCATTTGAAAACGGAAGTGCGATTAGCTGTACTGGAGGGAATTGTTAGTTCACTGTTTTAACACGTGGACAAGAAGTTATTTTCGACAATATAAGGTCATATTGGCCTCTACAGAGTGGAGGTTGTAACACAATCACTGCCGAGCTGTTAATTAATTTTTGATTACCACATTTAAATAGCATGTTAATTGTATCGAATGATCAGGTAACTCAAACGCGCCAGTCGCAGTGTCAGCATGAAATGAGTTAACAGGGTTTTAAAAAAAAATGAGAAATGCATGTAAGCCACTTGCACAAGCTATTACGTCCATATGCTGGGTCAAAACACATATTGAAAAACAACTTATGTCTCCATTGTATTTAGCAATGGATGAGCAGTGGTATGACTTTAGGAGCAACGAGGAGATAAAAGAATGCACTGAGAAGCCTCTCATCACGATGAGAGTGAAGAAGCGACGTTGGACCTAGCTCGGCCACGTGCTGCGGATGCCAGAACAGAACCTTAACCTGGCTTGCCTGTTCTTCAAGCCGACTGGATTTCGGCCTCCTGGAAGGCCGCTATATACTATTTATAGAGTGTATACGGCGGAGCTACGGGATGAAGGTTTGACCTGGAACGAAACAAGAAGACTGGCGAGCGACAGTGATTTTTGGAGGCGCCGGTGTCCATATGCTCCAATTAAGGGGCGGATATGGCCGAAGAAGAATAACTTTGTGCACGAAGAATCTGCCATTAACACCTGTTATTTAATCCCAGCCTTAGTTCAATGTTTACAGATTTACTAAAATGTGACCCTAATTATTGTTAATAACTATTTTTATGTATTATAATATATACAACTCCCTTTTTAGTTATTACATTAATTATTTCAGAATTTTAATCGATTGATTAGTATAATTATATTCACCAAAATGCAATAAGTTATATAACACCTGGTAAATTTTTTAGCATATTAAAAAATTAGCCAAAGACCGTACAATTATTATTGTAAGTAAGTAATCAAAACCTTTATCAAACCAGTTTCGATTCACGTCGTTATAACGAAATGTTTGAGCAACTAATGTCGTGGTCTTGACATTCGACATTCACATTAGCTTACCTAACCTTACATATTATTATCATTAGAATGATTGCAGCATTATATACACAATCTAAAGAAATTTATACAAAATTAATATCTAGAATCTCAATTTACATACTTACGTATACAAGTTAAATAAGCTGATCCAATACGATATTTTAAAATCATTTGATTAACTTAGATAATATTATGTTACATAATAGCTCAAAAATACACGCATTGGAAAAGTATTTTTAAAAAAATATTCATACCGAGCTGGTCATGTATAATATTCAATATATTCAGTCACCTGCGCTTTGCAGATGATATTGTTATACTTTCACAAGACCCGAAAGACCTCCAAGGTAGAATGCAAGAACTCGCGGATATCAGTCAAACGGTCGGCCTAAAGATAAACGTCTCAAAGACAAAAGTGATGAGGAACTATTTTTAGGACCCTGCGATTATCTGTATTAATGGCACCCAACTCGAGCAAGTCAGCAGCTACGTCTATCTCGGACAGCAGGTGTCCATATACGGAAGCATGCACGATAAAATTCCTCGAATAACAAAGCTGGGATGGAGTGCTTTCGGACGTCTGAATAGTATCTTCAAAAGTGACCTACCATTGTGTCTTAAGCGTAGGGTGTTCGACCAATGTGTGCTACCCGTGCTCACGTATGGCTGCGAGACGTAGACCCTCAACACGAGAGATGTCCAAAGACTAAGAGTCGCACAGCGAGGCATGGAGAGGTGTATGTTGGGCATCACGCGAAAGGACCCTAAGAGAAACGAATGGGTTAGGAAGCAGACAGGAGTACGCGATGTAATAGACGTTGCCAAACAGCTGCAATGGAAATGGGCGGGGCACATTGCTTGCCGAAAAGACGGCCGCTGGACAAATGCCGTCATCCAGTGGTACCCAAGGGGCACGAAACGGCCACAGGGTCACCCTAAAAGCCGCTGGATTGACGAACTGGTAAAGTTCGGCGAAAATACGTGGCAGCGTACGACACAGGACCGAGAGAGTTGGAAGAAGCTTGGGGAGGCCTTCATCCAGCAGTGGATTGACCCCGGCTGATGATGATGATATTATATTGAATTCGTGTCCGGAAACTTGTACATATGCAGGTCGCCACATCACTCTTCACTGTGATTTGTTGTATCGGAACTATATGGCCGTATATTAAAAACCATCCAACCTCTTTGGTCGTACAGTACTGACATTAAATTCATGTCTAAATAAAACACGGTTTTTGTCGGTTTACACTTTACAGCAAACATATTTTGAAAATAGCCGATATACTTGATTATTTATTAGGTTGGGTTAGGTAAGGTTAGGTTTCCATTCTTGGATTCATGAATTTTGCCAAAATCAGCTATGGAAATTGTATTAATGTTCATATTGAATATAATAAAATTAGAGACCGTGTAGTATATGCCATACCGTCATCAGCTCTTTCCGATAAGAAAGCTTACGGCGAATCGTGCCACGGTGAAATGTTTTACGTACAATTTACTTGTAACCTATTGAATTACGGACAAGTGTGAAGAGTTACGTTTTTAGCAAAATTTACAATTGAATATTTAATACTGATAACTATCATTTTAAATAATCAACACACATCTAATAACAATAAATGGTTATTTATTTTTTAGTTAAAAAATTAACACACAGTTTTATTAAAACAAAGTATATAATTTGTATATATATATATATATATTTTTGTTAAACACCACAACAGGCCGTGAAGCCCAATTATTGAGGCAAAACTCCCAGGCTTAAGGAATTTACATATTAGATTGTGTAAAAATTCTTTGACCTCACTGGGAATCGAACCCAGAGCTCCCGGATGGAAGGCCAGCGCCTGAACCACGAGAGCCATCACATGCCATTCCCTATCATAGGTCGGTCACAATCAGGGCGATCTTAGCTTTGGATATGTTATTTTTTTTATTATTAGCTAATTTAGCTAAGCTATCCGGCTAGGTATTAATTTTCTTTTTCGCAATTTCCATGTGTTTTCCTCTTCCTGGCACCTTGCATTAGAGCAAATTCTTAAAACTCAGTCAGAGCTCACTTTGAGCGTGTTTTGGTCTTGGGTATTTTCTCCCAGGGCATTTCCAGGGAAAATTGAAATATATGGTTCACATCGCCACTGTAGGGTCCCGTGATATGCTCGATTAAGACCGAGTATAGAGGTTTTGGTTAGGATGGATTAACTTCAATGTCCGAATAGTTAGAAGAAAATGCAAGTTAAGGACCACCGTGTGCCATAATAAACTTATGATTCTGTTTATGAAAACATATCTTCACTATGTGCGTAAGTGTATGGTGTAAACGGATACGATCGTTTCCATGGACAGAAATCATAAGTTCAGTATGGCACACGGTTCTAAACCACATAAGGTCTCAGTTAGGTCTATTTTATATGATACTATTGTAAAATGGAATTGCACCAAATAAAATATGTCATCCCAATAAAATCAATAATTCACATCAGATTGATTAATCGTACATTTAAATGATAAATTTAAATAAGTTGTTTCGAAAATTGCATTCCATTAATTGATTTTAACGATTTTTGATTGTAAATGATGAAATGCAATTCATTAATATAAATGAACAAAATGTATATTTTTTTTTGTAGTTTTACCAGTTTCATTTTTTGAACTTATCAATACCGGTTTTGTCAGTTATGACATTTTCAACTGAACAATTAAAAATAATATTGAAGAAATTCGTGGTATTGTACCACATTCTCACGATACTATGTAACTACTCATGACTGCATCTGCCACCAATGATCGACGCGCATGTTTACGATCTCAAGTTTAGTGTCCATGAAGCAGTCGTACCAATGCACCAATAAGATATTAAGGTAAAAAGGATTCTAAAAACGTATTAAAAACTAAAAAGGTTCTCATGTAGGGGTAGGTATATTATTACCATGAGCAATACGACCCAGTGTGAGTCTTGGCAGCCTCAAGGAATTTTTTCACTATTTTCTGTCTACCGCACGCTACCCCTTTATACACAGTTAAACCACCTTGATTTAATCTCAGCACCTTAATCTTCCCTGCATGTCTATAAGTTAGTAGCTTCTTAATTGGTTTGGTTTTTTTCATCCATGAGAAGATACAAGGATCGGTTATATGTAAATCGTACGTATTACATTTCACCGTAGCACAGTATACCGTGAGCTGTTTTACCGGAAAGAGATTCCCGTATGTCATTGAGATAAAAAATAAGCGTTTTTCGTGAAGCATTGCAGACAGTGCTGTTACAGTTTTATTAGATTCAATAATAATTAAAGACCAACAATTTGATATTTATTGATATCAAATGTTTGATAATAGGGCCAACATTATTTTTATACTAAGTACCTACTTGATTTGAGAATTAATTTTATATAAATTATACTGTATGATTGTATTTATAATTTACTTACCTATCTATTTTCTTCTGTCTCTCCCTTGTATTCTGGTGCTTTTTATTGCGTATTTTTAAAGTGGTTTATTTAGGTAAGGAATTGATTTCAATATGATACCGTCATCTCGCGATTAACTGTGTTATGGCCAACTGCATACGTAAAAATTTCTAGACATGATGAGGATCACCACAAAACAGATAATAAATAGAATTGAACCGATAGGCTATATTATACCAATACAGTAAATTTTGACGCAGGATTTTGAAATTTTATAGACGTGCAATAGTGTGTGTAATACATCAATATTAAATGAGCGTCAAAGCAAACACCAAGAGCAGTTGTCAGTATTCGTCGTATGACGTATTCTTGACACGTGTTTGAATTTATCCCGTATTATTCCTTCCTCGAGATCGGTTGCCTGCTTCTCCTTACCCGTTAGGTATTTCAGTTCGCATCATTTCTGAGTTCCCTGAGGATGTAGTTCGTGCTTGTTTCTTGTTCGCCACGTACCCAGGATAAACGGCTCAGAAGAACCTTTTTAAAAATCTTCAATTATATCCATTTTTCTCTTATCATTTTGTGATATAGATAAGCCATTAGAAATTTAAATTTGTCAGCATACAACTTGTGACAAATTTCTAGTTTTTATTAAAAATATTAAACTGTGGAAAAATGGCTAAAACAATTGCGGCCAAGGATCATAAAAAAAGTATTAAGCAACCATTTGAGACATTGTATTTTTAATTTTTTTTTACAAAAATTGTGAAATTATTATTTTTTTTGTGTATTTAAACATACAGTGACAAATACTAATAATAACCTTGGATTCATTAGTAATTTTGATGTCTATTGATTATGGATAACGTCCAAACAAATAATTTGTTACTCTTTGTTTGCTGTAGTTATGCAATATTGAACTATGATATGTATTTTAGCAATGCTATATAGTGTATTTAAAATTTGTCAATATTACATATCACCTACATATATCTTCTTTAAACTTACACCCAAGTGCCAACAAACAGTGTATTCTTGCAAATTTGTCGGTTGTGGTAATCTTCTACCTGTCGCAAGTTCTCTGAGGAGCCTCCAAAAGATGCTGTGTATCTTTTTACAAATTGAAACTATATCATACATAATTTTTAAAACACCAATAAGAAAATATATTATAACTAGACTTAGGATTTTTAGGTGCTAAAAAATGAATAATAGGTAGGTACTTAAAATATGTAGATATAATTGTAAAATATGTTATTAAATTTCATAATTATGTGCTAAAAAACAAAAATTGGTGCTAAAAATTTAAGTAAGTACCTATTACAAGCAATAAATAACATATATTTCAACAGTTCAATTTATTATTTATTTATAAACAGAAAACGCTTTATTACAATATACTCGTATAATAAAAAAATGCTTCAAATTTTCGAAAGTGAATCTTTGACAATTTGATCTTAGCAAATTTTTATACATGGAAAAACTTCTTTCCACTTCTACATATGTTATTGCGTATGTAAATGAAACTATTTCTGAAGTAGAAAAAATTGAAACATCCGAGGCATCTGGTGGATTTTCCAAAACAGCTTTAATATTCTGCAGCGTTTGAAGTCCAGTATTTTTATTTAAAACACTATTTAATTTTGTACTTATTTTTATTCCAATTAGTCCAGGAAAATTGAAATTTTGCGTTTATGTGAAAATATGTGCTTAAACCTAGAATATGTAAAAATTTGTAATTATCCAAAAATATTTAAAAATAGGTGGTAACAAATTGAGTGTTTCAAAATTGTCTGAAACAGACAGATATTTTTGATATTTTGTTGTGAGGCCGAAAAAATATTTGAATACCTAAGAATCCTAAGCCTAATTATAACCAATTGAAAAAATCTTTTTTTGAAAAAAGTAATACACCCGGCAGGAATCGAACCTGCATATCTAGGGTTTTGCGCCCATGCACATAGACCACTATGCTAAAGGCGCCATACTTAATTGCGACAAATTTTAACTAATGGCTCTTAATACTCTCTGAAGCGCTTTTCAAATTTAGTTACTATTGGCGATCGGCTTTTGTTTTTTAAATCAAAGTAGTATTAATAGGTGTGAGCGAAATGCATATACGTGACTAAGCAAGTAGTTACGGTGCGCATGGGGTGGTTGCAGCGTGGGGTTCTATTTATGCGATCGCGCAACAAAGACGCAAACTCTTTGGCATGCATATTTACGTGCGTCAGGGAGAGAGAGACAGCTTATTGTTAGATCTGCATACCTTTGTCAGACAGAGCGAGAGGGTGTGTGCCTGTGTTAAAATAGTTAATCATATAATTGTGCTAAATTCGGTCAATTAGTAGGTAGTTGTAGCAGGATGGTGTACTCAGAATTGAAATTAGTTAATTATTCAAATACAATCTATATCAATATAAAATTGTTTCCTTGAAAAGATTTGGGGATGCTTAGGGGCCCACATGCGCCACGTAGGTCAAAATGAAGATTTTGTGGTATTTTCAAAGCATAAGCCTGGACATTCCTTAAACGTTGTAGATAATCTATTTATATAATTTTGAAGCCTTATTATCCTTTATATTTATTTTAATCATTTGATGACTGCATAAAGTATTTGTATTACATAAAATAGTATTCTTTTAAACTTCTCGATCTAATGTTTTAGTCATATTTCAGTACATCCATGTGCAGTGGTGTTAAGATTTTTTAGATTTATTAATTTTTAAACGCATTTATAAAACCATTAGTAAAATTGATGTTAACATTATATAGTGAAATATTTACGATAAAAAAATATATTTATAATCTCTGTGATCCCAAATTTTACAAGAATTAGGCATTTTATTATTCAAAAAATGGGCACGATTAACACATTTGAAGATAATTCTAAAGATACTGATTATAAGCTATGTCTTTGACGACTAAACATTGTACGATTAATGATTATTTTATAATAATTATTGACCAAAGAATAAGGTAGTATTTTGTTAAAAAACGCCATTTCTATTGGCATTTCCCAGTGGTTAAGCTACAACATACGGCCGTATCCATAAATTGACAAACGATCACTGAAGTAGGGAGTAAGATCATGTTTGAACATGTACCGAACCGAATTTTTTTAAGGCTTATGGTTTGAAAAAAAACCATAAAATCTCCATTTGACTTACGTGGCTCACGTGAGCCGTTAAATGGTTTGTGTTTTTCCGGAAGGATAATGGAAGTGAGAGGGGTAATGTGGAATTATACAAAATTATTATAACAACAACAACAATTAAGCGACGGACAAAACATCGAGAGCGTCGATAGCTTCAAGTACCTGGGGGCACACATCACGGGAGATGGCATTTTGTAGAAAGAGCTCGCTATCCGAATGGAAATGGCTGGAGCAACATTCAACTCGATGCGGAATATCTGGGACTCACGATTGTACTCGGTCAAAACCAAATGCCGCCTATTCGACGCTTGCATTCTGATAGTGCTGCTTTACGGTAGCGAATCATGGCACCTTACGAAGGCTCAGAGCAACCATATACTGAGTTTCGAAAACAGATGTTTGCGACGAATACTGGGTGTGCGGTGGTATGACTTTAGGAGCAACGAGGAGATAAGAGAACGCACCAAGCAGCCTCTTATCACTCTAAAAGTAAAGAGGCGACGTTGGACCTGGCTCGGCCACGTGCTGCGGATGCCAGAAGAGAACTTCAACCTGGCTTGCCTGTTCTTCAAGCCGACCGGATTCCGGCGTCCTGGAAGGCCGCTAAATACTATCTACAGAATGTATACGGCGGAGTGGATGCTGGTTTAACCTGGAACAAAGCAAGAAAACTGGCGAGCGGTTAGTTTCTAGCGGCTAGTCTGTTTCTTGGAGGCGCCGCGCGGTGTCCATATGCTCCAATTAAGGGGAGGATATGGTCAAAGAAGAAGAATTATTACAACATTTTTTTCATAATATATGAGTAACTATGTAAATATATCTAAGACATCTAATAGACTTTACCTTGAGATAAAATTATTTTCTAATAAGTCAACAAATATTATAACAAAATAAATATTGAATATTATTTTTGGGGGTTTTGAATTTGGTGACGAGAAAAGTGAAAATAGTGAAAATCCTTGGTCTTGTTGGTGTATGCAATGTAATAATCACTATTAATTTGCAAAATGTATTTACAAGTTGGCGGTTCGTACAGAAAAAACCCACACAAAGAACTGTGAATCACATTTCAGTTACATTGGCCTAATTTATTATACTTTTTCTAAGAAATGAAATTGCAAGTAAATAATTTAAATTTGGTCTACGAGTATAACTGTAGAGTTTGTCTAGTGACCATTGTTAATTTTATTGTAAGACAGGCCTGCAGTTAAATAAACTATTTCAGATGGGACACCGGTGTCGCGCTCGTATATAATAAGGAGGCCTTTGCATTCGAATAAAGGGGCCGTTGTATTATGTTTGAATTTTGAATTTGAATGCCCCAGAGCTAATGAGTCAACGGGTGTCCGGTACACTTTTCCGTCGGCCGCTACATTCGCAAGCCGCCGTTACACTTGTTTTTATTACCGCAGCCAGTTTTATGTTCTAATTTATTACGCGAAATTATGAGTTGACTCATTAGCTCTGGGGCGTTCATAAACATAATATTAAGGCCTCCTATATTATATCGAGCGCGACACCGGTGACCCGTCTGAAACGGGCCTGAGACCGACAAGTTTAACTGCACGCCTGCTCGCAATGCATATCAAAATTAATTATACCACATGTAATTAAGATAATCCTTTATAAATTGGGCCACAACTAAGGTGTGCGATATCCAACAAATGTAAATTGATTATGTTATACATACATTGTCGCGTTACAGCATTGGGAGTGTCCGTGAAGTACACTTAACATGCGTACAAAAAAAACAATTAACTTACATATACATAATATATTAGAACTGAATTGCCGTGCATTTAGGGCCAGATTTACAATTGAATGGACCCTGGGCCTAATACCAACTTATTGGTGCATCCTTTTCATGTGCATATAATATATTTAAATACTAAATACTATTACATAATTGTTTAATTTGCTAAGGTGTATAAAGAACAACAGTAATCAACACGACGCTTTAAAAATGTAATTTTGTGTTTGTAGTCGACCGTTTGATTGGGGATTTATAAATACATGCGTGAGAGACATTTTTAAATTGTAAATGTTTCTCGCCGTTCCGTATATTTTGGCACAATTTTATTCATTTCAATATTATATTTTATTGAAAGTACCCAGATACCCACTTTTGTCCAGCTTGACATGGGGGGTTACATGTAAATTGTACGTATTATATTTCATCGTAGCACAGTTCGCAGTGAGCTTTCTTATCGGAAAGAGATACCGTATAGGTACTATACGGTCTCCAATTTTATTAGATTCAATATGAACATAAATTCAATTTTTTATAGCTGATTTTGGCAAAATTCATGAATTCATGAATGAAAACCTAACCTAACCTAACCTAACAAGTAATCCAGTTAGTCGTATACTATACGGTCATCTCCATAGCACCGAGATGAAAAAAATACGCGTTGTATTTTTTTATTACAGACAATCATGTTCCAATTTTATTAGATCCTAACCTAACAAATAATAAAGTATATTGGCTATTTTAAAATTTTGTTTGCCGCTGGCTTCCTGTAAACTAACAAGAACCGTGTTTTATTTAGACCTGGATTTTATTTCAGTGCTATATGACCCAAATAGGTTGGACGGTCTTTAATATACGTCCATATATTTTCGATACAATATTTCATGGTGAAATGTGATACGGCGAACTGCATACGTACAAATTTCTGGACACTGACACGGAGGCTTCTGTTTGCTATGTATCAGACTATTTTTCGGGCTCCAGCGGTCCTACTAATTCAGGCGCTCTGGACTATAGCCCCTTTAGCTATCTGGTAAATCCGGCTCTACCAAAAATGCTAGCCAACAATAAATAATAATATATCAACAGAACATAATATAACTATCTTCCAAATTAATTATGGAAAAATTCACTCGCCGTAAATTGCGGTGTATTTCGTAAAGTAAACGCAGTTGGCATCAGTGGAACCCAAATCTGCGTAGCCAATTGGTCTACTGAAAGGAAAAGCAGCGGAAAATAATACCATCCGATTGGCCGAGCACTCTACAGCAAAATTTTTATGGCAAATTGAATATAAATAAACTGTTTTGATATTGAGCATAACTGGTCCAGTGGTCCACTTTTTATCTGTCAAAATCAGATTCTTTGACAATATATTGATTCGCCCTTCCTCGTTTCAAATTGAATTATACAAAATTCTCAAATGAAATATATTAACTATCAGTGTTATTTATAAATAATATACATTCCTGTTATTCATCAGCTGTCAAAGTCAGACAAGTCCTTCACACAAAAAACTGGTGGTAATATCGATTTCCAAAAAATATGTAGCGTTGATATATGCATTACATTTGTAGAAGGTGTATTAATGCTTGTGTATTATTTATCATTTAACTCGTATATCCATGATTGTCACTTCCAATTATTAATAACACAGAATCACTAAATCAGATGAACTCCAAGGTCTCCAAGATAGGTTAAAATAATCTGAAAGAAATCTGAAACTAAGAATACTCTGACACGTGAACATGACAGACGCGTCAGTATGAGCACTCTATAGACAATGACAGGTCATCCATAGATAATGGAAGGGGCAAAAGGTAAGACCAGTCGTGAATGTATCGGCTTTCTTCTTCAGTCGGCAATGTCGTAATGCATCGTTGATGATAGTGTTGTTAACGTATTCTGTAAGGGTTCGAGATTCCTTCAACGTCATTGTCCTTGCCTTCAGATATAATATAACGCAACGTATTGATTTATGTTAGGTAAATATTGGATATAACTTCAAATAACCTTGGCTTGTTTGGTTGACCATCCATAAGTGTAGCCTATTTTTTAAAGATTCGTTTCCAGTGGATAATTTGCTTAGGTTCGGATCAGGTTCTTTAAAACACTAATAAATACACTTATTATATTTAGTATTCCAATATGAACTATACTTTCATTTCATATTCAAAACCATATTTATTTAAGAACACAAAACATTGTGGACATAAAAAATCTCAATTCAAGACGTACACTACACGAGATTTATATTAAAACAAATATTACCCTCACAAGAGAGAAGAAGACAATATATAAAATAATAATATAATAATAATATTAAAAACATACTTAAGTACAATTTTATACAGAAAAATAAAATTTCGAATACAAAATACATAACACATCACCGAAAATATTTACGTCTTTGAGGAGCGCATTGACTAGTCTTGCACCGCTCGCTAATGGTGCCTGATAGGCTTGACACGAGGAAACGGTTCCCATCCAGAATAAACCATGGCTGCGACCACGTAGGTAATTGACAGGCGCATGTAAATTCAAATTCATTAGGACAGCAAGATTAGAAACCATCCCTCCCGATAACAGGCAAAAGTGTTTCAAGAGCAGAAGAGACCTACGAGATTCAAGAGAGTGAAAAGTAAGCATGTCTTGTAGAAAGGCAGTCGGAAAATAATCATTTGACGAATTATCGAAAGGAAAATAGTTATAATCTTGAAATAAAGACATCGAAGAAAATTTCTTTTGGACGCGTTCTTAAATAAGCTTATGTGAAACCTCATAAGGACACCTGGTAATCAACCGATATTCAAGAATACTACGCACTAATGAGACGTAGAGTGTGCGTAAGACATTTTGATTCTTTATACGCGTTTTAATATAATATCCTTTTTAGGCAAACCATAAAATGGATAACATATTTAATTGACGCTCACAGCCCAAGTGTCCGATAATTTAATGCTAAACACAAACAATACATAATAATATAATAAAATAAATGCGTGGCAAAATGATTTTAATGATTATGTTAAAAATAAATATTTATTAATAAACAGTATGCACATTACGTTGTTAGATCTCCTGAAAAATAACAACAAAATAATTACAAGATAAAAAAAAACTTTTTATATACAACGTTTTTAAATTTTCTTTTGAATCATATAAACTTGACTTGACTAGCATAAACGATCAAAAAAATTTTGTACTTGATAGAAATACTGAATAATGAAATGTCATTTTATATCGATTTCCATAGTAACGCACGTATATATTATTTAATAATTTAGTTGCTAGGACCCCCTAGCAATCAATAATAGTGTCGAATTAGCTTATAGAATACTGAAATGTCATTTTGATTTCCATAGTAACTCACGTATATGCTATGACCACCCACTTAGCAACCAATAATAGTGAATTGGATTACGGATTTCTTCCAAAATAACTTTTCATACAAAACAGAATTAACTAAAAATGAATTTAATTCTACTTAAAGATCGCTAAAAGTATTAAAAAAATGCATTGGCATCGTGTTCTGATATATTTTAAAAGTTTCAAATGTCTAGCTAGTCGGGAAGTTAGTTGAAAATCGATTGCAAGATTTGTACCGGACAAATAAGAATACGACCTAAGAAAAACGTTGTAATAATAATAACAAAGCCACATGCACACGCACAAGAATTTATAATGGTTTATTTATTGTCTTAGGGGAAAACACTTATAATCTTCTGCTCCAGTTACCTTTAATTATATAGGTATAAGTAGGTACATATAATTATTATGATATAATAAAGTATTTTTGATTTTTATTTTTTGGAATAGTTTAGTTTCAAAACAATCAAAGCAGTTCAGGGTTCTTTAGACTCGGAAAAATTAAGTTTTTCAGTTCCAAAATAAGATTGGGTTTTACAGTATTCCAAGGTTTTGTTTCGGTTTTGTATTGAGCTCTGTCTGTACTCTGATCAGTACGGCAGAAAATAGCACACTACATACGAATCAATATTAATAGGAATTGTAATATTGTACTTACGTGTTAAAGATGCAGTGACATTGCGTATATTGTAAACAAGGTAAACAAATAATACGCTATTAGTTTATCTGTAAAAATGTAATATTAGTATTTAAATACTAATTTTCTTCTGAGAATTGTTTGCTTGTGTTTATTCAACATTTGTTGTAACACTGTTCCAAAGGCATACATTCAATATGATTTCAAAGGAATACCTAGTACAATTACCTAGTACAATATATTAATGCCGCCTTACAAACAACACAAGGGTTCTGTATTGTGAAGAAAATGGAGAAATAGTGACTTTGAACTGCTTTAAGAACAGTGCTAATAAAATTATGAAGCGTCATTTACCTTATAAATTGAATGAGGAATGAATAGCTGGAAGCCATTGAATCGTTTGAAAGAAGAGCTGAATTGAATATTGTATTATTATATTATTATTTGCTAGCGGATGTGTTCTTGAAAGATAACATTAATGCACCTATAAATCCTGCTTTCATAATGACGTCCTCGTTTACGTACTTATGTATTATCTATTTAACAACAACAATCAAAATGAGAAATTTTAATTCAGTGTTGGCTAAGACTGCTGGGAGTAAACTATGACTAATAAATGGGATAGTGAAAATGCATCAATCAACGTACACGTTGTAAACTTGAAACAAAACAAACAAGAACGAACTTATATTAAATTCTAACTGATTTAAGTTTTGTACTATTCCATTTGAGTCGTTTTTTGTGACACGGGTTTTGCCTTCCGGTCAACTGATCTTACCGAATTCCGTAACATTTCCATATTGTATATAGTAATGATATGAAAAAAAAACTTTAGCCTGTAAGTAGTATAAGTACTGTGTGTAACTAACATCCCTTCTTAAAGCCAGATAAATTGTTGCTGCGGTTGACGCATTCAGATTACCGAATATAATTCATCCTCTTAGAACAGAACAAGCCTAACTGATTTTATGACATTTTACAAGAGAGCACTTTTAAACTTTTTTTGTCATTAATTTGAAAACTGTAAATATAAGAATATTGATTTAAATATAAGATAATGCAGTTGAAAGTGTAGCTGTAGTATAGTAGCGATCAAATATCTAGTGTTTAATGTATCAAATTATTCTGCAATAATATATTCCCAGCGAATCAATTTCCAGTAAACAAATCTTAGCTAGATCAGCAAGTTGATTGGCGATATTAGATACGGTATATTATTACATCATATCACAGCACATTATATCATTACGGTGTATTAGCTGAATAATCATTTTTCATGGTATCATATTTTCTTACGACTGTAATAATAAATAAAATTTCACAAGCTTCTCGATTTAAAACGCTGACTCTATAATTAGTTCAATATGATTATGTACCAGAATTTAATGTTAATGTATTACTTTTTATTGTATAAATAACGAAGAATAATTTATCTAAATGTCACTCGAATCCAAGTCCCTAGCTCGTAACTATCTCAGTAGATTATATTATGTACTATCATTGTATAATATACTATTGTACCGATACGCTGCTAATAAATCTCACCCTGCTACATCGTAGACTTCATTATCATCATCCTCAACCCACACATCGCACACCACAGTAGTGACCCAACAAAAGCATTGTTTGTGTGAAAAAACATTAACAACTGTATTATGTTACATATTTCGTCAGATTGCGCCAGATAAGTTAATTTTGTTCCAAAATATTTTAAAGATTGAAGGCTTGGAATGATTCAAGCCTAAGCTGATAATCTTTTTATGCTCATAATTCAGATACGCTTGTTCTGACTCCACATAGAGAATCAAAAAAGGAATTTTTTAGTACAATAAAAGTATTTTCACAAAAATCAGTTCGTCTTGTTCTGTTCAAAGGGGAAATTGTTTATTGGTTTTTTATTTTGTAGATTGGTATGTATATTTAGTGATATTTCTCAATAGCTAATTTTATTAAATTCTCAACACGTTACCATTTTCCATTGTTTATTCTCTTTTCGTCTTCTTGGTCGTATACTCATGGCTGAGGATCGTGACAACATTTGAATTTCGCCATCCTTTGAGCGACCAAGACTTTCCAACCTTCTCGGTCTTTCGCTTCTCTCGGGGCATAATGAATGGTGCCCCCAGTCAGCTCTTTCACTTGGTCGCTCCAGCGCGCAGACGCTTTTTCTCTGCTTCGCCTTCCCTGGAGGCCACCCAAAACTACCAGTCTCTCCAGGTTGTCCGGTCCGCGCCTTGTTTATTAGTAATGCCAATTTAATCCGCCTACTGAATTTATTGATAGTGGGAACCGAAAGTATTTACTACGGGTTTTAACAAAACTTCAAATAAGTACTTAAAATGTATTATTAACTTGATCATTTATTTTGTAAGTAATTAGGTTTTTAACTTTCGTATTCGTTGTCATTGTGCATTTACCATTGGTGAGTACGTACAGAGTGAATGACGGTACCGAAAAGCAAAAGCCGGGACGCAAAAAATGACTCAAATGGAATAGTACAAAACTTTAATCAATTACTATTTAAATTCAAATTCCATCATGTACTCGATCGATAGTATGAACATCTGTTATTTAATTATTTTTATTTGTAAAAAGAGGTTTTCTTTCCTGCAACAAATAATATAATAAATGAACTAACTTGTACGTTGTACGCACAAAATAATTATTGTACCATTTGGTCAGTTAGCACCTATGTGCCCATTAGCAAACTATACATTGTGACTTATTTAATAAAATATTTTTTATTCAACGAATAAGACACAAGTTTTGAGAATGTAACATTCTATATCGTCACTGTTCTGGCAGAAGACACTAATTCGAAAAAATGACATATTGAGTTAGTTATACCAAAATGTTCCTCATTTCAAACTTTACCGTCTAGAAACCTTCTTAATAAATAAACAGTCTTTATTTTAAAGTCATCCTTTTTACGATTACTATATAATAGATAAACTCACATGATAGACCATTGACCACTTGTATCGAATTAATATAATTTTATACAAATTTTAGAACGTTTTATAAGACGAATAATTTAAGAAAATTTATTCTTTAAAATTGTAATACCATTTATAGACTAGTTTTTCGCGTTGTAATAAATTTACATACTTACCTACTTACGAACGAAATATTTCTTTATGCATGTTCGCCTCTCAGGTGGAGTACATGAATATCACTTGGCGCCTGTCGCACTCTAGTATTCTTCCATCCTGTAGTTCAGCCATATAATTTTGTTTATGGTATTTAGCGACCTTAATAGTTAGGTTAAACTTTAACCGTTAGAAAAGACAAACCAGATTAAGACTAAAGAAAAAAAATCTTAACTAACTAACGATTGATTACAAAACGAAAATTCCAAATACTAATATATTCTATCATTCAATAAAATTACATTTATATTAATCCGGTATATTTATGCTTACTACACAAAATGTCTTTTCGAAATGCTTCATTTATTTGCGTTTCTTTCTTTCGACCATGTCCGATCCTAATAGGATCATACGGGCCTCCACAGAGTGGAAGTTTGTATTGACAGATTTTGTTTTTTACGAGAAATGGATGTCAGCCACTTGCTCAACCTATTAGATCCATACCCTGACACACACAAATTGAAAAACAATATGTGTACTTGCCAAACCCAGGATTCGAACCTGGGACCCACGGCTTTATAGTCCAACGGTTAAGCCGCTCGACCACCGTGGGTGTCAAAGTTTAGTGTACACTATTTATTCGGATCTTAACAGCCTACTTACACCCTTCGCCACTCATACGTATATATTATTATTATTATTATTATTATTTGCGTTTAACTCTAGATTAATCGTGAAAAGCATATAGGTTCTGTTGGATAATGTTTTTGTATACTTGCCGCCATAATATTATAAATTAAATGAAGTTTTTTTCAATTTCGGTTGCAGAGTAAAATAAGTGTCGTACGTTTTTAACAGTTTCTTGAATTTGCGGTGAAATAATTTTGATTTGATATAAAAAATGTAAAAAGCTGTTTTTTAGGGATTCCGTTATATTGCACGAAGTATAAAAGGGTTATGTGACTAAAATTAATCGAGGAATGCTGGTTTAATGCATACTTTATAATGCACATAGTACGTTTAAATATCAAGGCATAGGGCCAACACAAAGTTACGCCACTTCGACTACCAAGAAGTGACGTACTAGCGTACGAACTCGAGTGTTTGTAACGCGGTCGTACCAGTGTACCCCTAAGATTTAGCGAAGACATAGATTTTTTTAAAGCTGAAAAGTCGAAAAATTTGAAAGTATTGTAGTGCATTCGCCAATCAATATAACGTCATAATACATTATAAACAAATATAATGAAATATACTGATGTGATAAATATATCACGACCATTTAAAAAATTATGTCAAAACATATTGCCAATGAAAAAGGTAAGTATGTACCAACGAAGAATGTTGTTTGACCGTGTAAATTATAATAATATTATAATATTATAATTATAAAAAATACTAAAATTTAAGGCTATTGATGTCCTTACGCAGATATTTAAATTGTCATAATCTTATTATTTATTCGTAAAGTAATTTTTCATGAGAATTTGCAAGTTAGATGGTATTCAATACGGAATTTAAGTACTATCACAAAATGGCCAAAGGCGTTCTTTATTAATCGTAGTTTATGTTAGCATTCGTTATATTAATTAATTACATACTTACTATATAAATACTTAAATATAATGGGAATCATACTTAACATAAATGCAAATATGCGTAAAATATAATTGAAAGCCAAAAATAGTAACAAACAGGTATTGTATAAAAATAAAAAAAATACTGTATGTGGTAAATAAAAAGTGATACAGCAACATGAATTAATTTATTTATTAGGTATATTAAAAATATGATTATATATATATTAACTACCATCATAAGTTGTTCGGTGATCGAATTTGGAACTAATCTCATCACAGTATTAAATGATATGTCAAATGTTAGTAGGTGGTGCCCTCATTCAGCGGCTACAGTCAGATTTTTAGTATATCACTAACTTGCCGAAACGAATCTATAACTCGTTCGCTATTTATAGAGCACCAATAATTAATAATAACATAGCGACCGTGTTTAGGGAAAAGGGCGTAACCCTCACAGAACAAATTTTACAGGAGGGGCAAAAACGTTTTTTGAATGATTTTGGTTTAACATTTTTTTTTTAAATAAGCACAGGTGCATGATGATTGATGATTTGGTGTAATATATTTTCGATCTAATAATAATTAAAGAAGTTATTACAGAAAAATATTAAAATTGAGGGTAAATGCTTTTTTCCTTTAATTAAAACTTAATTAAAGCTCAATTAAGACCTTATTATAAGATAATAGTTCGGAATATTTTGCGGATTGCTTCCTTATTATAGAACGTGTATTTAGTTGTATACATTGTTAATATGTAATAAAAGCACTTTTCGAAAAATCGAAGGTTACGCCCTTTTTCCTAAACACAGTATATAAGTACTGTAGGTGCTTCAGGATCATGGGTGGCCAACCTTTTCAGCAGCCGGCCATATTTAAAAAATGAGATTTCCTACCGGGCCGCAAAACCGATTTTTTTTGTTGTTATACAAAACAAAAAAGTAAGAAGAAAAAGAGTATGTGCGTGTTCGTGCGCGAGTTCAAATTCGAGCGAGCCAATATTGAATCTCAATTTGCGAAATTAGCACATCTAGCGGCAGCATTTGATATTATTTTTATTTTCTCACTACTCCGCTGGCCACAACTTGACACCCAGCGGGCCGCGGGTTGGCCGCCCATGCTTTAGGTGCTATATGTACTTTTGTATAGAATACAATATATCCACCACAATAATATTGCACGCTAATATCTATTAAATAAAATGTGTATTTTTTTTATTACGGTGAGAATAAAATACTAGTATGGTGTACCTACTAAATTCGATTTACAATCGTGTATTAAATTGGTTTTATAATCTAATATGGATCACGAAGAGTTTCTTATCAGAGTGTTGTAATTATTAAAATGAATTAATATCTTTACGATAATCATCAACTTGAAATATGACTTTATAAATGATACAGAATAAATACAGATAGGCACTATTTTCTGAATAAAAAAAATAAATATAATAAATATATTTTTTTTTGAGATAAACAAATTATAACTGCACAATAAATGCACATGTCAGTATTACCCGATGTGAAAGCCGGTGCCTAAATAATTATTGAAATTATTGTAACTCAATGAAACGTGTAAAAGTAACATTGGCAATGATAAGACTGTCTGACTTTCTCTAAAGAGATTTCTTAAAACGGTTATTCAATATTTGTTTTTATTACCATCTAAACATCTTTGTTTGTTAAATTATATACGCTGTAAAATTTTATGAACTGACGACGTAAAAAATCTACGTTAAAAACGAGAAGAAATAATATGCAATTTTTTATTGCAGTGTGATTTTTTACAAAATTAATTAAGTGCTTTTCTCCACTACAATAAAAATATGCTACATTTGGACACTGTGTTAGATTTAATTTAGCTGGCTTATACTTTTCATCAAATATAGTCTACTATACTAATTACTAAATATAATCAACTATACAAAAATAGGAATCCCAGTTAAAATGTTTGGTGCCTGTTCTTAAAAAAAATCAATATACTTATCTTATTATATATTCCTACCTAATTATATAATAATATATATTATGTATAATTTTTTCAAATTAAAAACTCGAACAGTCGGTACCTATAGTATTTTTATTTTGTGGAGCATTTATGATAGCCATAATCTGTAAATGTTCATCTAAAAAAATATTTATAAAATATTACTCTGGAATATAATTATAATGTATGTAGAGTTTTTTTATTCGTTTCTTTAAAATGATAAATTATGTTAGTCATGGGTTAAATCTATTACGTAATTTTTTAGTGTCTATACACACTTTAAGAAACAACATGTGAATTCGTCAGACACGGGATTTGAATCCGAGACCGACGATTTATGATAATTATGTACCTGGATTTTTTAAAAAATTAATTGACTACAATATGAAAAAAAATATTATAAAATAATTATTAATAAAAAAAACAATGGAACGTACGGAGTCCTCATATATTTATTTATTATAGACAAGGGTTCAGGTTCCAGTTCGGGAATCTCAATATAATATGGAATGTAGGCAGGTATACTGTTTCAAAATAATAAAGGGATATTCATGGTTCCCGGGTTTGGTGCCAGTTCCGTTTCGAGCTCTGATTACTTCCCTTGATATGCAATTTCAGAATATTTTTAGTATGGTTAAATAAATTGGTACCTTCTTCTTTCTTTTACCATAACCGCCCCTTAACTGGAGCATATGGACACCACACAGCGCCTCCAAGAATCCCTGTCGCTCGCCAGTCTTCTTGTTTCATTCCAGGTCAAACCAGCATCCCGTAGCTCCGCCGTATACACTCTGTAGATTTTATTTAGCGGCCTTCCAGGACTCGGCTTGAAAAACAGGCGAGCCAGGTTGAAGTTCTCTTCTGAGCTTCTCGGCTGAGCCAGGTCCAACGTCGCCTCTTCACTTTCAGCGTTATGAGAGGCTGCTTGGTGCGTTCTTTTATCTCCTCGTTGCTCCCAAAGTCATACCACCCCACCGCACACCCAGTATTCGTCGCAAACATCTGTTTTCGAAGCTCAGTATACGGTTGCTCTGAGCTTTCGTAAGGTGCCATTATTCGCTATCGTAAAGCAGCACCGTCAGAATGCAAGTGTCGAATAGGCGGCATTTGGTTTTGACCGAGTACAATCGTGAGTCCCAGACATTCCGCATCGAGTTGAATGTTGCTCCAGCCATTCCCATTCGGATAGCGAGCTCTTTCTGCAAAATGCCATCTCCCGTGATGTGTACCCCCAGGTACTTGAAGCTGTCGACGCTCTCGATGTTTTGTCCGTCGCTAATCAGAGGGAAATCTGGATCAGGACAGGTGTTATTACACAAGACGTTGACCCGACCGAGGCATTACTGTTATCCCCAAGGTGAAGCTATGCGACCTGGAATACGCCAATGACGCTGTTCTGTTCGACAACTCAATCGAGGGCATTCAAGAAACAATCGACAGGATGCATAACAACTCCTCTCGCGTTGGTTTGAAAATCAACGTGAAGAAAACCAAAAAATTGGTACCTATCTAACGAAAAAAATAATTATCCATTCTTTGGTAGCATTGAAATAAGGCAGAATAAAATAATAATTGTAATTGATTTGTGAGATTATTAAAAATATTTTTTTTATCTGATGTCAGGATTGTTCCACAATACCTAATATCGAGAATTTCTCAAAATTCGTATTTGGTAATGTGTTTGAATAGCCTTATATTATGAAAGAATATTGACAGGAACCTTAAACCTGATTTACAAAAGACAAATAAACATCGAAACATAATCTATTTTTTGCTAATTAGCTCTGTGGTAGATTTTAAAAATGACGGCGTTTTAATATTGCATGTCTATTGATGATGAAAATGATATTAAAAACCGGAAGGTAAAATGTAAGTAAGTAGGTAGGGACTAATACTCGTAATTATTATTGAATGTTTATTTAATGTCACATTCTCTAATTTAATATAAATTAAACATCATTATTTGCAAATAAACAAAACATCTCATTTATTCATGGTTTTGAGAAATTTTCCATCGTACTTTATACTAATCTTAAGTAATTTCGTACAGGTTACATATAATCCGCAAATGTAATTAGATACCTAAATACGAAAGTATTTTTTTTTTGCAAAATTATTAAGCTATTCGCAACGCGGCTGGAAAGGTACATGTTGGCCATAACGCGTAAAGATCATAAAATAAACTAATGGATAAGGAAGCAGAAAACTGTACGCAATGTGATAGAGGTCGCTAAGCAGATGAAATGGCAATAGGCCGGACATGTCGCTTGGCGAGTGGACAACCGCTAGGCAAATGTCGTCATACAGTGGTACCCAAGGGGCACTTAACGCCCACAGAGATGGCTGGATCGGTGGATGTACGTGGCAGAAAAAACTAGGGATCGAGAAGAGTGGAGAGAGCTAGAGGAGGCCTTCATCCAGCAGTGGATCGAGAACAGCTGATGATGTTGAATAAATAAACATAATTATATTAAGGCCCTTTGGCCATTTTTAATCGATAGCTATGACGTCATTTCACTTATGTGTACAATACAAAACGAAATGGAAAACAAACATTTTATTTGACGATTAAAACTTAGATACTTAGAGACAGGTACTTAATGAAATGATCGCAGTTAATGCCATATAATATCAATAAATAATTGAAAATAGTACCTGTACTTAGGAGTCGGCGTGTCTTAAGTCCGATTTAGTCATAAAGACCCAAGTACCTACTAATTTTGTTCCAAAATGATCGATGATGATTGATGACAGAAAACTGAAAATTATGTGTCTGTGACATACAAAATCTTAAATAGGTAATTAATTGTATTTTTAGAATATTATATTTTATACTTTTTTTTTTCGTTTCTCTTACGGGGTCCTTTCGCGTGATGCCCAACATGCACCTCTCCATGCCTCGCTATGTGACTCTTAACTTTTGGACATCTCTCGTGTTGAGGGTCCACGTCTCGCAGCCATACGTGAGCACGGGTAACACACATTGGTTGAACACCCTACGCTTAAGACATAATGGTAGGTCACTCTTGAAGATACTATTCAGACATCCGAAAGCACTCCATCCCAGCTTTGTTCTTCGTTAGGAAGCAGACAAGAGTACGCGATGTAATAGGCATTACCAAACAGCTGAAATGGAGATGGGCGGGGCACATTGCTCGCCGAAAGGACGGCCGCTGGACAAATGCCGTCATTCAATGGTACCCAAGGGGTACGAAACGGCCACAGGGTCGCCCTAAAAGCCGCTGGATTGACGAACTGGTAAAGTTCGGCGGAAATACGTGGCAGCGAACGACACAGGACCGAGAGAGTTGGAGAAAGCTTGGGGAGGCCTTCATCTAGCAGTGGATTGACCCCGGCTGATGATGATATTTTATACTTACATAATTTTTAAAATACTTCTGAGAAAATTTAATATTATAAACAATACACAAAATCTTTTTTGAAAAAAATACTCAGCACTCAGCAGGAATCGAACCTGCATCACTCGGGCTTCGCGCCCATGCATATATACCATTATGATATAGGCATCATACTTAATTGCGACAAATTTTAATTTTCTTTCGACCATGTCCGATCCTAATAGGATCATATGGGCTTCCACAGAGTAGAGGTTTGTATTGACAGATTTTTTTTTTTTTTTTACGAGAAATGGATGTCAGCCACTTGCTCAACCTATTAGGTCCATATCCTGACACTCAAAAATTGAAAAACAATATGTGTACTTGCCAGACCCAGGATTCGAACCTGGGACCCACGGCGTTATAGTCCAACGTTTAAGCCGCGCGGCCACCGTGGCCGTTTATTTTAATTTTAATTTTGACTATTGGCTCTTAATACCTTCTGAAGCGCTTTCCAAATTGAGTTACTATTGGCAATCGGATTTTTTATTTGAAATCTAAGTAGGTATTACTTAAATCACTAACCGACGTCACTAATCACTCCAAGATTTTGTTTGTTGTCGCTTACTTGAACCTTCTAATAATTTTAATTAACATTTTTTTTATTCGTTGAATAAAAATATTTTAATTTTTAGCAATTTTAGTTTAAAAAAAATAAAAGTACATATGTAGGTACAACAAAACCATAAAAAATAATAATCAAATACATGCGTTAATATTAGGCAAATTTCATTGTTCTCATTCTCACGTAGATCGTAATAATATGAGTTTCTACAGAGTCAAAGTTATATTAGTACTTAGCTAGTTACCCAATCCATTTATAATCGTGGTCTGGGCGAAACAGATATTAAAATAAATACACGTGTTTTGCCAGAGATTTGAGTGACTATCACTCTAGCAACTTCGCCGCGAGAAATTGACATTAGGATGATAATAATATGTTAGGTTTTATGAATACGATAGAGTTGTGCGTACAAGTTTGCGAATTAGTGCAATGCGGTCTCTACGTGTAAATAAGTAGTGGTAATGCTTGAGAGAGGTAAGCAGACTCACAATCCCAGACATTCACTCCATGGACATAAAGTAGAAACCATTAAGTTCAAGTTAAGGAAGATTTTTTAAGGGAACGGAATAGAAGTGAGCTGACTACCAAAAGAGAATCATATCCAAAAATGGAAATAAAAATCACACCAATATCTTCAGAGCCAATAAAGAACTATAGTTGGTTTTCAATGTCTGAAAGGCTTTGGATAAGTTAAGAGCCGGTGTTCTAAAATGCAACATTGATCTGAAAAAAGTGAGACGACATAGTTGACGAAACAGTTTTAATATGTGAATGTGGTAAGGTATAGGATGCCACTCATACGATGATTTGAAAAAGATTAACAGCGAATTACATAGCATGTCCTACTATAGTTTAAAATGGAAATAAAGCTTTACAAATTTCTCATAAGATTAACACTATAGAGGTAAATTGCCGAAGCTTTAAAAAAAAGATGAGATGTAGCTAAACATATTTGAATTTGAAGAGAATAAAATATTGACAAATACAAGTAGTGAAATGAATCTCCGAATTAACCATGCCCCAACATGTTCTATTGTATCATAATAATAATTATGGCTTCTGAAAAACCAAATACTATCAAGGAAAACCAACTTTCTATAAAAGTATTAACGTATGTTTCAAAATCATGGGTACTCAATAAATAGGACGATAAAAGATGGATATTTTTGAAAGGAGAGTGCATCTAACAATCATTGGAGATATTATAGAATATGGTATTTGGAGATCGAGATATAATGAACAGCATGATGCTTTTTATAGGGGCGAAAATAGTACACTACGTAGTATATGAAAATGCAGAGACTATGGAATATGGAATGGATATATGGAATGTCTGAGGAGTTACCAGTTAGACGGGCTATGTACTTATACCCTGAAGGCAAAAGAAAACCTGGACAGCTAGCTGTACTTGAGATGGCTGGATTGTGTCACGAATGAGAATGCTTTGCTAAATTAACTGAAAAGCATCGACGCTGAATCGTCTACGGCGGAGAGAGTTATTAGGAGGTCAATGCCCGTCAAAAGTTGCAGTGGAGTTGTACATAAGATGGAAATTGGCGAGGTACGTTAAACCATTTCTCGGTGATGGAAGATACCCATGACCTGGCATTTCTTCAATATACCAAAAGAAAACAAGAGAATTAAAATATATAATGTGATACTTCGACTATGTAATAAAATACACAGCTTAGATAAGATAAAGAAGAGCTTGCAGAAGACATAGGTGAGTGGAGTTGACCAAAACCGCCAAAGTAATGACGCCGTTTTTAAGTATGTGTAAGCCAATATTAAGACATTAGTTATTTATTTTGAAAAGAGTATTACGGCATTACAGCGATTGACCAACGCGCCATAATACATAATAAATACAAAATTATAAAAATATCTTAATTAGAAATAACAACTAATATAACAAGACAGTAGAAAAAACAGCATGTGTTTATGTAAATATTTAAAAAACATGATAATAATAATATACAATTATAAATTTAACCTATTTGGCACGTCCACAAACATTATATAGTTAATAAAAAATAAATCAATCTTTATGGTGCCATCAAATAAGTTAATCGCACGATACACAGCATCATGAAGTAACGAACTCGTAAAGTATTCGCAAACGGTAGATGATAAGTAAGCACTTTCTTTAGACCGTGAAGATTTTTCGTTTTTCTTTTATATTGAACAGCATCGCTCAGTTAAAGTAAGTGTGCTAATGTTAAGGCAATGTTAGCGTGGATTACTAAAAATTAAAAAGAGTCACAACTAGGGAATCCAATCCCGAGCCAAAATTCTGATCCCGGGATTTCGGGATTACAATTTGACAATCCCGGGATTGGCATTTTTTTCGATTGTTAATATAAAATTTTTATATTCACAAATAACATTGATAAAATCGGTCAAAAATAAATCTAGTAATAATTTATACTATTTAAGACATTTATTGTTAATATTGTATACGTTCAATCTTGGAAATACATAAGTTTAATGGAGTAATTAATATTGTAATATAAATAATAATGCGAATTTAATATGAGATTGCTGTTTCTGATAGTAAAGACTAATCGAATGGATTAGCGAGATTTAAAATAGTAAAGCAAATAATCATGGCGTACTTATGGCCTTTCCGCTTCATAAATCTAATTAGTCAGCTAAATATGAAACTGCCGTAAAACGTGAGATCATGGTGGAATTATTTTGTTAAAAGTGCGAAGCATTGTTTTTTTCAATCTTTCTCATTTTTAATAATTTATATGAAAAAATAAAATAAATCGGCAACTTACACATGGGTATAAATCAAACTTCACTCAAACTCAGTTTATTTCTAATGTAGTTATTTTTTATTATAAGTATTTTTTCTGTTATATTTTTGCTTTTATTTTATGTTCCATAAAAATTGATAAAAAATCAATCCCGAAATCCCGGGATTATGTTTATCAATCCCGGGATTCATAGGTATCGAAAATAGCTCGGGATCCCGGGATTGGAATCCCTAGTCACAACATTCAGGAGCCATCTTATATAAAATATTATTTTTAATTAAAATTATTGTTAGGTTGAGACGTAGGGTAAGAGGTACAATGATGGGCCAGTTAAGCGAATGGCTTGCTTTGGTTGGTCAGAATAACCTTATAAATGGGGTTTTATTGAAATGCATTTTTTTTCGTGTTTAAAAAGCATGTATATTGATATTTATGTATACATATTTTATAATACCAAACATGGTTATTACGAGTACAAAAAATATAAAAGAAAAAAAAACGCAAAAACTACGTCGATCGGCCACACTCAGATAGTAATCGACCACTTTCCAGACAGTGATCGGCCACCCGTTTTTTTTTTAAACTGTACCCGTATAAATACTTACCTTTTTATACTAATATAGAACGTTAAAATATTGCAAAACATAAAACTGTGTTATTTATTTTTTTTATTCACGTGAACTGTTGTAGAAATATTATCATTGAAATATATGAAATATTGACAATAAATTCTATTAAGATTTGAATGCCGGGTATTCACTAGCAAGTCGTAACTAGGGATCCAATCCCGAACCAAAATCTTGATCCCGGAATTTCGGCATTACAATTTGACTATCCCGGGATCCCGGGTTGTCTTTAGTGTTTACATATTATATGAGATTAATATTTCTGATAGTAAATACGTAATGAATGGATTAAAATTTTTAAAATAAGTAAATCATGGTTTATGACCTTTCCACTTCATAAATCTAATTAGTTAGCCAAGCCTAATATGAAACTGTCGTAAAACGTATGAGATCATGGTGGAGTCACTTTGTTAAAAGTGCGAACCATTGTTTTTTTCCAATCATAAATTGGCAACACATGGGTAATAAATCGACCTTCATTCAAACTCAGTTTATTTCTAACGTAGTTATATGTTATTAAAAGTGTTTTTTCTGTTATATTTTCGTTTTTTGTTATTTTCCATAAAAAATAATAAAGTTAGTTTGGGTTAGTTTAGGTTAAATTAGGTTGGGTTAGGTTAACCTAACAAATAATCCAGTTTATCGGCTATTTTCAAAATGTGTTTTCCGCTGTATTCCTGATAACCGAACAGTACCAAAAAAATCAATCCCTAAAGTTTCGGGATTATGTTTACCAATCCCGGAATTCATAGGTATCAAAAATAGTTTGGGATTCCGGGATTGGAACCCCTAGTCGTAACTGTGACCGTTGCAGATATTATAGTAACCAGTACGCCAAATAATTAGTTCGCGGACCTAATAAATAATTATTTTGCATCTAGAGTTGGTTTCAGTATCTGGAACGGTTACAGCTACGGCCTGCTAATGAGTACCCGGCTGAAAGCTGCACATGATCCTGATACAACGTCATTGGTCATAAACATGCCGCATAAGCATGAAGTTTGCTAGTTTTGACAGAAAATATGACGTAGTTTGAGCGACGCCGACCGAGAAAGAAATGATGCAATAATCTTCATGTAAGAGTAGTTGGAAATAAATTCAATTTTCCCTATGTAATTCGTGCGCAGTAAGAAGTAATCTCAATCTGCGGAATTTCAAGGTTAAGTTGATCGACTATTCACTATAGCAGGGATGGCGAACCTTTTTACGTACGCATGCCAAAATTTCCCAAATAATATTTTTCAACTGCCTGATGTGCCAAGCAGTTATTTTTTTAGAGCGAAAAATTTTTTTTAGTTTAAAAATAAATAGTTTTTAAGAGTTCTATTAAAAAGGTTTAAAAATTACAATTGAGTTATTGATATTATATCTTTCACCGTATTTCTAGCCGAAGGCATATCTTTTCATCTTTGAATATTTTTTCCTTGTTTTCAGATCACTCAAGAGATCCTGGAAGTATTTAGACTACTCTTCTTTCATATTATATTCTCCATCACTGAGCGGTTTTCCATTTTTAGAGATTATGTTTGAGGTTAAATAACGAGCAGTTACGCATGGGTGTGTCGTCATTATTTTTTAATATTATATATAAGTACATAGTTCAGTATATACTTATTTGTAAAACTTTTTATTAAAAAAAAACATTTTTTAAATACTTATAGGTATATAAAAGAGTAATATTTCTTTTCTCTTCAAAATGAAACATTCGCGTGCCATGCAAAATCATCTCACGTGCCACTGGTGGCACGCGTGCCATAGGTTCACCATCCCTGCACTATAGTGATACTATCGATCTATCATAGCCGATTTGATTAATTCAATATTACATACTATTATTATCACAATTTTATATCATGTTTAGTCGACTCTAATACATTGAATAAAGAAATCGGGAGCATCAGTTGTTTGTTCTCCCGAGGAGCAGAACTAACCTGCCATTGGTGATGCCAATTGGGAGGGCAATATGTTCAACCAAATTGCTTCGGATTTTGATATATTCTACCTACGTGAGGATGAGTATATGTGGATGTTGTTTTATACATTTTTAAAATAGGGTCCACTTAGCTCATTCGGTGTTCTTCCATGCTTCCACGCACCGACACATTTGCAATTATTTTAATGAAATTAAATATAGTTTGGACAATTTACACAGTAATGCAGTGTGCACTTTAAGGGGGATGTCATCAAAAGTTTCGTTTTTATAGAGCCATCTATTCCCCGAATTACAAAGCATATAGGTCAAAATTATATCAGAATCTAATTCCAATTACAATCCAATTTGAATGAATCTTCGAGGCATCTTATCTAGATGTCACTGTAATTATATATTAATAAAAAATCTAAAAACAGGTGATATAATTACAGTTATTATTTAAACAATGGTATATATATTTTTTGCATTTTATTTCAATCGGACTTTTTTATATTTTGTCAGATTATTATAAAAATATACGTGGACCATCGACCTGGTAGTAGGTACCTTATAATAATTACTTATGTGAGTTTAATTGGAATGGATTGGATTGTATTAGAATTTGGATTTTATAGTAATATTAAAAAAATATATACATATAATAATATTGTGTAATGATATTTATATGTGATAACAATCTGTGAATTATTGACATTCTCATAGTAATGAAGATAATTAATTAGGTATGGAATCATTAGACCATACACACGATCTCCATAAAAATGGCGTCATAGACTATTTTACAACACATTTTTAGAAAATAATGATTAGGTTACCTAAGTAAAAATATAAATATTATCAATACATTATTAGAACAATCCGAAGATGACAGCCGGTTTGGTGATTTGAAAATAATTAAATATACCTACCCAAAACATTGACAATAATAATTTATTCTCATCATAAGAAAATATACCTAACATCTGAATAGAATAGACCCATAGGGACTCAAAACAGTACGTCGAATGTGTTGATAATTTATTTTTTCTGGCATTCACAAAACGTAGGTAATAATAATAAATGTAGGCAGGCACACTGCACACTGCAGGGTTTATTTGGAAAGCATCTGTCAGTCGTGCAGGTACCTACCTAGTAATATATCAATGCTAGCTGCCATCAATGCTGGCTGAATTGGCTGGACAGGGAGGGAACTCAGAAATATTTTTTTTCTTTTCTGTGGTCTCGGACCATCGCAAAAAAGCAACGTTGCGCCAGTTTTGATTTGTGACTAGGTATAAATATGCCAGTCGAGATTATTTTTGGTAGGTAAATACTTCTGATTACTTATACAAATAATGGAAACTGGTTAAGTGAAACCAAATAAGGACTGATCTAATTATTTAAATCTGAATAGGTATATCCCAAATTAATTTTATAATTAATTTTGACATTATTTAGTTTGCAGATATTTTATAAGTAATGTTTTGCTACTTAGCTACTTACAAACATTGTATCAATTTTATTTTCGATGAATATATATTAAGTAGGTATGTTAATTACTTAACACATTGACTGCTGATTAGATAATTGCTTTTTAATTACCACTTTTAAATAATATGCTAATTATGTCGATTGGCCACCTAATCGTTACGCACTAGGTACGTCTTTAGTGTCCAAGTCGATATGCCCTGGATCGAGGGGCCCTGGCATCCCCCAAACATGAAAATTATCAGAATGATTTTAAACATTGAAATTGAAAGCCAATAAACTATACCTTTGGGCTTAGGCCTTAGACAAATAAAAACACGGCAAAAAAATGATTTGTAATAATTCTCCATCAATCTTTTTAGAAAAATTTCTTAGATTTTAATTTCTAACACAAAAATTTCGAAAAAAACGAAAAAAACAAACAAAATTTTAGAAACCCAATCCCTAATGAACTGTCAAAAAATTCTCGGTGTCCAACTTAATTCAGGAGTGGTATTGGTCATGGCTGGGGAGGGCTGACAGGGCTCTAGTCTGGGGGCCCGGGTTGTGGGGGGTCCGGCGTGTCGGGTTGACCAGATAAGTGAGATAAACACACATCATAAAGTAGCTTTAATAGTAGAAAAAGTCGCCTGCGGCGCTATTACACTTCATGGCCATGAACATTTTCAATTACTTATATAATTGTGCAATATATTTTTTGATTATTACGTGTCGATACTCGACAGCTCCATTATTAAAGTAGATGTATTAAAAATCGTCAATAATTCACTGTATAAGTACCCTTAATTTGAACTAAAACACAATTTGAAAAACGTTAATGTAGTGTTTCACACTGCCTTTAATCTTAGCGGTAGGTAGGGGGGCCGCCAAATATCCTAGCCTGAGGGCCCGTTTCATGATGTGGGGACCATGGTCCAGGTAAACCGAGTGCAATAGACAAAAGACCGATAAACGATAAATTAGGCTGTGAAGAAGAAAAAGAGCTTATGGGACTAATTTACATTCTCCTCCTTTGGCCCCCCTCAATATTAAATCCTGGGTGCGCCACTGCTTATTGGGGTAATAATTAGATTCATTTGCGAAAATTCGCGTTCACATTCACTTGAAGTAATGGTAATAGAATTCAATGCATATAATATATCAAACGCGATAGTTTTTCAGGATATGTATGTCTTTTCATATAAGATGATTCAGGAAAATTAACTTGTACCTACCTACTACGTAAGCGCGAACATTATTTCGTCTAATTGCTTTTTTATAACTGAGAATGTCTCAGGAGCAGTTACCCAAACTGAGGTTGCCATGCACTCAAGTGTGCTTTAACCGAATTTATATGACTAGTCAAGAGTGGCCATGAAAGAAAGGAACACATAAGCAAAATTAAAAAAATTGTTAGCTCATACAAAGCTGATAATTATGAATTATCTAAGGAAGTAAAAACATCTTCACGTTGACAGTATGACGCCGCAAATTTTCTAAATGCAACAAATTGGCTTTTGTATCGGGCGTTTTACTTTTTTTCTTTATTTCCTATTTTTTTATTTAAGTAAGTACTTCAAAAATTATCGTTGTTAGTGTTATTATTATATAAAATCGCTGAAATTAATAAATAGATACCTACCTTAACAATATAAGTTTTAATGAACAATTGTATGTGTTTGTTTGTGGGGGGGGGGGGGGTGTAAATTTACCACACCGGCTGACGGGTGACACCAACCCTATTTACGCCACTGCTCAAATGCGTGAATTGATGATCCGCACACACACAATAGAAAAATTAGAGGGAACGTTGCTAGCAGTGTATTGAAATTGACTGATGAATGTTTGCTTTATTTTATCAATATACAAGTAAACAAATGAGAAGACGGCTTAATATAAATGCTAACATAAATTTCTCAAATTGTTTCAGACCATTCGTAATAAAATATGTTACCATATGCATGCATACTAACCGCACGTATCTACATACGAGGTAGGTACCTATTATTCATGCGAACTAGAATCTAATACAGATGACAGTTATTTCGGTATCGCACGTTGTTGCCGCTAGAGGCAGCACGTCCTTGACCGACTGTATTTGATTGGAAATTAGTAAATAACATAATAAATATAAATTAAAATATTACGTTAAATATATCTAAAAAGTAAGAAAAATATATTGAACAGGCCCACGTTTTCGCTTGATGCAATTATTGAAAATTGAACATTTTTATTTTTCGTAAAAATCGATTGATTTTAGATTGAAAAAAAAACATTAAAACTATAATTAATTGACAAGAGAGATTCACTAGTTCCAAGAAAACTTATTAAACAACATTAAATCGATAATTTTGTTTCAAGAAATTACTTGGAACAATAAATATTTATTTTAGTAAAACCCTTATTTTTAGCCATTTTTTCAAATTTGTCGCTTTCTCTTTGAAATAAAAAAATATATTTTATTTTTCCCATTGTATTTAGATAGGTATCGATCGATTAAAATATGTTTAAAGCTTTAATTTGATAATGAATTTCTATGCCTCTCCCCCTTAATCAAAATAATATTCAACGAGACCACGCATCGCAACTTCTCGCGAAGCATTTCAAATTTTCGCCCAAATATGACCATACATTTAATCAACAGTTGTTTGTTAGTATTTTTGCACGTGTTTCCTATCCGAATACTAGAAAATATGAATATTAATTGTAAAATTTGTCAAAAAATTTTCGTTTAGAAATATTTGAATAGATACGATGTTAAATTGTTTACTAGGCTTTATATTTAAAAAAGTATTTAAATCTAAATTTTACGTATTCTGAAATTGCTATCGATTCCATCCAAGCGCTTACCTTTAATATAATGATAGTTTTTTTTAACTTGTTATTTTATTGATCACATATTATATTGTTTCTTGTATTGTTTGCACATATGGCGGTAGCTTTGCCTTAAATTTTTGATATCGGAAACATTCGCAGTTTGTAGTGCCCGTTCCGTTTTTGGCGATGCCGAATCGTGGTTGCCAATCTTCACATTACTTTCACCTGCGTTTCAGTTCGGATCGAAATAAGCATTAGTGAGTACTTCGGTAAACATTTTAATTACCATAATTCAAGGTAGACATTAATAATATTTGTATAAAGAAACTATGACGTGGTCAAAACCAGTGGCGTGGAGTACAAATATTGACCGCAAATGCAAAAATCACGCAATATACCTCTTGTAAAAAAAAATATTTTGTCGGTTATTATTATTATGTTACCACAATTATCATCGTTAGCCAGGGTTGATTAATTGTAAGATGAAGGCATCTCCATAGCTCCTTCACTCATCTCACTCTCTAGTTCTTTCCCGTACAGTTTACGTTTTAACAACTCGATGATGATGATCTTCTGTGAACAAAATAATATAAATTTTAAGAATTTAATTAACTTCAAATATAGTATATTTGACAGATATTTGGCTTCCCTTGTCCAATTATGACCAATACTTTTCACAATCTAATAATGCGGGAAGTACGCCACTGCGTCCAACTTTCTGGTGATTGACGGAGTCAGTGAAAACGAGATCCGGCTATACTATACATACCTACGTAATGTCAAGTTTATTGAAGCAATGCGGTCTATTCGTGGTACGCCTGCGGTGGAGGAATGGCATGCGTCTTCTTCTGTAGCCGTGGGGTGTGGATTCAAATCATACGCCTGAAAATTTCAGGTTTTTTAAAAGTGTTTACCCAATGGGTACAAAGACCACCTTAATACTACCTGAATTTATGAACTCATTCAATTCGGCGGAAATATCTGGTAGCAAAGAACTACGGCCAAGAACAAGGGTCATCCATGAACACTATACATAGGTACCACATAATTTAAGTTCATTTTTGACGTCCTCCCCACCAATTGTCACATTTTGTCAGAAAATTCCCCCATTAGTCAAAAATATCAATATCGATTGAGAGCATAACATAGAGTTTAAATTATAATTGGAACTGAAATACCTAACGGGTAAGGAGAAGCAGGCAACCGATCTCGAGTAAGGAAGAATACGGGAATAGTAAGGAATTTAAACACGTGTCAAGAATACGTCATACGTCGAATACTGACAACTGCTCATGGTTTATGCATTGACGCTCTTTTAATATTGGTGCATTACACACACTATTGAACGTCTATAATAATGGTTCATTTTCGTAGGACACTCACACATTCAAAACCCTGCGACAATATTTACTGTATTGGGATTATAGTCTATCGGAATTATATTTATTGTCTGTTCTGTGCTCATATCCCTTTCATTAGAAATCGTCACATTCTATCAAATACCATCCCTCTTAGAGGGTGACGTCATATATGAACGACCCCACAGTGCAAAGAGTTAGGGGAGGCCTTCTTTCAGCAGTGGATTTAGCTCGGTTAATAATAATGAATGATGGTAATATATAGCTGGTATTTATAATATATGTGTCCGACAATGAACAGCAAAATAAACAGATTCGGTTCAGTCGCGTGTGCTTGTCATATAATAAACAAACGTAAGTACTCTCTTTTTTATATAAAGTGTTACGGAATAGAGTATGCGTTTTATAACTTTGCACTTTTTGCACCTTTTACTACACTGATACGCCTCTTTCTCTGATTACCTCGCATAGAATTAGATCAGATGATATTCACTTGTAATAATATTATATGTAGTAAAAAGAAAACAAATAATAGATAATAAATGTTAAAAAAATATTTTTAGAATATATTACATCATTTTAAGCATAGAGCCAGAGTGCAAAGTTATGAAGCATATCAATGGCGAAGGGTGGAGGTGGGCTGTTAAGATCCGCCGTAAATAGTCCACACTAAACTTTGTCAGTCATAATATGTATTTGTTTTCATTGAAATAAGACTACAGTTTATAGATGGTGTTGGTTAGTTTTTTAAATTCAATTAAACCCTGCGAACCAAACCATAATAGGTAATAGTCAAAAAATACTCGTATATCTATCATAGTTTGGTTTAGGCAGGGCTTAATGAAGTTAAAAAAAATAATCAACAGCATGTGTATCTAATATGTTTTTCTAATTGAACGAAAACATATAAATATGAATGAAAAAGTGTGCACAATTTTGTCGGATTGCCCAAAATATACCAAAATTATTATGGTATGGTTTCGGCAAAGTTAAATTTATTTTTAAAAATTAACCTACACCATCTGTAAATTGTAGTCTTAAATCAATAAAAACAAATACGTATGATTAACAAAGTTTAATGTGCACTATTTATGTCGAATCTTAACAGCCTATCTCCACGCTTCACTACTGAAGCATATAGGTACTCTACACCCCCAAAATATAGCAATTTTCACCAATATTATTTATTTATTCAATAGTATTTCACTAAACTGTGCTCACATAAGATTGTTAAATTAATAATAATAATAATAATAATATATACAAAAACATGTGATCTAAAATCATTTACTTATAAGTAAGTTCATTTATTTAAATTATAATATTCATTACCGAAATGATCCACTAATGACTAAGTAAAGGGAAAGTGATTGTTTTTGTACACCAAATTTCACTTTCATTCATCAGGTCTGATTTAGAAACGCATCTGTCGTAAATACAAATGAGCAGATAGAATTATATTTTTACACAATCTAATTATGCCGTTACAGCAGTGTTGCCAACCGTACTATAATTATAGTATTTGTACTATAATTTAGGCCCACTTACTATGTACGATATAAAACAGGTATAGTACGCCTAAAATACTATAATTTTGAATATCGGAAAAATATGTAAAAAGTACTAAAATTTCGATATTTCCGTTTGATAAATTTGTGAAAAGTACTATAATTTTGCAACATAAAAAGATTTGAAAAAAAATGCTCGGAGAACGTAAAAAAGTCCCTTGACTTTGGTTTAAAATGAAATATCTTTAATTCTTCGTATAAAGCATTTTTGATCCGAAGAGGTACCTAAATAAAAAGGGGTCTCAGAGTTTCTCAAATTCTCTGCTATTTTTTTCTGAGAAACAAAAAACATTTACAACAGACGACAACGCGTACTATATTTTTTCCTCAAATACTATAATTTTGGAGGCTCTGTACTATAATTCTACTTTCAAAAGATGGCAACACTGCGTTACAGTAACATTAGAACAAGTTCTTTTTCCGAGACGGGCAGATTACAGTATACAAACTTATAGATACATAGAAGTCAATATTATAATCGTCGGCTTAATTTGGTTGGTCATACATGCCATTAAAATATTACTATTTTACATATATTATACATGATGAAATAAATAAATTTAGCAACCGTTTAGTCTGATATTTTATATAAAACACAACATATATTGGTGGTAGGTATCTGCTTACTTACTGAGTACTGGATTTAGTTAGACTGTGTTGTATGGTTATAATATATTTTCTCAGAAGTGTTTTTCAAAATTATATATGTTCAATAAGTATATTAATTTCTAAGACTGCATTTGCTCTAATATTCTTACTCCATTTTTATTAATTAATAATACAGTATACCCACACGTGCTAAATAGATTCTCAATTTCAGTCAACATTATGCTAACATGATATTTCGGAATGATAAAAACACAACAGATTTACTAATGAGTTTTCATGCTTCAGATCTCACGATTTAAAAAAAAATCAGCTTTATGCGCTAGATTTTAAATTTAATGTAACTGTTTTACCATCTAAATATTTATTCGACCAAAAAATAGAACAAAGTAGGCACATAATGTTTACATGTATAATCATTTTATTTTAATAATGCACCCATTTTTCTATCTTATAAGTGATAATTTATTTAATGATACGTTACGCGTTGAATTTTGATTAAGTATGTATTTTGGCTAATAATATAATGCGTGATTTAGTTAATTTCTACACAATTAATAATAGCAATTAGACATTGCAACCAATTTAGAAGAGCAAACACATTAATTGGTAATTGGAATGATTGAGGCTAATATAACGTGGTTTAGATTTAATTTTTTGTTTTCTTTGAAAATACTATTGTGATTATACG
Source organism: Rhyacophila brunnea (assembly GCF_057557595.1). Classification (NCBI taxonomy): domain Eukaryota; kingdom Metazoa; phylum Arthropoda; class Insecta; order Trichoptera; family Rhyacophilidae; genus Rhyacophila; species Rhyacophila brunnea. Next base: position 5,524,132 of record NW_028232763.1, on the reverse strand, counting down.
CAAATACTAGAGGTGGGAAAACTGTTCGATTTTGAAGACTAAGTATACTTACTACCAGTATAAAAACAATACTTACTATCAAAACTTGTTCCAAAATACTTAGTAGTATTTGGAATACTATATAGAGCGGTTGGCGTGCGTATGCGACAAAAGTCTCATACTAAACTGGAACTAAAACTTAACTCCATATTAGTATTTGAAATATCGGCTTCAATAGAATCTCTAAAAATACACTGAGCTGAGCTTCTCAAAATGTCCCATTTATTATAAAATTTTGAACACATTTTAAATAATTTATGAGTTGTTTTTATGTTATGTTATAATATTCTTGTTAACATAAATTGAATAACAATGTTTTTTTTTTATTGTAAACTGCGTCACCTCAGTCACCTCACCACATTTCTGAGGGAATAATTTGCTGCTACAGAAAATTTATGACCTATTTGTTCATACATAAGATGATGTCATTCGCATGCATAGACTAATAAATTTAAATATAATTTTATTCAAGTGCTACCTCGCTCGCGCGCATTTAATGTCAATAGTATTGAAAGTCTACCAACTAGCCAGCGACTCGCGATGACATCATCACAAGTTTTTCAGAACAAGTTTATTGGGCCACACGTACTGAGTATGGGTAGTTTCATCCTATACTTGAGTACATAAACTGGTGACAGTATTTCCAACTCACCTCTAGCAAATACTGTAAAAATATTTTGGAAATACCAATTTAAAAAATCTGGGAATACAGTCAAATAGTGGTGAAGGGTAGAGGTAGGCTGTTAAGATTCGACATAAATAGTGCACACTAAGCTTTGTCAGTCACACGTATTTGTTTTCATTGAACTAATACTACAATGTGTAGATAGTATTTGTTAGTTTTTAAAATTCAATCAAACCCTGCCTAATCCAAGCCATAGTACGATAAAAAAATATTCGTTTATCCATTAAATATTTTTTACCGATTAAGATTTGGTTTAGGCAGGGCTAAATGAATTTTAAAAAACCAACCAGCACCATCTGTAATATTATGAAATCTTAATTTAACGAAAACAATAAGTTTGACTGATAAAGTGTGCACTATTTTTGTCGAATTGCTCATAGAAAATCAGTAAACTCTAAAGTTGAGCCAGAGCTCCCTCAGTTTGTCTGCCTGCGCTGGACTGAACCGATCCTGATTATTATTATTAAATTTTTATTTTAAATACAATTACCTGTTAGTTTTCGAACAACAAATTTCAGCCTCCACAACTAAATCAGAAGGTACCCAGGGTGTAAATACATTTTTTTTAAAATTAATTAAAGTTCTCGACATGTCATTAATAATTTTATGGTTAAATAAACAGTATATTTTTCTCTCGTGTCAAAACTTTCTATGTCGTAAAATATTTATATATATTCAATATACATAGACACGAAGTATATTATATGTTTAAAAACTTTCACCGTACTGTTTAGACTTATTACTATTCTTTATAATATACGTGTTTTAATCGACCAAAAATACTTCAATGAAAGGTGTCGTGACCTTATCGTATACGGGCGTAAAGCTACTATTAGTCAAAGTCATTTAAGCATATAGCGTCTTTATGCAAAGGTAAAAAAATATTATCTCTTACAATGACGAACTCTTTGTTAAATTAATGCTACAGGTGAGTTAAAACTTAAATAGAAAAGAAAATACGCCAAGTAAATTATGGTTCTTTATTTTATATCATATTCAGATAGTGCTATGAGAAAATTAATCCGACAAAGTTTTTATATATATCGACTGTGGAAAGGAAAAAGGGCGTAATCCGCACAGATTAAATTTTACTTTACAAGTTAAAATACAAAATAGACAAAACCTTGAAGTGCATAATAATTAAATATTTGGTTTTTATTTTTCTAATCTGATATTAATTATTGAGTTAATAAAAGAAAACCAACAAAATTGATGGTTAAGTCGTTTTTCCCAAGTCACTTTCTTCTTTTAAAAAAATAATTAGTAGCTAAATTTAGATAATAAATCGGCATTTGCAGCTTAAATGCTTTGTACACAATCTGTATTTAGTCGTGTACAACGTTATTATGCAATAAAAACTATTTAAAAAAAAACTTAGGGTTACGCCCTTTTTCCTTGCTACAGTCGATATATATAAATCGTCAAGCCATTAGCGAGCTTACTCGCAATTTATTCTCAACGTAGTGTATAATATTCTCTGTATGTTCATGTATATTTTCAAAACAATATTTATCATTTTAGTATAAAAAAATCAATAAACATATATTTTTTTTAAATTTTAATCATTCATGATGAGATTACTCGCGGGACAAAACTGATATATAGCGCATTTGGGCGCCTGAATAGTATCTTTATAAGTAATTTCCTATTGTGACTAAAGCGTAAAGTATTCATTAATATAATTATTGTAATACCGGTGCTATTGTATGCATGTGCAGTTAATGTAAGAGTAATAATAAAATAGGAATTGGCTAGACATGTAACTTGGTGAGTGAACAACCGCTCGATAAATGCAGCCGTAAAGTGGTACCCAAGAGATTACAAATGAATACAGGGACACCGTGAAATCCACTGGACCTTTAAAAATATTAAGTTCAACGAATATACGTGGTAGGTAGCAATGAAATAGAGTCTGAAATGAGTGGAAGGAGCTTGGTAGCTAGAAAATTCCTTCATTTAGTAGTAGATTCACTAAATAAATACCTATAGATACTATCGTCAGTATACTATACATCCTGAAGCGGGCCCCCAGGCTAGGATCTTTGGCGGCCCCCCCTACCCATCGCTAAGGATAAAGGCACTGTGATGCTCTACAGTAGCCGTTTTCCAAATGGTGTACGCAGTAAAAATAATGTGTATATTTAGTGTTTTTTTTGTATCTTTTAATCCATCCATTTGAATTATGGGGTTGTCGAGTATCGATACACAATTAAAATTTTTATCGTACAAGCACATAATTTCAAATAATAACGTTATTGAAGGAAAATAGCGCCTTTTTTTTTTTTTTACTATAAGAGCAAATTTGTGATGTGTGTTTATCTCACTTATCTGGTCGAGTCGCCACGCCGGGCCCCTCCTGAGTCCGGGCCTCCAGGCTAGAGCCCTATTAGCCCCCCCCATGTGGGGGCCATGATCGACAGACAGAAATACGATTGCGTGAAAAATGTGAAGACACGTCGTCTTACCACTATTGGAATGGTCGAGGGCTTTCAATTGCCATGAAAATTAAGCTTGTGCAAACATTAGTGTTCTCTATATTCTTGTACGGTACCAAATCATGGACCCTGAAGGCGAGCGAGCGGAAGGAAATTGATGCATTCGAAACGTGGTGTTGGCGTCGAATGCTTCTTATTTCTTGAACAGAACACATGGCGAACCTTTCAAACATTCAAAGACATATTGGACATATTATTTGACGCGCACTGGATAATCTGAAAAGACTGCTGGTTTTTGATAGCAATTTAGCGATCGAGTAAAGAAGCTTACTTCGGACAGCAGTAGCTTTACCCTGAGAGAGGCAGATGACCAAACCGTAAGAAGATAACTGGATTTCAGGGTGGTCTTTAATTAATGTAAGGGGTTAATATTTGTAATTGTTTAACTATAGATTGATAAACAGAACTATTTTTATGGTTGTTTTATTGTATGCATTTGTAGACTGTATTACATTTTGAGGATGTATGTATTCATATAAATTGTATTAATTTAGTTATATATGTGAATTTGGTATTTAATAGTTTTACGTCTTTCTTGGACAAACACAGTATGCGGGGAACGACTATTTTATAATTGAGTGAACTGCTTGATTGAAAGGTTTGATATTGACTGAATTTTATAATCTAATAATATAATATAAGTTCGAGTGACGAGCTAAGATATGATGTTTCGAAATGTTTAAGCCCTCAGAGATATTGTAATATAATAATATACAAAAACTATACAAAAAAAATCGGAATTGTTTATTTCAAACCAAGCCTACAAGAAGAAGAATCTTTCAAAACACTGTGTTTAAGACGGCGAGGTGTTCCAGAAAGGATGGAAAAAACTGATCTAACTTTTCCTCAGATAACCAACGCTCCTTTACCGAGTAGCCAAGATAAAAATAATGACCTTATATCTCTATTGCCGCTAATTCCAACTATATCTCATGACTTTTATCACCAACTGCCCTCTAGGAACATACCTGATATTCATCCAGATTCAGTGGAAACATGAAAACTAGAAGAAATAATAATTATATTTAATTTTCAATGATTTATGTATTTTTTAGTGTTTCATTTGTATCTTGGTGGATTTTTGAAATAGTACAATTTTGTTTTTTGTCTCCTGGTTCTTTTTATTCTTTCATTTTTTATAATAGATTAGGTTCCAGTTCGTAATAATTAATTATATTCAATAAATCTGGTATTCCTTGATAAAAATCAAATGTTTTCAATATTATTATAATTTTTTTTAATGTTCTAATACTAGGCCATAATCACATTAGTCAGCCAAACAAGAAAAAAACTCATGTGTATATACACATAAGTTAGCTATTTACTTTATTTTAAATATCTCATACGGTCTTATGAATTCATTACATATAAAGAAACAAACTATATACTGAAAAAAAATTAATTGAATTAGAGATGGGAAAACTGGTCGATTTTTAAGACTAAGTATACTTACTACCAGTATAAAAAAATACTTAGTATAGAAACTTGTTCCAAAATACTTACTAGTATTTGGAATACTATATAGACTGTCTGGCGTGCGTATGCGACAAAAGTTTCGTACTCAAGTGAAACTAAAACCAACTCCATTTGAAATACGTATCGGCTCAGGGAACTCAGACTGTGTATGAATTCTTCAATAGAATCGCTAAAAATACGCTGAGCTTCGCTTCTCGAAAAGTCCCATTAATTATAAAATTTTAAACACCATTTTAAATTTATGAGTTATTTTTCTGTTAGGTTACAATATTCTTGTTAACAAAAATGAATAACAATGATTTTTTTATTGTAAACTGCGTCACCTCAGTCACCTCGCCACATTTCCGAGGGAATAATATGCTGCTACAGAAAATTTATGACCTATTTGTTCACACATAAGATGATGTCATTTGCATGCATAGGCTAATAAATTAAAATATAGTTGTATTTGAGTGCTACCTCGCTCGCGCGCATTTAATGTCAATAGTATTGAAAGTTTACCAACTAGCCAGCGACTCGCGATGATATCATCACAAGTTTTTTGGAATAAGTTTATTGGGCCACACATACTGAGTATGGGTAGTTTCATCCGAAACTTGAGTACACAAACTAGTGACAGTATTTCCAACTCACCTCTAAATTGAATAGCAAAGCTTTCTTGAAAAAAAAAAGATATTCACAAAAAAACACTCTCCTAAAAAATGTTGTTTTTTGACTTATGTGGTTTTACACCCCGACCACAGATATTTCGTTGTAGCACATTATTTTGTTTCCTTTATTACATACAAATGTGTTTGGTCAATATGTATGGTTTGTAAATTATGCGGAAAAAATCGGGGCGTGCATAAAGTTAAGATTACCAATGATAACACTTTCAATGACAAAATGGATTATCAATAATTTATACAACGTGTTTCTAATTAGTAAATAACAACTGTTTCCCGACATCTGAAAAAATCGACTTTGAGCTAGATATTAGAAGGATTACATAATATGATGTTTTTGTGTTACATATAAAATTTGTTTTAAATTTATGTAAGAAGCCAGTATGCAGTTGTACTGGTGCAATAGTTTCATAATATTATCATTTGGTAAAGAAAGATTTTATGATCCATGCAAAAATATAGGCAATAAATATTTAATTTAATTTTAGAACAGTTGTATTATAGCACATTCATTTATTTTCGTTAAAATATCCTTACGTATTAAAATAAATAGAAAAAGAGAGTAATGTAGTATTATAAATAATTTATTGAGTGACTAGTGGAGTTTATTAATGGTAAATAATATAGCTCATCACATCAATTTATCATGTTTATTTTGTAGTCTGATAAATTGATGATCATAATGTACTATCATTCTTTAATGTATAAAATATAGTACTTACTGCATTCTTTAGAGTGTAGGTGAACAAACAAATGATTAAAATGATTGACATTATGTGTATTGTGGTAGCTTCCATCATAACAGGCTTCCATCATAACGTAACTATTTTTTCAAGCAATGTATATGAGTTAATGAAGGCGTTCTTCTAGTTAATTATATTGGGGATTAAGTGTGTAGAACATGACATTGTGGTCAAATTATTAATCGATGTCTGCCTTTCAGGTCAAATGGTCAGTTATTAATCTTTCATAAAACCCCATTTCCTAAAAGGGCGAGAAGTATAATTGGGGTATAATATTTTAAATAAGGATCATGACAGCATTCATAATTTATAAAAGTTTATCAGATTATTTTCTATACTTGAGACATTTCATTCGGTAAAAAACTATATTCTTTACTTATATATTTTTGTGTGAATAAATCTTTATTTAAAAACTTGCAATTATCTACAATGGAGAACGTGTGTTTACAAAATAGTGATAGCTTTCATACATAGATGTCATTGTTAATTTAGAATAATAAAATACACATTTACAAATATAATTGGCTGGGCCAATTAAGGTCGTCTTCATCCCAATATTTTCCTTCTACCTCTAATCCAAATTATTGTCACCGTCCAGGCGCTCAACTCAATGATGGAGTCATCAGTCGATCGTGATTGATAAAGTGTTAGTTACACCAAGACAACGTGCGAGTCAAGACTTGTTACAGTTTGACTGACGTGAACGCAGTAATTCAATTCGCGAGTCTCATACAGGGTGACTCATAAGTGACGGTTCAGCCGTATTGCATAAAGACCGCCACGCATCACCACAGCAATAATTCAGTCACGAGTTACAGTTCGACCGTTGCGTTAATTACCGTAGTTCACCAAATCATAAATTCATTACCCACTATGTATCACCATTCATATAAAGACGGTTCCGGTTGATTCATGTGAAAGTGATCTGGGGGTCAGAATAGCGCCCCAAGAGCCAGCAGTCTAGACCAGCTTAACATTAAAGGACAGCGCCTGGACACATCACTACTTCGCTGTCCCTCACTAATATCCAAACCCCCTTTATACAGTTCACAAAAGCGCAGCAAATAATATCGATCGTCCAGTTCATTAGCCAGGCAACTCCAAAAAAATGAAATTTGAGTTAAATATGCAGTTTTGTGTAACATTTTACACTCTACCTGGTTCAGTACACAGATATCTCCAAAATGCCACCAAAAAATTCTAATGCCGATGAACTTATAAAGAATTAAACGAAATGTTGATATTATCTGGTTCATTAAGAGAATACTTCTAAATGTCCTCTCTATATGTCTCTAAAAGTACGTAATCTTTAAACACCTGTTGATAAAATATATAAAATTCGGGCATAAATCAATAATAAGTATTTGATTTTTTGGTGACCATTAGAATATTGCTTTTGTCATTATCTCAAAACTAGTTATTTGGAGTTGTCTGACTAATGAACTGGACGAACGATATTAGAAGTTGATCACACAGAGTAAACTGATCAAAAATTAATTTTAAAAATAAATGAGACTTTATACTGCGTCATTTTGCATGCTATATAGTAGTGCTCTGCAACCGGTGTGCCGCGAGACGATGCTAGGTTAGCCGCGGAGCATTGCTTCCAAAAAAAAAACACAAATAATTTTGTATATTATACAATACTTACTTAATAGCCAAATTTGCGTACATGGCTGATAATAAATACATTTGAGCACCTGCATGAACTTAATAAAACAATGCAAGGTCAGAATGAAAATATATTGACATCATCTGATAAATTAGAAAGATTTAAGACAAGAATCTCTACAAATATACCAAAGGACCTACCAGACCACCAATGAAAACAAGCAATTAATTTTGGATCCGTCTCAAAAACATTTAACTTTGCTTCAAAAGAAATTTCATCATTACTTTCATACAATCAATACGACTGGATTCGAAACCCTTTTGCAACCAATGCCAAAAATTCTATTCTAAAAACCGCGTATGGTATTTTCTGGATTTCGATTAATAGAGAATATCCTCGTATTTCTGACAAGGCTACCAAACTAACTAAGTAAGGCTAAAAACTTGTACGATCATTGAAACAAGCTATTTATTGATAATACAAATACATGGGAATAATAATGTACATTTGGTTCTGCGTCGTGTGTTATGTTTATTTAATTATTTATCAAATAAGTAGGTATGTAATGTAATTTTGGTGCCCCGTAGGCCCAAGCTCGGGGGAGTGGCGTGGCAGGTCAGGCAGATAAGTGAGATAAACACAAATTACAAATTTGCTCTAATTGCAAACTTCGCTGGCTTTAATATTTTAACACATACGATTTTGGGATACAATTTATTGTTATTATGTCAATACTCGACAAATAATTATTGTTCACCGAAAACTAACCGTAGTTCAAGTGAATGAATTAATAAATACAAATCGCTAAACATAGAATCAATACGATTTATTTTACTTCGAACATCATTTCAAAAACGCTATTTTAACGTATCACACTGTCTTTAACCTTAGCGATAGGTAGGGGGGGCGCCGAAGATTCTGGCCTGGGGTCCATGTTTTGGTGTATAAGTTGTTTTACGTGTGGTGTGCCGCGGAATTTTGGGAAGACCCTTTGTGTGCCGTGGGTGAGAAAAGGTTGCGGAGCACTGCTATATAGTCTTCTACTGATGGACCGTCTCTGGTTGCTGCCTGCCTCTTTTGGTTCTTTGTCTTTGATCGGAAAGGCATCGATGATCTGATATAGCTGGCCCATTAAATGGAGATGTACCTACTGCAAATTGTTCTCTAAGCGTCTATTAAAGACGGCACTTAGATAAGAATTAGAACATATAGAAAATGCAAGTCTTTAAAGGTCTGCGATATTATTTTGCATTGAAAAAGATCATACGTAAAATTAATAATTACCTTGTATGCAAGGCCCTAAGTGCGAATACTACGTTATAAAGTTACATAGTACTTTGTGAGAATTCTTTACGCAACGAATCGAATTCCATGAATTAGTTTCACGGCCAGGCTTTGAACTTATCATTAATGATTAATGATTACTGATTAGAGTGAGTATTATTATTTTTTAAGCTAATATAATATGAATGAGTTAGTGATGGAAATTTATTGCCGGAAGTAGGTCAAATATGAACGACGTATAACACAGAACCGTTGATTCTCGATTATGGCCGCATTGTCGGAGTTAATGACACTTATAAATGTGGTATTAAATAATTAATAATAAATCAATATTCGGTCACACAGAGTATTAATATTATAGGGTCATATTATAGAATGGCTTATCTAAAATTTACATTTACTTGTAATATAATTACGCTGACCAAATTACGTTTTTTCAGCAAATAAAATGCGTTGTGCATAATATTATTATTTATCTTGGACAACAAAAAATGTCAATTGACGGTGCTATGTAGTATATATGACGAGATTGGTCGCAGAACCAAACTGGTATGAGGTGCATTTGAGCGCCTGAATAGTATCTTCGAAAATGACCTCCACTATGTCTTAAGCCTAAAGTGTTCATCCAATATGTGCTACCGACGCATACATATGTGTGTGAAAATGGACTCTTAATGTAACTCGAAACATAAAAATAGCATGGAAAGGTGCATAACTTGTGAAAATCACAAAGGAAACCTAGCCCTGAACAAAAACGATGTATAAGTGCGAGTGAGAATGTATTCGGCACCCTTATAATCTTTGCGACATGCGCTAGAGTAAGATAAACGGTTTACAGATGTGTGAGATGATTTGCTGTGGTGTCGCCGCCAAATCTTAGTTTGTTGCTTAACTATGCGCCGATAACCTGCGAGCGCGTGTGGTAAATATTTTTAGTTAATTAAGTAGAAAAGATGGTTCTGTGTGTTGTATTAAAATGTGGTAGCCGTACTGATAAGCAAGAAGATGGTATTATGTTTCATAGGTAAGTTGATACATGTTCGTGATAATTGATTTGTATATTATTATATATTTTAATATCAGTGACCTGGTGTTTTTTTTAAATAACTTAAATTATGGATATCTTTACCTAATGGTTGCATTTTGACCGTTTAAAAATACTATATAACGTAAAAAAATAGAAAATTATATTTTAATTCTGAGCGTCTAGTGCGAGCACTTTAGGCGAGCACTAGCGAAATGGTCTATGGTGTCAAACATTTGTATACGAATGCGTTCGCTCGCCCACAAACACATTTAGTAATACAATGGGTGGCGTCTAGATGTATCAATAGTCTAAGAAGGAAACCAATGTGTAATGAAGCAGATGTGATAGAGGTCATTTATTTCCGATGCAGCAGATCACGGTGAACTGTGATACAGCAAACTACGTACGTACGATTTACATACAATTAGAAACATCAGAACACCAGTAAAAAAAGATGTCCGTGTGAATGATGCAATGAAGTTTGATTGTTTAGTTGCATAAACGGAGACATTCTTACAAACGAAAATCGTACATTGCCCACCATCAGTAAAGTTGGGTAAACTCGATATAAAATCTCATTGGCTGAAAACCACTCCATACTAATCAGTCGATACTCGATACCTCTCATTGGGTGCATACTGTTTAATACCAATACGCCTACCAATGAATGCTTTTCGAACTATCAGAAAATGTGTATGAAAAAAAGTCTATGTGAATGTAGGTAAAGACCTATCCTATATTATGTAGCAATGGAATGGTGCGATCAGGGAACTCAGAATTAATCTGTTCTGTGGGTGTGATGTTACTAATAATTTTTGGGATTCCTTCGTAGGGTCCATTTATTCCCTAATATACATGACACATAAATCGATGAAAAGTTCTAATTTTATATATTGGTCAAAAACGTATATTAATGAAATAATACTGAATCGATAAAAAGCCAAACTAACAAATAATCCAGTTTATCGGGTATTTTCAAAATGTGTTTTCCGCTGTATTCCTGATAACCGAACAGTACCAAAACATTTGTTTTCGTCGGACCCGAACCAAAAAAAAAATCGGTTTTTTCGGTTCGGTAGATGTACAAACACGCGCATTAAAATGATATTACTCCCTACTTCAGCGCATCTATTCTATACACAAGACTGCTTTCGGCCTTTACGGCAGGTAACTAGGGTAGGAAAGTATCGCAATATTAACACTTATTGTATAAATTATAATACGTTAGCCGTCTGAACTGTCAAAACGGTCTATCTCACTCTAAAATACATTACAGCTGTTAAAACATAGCACTTGTTGTAACAATTACAACTAACTTATTGTAATTGTTAGAATACGTGCTAATACTTGGATACTTTACTACCCTAGCCAAAAGCAGTCTTGTGTATAGAATAGATGCACAGTTGTCATTTGGTTGGCGTAGGCGTAAAAATTAATCACTCAGAGCCAATGACATTAATATGGACGAATCATCTGGAAAAGAAAATTACACTCACTTTATTGTCGGGTCTGCCGAATGGCATAATCTGTTCTAACGCCATTACAATAAAGGTGATATTGCTATAAATTCCTGATGCTTTTTGTTGGGTCTGCCGAATGGTTCGGTTCGAACAGGTTCGCTCAAATGAAAATTGACATTAGAAACACTGCTCTAACGCCATTACAATAAAGGTCATATTGCTATAAATTTCCGATGCGTGATATCGCATAATGGAAATTGCGTGACGTCTACCTATACATGCGAATGCGCGAATTTACTTGCTAGCTACTGTATTGAGTGTGTCGTCCATTAATAATGTCATTGCTCAGAGCGGAACCTAAAACCGGAAAAACCGTTTTTTTTCGAAAAATACCGGTTCGAAGCCCGGAATGAAGGAATATCATATCATATTTACGAATCTTAATAGGCATACATGAAAAGTTGATTTCGCATAAAATTGTCGTTTCGTAATGGTTGTATTGAAATATAACAAGCTTTTGGAAATTAAACATTTTGTAAAAAAAAGTTGTTTTTTAATAAAATAAAATATTTTAAAATACTCACTAGCTAATAATACTTATTGGCATGTGATTGCGGAATTACCAAAATTGCCGGCAAATTCGTCCATGGCTATTTGGCATTTTCAGAATGTTGCAGGTATCTCTCTGTTACCATTTGTATGATAACTCAATGTATTATCAATATATTACTTCATATTGCGATACAGTGAATCTTATTTAGCAAAAGTTTGTTTTCTTATGATATGATCATCTAAATAATAATATTTATCTTTTGAAATAATCTATTAAGTTGACAAACTTGTTACAAAACGTCGTATGTTCATAATACGATAATTTTGGTATTGTTTATAATGATATTTTGACTGCGACTCACTGAAATATCGCTTCTTCTTTTCAAAACCTTCGTCTTATTTTTAAGACCTTCCTTCAATTTCTCCGGGGCACTGGTGAAGTTTCCTATAAGTTTGTTTTAGAGTGTGTTCAGTAGAAATTTTTCGACATCTTTATTTTAATGGATGTAAATATTTTCCTTTTGACAGTTTCTCAAACGAGTATTTTACCACATTTTTCTTAGCTCTTATTCTTGTTTGTCCGGTGGTTGTTTATCCAGTACAAATCTTGCAATCTATTTTTTACTTACTACCGACCTAGTCGACTAACCGACTAGCTAGACATTTGAAACTTTTAGAATATATCGGAACACGATGCTAATGCATTCTTTTAATAATTTTAGCCATCTTTAAGTAGAATTAAATTCATTTTCAGTTAATTCTGTTTTGTATGAAAAGTTATTTCGGAAGAAATCCGTAAATCCACTATTATTGGTTGCTGAGGGGGTGGTCCTAGAAACTAAATTATTAATATATACGTACGTTACTATGGAAACCAAAATGATATTTCAGTATTATATATTTGTTTGTTTGTTGCAAAATAGCAAAAAAATGATTTATTGAGAATTGCCTTATTTTTTCTAAATTAATAATACATCGAATTGTCAAGTTTACACGATTCAACAGAAAATTTAAAAACGTGGTATATTTAAAGTTTTTTTTATCTTGTAATTATTTCGAATGACTCTCTTCAAGGCATGCTCGCCTTTCATTCTATTGAAGGACTCTCATTCTCACGAGATAAAGTTTCCAATCCCTATCCCAATATTCTGGAAAATTTTAATTTGAATGCACCCGTCAATTACATGCGTGGTCGCAGCCATTACCTATTTTGGGTGAAAGCAGATTCCTTATGTCAGGCTCACCAGGGACCAATAGCGAGGGCTGTGCGGCTGGTCAATGCACTCCCTAGAGATGTAAACATTTTTGCCGATGCAATATGTATTTTGTTTATAATTGGTGATCAATCGCGAGTCCTAAAGATGACGAGGATAAAAGTACGTTTAGCCTTAGTGCTTCAAACTATACATTTTTAAAAACACGTATATTTTGTTAAAAATTATGTAAAAGTAATTCAGAAATCTCGAGTTTTTAAGTTTTGTAATTTCCTCGTTTTGGAATCAAGAAATCGAACGGGATTGTAAAACCCAAATTACATGTTAAAATAAGTAACAATATCTCTAATTGGTCAGCATATTTTTTTTATTGAATATCAATTGCAGACTACTATTAAACATGGCTTCGTAATCTACATCTAAAATATCCAGTTTATCAATCAAAGACAAGCGATTTAAAATATTGAAGTCAAAACAGATGTCATCATAGATGATTGATCGAGATGAGGTTGAGCGAACACTGCTTCGAGAGGACTATCTGTATAGAAAACATATAAGATATTGGTGGCGCTTTTCAGTGAACTGTAATTTGAGGGTGATGCTGGTTGATGGATTACGGATCTAGGGAGGGAGAGTTTATACAGGATGCCAGATACCGACCATTTTATATTGAGAGGGCTAGCGCGCGCTGGGGCCAGTTCGGTGTTCACGCACTCACGCACTGGTAAACGGATGGTACACTTTTGATAGATGATATATGAAGTTGATGAATGATGATGATATAGATGCGACGTTCACTCAAACCGTAACAGATTTAGTGCAACAAACGTCGAACAGATACGTTTTGTATGAATCACTCTGTAGTTAGCGTGTCCTCGTTCGTATCGTATCAGATAGATAGCGATAGCTTGGAGTAACTAAATGTTATTCGAAATCACGGTCGATTCATGACCCGTGACTGCCGGTCACTTGGTCTTGTGGCAATAATATTGGGATTTGAGGGAGGTGGGAAAAAAGGAATGATGGCCACCACAATCGGCCCAACCATATATTAATGTTATAACCGTTAATAATGAGTAAATATCTTATTCGAATTATTTAAAGCTACGCCAAACGGAAAGAAGCTTTACTACTACTATATCGTTAGAATTTTGAATTATTTGCGAAATTATCTACATTTTTCAATTTTGATTGCTGAAGAACTAGCCGCTAGCTGAGACAGAGATATTGTAAAAAATCTTTCACACTGCGTCTAATTCAGTGCCCAGTCATATTAAGCTCTGTATCGCATTTTTTCATTCGTTTTATTGGCAGTCTAATTAGTAAAATTATAAACGCATATGCTTGCATTAGAAGCATTAAGATTAATATTCATTTATCCAAGGATAAAAATATAATAATAAAAAAATACAATTAATTTGGATAATAATAGCACTGAATTTGATTTCATTAAATAAATCTAGTACATTAAAATAGTACTGTTCACCCAGAAAACGACAAGACAAATGTCTTCAAAATGGAAGAAGTAATTCAAGTAATAACAAGTGACGTCTCTTGCAGGTATGCAGGTCATGAATTCCACAGGGGCAGCACATTATAAAAAGCGGCGAATGAAGGAACGGAAATAAATATCACCACTTTTGAGAGTATTGGTAGTTTTCTATGAAGCAGACGGTGCTGTCGCTTCATTAGAAAGAATCAACATCTAAAATTTTAAAGATAATCGAATCATAAGAAATCCTGATGACATAACTATTACTATATTTTAATACCTATTCACCATTGTAATACATATTGTAATGGCGGTTCATCGCTCAGAACTTTTTTCCACAAGGGTGGGTCCAAACCTATGAGCGCCACATGCCTACACGTACCTAACACCGCCACTATTTGAGGGTAGGTTTTGTGAAAATGCTCTAATTCTCAGTGGGTGGTGTGTATGTCAATTTTAAAGATTCTTTGTGTAGTCTGTTTAATATAGCCGAAAATAAATAAGTGGGTACCGAACGAATTTTCACATAATTTGAAATTAAATAATTACAAGATAAAAAAAACTTTTTATAAACAACGTTTTTATATTTTCTGTTGAATTATTATGCTTAATATGCTCAAACTTATACTTGATATTAAGTAAATAAAAAACAAACAAATATAGAATACTAAAATGTCATTTTTACAATTCATATTGATTTCCATAGTAACGCACGTATATATTAATAATTTAGTTGCTAGGATCATCCACTTAGCAGCCAATAATAGTCTTTTACTTTTTACGGATTTTTCTGAAATAACTTTCCATACAAAACAGAATTAACTGAAAATGAATTCAATTCTACTTAAAGATGGCTAAAAGTATTAAAAGAATGCATCGGTATCGTGTTCTGATATATTCTAAAAGTTGCAAATGTGTAGCTAGTCGGGAAGTTAGTTAAACATCGATTGCAAGATTTGTACTGGATAAACAACCACCGGACAAATAAGAATACGAGCTAACAAAAACGTTGTAATTAAAAATGAAAAAGCACAGAATTTTAAGTGTGCTTAAGGGCGGTATTTTGCGTAAGAACGTCACTGTTCATTACCTTGCTTGAACGATTACATGTAAATTGTACGTAAAAAATTTCACCGTGGCACAGTTCGCCGTGAGCTTTCTTATCGGAAAGAGATGACCGAATACTATACGGTCTTCAATCTTATTGGATTCAATATGAACATAATTCAATTTTCATAGCTGATTTTGACAAAATTCATGAATTCAAGAATGAAAACCTAACCTAACAAATAATCCAGTATATCGGATATTTTCAAAAAAAATTTGCTGCCGGCTTCCTGTTAAGTGTAAACTGACAAAAATCGTGTTTTATTTAGACATGAATTGTATGTCAGTACTAGGGAATCCAATCCCGAGCCAAAATCTTGATCCCGGGATTTCGGGATTACAATTTGAGGATCCCGGGATTGGCATTTTTTCAATAGTTATTATAAATTTTTTATATACAAATAACGTTGATAAAATCGGTCAAAAATAAATCTAGTATAATTTATACTATTTAAGACATTTATTGTCAATATTATGTAAGTTCAATCTATGTGTACTTGCCAGACTCAGGATTCGAACTTGGGACCCACGGCGTTATAGTCCAAGTGGCTGACATCCATTTCTTGTAAAAAACTAAATCTGTCAATACAAACCTCTACTCTGTGGAGGCCCATGTGATCCTATTAGGATTGGACATAGTCGAAAGAAGAAAAGAAGTTCAATCTTGGAAATACGTAGGTTTAATGGAGTAAATAATATTAAATAATATAAATAATGTGAAAGTAAAACAGTTTTATTTATTTATGAAAAGATAATATAATAAGATTATTTCTAATGTATTTATATGTTATTAAAAGCATGATTTCTGTGATATTTTCGTTTTTATTTTATTTTCCATAAAAAATGATAAAAAAATCAATCCCGAAAGTTTCGAGATTATGTTTACCAATCCCGGGATTCATAGGGATCGAAAATAGTTTGGGATCCCGGGATTGGAATCCCTAGTCAGTACTATACGACCCAAAGACGTTGGACAGTTTTTAATATACGGCCATATATTTCCGATACAACATTTCACGATGAAGCGTGATGCGGCAAACTGCATAAGTGCAAGTTTTCCGACACGTGCTTGAATGAAATGGCCCTGGGCCACGACACGTGGGAGGCATTTATTGTAGACCAAACCCAGTAAAAGGTTGTACCTAGTGCCTGGGAAGAAAACTTTATTTCTAGCATGTAGAAGAGTGTTTTAAAAATATTAATTCTTGCCACGAATAATAACACAGTCTCATTTTGTTATATTTAAACCTGTCCAATAATATTACAACGAGATGCATTATAAAAAATGACCGTAATACTAGAAACTGTTATGAATAATACATGATTTACAACTAGTTTAAAATTAAATAAAATTTTAAAACACTCGAGAAAGTAATTATTAATTCTTTGAGAAATTATTAAAGATATATTTTTTATGCAAGGAAGATTTCTATCTTATAAGTTTAGAGCACTTTAAAAGCAAGTATTATCGAAAAAATGGATCATTTTTTTTAACTACTATGAACCACTATTGATGATGATAATATGTAGATAACAAAAATGGAAACAGGCGGGACACATCGATGGAATGTTCGATCACTATTTTATGATTAACAATTCGTACAGAATTTAATTGTGTTAACTGTCAATAATGGAAAGACAAGTTCTGTTAGCTTGCATTAATATAATTCTAGGCATTTCCATATCATGGGAGTGTTCTAGTGTACCAGTTAAAAAGACACTTTTAGTTGAGCGGATCTGTTGCAGAGAGACATTATTCAGTTTTTAGTAAATTTGTAGCGTTATTTTCATTTAAGCTTGATCAAAGAAGTGATAATATTACTTAATTACTTTACCCTGTCACAGCCCAGTATTGAGACATACGGCATGCACAAGGGTACGCTAATTCCCTCGGTTCATCGCTACGTCACCGCTGCAGGGTGAGGCAGGTTCCACTGCGATAGATGAACCCTTGAAGTGGTGCCACAGAGATACAGGGTGTCGCACTCTCTGGTGGCATCCGGAGCACATGTCCCAGCAAAGTAATAATATAGGTCACATAAAAAAATACACACTTTAGTGACCTTCAATCAGAATCGTGGAAAGTTTTATTGGGTCTCTCTCAGTACTGGAGCTGGTAGTGGAATTAAAGCGTGTATGTGGTATAGCTTGCAGTGCAGTTCAATCAATTAAGATTGGGAGACTGCGACGGCTAGGTCATGTGCACCGTATGAATGACAATGAACCGGCAAAGAGAGTGATGTTCGGCAATCCAATCGGGCGTAGAAGAAGAGGCAGGCCAAAGATTCGCTGGTTGGATGGAGCTGCCAATGACTGTCGTGTTATATGGGTACCAAATTGGAAAGCGGCCACACTGGATAGCGACAGGTGGAGGGAGCTGTTGGGGGAGGCCAAGACCCACACCGGGTTGTCGCGCCCCTGATGATGATGATAATGTGGTAGAAATAAATAAATAAAAATAAATTCTAAATTATGTTTCGTTATTTTATGGGGTGAATAACACAGTCATAGTCCAAACCAACCCAGCCCGAACCACACTCGGTCGTAATCGAGCGTATCGCGAGGCCTTACGTATGATGTGACACGTACGGACTGTGAATGTTTCAGGCGCAGAAACCTAAGACTGAGATCACTACGCATTCAAGTGTGTAACAACAAGCAAATGATTCTAATTAAAGAGTATTATATAAGTATAAAAAATTAAAACTAAAACAATACGGGCATACAAAACTATGTGATATTCACGCCCGTAATAAGATACCGCATTTTTTAAAACGTAACAAAATTCGCCTTTATTGTGACCAGATCGAACAGCCCGATGGGTCCATCTTGAGCATCTCGAATATTCCCAGAGTCAATTTCTATTTTAGGCCGACTTAACTCCTTAATAATATTGGAGTGCCAGATTTGCTTGAAGACGAATACGACCATACGTGGTATGCACTGTTAATGCTGTCAGGATTAAGGATTAAGGATTGATTGAATCGCTATTTACTCTGGTTACTTGTTAGTCTCAATTCCACAGAGAAGACTCCTTCGGCTTACTCAATAATAAACTGACTTTTCTATGTTGAAACGACTGTTTAATCTGAACATATAATTTGTCAAAATAATTCTGACAACATTAAAAGTCAAACATAAGAACAATAAATTAAAAGTTGAATTCAAAATAATACAAACAATCTGTAATAAATATTCAAAAATGGAAGAAACAAAATATAAACAAACAAAAAAACAATACAAATATAAATAAACTTACAAATATACACATACGTATATATACGAGTATATAATTAATATACCATACACAAAAATATAGGTAATACACAACAACCTGTTGTGCAGTTGTCAACCTTTTTATACCCGCGGACCGGTGAAAATAATAAAATCTGCGGACCGGCGGTTTGGAAACACTGTACTATACCATAGTATGGAAGAGTTTTTTTGATAGTTTTATAAACACTAAGCAGTCAGCTATTGAATCGCTCTATTATTGACGTGGATTGGTGTAGAAAAAAAAGAGGATGCAGAAAAAAATAACAATATCCTATAGCGAAAATTTATTCAAACATATCAAACCAGTCTGTTCCACATGTGATTTTGCTATTATAAAGTTATATTTGGTTATTCAAGTTTTTTTTATTAGATTTTAGTAAATTTTTCCTTAAGCCCACGTACCCCAAACAGAAAAGACGTCACGATTTGTACGTCATATCGATTGAAGTATTCAAGTTAGAATTGGTCATGTTATAAAGATAGACTTACTAAAAAAATATTGGTACTCATTTATATTACATTTAATAATATTTTCACATGGTATGGACTTGTGCTCTGAATGCCACTCGAGAGGGATATTTTATGGCATGGTCCATAAGATATCGCAAACGTTCCTACCCTGAATTACTGATATAGAGTAGGCATGTTCAACGCGTCGATCATGGAATGAATTTTCCACAGAACAGATAATCAATAGAATACCGATACGCTATATTCAATACACCGCATGGTGAAGCAGACTTTTGAATGTGTGGGTGTCCTACGAAAATGAAGCACGCATTATGCACGTGCAATAGTGTGTGTAATACACCAACATTAAATGAGCGTAAATGCATAAGCCGAGAGCAGTTTTCAGTATTAGACGTAAAACGTATTCTAGACACTTGTGTAAGTTTAACCCGGATTCTTCCTTACTCGAGTCGGTTACCTGCTATCGCCTTACCCGTTGTGTATTTCAGTTCCCATTATTTCTGAGTTCCCTGGAATTTTCAGATGAGATTTTGAAGAGTAAGCATTAACCTGGGAGTCCTGGGACAATAGTACATACGACCCACAGCGCAGCGCGGAATACCAGACAGTGGACCGCATGGTAAAGCGTTCTGCCCGCCTGGATGACCTTATTCGGGATGCGGAATCTGCTGCCTGCAAGAATAAGCCAAGTGCTCTCTTCCGCATCACCAGAGTGATTTGCGGTAGGAAACGTCCTGTGGTCACTGCATTTAATATATTTCGTTAGCCAGCTTACGTGAAATTGGTTTTTAAATTAACCATGAAGTAGCCCGCATGACTAACGCCCGCACGGCCTACCGCAGGAGTGAAAGATAGAGAAGATGTGAATCCTAACGCTTTATGCTAAGGCGTAGTTTTGGTTCAGTAGGCTCATTATGAGTATGTGGCTTATAGCTATGAGTATAGTTTGACGATGAGTGTATGAGAACCCAAGATAAGACTACAACTTTGAGTGTTTATTTTTATGGTAAAAGTTAAAGGTATTTTTTTTTATTTGTAATGAGTATCTTCAGCCAAATATATTTATATAAATAGATTATTTTACTCGAAGTCGAAAACATGCCTGATATAGAATACCTTTTTGCAATTAATTTGTGTCATGAAAACCTTTTATATTTTACGCTGTTTTTTGTTCAAATATTGTTGTAAGTACATTTAATTTGTATCATGTGAGGGGTTTCATTTTATAATTTGCAATGTTTGCTTCATCATAAATTAATGGACCAACCTCGCTGACAGATGATATATTGGTTTCTAAGGGTTTTTAAAAAACAAGACGCTCTCAAAGAAAATCGAAACAACTCTATAAAACTCTTGTATCGATATGTTTGAAATGATAGTCCTGTTTGGAGGTACTGTTATGCATTAGATCGATACGTAGATAAGAGATTGATTCTAATTAGCACTGGCGGCTCCCTCTATAGGTCATTCGGTCATTGACCTGCCAAAATAAATACCTAAAAGTGCGGCCACACCGGCAACAAGTCGCGCGACAACTCGTTAAATTTTACGATAATTATCATAATTGCTTAAGAAATTTTACGATAATTATCATGCTTATCGTAAAATTTAACGAGTTGTCGCGCGACTTGTTTTCGGTGTGGACCCGGCATTACAATCGACATAATAATATTAATAATATGTGCAATGTCATATATAATAATATTAATAATAATCGGTGGATTTGAAATTATAGGGCGCGCGATATTGTGTCAACCCAGTCTATTGGGCTTTTTTTGTTTGGGCGATAATTCCCCGAACAAAAATATTGTGTTCGCCGGCAGTCTGAAAATTGACCCAAATTGAATATTTTTATAAAATTTTCTCTCTCGTTTCTCATACATAAGACAGAGATCGATATAACACAAAATACGAGATCGAAGCTTGTAACGGTGCGTGAATTACTGTAATATCGGCAATGCCCGAGTGTGAGACAAAAGATTTTTTCACCTAATTAAATGAAACAGAATGATAACACTGACTAGATAATTGGTCTCAAGACGCAACTGTGTATGCGGTTCGGATTCGTTGACAGGTTTTGACGAATGCCTTTGGTTATTTTAATAATATATAAGGAGTTTTTGGTGATTTATAACATTTTTGTGAAGCAGTTAGTACGCACGCAGTAGCAATTGAAGTCTGTGATACAATTATAATGGAAATGGAAGCACGATTTGCATCCAACGATCATCTCATTATATCCGATTTGTTCAATAAAGAAAATTACACTGATTTTAAAAATAATTTTACCACACGTCAAGTAAATTTGGTAAAACTGTTAGAAGAAATAAACATAATCAAGTTAAAAAATGAATTATTGGTGTTTTATCAACGAGATGATTTGCATGGCGCTATTAGTGCAGTTTCTCTTCTACATTTTTTACTCAGCAATAATTTCAATGAAACATTTTCCGAGTCGATCAAAGTTCTCCAATTTATTTGCGTCATACCAATGACAACAGTTGAAAGTGAAAGATGTTTTTCCACTCTCAAAAGAATAAAAACCTTTCTACGCAATAGGGCCAGGATAGACTGACCGCTCTTGCAATGCTCAGTATTGAAAAAAAATATGTGGGAAAAATAGACAATTTTTATAATCGTGTGATTGATGATTTTTCAAAAAGCAAAGAAAGAAAAGTGGACCTGATTTACAAAAAATTATAACGCGTTGTGTGCAATTTCGGTTAACGATGGGTTGGCGTTATGAAAAACGGACATTTTTTGAAGGGTTAGTAGGTACCGACCTATAACAATTTCTAGCACTTATTCTATAATGTATAAAAAGTCAATTTGCAATACGTCTTTTCAGTATACAACGAAAAGGCAAATTAAAATAATATATTCAAAATTGACCTGCTAGGTTTTTCCGCATTAAGCCGCCAATGCTAATTAGAGAAACCACAACTTCCTGTGATAACAATAGCATCCTCTGATATCAATAATATTGTCAATTTAAATATTGATTCATTTATTCTAATTAATTCTAGAAAACCACAAAACAATAATATCATGTTATTTGTGTTTGATAATTGGAAACATCTAGAACATTATTCAATCTATATATGAACCATTGTACACGTAATTAATTTGTTAGTTCTTTGTCGACCATTGTACCTATAGTATGTAAGTTGGCTTTCTGTCAATTGTAATAAATCTGTATTACTTGTAATTTATCACCGTTTAATAAATCAAACATCTATCAAAAGTTCTTCTATTTTCGATTTGATATCTCCTGTGAATATTTCCGCCCTCTTTCGCTATTCCTGACAAAACAAAAGAGACTTTTACAGAGTCCTATTTCATAGTCCTCTGTATAATAATAATAAGATAGCAAATAATACCTTACAAGTATAAAGACTATTATTTAAATTCGTATATTACGAAACCTAAAAGACTTAGTGAAAGTGATTAACTATCTTACTTAAACTATTCCACTTTTTGGGGACGTAACAGTACGATGAGAAACTGAATGCATTTTATGGGACCGTAAAGATTATTTGGCATATGAAAATTCGGGGACTGAACTAAAGAAGTTATAAAAAAGCATTGAAGTTAATGGCCGCACCAAACCACACTCGGTCTTATCAGGCGTATCACGGGACCCTATGCTTGAGTGTGAAGCACCAGTTTTTTTTAAATTTTTATTTCACTGAGCATGTTTCAGAAGCAATTGCTCAACGTTTAGGTGACCATGCACTGAAGTATGCTTTAACTGAATTCATTTACATGACTTTAAGTTAAGAATGCCCATGGTAGAAAGGAGTACAGTAAAAAGATCTTCACGTTGACAGTGTACAATATCGCAAATTTTCTAAATGCAATAAAATTGGCCTGGCTTCGTACGTATTATCAGAGAGAAAGAAAAGATCTTGATGGTTGAATCCGAGATGGCTGGGCTGCGATACGTATATAGCCCAATTTGCAGTGCCAAATATGTTGATGATAATGTTCGTTTCGTATAAATATATATTATACATTTTAATTTGAATAATCTCATACAGTGAACAAACATTGCATTTAAATTTGTCGTATTCATTATAAGAGCACACGTTTCAGTCATGGAATCATTAACTGGTTTAAATTAGGCAACGAATAGACCAAAAATGATACGCTGCATTTTTAAAAGTTGAGCTATCAATAAATAATTAATTACCAATATCAACATTAAAGACACGTAGGCCACAATATGTTTATGGTTCTGTGTATTTGTGAAAGTAAATTCTTGCAAAGTAATATAATAAATTGTTAAAGAGAATGCATTTTAAATAATAATTTTAAATAGTTTGTTGCACCTAATAATTACGAATTGATATTTAGATTAGAAATATTTGCTATTTTAATAAACGTATTGACTATTTTCACAATACATAAACACAGACTTTAGTTTTTTTTTAAATTATTATCTGTTTAATTATTTTAATATTACTCAAAAATAACTGTATCAGTATTGATAAACTTGCATCATTTATATCTAATGTAAATCTAAATTAACAAATTAAAATTTCTAGAAAATAACGAAACAATTGACGATACGAGTAGGTAAGTGTTAGGTAGTAGCGATGGATTCACGTGGTTAAATGCGGATATAAATATGCACGCCCACATCCAACCATGATCATGCAGGATCAGTCAAGTATAATTCTTTCTTTCGACCATTTCCGATCCTAATAGGATCATATGGACCTCCACAGAGTAGAGGTTTGTATTAACAGATTTTGTTTTTTACAAGAAATGGATGTCAGCCACTTGCTCAACCTATTAGGTCCATACCCTGACTCACGCACAACTTGAAAAACAATATGTGTACTTGCCAGACCCAGGATTCGAACCTGAGACCCACGGCGTGATAGTCCAACGCTTAAGCCGCGCGGCCACCGTGGGTGCATATTGCATGGATTTACTTGCAGCAATAGTGTGTATTTTAAACTGTCGCGAAAGTAACTATTTACACGTAAAGTGCTGACTGTCTCGCCAATCTCATTTTCAAGAGTGAGCGAGACGCGATGTTGTCATTTTATATTTACTATTTGAAAGGATGTAAAAATCTGTTAACCTCAAAATGAGCGCGGTGCAGGCGAAGAATATCGTACAATCCCAACTGTCACGTGATAATTCAGAAGCTTCCGAACCTTTTTGATTCATGCATGCAATCTTGCAACTTGCATGATGATACAATTTACACGTGCATTTTCTTGTTATGGCCGCGATAATACGTACTGTCAGCAGTAATTCCATGCACGTAAAAACGGGGTATAAGTGTGATATTTATAAATACGTGTATAACAGTGCTAACTGGGTACACATAGAAATGGTACAGCTGGATTGAAAGACACTCGCCTAGATTCAATTGTTCATTTTGTATAGGTGACCATTTCTGTATGTAACAAACAAAGTCGCTGGTTATCACCAATCATTAAATATTTAACCAGGTTACCAATTGAAATATCAGCTACCTCAATAAGCATTTATTCAGAGATAATCACCAATAACCGGCTAACACACTAGTCATAAATTATTCAACCATTATTGGCAAATATATTATTATATAATTAGATATTCAAATAGCGAAATAGATACCTACCCTAAATTTCATTCTGATTATTTGTGAAGTGTATTTTGCTATTGGTCAAATAATATATTATTAATATCGGATAACGTATCTAATTGAATTTGCAATTAACTTAACCCAATTTTACTAGCGAAAGGAAAGCTTGATGCACTACTAAATGGAGACTAGTTTTTTTTTCACTTTTGTCAGTTCCTAGTTTTTTGCTGCCACATACACTGTTAGTTTTTTTTTTATCTAACATGGTTTATGGTTACCCAGTGGTCATATAGCGCCCCTATATAACTGAATTGGTTATTAACTCGCATAGCGAAATGACCGACCCATTGCTGTTCCATCAGCTTGGCGACCTCTATCGCATCGCGTTCTCTTGTTTTTTTGTGATCTTTCCATAGTATACCCAACATACATGAAAATATAGGCTTACTGCTGAGCGAGACAGGTACCAGACAGGTAGGTAATCGAAAGAATTTGACGTATGGTTTCAAATATTATTTAAGTATCAAATTTTACTAAAATAATGGAATCGATTATACTCATATGCCTTGGTTTCTGCGGGATTATTGCAAACAATACTATAAACATACCAAATAAGCGTGAAGTTTGACAGATTTGACAGAAAATATGACGTAGTTAGAGAGACACCGAGCAAGAAAAAACGATGCAATAGGCTTCACGTAAGAGCAGCCAGAAATAATAAGGGTGACAATAGTTAAATTTATCATATGGAATAGAAGGACACAGTAGAAGGAATTCAAATCTGAGTAATTTCAAAGCAATATTGTACTACCATAACATAAACCTGTTAAAAGAGAATTAAATAATAAACTTTACGTTGATAATATTAAACAAACGCATGAAAATCATACTTACTTTTATGGTGAGTATATGCTGATGTCAGCGATTTTGTTTTTCTATTCTGTTCTTAGGTCTTCTGCCATACGAAAATTTTTTGAAAGTAGCCGATATACTGGATTATTTGTTAGGTTAGGTTAAAATTCGTGAATTCATGAATTCTTGCCAAAATTGGCTATGAAAATTGCCGCTGTACCCGCCTGGCTTCCGTAAACACACTTATACCGAAAAATGGCATTATACAAACATTATACCCACTGGCTAAAGAAAATTACATGTAAATATATAATGAATAACATACATTAATGAATGTAAGGTGATTTTGTTAAATTAAACCGCGTTCAACTATCATAAAAATCACTCTATTTACAAAAAATACTGTGGGTTCATTAAGTTAAGCCGATAGACGAAATTGAAAAAATAAAGCTACGTGATAAAGCTCAGGTACTCCAGAGCCTACGTGAGCCGAAGAAAGGCAACATTTGATCACATACGTTAGAAATAAGAAGGCTGTAAGTACTGAATTTGATAATTATTTCCGAGAAGCTTGTGCAATAAATTATGTAAAAAAATATTTTAAAAATATACCTACTTAGTTATAATTTTATGGATTTTTCAAAACATTAATTTATTACAGTTATACTTTTATAAAGAAACTGTATGTAATATAATATATAAATAATTGGAAAATATTTAAAAAGAAATTGCCTACAGCTCTGTTTTATTTTCTATATTGTGTATTCAGATGTGTATCTATAGGGATCTTCATTATTAGCTTAGTTCAATCCAATGCTAGATGAACGTCTCTCTATGTAGATTCTATTTCTCTTAGTCATGTGCATTGTATTGTCACCTACTTCAGCAAAATTTCGTCAATCCAGAAACAACCTCTAGATATATTTTCTACCTTTTTGATACAACTAGCTGAGATACATTACTATACCTACCCTATTTGTTCCTATACGTAGTTATTCTGTTTTTTTGTTATATTGCAGAGATGGCGAACCTTTTTACGTACGCGTGCCAAATTTCCCAAATAATATTTTTCTGACGTGCCAAGCAGTTTTTTATGGCGATTTTTTTTTAGTTTTTTCAAAAAATAGTTTTAAAGAGTTCTATTAAAAAGGTTTAAAAATTACAATTGAGTTATTGAGATTCTGTCTTTCACCATATTTCTAGCCGAAGGCACATCTTTTACTCTTTGAATATTTTTTTCTTTGTTTGCGAATCACTCAAAGAGATCGTGGAAGCATTTTAGCCACTCTTCTTTCATATTATATTCTCCATCACTGAGCGGTTTAAGAAATTATGTTTGAGGTAAAATAACGAGCAAATATTATATTAATTTGAGTGACTGCCGATAATTAATTTCTTAAGGTTTGTTGATATATTTTATATATTTTTATTTTTAATTCCCCGATACTAAGGACCGACCTATGCAATCGTATATTTACATTAAACGAAATGATTATTCATTAAAATGATTAACTTGTAATTCTTTATAGTCTTTATACAATGCGATTTTTCATTATTTATTCGTCGTTTCCGTTTCCGTTTCCGCATCGTTTGGTACCTAAACATAATATGAAAAACCGATAAAAATATGCATGGCTATGTCGTCATTTTTTTTAATACCATATATAAGTAAGTACTTACTGAAGTATATATTTATTTGTAAAACTTTTTTATATGATAAAAATATTTTTTTAAATATAGGTAAGTACTTTACAACCTTACACTCCACCACCTGTTTATTAATTTTAAACAAGCTTTTGACAGCGTGAATAGGGATAAGATGCTGCAAAGCCTAAAAATACTGGGAATTCCCTTAAAACTAGTAAGGCTAATAAAGACCATACTGACGGATACTTAAGCAGTTGTCACTGTGCAAAATGAGCAAACTGAAAGCTTCAAAATCGAATCAGGTGTGAGACAAGGGGATGCGCTATCCACTATGGTATTTAACCTTGTGGTGGAATCTATAGCTCGTGAAACCAACATAAGAGGATAGGTAGATAACAGTACAACGCAGATGTGCGCTTATGCTGACGACATAGTGATTACAAGCAGATCCAAACAGAGGATGATCGACCATGGTGGCACTATGGAAATAAAAGCAGAAAACGCTGGGCTGCAAATAAACCAGTCAAAAACTAAATATATGGTCAGCACACGCGATCAGGTACCGCTGCAGAATATAGACATAGGACAGCATGCATATGAAGGGGTGGACAAGTTCACGTATCTCGGATTCAGCCTAAATACCCAAAATAAGACGGCAGAGGAGATAAAAATCCGCCTTATCTCCGGGAATAAATGCTGGCATGCCTGCAAGCGACTGGTGGGCTCGAAAATTCTAGGCCGAAGAAGTAAACTTAACTAAACTAAACTTCTAATTTATAAAACAATTATAAGGCCAGTGGTCACTTATGGCTGTGAGACTTGGTGCTTAACTCAAAACGAGGAAAACAAATTACCTGTCTTCGATAGCAAAATACTCCGCAAAATCTTTGGACCCACATTGGAAAATGGGAACTACAGAATAAAAATGAACCACGAGTTGGAAGATCTGATTAAACAGCAAACAATCATAAGATACTGTAAGTCCCAAAGACTACGATGGGCGGGACATGTGGAGAAAATGCCTGAAGTTAGAGCGCCAAGGATCATGACGAAGTGGCTACCCCAACGGAAGAGACCCAGAGGCCGTCCAAAAAGGAGATGAGCTAACGCCGTAGAAGTGGACTGGCTTCATATAGGAAGACCCGTTAACTGGAGAAGTGTGGCGAGAGACCGAAGTGAGTGGAGAGCGGTTGTGGAGGAGGCCAAATCCTACCCCGGGATGTAGCGCCGTGGAAAAAGAAGTACTTATATAAAATAGTAATATTTCTTTTTTCTTCAAAATGAATCAATCGCGTGCCGTGCAAAATCGTCTCGCGTGATTATGTTATTTATAACTTTTTTATATGTAGGTACATAATATTGTTATGCCAAAATTTAGTTAATTTCATTTTGAAGCGGATTATTGGATAGTTTTTAAACTGATGATAATAGTCCACATTAAAAGCACGATTCTCATTTGTAGCACCATGATATATGTCAAATACAGTTTGCAAACTTAACGTAAAAACCATTTAACAATTACTAAATTTCCTATTTATCCCATTATATTAGGCTATACAGCCTTAAGATTGTGCTATTTCACTTGGTATATTAACACGTCTTACGCTTGTCTTTATGTTACCCTTGTAACGCATAGATCACTCTTCTAGCATCGCTGCAGGGTGAAGAGGATTATTGGTAGCGACAAAATCTATCTAGTTGTATAACACGTAAGTATATATTACAATTAGGCGTATACCAAAACATAAGTTAAGTATACTGCACAACAAGTAAATATACTTGCTTAATCAATTGAATGAGGATATTGAATTTTATATAGATGGCCGAAAATAAAATGAATTCTTGGTCTAAAAAATGTAAAAATCTAAATTTTCCAATATAATATTAAAAATAATTTCTTTCCACAAATGATTTTAAAAAAACTACTTTATAAGAAAAGGTTTGAGACGTTTATTAAGAGCACCGAAAAAGCAAAGTTTTAAATTGACGTTGAAATAAATGAGAAGTATGTTTTTTCAATAAAGCACTTTTATCGAAAATTTAAACCTATATTCAATATCAAGACTCTATATTTAACGCCACGTGCCAGATGTGATTTTGCCATGTTAAACAGATATAGGTAAATCATTTTTTATTGGTATCACAGTCGATTCGTACTTAAGTGTATTGACAATGTTTGCTGCAATGCAATGATAGCAAAGAATACAACTATAACTACCAATTGCTCTCGCGATATCAATGATGCCACTGTAGAATAATTTGCCTATAGCTTTACCTATTCAAAAAATAGTAAAGGTACCTAGCAAGAAAAATTCTAACTTAATGAAGCTGCTATAACACCTGGTCAATCTAAGTATCATGGAAATGATGGCAAACCGCACATTGACCAAAAACCCATAAAAATGAATTATTGTTCAACGTTTTAAAATTGTATATAATTTTTGGTAGGAATGTCCAAGCTGTTAGAATTTTTAATCGATTATGAAGTAAGAGAGTGACCTCGACAAAATGTGATATGTGTCGGAAAATTTTGTATACAAAAATATTACAACTTACGACTAAATTAAAAGTTATCTAAGATTTAAGATTTGGGCAATGTAATATATTGACCAACTGAAAATGAATGTGACACTTGGCAGTAAATTATATAAAGAAGTTATAAAATTTATCTGAAATAGATACATCCTGTTTTGATATAAATGAATTTACTGCCAGGAATAGCATGCAAATTAAATTTTCATTAAAATAACTGTTTACACACAGAAATTATTCTTGTCGCGCCAATCTCATTTTTTAGCAGTCAGTGAGACGCGTTTGTTGTTGTTGCATGCTATATTTAGTGTGCTGCGCGGTGTATTTAATATAGTTTGTTTTTAAATTATAACTATCGTTCTACTGCGCATGCGCACATGTCACGCGAGTTGCAACTACCGCGTGAAAATTTAGAAACCACGATTTTTTATCCTTGCATGCAGTTTGACAACAGGCACGACAATAAGTATTTATCTTATATTCTTATTGTCGTGATTTACAATAATACATACTGCCAGCAGTAAATCAATGCATGTGTAAATGTACAAGCACACTCTAGTGCACGCAAAACAATGTCTTGGGAAGTTGCTCCTCGGAAATTCTCGTCACCACTTTTAAGGACGCCCAACGTTTATTACGCCACGGTATACGCATGCATAGCTGGTGTGGAGGTGGAGGAAAAAGCAAGGCTAAGTATTTATTGAAGGGTGGGAGGGGGCCGCTACTCGACCGAAAGAAAAGAACAAAATGTGTCGATACGACTAAATGATTTTACTAAAATTACTCAACTAAATTTGACAGTTCATATTAGAAGTTTAATTAATAAATTACTCGACAATCAATGAAATACTACCATAATCTTAACTAAGCTTATTAATAAGTATTAAGCCTGTGTAAGCAAGCCCTTAGCAAGATATGTATTATCAATAAGTAATAATGATTGTAATATTAATACTATTGACCGAAGATGGATTTAAGTTTTGTACTATTCTTTTACAAACACTTCAATTACCTATTCATAATTTGTTTCTTATATATTTTTTTATTAGACCCTTGACTTAATAGGTAGGTGATAAAGTTTTTAACTACTTTATTGTATTGATTTGTTGTATAAGTTAGAGTCAGTAGTGATCATTGTTAGTGTGTGTTTTACTTTTGCTGAGTGTACACAGTGCCTGAAGATGCCAAAAGGTGAAACCGGGGTCGCAAAAACAATTAAATGGAATAGTACAAAACTTAAATCCATTAGTAATAACTGTGTTCCGTTGCGATTTAGGAATCGTTTAGATGAATATCTTAATAATGTTGAACTATTGCCATTTTAATGATGTACTGCGTAATTTCATCATTATTGATTGATATTATTACACATATCACAAGAGACGTATGTATTTTATATTTACATATTGTCAAAACCAACATAATAGAAGCCTTGGGAACACTTGCCTATTCGATATAGGTATTACAGGCACTCAAAAAATTAGCAATATAGTCAAAAAAGTATTACTACATTACAGATTGTATCACACACAAATTGATAGGATACTCAAATATAACACTAATAAGGTAATGTGCCATTGTCCGAATAGCCTTGAATGGAAACATGTGTATTCCTTAGATATATTTATATGATGCTTTGGGATTTAACATGTTAATAAATTAGTAAAACAAGATAACTTAAGACATGACGTATTAATCAATCAAAAAATTAATAATATCCGTTAATTCCAAAGATGTACATTTTGGAGAGCTCATATTTAAATTTCTACTTTTAAACTCATTATTTTCTCATTGCGGTGTCGCGTTAATATTAAAATATTCGGATAGTCGAGTAGTATGAAAATAAAATATGGTGACAGGTTAACCATATTAAATTAATATTTTACTCAGTGGCGAAGGGTGGAGGTAGGCTGTTAAAATCCGACATAAATAGTGCACACTAAACTTTATCAGTAATACATATTTGTTTTCATTTTACTAAAACTACAATATGTTGATAGTGATGTCTTCATTCTACTCTTCATCTATCTAAAAAATTACCTTTAGATAATACAAAACTTTGAATTTTTAAAGATAGAATAATATTTTTTATCTATTATACCTAGTTTGGTTAGGCAGGGCCTAATGAATTAAACCAATAATATGTATAATAATAAATAATAATAATAGTCAAATGCAAACAAATAAGTATGACTGAAAAAGTGTGTACAATTTTGTCGTATCGCCCAAAGTATACCAAAATTATTAAAGTTTGGTTGATTTTTAAAAACTAACTAACACCATCTGTAAATTGTAGTTTAATAAAAACAAAATCTTACCTTTGACTAACAAAGTTGAGTGTGCCTTATTTAATGTTATGTCGGATTTTAACAGCCTACTTCCACTATTCAGTTTATTGTATCTATTGCTTGTAGGTTGATATTTAAAAGTTGATTTGGAAGCCATGATAAAAGAACAATTTACGCACCGCATGACTGACATAGCATGAGATGGAAGGTATTGCTCTGCGTACTCGGATAATTGATTTCGAAGACTTACTTAAAAACAAACTACTGTTACCTGCTAAAATATTTGTTGGTTGAATCGGTAGACAAACTGGTTGAGAGTATTTCCCCAGAATGTGGAATGAGTGTGTTTTAATACGTCTATTTTTCCACTGATTTTATTTAATAATACCCATGTTGTTCCCGTGGTTTTTAAATATAATTTATACAATAAGAAAGACTTAAATAATGCATATTAATTCTTGAATAAAAAATAATTAATAACAATTAGAAGATAAAAAAAACTTTTTATTTACAACGTTTTTAAATTTTCTATTGAATCATATAAACTTGTAACTATAAGTTGCTAGGACCCCAGAACCCTAGCAACCAATAATAGTGGATTGGATTACGGATTTCTTCCGAAATAAATTTTCATACAGAACAGAATTGACTGAATATGAATTAAATTCTACTTAAAGATGGCTAAAAGTATTAAATATATAATTATAAATGCATTGGCATCGTGTTCTGATGTATTTTAAAAGTTTAAAATGTCTAGCTAGTCTGGAAGTTAGTTAAAAATCGATTGCAAGATTTGTACCGGACAAACAACCACCGGACAAATAATAATACGAGCTAATAAAAACGTTGTAAAAATCATTTATCCTCTCCTTTAGTTGCTAGCTTGACCTACCGTTGAAATAATTCGTAGCCAAAAGTTTAGTATGAAATCTTTACTTACTTAATTATATATAACATAATATATTTTGAATGCCGTGGGATACCTATAGTAAGAAACGTAACGAGAAAATAGCTTTTGGTTTTGATAACGAACCCATGAATTTTTGACAGAATGTAAAAAACAATAAGTAAATTAGGTTAGTGTTTTAGGACCCATTAATTGACATACATAATCAGTTTATATGCTTAATTAAAAATCTGGTAGAAATATTATTATTTTATGACGTCTATTCATAATTATATACATACATCCAACATGATAGACACTACATTTTCGATAGTATGAATATTGCCATCAACATATTACATTGTCAAGGCATATGAGTCAATCTAATATTGCGTTTGAGAGTAGGTACATGATCAAAACAGCCCGCTCGATTTTTAAATTTCATATTTCTAGCGGTTTTGGAACACACACGGTTCGACTGAAAACTAACAGACGCCTTCCATATCGCAGTGGGTAGGCTCGCACACTACCTAAAGAGTTTTTCATCAGGCGATCGATAACAACGATCTTGCAATATCTGCAATATAATACGGATACTATTTTATAATATAAGCAACGAAATTTTAATTGTTCGTAATAATGGGGAATATTTAATTAATCCACTAGTATCTTATCTATTTTTATTTATTAAAAAAAAGTTAAAACAAAAAATACGTTTGACGGGATTTTTATCATGAATGAATTCGTTATTAATTATCACTCCACCCTTTGAAATAAAATTACAAGTCAAAACTTTTTATTTATCAGCATAGCAGTTGAAAGGTTTTAATAAAGACTTTCCGTGGAGAGAATAAAATAATTATTGAACTTTGATTATTTAAAGATTTCAGTAATTAACTATCAAAACTGGACATGTTTCATATCTAAAATGGACGTATTTCTGCAAACAAGATCCAACCCTCACGTGTAACATGTTGAGAAAATTCAATATTTGAGGGATGATTAATTTAAAAAATATGACTTTTGATTATTTAATTTAAACATCTGATGGGATACTTTAATAAAATCAAATAATCATATATCATTTTAAATCAATACTTACTCAAATATTGTATTTTCTCAACAAGTTACACGTAAGGGTTGGATTTTGTTTGCAGAAATACGTCCAAATGAGTTATAAGCAGAATATAATAAATTCTGTAACTATTCAAACATCTGGTTGACTTTCAATAATAGCCAAAAATATCAATTTCATATTGGAAAGAGCCTTTAAAAATGGGGTGACCTTCAACGTGTCTAACGTTAGTGACGTGCATAATGTCACATAGCCACAATATGTATGTATTTACAAAAATAGTATATACTACTCGTATTATATGCTTATAATGTGTAAATCATTTACATTAAACATTTTTTATTACGGCATTGCAAGACAAATCGATTTATAGAAAAGTTCATTTATCACTTAATGGTAATAATAGTGAACCTGTTCAGTTTTGATTGTTACTTTGAAGTACTGATTTAGCAATATAATATGTGTTAACGACTTATCCGTATTTGCATTATTACTAGAATTGGAAGACTATGGATGAAACAAAAATATCATGAGTGGTGTGGTGCATTTTATGGTTAATAAGAGAAAGAGAGATGTGCAAATAACATATCTGCACTGCACTGCACTGAACAAAAATCAAATCAATTATAATTTAAATTCATATTCCATCATGTACCTTCGGTCGATAGTATTAATATTATTAAGATTATTGTAACGAATTAAGTGTTTTGAAAGCATGGCTTCTATTATTATTATTAGTACCTAGTTTGTAAGTATTCGATATTACTAACACTATAATATTTTTTTCAAAAATGGCTTTGAAAATTTACCAATAAATACGTTTCTTATTTATACTATGATCGATTAAAATACAAACAGAAGAGTAACACACTTACAAAATTTTTATATTAAATAATCTCCACTAATATTTTTTTATATAATATGTCTTACTTTTACTACAGTTACTTTATAATGGATTTTACGAAGAGCTTATGCACGATTTTTTTTTCATTTTTACATGTGCGGATATCATGACACTGATAATGAAATAAAATACAATAGTACAGTACCTACAACAGACTGTGTTTTATCTTTTTGTCACATACAGCACATTCATATCCATGTCACCAAACTCGATTTTCGATAAGTGTAGCATTAATTCATTTAAAATTACAATAAACACGGAAAAGTGAAAGTGTATGGCCCATGGAAAGTAAATAATTTAGATTTCTAACTTGTAATTACGTACAATAAATAATATCTCGAAATAATAATGTATTAGCTATAACTTGAAAGTGAAATTTAATAATTTCATTTAAATTGCTAAAATGAAATGACACATTAAAAAACTATTAATATTTAAGTTAACAAAATTAATACATGTATTATGTATGTAGGTATACTGTATTACATTTATTTGAATTGTGGTTTGGCGTATATTGATTATATCGACAGATTGGATCTGAATACAGAATTGCTGTTGCAATACAATTAGAATTAATATTTTTTCATAAACACACGTTTCTAGTGACGGAACTAACTACACGGTGCAAAATTTCATTGAAAAGGTATACTGAAGATATCGGAGAGAATTTTGAATAATTTATATTTCTAATGTATTTAAATTTGTGACAATAGTCTAGTAGTAAATTCGCCATAGCTGATGATAATATCAGTTATATATTGTTAGAAAAAAAACGTAGAAGCTCCAAGTGTATCACAAAAAAAAAAAAATATAAAGTCCCCTATAAAATTTTCAAAGCCAACGTTACGTCACTCTGGTGTATTAGAAATAGACCAACGATATTATAATCTACTTTGATATTTCGAAAAATATTTTCACCTACCTGCGCATCTATTCTATATCATACAAGATAGCTATCGGCCGCTATCAGCGGCTAACGAGGGTAGTTTTTCATATTTTTGTATCGAAGTATTATAATTTTTAACAGCATCTTTTAACAGCATCTCTATTGGCTGTGCTAACTTTTAGAACAAGATAGACAGTTTTGACTGTTTAGACGGCTAACTTATTGTAACAATTATAATACTTCAATACAAACATATGATAAAGTACCCTCGATAACCGCCGATAGCAGTCTTATGTATATAATGGATGGGCAGAAATGTATCAAGATCAAGTACCACTGCCATAAATATTGAGGCGATCCATTTACACTACGTAAGTCAAAAATATTAACTTCTCAGAAGCGCAGTTTTTGAAAAATTGTCAGCTCTTAATTATTCTTATTAGATGCAATAATTGTATGTGGATAAAACTTAATTAAATACATCCATACTAACATACCTCTTGTTTAATTATTCATACGTTATAATATTCATCTAGCGATTCTCCCTTTTTCGTGCTGTGTGTTATACCCATTTTCATAATATATATTTATCTAATAATATCACAACGTATACCTACCCATATAATTATGTATCTTTATTGAATTGGTCCGTACTCCGTACCATACATAGGTACTAAGTAAGTATTTAAGTTTCTGTTAAAACGTAGACACACGTAGACGGTGGTTGATAAAATAGTTGAGTTAGAGACAATGCAATGCATTGGAAAATCAGATTAGAGATTCAATCTAATGTAGGATAGATCCAGACTAATGATAAAGTATTTGTTAATGTTATTTCATTATTTAATTTCATTGATGGTTTTCACACTTTCCTGTTTAAGATTTCCAGACAATAATTTCATTCATTTGATACGATAAAATTATAATAGATAATATTAAATTAGTAATATGCTCTTTTTGAAATATTTACTGTTTAATGATACAATATACCTAATTAATAAATTGCTTTTATAATTTTTATTTGTCTTATGCAGTATTAGTGATGATTTTAAAAAACGTGGAATAAAGGCATGATAATTTTCGCAATTTTATCAAAAGTAAAAAATGCAATCAAACTGTTTTTTAATCTCATTGCAAAAATAGTCAGATCGATTTTCCAAAATATCCCCACTCCTCCGAGAAGGTTTCGAGCACTGCTGTAATAAATAAATTTATCCCAATAATAATATGATGCTGTATACAAATTTCGCGCCACAGTTTTAATTCGGAATACAGGTACGAGTCCAACAGGTGAGTGTGTAGCGACCGCCGAAAATTTGTCGACTCGTTAATAAATATACTACGCACCGAGGGCCGACATTCATTTCTTCGAAAGTTTGCCGGCGGTACGGTTACACGCGCGCATTGGGAAGAAAGACCATCAATTGTCAACTCCACGCCGTGGTGCGGTCATCATCGTCACTCTCTTGGCGGCTCTCTCCGAAGACAGTCCTGAGTTCCGGTCGTTCGGTTCTGGTGCAATACCATTTGATACCAAGTGTGAATCTTATTGAAATAATACAGTCTGTGAAATCATTTAGGAAACGTTTGTGCTACGATATTTGTGGATATATTTGGAGATTTTGTTTATCGTCAAATTAACGGTGAGTTTTTATTTATTTATTATTTAGTGGAGTTTCATTATCATTTAAATTAAAGAAAAAAACAACTTGCATCAACCAGTTTTGATCATAAGATCATTGCCTCGATTTTATAAGGAAAAAAATATCATCAAATCTTTTACAATAGTACCTAACTATATTTTTCTTAAATCGAGTAGTCGCAATATTAATAAATAAAAGAACGTTTTTGTTACACACATTCAAAATATTATATTCAAATAAAGCTTCCATTTGAGAAAAACTTCTTATTTTTCAAATAATTAATATTTCTGGATAAAAAATAATCAAACGATTTTTGTGATAGATTTATATAGAGACATTATAATGATTATTTTTAAATACTGATCGTATATATTTTTTTAACAATTTTTAACAAACGAAAATCTTTCATTATAAACTAATATACTGCTTTATTAAACATCAAGTTAATTTAATTTCAACCATTCGTTCAGTGCCAATTTAAATCAAATATATAATAAAAATAATTTACAATACTTATATAATATAATTTATAACAATCTAATAATCCGTTATCACCTGATCAATAGGTCAATCTCAAGTAAATTATAAGTAGATAAAAAAATATTTTTATTGAAAACATGGGTACAAGTCGGTTTTGGGAAAGCCAGTTGGGAACCGCGTTAATTATCATAGCCGTTTTTGGACAAAATTCATGAATTTGAGAATGAAAACCTAACCTAACCTAATCCAACCTAATAAATAATCTAGTATATCGGTTATTTTAATAATGTGTTTGCCGCTGGCTTCCTCATAACCGACTTGTACCAAAAAATCATCATTAAAATATAAGTCAATGAAATTGACAGAAGATAATATAAATGCTATTTTTCCTAAAAAAAAAAGGTTATCTATATTGATATTCAACAATGGATTAGACATTTATTTTTCAATTTTAGACTTTCTTGATCGTTGTAATTAAGAAATTAAGGACTTTCTAAGACCCATGACAAACTATGGAAATGTACTATAATCGGTTGAAGGGTGAAAGTTTTACGTACTTTAATAACTGAACGTACTTATTTCATGATAATAATATTTAGTTGATTATTTTTAATTCGTCTGAATTTAAGCAATATGTAAATTTAATGATTAAATTTTGCGTGGAGGATAAATTCACAATCTCGTTTATGCGGTGACCTAGTAAGCCAAAATTGCTAATGAATCATAGATACGCGCTTAAAGTAGATCACATAAAATATTCCAAAAGTGGCAATTATTTTCGACCACTATGTGAATCAGTGGGCCGTTTGCTGTAGTTTCATTTATGAGGATATATTATATGAGTTTTCCCACAGATTCAGAGCCTAAGTCCTAGGTTACGCTATTTCACTCCTTACTTGCCATGTCACCTTACCAGTGCGTATATAGGTCTTGTAGCTTCACTGCACGGTAAAGATCATTACTTTAAACACTTTACATAAAAGACCGCGAAGCTTAACCACAGTAGTATACTAGTAGTGAAACAAGTATAATCTGACTTGTGCTATTGAGTTTAGGATCGCAGGGGCTTATCTATAATAGATTACAATGATAACACAGTTTTGAGATGAACGCAAATAAAGATTTTGCTTCTATGAAATTAATTAAAAATAAAGCACACTTTTCTAAACTATATCTTGTAAATGGATTTTATATACGACATAGAGATTACACCAGTAAATATGATTACGGCATTATTGCAACCGGGTCTAACTCAAAACATGCATTTTTGTAGTTAGGCCCTTGTGATCCTAAAAGACCACTGAGCAATCTAGTAAATTATATCGGTGTTGTTTGGGCATAACCTGTTAACTGCAAAATGTTGAATTTACAGGAGAGCCATTATAAGCTTTGAATTGCCCACATAAATTTCAGTTCATTTTTTTGTTTAAAATTGAACAAAACCTTTTAAAATAAATAACTGAAGAAGAGTATGACAATACTTAGATTATCAATTATTTCACTAATTAGGAAAATAAGATCACTTATCAATGATCTAACTATGCTAAGGTCTTTGGTCATGTTTTGACCAAACTAACCACTGTGTTTGTTCACATATCATCATATTATTACAATAGCGTTTTGAGCATTTTAAGTGAAATATAGATATCGGGTTATTACCAAATGGAATATAATACCATAGTGACCCAGTTTTTACTCTTAACATAAAATGACCAAAAAAGCAGTTATCAGGTTATGCCCAAACAACACCGATATGTATTTTTATTAATTATGTTTATACATTATTTTATGAATACATTTTAAACATCAATAATTGTAAGGCACTGGCCCTTTTCTCCACGTTCAATTCTCAATGAAATCATAATACTTATGTTCCAAAACTTGAATGCTTCTCTGATTATCTCTGAGAATCTTTATCTACTACGGTATGCCTTATAGCAGTCTATTGTAGAGTTAAAAATATTAAAATAAATAGAAATTGAATCAATTCAATATTATTGCAAAGAGAACTGTCTTTTCATTTCCGATTTGAAAATTTTGTACTGACATAATAATTTCAAGAGCATTATCATTCAAACAAATCTTATACCAAAGATTTGCAGTTAATTTATCTTTGACAGAAGGCTGTCACATTATTTTGATTTATAAACACTATCAAATATATTTTTATATACCATATAATATAAAATAAAATACAATGTGCAGAATGTAGAATGTGTAGAAATTCTTCGCTATATTTAACTACCCAACGAACGGTCCCATCTGTCGTTAAAAGTAGCTCGTTGACTATAATATGTATACAATAATGTTACTATTTAAAAGCTATTACCGGGAAGCCATTTTACAGTGTAAAATAAAATATACGGCACCTCATTTAATTACAAAGTACATCTAAGCGGATAAATAATGTTTTTTTTAGTTATAAACAGTATTTATTTTATTATATACAATGTAAAAGCATGAAGCTCAATGCATAGGTGATATAATAAATTAAACAGAGGTTGAGAGCAGTCTTCACATTATTACATACTTATTTATGAGTGAAATACGATTCAAATATAACTGCTTTGTATGAAAAGGTTATAATAGATATTATTTGAATATTTTGAGCTACATAATACAATTATTATTATCGTGAACCGTGCCAATTTTCATAGCCGATTTTGGCAAAATTCTAGAATGAAAACCTAACTTAACCTAACGAACATAACAAATAATCCAGTATATCGTCTATTTTCAAAAATTGTTTGCCGCTGGCTTTCCTTAAACTGACAAGAACCCATTTAGGAATAAGGTCCAATTTATAACTATCATGTAAAATTTAAAATCGAATATTTATCTTTGTAGTAGTTTTATTCAATTTAGTCAACTGCGTATTATTGTAGTAGTATAATCAAAAGGTCAACATACTAATAAATCAAAGTTATATTGTTTTAAAAAATATGTAAGTATATAATATACTTGATAATTATTATTTTTAACATAAAACATACACGTTACTATTCAGTAATAGTATCAGAGTAATCAATTCTTTAACATAGTTGCGTAGTAAATGTTTTTTCCTAAGTTACATCAACGTGACATTTAACTAAATATTGTAAAAATTCTTTGTCTTCCTACTATGCATTTCTATTTTATTGACTGTCACACATAGGTAGTGCTGAACAAATTACGGAAAAAAACGAAGTGCTTAGCGTTGTATCCTCTCTTCCAATTGTTGCCACTTTTCATTGGCTAATAGAAGCGGTGACGTAAACAAAGTATCAATATCCTACTTATTTTAAACATATAATATTCTAATGCGTAGTATTCTATACAATTCATTAAAAAGTTTTGTTTCAGAAGTTTTTTTAAATTCAAAATTAGAATGGCAATCGAACAACTGTAAAAATGGCGCTAATTTTGTTTTCCTGTACAAAATATTTAAATAATTATTGAATGAGTTTTGTGTATGTTAATGACACGAATGACTAGTATTAATTGCATTAAATACATATGTGCGTGCTTTTCACTGCGAACAACATATCTTAATTTTATATAATTTTTACAGATTTTTTCATTGTCCTTGTTTTAGTAATGATACTTAAGTAAAAATTTAAGGTTAACTGCTAGTTAAACACAAAATATTTTAAAACGTAAATCTCGTAATATTTGTATGACATTTTATGTCCATGGGAAGCAAGTGTTTGTTTTACGTTTAAAGTAAATTTAAATCTCATACATTACACTCCAGCCAATAAGGCAGTTATACGAACGAGCGTACGTCGTAGGCGTTCTTCAAATATTCAATAATATATGGATATGTAGCTAGATGAGAAAATGAGTCCAAGTTTTCATAATATCGAGAACGCACGTGGATATTTGAATTTTGTACTTTGACCGAGGCAATACACATTTGAAGTGCACAAAAATAATGCTGCCTAACGGCAATTATTAAGATCGGATAGACGTAGATAAATTTTCATACAAATATATATACATATTGCTTTAATATAAATTGATTAATATTTAAAGATTTTCTTTATAATCCCTTATGAATCTTATTCATCTCCCAATGTGGTTTCTTATTATCAACAAAAAAAATAAGGGTCTAGGGGAGTGTTTCCCAACCATTCATATTTATTTGTTTTTGTTGGATTAAGAATACATATTACACATCCATCTGGTTATTTTTTTTTAATTCATTAAGCCCTGTCTAAACCAAACTATAATAGATGAAAAATAATATTATATCAATAAAATATCCAATGTTATGTATGATTTAATTGCATAATTTTATATATATTATCGATAGACGAGTATTTTTGATTATTATTTACTATGGTTTAGTTTCCCAGGGTTTAATTGGATTTTAAAAACTAACCAACACCGTCTATAAATTATAGTCTTATTTCAATGAAAACAAATACGTATGACTGACAAAATTTATTGTGAACTATTTATGGCTGATCTTACCATCCTACCTCCACTCTTCGTCACTGGTAGGTAGATACGCAAAAACTACAATAAATACATTTTTTATGAAAATAATAATATTTATTTCATTTTTTTATTAGTTTTGAATTTGTTGCTAAGTAAACTATTTCCGTAAATACAGTTGAATAAATTAGATTGAATAACCTTCATATAAAAGATTTTCTTATCCATTATTTTGGTTTATATATATATTGGCGTAACCAATATTAAAACCCCTTCAAAGTGTATTCCAAGGGCCATCTCTGAAGACAGCTATTAGTGTGCATTATATTGTGATCATCGAATATAATTAAATTTAATGCAGTATAACTAAATCTACAGTATAACCCTGGCAGTCTTGTAGACCATATAAGAAAAGACCTTCTCACTCAGCGCAAGAAACCGCCAACTTTTTGAGAAATCTGAGAAAAATCCATCGTAGAAACCAAGATATAGGGGCCGATTTGTCCAGTAGAAGGTTGAGTTGATAAAGTCTTCAATTTAACCGAAATTTACGGACACTTATAGATAGTGTGATCGGTATTCTGCAATTTTCCTTTTAGTATTAAATGTTATTATTAGATCATTCGATCAGCCCATTTCTTCATTTAATATGGTTAAATATTTGGATGAAGAAATTTTCCATAGACCAGATCGGAAATGACTAATTATTTTTTAAAATAAATAATGATTGTTGTTAGCATACGTTTAAAAATGATATACATCTATTATTTCACAATATACATAATTGCTGACAGTAAATAACTGCACCGGTATGAATTTAATAATTTAAGTAAATATTGCACATTGAACACGTCTTCATACTTGGTGGCTTGTAAAATTCCTATATGGGCACATTAATTAATATTATGAGAATTAAATTTATTATCAAAGATCTTACCTACTCCTACAATAATTCATAAAATGTAGAAATTTATATTGAATAAATAACGAATCAAAATAATGTATGAGGCATTCACGGTTGTTTTTTTTTATCGTAGTAGATTTTAAGGTTTCCACTGTATGTCCTTCTTCCTTCTTTACTCAAAGTTTTGGGCTATTAAACATTACACGATGTCAGCAATTGCCGAGCACTTGATGGATACAGGACACAAATTTTTACTTTGAATTGAATATTGGGTCGGAATAAAGGATTCTTTGCACGATTAGTAAAGGAGGTCATTGAAATCCATAGAAACCCAAAATATTAATAGGGATGATGGATTACGGTTAAAAACGTCATGGCTTCCGGCACTATCAGCAAAATCCAATATTTGAGCCGGTATCTCTGGTCGTAACGATTGACAGATTACTCTGAGCAACGTTTGCTCTTAGCTAATCTGATCAAAATGAGAATAGAATCAAAATGACATGATTTTATTATTACTCTTCTGCAACATCTTCTTGGCTACGCTTCTAGGCGCTGTTGTCTACTAAATGGGAGGAGCTTGTTAGTTTATAATGGAAGTGCGGTTAAAAATGGGCGGAGCATGTTAGTTCACAGTTTTAATACGTAGCCAAGAAGATGTTGCTGATGAGTACATACACAATTGGC
This sequence comes from Rhyacophila brunnea, assembly GCF_057557595.1. Taxonomy (NCBI): domain Eukaryota; kingdom Metazoa; phylum Arthropoda; class Insecta; order Trichoptera; family Rhyacophilidae; genus Rhyacophila; species Rhyacophila brunnea. The sequence goes on along the minus strand of NW_028232763.1, from coordinate 5,479,747 downwards.
TACATCTATTCTTTAGTTTTATATGACTTTGTAAACATTTATTTTTAACAGAATATGTTAGTTTAATAACTATGGAATTTAATTCCAATTGTTACTAAAGTTAGCACCAAAGTCAGTTAATGAGTTACAAAATTGATAACATTTTAACATATTTTATCCGTTTGCATAGAAACGATATGAGGTTTTTGTCGATTGCTTTAAAAAAATAATATTTAAATCTATTATTATTAAAAAAATATTACAATAATTTAGGTAGATATTCGATAATACTAACGTATTCTATAAAAATGTATTTTTTAAGCCAAATGGGATTTACGAATCCTATAAAATAGACCGACTACAATGTACATCTGTATAGAAGGGGTTTTTTTTAAAATTTTTGTTAAGTATCTCTAGGTAAAACTAGGTAATTTTAAAATAACGTGTTTTAGTGAATGTCAATAACGTGTATTACATAAATATTCTAATCGTCATAGTAACATCTTCAAAATATGTATTTCGTAACTGAGTCGAACCTGTTTTGTATAGCTCAAAAGTAAAAAATCTACATAATGTGCTTCGGATAATGTTAAAAAATTGTTAATTTTAAGGTGTCTAAACCGCTGTATCATAATAAAATTGTCGTAAATTTTTCAATAGCGCAATCGATGCGAGGTTTTCGGTTTTCATAATAGCATAATATTTAGGCCACATGTGTTATAATCCATAACATATATTGTCAGCCTATTGATTACAAAACTACCGCGATTTTAATGTTATTAAGAAATTTGTATCAATTAAAATGAAATCTAAAGTTATAAACACCAATTTTTTGTAACATTTTATGTTTTATCTGTTATTTTTAAAATTTAATTAATGAATTTTAATCAGTGGTAAGAAAAAGATGCTGCCGTTTTATTAGAAATTGCAAAAGCCTTAAAAGCATTAATAACAAATTAAGTTTTATAAACCAAGAATTTTTATTACAATTCTGGCAACGTACCAAACTATTACCTTCTTCTTATTATTCTTCCACCCTGTCACGACCCAGCATTGGGGCATAGGGCAAGCACAAGTTTGCGCCACTTCCATCGGTGCATCACCAACTCTTGCGCCTCCCGCCATGCCAGACCTACAGCACGTAGGTCGCTTTTGTAGCACTGCTGCTGGGTGAGGGAGGGCCGGCCACGGCGACGGAACCATTGAGGCTGTGCCACAAGGGTACGAAGTGTCGCACTCTTTGGCGGCATCCGGAACACGTGTCCCAGCCACGTAAAGCGTCTCTTCGTGATAACCTCGATCAACGAAGACTGCTGTGTCTGCTCACGACTACTATTACCTACTATATATTTTTTACCCCATGACAGTATATTGCACAAGGAAAGTGTCAGATCGTCAGGTATCCACGTACCTAAACCATCATTTATGATTATTGTAACCAATAAACTATTTATTTTATTCAATGAATAATTCACAAGATTTATGAATGCAACATTATATTTATTATATTGAACATACATTTGTATAGTGGGTTATATGAGGGGTTTTTAAATTATGTATGTCCAATTTATACCTAATCAATATACTGTGACGAAAATTTTAAATAGATTTTTATATAATTCATAATATACATTATGCAGGTCGTTTGTTTCTCGAATGCACCCAATAGAGTTCTTTGATAAATAGTACAAAGTAATCTGCTTATTCCAGGTTGCAGAGTTTAATCATGGGGGTGACAGTATTTTTAAGAAAACGTTTAAAAAACTTTGCATCTATGTATATCTCTATATTTCTATTTGAATTTTACTAAATCAACCCCTTTCTCCCTTTAAATCAAATTATAGTTAAAATAAAATAATATTATTGTATTTTGTATATATTTTAAAACAGCTCAATTAATATGAAATTAGTGAAGCTGCTACTTATTAAATGTGTGTGTAAACATTATTTTATGAGGTTCCCTATTTAATATGGAGGTATCTAATTTTGAAACAAAATATTGTGCTGTTACCACACACACCACACGTAAACGAATATTTATTTTCAAAAATACAACATTTCTTAATGGACAGTGGCCTCGAAAAATAAAATTTGTCATATTCATCGATTTCGTTTGAAATGACGACACTGGCGACCTTCCACCGATGTGTTAAATAGGTACCCATGCCGATTCACATACTATTTGAACATTTATGTAGGTATCTAATATGTACCTATGAAACATACAAAAATGTAACGTCTACAATATGAATGTATTTTTATGTATTATTCACAGAACAGATAATAAATAGAATACCGATAGGCAATATTCAATACGCCGCATGGTGAAGCAGGGTTTTGAATGTGTGAGTGTCCTACAAAAATGAAGCACGCATTATGCACGTGCAATAGTGTGTGTAATACACCAACATTAAATGAGCGTAAATGCATAAACCGAGAGCAGTTTTTAGTATTCGACGTAAAACGTATTCTTAACACGTGTGTAAGTTTAACCCGGATTCTTCCTTACTCGAGTCGGTTACCTGCTATCGCCTTACCCGTTGTGTATTTCAGTTCCCATTATTTCTGAGTTCCCTGGTATTATTAGTAACTAATTTAAAAATTGATAATATGTAATAACGTACCTAATACTTGTACATAATACTTTAATTGATTATTAGGCCTAACATAATCTGTCGACTTTAATTATTGTTATTTGGCTTATAAGGAATATGATAATTAAATTGTTATCATTATTTATAATAGCACACTTTCATTGAATGAGATTTTTGACATGATATGAATGGATAATTTTCATATTTTTCGAAAAAATATTTAATATAAAATCATTGAGTTTTATACTATTCTATTTGAGTAATATTTTGCAACCCGGGTTTCACCTTTTGGCATATTTAGCACTATACGTACGCACCAATAGCAAATAACTGCACACTGAATGTATTGATGGTATATTAATTATTTACTACGGGTTTTTACAAACACTTTAAATAATCAAATTTTTATACCTGATTTGTTATTTTGATAATACGGGTTTTACCTTATTTTATTCCTTGTCAGTGTGTATGTGTCATTGGTCGCATGGTGTCTAAAGATACCGAAAGGCAAAACCCGGGTCGCAAAAATGACACTCAAATGGAATAGCATACAACTTAAATAAATTAGAATAGTTTAATTTAGCATGATATGACGCGTCATGTTAAAAATTTATAATATTATGTTTTTATACTAAACAGGTGTGACAATCAAAATAGCGATCGACAACAATGCGTAGAACTGAAAACAAAATAGATATAGTTCGTTTAATAATCATCTCCGTGATATATAGCATGATATTATTATTAGTTCCTAAAGTCAGACAACGTTATCTACAAACATTTACGGCTACATGATAGTCAAACAACGTTATGTCAATCTTTTCTAATTTCTTATTAAATCGTCAGTAAAGTTTAACGCTAACTACATATTAAGTTACCCTTGTTTTCATATTTTTTTAAAACTATCCCTATAAAGTTTAACATCATTATAAGCAAGATAAATGTACAATACACAACAAATTATAAAATATTAACATTAGGTTTTAAATAAACATTTCCCTTGTTGAGTTACAAGAATCTAAAATAACGATTTTTGGCTCTCCTGTAAAGTTGCACTTTTGTAGATAGTGTTGTTTGACACTAAGCCCTCGAATTGCATATTATTTATAGACACTCGTAAATAAATTTTGTATTTCAACGATACATATTTTATTTTAAAATTATTTAATTCTGCGTTAATGTATAAAATGGTTAAAAATAATAACCAAAGCTTATATCGACTTGAAATATCACAAGGTAATTCAAAGGCATATAAATTAAAAATAGCCGAAAAATCATAATCCTGTACGCATAATAATTATATTAGAAGGTTCCCACCAAGGTGTGTATTTGTTTGGTTATTACGTTCATATACTACAAATTACAGCTGTCAATATACCAAGCACGTATACGCAAAATCAAACAATTAGTGCTTACTTTGTAATTTTCCAATAGTTTTACCTGTTATTAATATACGTATATGATCAGTGTGGATACGTATATAATTATATTATGTTATTTGTCAGTGAACGATTGAATTTCGTACTACCATAAATAGCAATACGTAATTGAGATATAGTTATAGTTATTGAGATATATTTCGACACCCACGGTGGCCGCGCGGTTTAGGCGTTGGACTATCACGCCGTGGGTCTCAGGTTCGAATCATGGGTCTGGCAAGTACACATATTGTTTTTAAATTTGTGCGTGAGTCAGGGTATGGACCTAATAGGTTGAGCAAGTGGCTGACATCCATTTCTCGTAAAAAACAAAATCTGTTAATACAAACCTCTACTCTGTGGAGGCCCATATTAGGATCGTATTAGGATCGGACATGGTCGGAAAAAAATGAGATATAGGGAATATCATCATATTATATTAGGTATATAACTCCAGTCATTTTAGTTGATCATACTTAAATCGCCCGTCGATTCTGCAAAGTATTTATATTTTTATACGCCACGTGATATTTTAGTCCTCATAAAATGGATATACAGTCGAACTTAGTTATTACGAACACGGAAATAGCGAGATCTCGGATGTAATTAGGAAACATTCGTTGACATTTTAGTTTATAATTTTTTCCATACATTTATTCACTTTTATAACGCGCCACTTCTCGGGTATACCGAGCAAAACTTTTAATGTGTCGATCGTTTAAAAATAACATTTTCGACCCTAAGCAATAAAATCCGACCGGGCAGACCGATGCCGCCGGGATCGGATTACGTTTATGACACTAGTTAACTGTATTGAAAAAGTTGAAATGAAAAAGTATCCACGCATATGGTTGCAATTGCATGTAAAAATTCAAGCTTTGTGAAGGCAGTAGGTACCTACCGGCGCTGGCGGCTCAGCACTTCATTACAATAAACTACTTCTTTTGTAGTTTATGAATGCCATGCTTGTTTCGGGGATTTTTACCATGGTTTTCAGATTTTTTATGTTCTATGCTTAACGTTGACCAAAATGTTATATAACGATATGATGAGTTGTGATTATAATGAGCAAATTCAGCCGGTCTCATCTTCCTCGTTAGCCGGCTCGCACATCACAACTCGCCTCGTGTGCTTGACCGCCGTAAATCAAAACTTCCGAGAACGGGTGTGTTTCTAAGTAGTTAAATCTTCTGCTTGTATATGTGCAATCGTTGCATTTAAGTGGTTGCTTATTAGTAGTATTAATAGTAGCATGTATGTGTCATTGTATGTGTTTTATGAGTGAATTTTTCTAATGGATCTTCTAATGGACTTTATTAGGTTGTTGGGGGGAGGCTCGCTAAAAAGTTTGGGAAACTCTGATTAGGTAATCATGTTTAAACAATGCATGTCACAAATGTTAGATCTGCGGTAAATATTACAAATAAATAATTATTTTAGTGTTACTGTCTTAAAAGCGAGTTGAGTTAACAATATGTAAGTGAGAATATGTCTCGCAAGAACATTATTGTCTTGAGTGTCAAGTATTCACTAATTTAAGTATTGATATGTGACCAGATAGACGAGAGAACATTTATGACGCTGAAATATTGCATGTTGCATAATTCTTGCACATACACTATTTTCATCATCAGTATCACCATCGACTCTAAAATCCAATTTGGACCACGGCCGCCTCCCGAGGAGGTTTCTAAACGGATTTTTATTTACGAGATTTGGTTGTTAGTAATTTGCTCAACCGATAAGGTTAATACTCTGAATACAAATATATATTAAACGGAACAATACTATACAATTTACAAATACTTTAGAAACATAGTTTCTGTCATCTGACCATCGCATCGATGGACTTTTATTGTATATTGATATTTATAGATATACCTATAAGCTTTTCCTTTATTTATACACTATATATAATTATAAATTTGAATGCAAAAAAGCTTCATATGAGGGAGTAAACTGTTTGTCTGATGTCAGTAGATGAGGCAATTAACACCTGATAGAGCTGGTGGAATGCCTTTTAAAAGGGTAAACCAAATCAGAGTAATGTAAATAACTGTTCTAACTCTGGAATACTATAGGTACGAGTCAATTCCTGTCAAAAACGAGTCTGTTCCAGTTTAGCGTCATAGATTCTGTTACTTTACAATATAATGTTAACCACTTGCTAGGAAAATGTCCTGAAATGTGTATCTACTAAAAGAAAACAGCTATTCAATCTGTTGTTCCTACCGTGTCTATATCCAATAGTTTCCATAATTCACAATGGTTGCCATAAACGCAAATTTTTTTTTTGATAATAGTTTAGCCGATCTTTATTTAATTTGTCGATATAACGGATTTTAGATAAGCCGTGTAGCCGCATAGGGCATATTGGAAAATTTGTATCATATTATTTATAGTTACATGTAAATTGTACGTAAAGCAAACATTTCACCGTGGCACAGTTCGCCGTGAGGTTTCTTACCGGAAAGAAATGACCGTATACTATACGGTCTCCAATTGTATTAGATTCAATATGAACATTAATTCAATTTTATTAGCTGATTTTGGAAAAAAATCAAGAATTCAAGTATGAAAACCAAACCTAACCTAACCTAATAAATAATCCAGAATATCGGATATTTTCAAAATTTGTTTGCTGCTGGCTTCCTGTAAGTATAAATTGACAAGAACCGTGTTTTATTTAGACAAGAATTTCATGTCAGTATTATTATACGAACCAAAGAGGTTGGATGGTATTTAAAATACGGCCATATATTTCCGATACAACATTTCACGATGAAGTCTGATACGGCGAACTGCATACGTACAAGTTTCCGGACACGAATATTTATGAATGTATACTTAACGAGATCTATAATATATAAATTTCTACATATATCCTCACCTCAGCATTGATTTACTGTGAGATGTAAAATGTAATCTTGAGTAAGTTAATCGAATTTCAAGATTAGTACGTATATACGGTGAACTAATATAATAATTAAGAGTAGTTAAAACTTTAGCGAAAGAAATACTAACACTACAAATAGTATGCATGACAACGAGTGGCAATTCCACAAAATCATGCATCTCTTATGGAGCGACGATGTATTAATTAATTATAGTATAGTTTTATACAACTATATAATGAGTAAAAAAATTGGACTCCCCAATATATTATATGATTCCATAGATGTATCGTGCCTTAAGAAGTAACCCGGGGAACTCAGAAATAATAGAAACTGAAATACCTAATGGATAAGGAGAAGCAGGCAACCGATCTCGAGTAAGGAAGAATACGGGATAAATTTAAACACGTGTCAGGAATACGCCGTACGTCGTATACTGACAACTGCGGTTTATGCAATGACGCTCATTTAATATTGATGTATTACACACACTATTGCACGTCTATAATGCGTGGTTCATTTTTGTAGGACACTCACACATTCTTTACTGTATTGGTATATAGCCTATCGGAATTCTATTTATTATCTGTTCTGTGAAGTAACCTCATTTTTCTTTTAAATAGGTACGTGTACAACTGAATGTTGTAAATAAGCGAAGATGCAACAATAAAAATCAAATAATGTAAAAATGACAACTACATATTATTATGGATTTCCTGCGTACAAAATTTTTTATTATCGCTGTTAATTTTTATTAAAATTAAAATTGAGGTAGACACTTATCTATATATACATAATTTGAAAACATCTCATGCATATAGACACTAGAAAAAAATCGTTTGTTTTCGTAGGGAAACAAAATCGATAAGCATTTCATGTAAAAACTACTAGTTAAAATCGTCGTAATTATCTAAGGCGCCCGTAGTTTAATGGTAAAACATACTGGCGCGAGTCCAGCAGATACAGGTTCAAGTCCCGTCGGGCGTCGTATTTTTTCTACGAAAACGATTTTTTCTAGTGTGTTATATGCATGAGATGTTTTCAAATTATGTACATTCAGTATATAGAATGTTACATTCTGAAATCTTGAGTCTTATTCATTGAATAAAAAAAATAGTTTATTAAAAAACTTCTCTATATAATTAAATAACTGGAATTATAGTATAGTTAATATACTCCGTTTTTTATTTGTAAGAGGAAAATGACTTGGGTGAATTGACATCCGTTATATTGGTCTCTCTGCATTGTCATGCTTTGATTAATCAAATTAAGTCTGAATTTAGGGAAAGCTATAAATAAGTTATTAGTTGTTATTTATGTTGGCAATATAGTTGTAGTTCTTTTTTAAATGGTAAATAAAACTAAAAAGTAAGAGTCGATACCTTCATAATATGCATCACCAATTTCCTGCCAATCGAAATCGAAATCAATGAGAAATCTCATAATGATTTCTATTTGGAAATCGTGGACACTTTTTCACGGCTGCATTATCATTATTTTTTGAGAGTATCTTTTTCAACGAAACGGTGGCCTCCCCATTATAGTTGTGTAATCATCCGAAAAGTGTCGCTCACCGCGATGTCCTTAGCATACATTCACGTCTCATTTGTTTCTCGTGCGTCTTTCCATCAACATTAAGAAATATGATAATTATTATTAAAGTTCATTTACCTTTTTAGAAATTAAAAATATATCACGCTAACACAGAAAGAATAAATGTTAGATACGAGTATTTCGGCACAGTTAAAACATTAACAATATATTATAATTGTGATAGTCAAGTAATTATTTCTTCAGACTTTGTTTCTTGCAAAAAGTTGTAACGTTTAGGTAGATAGCTGATTAATAACCAAAGAGTATCATACTCTGGACATCGACAGAGTAGAGGTTGTACCTATTAATAGATTTTTGTTTTTATGATAAATTGATTTTAGACACTTATTCAACCTATTGTGAGTTTTGCTAGGTCTGGAATTTTAACCTGGGACACACGACACTATAAACAATCATATTATTTATTGCTAAACCATCATTGATATTGATTTACGAATGATAAATTCTTCTTATTGAAAATGCATAATTTTGAAACACTTCAGAAAACATACAATATATTAAAAAAAAGTTTAGTCCAAGTGGAACTCAAATTTCACATATTTTCACTATCCGAGTGATTGTTACAACCTCAATACTGCCCTTCTAAAGAAGAAGACAGTAACTGACTCTCACACACTTTTGAGATAAATGACATAATGTGTTTTTTTGCAAACTTTAGTACTGTGAATAATAAAAAACGGTGGTAATTTTTATTAGTAGGATGTTAAAATACAAAGTAATAATAAACAAGCAGTAACTACAATGAATAGGTACAATTACTGCCGTTTTGCTAAAAAAAATGTATTAATTTTGAAGATGTCTATTGTTTCACTAATGATTTTAACGGTATTTTAGTGGTAATACCGATTTCATAGTGAACAGAATATAAAGCTTTCAAAATTACCTAACGGATGGCATTCATAACTCAATTTCACAAATTTTGCGAGTTACTGCCTTCTTCTTTGGAAGGGCAGAATAGCTCAGGGACTAGAGCATTCAGTTACACAATAAAACATTTGAATTTCGAGTCCCATTTCGAGTGCTTTCGTTATCTACAAAAAAGTGTTTTTTTTTTTTTTTTTGAGATAACGTTATTTTACATTTACGGCTACATGATACTCAAACAACGTAATGTTAATCTTTTCTAATTTCTTATTAAATCGTCAGTAAAGTTTAACGCTAACTACATAAGTTACCCTGTTTTCATATTTTTTAAAACTATCCCTATAAATTTTAACATCATCATAAGCAAGATAAATGTACAATACACAATAAATTATAAAATATTAACATTAGGTTTTAAATAAACGTTTCCCTTGTTGAGTAACAAGAATCTAAAATAACAATTTTTGGCTCTCCTGTAAAGTTGCACTTTTGTGGATAGTGTTGTTTGACACTAAGCCCTCGATTTGTTCTAATGTTTTTTCTATATTTTTTTTTCTAATATATGAGTTTCAAAATTTTGTATTTTCTTAACAATATCGTTTATAATAATTGTATTATATTACTCACATTTGTGTATTTGTGATACGTCTGACGTCTGACGATCTGACGCAATTAAGGAGAGGAGCTTCTCGTGACTCGGACATTATTCCGGATGTTTTTTTTATAATTATTCTTTTTTATTATTATTGTAAAATGTATAAAGTTGTCTTGGTGACACCAAGTTGGTGTTAACTAATGCAATTGCATATTATATTTTTACTGTGTATATTGTGTAAATAAATTTTATCAGTCGGTTTAAATCTTTGCAAATTACTTGGAATTATAAACTCCTGTATATATAAATATACAATCTTCAAACAAGATTAATTCAAAACTAATAAATCATACTTGAAATAAATTAGAATTGGGGCTGCGCTGTGACAGTACTCTCAATTATTTAAAAAAAAAATTAATCAGATAAACATAATGTAAGTCAGTTATTTTTGCATATTATAGTAATTCAATGGGTTAGTGCGTTAGTGAATATAATATATAGTGCCCAGTTTTAACCAAAAAATAATTATTTTCGCTCATACATTTACAGTGAATATTTAATATTGAAGGGTACCTACATGCGATTATGGATTTACAATTAATTACTTTTCAAATTCAATTTTCTCTAAAAATAAACGTCAGTGATAATAGTCGATGGTAAAAACCGAATATATTATATTAATTTATATGAGGCGTGTATTTTCAAAGTGAACTTATTCCATTTCAACAAATTTTTGGCAAAAGCCAATAAAACTGTTTACGATGTTGATGTTACATATACGTTACTTTTGTAATTAACACCGATTTTTAAGTTGATTTTTCTACTGGATTAAATGCTATTAAGTTCATACAAAAAATACTTGTTAAAAATTTTATCTTTTAAATTCTGGCATTCATAACTCATTTTTGTCAAGTAGTGGAATAAGTTCACTTTGAAAATACATCCCTCATATATTGTACATCCAGTAGTACCCCAAATTGAGTTATAATATACAAAATGTTTGTCAACATCCTATTTTTATGTGTGCGTTAAATGTCTCAATAGCTGACAATAGTCTTCATAATAATAAAATGTCTATTTTGCATTTGTTCTCAAAATATATAAAAACTGGACATAGAATATCAGCTGTGCGTTAACCCATCGATAATACGTTAACAGGACACGTCAATTCTATTACTTATATTAATAAAGTAGTAAAAAGGTAGTAAAAATATCGTATGGTCATCATAAAAATGCACATAATTATTTTTATACATTTCAAAAGAACCTATCAAAAGAGACTTACACATTTTAGTTATTTGTCAATATTAATATATTTTTTAATACTTAAGTCCTTCAGCGTATAGTATACAACATTATGGTTATGTACAACATTTTTGCGGCTAGGTAACTTTGCATGCAGAATATTATTATTCGTCGCAAGAGACTTTTCTGCTTTTTTCGGCGAGCGAGCTTCGAATTTTCGGTCAAGGCTGTTGAAAGCATTGTGCGCGAACCGCGGCGATTTTGACAAACCGCGCCACGGTCATTAAACGCAGCACCGCTGTGAAGCAGACAATATTTCATATGGCCGTAAACTTTCACCAAACACACAGAGATTGCGACCACAGATAAGAGAATCGATTTTATTATCACATATTATTATGTGGAATACATTGTCCACTTTTAATTATTACCATGTTGCAAGCTTGCTGCAGAACTGTCACATTAAATGTTACCAGTATTCATTGATTTATTACCAATTAATTAGCAAATTTATTTAATTAGAATATATACTTTGATTTATTGATAAAAATCATTGGATGGAAATATTATTTCATGAGATAATTTATAGGTATACCTACTTACCTACTTCCTAATTGTTTATTAGATTTTTTTTTGGTTTGGTCACCTTTGCACTCTTATTTTATCAGAGACTACAGATATTAATTAAATACATATACTTACAACATAAATATGAATTTTTATTTACTCATTTAGTTACAAATATTTTTTTTAAATCATTTCAATAAGTTTATTAATTCAACATACTGTATATTTAAATATAAATGCATTCATTATAATGGGTTACGAAGCAAGTTAACACAATGATAAAATAATAAATATCTAATAAACTATTTCCTTTTATTCAACTTTTCAACTAGTTTATTAAAATTATTAGCAAGTATAAAGGTTCAAATAGACTATATGACGATCGGGCACATATATGCTAAGAGCGTTTTAGTATCTATGATCAAATCTATGCCATTCTGACATTTATACATACATATTGTATGACAGCTATGACATCGTATTTACACTCTGTGACACCCTGTGACACAGGACGCCAACATAAGAAACAGGTTTTTCGACATATATATGACCGATCATCATAGAGTGTATTTGAAGCATTAGTAACTAAATAATGGAGTGATCCGCGACGTCGGTTAGTAATTAAGGAATTAATTATTGATACTTACATTAGTTTAATATACTAAAACCAATAGCCAACATTATAACGCAATTTGATAAGCATTTCATGTAACAAGTACTTGTTAAAATTTATTGTCGTGATTCAATTAGAAGCTTACTGGCGCGAATCCAACATATACCGGTTTAAGTCCCGTCGGGTGTCGTATTTTTTTCTACAAAATGATTTTTGCTAGTGTGTATTTGCATGAGATGTTTTCAAATTATGTGTATTCACAAATACCTAAGTTTTACAGAAATTAAAATAATAAGCAAAAATTGTGATGACGTATTGAATAAAGAATAATTAGGTATTGTATTATTAAGACGATACATCAGTAAAACAGCAAATAAATTTCAACAATATGCGCGACGAAATTTTGGACTTGCTGGTATTCGGAGAGAGAACGTCGAGGTGTGAATACGTCAATTTGTTTCGCGATGGTGACGGGGGTATTAATTCTTAAATCGTGTAAAAATGATTAAAAAGTTACCCATTTACTTGAAAAAGAAAACATGTCAATGAATATATTATTATTGTTACCAATAGAACAATAAACAGAACATTAAATGGACGCATGTTGGATTTATATGACAAATTATATTTCGTTTGGCATGCGTCATTTGCACCCGCGACCCGCAATCCGCGCATCGCCTAGTCACGATCTTTTTAGATCATGCCTTAACTGAGGTATAGCCTTAAGACAATCTATCAATAACTTACAAAACTCACCAAAAGTATACGTGAGCTTTTTTAAAAGCTTGACGAAATCGATAGATCGAAATAGAAATCGATCAATTAAAATGATTCAAATAAATGCCAAAACGTCTAGATTTATTCAACTTACATTCTGTTGAAATAAATGGTTTATAGAGCAATAAAAATGTGCAGAAAGTAACGTTATAACCAACCATTTTTACTGAAACTCAACGCAGTTTATTACAAACACGGTAAATAAATAATAATGTATACTAATTGTATTTGTTCGCATGAACAGGATGTTTTTAAGGCGTTGTTAACAAAAGAATTCAAATTATAGTGAAAATATTTTATTTGAATATTTAGAAATACGGATTTATTAATTAGGTAGGCATAGCTTTGAATTCTAAAAAATTTGATCAAAATACTACAACTGATACTAAATTTATTTAAAGAATTATGCATTAATTTACTAAAATGGTGTTGTAAGAAAATGGTCAGATATGAATCTACATACTTGTTATTATTCATTGCCAAAATGAAGTAGATACCTGTACACAAATTGAAATAAAAATTATTTTATTGTTTGGCGGATTTGACACGTGATAAGTAAAAGGCCGCACCTATATACCCATTAACATTGTGCGTAAACTGAGTTATCTTTCAACATTTCCTTAACCAAGATCAACTCTATAAAAATTAAATTTACCCACACATTCTTTTCAACGGTACCCGGCTCACGAGATAAAACAGTTTTCTACTTTTTATTGCTCCTGACTTTCAAGTTATAAAAATAATAAACGTTTTGTTGGAGAAAGTTAAGTAGTAGGCAATGCAATACATCATTCAATAAACCTCTATTGTATGACTAATAAACTATCACAGAAGTAAAATAAATAGATTAATTGGTTATATTATAATAATATATCATTAAGACTATATGTTTTAAATAAATTATTCATTGCTAGAAACCGTTGTCAACAATCTAAATTTCAAAAGTTAGAATAACAATGTTTGTTTCCTGCCTGCACAAACATTCTGATTCGTCTTATTGGCAGATCAAATAAATTTATTTCTTTGAGATAAAAATCGTTCAATTATACCAGTGAAAGTTTTAAAGAAATCAAGTCATACGATGATGATAATAAAATTATATATTCATACTATTCCAGTTTCATTTTACAAAACTTAATAAGCGACTAATAAATTTATTAGTCAATTAAAATGAGTACTATCATATTAAAAATATTGCTATTATATTATTATAGTATCAAGTCGTTATACCACAACTTGACATATATTTTTCACACTGACACATCTTTAGTCGAAGTCTCACTTTTAATCGTAATAAAATGCCACGATTCTCCATTTTAATATTAAATTATATGAAAATTCATAATGTATTTTATTTAATTATTAATTTGTTTTACTCATGATGTCCGACGCAAAAGCGTTACGAAAAATAGACATAGAATAACTGTAGATGCGCAGCCCGCCCGAGCAATCCACCCCGATTACTTACGCGCGCCGATTGTTTTCATTTTACGTTCAGTTCATTCTGTGCGACGTATTGTCTGTTATTATTACTTCTTCAGTTTTATTATTGTAATTACATAATTTTTAGAAAAGTAAAATTGTTTGAATCCTTTGGATTCGGTTACTTTGACAAATAAATTTTCTTTTGAATTTGAACAACCAGCATTCAGAAAATCAGTATGCAACGCATGTTCCATGTTTTATGATTCTAGCCGTCAAGGTTTAAGTAACCATAATCTGAGGGGGCCTTTTCTGTTTTTATTATTTTACTTTCTTCATTTTAATAAACTATTTCTTTTATTCAACGAATAAGACACAAGATTTCAAAATAAAACGTTCTATATACTGAATTTACATAATTTGAAAACATCTCATGCAGATCCAGCAGATACAGGTTCAAGTTCCGTTGGATGTCGTATTTTTTTTTTCAACAAAACGATTTTGTATAGTGTGTATATGCATGAGATGTTTTCAAATTATGTATATTCTTTCTTCATTTGCTGACCCTTATGCAAAACAAATGATTTGCATAGCTCCGCTGGACGTCACGGAATTTATATATTATGTTTAATCAAAAAGTCGTTATATCGACTCCTAGTTTTTGGAAGGTTTGATAGAAATACATCGGAGAGCGTGCTTTTCATTTTCACAATGTACTTATAATTCCACGAAACTATTATCTATTCTATTCGCCACAGTTGACTTAATATGCAACGTTACAAAATTTTCTGGATGTTTTTGGTTTCTTAAGATTTTTTTAATGTTTTTATTTATATACTATCGTACTATACGTTGGGTATAACTCGGGCTGTGTTCATTTTGACCTCAATCCAACAGGTTGATAACTGGTCGAAGGCAATCTTCAAGCTTCCATTTGCACATATTTATTCGTCCATACAATATTTGGCAGTTGTGTTTAATTGCCCTTTATTTCCGTTACAAAGATCATGATACATAAACTTACATAAAACTAACACAGTAATTCTAAACCACATCGCTATTGATAAATTAATATTTTTTCCAGTCGTTCCCTCTTTGTTAAAGACCATGACCACTCAGAAATTTAGTGATATTGTGTATGACTAAGAGAATCCGTTATTATTAGGAAGGTATATGAATTAAACACATAAACTACAGGCTTTCGAGACACTATTTTTCATAATAAACATTATCAATTAAACAAAATATGACTTTAGATAATTTTGAAAACACTTCTGAGAAAATATATTATATTTAATCAAAAGAAAAAATCGTTTTGAAAAAAAGTAAGACACCCCGCAGGAATCGAACCTGCATCTCTCGGGTATCGCGTCCACGCACATATTCCACTATGCTAAAGGAGTCATACTTAATTACGACAAATTTTAACTATTGGCTATTAATACTCACTACTTAAAGAGCTTTCCAAATTTCGTTCGTTGAATAAAAAAAATAGTTTATTAAAAATATGACTTATTAGAATGATATTTCTGGTAAATTTTTTTATACTAAATCTTCAGAGGTTTATTAATAATTGATGTCAAACAAAAGATCAAAAATTTATGTTGAAATACCAAAGAAATCCATACGAAAATTTTCTGTTTTTCTGTCTAATATATCATTCTAATAATTGTTGACGAATGATAATATTATTATACCTACATATATAGATTATTTAATCATTTCGAAAATATATCGTATTATTGTAATATAAAGGAAAATTTATTATTGTGGAGCACTATTCAAGACATATCCCATTTTTATATTTTATAGCTGCATCTCCTCTATAAATGACAAGATATATATATATATATAGAGAGAGAGATACAACTAAAAAATTGCGAGCATTTATCGAATACTTATAGTAATATAGATATTATATCGTAAGTTAGCATCTAAGAGCACGATGCAGAATCATCCGTCTTAATCAAGACGCTCTTTAGACGCTAATGTAGATAGTTTTCTATAATTCGATCTATTTTTCTATTTAAAATAGTACCACATTTAAAATTTATTAAAAAATACATGACAGATTATTATGTATTGATACTGTAGGTGACGCAAACTGAGTAACCAAAATCGGTGTCATTAGATTTATTAAGATATGAACTTATCTAAGGGACTTACGCGGCTAAGTTTGGTTCTGCATCACGTTCTTAACTTATTCCCTTGATAACGTTATTAACAAAAATAAAATATTGTGATCAATTTTTATTTGTTAGGATGAATACGGAAACAGTATAGTATTTTGCGAAGGTCGTATTATATCTTCTGTATCGACTCATAAGAGACAATGTAACAATATTACCTAATGAAAAAATGACTTCAACAACTTTAAGAAGTACTTGAAAATATATTCGTATGTTTTATTGACAAGCTCTTATCTGAAGGACTGTTCAACGTAATACATTCAAATAAATTTTATAATATTAAAATCATAATTGACATAACCGCGATGAAAGTGACTGAATATTTTAATTATTCATATTATTACACCTATGATGGCATATATATTTCTGGTTTTTCCAAAAATACCAAAAAATTTGACTTTTTTTATTGATGTTTTATAATCGATTATAATATTAAGAACAGGTATGTATTTTTTTTCGTTAGAATAAATTAACTTTAATGCATTTGTTGTCTAAAAGATGTCCGAGGACTTATTTATTGTACACATAATATGAATTGACGCTATATCCCAAATGCTGTTAAATATTATTTGTCAATCTTTCTTGTTATATTCATCATCGTTCTTCTTTTTTGTCGTGTCGGGTCTTCAATTGCTACAATGTGTCGTTCCAGAAGTTGCCGAAGGTAACACCGTTCTTCTTGGCTTGTAGGATCTCGTAAAAATTGCGGCTTACTGAGGAAGCCTTGCTTGAAAAAAGGTGCTCGATGCTTTGCATTTCACCGTACTCACTGGTTTGGTCATCGGAGAACCCCCACTTCACCATGTGGTCTCGAGTGCTCCCTACCATGATTCTCAGTCTGTTTGGGGCTTTCCGTGTACGGTAACTACCCGAAACTGGCTTCGGGTGGGAGATGCTCTGCTGGCTTTACACAATCTTCGAGACCCTCATAGGCTCTATATCTCTTTAGCATATATTTATGTATTTTTTATATATTTATTTGCATTCATGGATTCCTTTAAAATGATAACATTTCCTTTCTGTGCTGACAATCAATGTTTCCACTGGCAATCAACCAATCTAAATAATACTAATCTTCATTTTGCCATATAGCAAAAGTATTTCAGAACCTTTTGAACACAATTATGTTGCAGAATCAATCCTTCATTGTTTCTCATCTAGTCTAGAGTCTAGAGGCACTAACCGTGTACATATTATGGTATTACAGATTTACCTGCTTAATTTTAATAATATAATATATACATATATGAAAACTAAACAGGTATTTTTATTATTTTTCAATGTATTAGTATGAGGATATTATCGTTGATTATTCGATATCAAATAATAATATGACCCGTTCTGACATATCTTTGCCGACGACTGTTAGCAACGCTGGTTGCCATATCAGCATATTATATTTTATTCTCAGGCCATGTTCTTGTATTTTCAAATATTTTGCTGATTATAATTACGTCTACTAGACATGGACTAGGTAAATAATTCAGACAAATGCAGTATTCTTTTTTCAATCCAATGTTATCGTATATTCAAAGTCGATGTTTTACATGGATTAACAATAAATAAGTTAAATATATTAAATGATTATTTTTAAAAATACTTTTATTCAGTATTACAGTTTTTTGTGTATGTGCCTGGTGCCTCTAGGAAACCTCTCATTTTTCGTCTTTCTGCACAAGTTAAAAAAGTATCTATTACTCGGTAAACATGTATTGTATTCAATCAACAACAAATTATACAAATGTTTTGTAAACTTCTATCAAGATAGAAATGTCCGCATATAGTCCACTATTTAAAAGATTTTTTGGTACAGTTCGGTTATGAGTAGGGAATCCAATCCCGAGCCAAAATTCTGATCCCGGGATTTCGGGATTACAATTTGACAATCCCGGGATTGGCATTTTTTTTCATTGTTAATATAAAATTTCTATATTTACAAATAACATTGATAAAATCGGTCAAAAATAATTCTAGTATAGTTTATACTATTTAAGACATTTATTGTTAATATTGTATACGTTCAATCTTGGAAATACATAAGTTTAATGGAGTAAATAATATTGTAATATAAATAATAATGTGAATTTAATATGAGATTGCTGTTTCTGAAAGTAAAAACTTAATGAATGGGTTAGCGAGATTTAAAATAGTAAAGCAAATCATGGTGTACTTTGGCCTTTCCGCTTCACAAATCTAATTAGTCAGCCAAATATGAAACTGCCGTATAACGTATGAGATCATGGTGGAATTACTTTGTTAATAGTGCGAAGCATTGTTTTTTCCAATCTTTCTCATTTTTATTAATTTATGTGATAACATAAAATGAATAGGCAACTTACACATGGGTATAAATCAAACTTCATTCAAACTCAGTTTATTTCTAATGTAGTTATTTGTTATTAAAAGTATTTTTTCTGTTATATTTTTGTTTTTATTTTATTTTCCATAAAAATTGATAAAAAAATCATTCCCGAAAGTTTCGGGATTATGTTTATCAATCCTGGGATTCATAGGTATCGAAAATAGCTCGGGATCCCGGGATTGGAATCCCTAGTTATGAGGAATACAGCAGAAAACACAATTTGAAAATACCTGATATACTGGATTATTTGTTAGTTTGGGTTAGTTTAGGTTGGATTAGGTTAGATTAGGTTAGGTTTGGTTAGGTTAACCTAACAAAAAATCCAGTATAGCGGGTATTTTCAAAATGTATTTTCCGCTGTATTCCTCATAACCGAACTGTACCGATTTTTTTATGTTTAATTTTTTTTCAATTTAAATTCAAATTTTGTTTATTTTACAAATATGTAGTGAAATGTACAAATTATTAATTTAAGACGTTCACAACATAGCATTTAAAAACAAAGAAATAATATTAAAACAGTGTACTTATATAAAAAAGAAATAAATGCAGTATTAAGTTATTAAATAGTAGAAAGAGCAAATATGAAAATTACAATTTAGATTCAAGGAAGTACACCGAATGAACCAAGGAGACCCTATTTTAAGAATTCATAAAACAATACTCACATATACTCACAGTACATTTTTTGCGCTTTCACCGAAATGGCATTACGCGAGACCACGTGTCGCTACCCATGAAACACTCAAATTTTCTACCAAAAGAAAGCTTCACGTTTTTGGAAATACAAAAATGATGAACATTTTTATCAAAAAATTCAATCATATTGTACAAATCGATGCTCAGTTTTATAGTACGATACGTCAAAAATTTCAAGTTTTGAGTTATGTTAGCCATTATATTCATATATTGCTCCTCTTCAGTTCTACAAAATCACAACTCGAAAAAATTACTGTTTACCCTCGTAGGGCCGATGTTTTTGTCACTTTTCTACAAGTTAGTAAGTATATGTGAGTCAAAACTTTGATCAGCCATTATGTAAAAACTACTAATTTCTAGCTGTAGCACTGTAGAACTGAGCCATCGCAATCTTTGTGTACAACTATAAACAGTTTTCTATATTTTGTACAGTTATAAAACAGATTATGTGTCTTGGTCTAGACTAGGCATAATGCAATGGCAAGTTACATATAAATTTTATAAAGTTAACATATATAATAACCAAGTACAGAACCAGAAGTAACCAAGAACCTCGATTATCCGAACTAATTGGGGATGAAGATCATAATTGACAGCGAAAAACAAGTATATTCAGTATGAATAATTTTTATTTGTCTAGATTTACATATTATACAAGAAATTATTTTTATTAAAAAAATCAATTATCGATTTTTGCTTATTAAAGCAGGTTCTACCGCGATACTGGAACATACTAATGGTCTTTTCAAAAATTTGTTCCATGATTTTTTCAAAGTTGACACATCTAAAAAATTACAACTATCTGCTGCCATGTAGCGACAATCTTTTAAATTTATTTTCTTGTAGAAGCTGATAACTGTTTCTTCATTATTTTCGTCTGCCAGCAATAATCGTCGAAGCATATTATGTTTTATATAAAAACGTTTGAATGTTTCTATTACACCCTGATCCATCGGTTGTATTACCGACGTGGCTCTTTCGTCTTTGTATGAACCACATAAAAATACACTCTTCAACTTCTTTATTTCCTGATTTTTCATAACTTTCCGCTCTGAGCTTCTAACGTTAAACAATTAGTAAACTTCATAATAGTTTCACTTTGTTTTTTTTTTATATCCGAGATAATTGACGTTTCGACACCATATTTATTAGATAGATAACGTCCTGAGTCACAGCGTTTCAAAGCATCGATTATATCCAATTTGTCGTTTAATGAAAATAATCCGAATAATTGAGGTCCTACTGTAAATATTAAAACGGTTGATATCCATTTATTAGCATACAACTTCATGCTTAGGTCTAACTAATAATATGTAACAAGTTACAAGTAAGTAATTATTAGAACGTGAAAGTGATATTGAATTAATTAATTCATTACCAAACTCTATATTATAATATCATCACTACCGTTAAAAAAACACAGTACGCAGAATAGTATCGCTTTAAAATGCTTACTCACTTTGGCAATGAAAACACTGGCTTCACAGCGTCGTCTGTTCGCAGTCTTCAACACGACGTGACATACTTACGACTCTTACGAGTACCTCGTCGCTCTTTGGTTTTTTGGTACCAAGTACCCAATGCCTTGTACTTGTTGGCTTTAGGAGAAAGTAAACTCGGCTGGATGGATCCATGATGCCAACGGAACATTCCTTTAGTTTATGCATACACTCACTTTAAGTTCAATTTTTTCTGTATGAAAGTTAACATTGGATTTTGCTAAAGCGTGGGTGACCGCAATGTTAGTTACATACCTACTTTTGTCGAGGCGATAAATATTAATAATGAACTAAAAAATAAGGATGTACTTAAACATATTATAACATCTAGATTGTATGTGTAAAAAATAATGTGTCCATTTCGTTCTTATACAAGGAAAAATAGTATACAAAAACTATGATAGTTTTGTTAAGGCAGGGTTTAATTGATTTTTAAAAACTAACCAATACAATCTGTTAATTAAAGTCTTAGTTCAATAAAAACAAATACGTATGACTAATAAAATTTAATGTGCACTTTTTATGGCGGATCTTAATAGTTTACCTCCACCATTCGCTACTGATATACATTATATTAATTTTATTTTGATTATGTGCGTATGAAAATCATGATTTTATCATGCGCTACGGGGTTTGGAAAGTTTAAAGCTAGCCAGTGGCATTATATTTCGCTCATACCTCACTTACTACTTACTGCACCATGTCGCTTCACTGCAACTCTCTTAGTTCAGTTCGTAAAGCGCTGGTCTTTTATCCGTGAGCCCCGTATTTGATTCTTGGCGAGATGACGATATATTTATGTGATTTTGAAGTCTGTATGTTTTTATATGATTAATATTGTATTCAAATTAGACATAAATTAGATTTTTATACGTGTGTTTGAATCCAATGGGTCAAACGCATTCTTAATGATGTTTTATAAATCAATCAGTATATTTTCCATTGGAGCAAGCTAAAACTAGAAAATCGAAAAGTAATCATGTTAAGTATTGCTGACAATTTTAACTGGCAAAAAGTCATAATAATTATAGTATTCAAAATTCACACATATGCATAGAAATGCTATTCTAGATCAAACCGGTTATTTATTGTATTACCTATCACAACTTATTACTACTTTATGTTTTCTGTTAACAAATTTTTGGGTTTTTCGTTAGTTAAAGTCATTTAAAAATTCATTTTAAATATGATAATGAATGACATATCATACGATATTAGTCAATATTCACAATTTGCATAACCTACTAGTTTCAGAAGACTGGTTATTGGATTATATTATATATAATATTACATAAATAGAAATGTTCAGTTTTTTACATTTTTATGTTCCCCCTGTAAATTGAGAATGGATGTATATGCAAAGCATATGATTATGAATACTCATGACTTCGAAGTAACATATTGTGTAGCATGTATTTTATGTACCTAGTCATATAATTTAATATTCTTAGAACTTGTGTCATTTACTGTCACATTGATTTCTTTATAGTACATTGTTCGGAGAAAGCATTCACTCATTTATCTGGCTATTGTATTCAAGCTAATGCCATTTAAAACCTTTTAAATTACATTTGAATACATTTCTCTGACATTATATTATCGCTATAGAAATTTGAATGTGAAGTCAATACATTTCTATTTTTATTGTAAGATAATTACAACCAAAAAAATATCTAAAACTTAATTGAAAATAATATTTAAACATATTCTACGATATAATATAATAGAACGATGAATGATAGAATGTAGGTTCTTCTGAACTATTCCACAATTTGAAAAATAAAAAAATCAGCGATATGATCCTATTTTACATAAAAACGTATTGATATCAGTTTATAATAATTAGTCTATTATACTAAAAGGTGTAGAATATCTGTATTGTTAGAATCCATTGATAAATCATTTTCACAAAATATAAGACTTAAGTTCATTAAAGGGTTTTATGACCCATATATAATAATATTCATAATCTTTTTCAAAATAGTTATATTTAGAGAATTACCATATATATGTATATATTATCTGTCTTGATTTATCTTTAATGCATGAGAAAAAACATATAAATATGTAGGAGAGAACGAGACAGGAAGAAGACGTTTTAAAGGACTAAGGTGGAAGAAAAAATACACGTAAACGCAAATTCATTTTTTTTTTTAATAAACTCACTGGCAAAAAGGAATCATTTATTTTAATCGGGTCGTGAAAGGAAACAAATGATATGATACTCTCATATTAGTTTGACATACACTTAGGTACATATCGAGTATATAGAAAGTATTAAATGACATTACAATTACTTTGTGGCAGATTAACGGAAAGGTAAGGTAGTAATAAAGTGAAAATATGATTAATACTCGTAACTAAGAACTAAGTCAGATTCAAGAATATTAACAGATGGCATTGCCACCTGCTATTTTTCTCTAGTTTATTAAAAATAGTGTTTAAAAACGTTGATGACTTGTTAGAGAAATAAATGACAAAAATATGGTGCCGTTATATGTAAAATAAAGAATCTCACATTTTTAAATCTCATAAATTAATCGTTGAATAAGGATAAATAGTTGACACATAATAAAGTGAGTGAATAAACCTATTAAGAAACGGATTTGCGAGGCGGTCAAGATCTACAAAGCTAATGAAAAAATGGTGAATAATGCAAAACCCAATGTGTAGATTATTTTTAAAGTCGTGTCATATTACGATTATTTTGTAAAATTTTCCGAGACGTCATCATAATAACAACATAAACACAATATAATATATGTTATATATTTAAATCTGATTGAAAGATTGCTAATGAATATACAAGACCATGAAGCTATGTAATATAATATGTAACAGACGTCATATATTTGACAAATTTTGTACGTCATAGCATTGTTGTCGCGCGCAGATACGATTTTATCTTCATAATTTGGCATTTAAGATTAAGTATACATTACTATGTAGCATTGGAATTAAATACGTTTTTTAAAGTTTGTTTATAGAATCCATATATAATGCATATTTTTTTTACTGTAACATAATAACGTAAAAATTCTTACAAATAGTAAATACGTTAATTAAGCTTTTTATATTTATTAAGAACAATACTTGGAATTAATATGTATATTGTATGGTTACATGTAAGTTGTACGTATGCAGTTCATCGTGGGATACTTAGAGGCCATCCATGGACTGAAACCGTATGCGGTTTAGATCCGTGTGCCATACTAAACTTATGATTTTTGTTCATGAAAATATATTTTCACCTAATTTGTAAGTGTATGGTATAAACGGATACGATCAGATGTTTATTATGTAAATATATTTCCATGACCAGAAAAGATAAGCTTAGTATAGCACAAGGTTTGAAACCGCATACAGTTTCAGTCCATGGATGGCCTAATATTCGTGCGCCGCAGTACGTGAAACATGAGTTCGTATACCATTTTATCAAATTAAGAGTTCTATGTTGAACATTTCACTGTGGAATACATTTGTACGTATCTTACAAAATGCGGTGATAGTTTGCAAATAGTACTGTTCCAATTAGATTAACCCTTACCTAACCTTACCTATTAAAGACATCTCATAAAATTTGCCACATGTTGTAGCATACGTACAAATATACTCCACGGTGAAATGTTCAACGAAGAACTCGTCATTTGATTAAATGTTACACGAACTCATGTTTCACGTACTGCGGCGCACGAATAAGTGTCCAGTGGTGAACTGTTTATGTAAAAATTTCCGGATACGATATTGTAAGTGGTAATGATTTATACAGCTATTCATTTATGAACATACATAATATAATCTTAATATTTTTTGAGTATGTTCGGGTAAAACAAGTTACATTTATGTCGACTTTCATATACTCCAATAATTATTTAATAACCATGACGTGAGTTTTTTTATTAATGTTTTTATATTTGATTTTTTAATGTTACTAACCCAAATTTACCTAAACTAAACTAACCTTAGTTAACAGTTAATAATGCACAATAATGTCGTTGGAGTAAAATGTAATGAGTGCGAATAATTGTAAAAACTTTACAAAAACAAATTATTGATAAAAATAATTATTAATTTCATTGATTTTTTTTCCCGACCATCTCTGATCCCAATAGGATTATATGGGCCTCCACAGAGTAGAGGTTTGTTGACTGTGTCAAACCTCTACTCTGTGGAGGCCCAATTTTATTGATTACTAGATAAAAAGAGAATATTAAATTATATTCACGGAAAATAAAAAAAAGTATACATCGGCTATATTGTGGAATCAACGCGCGGTCCTATACTTGTGCATATATTTGACAAAGATCATCGACTTAACTTCACGGTTGAAATAAATTATTAAATTAATAAAAATAAATAAAGTAAATGAAGCTACGACACTACTAGTGCGAAATAATGAAAATAGATTAAAACAATAACACTCTCTCTTTGTGTCTTGAAATGGAACTTGAAAATATTTAGTTACCGGAGCGCCGTTCCGGTTCATAAAATCCCCAAAACTATTGTCCCGTTTCGTGGAACAATTTATTTAACTGTTTGAGCTATAACAAAAACACCTATTATAAAATACATATAGAATTATATCACTATTTTAATTTTTAGTTACTTAATATTTTCGTAAAATTAGCAAAGCGCTCCTGTTCGTAAATTTTTCTGTACAGTTCGGTTATGAGGAGTACAGCGGCAAACACATTTTGAAAATAGCCGATATACTGGATTATTTGCTAGGTTAACCTAACGAAACCTAACCTAGCCTAACCCAAACTAACAAATAATCCAGTATATCGGGTATTTTCAAAATGTGTTTTCCGCTGTATTCCTCATAACCGAACTGTACCGAATATTGTTATTATCAATAATTTTCCCAATTATTTATACCGAATTATATATATATTAGAATAAACTATTTAAATAGGAATGTCAGTGTTGGGGATAGTCTTTTAAGTATATTAAAAAAAAAAATTCAATGAAATATGACGTTGTTTTTATTCTGTTGAATTCCAGCCATGTAACGCTAAATTCATACGTTAATTGATTTATCGCGCTGTAAATATATTTCAACCATTGATATATACAACACAAGCATACATTTAATTAAAGCGGCAATTATCGCAGCCATTGAACCACGCGATTAGAAAGCAAAACAATGAGTTAATATTTTTCAAACAACCGTCGAAAAATTCGGTATGAACCGGTCGACCGTTTTTCGGTTATCCGGATCGAGTGAGAAAAATCGCACGGAAACGAGCCAAGTTTATGGTCAGCTGGTAATAGTGGCATACATAAAATTAACGAGAAAAAAACGTACAACTCTCACTTAGTATGATGGAGACTTTGCCCATGCCTCTTCCGTCTTCTAAAATATCTCCGAAGAAATTTCGTTGAGGCTAAAACGGAACTTGTTTCAAAATGAGGTCGTATTTTGGGCGCAGCGGTCGATACTTGCTCTGTGTTGTATTTCAACGGGCAGGGCCAATATTTCATCAGGTCACTTGTTTGTGAAAATATTTAAAATGTTTATTTTTCTTTTGTTTTAATTTTATTATAAACCTTTTTTGAGCGAAGTTTTACACGTTTTTTTTTATTAAAATGCAAATTTATAAAAATACTATAATAAATAATTTAAATATTTTTTCTTAACATTGGGAATTGATTTATTGTAGCATTTTTTTTTCTTTTTACGATCGGAAATGGTCAAGAGAAAAAAATACTAATGAAGTCCCACAAACATATTTGGCGAGAGCTGGACGTCGGTTAGTAATTAAAGTAATTGATATTTCGTTATTTAATACACAAAAATCGAAAGTCAATAATAACGAAATTTGATACACATTTCCATGTAGACCTACTAGTGTAGATATGAGTACCAGTGGGTATACGAGTTCAAACCCGTCGAGCATTGTATTTTTTTGAAATATGATTTTTTCTAGTGGGTACCTATATATCTGAGGTGTTTTCAAGTTATGTATGTTCAATATTTCTCACGGTTAATTATAACGTAGCTAACTGATTAATATTATTTGTAGACTTTATTATACTCCAGATAAGAAATGTGTCTCAATACGTCACTACTAACCTTCTTATATTAAGTTCATGTTAATTTATTGATAAGATCTGTAATTGTATGATTTAACCTTCCCTTTACTATGCAAATAAATTCCGTCCCTTTTGCTAGTGTCACCTTGGGTTACCATACGAGATTGACAATACTACAGTAGGTATAACGGAAATTTCGGTACTGTTCGGTTATACGGAATACAGCGGAAAACGCATTTTGAAAATAGCTGATAAACTGGATTATTTGTTAGTTTAGGTTAGGTTGGGTTAGGTTAGGTTAGGTTAACCTAACAAATAATCCAGTTTACCGGCTATTTTCAAAATGCGTTTTCCGCTGTATTCCGTATAACCGAACAGTACCGAAATTTCTATTTTGGCAATATACACAAGTCTAATAAGGTTTCATCATATTATTTGTTATTATCTATAAAATGATCAAAAGGGATTTATATTAAATGATTATAACTAAGTTTTGATGGTTAACTATAATCATACGAGTATTTTTATACATTCTTACAACCTCCAAGTCATAATACTATTTGGATCGCAACGCCTACTTTCATATCTCTTTATGTCACATATACTTTCAGATCTATCTCTTTTGTTCGTAATGGAATGCAACGCTCTGTTTCCAAAGTGCATTTACAATAATTTATGATAGGTAAATGAAAGTTGACGGATATCTGTCAATTATTTATATTTACTGAATAATGCTATCGATTTTGAAAAGAACGACATTTTCATTAAATGTACTATTGATGATTCTTGAAATAGTTGAAATATTATGATGACGAAGTGCATATATACAGAAATATTTGCGGTTTAATGGGCTGGGTAACCTAAGGTGACATTACAGTTAAGAAGTGACGATATTGAAGATAAATAAATTTTTAAGTCGTTTTTGACACGTCTTGTGAAAGTTTGCCAGCAAGTTTTGGTTACTTCTTGATTACATTTTGTACAAAATGAAATGATGTTAAAGATTCAGTAATATTCAAAACCAGCATAAATCAAGTTTTCTCGGTAATTGTAATATTGACAATAGACGTCTAAAAATAAAAAATTATATTATGGTACTTAATAGATTTTATAAAACCACAAAAATACTAATTCTTTAATTTCAACGTAACTTTTCCCCCCCAACTTAGTTATTTGTTCTATTTTAGTAGCCATAATCATAATTTTTGACACTATGTGTATAGTTTTTGACAGATCTTGGCCACTTTCAAAAACTCAATCCTAGCGTACACATTTTTAAGTTGATTTGGCCGAGTGTCCAGTCTTAAATCCTTCGTGGTGCAGTCAAGCCATCTCAGTTTCGACTGTCCAGGTCTTCTCTTGCCTTCAGGGGATGCATACCACAGAACAGATAGTAAATTGAATTTCGATAGGGTATATTATACAAATACAGAAAAGTTTGACGCAGGGTTTTGAATGTATGAGTGTCCTACGAAAATGATCCACGTATTATATACGTGAAATAGTGTGTGTAATATACTAATATTAAATGAGCGTCAATGCATAAACCGAGAGCGTATTCGACATATGATGTATTATTCTTCCTTACTCGAGATCAGTTCCCTGCTTCTCCTTACCTGTTAGGTATTTCAGTTCCCATTATTTCTGAGTTCCCTGATGCATTCATATTCCAACATCCTAGAATTCAATACGCGTAGGTAATCCAGCATTGTCTCTACATTTTCATATGATACGTTTTTTTTTCCACCCAGTTAGATATCATAACGTGATATAGAGATTGGTGAAAAAAATCTAAAATTATTGTATATTATCTGCATTCAATTTTCTGATAAATAATTTTTTAAAAATATTCAAAAAACTCACTTCAATAATACATTCAAAAAAATGTTACGTCAGAAATCGTAATATATAATCCACACTTAATATGGTATGCCTAACCGTGTCAATACATAATATTATCTACTCTAAAGTTGAAATCATCATAGTGATTTTTATTGGTCTTAAAATTTTATGTTTTTCCTAGAACTGAGAATAAACATCTAGGTTGTGTGTTGTGTGGTTTAGTGTCATTACTCTTGATGACTCTTATTATTTGTTTGCGGTAAGAAATATCCATTAGCAGGTATACAAATGACATCCATAAAATAATATTTAATACGTACGTATTTGCTATGATAGTTCTTGCAATTTTACAATTTTAAATACAGCATTGTTTATTTATAACACTAAGAATAGTTGAAATTTAATCTTGTTTTAAGTATTTGTTTTTACGATGAATATAGTTTTTTTTTTATGAAAAATATCGATGTTTACACCTACAAACATTAAAATGTAAACTATTTTTTATTTAAAGTAAAAGATAAACTTCCAATTTAAAAAAAAAACTTTATTAAACGTGAATCCGTTAAAAGATTCCATCATTTTTTATAAAATAATAAAAGTATGCCAGTATTCATAACTTAAAATCATTTTTATCAATATCAAACCTAATTTTGGTATAGTCACAATATAAATATACATTAACAAGATCAAATTTTTATTTGAATATTATAAAAATACTCACCGTAATTTAAAACAATCGAATATATAAAATGATATTAAAAAAATCGTTTGCAATAAATTATTAGGTAATTACAATAATTATAAAGTCACATTTTAATAAATGAACTTTTAAGCGGCAAACCTTGAATAAATAAAAGCTTATTCAATATCGAACACAAATCCAAAACAGCAGACCCACTTTCCTTGAAGTTGTCAATTAAAGAGTTTATTTATAAGTAAATCAACTCATATATTATTTTGTACGTATATCCACATAGCATTATCAACTCGTTTGTGCATTTCAGTGAAACCAAAAGTTCGCAAAACAAGTATTACTTGATATTTCTGCAATATCAAGTGCAGCCTGCAAGTACTTACTACGTCATTTAATTGCATAATACAGTATTCATGTCTTAATAAAATTGATAAGATGCATTTTATGCATTTATACCATAGTGTTTCGCTTTTTCATCGCGTGAGAATAAAAATTCAAGTATAATCGAAAATAAAAAAAAAACGTAACCGAACCAGACTAATTTCATTATAATTTAATATAAATTGATAAATTATATCTCCAATTTGTATGCATTTAATATTATTGTATTTTTTCATTGCTCATTCATTTTTCTATTTCATATCATTCATTCATTGCTCTAAGAATGTCAAATGGAATCCGATTAGCAGAGTAATGTGCCAATCGTTACGACCAGAGATACCAGCTCGAATATTGGATTTTGCTGATAGTGCGGAAGCCATGACGCGAGTAAAGAAGGAAGAAGGAAACACGGTGGAAACCTAAAAATCTACTATGATAAAAAACAATCGTGAAAGCCTCAAACATTATAATATTTCTGTGATGCATTATTACAAGGACCAAAAAACATACCATCGTACAATTTTCATTCTAAATTCTAAAGTACTACAACTTACTTTCTACATGTCACATGGTCATTCGCGAATCAATAAACCATTATAATTTAATGTTAATTGCAACTAATTATTACTGCCAATGGTTAACAATACATATTTTCTCTTTTTATTTTCTTTAACGACGAAATGTAGAATATTTAGGCGATGCGAAGTTATTTCGATCATTGCCACCTTGAATGAATTCAAAATATAAATTTGAATTAAAATAAAATGGTTGAAATATATATTAAATTTACATAATTTTATATCGACCTTCTAAAACTGATTATCAGTTGAAATGCTTATTATATCCATTAATTACTTCGGTTTTATACTCAAGGAGACTGAACAGAGAGCATTGATTTTAAGTGACATTAGTAAAAATTTAATCAGAGAAATTGACATGTTTATTAAGAAATTATATACCTATATAATAATATCATCAACTGAATATTCTATAAATACCACAGTGACGTCTTATGTGATAAACAATAGCTATATAAAAACAATGAATGCATATTACTAAGTTACTTACTTAATGTTTTCTATTATGTATATATTTAGACATTGTGTCCAGAAATTTGTACGTATTCAGTTTGCCGTATCACACTTCACCGTGAAATATTGTATTGGAAATATATGGCCGTCTATTAACGCTTTCGCTGCTGAATAGATAATGAGATTTTAATTGCCCCCTTTAAAATGCACGTTAATTACATCGATCGGCCGCCTGGTCATTACGCACCGTGTGCGTCTTCGCGTCCAAAGTATTAAAGACCGTTCAACATATTTGGCTCGTATAGTGCTGACATAAAATCCATGTCTAAATAAAACACGATTCTTGTCGGTTTACACTTTAGAAGCCAGCAGCAAACAAAATTTGAAAATAGCCGATAAACTCATAATCCAGATTAGGTTAAGTTTTCATTCTTCAATTCATGAATTTTCAGCTATAAAAATTGAATGAATGTTCATATTGAATCTAATAAAATTGGAGACCGTATAGTACCTATACGGTCATCTCTTTCCGATAAGAAAGCTCACGGCGAACTGTGCCACGGTGAAATGTTTTACGTACAATTTACATGTAACCTTTAGACATACATTAGTAAGGGGGAGAGGCATGCCAGCAGAGAACCTAGCGGAAAAATACGAAGCTTGCAATTTGAGATTTTTTTGATAATTTACAATTTCAACTCTATTAATTAATAAATGTGTATCTGAAAACATTACAAAGATTTTTAATTTTTTTTGTAAAAAAATGCGAATTCGTTGTAGGGGCACATCTTATTATTACATTATATTTTAAGGTCTTATTTATTATTAAAATTTAGTTTATTGAGTCTTAGATTTTTTGTCGTTTAGATTTTTGACTAATTCATCGTTTTAATATTTTTTATATTTATTTTTAAAAACATCGAATTTCGTAAAAATATAAATGTGTATAACTTGAAATCCTTTTTATGTATATCAAATTTTATTTTAGGCATGGTCCCAATATTGAAGCTCGATTCGATATAAATAAAAATGATTTCAAGTTATTGTATTAGTTTTCAAATTCTCATCTCAAATTGCAAACTTCGTATTTTTCCGCTAAGTTCTCTGCTGGCGTGCCTCTCCTCCTTAAGTAGCATAGACAGAAATTGTAGTTTCCTATTCAAAAACCCAACACACGTCTTAATATCGTATAACGTTACCTTGTTGTTTGATTTAAAAAATTATAATAAAATCTTTTTTTTTTTTAAACTAATTCGTTACTTCTAATTATTTTTGTTTCTCAATTCTGAATTCGAATTAGGTATACAGTTCGTTTCAATGAAATTTTTCTTTCCACCATAACTCAATGTGTCAATGACACACGTTGCTGCTTATACAATTTTTCGGTGGAAAACCATTTTATTACACTTCCTAAATATTATTTACGTAACTGTGATCATAGCCTAGCTTATCTAATGGGCGTATAAGTCAGTCGTGATCGTTGAAAAATACACTTCAAGTTCACTTAGTATTTTATTCACCCAGCTGTGACGTTTCAACACACAATTACGTGACTCGATTTTCTGACATTGTGACTTGATGTCATATGAATTGTCATTACTCATTAGTATAAAACGTTATTATTACTGTGAGTTAACGCGAAAAATAATATAACGCCTGAAAAAACAGTTAAACTAACAAGTATTTCAACAGTCAGTCGGTTAACTTGGAACGACAACGGGTCTAGGACGATTTTGCACCGGGACAACTGGACGCCACGTAATACGAAAATAAATAGACGTTAGGTACTTATAGGTACTTAAAAAATATTTAATATTATTATTTATATTTAAATGATTATATTATGATTTAATAGTTGGTGAGAATTTAAATATGCAGACGTAAATAATGATTTAATCATGCATATGTTTAAGTTCCAACGAAAAAAGAGTTTTTTATTTTATATAAAGCCTTTAGGCATGGTAATTCTCAATCCGCAATAAAGAATACATTATGTTAAGAGTCAAATGAATTAAAACTACTAAGTACTAGATAGAAACTGATTAAAAATACCTCGTCTACGTTCTGTATACGTGTCTACGACAGTGCGGCGCCCAATTGTCCGGAGTCCAGTCGTCCCATTCCCACGACAACTGATTTAGTAAACGTTTTCAATTATTAATCTTTTGACTATAACATCAGGAAGTATAATATGTTACTATAGTCTAAATCAGGCAATATTTTTAATTTTCTTTGGCTTCCAGCAGTGTCTGGCCAATACTATATGTTAAGCTGCTTCAATAGTCACTTAACTGTCTTAAGTGATCAAACAACGCCATGTTATGGCCATATGTTGCTTTCTATAATATATTATGGGTATTCGATGAAGATTATTCTCGAAATCGGTGTGTATGGCATATAGTAGACATGATATTCTGCCTTCCTAATTCTTAACAGATTTCATGTGTCGTATTCTTCATGTTTCTCCTTCCTGTTTAAGTGAATGAGCTTTATCACTTCTTTTTTCAAAGGGATTCAATCACATCGCCTGTTATAAATAATGTTATATAATAAAATATAAATTTGAAGATAATTACTTTAGACCAAGCATTTAAAGTGTGATTCACTTTATGATTTGATGGCCAGGCCATACAGGGCGAAGAAATACAAAGCCTCCGAAACGACCTCAAATATTACCCTTATTGGATGCTCGTTTTGTTTATATGCGTGACAAACTTAAATGTATACGTGTCTAAGTTTATTCCGTATTCGAAAATTAAACCTTATTGTAGAGTTACCCAGACTCAGAAACAGCTCACTTGCCATATTTCTGAAACCAATCTCTACGTTCTGCTGAAAATAGCCAAGCCGCAAACAAATTATTCTTGAAATAAAATACTATTTATAATTTAACATTTTCCATTTACATACATTTTCAACATCATGTTTTTGTCAAAGTGCCATTATCTCAGCTCGACATTATTGTGGATTGGCTACATTCTGCATAACTACGTTCAATTATTCTAACAGATCTTACAGAAATCTTTTACGCTTCTCTACCTTAAGAAAATACTGCTCGTGTTATAGTTTTAAACAGCCTTAATTAAATATTTGTTATATCCTTCAACCTCAACAAGCACAATAATAATATAATATGTTTGATTGACTTCTGCAAACATTGCCATATTTCAGCGAGCTTTTCATTATCATTGGTGATGTTGAAACGCAAGCATGTAAAGCTCCCCTTTCGTTTCGTTGTCGTTATTAAATTGTACTCGTTGAAGGAGATTGATTAATACAGTGTCTTTTTTATCTACATCAGTCAGTACTGTAGCTTATGATTGGTGTTATTAAATACACTTATTAAATTATAATTATCATTCAAGGGCGTGCATTAGTAAAGGTTGCGTTGCGTAACATTGTATGGATCATAGAGTTGTAATAACACTTCAATATCATATTTTTTGTCTTGGTGTTTATTGTGCTGTGAACCAAAAGTTTTCTCGAACTTCCACGATGTCAAACGAACTGAATCGATAGAAGTATACTAGTCGTGACTGCATGATAATATTATATAGCGAACATAATTTTGAATAGTCTATTTTGTTATTCAAATTTGGAATTTTAAAAATGCAAAACGGTTTAAAAAACGAATATCTCCACCGTTATGTTATTATTTGTAGTTTTTGGGTAAATCTTAAGGAAAAAACAGCATTATTTCCAATTTTATCCTTAAGGGGGGACATGCTCGTCGAAGGTCAAAATTGAGTTTTTATTGTATTTTCAAACCATGATCCTGGACACTCCTTAAACGTTGTAGATAATCTATTTATATAATTTTGAAGCCTTATTATTCTTTATAGTTATTTTAAACATTTGATGACTGCATGAAGTATTTTTGTTACATAAAATAGTATTCTTTTAAACCTCTCGCTCTAATGTTTTAGAATATGGTCATATTTCGGTACAGAACTGTGCAGTGGTGTTAAGATTTTTTACATTTATTAATTTTTAAACACATTTATAAAACCATTAGTATAATTTATTACGAGATAATTTTTGTAAAATATTCACGATAAAAAATTATTTTGATAATCTCTGTAATCCCAAATTTGACAAGAATTAGGCATTTTATTATTCAAAAAATCGGCAAGATTAACACATTTGAAGATGATTCTAAAGATACTTATTATAAGCTATGTCTTTGACCATTCAAGTGTGATAAACATCTTATGAATAATGATTGCTTTATAATAATTATTGACCTAAGAATAAGGTAGTGTTTTTTTGAAATACGCCATTTCTTTTGTCATTCCCTAGTGGTTAAGCTACAACATACGGCCGTAGCCATAAAATGACAAACTATAATTAAAGTAGGAAGTAAAATTATGTTAACGCGCGTGTTTGAACATGTACCTAACGGATTTTTTTTTTATTTTTTTTTTAAACGGTACATGTTCAAATACGCGCGTCAATATCATTTTACTCCCTACTTCAATTATAGTTTGTCAATTTATGGCTACGGCCGTATGTTGTAGCTTAACCACTGGGGAATGACAAAAGAAATGGCGTATTTCAAAAAAACACTACCTTATTCTTAGGTCAATAATTATTATAAAGCAATCATTATTCATAAGATGTTTATCACACTTGAATGGTCAAAGACATAGCTTATAATAAATATCTTTAGAATTATCTTGAAATGTGTTAATCTTGCCGATTTTTTGAATAATAAAATGCCTAATTCTTGTCAAATTTGGGATCACAGAGATTATCAATATAATTTTTTATCGTGAATATTTTACAAAAATTATCTCGTAATAAATTATGCTAATGGTTTTATAAATGCGTTTAAAAATTAATAAATGTAAAAAATCTTAACACCACTGCACAGTTATGTACCGAAATATGACTATATTCTAAAACATTAGAGCGAGAGGTTTAAAAGAATACTATTTTATGTAACAAAAATACTTTATGCAGTCATCAAATGTTTAAAATAACTATAAAGGATAATAAGGCTTCAAAATTATATAAATAGATTATCTACAACGTTTAAGGAGTGTCCAGGATCATGGTTTGAATATACAATAAAAACTCAATTTTGACCTTCGACGAGCATGTCCCCCCTTAAGTGGTTTTATATAGATATCTGTACATATTTTATATAATATGTATATTACAGCTTAAATGCATCTTTACTTTTATTGTGTGTCAAAAATAGTGTATAATATTTAGTAGAGAATATTTTAATAGAATAGGTATCCTTGTTTTCAAGAGGTAAAATGTTGCATTTTTTGAATCTATTAATAATTACTTGATAATGAATATTATTTTGTCACCATCGACTGATATCAATTTACTAGATGACTGTATCCCGCATGAATGAAAGAAAAATGGTAACAGATATATTTTTTATAGATTGTATTAACTGTAAAGTTATGAAACTTAGTTTTAGAAATTAACCACTGCAATATAAATTGATCGCCAACCATAAAGGATATGATTTTTTATTCTAGCGAATTTCCAATAAATCGTATTTTGTCGTCGAGATTAATAGTTAAACCAATAAGAGTCGGAGCCCACCCTTTTTTATCCCTCTATAAACCACACAAGGCATACTACGCATACTAGTTCCTATAATCCCAGTGACGTCCCTAGACAAAATGCCGCCCCTAGGCAGCGCTAAAATGCCGTCCTATTTTTTTTATACAGTATGTTTTATCAACCTTTCATGACTCCAATATCTAATAAATGTGTTGTATGGATTACTAACAAAATATTAACCACTACTAAATCAAATTGAGATATAAAAAGCGAATAAATAAGATAAGTATGTTAGACACTTACCCAAATCATCAGAGTCTGAGGTACCAATTGGTTGCTATTTCTGACACCATGACCCCCACATCCTGAAGCGGGCCAGCGGGATAAAATCTTTGGTGGGCCCCCCTACCTATCGTTAAGGATAAAGGCAGTGTGATGCTCTACAGTAGCGTTTTCCAAATGGTGTACGCGGTAAAATTAATGTGTATATTTAGTGTTTTATAATATATACATACATTTGAATTATGGAGTTGTCAAGTATTGATACTTAATTAAAAATTGTATCGTACAAGTACATAATTTAAAATAATAATATTATCGGAAGGAAAATAGCGCCACAGGCGACTTTTTTTACTGTTAAAGCAAATTTGTAATGTGTATTTATCTCACTTATCTGGTCGACTCAACTCGCCGGACCCCTTCTGAGTCCGGGCCCCCAGGCTAGAGTTCTGTCAGCCCTCCCCTTGTGGGGGCCATGTCTGTCACATTTGGTTTGTACCATTTAGCAATACACAGATTTATTATGTTCACAACATTTTTACTATGCTATTATTGTACAACATGTAAACAAAATAAGTTTAGCTATTTCTATATTTACCAAATGATTCTCCTCGATTTGCTCCCCTTCGAGTAACTGCCGCCCCTAAGCGACACTCAATCTGCCTACCCCCACGGGACGTCACTGTATAATCCCTACGGTGGAAGTGTCAATTAATATAAACCGCGGTACTGCACGGTAAAGGTAGAGGGATAAAAAAAATACAGCAACTTATCGGCGCAGTGAACTCTGTGTTAATTTTAATTATCTCTCTCAGGTATAGAACCGTCATCTTGCATGTAGTATTGTTTTTTATTTTCTTTTTCGTGTTTATATTTTATTTAAATAACGTATTGAATATTTAATGTGCAGATGTGGTGAATATTTCACGATTTTTCGAGATTTTGACATTAGAATTCTCGGTCACAATATTAATTTTAAATTAAGAAGTCTTTTATAATAAGACTCGATTATATTAGTAAAAATCATTTGAATTTTAAAACATCATTCGTTTAAATTCGGAACAATTTTTAAATAATTACAAGATAAAAAAAACTTTTTATATACTTACAACGTTTTTAAATTTTCTGTTGAATCATATAAACTTGACTTGACTAGCTTAAACGATCAAAAAAAAATTTACTTGATAGAAATACTGAATAAATATAGAATACTGAAATGTCATTTTGACATTTCATATTCATTTCTATAGTAACGTACGTATATATTAATAATTTAGTTGCTCTGACCCCAGACCCCTAGCAACCAATAATAGTATTTTACTTTTTACGGATTTTTCTGAAATAACTTTCCATACAAAACAGAATTAACTGAAAATGAATTAAATTCTATTTAAAGATTAATAAACGTATTAAAAAAAATGCATTGGCATCGTGTTCTGATATATTCTAAAAGTTTCAAATATCTAGCTAGTCGGGAAGTTAGTTAACAATCGATTGCAAGATTTGTAGCGGACAAACAATCACCGGACAAATAGGAATACGAGCTAATAAAAACGATGAAAAATCATTTGAATTTTAAAGCATCATTCGTTTAAATTCGGAACAATTTTTAAAAATAGTAAAATCACGTACCTACCTACCTACACACAATTTTAATTGCACGAGTATACTGTATTTCAAAAGTTATGCTCAAAAATATTCACGATAATTCAATTAGAAACACATAAACCTGCTAACGTTTGCGAGATATTTCAAAGAAAATAGAGTCCATGACCTACAAGCCGAGTCGATTCAGTGAAAGACGCGAAATCAGTTCAATCAACTTGCTATAATAATTTGATAAATATGTAAGCCACGCTTGTATCATATTATTATGACCAGTCGATAGACCGTATCTATCGTCAGATGAAAATAAATCTTAAGGTCGTTATATTTTTATTGAACATTTATTGTAGCAGTTTGACTGTTGAAATATGTTTTTCGTATATAAGTACTATGATATTTATATACAAATATATTATGATACTCCATTTAAAGAGCAGTTTATTTAAAAAAACAATGCCATATAATTTAAATAAAGAAGTATAAAAACGAGATAAAGGGAGAAATTTATAATTTGAATGCGACTTTTATACATTAAACGAATCACAAGTCATTGATTGCAATAATCATAATAGTTTAGATGAGGATTTCACAAAAATATAAATGTAGTACAAGAGTTCTTTTTTACTACGCCAAATATATTTAAATGATAAATGAAATAAGCCTCCAAAGTGATAACATTTATCTTAAAAGATGGGTTTATGACCCAAAATAGGTTTCCAATATAAATAACTCATTTATCATTGAGTTAAAACACTTTGTTTTAAGGCCATGATAAAGTCTTGATTTCTTCAATAATAAAATTAATGATGAATAAACTTCTGTTTATGATGAATTAGCAATGAATAAACGTGACGTAAGCGTCGTGGGTCCCAGGTTTGAAGCATGGGTCTAGCAAGTACTCTCATTGTTTTACAATTTGTGTATGAGTCAGAGTATGGACCTAATATTTTGAGCAAGTGGCAAGTGGCAAAACAAAATCAGTAAATACAAACCTCCACTGTGTCGAGGCAAATAATATGATCTTGTTAGGATCGGACATGGTCAAAACAAAACTTCTGTTAGCTCAAGCATTTAATAAAATACACACAATTTGATTTAATAAGAATAGGACACATACTAAATAAGGGTTGAAAAATTGAATTGTATGTTTGATGTTGTAACAAATTATTCCAAATAATTTCTGTAAATTTTCAACCTTTATAATTAGAAGGGATACTGTTTGACGGCTGTATACAAAATATTTACCAATTTAAAATAATATCAGTTTAATCCATTAAATGTTAATAATTATAAAGGTGAAAAATTATTTATTAGATTAAACGAGTGCTCATTTTATAAATACAGCGTATTAATATTGACATTAGCATTAACCTGTTGAAATAGCCCACTTCAAATTATTATTAATCTTCAAAATTTAATAACAGTCTTCATTTCAAAACCATATGAGAATGTTGCATGTAGTAATAATAAGTCACACGTAATTTACTTTTTTTTCCCATTGCGCATACAAAAAAAAAACACTGGCCGTGCAAAATTCAAAGTCGAATAAAATAATTACTAATCGCTTTGTTATTGTGTTGTAATAATCAGTGTACCTACTTAATATTTTCTGTTTCGAAATACATATTATTACCTACGCGGGAATTAA
This sequence comes from Rhyacophila brunnea, assembly GCF_057557595.1. Classification (NCBI taxonomy): domain Eukaryota; kingdom Metazoa; phylum Arthropoda; class Insecta; order Trichoptera; family Rhyacophilidae; genus Rhyacophila; species Rhyacophila brunnea. The sequence goes on along the minus strand of NW_028232763.1, from coordinate 5,439,374 downwards.
AATGGACTAAATTTTAGTTGACCACTTATAAATAATATTTATTGTACTTATAAGATTGTGTTTTAAATTCAATATTTAAAAGTAAAGTTCAAAAATGTATTATTCTAAATAAAATATCTGTGATATTCATTGTCATTAAGATGAATGCTCTGATTACTATGTGGATCTAGCGGCAGAGTACAAAGCTTGCATTTTAATTTAGTTTATTGATAATTTGCATTTAAAAGTGTTTTAATTAGGTAATCAATACGAAACTACGGAAGAAGAAGATAAAAACGTTGTAAAATGTTCGTTAAAAATCTTATATTACTATTTTATGATTATGTTTATCATTGAAATGAATTTTTATTAAGCTTTATCTAACTAAGGCATAAAAAGATTTTTTAATTAATTTAGAGTTTCATGTTTTACATTTTTCAATAAAAAAAAAGTTAAAATTTTTCAAGATTCAATAAAAATTCATATACTTTGAGAATATTTTTATTTATATCAAATCGAGTTTTAAAAGATTTTTAAAATCAATATCTTCATTTAACAGATATACGGTTTCCTCTTTTTCTAATAATTTATCCAAATTTATTTATTTATTTATCTTCTTAACGAAGGCTTGTGATTGTGAAGAGTGACTTCATAGTCGGGTCGAACCACTGACGCAGATTCATCAGCCAATGATCTTTCCGATCTTCTTTCTGATCATATTTTCCCTTTATCTTCCATGGGTAATTAACTGAATCCGTCTATATTTGTCATTTCTCATAATGTGATGAAATAATTTTAATATTCCTGGAGTTTTATATATTAGTATCTACATCTACATTATTTTTGGTATTATCATCATCAGCCAGGGTGGATCCACTGATGGATGAAGTTCTCCTATGGCTCTCTCCACTCTTCTCAGTCTCTAGTTCTTTACTGCCACGTATATCCACCGAACTTTATGAGTCCGTCTATCCAGCGGGTTTAGGGTGTCCCTGTAGGAGTTTAATGCCCCTTGGGTACGACTGTATGACGGCATTTTTGTCCAGCGGTTTTCCACTCGCCGAGCGAGATAACTAGCCTGTTGCCATTTCATCTGCTTAGTGACCTCTATCACATCGCGTACCCTTGTACATTTTTAGTATGCGTTTTATATATTTAAACGAATTCTTTGAGTTGATTTTCGCTTGGTTTATTGGTGACATTTATGACCAATTTTAGATGTATAATTTATTACACAATTTAAACACAACTCAATATAATATTACATAGTACTTAAAATACACAATTTAATGATATATTGAACTAATAACATTTAGTAATATCAACACAAGCGGACTATATTGGTTGTATTATTTGATAAATATTATTTGAATTCCACATTTATGTTTTACTTAAACGAATCCAAAATAGTTAATGGTATTCGTTCATTAATTTTACTGTGTAGTTTTAATTTAATTTAAAAATTATATTTCTTAACATTTTAACATTTGAATTTTAATCTTATACTTGTATAATATGTATAATATCATCATCAGCTGGGGGGTCGATCCACTGCTGGATGAAGGCCTCCCCTAGTTATCTCCACTATTCTCGGTCCCGAGTAATTTCCTCCCATCTACATTCACCGAACTTTATGAGCTCGTTTATCCAGCAGGTTTTAGGGCGTCATGTATAATATATGTATATATAATAATACAGAAAAGTTGTTAATTAGACTTATCACATAATTAAGCAATATCACATAATTAAAATGTATATTATAATACATTTCTTTGATTTCTTTTCACTAAGTATATATCATTGTACACTAATTTTAATTTGTTTGATACGTTTATTGCATTTATATTTTATAACTCACCGTAGAAACCTATGGTATAAATAAACGAACAGCGTGTCACTCAATTATATATATTTTACATATGGTAAACACCTAGGTATAAAAAGAATTTAAAATTAAAATCTGCGTAGCCGTATGTATAATATTAATATTTTCGTATTGATTGGTTGAAGTGGACGGGTCTAGTAGTTGCTGACAACCGAGGTCTTATTACATATTGAAAAAATCAATACAGCGATGGACATATTATAAGACTCCATTGCATTTATGCAATGTGAAATACGTGTAATGATGTTTGTTGGTATGCAATATAAATATCATCTGTTCAATACACCTACTGTATATAGTCATTAATTTTCTTTGAATATGACAGGATTATCATACATATCTGCGATGTAGTAGATGAAAGCTTAGCTCTGAATCTATGAGTCGCGTGGTCAAATTCCTTGTATAAAATATTAATAGTTGTTTGGGTAGAAAGTGTATGTATAAAGCTTTAAAAAGGTTATAATATAACATCACAAGAAGCATCCAGGTTTCTTACTTATAGATCCAATGAATGAGTATTTACCATTCATATATATATGTTACACCGAATGTGCAAAATTGACTATTACATGAAATGGGCAAAATTTTGGCTAATTCATGTAATAGTCAAGCCTGTTGCCTTATTTATGAATTAAGTAATTTTTCTGCTGAGTACATGAATTCGCCACGGTATGGAATTCTTGAACTGTCAACATGACAAGAAAAAGTAAATTTAATACGGATGGTTTTATTAGTTATAATTGGACATAATATAATATTATTATTATTAGGTTAGGTTAGGTTAGGTTAGGTTAGGTTAGGTTTTGTAATTATGAATTAAATTATTCAACTGAATGTCCATTTTGAGGTTAGCTATCAAGTGTCAACAAACATTCAATCGACCATTGCACAATTGATACCCAAGCACGAATCAAATCGCGAAAATACTTTTCAATAAAATTCTTCCGTTATCATATTATAGTTCTAGAATTTTTTTGCTCATAATAAATGGATATGAACGTCATTCAAATCAATGACATTTGACACATTTGTTTAGTTGCAAAAAACACCACGGAGCGCGACATCTATTTTGACCATAGATAATATAAATGTACATTTTGACCAATCCATGAGCATTTTATACATTTAGTTTAGTTGAAAAAAATACCACCGTAGCGCTACTATTTAATTTGTCCAAGACATGAAGTAGGCAGAAAAATTACTGCCGATTTCACGCACTCTCCAGATATTTTGTCTAATTCATGAATAAGGCAACGGGCTTGCATTTTTCATGATTTAGGCAAAATTTTGCCCATTTCATGTAATATTCAATTTCGCACATTTGGCGTAACATATACATGATACACGACTACATAAAATATCTGAACTGAAAAATGGGTAGGTTTATACTCAAACGTTTGTATACTTACATATTTTGAAAAAGCTTTGTAATATAGTAAAAGCTTTGTAGGGTACACAATATGTATTTATAACGATTACAATATAATTGACGTATAAAAATGAATGCAGTTTGCTAATTTACTCTTTGTTACAAATCATGTGCTTTCATCTATATTAATATGGTTATTACGAAAGAATAAAAACATTTATAATATCGAAAGCTTCTCGTTAGGGTACCGACTCAACAACTTAATGAGTCAAATATTAAAAAATATTCTTAATAAATATATGAATATAATATATACAAGATCTCTCCAAATCTTTGATGAGTGTATTAATCATCGGAGCTCCATTGAAACAAAAGTTAGCAATCCTAAACAGTTTAATCAAACAAAGCGATTGAATTACCTGCTATAATTAATATAGGACACCATGTGTTTTTTTAATATACACAATTTGAAAATATCTCATGCATATACCTACACATCAGAAAAAATACGATGCCCGACGGGACTTGAACCTGTATCTGCTGGGTTCGCGTCGAGCGTAGTATTTTTTTTTTTTTTTTTTTACAAAAACGATTTTTCTTGTGTGTATATGCATGAGATGTTTTCAAATTATGTATATTCACGTAGTTTTTAGACCCCCTACGATAACAATTTTGTGTCAATGAAATCAGTTGTAAAAGATGTAGGTAGGTATATAATATTTACGATTTATGCCTCAATATACTATCTCTTAGCAAAGTCATAATTCGCCTGCTATAACGTCATGACGTCACTGATTTTATCATTGTTGACAATCGTTTTTGTTGTCGATATTATTTAAAAAATAAATAGAAATACGTAACTTTTTAATAAATTTTGGTATAATTTAATAATTTTATGGGTGATTTGAACTTTTGCATCATGTGCGTCAAAGAAAATCACCCCAGAGTGTACGTATGCAATTGTTAATTAAATCTTCTTCTTTTCTTTCGACCATGTCCGATCCTAATAGGATCATATGGGTCTCCACAGAGTAGAGGTTTGTATTGACAGATTTTGTTTTTACGAGAAATGGATGTAAGCCACTTGCTCAACCTATTATGTCCATACCCTGACACCCACAAATAGAAAAACAATACGTGTACTTGCCAGACCCAGGATTCGAACCTGGGACCCACGGCGTTATAGTCCAACGCTTAAGCCGCGCGGCCACCGTGGGCATAAGGGTAATTAAATCACTATACAAGTAACAAAAATTGTAAAGTTTGAAAAATTATTGTATTTGTGCATAAATAGTGTATTTGAACGTGTACAATTCTTAGTAATGCAGTTTGATTGTGAACACTGCCCTTCGATGCTTGCAAAAAAGAAGCAAAACTTATTTTCTTGGAAATTACTTGAGAAATAATATTAAACAAAGTATGCTTGCTATATTGCAACTGCAGATGATTTTACAGCATAATTATTGCATGCACATTCTGATTGCTCCGATTTGTGCAATATCATAATAAATGTTTTTTTTGTCTTCATATTTCGATGACATTCTGTTTGTAGAGTGTGATATTTACTACACTTATTCGTTAAGTATTTTGATTTTATACCATGAAGGTATAATACATTTTGAATTTTTCAAAGAAAAATTGCAGTGCTACCGTCAGGGAACACATAATTAACGGGAACTGAATTACCTAACGGGTGTGGAGTAACAGGGAACAAGCAACCGACCTAGAGTGTTGAAGAATATTAGATAAACTTAAAAACGGGCCAAGAATATGCAATTTTAAGTGCTTGGCCAGAGTGAACGCGCATGCAGCGGAGCGGCAGCGGCGCGTGAAACTTAAACGTTCAATCGTGTGTGAAATGCCAAAAAAAAATAAACTGACTACGAACATTTCACACACGGTTATAAGTTTGAGTTGCACACGCTGCTGCATCCCCACCGCCCTCTCGACCACTAAGTTTGTCCTTCGTTCTGACAACTGCTTAGTTTATTCAATATTATTAGCTCATTCAATATTGGTGTATTTGAAGGTTGGAACACACACTATTACATACTTTTACTATAATGTGTGTTTCATTTTCGTAGGACACTCACACATTCAAAACCCTGGTTCAAAAAATAGTATAGCCTATCTGAATGATATTTATTAATCTGTTCTGTGGCTACCGTATTTTTACTAGGTCCATCTAGCGATATAACACAAAGCTTGCGATATAAAACAATTTACTGAATTATAACACATATTAACATTAAAAAGGTATTTTTATAATTCAATGATTTACTTAAAATAAAAAAAATAAAGTTTTATCATCTGGATTCGTTGACCGGTTACTTCTATACCGTTATTTTATAATTAGAATATAATTTAATAAGTTGTTTCGAAGGTGACGAGAGATTTTTGAATAATTTATGGTTTCAATGTATATTATATTTATTTTTTTAAAACATTAATTTAAATAAAATAATAAAATTAAAGAATCAATGGCATTGTCCATATATGTATTATATGAAAGTGAAAATGGTAATTAGGTTACATTGTCTTGTGTCTAAATTTAATAAGCTGAAGGCTCATTTGCAGCAACCTTCACACTTAATTATATTTTATATATAATGCCATACAATATATTATAGGATGTTGCAAGCCAATATAAGTCTTTTCTATTCTATTTTTTTTCTTCATTCGGGACTCATCGGTTTATCAGAGTTTTCCCGATGATGTTCAACTGTTGACCCACAAAAAGTTCGATGAGTTACCTCTGTATTGATTAAAGCTCTTTAAAGTGGTTTGTATAAACATAGATAATAATTGCGGAATTGTGTTGTTAATTAAAAACTGCATAACATTATTATATATTAAAACGTTGTTAATTGCCATGATAATTAGCAATTTTATTGCTTATTGTAATAATTGTCTTTATACTGCGGTACTGTTCGGTTATCAGGAATACAGCGGAAAACACATTTTGAAAATAGTCGATAAACTGGATTATTTGTTAAGTTAACCTAACCAAACCTAACCTAACCTAACCTAAGCCAACCTAACCTAACCTAAACTAACCCAAACTAACAAATAATCCAGTATATCGGGTATTTTCAATATATGTTTTCCGCTGTATTCATGATAACCGAACAGTACCATAAATGCATATTCATTATTTGCTGATATACTCTGGTATAAATTTATTATTGTAAATGCATCGAGATAAAGTTTATTTTCAAAATCCACTTGATATTTTAAAAATAAATATTCAAGGTGTTATTTTAAAAAACAAAATATTTTTATTAAATGTGTTTATGAGTATAACATGATATGTACTTATCATTGTAGCACAACGATATTTTTATACCTTGATCTTTTAAAATCTATACAAATCTGTGAAGATATTTTAATTCAGATGTAGCCAACTTGCCTGCTGTCGACATCGCACAAGATCGATAATTAATAATGATAACTTGTAATGCGCTGGGTTACTAATACCATCCACAAAACATATATACTCCTTATTAGTCGAATTTCCAGTACCTAAGTTAAAACGTTGTACTAAGAAATAATTTGCATAAATCATAGACTGAGCGATAACTTAGAAATCAAAGCACTCACTTAGAAAGTGAAAGACGTGAGTTTGAGTTCACATGGTACAATTTTTCTAAGATATTTTTTATATTTTTTAATATCATTACAAGTTTTATTCATAACATGAATAATACACAATAATTAAAAATATTAAACATACCTACATAATATATCAACTAGAACAAGCATAGACTCTTTTTTCAAACGAATTGAGCATTCGACTGCTAATCGCTAATCTAGATTATGAATGAAATGGGTTCATATCCCATTCATTATATTCAGCAGTACTACAACCCAAAATTGGTTTTGGCAACCTACAAGAAACGTCTCCGCTTCCTATGCCATAAGATTCCTCCACCGCATTAGTGTCAAGGATACCGTATTTCTTCTTATACTGTCTAACTTTCGCAGTCTAGGTTTCCCAGCCCTATTATTGCCTATTGGTATGTTGAATAGTATCATTTTTAACGACTGGGTATTTTCCGTACTTGAGACATGGCCTGCCCAATAGAATACTACATTTATTTTTAATATTTGATTCGGTTCATTTACTTAAGATTTTTCTGCTATTATGCTTATAGCATAGAACAGTTTAATAAATAGAATTCCGATAAGCTATTCCCTAATACACTAAATTTTGATGTAGAGCTTTGAATGCGTAAGTGTTCCACAAAAATGAACCACACATTATAGTCGTGCAATAGTGTGTGTTGTAACTTTCAAATACGTCAATATTGAATGGGCGTCAGCGCATAAACCGAGAGCAGTTGTCAGAATGAAGGACAAGCGTAATATTTACACGTGTTTACGTTTATCCCATATTCTTCGATACTCGAGATCAGTTGCCTCTTACTCCACACTCGTTAGGTATTTCAGTTTCCATTATTTCTGAGTTCTTGTTCAAAGTTGTGTATGTAATATAATTTTATTATTAAGAAGTATGTCTTCGTAATATTAATATCTTCGACAAAGCGTTCATGGTGAGATATCTATGGAGTAGTTAGGAGTAGAGGTGGGCGCTTAAAATGTAAGTGGTTATGCGTCTAAAACAAATAAATGCGATGTTGTCATATTACAAATACGGTTGAGATCGGTCAAAAATTGCATCGCTGTCAACCTGTTGGTGTTACCTGGATAATGCATAGTCATTATAAAATATGTATGTACATTGTATGCACAAAGCAATACAGCTGAGTCGCTCTCCTCAGTCATTAAGCTTAGTGTATTTATTTTAGTATTTGACTGATGTTGTAAGACATTTATTCAGTAAATACTTTTCGCAATTATTAACAAAAAAGCGATAATATAATTGCTTTAATGTGACCCAATGATGACTTTAAATGGCTTATAAAACGCAGTAAGAATTATATATGTGATTTCTACAAACAGATATTAATTTTAAATATAAACCTGTGTAATCAAAATTATTTGAAAATTGTGAATTTTTATATTTATTGTTTTTCGTGACCCATATTCTACAATTACTCACCATAGATATAAAGAAAATCTATTATAAATATAATATTGTCATGTATATTGATTATAATATAGTATATTTTTTTAAATAACGTCAACATTGACACCTGTAAAAAGTATTGCGATGGTAACAAATTGAATGTGTGAATTATTTATTGTCCAGTAATCGTACATGAGAATTGTTTGAAAACATCAAACACCATACTGAATATGCATTCTAAACAATTGGTGAAAATGAGTAGGCACTCTACATTTATTGCTAATATTGATTTGTGTATTATATATTTGATCTCCCAAGATACAAATTGCGATTGACGCAAATTGTGAGAGAAATTAATAGCTGTATTCAACCAAAATTATATATATATATATTTCATCAAGGTAAATTAACATTGAATATGGTGCTGGAGGTGGACCCTGAGAATCTCATAGATGGTCAAATGTACCAACGACTGCATAATGGCAAACTCCAAATTCGAGACAGACTCTTTATGGTTAAGCTTTGCCAGAGCCGTTATATAGCCCTTAGAAAAAATGACACCCTATAAAACTCATAATATTGGATGAGGTCAAACGTCGGAGAAGGTGGAGAAGAGCTTTTTATAAATCGATAGACTAAATTAAACATGTCTCAAGTGTTGGAAAGCGTGGTGAGATGGTCAAATTATCGTGATCCCTAGTCATGAGGTCCCGACTAGGAAGAAGAGTTTAGATGGGAGTTGTTTCATAATGTAATAAAATAAGATGTATTTAATGCATTTAGTAGACACACCGCTATTATTTTTACCACGTTTTTCTTAGCTCGTATTCTTGTTTTTCCGGTGGTTGTTTATTTAGTACAAATCTTGCAATCAATTTTTAACTAACTTCCTGACTAGATGGACATTTTAAACTTTTAGAATATATCAGAACACGGTGCCTATGCATTTTTTTAATACTTTTAGCCATCTTTAAGTAGAATTGAATTAATTTTCAGTTAATTCTGTTTTGTATAAAAAGTTATTTCGGAAGACATCCGAAATCCAATCCACTATTATTGGTTAATAAGGGGGTGGTCCTAGCAACTAAATTATTAATATAGACGTGCGTTACTATGGAAATCAAAATGACATTTCAGTATTCTATATTTTGTTTATTTGTTTGTTGCAAAATAGCAAAAAAAACGGTTTGTTGACAGTTGCCTTATTTGTCCTAAATTATTAATACATAGAATTGTCAAGTTTATATGATTCAACAGAAAGTTTAAAAACGTGGTATATAAAAAGTTCTTTTTATCTTGTAATTATTACAAACTTATTTGTTATTTTTTTACGTTTTTGACGCCACATTGTTTTTTCAAAATCCAACTAATATAATATGTTTTGAATGTCTTGATTTTTATTGTTTATGCTACCGAAAAATTAACGACTTGTTGTGATTTAAGAACATAATAATTTGAAAATATAGTATAAAGACTATTTTAATGAGAATTTAGGTATAATATTCATATTTTACTATCGAGAAAATCAGTATGAAGAGTGTAATATTTTCTTGACACGCTGTTTTTCGATTTGTACCATTGTTTATTTGATGCATTCAAGTCAGAGTTATAAAATTTACGACAGAGCTATTTCAAAACAGCTTTTGCTGCGAAATAATGTCGGCTTGTGATAGATGCACAAGATGCATATTATTACTTTGTAGTAGGTATTTAATGAAATAGCCATCAAAATAAGAACTAATTTGTTCATTGGTTGACTGAAGCTTATGATTCAGCAGTAAAACTATAGAAACAAGAAAATCATCAGATCTAAATAATAATAACAGGAACACTAAAACTCGTTTTTAGATAAGTATTAGATATAAATAATAAAAATACAATTTTCATTATTATTAAATTTATTATATTATTATTATTACTAAACATTATTATTCATATTGTTAATACTGTGCCAAGTATCGTCTAGTTTATTTAATATACATTTAGGCGAAGTGTATTGTTATGCTAATTCCACAAGAGCATCTAACGATAGATTACGAAGTATGTAACATAATTCAATTTACTAAAAATGTAAAAATACATTTAAAAGTATTTTAACTGATTAACACAAAATAAAAATAAATATTTTATGTATGTATACTTACCAATAATAAAAAAATATAGAATCTTAGTTTGAAGAAATGTCTCCACATCTACATGGCTATTTTATCATTAAAAAAATATAATTATTCTGAAGGCGATTTTTGAATAATTCATTGCTATATTGTATTTTATAAATATAAAAATAATATATTTTTTATTCAAACATAACAGTTGTTGTGATGTTGTATATCTAACAATATATATATATAGATAAGTTTAATAATGCATTATGACTAATAGTCTAATTCTAATACTACTTCACATATGAGCAAATGTGGTGTCGTGTGGGAAATTTATGAATTTTTACTTCACTACTTATACGTATTATTATTCCCAGTTTAAAAATGTTCCAACTTTCTGCCATATGCATTATTTAATTCTTTTATTTTCAGAAGTTTTCAACATTAACATTTTTACTATTACCATCATAATTATCAACATTTCACAATTGATATTATAATTATCCATGTGGCAGCCATGTCCATCAGATTTTTTTGAAAAATTATTAAGTATTAAATTTTGCAGTTTTTTCCATTATTTTAACCTGGAAACCCTTTAATGTATTATATTACTTTTCTAATCGAACCTGTGAATAGGAACTATAATTATTTTGTACACTGCAGAGAAATGGAAGTTTTAAAATAAAATTTTATTTAGACAAAAAATATAAAGAATATTAATACAGTTTGTTGCTGAAAGGCAGTACCATACAGTTAAAAGTTAATGAGGTGTCGTCAACTATTATTTTAATTTATAACTAAATTTTCCGTGCGTAATACAAATGGGAGTAGAACTATATTAGTTTGTTTAAAATATATGTCAACGATTATTCAGCAAAAATAATGAATTGAGTATTGGAATATATATCATGACAATACAATGATAGATCATATTATATAAAAAATCAAGTATCTCAAATACTACATAATATGATTTTAATATATGCGATGCCGCCAGTCTGTCTGGATGTAATTCATTTAATTTAAATGGCCACATAAAAAAATAGCACGAGCGATCTACCTAAATAAGGCCGTCACATAATAATTAATCAAATGTTTCTAATAGTGTCTATAACCTATGCTAGCGAAATAAAATATATGTATTTAACTAAGTTATAGTTAATAATCGTTGTATATCAACAGAAAAAATCGACATGACTACCTATCTAATAATTATCTTAAACGTTCGGTTATATTTTGGTTGAATCACATTTAAGCTGTCAAATACGTCACTCATACTATCGTATTTGCAGTTGTGAATGGTAATCATGAATGCCTCACAGAGAGTTTTTCAACAGCGATAATTATGAGTAAGGTACACAGCATGCTCGAAGTATTTTGAAATCGCTTCTGACCTCCGTTGAAAAATGATGTAAGGCTGTTTAATGTTTGATTGAGCTCATATCATGGTTATCACTATATTAAATATTTCACATACTTGGCCGAATCAGAGTGAATATTAAAAAAAAAACCAAAAACAGTAATTATCACGTATTATTACATTATCATTGGCTAGAAGCATTTGTCAGAAGCACATCCATACAAGACTTGTATACTTAGTATACAATAAGAACATTCCTCGAAAAATTCAAATTTTATTTATTTAATTTTTTTATACATAATATAGTGAACATTAAAATTATTAATTTAAGACGTTCACAGCATGAAATTTAGAAACAAAGAAATATTATTAAAACAGTATTATATAATAAATAAATACTTTAGTATTAAGTTCTTAAACAATAGAAAAATGTAAATACAAAAAAATATAAATTATATAGGTACAAGGAAGTACACCGAATGAGTTAGTTAAGCAGACTATATTTTAAGAATTTATAAAACAACGTTCACCTATACCTCTATTCATCCTCACGTAGGTGGAATATGCAAACATCCGAAGCGGGTTGAACAGAGTTATTGCCCTCCCAATTGGCATCTAACTACTAAACAACTGTATATATATAATTTAGAAATACTATATTATATTCTATGTTTTTAAGTATTAAACGTATCAATGTTTGCGAGAAGAGTGATACAGTGAAGCCGTCTCTGGAAATTTCACATGAATATATTATCAGAAGCTTTAAGATTGTTGAGAGTTATTGTTCGTGAATGTATACGTCTCTTCTCCATAGTGGATGACAAAAAAAACAACTCAGACACTTATCATTATTGTGCCTTTTCCCAGGTTATGTCAAACAATTCTAATTTTATTACATATTATTATGATGTATATTATATTATACGAATTTTGCATACATACTAAACCTTCGCCGTTGATAAGAAATGAAATATTTCAACGGACGAACACACACAAAACCTATTGTGAGATGAGATGAAGCATTGAAATAACACCGTTTGTCAATTTATCATGCGCATGTGAAGACAGTAATTAGTTGCATAACAGCTCAGCGGCTATCAACTTTTGAATTGTTATCTGCATCTGAGATTTTCGATAAAAAATTATGACATATTCAATACTAAAAATAAAGTAATTTAAACATATTATTATTGCGTATGTACTATCAGAATGTGAAATCTAAATTTTTCTTGAATTGTGTATTTCGCAACGTAATTAATGGAGAGTAAAATTGATAAAGAGGAAAGTTTTTTTTCCAGATTTTCGCCGATTATGGGACTACCTTTTAATACTTATACCCTGAAATATTAATTTTATTAAATGTTGAAACAATAATAAGTATCTAATTTTTTGAACAAATCTTCAGCTACCTTTTAATAAAAAATAATCCTTGGATATGGGGTAGGTATTGTACTTAAAAATACAAAAAAAGTCCACAAGTCAAATACTAAGCATAGTAAATACACTAATTCTTTCTTAATATATTGTAGTGTACGTATATATAGGTTACCCATGATGGCTGGTTGTTAGAACAGGCATCATTGAAGTCATTGGTTGTGGAAAAAATTTAGAAAGCCATTGCACTATACTAAAGTAAATTGTTTATATGATCATTTTCAGTTGGCTCTATGTAAATATTGACTTTCATAATATTATGTATTTGATGATAAATTAATTAAAGCTAAACAAAGTATATAATACACAGTATAATACATTAAGTACAATACTTAAAAATACAAAAAAGTCCGTAAGTCAAATACCAAGCATATTAAATACAATTTCAAATTCTTTCTTAATATATTATAGTGTACGTGTATATAAGTATCTACTAATAAATATACGTAGGTACAAGGTTACCCATGGTGGCTGGTTCTTAGAACAGGCATCATTGAAGTCATTGATTGTGGATTCGATTCCTCTGCTTGTAAAAATACACGTTATTTTGATGTATTTGTTCCAGTATAAGGTATCAATAGATTAGAAAAATGACTGTCAACTATTCCTTATAAACATTAATAACATAATGTTCACTCCTCGGGAGCCTGTATGCTTTACTTAGGAAGGAATATTATAATTTATTTTCTTTACATAAACAAACTTACAAATATTTTGGTATATTAATATTGTCTAAATTTAGTGTAAGTAAACAGTGAATATTAGCATTATAGCCTTTAAACTATTTAAAAATGTGTACAAATAATACTTAGGTAATATTATGAAAATCGACTTTATAATTCATTTTAATTTAATAAGAGTATTCAATTATTTTTTGTTTGACTGAATTTTATTGTTTCTTTTTCGAATATTATTATATACCTACGTGATAAATGATAACTTCTGAAAGAGAAGGATGCCCGCATCTACCTAGTTAGTGTAATTTAATTTAAAAGCCAACATGCTCACGATTGCACAAAGAAATTTAGAAAGCCATTGCACCATACTAGAGTAAGTTGTTTATATTATCATTTATATTAGCTCTATGTAAATATTGACTTACATATTATGTATTTGATGATAAATTAATTAAAGCTAAACAAAAGTATATAATGCACAGTGAAAATATTTATATAACCCCAAGAACTCGTACATATTGGGCGAAGAGAGTTTATAAAGGTGATAATAAAAAAAGTTACCAAATTTTGTAATTAGATTAGCTGTGTGGCATTTTGTATTTCAGATTTTGTAATCTTTATTTAGCGAAATCATAACTATGTCCTTTGACATTTACCTACAATAGCAGTACTGAAAATAAGAGTTAGTATTATAAGTCTAAATAGGTCGCAATCATTATTTACAATCCAATCATTTGGTGAACTTCCTTGTATCTAATTTATATTCTTTTTATATTTACACTTTTCTACTGTTTAATAACTTAATACTGATATATTTCTTTTTATATAAGACTGTTTTAATAATATTTAGTTGTTTCTAAATGTCATGTTGTGAACGTCTTAAATTAATAATTTGTAATGTTCACTAAGTATATGTAAAAATAAATAAAAATTATTTTTTTAATTGGAGTACGCAAGTAAGTTACCAATATAAAATGTTATCATCAGTCCTACATTTTATTTTTGTTACATTTAAAAAAAATATTTTACTTGACAATCAACAGTAATACTTGCTTCTATATTGGCCTTATAATTCAAATATTACATGGTAAATATTCTAGTATCTATCCCATTTATTATATTACAAAACGTTTGTAGTATTCTAATAATATAAGAATTAAATATGTATCTCCTCAAGCTACTTGATAAAATGATTAGGTGAAAGACTGAAAAATATGTGCCCAACATAAGAGCAATGATAGGTGACTTATCGTTTGATATAGTTTCAAAACCTACAGTATTACTTCAGTATACAGCTTATATTTTTTTATATAAGTACGTTCTTTATAAAAAAAATGCATACTATTTTAAATTAGTCATGTTAATTCATACCAAAATAGTAAATCATCGGACTATTGTATAAAAGTCTCGTTTAAAAAAAATAATTCATAAAATAAATTAAGACGATCTTAGGCATCATGAATGATTTAGTTTATTATTAAAATGCTGAATCATTACTCTAACACATATATTTCTTTTTATATACATATTATGGCGGCTAATAGTAAAATAACTATGTCGGTAATTGAGTTTGATATTTTGATATACACTGCGGTCACGTATTTGATTTTTAGAGTCCATGGTCGTTGTGATAAAAAACTTGATGAATGAAATAACACACAGTTGTAGATATAAAAAAATTAATTGATTCATTTTTTAAGCTAGATACTGTAATATTTTTATAACGGAGATGTTTGTAGAATAAAAAAAGGTTTAATCAATTTATTTATTTTTATGTTATACATAATATGCTTGGAGTGTTATCGGATTATAATTGTATTTTTTTGTTGTTGTTACAGAATAAACACAAAGATGGCGCCTAATCTCCTAGGCAATACTAACATATTCTTGGCGGAAGCCACAATCGCTCAGGAAGACCAAAAAGGATCACACGTACATGAAAAACCTCTTCCCCCGTCTACTAGCACAGTTTCAAAAGATCCTAAATATCCGTAAGTTTTGTTGCATAATTTATTGTACCTAATATCAAATTTACATAACACAGGAATAGTATAAATTTATAACATTATACTTTATATAATACATAATATATTACATATTAAAAGCGGAATGCAGAATCCAATATTTCGGTCTTAAGGATAAGTTGCCGAAAAGGATGACTTAACTATAGACTACACTGACTATAGAGTTAAGGAATCCTTAACCATAGACAACTTTTGTTATAAACATGCCCCCTTCTGTATTACCATTTACCACTGACAGCTGCTGTCAAAATAAATTCGCGTGTCGATAAAACAGTCCATACACTCAAATTATTTTAACAATTTATCTCAATATGGATATTGATAGTGTTAATTCGTTTAAAATGTACATGCAGAATATTATTTTACTTTTTATACGCCAGTCCGCAGAAATACAAGTTGCCAGACAGAATGACACTTGACGCTAGTATTACCATGTTATAAAAATATCTTACGGTGCCTGTGAAATCACTTATAATGACTGATATCGGAAACATAAGAGTATTATAATTAATATTATAATACTCTATACGCAAAATCGAACCTGCATTTCTCGGGTATCACGCCCATGCACATATACCACTATGCTAAATGCGCCATACTTAATTGTGACAAATTTTAACTAATGGCTCTTAATACTCTCTGAAGCGCTTTCCGAATTGAGCTATTATTGGCGACCGGCTTTTGTATTTTAAATCGAAGTAGGTATTACTTTAATTACTAACCGACGTCACGGATTACTCCAAGATTTGTTGTTGTAACTTACTTGAACTTGCTAATAAATTTTAATTAACTATTTTTTTATTATTATATATTATATAAGTATATTAACGAATAATTCACAAGATTTAAGAATGTAACATTTTAATTATTGAACATACATAATTTTGAAAACACTTCTGAGAAAATATATTATAACCAATAGAAAGAATCGAACCTGCATCTCTCGGGTTTCGCGCCCATGCACATAGACCACTACACTAAAGCTATATTTATATATATATTTAAAACATGATATGATTTATTTTATAAGAAAGGGATGCACGGTTAGTTATT
The DNA here is from genome assembly GCF_057557595.1 of Rhyacophila brunnea. Lineage (NCBI taxonomy): Eukaryota > Metazoa > Arthropoda > Insecta > Trichoptera > Rhyacophilidae > Rhyacophila > Rhyacophila brunnea. Next base: position 5,422,462 of record NW_028232763.1, on the reverse strand, counting down.
TATTCTCTTCTTAATACTTACATTTTCTAAATTGGCATATTCATAATATTTGTGCATGTTTTATGTGGCAAGTGTATTAAAATAAATGTCTAATTTTCACCAGATTAAAGTGACTTATTTTCTGTTATATGAGACCCCAATAAGTCTGAAAATGAAGATCCAAGGCTTTCATGTTCGTGAGATATATATTTGCCGTTATATTATACATATTATATAATTATTAACTTACTGAATGCCAGCAAAACAATTTCTAATACCGATGCTTGCGGCAACGCATAGCTATCATAAAACTTAAACGACCTTTATTTCAGTATTAAGTGTTAAAATTTCATGAATATCCGCTTATTAAGTATCTAATGATTTTGTTTATCTTGTTTCAGGTGGAAAATAGTATGGAGAAACGTATTCGCCTTTCTATATTTACATTTAGGTACATTATACGGATGTTACCTCATCTTATTTCAAGCCAAACCCTTAACAACAGTATTTGGTAAGTAATAAAATGTATAAATTTATTTTATCAACAAATGATAATATGTTACTTATTGAGTAATTAACAATTGCTTTTAAGATTACTGTCAAAGTAATAAATTATTTATTTATGTTCATGTTAAGAAATTAAGGTTATTGACACTTAAAATGCTGTAATAATATTATTTTATTAAAAGCATTTTCTTAACTACCTATTTATTTTGAATAGGTTTATAAATTATGTGTAGTTTTGTTAATAATTTGTACATTTTTAATATGTAACAATATAAATCTGCAGAGATGCTGAGAATTATTTGAGTATACATGTCATGCGATGCGGGTATATATACAGGAAATGGGTATCTAACATAATTTTTACTTTATATGAAATGTATTGTAATATACCGTTATCAAACGTGGTGTATTTTTTTTAAAATGTTCATAGCCGTAAATGATTTTATTGTTTTGACTCCAATTTTCGTTCCAACACTAAAAATCTAAATATATATTATATATTATATAGTGTGTAGATTATAAATTTAAAACGTTTACAATATTATATAAATGAAAACAAAATAACAGAAAACTGTATTACCTAACAATATTTATAAAAAAAACAGCGTAATCAGAAAAGTAAATATAAAATCATAAAAGTGTTGTTAGGGACATGAAAAAACACAGAATGAGACCCTATTTTAAGGATTTATAAAACAATCTCTACTGAACTCATCCACGAAAGTGGAATATATCAATATATGCAACTATTTAGTTGAAAATATTTCTTGTCTTAAAAAAGATTATTTGGATACTATAACTGTGGAATTTTATTATTATTTTGTTTGACAATAAAATTTATATACCCGGATTACTTATTCAAAATAGGCTTATCAAAATTTTAAATTTTCGTTAACTAATAATAGAAATTATTATAAAACTCACAAGAATGGTGTTGATGGAATTTTAAATATAAGTACTTGAAATCCACATGAGTAAAATTCATACCTAGTCATATTTAAATAATAATTTTATATACGCGTATGAATTCATTAATGCGTATAAAAATATTTCAATAAGTAATAAGTAATCTTTGTGTAAGTTTTGATAATAATATCCAGTTAAAGATTACGTAACTATATTGTTAATTTAAATAATAATTATTTTTATGATAAAATACAAAAAGTAGTCCTTTAATTTATGAAGATTCAAATGTTATGAATTTATTATGAACAGGTGGCTTAAAAAAACGAAGTACAAATTAAATCAATCCGTATAATAAATCAACGGTAACATAAATCGTGCAGGTAACTAACGATTCATATTTTTATCAGTACCTTTGCCTTCAGAATAATGTAATTTCATGTATATATACACTTATTCATTTTTAAATATTTTGAATATATATTTAGTATTGTCATTAGTTACTAGGTGTATATATTCTACCACCTAATTTTCATTTTAATCGTAATTCTAAATTTAAAATATGAAAAAAAAGAACAAATTTCTTCTTACAAAAAACCACGAATCGTTGTCTTTGGTAGATTTGAAATATTTTACTGTTGTACGGACATGACTTCGGAGTATTTTGTAGATTAATTTTTGAAATAATTAAACGTATTATGTAAACAAGAATCATATACAAAAACAGATATTTGATAATACTACGATATCCAATAAAAATGTAATGTTAAATATAATATGATTTATGCACTTTTTAATACGGTGGTTTCTCCTCCGAGGACTTACTTGTTAATAAAACCGGCTGTACTATTGTGAGATAATAATAATATATGAACGTCCATTAACCGAAAACCATTTATAATATAATAAAATCTAATATACTTGTATCGTAAATATTGATTAATTAGTTTATTGCCAATCAAAATACCGATATATTTTTATATTCTTACATGGAAGTAATATAAACTAACGTTGTTTTATTATTTCTTAAAATAGGTTATGTTGAACTCTTTCAGTAGACTGTTATTATATTTTTAAATCATGTAATGTTTAGTTTTTTCCCAATTATATTTTACGTTATGAATGTTTAGAACTAATAACTGAAAAACTGGCTAGTAAATTATAGTTTTGAATTAAAATATTTTGATATTGTTTTTATTTGTATATCTGTAAAACATACCCAATTATTAATTGAAATGTTGACGACTTAAGACTAAAGGACTGGTATGTTATCCTTCTATACACCATATTATGGCTTCATGTACGATTCCCAGTGAAGTTAAAATATATCAAAGTCGAGATGTTTATATGACTGATTCTATAATATACTGATCGATAAAATTATTAAACATGGAACATGCTTAGCCTACTGATTCTATGAATGCTGGTTGTCCAAATTTGAAAGAAAATTTATTTGTCAAAGTAACCGAATCCAAAGAACTTAAACAATTTTACTTTTCTGGAAATTATAATATAAATATATACAATAATAAGACTAAAGAAGTAATAATTACAAACAAACAATACTTCGCTCAGAATGTAAGCTACTGAACGTAAAATGAAAATAATCGGTGCGCGTAAGTAATCACGGCGGGCTGCGCGTCTATAGTTATTCTACGTCTATTTTTTGTAACGCCTTTGCGTCGGAGATCATGAGTAAAAAATGTTCCATGTTAAAAAAGGAATAAAGATTTCTCAACCGCTGTCCTATACAGATCCTCAATTGTTGCACATATAAAACAAAACGAAAAAAAAATATTTTATATCTTATTCGTAATATTTTTAATATCTAGATATATGAAACAGGAAAAAGTCTTTCAATTGTGTTTTTTTTCTAGCTATCCTATTCGCCGTGTTATCAGCGTTGGGAGTAACGGCTGGTGCCCACAGATTATGGGCGCATAAGTGCTACAAGGCCAAGTGGCCGATGAGGTGCATCCTTGCCGTCTTGCAGACCATGGCCTTCCAGAATCACATATATGAGTGGGTCAGAGATCATAGGTATGTAAAATGAATTATGTAATTAAATATAACAATTTCGTATGTCCGATTTAAGCAATAATTATTAAATTGAAATTCAATCGATTTACTTTGAGTTTCTTAAGTAATAAAAGGTGTTATTTTATTTTAAATATTTGTATGATGATAGTATTAAAAATCTCGGTTCTAATCTCTAGAAGCTAAATTGAATTTAGTACACTTCATATTAAAAAAAAACATTTTTTATAGCATTAACCAACCGTATAATGGGATCAATTTAGTCAGAATATAAAAATATATCAAACTAAGACTAGTCAAATTTAAAATTTATTAAAATAATTAATAAGAAGCCATTAAAAGCAGATCCTAAATAATTTTGCCCATAGAAAGGACCTAAATATACGCCCATGCGCGTAGGTTTTCAATATCTTGGGTCCCAAATTCAAATCCTTGGTCTGGCATATACACATATTGTTTTTAAATGCGTGTTTGGAGCCAGAGTATGGACTTAAAAGGGTCTGCAAGTGGTAAACATCCATTTCTCCTAAAATACTATGTTGAAACCAGTATGATCTTCTTAGGCTGAGAATTGGTAAAAAAATATATATAATGTAAGGTAAGGTTAGGTTTCATGGGGAGTCATTTTGCTTTTTTATTATAACTATAGGTATTGTTTATTTACATAGTATTATATAGAGAGTAAAAGTGAAACTAAAAAAATTTACATTTATTATAGGAGTGGTAGAGACTTTTTATGTTCAGGTGCCAAAAACTTTGAAATAAATTGTTTTCAGATTTGATTTCTCATTTTTTACTGGCGGTACGTATTAATTGTCGGCACCCTTTCAAATTTAATAATTTTATTCTTTGACGTGACGGCTAAAGTTCAGTATTTGAATTTTTAATACCTATTAGTCATTTTTGGATAGTGCTGATGATGGATTTTTACCGACGGAAACAGGTGTCAATATAAATAATTAAATTATCGTGAAATTAATAATTCTCAACATGCTTCTACTGTTTTGTTAATACAAAAGAAAGAAATAATATGTCAATGATTGTCGGTTTAAGGGTAGTCAGCGGCAAACAAATTTTGAAAATAGGTTAGGTTAGATTCTCATTCTTGAATTCATGAATTTTGCCAAAATCGGCTATGAAAACTAGTGCGGTTCCCGCCTGGCTTCCTGTAAACCGACTTGCACAGATTTTTGTAATTCCGCAATTAGTTAAATACATGATAATTTAAACATCTTATAACGATAAACTTACTCCGTAATTCGATTTATTTATTGATTAAATTCGTGATATGCAACCTTATAACAATCTGTTTCCATTAAAAAATATTATGTATTTTAAAATATTTATAGCGGAGAGCACATTGAGAAATAAGCCATCCAATAAAACAGGTTTATTTTTACGAATACCCGACTGCCATACGTAAACTTACGTAAATTTAATATTTTTAGTAGTCTCACAAAACAGAAATATGTTGCCATGCATTTAGATAATTTTTTATTTATCAACGATCTCTCGATCGATTAATCTCAAAATATCGGCTTTAGAATGTTATTTTTATGAGTGTCCTCTAAGAAATTTGTTACAAATACTATTATTCAATTATGTATAATTAAATTCCTCATATAACTGTCAATTAATTAATTGAGAATAACACACAATTTTGTATGTACTCACTATCCACATTTTTCTTCTAATATAAGTGATTATCTGAGATATTTTTTGATAGGATACTTTTTCTCTATTTTGGTGTCTTTTCATTGGGTGAACTTAAATATTATATAAGTCTGGACACTCCTTTTTCATTCGTTATTACACCTATTATAGGTACTATTAAGAACTTAAATTATTATAGAATATACATTTATATAAATACATACAGAAATTGTTGTATTTTATAATTTAAACTTATTAAGGGAGGACATGCTCAGCGATCTTAAAATGTGTTAATTTTGCCCATTTTTTGAATAATAAAATGCCTAATTCTTGTCAAATTTGGGATCACAGAGATTATCAATATAATTTTTTATCGTAAATATTTTACAAAAATAATCATGTCATAAATTATACTAATGGTTTTATAAATGCGTTTAAAAATTAATAAATGTAAAAAATCTAAACACCGCTGCACATTCATGTACTGAAATATGACTATATTCTAAAACATTAGAGCGAGAGGTTTAAAAGAACACTATTTTATATAATAAAAATATTTTTTGCAGTCATCAAATGCTTAAAATAAATATAAAAGATAACAAGGCTTCAAAATTATATAAATAGATTATCTACAACGTTTAAGGAATGTCCAGGATCATGGTTTGAAAATGCAATAAAAGCTCTATTTTGACCTACGCTGAGCACGTCCGCCCTTAAGCAGCGTAATTGACGTAAATTTTTTAAAAGGAAATAAATGTGAGATCGCAATAAGTCATAAATAGCGAACAGTATTTGGGCAGAATGATTCGCGAGGAGGATTATTATTATTAATTTAGAAAATTTTGTAGACTCATATTGTCTATGACATAAGTAATCATAAGTATGTGCTCGGTGTAAGAAAACAACCATTTTAATAATTCTAAAAACTCAATTCTTCTTTTCAATACTGAATTGTCTTATAATTAATATGCTTGATTCATTGAATTTTGTTACGATTTTAATGTTTCAAACAGTTGATGTTCGGTTAACGGTCGTTATTTGATAGTTCATAATATATTATAATGTTTGCAATTTTAAAATCTCAAAGTATAAAGTAATGCGAACTCAGTGTAATTGTTAACATCATTATTAAATTGGGAATGGGACAATTGGGTGCCAGGACAATGGGCGCTGCAGTGTCGAATGAAATAAATAGACTTTTTATACAGATAGTAGACGAAAAATTTTATACAGTTTCTATCTACTATTTAGTAGTTTTAATATTTTTGCTCTTAACATAATTATATTAAATTTATTGCGGATTGAGAATTATCACGCCTGAGGTTTTATATACAAATAAAAGAACTCTTTTATCGTTGGAACTTAAACATATGCACAATTAAATCATTATTTGTGTGTACATTATATAATTTAAATATAAACAATAATATATATTTTAAAAGTACCTATAATATACGAAAGCTTATTTATTTTTTAATATCATTTGATTGCATGGCGCCCAGTTGTTTTGGTGCCGAATCTTCCTAAGTCCATTAAAATCTTACTTCTGCCGCACGTAGAGATACTTATATACTTATATACTTATATACTTATAGTTTTTTTTTTAATTTATTCAGTAGTAGTAATTTCTACTTGTGTATGTTTTTATTAATGAGTTTTTAATGTATTTCATAATGAAAGGGGTAGGTATGAAAATATTATACCGTAACGGCTCAAAATATTTTTCTCGACCTTGCATCAGTCCCCATTTATCAAAGTGTGGCCAGTTTTAATAACGTTGCTACGTGCGTCGAATATGCCGACTACAAAATGCATTGCATTGCCAGTGAGGTGCGCTATAACAAATAAAATGGAATTAAGTCAGCTGCAGAGTAAAAAAAATAGATATATTACCTAACAAAACTGCCCTTCATCATCGAGTACAATTATTTTTACATCCATATGGCAGCAGGATGTACAGTACATAAACTGTATATTATATTAAATAAAACAACATACATTGTTATGTAGGGCCTGATTATAGGTGGCACATTTTTTTTCGTATTTCGTATTCCAAAAGTTTTCTCTGTATATAACGTACGGGAATTAAAATAATGGGCATAGCTTGTTTGATTGAGCGATTTTAACGTAAAATACATTACCATTGATTGTTCCCAGAATAAACGATTTTACACCTTTTGAGTGTAGTATTTTTATTGTTTACAATTGCTAATGATCTATTGTTAGGTTTTGACGATTTATTATACGCTTATCGAGTGTATTATTATTGATAAGGTAGGTTTTTTACAAACACTTAAACTATTCATAATTCGTTTGTTGTATTTTTTTTATTGTGGTCCTTGACTTAATAGGTAGGTGATGGAGTTTTTACTTACTTTATTGTATTGATTTGTTATATATTTGTTAGAGTTAACAGTATTAGTTGTCAGTGTACGTTTTCCTTTTGGTGATTGTACACAAAGACATAGCTTATAATAAGTATATTTAGAATTATCTTCAAATGTGTTAATCGTGCCCATTTTTTGAATGATAAAATAAGTACCTAATTCTTGTCAAATTTGGGATCAAAAAGATTATAAAATATATTTTTTATAGTAAATACGTCACTATATAATGTAAACATTAATTTTACTAATGGTTTTGTAAATGCGTTTAAAAATTAATAAATCTAAACAATCTTAACACCACTTCACATGGACGTACTGAAATATGACTATATTCTAAAACATTAGAGCGAAAGGTTTAAAAGAATACTATTTTATTTATTAAAAATACTTTATGCAGTCATTAAATTAATGTTTAAAATAAATATGAAGGATAATAAGGTTTTTAAAATTATATAAATGGATTATTTACAACGTTTAAGGAATGTCCAGAGTTATGCTCTGAAAATACCATAAAAGCTCCATTTTGACCGACGCTGAGCATGTGGGCCGTTAAAATCGAATTTAAAAAAATAGATACCTCAATTTAAATAATGGTTTATATTTTATTACCTACATACTTCGATTCTAAATATTTTAAATATAATCCTTGTGTGATATAGAATTATTCTGTTATACATGATTATTCAGTTTACAACACTTTCCTAGTATCTTCTCTACGAGTTCGACCTTCACAATAGTGACTAAGATTATGCTAATACCATAAAAAATCGATAAAGCACCGAATATAAAATTATTAAAATATACAATAATACATAACTTGTTTAAATAAGATAGTTATTTTCTTTGTGTATTATTTATTGTGATATTTCAAATTGTTCGTGCCATTCGTTTTCATATAACCATTCTAGAAATTTAATTTATTTTGAATGTAAATTATTGAAATATAAAAGTTTTAAATTTTTTAAATGATAAAATTAGACAAACTAGTTTGTTCTGTGACGTATCTGTGACGCAAACAAATTAATTATTGGTATATTTTCATATAATTTAATTCTTATCTTTTACGTATTTTTAAGCATCATGTAATTAACTCTCAGTTAAGAATCCTAACACAATGCAGCGTAGAAGATGACAAAAAAAATAATTAATCATAATTTAAATTATTTTAATATCTCTTTAGATTCTCGTACGTCTTTGTACAATTGCGTAATATTACTTCATGATTTACGATGCACATTTTATATTCATACACTGCACTCCCAAATTATTAAACACGACAACTTACAAAATATGAACCGTTATTACTACATAATACTATACAATTAATAATGAAGATTAAGCGTTGTTTTCTATTCGTACGTTGTCTACCCTTTGTAGATTCATACTGTGATAATTTATTAATTTTATTGTAAGATATTAATTCGAATTTGCTATGGTTTCGTTAAGATAAGTAAATTGTCTATAATATTTTTTTACTTTCCAAAAATTCTATTAATAATATTAATTATATGGCAAAGTTTTTTGTTGTTGATAGGGTGCCATTAAAACATTTATATGACGACTCAATACAATTTTTCTCTACTGTAATGTTACAAGTTATCTTCTACTTTATTTTGCGTTATAATCCATTAAGATAATAATAATTATACTATTTAGCAGCTTCCGTTGAATGTTTTAAATATAAATAAGTAGATATTTTAGTAATAAATTTAGCTAGTGGAAAAATCGTTTGGTTAGTCTGTACTATAATATATACTTAAAATGTTTAAATCAAGCAAATGTTAGAGAGATATAAAAATAAACTGAATTATATCCTCAAACTACAGATTCCTATTGTCAAAGAATTACCACATTAAAAAAACTTTTTTAATCAATAGTTAATAATACGATTTTGAGAAAAAAAAACTAGTTACATTGAATATTAAAATATAAAATGATTGTCTTCATATTTAATTTATTGAGATAATATGAATAAAATTGACTGTAGTACAATAAAATAAAACATTATATATTGCTTCAGGTTTTAAATAAGGAATATTATAATACCTGTGTTTTTATAAATTTCTGTATGTATAGACTATTGCTGGGTATAATAATTTAAAATCTTCGGACATTAATATGATAATTATTTTTTATATTACGCAAAGGAGGATTTTTGTTAAATTATTAAAACATTCATATGTATTAAAAAAATGGAATTTTTATATTGTAATATCAAGAAATTCACAATAAAAAATACATATCTACCTATTGTCATATTCTGCCGATTTTTTATGCATGTCATAAAAAATATGTTAATATTTTATCATTATATATTGTGTGAAGAAGTGTATGATGGTTACGTACATGAAAAAGCTTAAAATTACGTAAGTACTTTAGTAAATATGCCATTTTGGTATGATGTGCAAATGCGATTGTGTTCTACACGTATCTTCAACCATAAGCTTTGACATAATACGAGTATTATGTATAATGAGACTTCGTAGCTTAATAAAAAATAAATATGTCTCATTGATTTGTTGATTCGGTAAACAGTGATAGAGTTCAGTAGTTCTGGATTATCATAAGAAACAACCCATTTTGTTAGGTGAAGAACTGTAACGTAAAAAATATCGCAACGTTTTTAATACTCGAACATCAGTGGGATTGAAAAATACGATTTAAACTTTTATAAGATACATTCATTTTATGATTATTTATCGTCAATTACATTTTTAAGTACACATTAAACCCCCTTTTCCATAAGGATAAAAGCAATTATAACTTAATAGGATCATAAAAAAAATACAAAATATACTTAGTGCCTAAATATTAGATTGTTAAACATTAAAACATAACAAATTAATTTATTCATATTATAAACATACTTTTTAGAAAAAGACTAGGTATATACTTATTTATTATATTATTTTCTTTCATCCTAAGATCAATATTTAAAATAATAATTCCGATTCCCGGAGCTATTAATTATACCCGGGATTGCAATTATTAATTTGTTGACTGACGCCTATTACACCAAATATAAATAAATTATTAATTTATTGAATTTTTGTTGCAGAGCTCCAATAAATTTATTAAGGCGATTCTATATAAACAAAGAATGGTTGTTTTTGTATGAGTTAATATTTAAAAGGCTTTGTGAAGATTTAAACATTGTCGCAGTTAACTGTACATAATATAATGTAACGAGTCTTAATGAACTTAACCCGTTTAACAGAAGAGATCTTGTCGATGTAATTTATTTATTTTAAATTTGACTCGAATTTAAAACCACTTTTCACTATCTCTTTTGATTTTTCAATACCACCAGGTTTTAAAGTTGAATCTTGTTGCAATAATCATTATGAAATTTATTTTTAAATCGATCAGCTTTTCATAATATACAAGTATAATATAATATAATATATATATAATATGTATTAATCCGAATGTTCAGTTCAGACCTAAATACATTTTATATTCGCAAATTATACTAAGTCTGCAAAATTTTCCGCTGCACAAAATGTACTTCACAGTTTGAAAACTTAACGTTCCTACGTCTAAATTAACACTAAAAAGTTTTTGTTAATTAAAAAATATGTACATAATATTTTAAATCATTGTTATGGATTATTGTTTATAAATGTAAAGGCCATTTTTTAATAATGGAAAATGGTAAGGTTATTTCGATGAATTTTATACATAGTTTATAATAATAATGGCTGACATTGTTTGCTTGGGAGGTCGTCAACATCCTAGTGTGCGAATGAACCAGTTCGGTACGTTATTTTGTGGATTATGATCTGTTTTATTAGATTTTTGAACGATTTCTTCACAATCGTCAAGGGTAATCGACTCAACATGGAATTTTAAAGGGGCCTCGAAACAGTTTAAACCACTCAATAACGTTCTAAATTATACCAAAATCGTCAAAAGATGCATAATTATTTCATATAAATGGAGTATATTATAATATTACCCAAAGCATAACAAATTTTTTTATCTAACTAACATTAAACGGGCCTATAATATAACCACTCAAACAAATACGTACTTACTTGTACACAAAAAAGTAAATCACTAATGTTATTATGTATCAGTGTTATCATCAATAATAATTATTACCACGTTTTCATTAGCTCGTATTCTTGTTTGTCCGGTACAGATTTTATCTTGTGTGCTCAGTACAAATATTTTCTTGTTTGTCCAAGATTTTTAACTAACTTCCCGACTAGCATTTGAAACTTTTAGAATATATCAGAACACGACGACAATGCACTCTTTTAATACTTTTGGCCATCTTTAAGCAGAATTGAATTCATTTTCAGTTAATTCTGTTTTGTATGTTTCGGAAAAAAAATCGTTAAAAGTAATATTTACTACTTACTATTATTGGTTGCTAAGGGGTCTTTGCAGCTAAATTATTAATATATACGTGCGTTACTATGGAAATCAATATTATGAAATCTCAAAATAACATTTTAGTACATATTCTATAATATTTATTCAGTATTTCTATCAAGTACAAAAAAGTACCTATTTATTAATACATAGAATTGTCAAGTTTATATGATTCAACAGAAAATTTAAAAACGTGGTGTATAGAAAGTTCTTTTTATCTTGTAATTATTTTTATAAAAAGGATGTGATTTTTAGTGTTTATTGTATTTCTATTGTAGCAGTCTTCAGTCAATGCAAATGAAATAATAGGATTTATGTTATTTTAATAATGCATTAATATAGTAAATATAAAAGACAGTTCAATAAATAAAACTGAAATACACGAGAATACAATAAATTAAAAAAAAATGTTACAAAATATATTTTTTTTTGTTTTTGTTCTCATTCATTTTTTTAATCGTGATAAAAGAAATTATGGTAAATATCGTATTTATCCTTATTTTTTTTTAGTGATGTAATACATATTATTTCAAAATATTGTTCGAAACAAAGACAGGCTTTTTTTTTTTTTTAAATATTCCTTGAAAAATCTATCATATGACTATTTGCAATCTAAAATGAATATTTAAATATTTTTTCAGAATGCAATTGAATAATAGGTACGATTTAAAAGTGGGCGAATTTAAAAAAAAGATGTTTTTTTTTATTAACATAAGAATTATAAGAAAATAAATCTAACGAAATGTGACAGCCCGCAAAAGATTTGAGTAAAATTGTACAAAAACAAGTTTGAAGACATCGTGATGAAATTATTTTTGCCTATTTGTAAATACATTCATTACCACAGGACAATAGCTGCATCTCAGAGTCAGTGTATCGTATATTATACGATTTTGCAGAAAATGAGTTGGCTAAATATCATTTACATTTTATCGTGTTCGGAAACTTGTACGTATGCAGTTTGCCGTATCACACTTCACCGTGAAATGTTGTATCGGAAATATAATATGGCCATATATTCACGACTGTCCAATCTCTTTGGGCCGTATAGTACTGACGTAAAATTCATGTCTAAAAAAAACACGGTTCTTGTCGGTTTACACTTTACAGCAAATGAGCAGCAAACAAAATTTGAAAATAGCCGATATACTGGATTATTTATTAGGTTATTTAGATTTTCATTCTTGACTAATTCATGAATTTTGCCAAAATCAGCTATGAAAATTGAATCAATATTCATATTGAATCTAATAAAATTGGAGACCGTATAGCATAGGTCATCTATTTCCGATAGAAAGCTCACGGCAAACTGTGCCACGGTGAAATGTTTTACGTAACATTTACATGCAACCATATTTATATGTATAGCTAATTCCGCTTTTGAGTATATTCATAACAGAAACTTGAACTGCCTAAAACCAAAAAGTCAATAGACATCAATCGGTTGAAAAATATTAAATTGCATATTCCTGAATAATATATATATATTTTTTTTTTGTGATTTTACCGAGGCTTTGACTGCGACTCGCTGTCATATCGCCTCTTCTCTTCAAGAAGGGGATCCGTCGATCAGGTCCTCACTCCTATTCTGTTAAATAACTTTACAATTTTGCCTAGCTCTTCCGTCTTACCCACCGCCAGGACACCCTTCAATTCGTCGACATTCTCATAGATATCCACAATTCGCAACTGTACTCTGTGAATTTCATATTTGGGGCATTGCAGTGCTATATGTACAATTTCCTCTAAAACATGACATTCATCGCAGAGCTGCGATTCGCTTCTTCCCATGAGGACATCAAATCTTTTGCCCATGGTGTGCCCTGTTCTTAGCCTCAGTATTAGCTCATTCCTCGTCAAAGAAGACTCTACAAACCAGGACACCTCTCGTGGTGATAGTAGAATAGACTTAGTCCATTTCCCCTTTTCTAATGATGCCCTATGGTGAAAATCTATCCACATACTATGGCACAATAATATATTCTTTTTGGATATACCATACAACTATTATTGCATTGCATTATTTTCTTCTTCTTCTTATTTTGCTCTTTTGTCTTTGGAGTTTGGCCAGGAACAATTTAATCTTCGCAATATCATTTTATTACTAAGAACAATTTTGCAGAGCTGCACTAATTCTTCTATAATCCAAACCCATCAAGCTTTAGATGATTTGCTACAGTTTGTTTATAGGTGCCTCATTATAAACTCTGATAACGTAATGTTCACCAAATAGTTTATAGATCTCGTGATTATAGCGACGTCACCAGATATCATCCTTGAAGATTGATCCAAAGATGTTTCTCTAGATAATGCTCAAACGCTAGTAGCTTCTAGGAAGCACTGACAGTTAAAGACCATTATTATCTCCGATCCGTAGGCAGTACTACACTACTTGTCTCAACAGTGTTTTATATAGTCTGACTTTTGTATTTCTTGATAGATATCTTATAGTGACCATTGTGTTACCGTATATTTTACTATATACATACAATTCAGTAAGAAGCAATATTAGGTTTCGTAACGTAGATATATATAGTAGGTATATTTAATATATATAAACATATAATATATATCAAGGAATTGTCAATACAGAATGCAGTGATTATTTTTTATCTTTTAATCTAGTGATGTCACACTATTTGTTTAAAAAAATATTTGATAAATGCATGAAGAAAAAAAGTATAAACGAAAGTGAACAAGAAATGTGTTTGATTATTATATAGTACTACTTGTTGAATAGCAAAGTTACAGGCAAACTATAAGTTGGTCATTTCTTTTAATACCTATTATCGTCTTGATTTTTTTTTCTATAACACTAGTTCAAACGAGGTAAAATGAGTGACAAAATAGTATTGTATAATACTAATGCGATAACCAACTGTCTCCTCTTCTGTCCACTGCCCATTTGCTCATTTTCTGCCAATTATCGTCGAAAATTATCGATTTTAAATAATTTAAATATCTCGGAAACCGTTGGGAATTCGACAAATTTTTGTAGAAACAATTTTATAGGAAATTTAATTAGCTCTAAGTAAAAAACCAAAAAATGGGACCTTTTGACCCCCTTCCCACCTCTAGCTCACATCCCAGGGGTAGGGACTTTTTTTATGTTTATTTACTAACTACTCTTAACAAAGTCCTGAAGTCAAAAATTCTCGTATATTTCATGTACTCTACAATAGGTATATTCTTTGACTGGACTATATGTATTGAAAATAATTTAAGGTTGTACCATCGTTTAAAAATATGGCCTTTGTATTAAATACTATTCTTCTTTTTTCAGAGTTCACCATAAATTCACAGAGACTGATGCTGATCCCCACAATGCCAAAAGAGGTTTCTTCTTCTCTCACATCGGCTGGTTGATGCTTAGAAAACACAATGATGTCTTCGTCAAGGGAGCTTCCGTTGACATGGCTGACTTGGAAAAAGATCCCATCGTCATGTTCCAGAAAAAGTAAATAGCATTTGTTCAATAATCATATTTCATTATATACTATGAGGCATGAGCACAAACGTATTTCGAATGAAAATACAAATATTATTTAAAAAAAAAAAAATGTAGGTATTTAATATACTCGTACTATAATACTCAATCCAGGATGAGATATAGCTGGAATATATTATTTGCTTCCCTGTTTCGACATTTCTTTCGTACAGTGAACAATATAAATTTAGCATAGTACCACATTGTACGTATCTAGTATCAACATTTTATCAATACGTTGTTATATTTTACAAGCGTGGGTGACATTTTAATACCTATTACCGGTTAATATTTTTGATTTATATTGTTCTTAATCGGTGATTTGATAATGACATCAATTAAAAAAAAACATAGTGTCAATAATACATACTGTCGAATAAAATCTTCTTATCAACGTGTTAAAACTGTGAACTAATGAGCCCATCCTGTTTTTAACCGCACTTCAACTGCAACGACTTCCGGTTATCGACGAGTTGTCCTGACTGTGAGCCCCCCCTATTTAGTTAATCGCACTTCGACTACAGTGACTTCCGGTTATTGACTAGATCTTCTTGTCGGACAGTAGTTAAATTATGTGATTCACTAGTAGTTCATGAATGGAGTATACCTACGTCATATAACTTTTTGCACTTTTTACTATACTGATACGCCTCTTTGGCTGTCTCGCATAAAATTATTAGAACAAATGATATTCACTTGCATTAATATAGTATGTAGTAACAATTAAATAAATAGATAATATACGCAGAAGAAGTATTTTTAGAATATATTACATAATTTTCATTCAGTGTGTGAGTGTGCGTTCATTTTCATTCATTGTGTGAGTTTCCATTTTCATTACATAATTTGCATTCGGAGTGCAAAGTTATGAAGTGTATACTCTACATACGTCAAAGATACGTATGTATAACGTTACATAGTACGTCAAACAGCATGTCCAATTTAGCTATCTTAATTTTTACGGTGTTTATACTATAACGCCCCCTTCAAAATGGACCCAATCAAGGAAACGTTGGCCTTCTTTGATGCGTATTGAAATACCGATTCTCGATAGACAGTAAATATTTGCTGATCAACACAAACGTCGCCCTCTTCACAATAGTGAACAACACGTGACTACATACATTTATCCGATTTGAGCCATTATGTGGATTCAACATAACAAATTAAACTCTAAAAAAACTAAAAAATAGTGAATCATGATTTTACACTAATATAATATTTATAAATTATTCTTATATACATATACATTTGGCAAAGTCCTTGTAAGTCAGTGATTCTCAATGTTTTTTTTTTGTTTCAAATTGGTAAACATTTAGAAAATTCCTGCCCTTCTGAAAAATATTACGTTCGACGGCAATAAATTATAAAATATACATGTAAAATAGTACGGTTCATATTTTATAATAATTCCTACCTCATATATTGCTTCAGGCTTTCACTGTCATTTATTAATGTATTTGATTTTTGGGGCTGTAACCGTGTATTTTTTTTTTAAATAACCTTTGTAACGAGGACGAAATGTCGAAGAAAAAAGGAAGAACAATCCACAGAGAGCCTTAAAACCAAATAGAATACTTTCTACCTAATTAAAGAAAATATATTGCCCATTTGTATTTTGATTCAAATAATTCGTAACTCTAAATACGAAAATGATAATCGTTTGCATATTACATTTTTCTAACTGGTTACAAGCAAAACTTGTTATACAAAAGTTTTTTTAACGTGTTCGTATAATTGTTTTTTTAAATGCACTATTGCACAATCTTAGAACATCTGAGACAGGTGCTGGCTTAGAATTAGAGCTCTAAGCGGACGAATCAGGTCCGGGTCTTTAATAAATTTAGTCGATTAAGTAGGTAAATTGGCATGTTAACTCCTTAGAAATGTATATGGAGCTCCACAAAGTTGTTACTTGTTGTATTAAAAGTTTATTTAGCAGGAATTGGGTCCTCAAATACACATTAAAAAACAAGATGATTTTTTTTAACCAGTAGCGTGATCGAATCCGCAATCCACGGTTAAAATAATATGTATATATTTTACATTCGTCACTGTACAGGCCAATTAGCGTAACCTTCAAATATCAAATTGTTCAGGAAGTGAAAAAAACTGTGGGCATTGGATTCACTTATTATTTTATATAATATTTATTTATTATTTTACACATAATATTTTTACAAATTGAATGGCTTACTCTGTGTGTACCCTGTGGCTTACGTTTAGAGAGGGTAACAGCATCTGGCTGGAATATTTTTGTCAAGTTACAAAAGGCTTAAAAATAGTTTGGAATTATTTTGATATGAAATATTTTTTTGGGATTTATGATACTTGGCCAATTCGTGTATGAGTATGCAATAAGTCCATTACAATCTAAATGTCACTTTGGTGAAAAGTAAGGGTTACGGCAATCGGCCTATATAGTGACGATATAATAAATAAAAAATAATTACATGTGATAAGTTTGTTCGGTCTTTATTTCGTATATCAATATAACTTCTGTAACTTTTATGTAGAGTTTACATTATAAACAAATGCAAGTCATAAAGTTAAACTACCGCTGATCTACACAGATAATTCTATTGATAAAATAATAACGTTGTATTGTTTCCAGAACTTATTTGGTGCTGATGCCCCTGCTATGTTTCGTCGTGCCAACTTGGATCCCAGTCAAGCTGTGGGGAGAGAACGTGTGGGTTTCCTGGTACGTCGCCAGTGTCTGGAGGTTCACCGTTTCCCTCAACTTCACGTGGCTGGTGAATAGCGCTGCTCACATCTGGGGAAACCGACCTTACGATAAGTACGTACAATTTTTATTTGTATCAAATACGTTGAATAAATCCTTATCTAAATGATGATGGTAAGAATTGCAAGATTCATTTCTTGCCAACAATACATCTATAGGCGAACTCTAAATATATGTAATGTGAAAGGAAAGGTAGAAAAAACTACCAATAGCGTATTGTAGCCATTAGAATATTATATAGACGGTTAACTTACGGTACTATAAACATACTACATAAGAGTGAAGTTCTATAGTTTTGACAGAAAATATAACGTACTTAAAGCAACACTGAGAGAGAAAAAACGATACAATAGACTTCACGTAAGAGCAGTCAATAATAATAATGATAACAATATTTTAATTATTACCCTCTGTAGTTTGTGTGTAGTAGTAGAAATTGCAATCTGCACAATTTTAAAGTTAATTTATTCAACATACATAATTTGAAAACATCTCATGCATATACATACCTAAGTATAAGAAAAAATCTTTTTGTAGAAAAAAAATACGACACCATTCGCGCCAGTGTGCTTTTGCAATTAAACTACGTGCATCCTACTTTATTATTACAGTATTTTCAATAGATAGAATGTTAAATTCTCAAATCTTATGTCTTATTCGTTGAATATTTGTTAATTTATTCCACTATAAAATCACCTGGTTACGTTAAGCGAATGAAACACAATAGTAATTCTTATAACAACGTTTTGGTGGAAATGAGAAAGAACATATAACATGTTGTTACACACTGATTATATAAATATTTTAAAGAGTTTACGGTAAGTGAGCTAAAAATGTTCAATGTTGTGTTATTTGGCATTTAAAATATTATCAAATAAATGCTCCTTTTCGTAGAAAATGAAATGTCAATTAGCAAAATCTCCAAAAATGTATCAGGGTTACATCCCGCGTGATAAACCATTTTTTATTTTCACGTGCTCTCATGTATCTTTGATTTTCGTGGTTTAGAATGGTGCTACAGATAACAGGAAATTAACATAACGTTTTTGTCAGTTGTCAGTTATTGAATATATTGATTGTTATAGCACATGAGCTGACGTTACGTGATGGTAATGTGTTTCTAGCATAATCCGTAAATACAATAGAAAAAGTTAGAGGGAGCGTCGGTTGCTAAAACAAGTTGGAAGTGGGTTGACGAATTGTGAATTATGTAATTAATTATCTGTATACACAATCCGTGTTTTCATAGTATTATAAAAGTGTTGACCAATCTGCAAAAGACTACTAATAATAAAATTATTGTGAAATGATTTAGGCAAATATTGTGTCCACACAATCATAAAGTGACGTATGTGCTGCGACATTCGCCATTGCACAATGCACCAAATCGTATGCGAGATATATGGGCATGCTGATGACGATGCTCGGACAGTAGAAATTTATAATTTTTCTTCCAAAACTAGGCCAAGGTACTCATAGATTACGATTTTATATTGGTTTTCCTTAGTTTTTTTTAATCGCGCGGATACTGGTCATATTGAGATCCTCGGAATTTGACGCGATTTAAAATAGGTTTTGTATAATAAAAGATTTATTTAAATTTTTTGATTATCACAGATATTAAATAGTTACAAGATAAAAAGAACTTTTTATATAAAACGTTTTTAAATTTTCTGTTGAATCATATAAACTTGACTTGACTAGCTTAAACGATCAAAAAAAAATGTACTTGATAGAAATATTGAAATGTCATTTTGACATTTAGCAACCAATAATAGTGTTTTACTTTTTCGGGATTTCTTCCGAAATAACTTTTCATACAAAACAGAATTAACTGAAAATGAATTCAATTCTACTTAAAGATAGCTAAAAGTATTAAAAGAATGCATTGGAATCGTGTTCTGATATATTCTAAAAGTTTCAAATATCTAGCTAGTCGGGAAGTTAGTTAAAAATCGATTGCAAGATTTGTACTGGATAAACAACCACCGGACAAACAAGAATACGACCTAATAAAAACGTTGTAAAAAAGGGAGTATTTTCATGTATTATGTTTATTTACAGATATTCCTATTTTGTAATTAAAAATTTTGACTTAATTCTCGATGATAGTACATTTTCAAAACAATTGAATGTATAATTTGATGTCATTGCTTATGTGTCGGGTGGAAAAGCTAAATTTTATTACCTATTACCTATACCTATAATTTACTACCAAATAGCATGTCATATACCACATCAGTTTACTACGATATAAATCAGAATAAGGCAGATAGTATATTTAATATTGGAAGTAAATATTATTCTGATTTTGTGATAGAAATTTTTTGTAAGAGTTTTATAATATTAATCATAATAGAATAAAAATTTTGGACAATTCGTGAGAATCATAATATGCATATTATTTATGTTATTATTATTGGTGATTCTTTAACATTTTAATCATTAAAACGTTAAAGCAGTGTTTCCCAACCTTATTTCTGCCAAGCCCCACTTCAACGCTTCAAAATACGCCAACACCCCTATCAAAATTTTATAGTTACCTAATTCTAAAAAAATAATGAATTACTTCAAATAAAAAATGCACATAGGCAATACTATTTATAATTCAACTTTCATAAGTAAATATGTATATTACGTTACATGTATAACTCGGAAGAAAATTAATGCAATCCTTGTGCTATGCTTCGTCTTCAAATGATTTTCAACATAATCTTTTTGCCCCCCAAAACATTAAAATTGCCCCCGGTGAGGCGTACGCCCCACGTTGGGAATCACTGTTTTAGTGTAATTGAATTAGTAGTTATAGACACATCGATATTCCATACGTTAGCGAATTCCCATTTCTGCACTATGCATCTATTCAATATACAAGACGATTTTGGGCCGCTATCGGCAGCTATCGAGGTTAGTTTTAATATTTTTGTATCAATTAATTATTACAATAAGTTTATTGTAATTGTTACAATAAGTGCTATGTTTTAACAGCACCTCTCTTGGGTGTATTTTGAGTGTTTAGTTGGCTAATTTGTTGTAACAATTATAATACTTCGATATAAACATATGAAAAACTATCCTCCATAGCTGCCGATAGCAGTCTTGTGTATAGAATAGATGCGTTGATCTGATTATTCAAAGAGACGTCACTAAAATTAACATCATATTATATTATTTGGATTGTAAAAAAACCTATAATTATATTATATTATTCCGTCCAGTTTTTATCTAGGTCATCCCTTAATATAACGGTTCGATTCATTTTGACTGTCTAGAGTCTAGACTATAGAGTTGTTCCACGTTAAATATTGCTTTTGGCCTGGAATTGTTGAACAGTTATAGCTCATGATCTTTAAATTAACACACACCAGGTGTGTGTTCTATACCTCGAGGCATTTGTTTTGAGAAAACAATAATAGATTAATCGAAAAAAAAACCCGTTCATAAGTGAACTAGTCCAACGAATCAATTTACGATTTTCTTCCGAGCGATGATTTGTAATACTGCTATCCCGATGCGCAATTGTATTAGTAGTGAACATGTTTATGTAAAATAAACTTCTTTTTTATTAGGGATCCGTCTTCGATTAAAGCATTGCAACCATATCGAAATACACATTCTTTTCAATTCCCATCCGCAAGAAGGCTTAGCATAGACACAACCACATGCTGCATTACTTATATTTCTTAGTCAGGTCGCATATAAAAAACTCGTATCAACTACAACATTTTTTGATCAATCATCAAATTTGTCGATGTGATTCTGTTGTTATTAACAAAACGTATCGACTTTGGAAAAGAAAAAGGGCGTAATCCACACGAATAAAATTTTACAGGAGCCACAAAAACGTTTTTGTTAGGGTTTTCGGTCAAAGTTAAAATACAAAATAAGCATAACCTTGAAGTGCATGATAATTAATAATTTGTTTTTTATATTCATGATCTCATATTAATTATTGAGTTAAAAAAACCAACAAAAATTATGGTTAAGTCGTTTTCCTACGTCACTTCCTCCTTTTTTTAATCGCTAGCTTAATTAAGATAATAAATCGGCATTTGCAGCTTACATCCTTTGGACACAGCGTGTATTTGGTCGTGTACAATGTTATTATGCAATAAAAACTGAGGGTTACGCCCTTTTTAAATTCTAAAGTCGATATACAACTTAATATAATGCTGGTCTTACTTTTTTGCTAGAAAAGTAACAAATAAAATTTCATTCGACATTAGGCACAGGTAGAATAGCAAAATGTCGCATCGGCGCATGTGCAGAATCTGTTTTTTTCATTCGCTTCGACTGGCCGCGTAATGTCACCGTCCCGCTATAGTCTTGAGAAGACAGTTGAAATATTGAAGATGGTTTTGATTTTTGAACATATCCCAGTCGAGACGATCTTCTCTATGCGATCAGGCTAATGGTACTTGTGTGTAGTATTTGCACTTGGTGAGGAAGTCGATACATCCGTAGAGAGTCGTTTTAACCGCTGTCCAATATATTTTATTGTGGTCACAACTTCCAGACCACGGAGCAACTTATATCCGAATTACCCCACAGAAGTAATTATTACAATAACAATTATTGACCTCGCGCCTTTGAATAGACAAGCCCGGGTCATTATGATAAATAGAGAAAGCACGTCATCAGGTAGGCACCCTTCCTAAATAACCATAATATTATCAAAAACCATTTTTAGTCACGTTGACACTGTCTATAACCCCAAATTGCATGGTTGCGACATACTGATTACATCTGGTGAAATTATTATATTTTGAAATCTTTACATACATATTATGAATAGTTTCAAAACCACACCTTAACTTTCCTTTACATTCTTTCCTTATTATATCGCCCCGAACGTTGAATCAATCTGCCCTCAATTTGTTCTTGCATGGAGAATTGAAATCATACTTTATTGCTCAAAATGTATCCAAATTGTGTAGCTTGCCTACGCATGATGACAGCTGATTGTTTATCTTGATTTATCTGATCGGTTTAACATGGAATCTTCATTGGTGATCAGACCAGAATAAATAAAGCCATCTATTGAAAGTATTTTAGTTTGTTGATAGAAATTTCATTCAACTTTCAGCATGGTAAGCACATGTACCATGTACTATTTTATCGCTCAAAAACAATGTTTTTCATGTCAGATCTAGCGTTTAATTTATCTTAAGTCATCTAGCTTTAAAAACACATCTAGTACCTATATAACGTTAAATTTATCTTTTTTCATATCACTGGTAGCTTAAAATTTTTCATAAAGAAACTCAAACTAATAAAAACGTACCTATTATCTTTTTGCGTAGTTTACCGTGGATTTCTCCAATATAACATTTATTCCTGCCGAACAGGTTTTCCGTCTGGTATATTTTTGTCAGCGACATTTAGCAAAATTTTGTAGACGCCAACAGGTTCAACGAATTTTTTGATATCGGAAAAGATTATTAATTTCTAACTGTTTTAAGTGCAGTATTTGCAATATACAAGGAATATTTTCCGGCTCTTCCTTTGCTATACGCAATGCCTCTACCACTCTAATTTTTATATGCACAGGGTCAAGGTCGCACGGAGATAAGAGGTCATATTCCCGTGCGACTTTACCTCACATTATTACTTCCGCAGTGGTTCTTCCACTTTAACCCGCTCCCCACCTTTAACCAGCAGCATTTGCGTCACATCATTCAGTGACTGGCCGTTGTAATGAGCGGAGGCTCTAATCAACATAAAAACTTTTATTCGTAAATTCATTCCTCATCTTTGCTAGTAAAATATATGTTAATTAATAAACGGAGTTGGTCCTCAGAATAACCCACTATATTAATGAATCATCAACACGATGAAGGTTAAAAGTGACGTAGCGTATTCATAAATTTAAAACAAACAAGTATCGGCCATTGGTGAATTTATTATTAGCGGAAAAATATTTATATATTTAAATACTTCCGAGGTTACACCTTAGAAATTTATTTTTGTGGGGTCATTGGAAATCCTTGAAAACTTTCAAGTAATATTTTTATATTTGCCATAAACAAGGGTCGTCAACTTTTGTAGCAACTGTAAAAACTAATTCCATAACCAATCGAAGTATGTTTTCATTTTTAATAATATTATTGTTGTTTCATTTTCAACTTTGAGTTTCAGTTGAAATCTTTCTGAGGCGGACGAAACCGGTCCTAATTTATTGATTAAAAGTGGAATAAATACTACAAAAAAATGCTTTTTATTAAATTAAACAACATTACAATGCAGTTCCACCATGAATTGACAGTTAACAAAATAAAAGAAATTTAATAATATTAGATAGTTGTTAATTATGTCGGTATATGGACATCATTTGATGAATGTGCAGAAATTTATAAATTTAAAATTCAAATAAACAAAACAAAAAAAAACGAATTCAAAATATGTCTCCAGAGAATTTTGGAGTTCTTTAGTGATGTAGAAGGTATAATGACAACAATTCAGAAATACTTATCGTCATTGAAAACATTGAAGGTCAGAGTTGACGATGGCGTTTACCTACTCGATGGTCTGATCAAGGAAGCTACGTATATAATACTTATTTACGTAATATGCTAATTCTACTGAATACATTCACGATGTTAAATAATGGGGAGTATGACAATAAATTAAAACAAAGAAAAACTTTAGTGCATGGTCTTTTATATAACATCGTTTCAATTATCAATATATTATTATAGATATAGACCATCATAAATCGTCAGGTGTTCGAATTTAGAACTAAGCTCATCCCAGTATAACAAGTATTGAATGCTATGTAACATGTTAGCGTGTGGCGCCCTCACTAAGAGGACAACTTATACTGGTGGATCTAAAGCACTTCAATTTATTATTACAACGTTTTTATTAGGTCGTATTCTTATTGATCCGGTGGTTGTTTATCCAGTACAAATCTTGCATTAGATTTTTAACTAACTTTCCGACTAGCTAGACATTTGAAACTTTCAGAATATATCAGAACACGATGCCAATGCATTTTTTTAATACTTTAAGCCATCTTTAAGTAGAATTAATTTAATTTTCAGTTAATTCTGTTTTCTATGAAAAGTTTTTTTGAAAGAAATCCGTAATCCAATTCACTATTATTGGTTGCTAGGGGACTGGGGTCCTAGCAACTAAATTATTAATATATACATGCGTTACTATGGAAATCAATACGAAATGTCAAAATGACATTTTAGTATTATTTCTATCAAGTACAATTTTTTTTGATCGTTTAAGCCAGTCAAGTCAAATCTATATGATTCAACAGAAAATTTAAAAACGTTGTATATAAAAAGTTCTTTTTATGTTGTGATTATTATAATAATAGCAGCCCAATTATACCACCCCCTACCCTATATGAAAAAAACATTATGTTAAGAATATGTATTTGGTAGGGAGTTTAAAATTAGGATAAAGGTGAAATATTATTATTATTATTATAAATTACTATTATAACTAATTTGTAAATAAATCAATACAATTTAGCTTTCCCGTTCCATATATAAGCAATGCCAGAAAATGTTACATACATTTAATTTTGAAATCCTCAGTCATCGAGTATTACATAGAAAAAAAGTACCTATTTCAAATGTTATAAGTAGGGAGCGGATTTATATGCATGCACGTATGCACTTGAAATCAATAAAATATGCACTAAAACCGAAGAAATATGCAGTTAAAAATTGACATTTTTTGTGGGAAAAAATTGTAAATACCCACTTTACCCAATATTACTGACAAAAAATCGAATAACTAGTTAATAATTTTCAACATAATACGATACCAGAACAAAAAAACACAAACATTGAATATAAAGTTAATCAATTACAATTATAAAAATAGTTTTTTCACAAGTACAAATATTTGAATAATAAATGCAATGTAAATCAAACATAACTTTAAAAACAAAAACGACACACTTAACTATTCCTAAATAAGTACTATTTTCTGTTTTTTGCCCGAAAAAAAAAAGTACTTATAATATTTTTGCTCTGGCATTAAATTTTTCCGCATATGTATCTGTCAGCATTTTATGTATATATTATGCGGAAAACGACCTTTCAACATCCACATAAGTGATTGGGCAAACTTTAAATAAAAGTGCCCGAGTTAACTTCACTTTTTCTGATAAATCCACAGCTCGGAGATGGCATTAAAAATGCAAGTGCATCTAAACTATTTACCTTCCTAACTTAGTTATATTTCGATAAAATAATTAAAAAAAACTAAAATTATAAATTCAAAAGCTCTAAAATATGCACTATTGTCTCAAATATGCTCCAACGTCTCAAATATGCATTTTATTTAATTTTATCAAAATTTTATTTTTGGATAATGTGTCTTTCAAAACAGATTTCTGTACAACTCTCATAGCTGTGCATACACCCTAACAAAACATGCATTAGCATATAAATCCGGGCCCTAGTTATAAGTATATAAATATATAAACATATATCTTAAAACACCCTTAACGATTTTAATATATATAACGATTGTTCATTTATATCAGCCTAAACATTACAATATAATTCTTTATATTTCACGAGTATGTTCATTGATATTGTTGTTATATTTTATTTTTTATTTTTGCAGGAATATTGGAGCCACAGACAACGTTGGAGTAGCAATTATGGCCATGGGTGAAGGATGGCACAACTATCACCATGTCTTCCCATGGGACTACAAAGCGGCTGAGCTCGGAGACTATGGTTCAAACTTGAGCACCGGATTTATCGATCTCTGCGCTTGGTTAGGTAAGGATCCTGTATAATATTTTTTTTATAGACTTAAGTTATATAAATCACCATTAGATGTGTCAATAAATATTTTTTTTGAACATAAATAGTTTGAAAATACCTCAAATATATACCGACTAGAAAATATCTGAAAAAAATTAAGAACATTCACTGAACTCGTGTCAACGTGCTTTACTAATTGAGTCACGTGCGCCCTCTCTATTTACAACAAAATTGACTAAAACTATTTACATCTTGAAGCACAAATTTCTTAATCTGTTTGTATGTATCAGATGAGTGTTTCAATTTATGACATTATTTGAATTCGGTATAAATAATTTGGAAAATGATTGATAATAACAATATTCAATTATAATTTAGATGACTTTCGTGTACTTATATTACAATATTTTACTATAAACAACTGATAGGATGAAAGGAAAACGGTTTTCCGTCACGTAAAATGAAATTCAGACAGTAGACAACTAAGTATATTAATACTTTCTTCGAGACAAAATCAATGAAGTGTGAAACCATACTAAGATTATTATAGATGTTGTGGTGATGTTTACGAATATATTATAATAGAAAGAGAATAATGTATTAATTAATGCAATTTATTATTCTACCAAGCAAATTATTCCCTTAAGTATAGGTATATTATGTAACATTTAAAAAAAATGTACACACAAATCTTATTCAAACCATTTAAAACATATTATACTAATATCTACAACGCTATTCGGTCAGGTTTATGTGTAGATATGTAAAGATATTCAGGCATATTAACACTAAATTTCCAGCTGCGCATCTATTCTATACACAAGACTGTATCAGCCGCTATAGGCGGCTATCGAGGGTAGTTTTCATATTTTTGTATTGAGTTATTATAATTTTTACAATATGTTGGTTGTAATTGTTACAGTAAGTACTATGCGTTAACAGCATCTCTCTTGGCTGTGTTAACTTTTAGAGCGAGATAGACAGTTTTGATTGTTTAGACGGCTAACTTATTGTAACAATTATAATACACCAATACAAAAATATAAAAGACCACCCTTGATAGCCGCCGATAGCAGTTTTGTATATATAATAGGTGCGCTGGTTCCCGTATACCCAGATGTTTGAAATTCGGTACACATGTGTAAATTTGGCGAAAATATTTTCTATTAAAAATTGGGTATGTATAAATACAACGACCTTTAAGAAAATCAACTTTTTGCTAGTCTATATAAATTGGATGATTTGCTGATTTTTGAAGAAATGGAATTCATAGATTGCATTATGGATGTTTTGATCTTGCGCGTGTAGCTAAGGGTGGGTATGCGACACCTATCAAAATAATAAAAAGCCAACCCAGTGTTGGTCCATCACCATCTTTCGCGCCTTCTGCCATGTGAGAACTGTAGTACGTAGGTAGCTTTTGTAAGATCACTTTCAGGGAGAGGGAGCTTTAGAGCAGGCTAGCTGATATTATAATATAGTGATTTGAAATACAAATTTCAAAAAAAAAATGCAATTTCG
The DNA here is from genome assembly GCF_057557595.1 of Rhyacophila brunnea. Lineage (NCBI taxonomy): Eukaryota > Metazoa > Arthropoda > Insecta > Trichoptera > Rhyacophilidae > Rhyacophila > Rhyacophila brunnea. The sequence goes on along the minus strand of NW_028232763.1, from coordinate 5,394,121 downwards.
ATCCATCCACGACGAGTTTACAAAACTGAGAGCAACTGTCGAATCTCTAGAGATTGTTTTTTTTAAGTGGAATATTATTCAGTAATCATTATGAACGTCAGTTGCATTAATGGCTCAATTCCTGTTGATTTGGTTAGCAATCAAACGCCATCTTCAACAGGTAGTGAGAGGCGTCAGTTTGTCATCGTTTGGTTAAAATGGAATGTTCAATAATGCAATAAACGTTCTCAAAATATGCAGTTTTATTTTGAAATGTAGTAATTATGGATTAAAAGTTTTCTTTTAAATATGATAGTCGTCCTGATCAACTATTTATTTTGTAAAAGCTATATTGGCATTCAGATGAAATATAACAGTCATTGAGAAACGATTGTTAAAAATTTCACCGGTTTTAGAACCGGTTGTTTTGTTGTTTATATCGAGACAATACCTACAACACATCGTCAAAATCATCGATAAAAAATAAATTTTACAGAACAGACAAAATAAGCACAACATGAAGTGTCTAAATTGTTTTAACTAAATAACATGTAGCGGAGGGCTCGTCATTATCGAGGGTTTTAATAGGTCCTAAATTATTATTATATTTTTTTTCTCTTACTGATTATTTGTAATTTTTATTCTAAATGTCATGTTGTGAAAGTCCTGAATTGATAATTTGTTATGTACTCAACGTGTATTTTTCAAATTAATAAATATGTTGGACTAATGGTCTTATTATGTAATATAGCAGATCTCCGTAATTAAATATATCCCAATTTTGGTGGTATATAGAACATTGAGGATTTTACTTTAGTATGCGGTGATCTAGTATATAAACAAAGCATTTGGACAAAATTGACACATTGGAAGTTCCAATAAAAATGTCACGAATTCTAATAATACTAATAATACGTGATAAATAGTAAATAACTATGAGCGGAATGCAGAAATATTAATTTGTCATAACTAAAATTTCATTAGCAGAAAACACTATGCAGAAACATTGTCCTTACTTAAGATCATGTTAACCTCGTCTTAAAGCTTCGTTCTTTTTTTCTATTGAAAATAATACCATATTTAATAATTCTCTTTCCTGTAGTTTAGGTAAATTATTTTATAATTGTTAAACGATAACAAAAATATGACAACTGCACTTTATAAATGCAATACCTATAAATACATATTAATATTTAATTATAATACTCTTATGTTTCCGTTATCAGTCATTATACGTGATTCCACAGGCACCGCAAGATATTTTTTTTAACATAGTAACACTAGCGTCAAGTGTCATTCTGTCTGGCTATCTTGTATTTCTGCGGGCTGGCGTATAAAAAGTAAAATAAAATTCTGCAAGTACGTGCCAAACGAGTTAACACTATCGATATCAATATTGAGATAAATTGTTAAATGAATTTGAGTTTATGGACTGTTTTATAGACACGCGAATTAATTTTGACAGCAGCTGTCAGTGGTAAATGGTAATACAGAAGGGGGCGTGTTCATAACAAAAGTAGTCTATGGTTAAGGATTCCTTAACTCTATATTCAGTATAGTCTATAGTTAAGTCGTCCTTTTCGGCAACTTATCCTTAAGATCGAAATATTGAATTCTGCATTCCACTCTATAAATAAACAGATGGAATTTGTGCTTTTACATAATTTTTTTTCGCAAGTATTATTATCATTTTTTTCTGGATTTGAAGATAGATTTGAAAATATGTTTAATTAATAACTCAGGATAGGGTATGATATCCTGTAGTTGCTGGCTCTATTCCCATCTATTTTTGCTACCCTTCTCCGAGTAGGCGATTATTTATACATCGTCGGTTCCACCATACAACCATTTCCAACATTCTTTCAATATGGTTTCAAAAAGTTTGATCTAAGTCCATTCATTGCACACATATCGTTATTGTAATATATCTTGATACTTATTTTTACTTTCTTTCTTTTAGGTTGGGCTTATGACATGAAGACAGTTTCCGCTGAGATGGTTAAGAAACGAGTCGCAAGAACTGGTGACGGAACTCACAAGTATAGCATAGAAGAGAAAGCTCTCCATGCTCAGACAGCTCATGATACACACGAGCATGAACATTCCCACGAGAACGCAGTGTGGGGATGGGATGACAAGGACATGACCGAAGAAGAAAGATCATGTGCTGAATACATACACAAGAAGGAAAATTAATTTTAAGGATGACGATGGAAACTGACAATTAATCAGCACCATAATATTTATTTAGTTTTAAGAGTCCAATTCAGTTTTGTTTGAAAATGTGTATAGTGTCGATGAAAAGTGTGTGAATGTTAAGTGAAAATTGAGAGATATAAAAACGCTGATGTTTAAAGTATAATTAAAAACAGTTGGCAATATAAAATTTTCATATTTTTATGGTTCCATCTTCCGAGTAGAGGATTGGCTGCCAAATTGCATATTGGGTCTAGTAAGATAAGAATATGTGTTTAGTTTACTATGGTTAAATGATTGTGTAAGACTAAAGGTATTTATAACATAAATGGCAAGTAAGAACAAATGTATATTTTAAATCACTAAATGCAATCTTTCATTCCGACCAAAACAAAAATATTTAGCAACGAAGACACTTTAAGATGTTTAAAAGTATGTTAAAGATATATTTTTTTAATAATTAATGTTAATAAATATTATGTAAGCCAAACTAGTTTACCATGAAGCATTTAAAAAAAAAAATGTATTGTAAAATTGATTTTATAATGACAACCAAGCTGATTTAGTTGTATTCCGTCACTTATCTTATAGAACTGTTAATAATTTGCTCAATAATTTAATGTTTATGTTAAAATAACAAGTTTATAAATAAAAATATTGGAATGTGTGTATAAAATAATAATTAAGACTGGATGATACGAAATTTCTCTTGATTCTGTCAGTAGTGAAATGTATATTTTAATCTCTACTGTAAATGAACTGAAAAAAAATATATAAAATTCAAATGATTATTTGAAATAATTGAAAATACTGAATATTAATGAACAACGTTGACACATTTTTACACAATATTTTATTTATAATCGTATTACAAAAATTATTCCACAAATAATTTTAAGAAGTCCAATTTGACTGGAAAAAGTCCACGGATAGCAGTTATACTTAAAATACCCGTAAATAAAATAATGTGGATACTTAGAATAAATATTGTAAATAATGATATTTTGTTTAGTAATATTAATGAATAAAAATATCATTATGTCTCGCAACACATACATATCGTCGTGTTTTGTAAAAAGGGCGAATCAACCAAAATGCTACTTTACAGGAGGAGGGTTTTTAACTTTTGACATTTATTTGTTTTTTACCTGTGGATGATTATAAATATCTGACAAGTTTATAATAAAGCTTAGAAAGAATACTGTCATTATAATAGGTATTTTTATATAATATTTTAAATGGCCTAATATGTCACATTTGCTTTTTATTTTGTAATTTTAATTAATTTAATTTTAGTCGATTATCGTTTTTAAGTACTTTACTGTGGAGATAAAAATTCGCCGTTTTTACACAACAAAGCTAGTAGGGTACATATTGTATTTTCATTAAAAACTCGATTTCGCCAAAATTGTTGATTCGCCCTTTTTACAAAACACCGACGATATTTGTAATTATTATTCTCTGTATTTGGTCATACTAAATATTGCATACATAATTATTATGACACATTACTCAATATAATATTGAATAATCTTAAAAAAAATATTTGTGTTTTATATTAAATTTTTCAAGAGTATTTTAAAAAGCAGGCTAAATACAGCCGCCTTAAAAGGAACAAACGTATATTATTAGTCTACTAAATTAGCTTCTCTCTTACCAAACCGATTTCCCTTAATTTGTGTAAATTAATATACGTCGATCAAAAGAATAAAATCATACATTTAACAGCTTACCATTAGTGTAAATAAATCTCTTTATATTAAAAATTATATCTGTTTGGAAACATAATATTATAATAACATAATATCCATCATATATTTTTTTGTTTCTATTGAATTCGAGGTATAAAATATGTAGTTCAAATACACAAAAATATTATAATATAGAATTGATAAAATTACAAAAATGTGAAAATTCTAAATATAAATTTGTTAAAAGTTTACCAAAGGAGAATATTAATTGAAATTGAGGGTTATTCCTGAGGAAAAACAAGGAATAAATAATTAATTACTGTTAATAGAAAAATAAAAAAATGTGAAGAAAATATTAAAAATAGATAATTTTTTTTATAATATATTAGGTATACCGAATAACAGTGTGATGGGAATAACTTTTAGATGAGAGATGAGTGAAAAAGTGTAGTAGGTATTTTTATAATTACTTATGTGTAGTTAGTTATATTATAAGTTTTAGAAAAATGTTTTGATTTTGTAAAAAAAGCAGTTATTTATTAAATAATCTTTAAAAATAAAACATGTTTACTTATTATTTGTTAAATATCGTATCGGAGATCTTCCATTTCACCAGATCATCCGGAGTGCATCTTGTAGTTCACAGTCTGTTGTGGGCTTTCCATCTGATGAAGCACAGAAAAATAGTTTTGGTCCACATCAAAAAATATCCACAAAAAAATGTAATTGGTTCTAAAGCATTGGGAGGAGACGGAATAACAAAATCTTACAGGCGCCACTGACTTCCACATTTACCCTTCCGAATACTTAGAGCGGAATGCAGAAACATATGTCATAACTAAAATTTCCTTAGCAGAAAACACTATGCAGAAACATTGTCCTTCCATATTTAAAAATTCCCTTTCCTATAGTTTAGGTAAATTATTTTATAATTGTTAAACGATGACAACAATATGACAACTGCATTTTATAAATGCAATAACTATAAATACATATTACTATTTAATTATAATACTCTTATGTTTCCGTTATAAGTCATTATACGTGATTCCACAGGAACCCCAAGATATTTTTTTAACATGGTAACACTAGCGTCAAGTGTCATTTTATCATCTGGCATCTTGTATTTCTGCGGGCTGGCGTATACAAGTAAAATAATATTCTGCAAGTACATGCCAAACAAATTAACACTATCAATATCCATATTGAGATAAATTGTTAAATGAATATGTGTGTATGGACTGTTTTATAGCACGCGAATTTATTTTGACAGCAGCTGTCAGTGGTAAATGGTAATATGGAAAGAGGCGTGTTAATAACAAAAGTTGTATATGGTTAAAGATTCCGTAACTCTATACTCAGTATAGTCTATAGTTAAGTCATCCTTTTCGGCGACTTATCCTTAGGACCAAAATCTTAGATTGTGCATGCCGCTCTTAGAGTTTCTCGTCGTTTCAATCATTCGAATACATTCCCCATACCCAGACTTTTCGGTACTCTGAGTCTAGTGATAAACTACTAAGGTTGCTTACCTACGAGATATTGCGAGCAGTCACATCCACAAATGGTTATCGAATGCACGTGGCCCAACGGTCATATCAAAGATCATTAGGATTGTTAGTGTCCGTTTGTGTTTTGTTTTTTCGGATGCCCAGACGGTTGCAATAATTCCTGAGTGTCACAGATCTTCCAGTGACCACAGGTCTTGCATGCTGTAGAATGATGAAAGGAGTATGACCAAGCTGCTGACAAGGATGTTCGACAGTCAAATCATCCGTCGCACGATCCTCAGTCATGACGTCCTGACGAAGAGGAAGAAAAAGTAAAATACCATTCAACTAAATAATTTATATTTTTCCATCCCCGGCGGGCGGTCCGAACCCGAACCGCCCCCCTTTTTGCACATGCAATAATAATGACAAACCGATTAAATATTGCAAATAATGTATTTCTTAAATCAATATAAACCACTGACACCTGTTGAGCGTATTAGAAATGTATCATACAATCGTTATCTTCATTGAAAATTTTTTTATACTCAACAAAAAGTTATTAATTTTTTAACATAGAGGGTTATTACATTTATTGTAAGAAAATTTTGGCGAAAAGAAAGGTATTTTTTACACAAATAATAAAATATTGGTCTATATCTCACTACACATACAGATAAATAGAATATCAAAAATGTCAAAAATAAAAAGGATTTCAAGTTATAAACATTTATATTTTTATAAAAATTGGTGTTTTTTAAATTAAATATAAAAAATATTATAACGATGAATTAGTCAAAAATCTAAACGACAAAAAATTTAAAACTTAATAAACTAAATTTTAATGATAAGTGTGACCATAAAATATAATATAATAATAAGATGTGACCCAGCAAACGAATTCACATTTTATTACATTTTTTTACAATAAAATTGTAAGTTTATCTTTTAATTGAAAAAAAAAAATAAAATCTTTTTAATGTTTTCAGATAAGTACATGTTTATAAATTAATACAGTTGAAATTGTAAATTATCAAAAACAAATCTCAAATTCCAAGCTTTGTATTTTTCCGCTAGGTTCTCGGCTGGCGTGCCTCTCCCCCTTAATACTATCTTTTTAGACAAGGATTGCGTCTTAGATATCAAACTTACGTACACAAGCGACATGATGAGAAAATAAATGAAACGATTTTTATGAAATAATAAAAAAAATGTTCCGGGACAAGTATTAAATTCGTTATTGAAAATTTTCCTCTAGAATCAGGAATTTTTAGCTTTTCAACCCATTTTCCCACCTCCAATCGGTTTAAAAAAAACCCGATAAAAAAATGTTAAGTATGTATTTTATTTGATATTTGAAATGGTGGTTTATTTTATAGTATAACAAATAAGGTATCATAATCATAATATTTCCTACAAAGTCTACAGAATGTTCATACTCAATTCATTTCACCAGGCACGTGGGCCCTCAATATGAATACCAATTGACTTTTCTATATACTCAAGTTGATTTGTTTTATCTAGTTTGCTGTCATTCATACATAATGTGACCAAATGACCCGTTTTCACCGGGACAGTCCCGTTTTCAGGTGGCGTGTCCCGGTCTCCCCGAACACAGCTTCGGGACGCCAAAATGTCCCGTTTTCGAAATATTTTTTTTCGCTATATTGTAGACTAATGTGAACAGACGTCCCGTTTTCACCGGGATCAGTGGCGCACCCAGGATTTAATATTGGGGGGGGCCCAAGGAAGAGAATGTAAATTAGTCCTATAAGCTCTTTTTCTTCTTCACAGCCTAATTTCTCGTTTATCGGTCTTTTGTCTATTGCACTCGGTGAACCTACACCATGGTCCCAACATCCTGAAACGGGCCCTCAGGCTAGGATATTTGGAGTCCCCCTACCTACCGCTAAGATTAAAGGCAGTGTGAAACACTACATTAACGTTTTTCATATTGTGTTTTAGTTCAAATTAAGGGTAGGTACTTATACAGTGAATTATTGGCGATTTTTAATACATCTACTTTAATAATGGAGCTGTCGAGTATCGACACATAATAATCAAAAAATATATTGCACAATTATATAAGTAATTGAAAATATTCATGGCCATGAAGTATAATAGCGCCGTAGGCGACTTTTTTTACTATTAAAGCTAATTTATGATGTGTGTTTATCTCACTTATCTCGTCAACCCGACACGCCGGGCCCCCCACAGCCCGGGCCCTCAGGCTAGAGCCCTGTCAGCCCTCCCCAGCCATGACCTACACCACTCCGGTATTCGGGTGGACACCGAGAATTTTTTGACAGTTCCATTAGGGATTGGGTTTCTAAAAAAACTTGACATTAGTGTTTCGAAATTTTTGTGTTAGAAATTAAAATCTAAGAAATTTTTCTAAAAAGGGTGCTGGAGAATTATTACAAATCATTTTTTTGCCGTGTTTTTATTTGTCTAAGCTCAAAGGTATAGTTTATTGGCTTTCAATTTCAATGTTTAAAATCATTCTGATAATTTTCTTTTTTGGGGGGTGCCAGGGCCCCTTGGCTCCCCCCCTGGGTGCGCCACTGACCGGGATAGTCCCGTTTTCAGGCTGCGTGTCCCGGTGTCCCTGACCACAGCTTCGGGATGCCAAAATGTTCCGTTTTTGAAAAGAAAGAAATTTGTGATCAAGATACAGAAATATTTGATGAGTATTCACTTTTTTCTAATTACATTACACCGCAAAAAGTGTCTGAATGGAACACTGGGAATGTTTCAACCGAAAGTCGTTAGATGGAGTTGTTTAAACACTTTTGCGCCAATAATTTGGATCACAAATATTTTCGTATAATAATTATTGAATATATTTTATGTCTGCCCGGCACTAATGCACCAGTAGAAAGGGTCTTCTCTCTTATGAATAAGTTGTAGACGAGTGAAAAAACACAGTTGAAAGTAGATATCCTTTAAGCAATGTTAATTATAAAAGTAAATTCGAAAAAATCCTGCCATGAATTTCATTCGTTTTTGAAATCAACACCAGATATACTAAATTTGTTCTTCGGAAAAATATAACATCATGTATTCATAACTGTGTGTACTTTCATAATAAATAAAATAATATGTACTATTAAAAATATGTACGAACTCAAGCGTTGTATGCGCCAACTCAAACATACCTTCCGATAATCTTCAAATAAATAAATAAAATAGATTACCTAATATGACATGAAAAAACATTACTATCTTGTCAATAAATTGTATTGTATGAAAGTGTAAGGCGCCTAAAATGGATAAGTACCTACGTTTTTTAGGTGTCCCGGTTTGGGGGACAAAATAAATGGTCACGTTATTCATATATCATACGTCGAAGAGTCGGAGATTTTATTGCCTCCAATATATGTATAAGCATTTTACCTACGGAAGTACAATTAATGCAAGATCTACTTCCAAACGTGTTAAATCTAATGAAATTTTGACTGAAGAATAAAAAAAATTTAAGACGTTCTCATCATATTCCAACTGTATAAAAGTTTATTATTATAAAACCTATATTATTTTATTTTATTTTGCCAAAAGCCGGATGAAAGGGTTATCATTTGACAACAGATAATTAAAAAAACAGGTTTTGAAAATGTGTAACAGTGCACTTCTTGCGGATGAGACCAAGTTCTGCATTTACACAATATCTGGGTTAAGTGCATTTGAAGATAAAGGATATTAAAAAGAAATTTGTATACTTATACGAGAAAATTAAATTGAAAATAATGCATATTATAATTCTTACCCATTTTCTGTCTGGCATTTATTATTGCAATTTTTAACACAGTGTCAGTCAAACCAACACTAACTCTTTAAGTGGATATATTTTTACCATTCTGCAGAATTTTATGACTATTAAAATTTACAATTTAAAACCATAATAAGACATTATTTTTAAGGGGGGACGTGCGCCGCGTAGGTCAAAATGGAGCTTTTATGCTATTTTCAAAGCATGATTCTGGACATTCCTTAAACGTTGTAGATAATCTATTTATATAATTTTGAAGCCTTATTGTCTTTTATATTTATTTTAAACTTTTAATGACTACATAAAGTATTTTTATTACATAAAATAGTATTCTTTTAAACCTCTCGATCTAATGTTTTAGAAAATAGTTATATTTCAGTACATCCATGTTCAGTAGTGTGAAGATTTTTTTAAAAGCATTTATAAAATCATTAGTAAAATTTATGTCGACATTATTATAGTGAAATATTTACGATAAAAAATTATATTGATAACCTCTGTGATCCCAAATTTGACAAGAATTAGGCATTTTATTATTCAAAAAATGGGCAAGATTTACACATTTAAAGATAATTCTAAAGATAATGATTATAAGCTATATTTTTGACCATTCAAATATGATAAACATTCTACGAATAATGTTTGCTTTATAATAATTATTGACCTAAGAATAAGGTAGTATTTTTTTGAAATACGCCATTCCTATTGGTATTTCCCTGTAGCTAAGCTACACCATACGGCCGTAGCCATAAATTTACAAACGGTTAATGAAGTAGGGAGTAAGATCATGGTGACGCGCGTGTTTGAACATGTACCGTTTAAAAAAAAAAAAATCGGTTCGGTTTAGGCACATTGATCGAGAGGTTTAGAAGAATACTATTTTATCTAATAAAAATACTTTATGCAGTCATCAAATGCTTAAAATAAATATAAAGTATAATAAGGCTTCAAACTTATATAAATAGATTATCTACAACGTTTAAGGAATGTCCGGGGTTATGCTCTGAAAATACCATAAAATCTCCATTTCGACCTACGCTGAGCATGTGGGCCGTTAAAGGTGAACTTGAATAAAATTATATTTTTTGATACTAATTAGAATTTATGTCTTTCATGACACTTATACTTACTTATGAAATGAGATGTTAAATGAAACAATGGAATTATGTCATTAAAATATATCCTAATCTAAATAAAAGTAATGCACACTTTAATGTGTTTATAAAATCAGATTTATTCAAGATAATATACTTTACTGTTGACGGAAATATTTTTTAAAACACTTTTATATTAATATTTCCATCCAAATTTCACGCAATCAGGTTCAGATTTTTATATAATAACGGTATAATAATTTGTAATCCCGTTATTTTATTTTGCATAGGCCTGAAGACGTTGAACGTCGATATATGGGTTGCGAAGCGAATAACAGTATTTATTAATTTAATGAAAGAACGTTTTTTTAATTTGTTTATTTAAAAAAAATACAATTTGAAATCAGTCATTTAATTTAATGTTCTTGTACAATGAAAATAGGACGATTTAGTTGAGAATAATTATTACTAGGTATTAAACAAAGTATGTTTTATTAAGATCTTATTTTTTTGTAATATACTTACATAAATTTCATTAATTGTCTTAAACTGTCAATTTATAGAAAAAATACATGTCTTAATTAAAATAAAACACAGTATGCATCGTTATACAAACTAATGATTATTAAATAAATTACGTAGTATTTATGTACAGATTGTATTTTATTTTAATTAATCACATACATGACTGATTTTTATACATAGTTATAAGTATAATAGTATATAATAACAACCTACACATATATGTTTAAAAAAATAAATACTTAAATATATAAATAGCAAGATTTTTCAGTCTTAAAATTTTCAGTGTAATATGTACATGTAGAATTGAGCAAGTAAGCATAATATTTTTAATGCAATTATACACAGATAAGCGACATAATATTGTTATATTTTATATTAAAATATTCACTTGAATTAGAGAAATTTAATTAATAAAACATATTTACGGATGTCACTTCTAAGCACCATTGGCTGATATTTTATAAAATAGGTCATCCGTAAATGATTTAACACGTTTTTTTTTACTATTTTGACCCCCCCTCCCTTCCATCTGAAATAAAAAAGGTTGAAAGTTTTGGATTTAAATTATTTATCTAAGCACGAATCGATAGTCACCAGAAAACGGCCGATTAGTATTTAGTGATTAGTAACATACTATGCATCTCGGCCTAACAAAGTAAACATAATTATTTAGGTAAACAGGTAAATATTACATCAACGTACACATTGCAAAATTAACAAAATATTATTACAAATGGCAAGGTGTATAAGAGCTATTAATTGTTAAATATTATTTATGTTTCATACTAGCCATACTTTTTAAAATTGTTATTTTTAAATTCATCTTCAAAATGATTATTATTATTAATATTATGAAAATGTTCACTGTCTTCAAATTCCTCTTCCCTAAAGTTATTTAAATGTAAATTATGATTTTCAAAATGTGGCGGGAATCTGTCGTTCTGGTGTTCTGAATAACTGTCTTCCACATCCAGCGTCTCTTCGTCATATCTTGATGTTGTTAACCGCGAAAACGCATTAAAATTCTGTAAAGGAGGGTGATGAAATTGTGGCCTTTTGTAACTTGACGAACCCTCGTGATAAGAGTGAGGATGGAAGCTTTCGTGGTGTATCATGGGTGGGGGTTTTTTCTCGTTTTTGTAACCATCGTTGACGTATATCACCTTCTTCTCGTATGTATCGCTGAACGCGTTGTTCCTCATCAGTGTGAAAATGGCGCCCATTAATGCCATCTGATTTAGCATGCCCACTCCTATTATCATCATTTTCATGGCTGGCAGAATAAATGGGAGGATTGCTGACATTATCAAAGGTGGAATCAGTAGCATGGGGATGATGCGATAGAAGCCTTTTTTGGGAAATTTCATCCCCCTTGGTACCTGTACGTCAGGATCTGGAATCATAACAATAATTATGATGCATTTCTGCTAAAATATCGACTAACACACATAGTATCTAGATAGGTAGTAAAATAATTGGGTCACTGTTATATTATTTTTTAAACATTGTATTGGTTATTTAAATCTATAAATATTATTATATTTTAGTTTTAGTAAAAACTATTGTACAAATACAATGTGAATTTTGCCCGCCTCAAGAAGAAGTTTGTAAATAAAAAAAAACTACGAAAAATGTATGTTACCCATTATTTGATAATTGATTGCGGAAAATGTAATATTTTAATATGTCAGATTTTTTAATAATTTATTTTATTACTTTATGGTTGTTCACAGTATTCATAGATGGGTAAAAAATACACTAGTGTAACTAATGAAATTTACAATAATTTCAAACTATTCAAATTCATGAATAATACGTTCCAATTCGTATTATTAATCAGTATTGGCGGTAAACAAAGCTGAGTACACAGTTATTGATTGTCATTGTTATTTTTATTCAATATAATAGTGAGTAGATAATAAATGGGCTCTAGATTAAACTTGTGAATCTCTTCGCACATGCAATTACTATTGTCCAGGTACAATATATCAACAGTATTATATTAATTATATGGCCATCTGATTTGTAATATTGGACTATATTTTGTGATGAATTCATAAATAATATGTATTTTAGTACAAATAAAATTCATCATGTCAAAACTATAATATTTAAAATACATGTCTACGATATCCTGATTACTAATTGAAAGTTATCAAGAATTACACTATATATATAACAATATAGTTGTCTCTCCATTTTATTTGTTATTTAAAACTTTTTGTACTAATGTATTTTAAATAATATGCTTATTAGAAATGTACATTGATTATATTATTTTGCTGAGTATTCTGTTATCGAATAAAACATCATTGCAATTATTGTAATAGGTACATATTGTATAAAGAAAACTAATACACGAGCATAATTATGTAAACATAAATAGATACGCCATATTGTATTTAAATTGAAATATTATTTTCAAATTTTGATAATCTTCTATTTTTTAATATAATTATGAATTGATTTAAAAGCTTATATAGACATCAGAGTATGGGACAGAATAGACTCTAAAACTACCCGCGCCATTCAGATCGTTCATTCAGACTTTCTGTGGTTGGTATCGAGGTTAAGGGTTACATCCCTGGAAAATTCAATTTCCCTACCTCGTGCAACGACAATGGGCACAATGTTTTCTAACCATATTAGAGTTAACCAATTTACACACAAATAAAATTGAGATATATTTAATTAGAGAAATTCGAGAAAGATTCGTTAAAATGCCAAACATGTTTTATGATTTATATAAAGTAATATTTTATAACACAAAATAGTTATTATGTACCTTTTTTGATATCCAATGTTACAGATCCGTTGACAGCTGGTTTTAAATCAACAGCGATTCCTGGATACAAAAACAGCTTCATAGATTTATCTTTTAATAAATCTTTATATCCCTTGAACATCATTTTATTTAAATCTCCTTCTTTATATAGCTTATAAGTCTCCCATTTGAAATCCTTTTCAATTTCTGACTTCAAATCAAAATCTATCGAAACATTTTCAGACTTGCTGGTGTTTTTGATTATTTTCTGTATTCTGTCCATTCTTTGTATAAAAAATATCTTTAAACAAACGCTCAATCCTCGATTTCCTACACAATTAAATATTCGCACTGGCCATATTTTTTCAATCGAATTATTACTGTCATTATCAATATAAAGATTATCTTCAACTAATTTAGTTAAATTGAGAATCTTTTCTTGTATATTACTATGTGTTTTCATATAATAATCTCTCTGATATTGACGTAAAAAATCCAAATTTATTATCGAATGCTCAACCTTTGTAGTATTGTTATTATTAATATTTGAATGATTAGTTTGTATTGGTTGTTCATTAATTTTGTCCGTTAAGTTGTCATCGCTGTATTTAGATGAATATTTTGATTCTACATTATTTATCAAAATGGCAATGCTGGTTATAAATAATAATAAATAAGGGATTGTTTTAAGTCGCAATGAGCCTGTTTTTAACGTCATGATGATTGTTTATACAAAACGGTTGATTTTGAAAATGGTTTTCGCGGCTATAACCGAAATGACATCGTGCGGTTATAGGTCTCGCAGTTTTCGTCTGAATGTAGTTTTATCGCGATAAAAATGTCGCGGTTTTTTAAAATGCGGTCCACCGTGATCGGATATCTTCGCGATACTGCGCTCTATAACTAACTGGCAACATTGGGATGTCGTCTTATTGGTTGGCCAAGCGAGCGTTGTGAACTGCATCGCTCGAACAAGGAAGCGCTTTGAAAATGAGAACAGTGAGTATAGAAACAAAATAATGTTAGTGGCTACTTGCGCATGGCATAACAGAGAAGGTTTAAAAGAAAATGTAATAAAAAGATCGATTATTGCACAGACTACTGTATATCCAGTTTTTACAAAAATTGAATTGTTAATCTGGACATTCGAGAGAGTCTCATTCAAATAAATAATAGAAACTCAATAATTAGGCAATTTGATAGGCATTTCATGTAGGACCTACTAGTTCAAATGATCGCAGTTAGATATAAGGCTCGTAGCTTAATTGGTTAACGCATATAGGCGCGATACCAGTGGATACGGATTAAAATCCCGACGATCATCGTATTTTTTTCAAATGTGATTATTTCTAGTATGTATATAATATCTGAAGTGTTTTCAAGTAGTATAATGAAAATGTAGTAAGGTGGCCGCGGTGGCCGCGCTGCTTAAGCGTTGGACTATCACGCCGTGGGTCTCAGGTTCGAATCCTGGGTCTGGCAAGTACAAATATTGTTTTTCAATTTGTGTGTGAGTCAGGGTATAGACTAATAGGTTGAGCAAGTGGCTGACACCCATTTCTCGTAAAAAACAAAATCTGTTAATACAAACCTCTACCCTGTGGAGGCCCATATGATCCTATTAGGATCGGACATGGTCGAAAAAAAAAGTATAATGATGTGCAATATATCTCCATTGCTATTTTCTACTGCAGGTATTCCAAACCTTGTGCCCACGGATGCAGGTGCACCCATGAACAGTATTGAATGCGCAAAAATATTTTTTGAGTTGGTTGATTGGATAATTAGGTATATTAATTTTTATCATTTACGAACAAAAAAACTAATTTTTTACTTTAGTAATATTTAAAACTGCATACATTTTGGCGCTTTGTTAATGTAACACCAGCAGTGTTACCTCCTAGTAGGGAAACTGTATAAATTTTAGTCTATTTGTAGTTATGCTGTTGTTGGATTGTCTCAATGCACTGATTTTTGTAGGTACTTACTTCAAACTTATTCAAGCAAAATGCCAAAATGTTTATCTGGAAATTTTCCGTTTGAAAAATGATATGCATTGCTAAATATTAGCGAAATTTGTAAAGCGCTTCAGTTATATGACTTATTTTTATCGTAATAAAGTAGGGTGCAGGTGGCTTAATTGGTAAACTACTTTGTTTAAATCCTATCAGTAGCGCCATATTTGTTTCAAGATTTTTTCTAGAAAGTATTTCTCAGAGATGTTTTCGTATGTTTAATATTTTTTTATTTGTCAAATATAATATAATATCTAGTCTGTATAAGTATGTAAGTTTCATTGGAAAAAGAAGAAAATGTGCCCACTATTCCATTTTTGGCTATAAATGTGGTCCTAATGAAAATAAGGTTAGGAATCCCTGGTATATTGATTAAATTTGTTATTTATTTTACATATTATAGTGACTCGATTGGATTACTTTTTATTATAATGGATAGACCAAACCAAATTGTTTATGTGCAATCATGGTTTTGAGGTAATCTAATTAAGGAAACCCATGTTGCTGTTATTGGATGGCACAACCCAGAATGCAGCAGCAGTAAATCTTGAATTAGATTAATCAGGCCAAATATAGAAAAAAGATAAGCTTTTCCTGGGTAGACAGCTTAGGCATGCTTACATACTGCAGTTTGAAATTTAGAAGAAATCTTTATTTAGCTACGTATTCTTTTCGACTTATACGAGGTATAAACGAGAACTCTGCCATTCTGGGCAGTGTTGACTTGTGTGTCCCTGATAACTATCTTAGAAATAGATAACATCAGTTGTTTATTCTCCCAAGGTGCAGAACCAACCTGCCACTGGTAATGCCAATTGGGAGGGCGATAACTGTGTTCAACGAAATTGCTTCGGGTGTTGATATATTCCACCTACGTGAGGATGAGTATAGGTGGACGTTATTTTATAAATTTTTAAAATAGGGTCTGCTTAACTCATCCGGTGTATTTCCATGTACCTATATAATTAATATTTTTGTATGTACATATTTCTTCTGTTTAATAACATACTATCTATCTCTTTTTTATGTCATGTTGTGAACGTCTTAAACTTATAATTTGTAATGTCCACAATATGTAAAAATAAATAAATTGAATTGAATTTAATTATGAACCACTAAAATACTAGGAGCCGAGTCATGTTGAAGCCTGCTACCCTACGGCCAAATCCTTACGATCGTCAATTATGAGGTCTCGAAGAAGAAGATTTCATTTTGAAATCGATGTACTCTATATGGTTAATCACTATTTACTGGTTATATTTAATTAAAACTTGTAAATAGTGATGCATGTGTTACGTGTCTACGAGTAAAGTTTTCATTAAGGAGATAGTAGACAGGCAGTCACGCGAAGCAATAAAGATTCAAATCACCTTCAGTGCTGAAAAGAGTTCGCGCTCAAATAAAAAAGCTCTGGTTTTATTTTCCTGCACTGTCTGAAGACAGTTGCGCGCGTAATTCGACGTCAGATCTCTAATGAACACGCGCAGTGGTTATTCGACCA
The DNA here is from genome assembly GCF_057557595.1 of Rhyacophila brunnea. Taxonomy (NCBI): domain Eukaryota; kingdom Metazoa; phylum Arthropoda; class Insecta; order Trichoptera; family Rhyacophilidae; genus Rhyacophila; species Rhyacophila brunnea. Next base: position 5,377,097 of record NW_028232763.1, on the reverse strand, counting down.
TACAAAATACAATTTACTGTTTTATGTATTATAGAACATTGACAAATTGTGTTTCTCAAAAGTTTTATTACACAATTACGGACAAAAAAAAACTTAATGATACACTACCCCCCCCTATCCATTGCACATATATCCGCCAAACATATATAAATAATATATAAATATATAAAAAATAAAGTCAGATTTGAATTAAAGAGACGTTTAAAAAAAAGTACAAATAGCTACGTAGTTCTATTTCTCATGTTGAGACGGTGTATTTTAGGACTTTCTTTGTTAAAACTGGATACACATGTTGCATTTGCAACCAGAATGATATGAAAGTACACTCCTTATATTTATTTTTTAAGAATCCGTCTGAAGCTAATTCCAACAATTGCTCTTCTTCCGCATGCGATAAACATTCTAGCATGGATATTGGATTGATGTTGTATTAATGCTTGTTGCACCAGACGTAGCCAAAACCCGGTGCAGCACGTACCCCCAACAAATTCTTCCCGTACTCCCTGTACCATTTTTTGGTATTTTTGTGGTGGTTTTTGTTACCCCACCCAATCATTTCGATTTTGGTGATTCATCCACCTTTCTATACTACTATACGCTTCATAAATTTTATTTTACCCTCTATACTCAACATTATTAAAAACTGTCCATGCTGGTGTAAGTTAGCAACATCACAAAATGGCAACTCGGCTCGACTCACACATTAAATTGCGAGAAAATAGTAAACATTTTTCAGACTTCATTGTTGTTCGTAGCGAAACCCATGAAAATGATTTATAATAGCTTAAATTGGTGGATTATTTAATACTTTTATGAGGTTGTAAACTTTTATCTATATATAAACGACTGTAAAGCCGCGTTGACACGGTCCAAGTACGATCCAAGTAGACTTGGATATGAATAATTAGTATGAAGATGTCTCATCGAAGTGACAGCTTCATACTATTTATTCCTATCCAAGTTAACTTGGATGAGTAGGACGCGGTCCAAGTAGCTTGGATAGGAATAATTAGTATGAAGATGTCACATACGAGTGCACTTGGATAGGAATAAATAGTATGAAGCTCTCACTTGGATGAGACATCTTCATACTAATTATTCCTATCCAAGTCTACTTGGATCGTACTTGGACCGTGTCAACGCGGCTTAAGTAGATAGATATTATTTACTATCATCAGATGAACATAATATTTTGCTATCGCTCATAAATTTGTGTTGTATCCAGTTTCAAAGTAAAATGTTTAATCTTGCTAAATATATGCAACCTATAATAAATTAAAGACTCAACAAACTTGTGCTCGGCAGACACTATTAACCATCAGTTTTTTCAATTTAACAATGAAAATTATTATTTTAATCCGTATATTCGTCTTGTCATCCCTCTTCTTTCAGGGGCGCCGGAGTGTGATATCCTTGGCCCCCACAAGGGGGGGGGGGCTGACAGGGCTCTGGCCTGGAAGCCCGGGCTTAGGAAGGGTCCGGCACGATGGATCGACCAGATAAGTGAGATAAACGCATTTTAAAAATTCGCTCTAATGATAAAAAAGTCGCCTGCGGCGCTATTTTACTTCAAAGATGTTAACATTTTAAAATATGGGGTTATGCGTTACAATTTTTGATTATTGTGTGTCAATACTCGATAACTCCATAATTCAAGTAGATGTTTTTAAAAATACGAAAATCACTAAATAATTTTACCTCGAAAACAATATGGAAAATGATTATATAGTGTCACATTGGCTTTACCATTGGCAATTTTTAACATTTGGCCCTCCAATGATTCTAGCCCGGGGGGCCGTTTCAGGATATGGGGGCCATGGTGATATCACTACCTATTACAGGATATTGTTATTTGTTACGTGAATATTCATTCTTCGATTGAGAAATTTTACTCAACTGATCATAATTTAGCATTTCGAATAATTTATCATATCTCGTAATATTAGTTGATTAACAATTTATTTTTATATTTTTTTCGAAACATTTTTGTAAGCGTTTAGCATATCGTCTCTGTTCTGGTAGAACACACTAACTGGAGAATACTAGTTTTGAGTAATTTGACTTTGAAGTTGTTAAAATGTTTGAAAAGGTCTATCATGTGAGTTTATTAGTAATCGTAAAAAGGATGACTTTAAAATAAAGACTGTTTATTTATTAAGAAGGTTTCCAGACGGTAAAGTTTGAAATAAGGAACATTTTGGTATAACTAACTCAATATGTCATTTTTCGAATTAGTGTCTTCTGCCAGAACAGTGACGATATTATTTTTGATATATTTGTCTGTGATTCAATTATTAGAGCATTATATCTATAGACGAAAGTAAAATAAGCAATATAATCGTTTATGTGTACGCTACATAATATATACATAGGTTCTACGTAAGTAAACCGTACTGATTTCTCCATGATAGACACTGGTTCAATGTACTATAAGTATTCTTTTTCCCCAATGTGAGAGAGTATCAGGATAACTGTTTACTATGAAGTCCAATAGATCTTGCTAGCCTACTTTTGAAATTAGTATAAACAAAAACGTGTTTATAATCATTATATAGTACACACAAAAGGTTAATGCAAATTAATACCTCTCGAGTATATAATAGTAACCCCACGTTTAATTAAAATTAAAATTAATTTATTGTTTATTTACAATACGTTATTTATTTTTATGTAAGTATTTAAAAATGACACTTGAGCACATAACAAAATACTAATTCAAGACGTTCACAACATTTAGAATAAAAAGTACAAGTAAATCAACCAGAGAAAAAACAAGGTAGAGAAAAAACAAACCAACAAATAATTGACCGTATAATAATATCGAAATTTTAAAGCATTGAATAAAATCTAGTAAATTCCTGTACAATATAATACATTGTATTCATGATACAGTATAATATTATTATCAAAATTTATAAAATACGTATGATGTAATAATTTATATAAAATATACCTACCTACTACAAAATGTGAGGTTTAAAAAAATGATTTATTACTTTTATATCTAAAAAAATAATACTATCGCCCGAGGGTACTTAATGAAATATGAATTTAAATTCTAATTGATTTAAGTTATGAACTATTCCATTTGACAATCATGGGATAGTACAAAACTTAAATCAATTAGAGATTATATATCTTTAAGGTCGAGCTCTATCTGAACGAATCAAGTCATTCACTGGTACACAAAAATTGTAAATCTTCCAAATGATAGGCCAGCTGAAGGAGGCTGCTGGATTAATGAATTAGTTAAGTCCTGTGGATTTACCTAGTAGTACAAAGGACAACAGTGAGAGGAAAAGCACCAATTTGGTGAGAACATTTACCATCGGTGAATTAAACCAGGCTGAAAATTTATGTAATATTTACATAATTTAAAAAAGCTTAAACAATATAGAGGAGGACTACGCCATTGTTGTTAACGAGAAGAGATACAAATATTAAGATTTTTACACATACACCCTCTCACTCTATCGTAACTAGGGAATCCAATCCCGAGCCAAAATTCTGATCCCGGGATTTCGGGATTACAATTTGACAATCCCGGGATTGGCATTTTTTTTCCTTTGTTAATATAAAATTTTTATATTTACAAATAACATTGATAAAATCGGTCAAAAATAAATCTAGTATAATTTATACTATTTAAGACATTTATTGTTAATATTGTATACCTACGTTCAATCTTGGAAATACACAAGTTTAATGGAGTAAATAATATTGTAATATAAATAATAATGTGAATTTAATATGAGATTGCTGTTTCTGATAGTAAAGACATAATAAATGGATTAGCGAGATTTCAAATAGTAAAGCAAATAATCATGGCGTACTTATGGCCTTTCCACATCATAAATCTAATTAATCAGCCAAATATGAAACTGCTGTAAAACGTATGATATCATGGTAGAATTACTTTGTTAAAAGTGCGTACCTAGCATTGTTTTTTTCCAATCTTTCTCATTTTTAATAATTCATGCATCGCTCAAAATGTAAAAGTTTACAAACCGGAGCATTCGACAATTTTCTGACGATATGAACATAGTTATCGAATTTAATCAGTATTTTATAAAAATAAATGCGTTAGATTTTTTTCATTATGGCTTATCTAGCTCAGACAGTCAAATTATTTTTTTCACGAGACGGAGCGATAATTTTACTGATTCCACGACGCGGAACGGCGCTCCGGTGCGTTCCGGTCCATTTCGAGCCCTGAATTCATGTGAAAAAATAAAATGAATCGGCAACCTACACATGGGTAAATCAAACTTCATTCAAACTCAGTTTATTTCTAATGTAGCTATTTTTTATTAAAAGTATTTTTTCTGCTTTATTTTCGCTTTTATTTTATTTTCCATAAAAATTGATAAAAAAAATCAATCCCGAAATACCGGGATTATGTTTATCAATCCCGGGATCCATAGGTATCGAAAATAGCTGGGGATCCCTAATCGTAACCGTCCGAGATCGGAAAACGGTTATTTGCATCTTCAACTTCAGTTATAGTCGACTGTTCCGATGATGGATTTATTGCCCGAAACAATTGTCAACGTAAATGAATCAGGTAAAGTAGTATTTATTACCAAAATAACTTTGTTTAAAAACCATAATTATAATAACAGTAATATCTCGTAAGTAGTAAAAATAAAGAAGAAAATGAGTAAGATTTTCTTCCTTTCATCAAATTGACTTTTGTGAAGTTAAAAAATATTCGTAGGTATCTTAAAATCTAGTCAAATTTAAAACCAATTATCTCAATTTTCACGAAACAATCGCAGTTTGAAATATTTGATACGAAAAACTCGTTGATTTATTATTTGCGTCGTGAGTTGTATGAATGTGCTATATAAAAAAATTAGACTGCTCGATAATTTAATGTCACTAAACTTTCCGTTGTTATAAAATGTTCAATCACTCTCATCTGCATTTGTACCACAGAGGCGAACTACGCACAGAGTCATTACTTAACGCCCAATTTTGGAATAATTGATTTTAGCTACATTCTTCTTGCGTCTTCTTCTTAACCCGTAGTAAGTTGCCGAGAAAGGTCCAACGTTGTTTCTTCCCTTTCGATGTGACGAGAGGCGGTACTTATATTTTTTATAATAGCTAACGGTTGGGGCAATTATATTGGCCGTCATTTCTTATTTACCCACCTACCTTTAATCCTTATTTATTATTGTCGCAAAACCAGGGCGACCAGCAGTCATGGGTCATGAGACGACCGTGATTGCGAATAACATTGAGATAGCTCGAATGACATTATGAAAGTAGTCGCGTGCGGGCTTGTTGCAGCTTAGCCGTCGTTAACCAAAAATTGAGTCAAAACGAATGTGTTTGACCTTCATTTTACCAAATCTGATACGGTTTGAGCGAACGTCTTGTCTATCATCCATCCAGAACTTTTTATCATCATTCATCCCAAAACCCAGTGAAACCATTAGAATGACATTCTGAACCATCCGTTTACCAGTGCGTGAGTGCGTGAACACCGAACCGGCTCCAGGGCGGGCCAGCCCTCTCAACATACAAGGTCAGTGTCTGGAATTCTGTGTAAGCCCCTCCTAGATCCGTAATCTACCACATCTTCAAATTACAGTCCACTGCAAAAAGCGCCACCAACGTCCAATTTTACAATAATCGATTTTAGCCACAATCCTTTTCTTTGTTAGAACATACGCACACCACGCGACATCTCCCTGTCATTCACCCAAAGCGAAGAGATTTAGGAGAGACCTCTTGAGGAATCCGTAACAAGTTCAACGTTGTCTCTTCCTTTTTGATGTGACAAGAGAGGTGGTATTTATAATTATTATTATAAATAAACATTTTCGCTCTTTAACGGGGAATATTTATCTCTACAGACTGGAGGTTACATTAACAGAATTAACCGTTGTAATATAAAATATACTTATATTGAAAACCCAATTTTATGTCAGACATGGAATCGAACCCGCACCAATGACTTCAGAGACCAGCGCACTACCAACTGTGATACCATGGGACATTTTTTGTTACATAGGTACATAAATTCTATTATAAATTTCATCAAAATCCAGAGATTTTACTATCCACTGCTTGATGAACGACTATCCTTGCGGTGTCCGCTATTATTATCGGTTATAAAGAATTTTCTGGGGTTTTGTAAGGTGATTTCATAAGCCATGGTCGAATTCAAATTAGCAATACCCTATGCAGGTTAACGAATGGTTTTCGATAAGCCATTTTCTTCTGACTATTTTTTATATGACTAGCATCAAGTAGAGTAGTTTGCGTGAGTAAAGACTTAAAAAAACCACGATAGTAATTTCGAGGTATCCATAAAGGCATCTAGAAAAAAAAACCACATGTGTACAGAATTTATAGTTTCTAGATATAAGGGAAGTAGGCAAACATTGAATGTGTTATATAAACAAACATAAAAGATAATTGTGATGGATAACGATCATTTCTTTTAATAGTAGATACTATAAAAGTTCGGACTCATATTTGAATGAAAAAATAATTAATCAATATTAATAATTGGTCGTATTTAAATATTTGTGGTATTCTTAATCCCTGAGTTCATCCCTGTGGTCTTTCCGCTCGACTAGTCAATTAATCCGCCGATAAACAATTCACTTCTACTTCTCTCACAGCATCATTTACATATTTTAAGTAATGTGATTTTTCTCGTCTTGTCTCGTACATTTGGGACGAATGATTTTTACGGATCAGTGAATCGCGGCCAAACGTTTTGAGTTTTCTTTCGTTATTTACCAAAAACGCACAAATTTTATGTGAATTGAGGTAAAAAGAAAGAACAAAAAACTTGCAATGAATTGTTGTTAAATAACAAAATACATTTTCGTTTATTTCTTAGGAGAACGGCGGAAGAACTCAAAATCCCGCCAATTTTTAAATATGCCAGATATGCATGCAGCTCGGCGACAAATTTAGTCATAAGCCAATAATCAAACGTTCAATAAATTATCATGTGCTTTTGTTCAGCTCTCTTGTCCTTCTGTCTACAATCTGTTGTAGTGCCGAACACAAGTTAATTAGATAGTGTAAATTAAGTTGATTTTTTTAATAAATGATTTACTTAACTGTTACCGTAATAAATATTATAATGTCGAATTTATTTCATGTTTATTTCTGGTAAGTACATATATTGTTTTTCAATTTGTGTATGACTCAAAGTATGGTCCTAATAGGTTGAGCAAGCGGCTGACATCCATTTCTCGTAAAAACAAAATCTGTCAATACAAACCTCCACTCTGTGGAGGCCCATATGATACTATTAGGATCGGACATTGTCGAAAGAAATTAGAAGAAGTTTATTTGAGGGCGGTTAAAATTTTGGATTGATTTGAAAGGAATAAAAAATAATTAATTTTGAACCAAAATATGAAAAAAGAGTCTGGACTTTGGAAAAGAAAAGTTGAACATATTCATTGTGGGTTTCAAGATATATCGGATCAGAAGGGCAAGATATGACCAACGTATGTAAAATAATATTAATACTATCGACCGAAGGAACTTGATGGAATTTGAATTTAAATTCTAATGGATTTAAGTTTTGTACTATTCCATTTGAGTCGTTTTTAAACACTGACACTGACTCAGTATTTATTTGCCTTTTGGTGAGTGTACACAGTGCCTGAAGATGCCGAAAGGCAAAACCCGGGTCGCAAAAAACGACTCAAATGAAATAGTATAAAACTTAAATCCATTAGTATGTAAAATACATGGGTTACGAAAATAACTTTTGCCGAACAAACAAATAGTACAAAAACGTTGGGAAGGTCACAACTTTACTGGGAGTCTTGCTAATTACTATTTTTGATAAAAATTTGGCTGGTGGGATGAGAAAAAAAGCTATTTAGAAGGAAATACGTTTAAAAAAATAAATAAAAAACTTTTAAATTTATCGACGATAAAAAAAATCCTCCGAAAATGATGTCGTCACCTCTATTATAGGTTTATCTAACAACAAACTTGCGGTTATTACGACTAATGCATGTTTAAGTGAATCTCAAAAATAACCTACATATTTTATATTATGAAACACGTGGATGGTAAATGTATTTTTTTTAATTCTGGCATTTTATTCAACTTGAAAGTTATTTTAAATGTGTCAAAAAACAATAGATTTAATGCAAATCAAATTTTTTTAAGATATGGCTAGAAAAGTGCTAAAGTTGGTAACGCTGTCCACTGAGCTGATGGAGTGATAAGAGTAAATTGGAGTTGTTTAGCGTGCTGGACTGGTCGGAGACTGCTGGTATAAGGTATGTATGTAGTCGTTACTTGCTTTGTTCCAACAACACCCCTTATTCGTTTGCTATCTGAAGGTTGCTCATGTGTGGGTGCCATGTATTCGGGCAGAGTTGAATAATACACGAGTTGGTGATTTATAGTGTTTATGTCTATATTATTGAGCACATTAACTTGTTTGTTATGACACGGCAAATAACATGGTGTTGTATTATATTATATCGCTGAGGTTTAACATGAATCTTTTATCGTAATAGATTTTTGGGTTTCTTGTGTCTTGTGTACTTCTTCCTTCTTTCGTCGACGTTTCGGGCTCTTTATAGAAGACATTATCAAGGGATGATATGTTTTATGATGAAATGTAGTGTAGGTATTGATACCGGTAAAAGGGATTCACTGATTTGTAATCTAGAAACAAGCGCGGCCTTACATTTTTGCGTTGAGAAACGCCGCGTGGCCACGCCGAACGCGTGGTACGTGGTACCTTCCACTTTCGCCGGAGAATTTACACTATCCTACAATTATCTACAACGAATCTATGGGTGATGAGACAGCGGGGAGGGGAAAGGGAAGGTTTTCGGCCGACTGTTCTTTTGTACTCTCCAGGTACAACACGAATCCTGTCCTTGACTCGAAAGGCGCATTCGGCGGAAGTGCGTTTTGCGATAACATTATTTTAGGTTTTCAGGGGTTGTAAACTTTCTTCAGGGGAGCCGGATATTTTTGTTGTTAAATTCCTGATACGGCATTCGAGACCTTTTTATGGAGAGGGGTTGTATTTGGTAATAGTATATAAATGCAAACGTCACTCTAAGAATGCAAAAAGAATCCGATTAGCTAAGAGCAAACGTTGCTCAAGAGAAGTGTGTCAATCGTTACGACCAGAGATACCGGATCGAATATTGGATTTTGCTGACAGTACCGAAAGCCATGACGTTTTTAATATTTTAATATTTTCGGGGTTTCTATGGATTTCGATGGCCTCTGCAATGAGCCCGAAACGTCGAGGAAAGAACGAAAAAGAACACACGGTGCAAACCCAAAAATTTATTACGATAAAAAACAGCCTCAAACATTATATGAATCTTTTAACTTGATAATTAAGCGAAGAACTGGAGCATCCTTATAACTTCTACACGGGAACGAGGTCTCTAGACAACTGTCAGTTTCTTATTTCCGCTTCGCCGCTGTCTATGCTCCACACATGAGCATAGACAATGACGTGATAGTTGTAGAGTTGGGTAAAACATCCACACTGGACATCAAGGGGAATTGAGAAGGCCATGACACGATTTAGGCTGCAGCGTTATTCGACGACGATACTAATAGATAAATTTCTGTTTGGTATGAATGAATTCTTGTTATGAATGTATTCTTGTTAACACGCTTTTGTGAGTTTCATTCGCTCGATATAGTATTTTTTTATATACTACCAGCAATTTTAAACATGCAATTCTGACATAATGCTGGAAATATTATTAATTACATATATGAAAAGATGCATACAGCAAAATATGTAAGCATCCGTGACACACTGGTGGTACTTAACAAAGTGCAATTTCTTAGCTAGGTATATATTATAATATAATAATTATATGTTACTAATGGATATAGTTAATTCAATCTCTGTTAATTTAGTGCTCTGATTGCTGTTTGTATATTATTATGATATTAAACAGTGATACCTAACCGAGATTCCACGGAACCGCAATATTTCCAAAGCTTGTGATAAAAGTATGGCTGAAACCATTTTTACATTTTTTGAAATGGAATAAAGCGCAGCTCCGGTTTGTAAAATCTCAAGATTATCTCTCCGTCTAGTGGAAAAATGAAATAATATAGAGCGTCTTGGTTCATGTAATATTAAAAACACAGAACAGATTAATAAATATATTTCCGATAGGCCATATTCCATTACCGTACATTTTAACGCAGGGCTTTGAATGTGTGTGCTACAAAAATGAACCACGCAATATCGACGTGCGATTGTGTGTGTTGCAACCTTCAATACACCAATATTAAATGAGAATCAGTGCATAACCCGAGAACAGTTGTCAGTATTCAACGAATGAGGTATTCTTGACAAATGTTTAAGCTTATCCCGTATTCTTCCACACTCGAGATCGGTTGCCAGCTTCTCCACACCTATTAAGTATTTCAGTTCCCATTATTTCTGAGTTGCCTGATTAAGAAGCAACTAATACAGTTATTTTATATCTATTTCAAGAAGTTTAATACGAAATGATAACAAAATAATAATTATGACGTGACGTAAATTTGGTTTTTTGCCTGCCGCGTTGACACAAGTTTAAATACTAATTTAATTTGACTATCAGAGCTAAGTAGGTATATAAAAAAATCTTGCGTACACACTTATTTTTATATAATACTAGCTGAAGTACCCGGCTTCGCACAGGGTCGGTTTGTGGTTATATTTATCTTAGATATTTACAAAATAATAAGAGTTAATTATTTTTTTAATATTAAAATATCTGTGTTATACAATATGGCAATATGAAAATAATTCTAATAGGAGTAAAAGTCAAACAAAAGACCACTAAATTAAAATCGAATCCAAAATATGCAAACGTTATTAATATGTAGTAAAAAAAAAACAAAATTGCATGGAACAAATAAACAATAAACGTTGTATTTTCTATAATACAAATTTAGAAACCTTTGCAGGTGTGTGCATAATAACTGACAAAAGTTTCATCGCAATCGGATGAATGGTATAGGAACCATACGAATAATGTATAAAGTATAAAGAATAATGTATAACGTATAGGATATAATAAAGAAGAAGAAGAATATGGTTGTACTAATTCAGAAACCTTCGCAGGTATTGGCACAACCATTAACGAAAGTTTCATCGCAATCGGATCAATGGTATAGGGACCATACAAATAACAGAAGATAGAATGATGAAGAAGAAGAAGAAGATAGTTGTACTTATTCAGAAACCTTTGCGGGTGTTACCACAACAACTGACGAAGGTTTCATCGCAATCGGATGAATGGTACAGGAACCATACGAATAAAAGAAGATATAATGAAGAAGAAGTAGAAAAATATGGTTTTTCTAATTTAGAAACCTTTGCGGGTGTGTGTACAATAACTGACGAAAGTTTCGTCGCAATCGGATGAATGGTATAGGAATCATACGAATAAAAGAAAATAGAATGATGAAGAAGAAGAAGATGATAATTTTTCTAATTCAGAAACCTTTGTAGGTGTGCGCATAACAACTGACAAAAGTTTCATCGCAATCGGATGAATGGTATAGGAACCATACGAATAGTAGAAGAAGATGATTTTCTAAATCAGAAATCTTCGTAGGCATGCGCATCACAACTGACCATACGAATAAAAGAAGATAGAATGAAGAAAAAGAAGAAGAAGAAGAAGATGGTTGTACTAATTCAGAAACCTTTGCGGGTGTTGGCACAGTTATTGACGAAAATTTTATTGCAATCGGATGAACGGTATAGGAACCATACGAATAAAAGAAAATAGAATGAAGAAGAAGAAGAAGATGATGATTTTTCTAATTCAGAAACCTTCATGGGTGTGCATACAACCACTTACCAAAATTTCATTGCAATCGGATGAATGGTATAGGAACGCATACGGGACAGACACACAGACAGACATTCATTTTTATATATTAGTATAGCCTATACTCTTCCCGCAAGTGCAAGCAATAAGTTTACAAAGTTTTATCGCAATCGGATGAACGGTATGGCTGCGCATTAAATACGAACAAACAAACACACAAATATTAATTTTTATATATTAGATATGTAAAATTACATACCTAGGTCAATATGTATAAAATTATCAAGTGCTGCAGTACGTACAATTTTCTATTTTGAGTGCTGAATTTTTGAAGTAAAAAAGGAAAATTTGTAGCAAAAGACATGTAACAAAGAATAAAGTACTTAATAAAACATGAGGAATAGGGTTTTCAGTAATGAGCATCACCGTTTATTATGCACTAGGTTCTTCTGTTATTTCTGTGAAAGTATTTAAAATGCACACAATGATAACATTTCAACAATTACAGAACATTAACAATGTAAAAATAAATGTAAATATTTTTAGTGTATAAAATTAATATATTTTTAGATTCTATGGCGATGGCAACGCTAACTATCCGTCTTTTATGGGTGTATACATCAGCATAATGAATTTACAAATAATTTGAGACTAAAAATAGTAAACTGTATCATTTTAAGACTACTAATGGGATTTACATGACTTTGTTGTATACCACGTTGGACCTTAATAAGCCGGAGTTACTTGGAGTTTCAAGGGTTCCACTAACAAAAAAAGGTTGGTAATCACTGGAAGATATTGTATATGAATGAGGACATAAGAATAATAAATTTATTATGGAGAATTATTATGATTGATTAATGGCATTTTTCAATGTATTCAAACGCTTCTTCTTCATTAGATTTCGCTACGGCTCAGCTCCATTCTTAACCACTCACACCACTTTCCTTCAGCCAATTTGGTTCTCTGCTTCTCTTCTCTGATCATAGACGTTGGATGAACAAAAATACGCTTAGTGCAAAAATAATTTACTTAGCTAATTTTTAATATAACGGAATTTCTGTTTTTATTAAATATCATTTAATAGTTTTTGTGTAACATTTTAACTACCCCCTATCAAAAATATTGAATGTCAGATACGAGCACAGACCATTGCAATGTAATTTGAGCATTATACATTCCCGTTCTTAGACTATAGATACATCTAGACGCCACCCATTGCATTGCTAAATGAAGCTGCGTACCGTGCGTTTGGTTTGTGGGCGAGCAAACGCATTCGTATACAAGTGTTTGAGACCATAGACCATAGACCATTTCGTTAGTGCTCGCCCAAAGTGCTCGCACTAGACGCTCAGAATTAAAATATAATTTTCTATTTTTTTACGTAATATAGTATTTTTAAGCGGTCAAAATGCAACCATTAGGTAAAGATATCCATAATTTAAGTTATTTTAAAGAAACACTAAGACACTGATATTAAAATACATAATTATATACAAATAAATTATCACGAACATGTATCAACTTACCTATGAAACGTAATACCATCTTCTTGCTTATAAGTACGGCTACCACATTTTAATACAACACACAGAACCATCTTTTCTACTTAATTAACTAAAAATATTTACCACTGACTTTCTGTTTAACACAAAACATAGCAATTTTAGCAACACGGTTATTGACGCTTATTTAAGCAACAAACTAAGATTTGGCGGCGACACTATAGCAAACCATCTCCCACATCTGTAAACCTTTTATCTTACTCTAACGCGTGTCGCAGAGATTATAAGAGTGCCGAATACTTTTTCACTCGCACTTATGCATCGTTTTTGTTCAGGCCTTGTTCCCGTTCCTTTCATGAGCAGAGAGTATCGCATTATAAGAGGCAAATAGAGTGAATATCACAATCCTTCTAGCTACCTACTGCGATACAATACTCACATTTTCCTCCACTAACCTCCACGTCTAGGGATTGCAATACCGAATGAATATACGAATGCCGGTATTTCGGTATTTCATATAGAATACCGGTAATAATACCGGTATTCATAAAATAATTGTTAAACAATATAAGTATTTAGCAATATACATAAATAAATCTCGTCAAAATATTAATATTTTATAGCATGTCACATTGCTGGTCACTAGGGACGATGAAGAGCTATGGAGGTAAACCAGACATCTCGTAACCCTACAAAAATTTAAAAGCTTATTAAACTTTTTATATCAGTTACTTAATACATTTTATGTCCACTTTCAATGCCGAATATATCGGTATTGTCTGATTTTTTAAAACCGGTATTTCGTTAAAAAATACTGGTCTATGTTATACTGTTATACGTCTCTATTTTATGCTATTTATCGAAGTGTAACAAATATTAGGTGTCCTTGTGCTGAGAGTATTCTAAACTCAGTCGCCTAATTATTTTGTTGGAGTGCATTAGAGTGTGCGTGACTACTTTAAGTGGAAAAACTAGTCGATTTTGAATACTAAGTATACTTAGTACCAGTATTAAAAAATAATTAGTATCGAAACTTGTTCCAAAATACTTACTAGTATTTGGGATATTATATAGAGCGTTTGGCGTCACACGAAATTGTCACCATTTCTGTCCTTCACTATACCAACTTTAGAACTAGGGAGAAAGAGAGAGCAATGGCGCCAATGACAGTTGAGTGTATCACGACTCGACATACGTATATTATGCTATCTCGCTCGTGCGCATTGAATGTCAATAGTATTGAAAGTCTACCAATACCAACTAGCGAGTCGCGATGATCTCATCGTATGCGTTCGAACGAGTTTATTGGGCCACACGTACTGAGTATGGGTAGTTTCATGCCGAGACTTGAGTACACAAACTGGTGACAGTTTTTCCAACTCACCTCTACTGACTACTATTGTGCTTTTATCTATTATGGTCAAGTCTCAATGAGAAGAGTGGAGTGAGATACCGCAAGCTTTTCAAAAGCTTAGAAATTTCCCCTCAGAGCTACGAAATTTTAGATAGTCTTCCCTTATATTAGACATATGGAAACTATATGAGAAAGTGTGATTAGCATCTTGAAATTCACGATATTTAGAAAACACAAAAATCTATTCTGTGACCAAATTCATATTATATGAAAATTTATCATTTTCTAAAATTATCTACATTTTTTCCTGTCCATTAATATAATAGCATAAATTCAAACTTGATATTTTGATAAAAATCTTTGACAAATTTTATAGCGCTGAAGAAACATATGATATTGTGATACGTATGATTACAATATTAAAATGTATGGTTGAAAAAGCACACGATATACGAGGGTGGGTCAATAAGTCCTTAGAAAAGCCGACAGGTGGCGCGACTAGTACTGTAAGCGGTTTGTTTTCATGCAGCGGCACTACCGATTCAGTATGCTGCGAAGTTTCAATCAGATTGGTCGGGTTGTTGTTTTTTATTTTCGTACATTTAAAAAAAAAATTTGCTTGTTTACAAAAATGGAGAAAATTGAGTTTAGAGCTGTTATTAAACATTTTAATATAAAAGGGTTAACAGCAAAGGAAATAAAAAATGAGTTGGATTTAGTTCACGGCATATCTGCTCCTTCACTTGCAACTATTTATAACTGGTTAAATGAATTTAAACGTGGTCGTACATCAACAAAGGATGAACCACGCTCAGGACGTCCTGTAGAGGTGACTACACCAGAAATGATCAATAAAATCCACGATATGGTGTTAAGTGACCGAAGATTAAAGTTGAGTGAGATAATTGAGGTTACAGAGATCTCAAAAGGTATATATTTTACATGACAAATTGGGCATGAAAAAAGTTTCTGCAAGATGGGTGCCGCGTTTGCTCACAGTCGACAATAAACGCAATAGGGTGGTGGCCTCTAAAGCCCTGTTGTCGCTGATGCAACGCAATCCGGATGAATTTTTTCGTCGCTTTGTGACTGTAGATGAAACATGGATACACCACTATACTCCCGAGACGAAAGAACAGTCAAAGCAGTGGATTGCGAAAGGCGAACCATGTCCAAAGAAGGCGAAAACCGTAAAATCAGCTGGTAAGGTTATGGCTACTGTATTTTGGGATGCACGTAGAATTATTTTCGTTGACTATTTGGAAAAAGGAAAAACAATAACAAGGGATTATTATGCATCTTTATTGGACCAGCTAAAAAACGAAATTGAAGAAAAACGGCCTCATTTAAACAGGAAAAAAATCCTCTTTCATCAGGACAATGCCCGTGTTCACACATGTTTACGATCAATGGCTAAAATTGAAGAATTGAAGTTCGAATTGGTCGACCACCCACCGTATTCGCCAGATTTAGTCCCCAGTGACTTTTTCCTTTTCCCAAACTTAAAAAAATTGCTAAGTGGACAACGTTTTTTTTCAAATGAAGAAGTCATCGATCGAACAAATGCTTATTTTGAGGACCTTCCGAAAACTTATTTTTCTGACGGTTTAAAAAAAATTGAGAAACGTCTAACCAAGTGTATTGAGCTCCAAGGAGATTATGTTGAGAAATAAAAAAAAATAGAAAAATAAAAACTGTTTTAATGCTTTTTTCTAAGGAATTATTGACCCACCCTCGTAATAAAAAGAATATGCCGTGCTTATATGGAAAATGAGCATCACAAGAGGAGAAGTGATTGGCCTATTTACCTTGAATATTGCTAATGCTAAGTATTTCGCAATATTGTATAGTAAGCGATACTAAACGGAAAAGGCTGTATGATGGATTGATATCGCGATAAAATGCAAGCAGGTTATATAAAGCAGAAGCTATCAACTAGCCCGTAAAAATTATAAGTGAATTTTATTTATTAATTCGGTGTCCATGTTCAAAAAATCCCCAAGTCCGTTTTTGAGCCTCAGAGATATTTCAATTTTAAGATTTGGGTCTTGAAATATTGCATGAAGATATTAAAATTAAAAAAAAATACAACGTATAAAATATAGGCAATTAAATATACTAAATTATGTTGTATTTTTTTTATTTTTTTTCGTAGATTTTTTGAACTTTGACACCCAATTGGAAAAAATACTATTATAACTTAATAATGATTTTCCAATACTCCATAAAAGTAAAAAGAAAAAAATATAATTAAATGTAATTAATAATTAATATACAGTACACTCTCAGTAATCCGCCGCTCGATAATCCGACAACTACTATAATCAACCATTATTTTTACTAGTTGAAAGCACAAAATCAAGCTCTATAATTCGCCGATATTCGATTGTCAATTTTAGTACTCCGCCGCGTACAAGTATACAACGCAGATGAGACGGGTTTATTTTGGAAACTTCTTCGTAAAACGTACGTTCATCGCGTAGAAAGAAATGTAACAGGGAGGAAAGTGCCTAAGGATTGCATCACAATTATACCGTGCTCCAATGCAACCGGGATACACAAACTGAAGCTTTTGGCCATAGGGAAAGCCAGGAATCCTAACCCATTCAAGAATATCAGTCTCACTGAACAACTGGTTGTGTTAAGTGATTTACTGTTTAATATTTAGTTAATAAATATGTATTTTAATTATATTTAGTAAATACTTGATATTGATTATAAATAAAACCGTAATTTGCTAGTACAAATTTCTCAAAAAAAAACTTTTTTTACGAAATACCTACATGTTTTAATTTTTACCATATTTTTTATGTATGCACTATAATCCGCCACTTTCACTAATTGGACACTTGTCTGGTTTTGGGGTGGCGGAATACTGAGAGAGTACTGTATTTAATTAAGTAGTACATGAAAATATGTGAGTTACTGATATCAAAAAAATACCACTTTAGTATTAGTAGTTGATGTTGTGATCGAGAAATCTCATAATGAAATAATCGAAAAAGAGTGAGTCTCGAGAAATTCCCATTTCTTGAGAAAACATCAATGAGATTCTCGAAAATTGGATAAATTGTTGTTAACTTGGAATGTTATATGAATGTTTTATAATTTAAAAAAAATCGCCGGTAAAATGTTGTTGGCATAAGAAAATTTTTTTAAAAGCGCTTAAATTTGATTCTGATTGGAATTTCTTGAATCCCAATCATACCAAGAATACAATTGCCATTGGTACCGCCAACTCGGAGGACAATTAATACACGTGTTCGACCAAATTACTTCAGGTGGTTATTGATCAGTACCGTGCGGTCAATACATGCTGTCTACGTGGCGCATGCCTTAATTTTTCCAAGATATGATACTGTAAGTATTAGTAACACTAATAAATAAATTAAGCTACTCCCTGTTCCCATGATACCAAATATACTATGGTGTGGGACTTGCTAGTTAGTTGTATCTTTATCGTTATTTTTAAATAGTTCCCCATTATTTTAAGACAGCATTTAATTTCATTAACAACTAATAACAGCAGCTCTGTTCCCATAAGCAAAAAGGCAGCTATTTGCCAAAGTCACATTTTGAGATATTGATAGGTTTTTTTTAACTTTTCTTAATACATTTTTAAATACTGTGGATGAATCATTTGATTTATGGTATTAGCAAAAAGCAGTATATTTTCCAGGGAAGGAACTCAGAATTTTTTCAATCGATGCTGTGTTTTTTCTTACGAATCTCGTTATACTGTCTTCTTGTTTAGAATAACTATCGTTTTCGTGAAACAAACGAAAAAAAAATATGTCGATTTTTATACTTAAATAAATTTTATGTCACTTTTGACTTCTTAATATCAAATGTTTCAAAATTTCACGTAGATATTTATCTGTACACTCAATCAATTTGTTATTTTTGTCGAAAAGCTGCCTTTTTCCTTTGCAACATTCATTTGTTTTAAAAATCTATCAATAATCTGAAATAACATTACAGGTTTATCAAAATACCTATAGTGATTTCAATATAGGTATATGCTTTTAAAGAGCATGCCCATTCTCAAAAGACACCAGACATCATTGGTATTTATAATTATGAAATCAATATCAAAATTTATTATATATATATATGCCAATTGAATGTCCATGGTATATGATCGTCGATTAAAACAACTGCACTCGGCCAAAGCACAAGTACAGAGCATTGCACATGAATAAATATTGCGGTAAACGATACACACACAGAGAAGCAAATGCACTGGAACGAGTAAACGAGCCATTTCTGTAAAAGATGAAGTATCACTTTTTTATTATTATTTATTAACAGTGACATTTTTTTTTAAACTATTTTAATAAATTCGGTATTTCTTATTATGGCTATGTAATTTTGGAACGATATTTTGAATAAATACACTGTAAAAGATATCGCATAATAAAAATCAACATTTGTAATAATATTGATACTTTTACACAACTTTGTATCCATTTGTCAAGAAATTATTTAAAGTTGCTTACGAGTTATATTCAGCGTTGCCAACTTAGTGTTTTTCTTGCCAGATCTAGCATTTTCCGATAGGCATCTAGCTTGCAAAAAATGCGTCTAGCTTATAGCATTTTTATTAGCGTTTTTTTATGCTTTCAACATTTAACGTGTGATGAAAATAAGATGTGTGCTTAGGAATGGCTATTATCGGGGATTCCACTCTCTTGTATTACCTATTAATACTTATCGTAGGTTGTTGGATTAATTAATTATTTTTATCAATTTTCAAATTAGTTTCTGGGAAAATGTCGTGTGATTTTTTTGCACGCAAAAAGAGGTAATGAAATTTTATTTTCACAAAATCTAGCGTTTTTTTCTTGTTAAATACCTTGTGTTCGTACCCCGTCTGGTATGTTTTTGTTAACGACAGTTGGCAAGACTGGTTATATTTATACTTCATAAAATGAGAATTGCAGACCATATATATTGTATATAAGCTGCGATAATATCAGAAAAAAGAACAAGCAGTGTAGCTGAAGCCTAGTACAGACTTACCTATATACAATCTGGCCGCGAGAAAATAAATTAATAATGAAGGTATTAAAAAATTAATAAATAGTAAAAACCGTATGCTATTAATTACTCACTATATTGTTTTGTATTCAACCGCGGATGGGTTGAACATGTGTGCGAGATTTTTTTTACTTTTCATCAAAAGTAGCGAGGCGTAGTCTCATTGATGTTTTGATAAAAGCGCACAATTTTTAGAATGTAGACTATCCAAACTACTTAGTCTACAAAATAGCATTCGATACATGGTGGTTATGGTGGTCGGCATCCACCAAAAGACGACACACGTATCATTTTTTTCCAGTTGTGTCCGGCAGGCTTTAGATGAGACAATTAAGGCCAACATACTGGGTGAGCTAGTTTCTGACCGGCTATGGTGACTTTGCAGCCAAGCTAAACGGCTTTCGTTTGCACGACCATCAAGACGCTGGACACATCAGCCGGGATTGCCCGCTGATTGGATCCGACCGAGCGGAACTGTTTGCAGGGTACGTCCACACACGGGCCCAATTGACTACGCCGACTTGATATCAACCAAGGCCAATTTTGGGGCATTTGAAAAGTTTGCTGCGTTGTATGGATGAAGGAATAACTCCAAAAAAACTCCTTAGATTCATCACTTTTAACTCCTGAATCCATTTCAGTACACGGGTGCAGAGGACACTTCATGTCACCAAAGATAAATGACGGCAGAACAAGTCAAGATTCTATTTTTATTTTCTTAACCTTTTATTTAAGCATTTCGGTGCATGATTGCTACATCAGTCCCATGCAGCTTCGTTTCGGGTCAAGGAAGTGTGGCACTAAAATCTTTTCATTCCGACACGTTTATAGCACCATGGAAAGTGGCCGGGTACAATCGCGAGTGCAAATATATAACGGGTGGGATGGGGTTCAAATCATTGTTCAAAATTGAAAAGCAATGGTTGAAAGCATAGATACGAGCATTTGTGTAAGGTTTACACATAATTGTATGACGTGTTTGCGGGAAGAAGTATTTCGGTATATACTCAGCTTTGGCTACACTGCTTTTTCTATTTATCTGATCGTTTATCTGTCGTTGCCCCTCAAATGCATTTCTCATAATGAAGTATCACGCTGGGATGTGATGACAGTCTCGTAAAATCCATCTGTTTTTCAATGAAAGAAAAATACTTTCTAATTGAATAAAAGCTTACCAGACACCAACAGCGAAAGCTGCGTATAAATAAATAAACATATACTTAGAGTTAATCGCTCTATTATTCAAAATAATACTATTATAATGTTTCCCACAGTAAAACTGACCTCCGGTATAAAATACAATAACATGTTATCAACGGCCTCAAGTTAGTATGCGGAGAAAACTGCAGCAAAGGAATTGCATTTCTCATACATATCATAGCCAATAATTTCTAATAAATTTCTTGAATGGTTTAAAAAGAATGTGCATGAAATTCTATAATAATCATTGTATGTGTTACGTTTATTCATGTGTCGAATGCGTTTCATAACGTGTGTCTGTTTATTAATTGAGTTAGCATTTACTTGGTAGAATTCCATTTTACAAGAAATGAAAATATAATTAATATTAAATTCTACAGGTTTTTAAAAATGTTTTGTCGATAGCTATTTCGGTTGTAACACCATTATCAAAACTATTCAGATAGCTCGTTTGCCTTTGCTTAAATACTATACGTATAGATAGAGACAGCATAGCATAGCACCAGTAATAACATAACGCCAGAATGTTTGCATATATGTAAGAAAGGTCTAAAATTAATTAGATTAAATTAATCGCGAATTATCCAAAAGTACTCACATAATTAATGAAAATTTGATATAGATTCGTCGCCTCCATTAAATATAATTTAAACACATGATTAACACAATTATACAAATAATATTTTAATTGATTATTAATGTCAAGAAATAACCAAAGCACTCGAACATTGTACTTTTGATAAATTTTTGATATCCATTTTAAAAAACCCACTTTTTTTCCCCACGAGTTTTCAAAGTATAAATAATATTACAATTAATATTAATAAGTGTACAAATTCATAATATTGTTGGAACGAATAAGAAAATGTATTCTGTCTATATCTATACATATAGTATTTAAGCAAAGGCAAACGACCTATCTGAATAGTCTTGATAATGGTGTCACAACCGAAATAGCTATCGATAAAACCTTTTGAAAAACCTGTAGAATTTAATATTAATTATATTTTCATTTCTTGCGTGTCTGTTTATTTTTGGGATAGGGATGGTTAGTTCTCACCAGAGTTACACCAAGGAGGGTTTTTTTTCGGATGACAACCCAAATTTGCCACTCCCCCCACTTTTATCTGACGTTTTATTACATACCTAACTATTACAAATATAAATATTTAAAATATAGTCACGTGAAGTGACTCAAATTATCGATAGGTGTGTATCGATTTGTTGACGTAATTGGGCAGGTGCTGATTTTTGAAAAGGAAGGAGGAATGTGAAGGAAGGTTGCGCAGCAGGCGATTTTTTTTCTATTCACGAAACAAATTTGTGATAAAATAATGCTTTTCAAATTTAATGTCGTTATATTATATCAGTTCATTTCATGGAGCCGTTCACCATATAAAGAATTTTTGCAGAATCGATTTATGCCTATTGTATTAAGATACTGCACTATATTATTCTCCCAGACTTTGAGAGAATACTTTTAGATATTTTTGCTAACGACTGTGATGTATTAGTAATACATACGAGATTTCAATTGCTTGAATATGAATATCAGTATGTATTTTTAAATGAATGTTTCGGATTTTTTAGATTTAACGCCCTTTGGTAAAATTCAAATTCAAATTAATTTATTTTTACATAGCGTGAACATTACACTTTGCGAATCGATGTCTCCGCCGAATCTTAGGGGTACATTGGTACGAGCGCGTTACAAACACCCGAGTTCGTGAGCAGACACAACAGCCTTCGGTGATTGAAGTTATCACGAAGAGACGCTTTACGTGACGTATTCCGGATGCCGTCAAAGAGTGCGGCACTTCGTACCCTTGTGGCACAGCATCAAGGGTTCCGTCGCCGAGGCCGGCCCTCCCTCATCCTGCAGTGGTGCTACAAGAGCGACCTACATGCTGCAGGTCTGACATGGCGGGAGGCGCAAGAGTTGGCGATGGATCGAGGGAAGTGGCGCCAAAACTTGTGCCTGCCCTATGCTCCAATGTTGGGACGTGACAGGGTGGAAGAAGAAGAAGAACATTACACATTTTAAATTGAAGACGTTCATAACATGACATTTAAAAATAAAGAAATAGTATTAAACAGTGCGACTTGGTATCTACGAGGGAAAAATTTCTCAGCTTTTAAAAAGTTTGCGGCATTATACGGCGAGCGAGAAGGTCTTTTCTCATCGAGAATTGACCGTAATACATTATATGGAAGTAGGGATCACGCATACTCTAGTGCACGCCAACCAAGGTCTTGGGAAGTTGCTCCTGGGATACTTTCGGCACAAATTTGAACAGCGCCTATCGTTTGTTACGCCACGGTATACGCCTTCATAACGGGTGTGGAGACGTGGCGGGTGGTGGAGGGAAAAGCAAGTATTAAACAGTGTAAAGAAGAAGTACATATACGCAGTATAGCAAAAAAAGTATGTAAAGTAAAGTAAAAGGTACAAAAATTATAAATTATTAAGCATGGAAGCACTCTGAGTGAGCTAAGTGGACCCTATTTTATGAATTTATAAAACACCGCCTACCTACACTCATCTCACGTAGGTGGAATATATCAACATCCGAAGCGATTTGGGTAAGTATCGCCTTTCAGTGGTATGCTACATAGGCAGGTACTTCTACTATTTCAACATAAGATTTTGTTTATGTAATTGAATTTAATATATTTTTCAGTACCAACACCTCCTCTTGGCGCGCCCTTGATTCCTACATTGTATTATCTCCATTTTTACCCCCATGCAGTATTAATTATTAATATAACCCTACACAGATACAACTTTAAATAGTACCTATAATTATTATTGAAAAAGCTCACTATGTATGCGAAACACGTATCGTAGAAACAATGTATTATATATGTGGTGAATACCAAGGCGGTTTTAATAAATTCTCTCAATGCCATCGATAAGTTGTTTACCCAGTAACCAGAAGATTAAAGGTCAATCATTAAATTACAACTTCGTGTGACGTTTGACTTTTATTATGGGAATCTAGTGGTTTTAACTAGAGATTTTCTATTGCAAGAGCGAATATTGATATAGGTATCATATCGGAAAAAGCAATCAATCGTATCAAAAGGCATTGAAAGAGTTTCTAGGGCTATACAATAAGTGTAGTCAGTTTTAGACCGTTTCAAGATAAAAGTTTCCATACGTTTTTTTCCGTATAGGTAGTACTTACCTATTTGTATATTAGGTATATTTGTTTGCAAATTGTGCTAATAAATAAAATAATAAAAAAATATAAAATTTCATAAATATTATAATACATACACAAACAAAACTCTAAAAAATACGGTATACTAAAATATTACAATTATTACTTTAAAGAATAACAATATTATCATGAAGAGTAAAATGCTTTTTTGCATGTCCAAACAATTTTTAAATATTAATTCTATCATCCGATGGAATTTATTTGAATTTAAATTCTACTGGATTTCAGTCTTGCACTATTCCATTTGAATCGTTTTTGCTACTTTATTGTATTAGTTTATTATATAAGTTAGAATTAACTGTATTCGTAGTTCTTCCTTCTTCTTTTGCCATATCCGCCCCTTAACTGGAGCATATGGACACCACGCGGCACCTCCAAGAATCCCAGTCGCTCGCCAGTCTTCTTGCTTTGTTCCAGGTCAAACCAGCATCCCGTAGCTCCGCCGTATACACTATTGTATTTAGCGGCCTTCCAGGACGCCGGAAGTTCTCTTCTGGCATCCGCAGCACGTGGCCGAGCCAGGTCCAACGTCGCCTCTTCACTTTCAGCGTGATGAGAGGCTGCTTGGTGCGTTCTCTTATCTCCTCGTTGCTCCTAAAGTCATACCACCGCACACCCAGTATTCGTCGCAAACATCTGTTTTCGAAGCTCAGTATACGGTTGCTCTGAGCCTTCGTAAGGTGCCATGATTCGCTACCGTAAAGCAGCACCGTCAGAATGCAAGCGTCGAATAGGCGGCATTTGGTTTTGACCAAGTAAAATCGTGAGTCCCAGAAATTCCGCATCGAGTTGAATATTGCTCCAGCCATTCCCATTCGGATAGCGAGCTCTTTCTGCAAAATGCCATCTCCCGTGATGTGTACCCCCAGGTAATTGAAGCTGTCGACGCTCTCGATGTTTTGTCCGTCGCTAATCAGAGGGAAATCTGGATCAGGACAGGTGCTATTACACAAGACATTGGTTTTCTTCGCGTTGATTTTCAAACCAACGCGAGAGGAGTTGTTATGCAACCTGTCGATTGTCTCTTGAATGCCCTCGATTGAGTTGTCGAATAGGACAGCGTCATCGTAGTTATTCGTAGTTAGTCGTAGGTTATTCGTAGGTATTCGTAGTTAGTGAGTATTTACCATTGGTGAGAACGCGTGTGCCTGAAGATCCCAAAGACGAAACCCGGGTCGCAAAAAACGACTCAAATGGATTTGTATAAAACTTAAATCCATTAGAACTTACAATTTTTAAATATCATTACAAAATAAACAGAAAATTACGCAAAACAGATTTAACAAAATATGTAAAACAACCCGTAAAAATTGTGTTACAAATGAAAATGGTCACACTTTTATCTTTTAAGATATTTCATTCCATATTCTTTATTTATGCGAAGGATTTTACAGTCGATGGATAATTGTGGGGTAAGCATTATTGTCTAAAACTTGCAAGGATAGGTGATTGGAGAATACTGCCGACACCCAGATAAAGATCCAAACTGTTCGAGTTGGTTACAAGCAGGACACACAGATTTAAAGGGAACTGAAATACTTAACGGGCTTGGAGTAACAGACAACCGAGCTTGAGTGTGGAAGAATGTGGAATAAACTTAAACCCGTGTCAATAAAACGTTATTCTAAGCTTGTCCTTCGTTCTGACAACTGCTCTCGGTTTATGCACTGACGCTCATTCAAGATTATTTGTGTATTTGAAGGTTGCAACATACACTATTGCACGTCTATAATGTGTGGTTCATTTTCGCAGAACACTCACGCATTCAAAACCCTGCTTCAAAATGTAGTGTATTGGGCAGGGAACACACAATTAATGGGAACTGGCTAACCCTACTGGGTGTGGTATAACAGGCTAAATATCTCGAGTGTGGAAAAATATGGGATGCATTTAAACACGTGTTAAAGATATGCTATTTTTAAATAGTTAATAATCTATTTTAGTTTATCACATTAATGTAACGTACTTTCAATCTTTGGAAACAGTCCACGTGGTTTTTTCTACTTGGCTTTTATGGAGGTCAAGCTATAAACTACCCTGTTTCATAACTTTGGTCCATGGCGATGGCTTTTACATATTTATATTATATAGATGACACAACCGATCTATGCGAGGAAAGACTGTGCGACTTGGAGTATGCAGATAACGCAGTCGTGTTTGACTCGACGATTGAAAGGTTGGAAGTAACCGTGAACAGGCTCGCCGCAAACTCGAAACGTGTGGGTCTTCATCTGAATGCGGCTAAGACCAAATCCATGTGCAGTGCTGCATGCATCGACGCCGACATTCCTCTGCGGGTTTCCGGTCTGCCGTCGAGCTGGTGTCCAGGTTCAAATACTTGGGTGCCACGGTTGCCGATGATGGTGATATTTCTAGTGAGCTTGGAATCCGCATGGGTGTGGCGGGCTCTGCGTTCAACCAACTTGGAGTCGCATGGAGGTCAAGGCTGTATTCTGTGAGGAACAAATGTCGTTTGACCGAGGGAAGTGGCGCCAACTTGTGCTTGCCCTATGCTCCATTGTTGGGACGTGACAGGGTGGAAGAAGAAGAAGAAGAATCTATTCTGTGGTATTGGGGTATAGCCTATCTAAACTTTATTTATTAATCTGCTCAGTGGTGGCGAGCCAGTTTACTACAGTAACGTCTAACTATTAAATCATCGAGTCAAGATATTTAAACGACTTAACCATCTTTCGCATTATCAAATCCATTATGACGATCGATAGAATTACCACAAGTACTTAGGTCTTAGATAAACTCTTAACTGATGTGAAGTAACGAAGTATTGGTTGAAAGTATCAATACTTTTTTGACTTCCCTACCCGTTAAGAGGCTTTTCGTGATATCCGTCAAATGAAAACAGTGCCGGCAAACTCTATAGAAAACTAGGTTATCGTTTAATCAGTAGTTTTCTTTTCTTGCAAATACTCGTAAGTATTTGTTTATACGATAATAGATAATTATTTTATAGCGTGTATGAGAGTTGGTAGACGCTGCTTCGAATATAATAATAACATTGTTAGTTTAACGATAAAGAAAATATTTTTATAAAAATACTATTAAAATTAGCTATAACCAGGGGACACAGAATCAGTGTTGCCACTTTAGTTTTCTTGCCAGATCTAGCATTTTCCGATACTGCAAACAGCTTAAACTTATCACAATAAAAAGAGAAAATTACACCATATTTGCTTGAAAATCAACATGCTAGTCTCGCGTAGGTACTTTATATCATAATAAGAAAAATTGCCGGGTGGTAGTGACACCTGTCAACATTCTTGTCGATCAGCGTTCAGTGTGTTCAATTCGCAGGCAGATATAGAGTAGTGCGCCTGTTTGCCTTACAGGCAGATAAATCAAGGTAGATATGTATTACATCTTATAATTAATGGACTAAAATGTTACTTACATGTAAAATGACGTCAAAATTTCTTACCTGCATAATTTTAAATTTTATGACCTATTATAAAACTAGTTGTAAAACGCTAGTTTTTTTCGATTTTCGTTCTTCTAAAAACGATGTTTATAATAATTGTGACAATTTTTTTTGAAATGCTAGTTTCTAGACACTTTTTTAATTTTGAAAAAGTCTAGCATTTTATTCTGCCATTAGTTTATTTTCTTATCTTATTTGGTATATTTTTGTGAATGGATAGTTGACAATATTGCACAGCAATATTTTATTCAGTGGCTATAAAAATTGATTATATTTTAGAAGAAAAAGGGTAGTAGGTAAGTAAGAGTACAAGTACTTTTGAAAATTGAATTTAAACCAGTTTTGATAATGTCACCTTTTAAAACCTGTCTTTCGGAGCTTTGTGAGTGGTTAGGTGTCTTCCATCCTTGAGAGATACCCTGCCAATAGCTTCATTAATGTAAAATGCATATTATGGTTCACACCCACCACACTAATTGATAATATTGTATGGTGCCGTTAGAAAATATTTACACAAGAACGGTGCTGCGAGACGAAAAAGTTTGAAAACCACTGAATTAACTGTTTTTTTAAAGACGTCGTGAAAAAATATTTATACACTGAGGGCACCATGAAACGATAAAGTTAGAAAACTACTGCAGTAGGTATACCATGTAATTATTAATTTTCTATCTCAAACATTACTAATATTATTTGTATTCTATTTATATAAAAAATTACAAGATAAAAAGAACTTTTTATATACAACGTTTTTAAATTTTCTGTTGAATTATTATGCTCAATATGCTCAAACTTGTACTTGATATGAAGTACTTAAATAAAAAACAAACAAACAAAAAAATATAGAATACTGAAATGTCATTTTCACATTTCATTTTGATTTCCATAGTAACGCACGTAATAATAATTTAGTTGCTAGGACCACCCCCTTAGCAACCAATAATAGTATTTTACTTTTTACGGATTTTTCTGGAATATCTTTCCATACAAAACAGAATTAACTGAAAATTAATTCAATTCTGCTTAAAGATGGCTAAAAGTATTAAAAGAATGCATTGGCATCGTGTTCTGATATACGAGGGTGGGTCAATAAGTCCTTAGAAAAGCCGACAAGTGGCGCGACTAGTACTGTAAGCGGTTTGTTTTCATGCAGCGGCACTACCGATTCAGTATGCTGCGAAGTTTCAATCAGATTGGTCGGGTTGTTGTGTGTTTCTCGTACATTTAAAAAAAAAATTTGCTTGTGGAAAATGGAAAAATGGAAAATGGAGAAAATTGAGTTTAGAGCTGTTATTAAACATTTTAATATAAAAGGGTTAACAGCAAAGGAAATAAAAAATGAGTTGAATTTAGTTCACGGCATATCTGCTCCTTCACTTGCAACTATTTATAACTGGTTAAATGAATTTAAACGTGGTCGTACATCAACAAAGGATGAACCACGCTCAGGACGTCCTGTAGAGGTGACTACACCAGAAATGATCAATAAAATCCACGATATGGTGTTAAGTGACCGAAGATTAAAGTTGAGTGAGATAATTGAGGTTACAGGGATCTCAAAAGGTAGCGTCATTTCTATTTTACATGACAAATTGGGCATGAAAAATATTTCTGCAAGATGGGTGCCGCGTTTGCTCACAGTCGACAATAAACGCAATAGGGTGGTGGCCTCTAAAGCCCTGTTGTCGCTCATGCAACGCAATCCGGATGAATTTTTTCGTCGCTTTGTGACTGTAGATGAAACATGGATACACCACTATACTCCCGAGACGAAAGAACAGTCAAAGCAGTGGATTGCGAAGACAAACCATGTCCAAAGAAGGCGAAAACCGTAAAATCAGCTGGTAAGGTTATGGCTACTGTATTTTGGGATACACGTGAAATTATTTTCGTTGACTATTTGGAAAAAGGAAAAACAATAACAGGGGATTATTATGCATCTTTATTGGACCAGCTAAAAAACGAAATTGAAGAAAAATGGCCTCATTTAAACAGGGAAAAAATCCTCTTTCATCAGAACAATGCCCGTGTTCACACATGTTAACGATCAATGGCTAAAATTGAAGAATTGAAGTTTGAATTGGTCGACCACCCAGCGTATTTGCCAGATTTAGCCCCCAGTGACTTTTTCCTTTTCCCAAACTTAAAAAAATGGCTAAGTGGACAAGGTTTTTTTTCAAATGAAGAAGTCATCGATCGGACAAATGCTTATTTTGAGGACCTTCCGAAAACTTATTTTTCTGACGGTTTAAAAAAAATTGAGAAACGTCTAACCAAGTGTATTGAGCTCCAAGGAGATTATGTTGAGAAATAAAAAAAAAATACAAAAATAAAAACTGTTTTAATGCTTTTTTCTAAGGAATTATTGACCCACCCTCGTATTATAAATGTTTAAAATGTCTAGCTAGTCGGAAAGTTAGTTAAACATCGATTACAAGATTGGTACTGGACAAAAAACCACCGGACAAATAAGAATACGAGCTAATAAAAATGTTGTAAAAAACGATGTAATAAACACATTCATTATCACTACTTTGACAAGCATCGGTAATGTTTATTTAAAATTTTATAGGTATTTAAAATGCTAATTTAGTGCAAACTTGATATGAATTCAGAACAGTGACATGAAAGTCAAATTTTGGCGCCGCCAAAAGAATTCGTGCAGATATTTTGATAAGCCACGTTTCTTCATGAATATCAAATTTAATATGTACTTGGTTCGTCACTAATTCTGAACACTTAGTTCCTTTTAATTCTTTTACTAACTCTATTAACCTACATGTAATATACGAATGTAAATATATTAATTAGGGTCAGCTTTTCCCAATAGTTTACATATACTTAACGGTGGCCATGCAATAATCATGAAACCATCCCCATTCATTCACGGTGACTAAATCAACTGTGGGGAAATACAGGATATAATAATATGTATACCTTCATTTTTGTGTTATTGATTTTAAATAAATTCATAACAAACTGCAAATAATAGTATTTTTAATAGTAAAATGAAACTCTGGTACGCTAATAAAATGCTTGATCGGGAAACAATAGTAACAATTACTCGTTGCAGAGCCGATCACTATGATAGTGCAGTATCCCTAGCTCATTTAGGTATAACAAATGATACCAAATATGTCAATTCGGAAGAATATATTATTAAAAATATAAATCACGTTTTTTTTACATTGTCCGCTTTTTGATGGTCAAAGACAAAGGCTCAATCTGACGTCAAAATTATCAATTATCACATAATCTTGAGATGTTTATAGCTCAGCCAAACATTGAAAACGAACATTTTTTGTGTATCCATTTTTGAATATAATCTGTAAATATACATTATAATACTTCATGGGTGAAGCTAACATATATAATACTATGTACCTAACCATTATGAATAATATATCTTTTCTTAAATGTAATAAATAAAATGAAACATATAATCTTGTATAAATGGGATGTAATAACAATATATAGCTAAATAAGCCGCAACTGAAACTTCTTAGTTTAATAATAAATAAATATTTAAAATTATTGATATATTTCATTATTTTCGTGCTGGGACAAATATTCATTGGAACGCTATTTTACGTCAATATAGACTTCTTTAATAATGTTTTTGTAATTGTATTAGGACAATTATTGCAAATAAACATATGGAAAATTAAAAAATGATTCAGGCTATAGCGTCGACGCCCATGCTTTCTAGAGCAGGGTTTCTCAAACTTTTACTGTAGTGGAACACTTCGCAAACCCGGAAATTTTAACACTTTGTTTATTTTGTAGGCTATTTATTAGCGCAGCTAACCATTCTGCCAGTTTTGGCAACTGTCGTTAAACTCACAAGACTTGTCAGCCGATCAGTTAAAAACAATATACTCCCATCTTTTTCATGCGCACAGTGTGAGAAAAGATGGTCCTTCGTTTGTACCTAGATCATGGCCCCCACATCCCGAAGCGGGCCTTCTACTTATCGCTATGGTTAAAGGAAAGGCAATATGACGATCTACAGTTGCATATTCCAAATGGTGTTCTAGGTATAATTAAGGGTAATTTTAGCGATTTTTTGTATTTTTAATACACCTACTTTTATGTTGATATGCACAATTATGGACATGTCAAATATCGATAATAATTAAAAATTGTAAGCATGGCAAAACCACATATTATTAAATGTTAGTATGCTTGAAGTGAACTACTATTAGTGTATGTTTGTGATGTGTGTTTATTTCACTTTGCTGGTCGATCTCTCACGCCCCCCCTCGTAAGCCCAGGCCCCCAGGCCAGAGGCCTGTCAGCCACCCCCCTTGTGGGAGCCATGACCTATTTAGATACTTGACGTCATAAACAATAGTGGAGATTGATCATCACTCGCCTTTCTGGCGACACTGGTGAACATAGTTTGGGAAACCCTGTTCTAGAGCATCATATTTGGAAAAGCCGAAAATGTAAGGGGATTGTAATTCAATTATACAATAATTATTAATATCGGAGTGAATAAAAAAATAAAATATGTACCCCTATCAATAGTTAAATATTATTAAGTACCTACGATATACTCGATAGAATAAAAATAGACGATTATCGATTTTATTTCTTCGATATTTCAACGCACACTTTGGTATTTTGTTTGCATTGGATTATAAAATACTTTATGAATATTGAATAAATAAGGAAATATAATATTTATATAAACATAATAATATTCATGTTTTGAAGTAGGTATAATAATTAATTTTTATTATATTTATAAAATATTAAAATAAGATTGTTTCAGAATTTTGTGTTTTACTCGTACATACTCTTAACATAGGTACTTATCCGGAATTACCGATGTCACATCTTCCAAAAAATTCAGCGGATCTGCGAATCTCTTATTTGAAATTAACTAGTTCTCAGCATTGTATATTATGACGGCATTAAAGACAATACTTCTTCTTATATGTAAATTTATTTAAACTGCATTTTTTAAAAGTATTATTCGAATCATTAGAACAGAACAAGCCTAACTGATTTTTTGACATTTTACAGGAGAGCACTTAAATTTTTTTTTGTCATTAATTTGAAAACTGTAAACATAAGAATATTGATTTAATATTAGTAATGTGAAAAAAAAAACATTAAAAAGTTATATTCTGTTACATATTGCATCAGATAATGTCAGATTAATTTTCAGAGGTTAATTTTGTTCCAAAAAGATTGAAGCCAAGCTTGGAACGATCTAAGCTGATAAACTTTTTTATGTTTATAATTCAGATATGCTTGTTCTGACTTCATATAAAGAATCGAAAAAGATTATTTTTAGTACAATAAAAGTATTTTAACAAAAAAAATCAATTAGGTTTGTTCTGTTTCAAGGGGACGTAATTGATTCGATTGTTAAGTTTAGATTTTGAAAATTTGAAAGTTGATAAATAATTATACCGAATATCAATGTTTCACTATCAGATATAAATATTTCAAATAAAGGAATCATGTATCCTTCAAATACACGTACATTTAAAAGGGGTAAGTAATTGACCATTAAATAAAATAACACATTAAAAGAGAAAGTCAATAACTTCCGTTAAATAATTTTAGCTTCCTTTTTCAGCCATCCTCAATCCGTTTTAGGTCAGAAATGTTTTGTCACCACGTTGTTCGCCATAATTTTGAATGGGGCCGAAGAATTATTTCAGTGTCACGACCTGCCTACTAGACACGCCATAAGTGTGCAATGTTGACTATGCCTATGATCAGAACCGGATTCAGAGTATCCGATGCCTACATTTGAACAGGTAAATTATTTTTATGGATGTCAAATGAAGTGCTCAATAAAAGATTAATTGTGAATTTACGCGTTTATTCTAGATTTGATGCTATATATACAATTAAGGCATGTCGTACCTTTCTTTAAGGCAGAAAATTCACGGGAAATAGCGAGGCAAGGTGTGAATATGGGGTCTTTACGAGGTATTGATACAGAAAAGATTTTTGATAAATTTATAGTTTAAAGGTTATTTATATTTAAAATTTTTGAAAAACATCGATTTTTGTAAAAAAAATTTATATCATAATATGGTATATTTAAAAAGAATGTAATTGTGAGGTTCTACCAAATTTAACGGGTTTTTTTTTATCTAACACTGAATTTAAGCATTTTTTCTAATATATCATTGTTTTTTTATTGAAATCACAATATAATGTTGAACACAATAAGCACGAATATATTATTTACTCCAGACACCATCTGTTATTCATGTTAGTAATACTATTAGCTTGATTTAAATTTACATCATATAATGTGGTAGCCATTTCTTGGCGGAATTCAAAATACCTACCTCAATACTAATACCGTAGTTATTATAAATTACTAGCAATAAAGACTCTTGGGTCTTTAGTATAGTTGTTTGTGAGAGCTTGCCCGATAAGCGAAAGATGTGTGTTCAAATGCTACTAGGTCCAAAAGTTTCCAGAATTTTCAAAAACGTATGTAAGTATACTGTCCGACAAGAAGATCTTGGCAATAACTGGAAATCGAAGTCGAAGTGCGGTTAAAAACATGAGGGGGTCATTAGTTCACAGTTTTAACACGTTGACAAGAAGATCTTGTTCGGCAGTAGTTATGTCGCAAAACTTTACAAAATTACACAGGTATTAAATTTACCTGTATTTGACAGTAAAACAGTAAGATTACATCGAAGATATTAGTTTATAATTTACATAGATCATGTATACGATAAATTCTATAATATTCTAACTAACTACATACTATTAATTTAAAGTGGTGAAATTATTATATGTAGTATAAATGGTACTTTCACAGTGGTTACTGGTTATCTATAACCAGTAATGAATCAGGAATTAAGTGTGTTAGTTTGCCACTGGTGAACTGACAACCGGGTAAAGTATGGCCAAGAAACTATTAAGACTAATCGAAATCAGTCAATTAATTAAACCATTTTTTTCCAACGAATAATTCACAAGATTTAAGAATGTAACATTCTTACATTCAATGAACATATATGCATGTAAAATCTATTGAGTTATTTTCATACCAATTTATCATTTGCAGTTCGAGGAAACTTATAGTGTAAATTTAATTGTTTTACAAAACAGCACATTTGTGGTCTTTGGTGAATTTATGACGAATGTAAAATTGGAAATTTAAAGATAATATGTAGGTCATGACCTCCACGCTCTTAGGTGAACCTCCAGGTCAGAATATTTGGCAGCCCCCTATATCTATCGACAAGGTTAAGGGCAGTGTGATGCTCTACAGTAGTGTTTCCAAAATTCTACACGTGAATTATCATTTAAGTATATCAATCATCATGTCATAGTAAATTTCATTGTATAACTAACTAAAAATAATATCTTAAACTAGTCTAGGATGTGTTTTTACCGAGCCGCCACGCTGGGCCCCCCTCTAAGCCTGATGTAAGCATACGGTTCGGCTAAGTATTATAAGCTTTTTTTCAAATCAAAACTATTGATATAATCACAGTATTTTACAGCACCATTATTATTTTTTTCATACATTAGAGAGAAAAATAAAGGTTCACACACTCAAAATATATATTTTTTTTACTTTGATCAAATACCTCTTCTACCTCTTGGAAATAATACCATGCTGTCTGTCCATTATAAAAAATACTCTACATAGATGGAGTCTTTATATCTAAAAGATAAGCTAATAATTCTATTAATGTGGTGCTAAAGAATTTTATTTGATAATACAGATTCATTCGTAGAAAAGTTCACATTTCTTTTGATATCTGATATTTATACCAAAATATTAAAAACAATTACGTTAAATCGCCAATAATTTTATGTATGAAATACATGAATTAATGTTGGATTTACTATAATTCTGCTTCCTTTTTATTAATCCAAATTTGATGCAATACCTATATCACGTGTTCACGCCATAATGATATATTCTTTTTGGGACGCACTGTGCAGACACAGATACTCATGTGCAAGGGACGATGCGTGATTCGCATGCATTATTTTAACCCTTTTCGCCTGAGAGTTTTAAAAATAAATATTTTTTTAAATAATGTACTGGAAAATAACATGAACCTAAAAAAGATTAACAATTTTTGTTAAACAACGTAGCGGGTAACTTTC
Organism: Rhyacophila brunnea; assembly: GCF_057557595.1. NCBI lineage: Eukaryota > Metazoa > Arthropoda > Insecta > Trichoptera > Rhyacophilidae > Rhyacophila > Rhyacophila brunnea. The sequence goes on along the minus strand of NW_028232763.1, from coordinate 5,341,410 downwards.
CCCCTAAATAATATATAATTGAATAATATAATGATCCCTGTGGAGGCCCATATTATGTTCCGTTTAGGCGCGAACATGGTAATCTACTCTACTTTTACTTTAATATCAAAAAACTATAACGAAAAATTACAAGATATTAATTAAATCATATAAACTTGACAAATTGTATGTATTAATAAATACTTTTTTTCTATTTGATAGAAATACTGAATAAATATAGAATACTGAAATGTCATTTTGACATTTAATATTGATTTTAAAAGTAACGCACGTATATATTAATACTAGGATCACCCCGTTAGCAACCAATAATAGTATTTTACTTTTTACGGATTTCTTCCAAAACAACTTTTCATACAAAACAGAATTAGCTGAAAATGAATTCAATTCTACTTTGAATGCATTGAATGCATTGACATCGTGTTCTGATATATTCTAAAAGTTTCAAATGTCCAGCTAGTCAGGAAGTTAGTTAAAAATCGATTGCAAGATTTGTACTGGATAAACAAACACCGGACAAACAAGAATACGAGCTAAGAAAAACGTGGTAAAATACAAATGCAAATAAGTGACGTACAACCATTGATATACTACTGGATGAATCATATGCTTCTTAAAATGACGCCCAATTTTCAGCGACTCGGCCTTTGTTAAAACTTACTGAGTAAGCCCAACTAGCTTGCATCTTACTCTAACTAATAGTCAGCGCATGACGACTTGCTCTATCTGCTTTGCGTTGCAGCCACCCTTAGGTTCACTATTCCAAGAACGCAAATTTAGTTTTACAGCCAGGGCAATACGGGTGAAATTCGGGAATCCATGTTATCGGTCTTAACGCATTATACTTACAAGGAAATATTATAAGACGATATTCGTAATATCTTTTGTGGTACACTTTTAAAATGACACTTGTATGGGAACTGCTCATCTAGTAGTATATCAATGCGTACAACATACAAGTACAACATATATCGGCGAAAGGATAATATTACTTATATGAAGTTATCTGTGAAATGATCGCACGGAAACATTATGTCATGCGTGTGTTCGAGTAAACCGTTTTACGCTATGTAATGTATCGTATTTTAGTAGGAAAGTTATTGTATTTAACTAGACGAGTCGTATTTAAGTCTAAAATTAAGAATTTTCAGGAAATTTGTAAGCTTAGCCTGAACAATTTTTAGACATTGTAGGATAGCTGTATATGTCATCTTACATGAAATATTTTGATGATCACATAAAATATATCAAAACCAAAAAGGATTATTGTAAACATTGCATTTTAAAACTGAGAATAAAGTCATAATTTAGTACATGAGATGTCTGTGGTACCTACATGAAATTATATATTAAAATTAATTGTTATTCAGTATTAAATATTTTCATAAAAATATGTACTTATTCGGTAAACTTTCTATTTGAGTTAGCAAATGATATTTTTGTTTTCTGCATTTACTACGACATAATGTGTATTTTATGATAGTTTCTTTAATATTTTTTTTTATCCCAGGGTCCATTCTTTACCAGAAAATTAAAAATATAATTTATCAATTAATATGTCCTTATGATGGTCAAAGACGAAGAACTTCTTGGAAATTTAAGAAGTCAAAAATGGTAATTACTACTCAGCCAAATATCAAGACATTTTTGTGTATCCAAATGTTTATGAAATACATGTAATAACAGTGACAACTAAATAAACCTCACCAGAAATGTTGTAGTTTAATAAAAAAAAATCAATAGATATTGTGCATTGGTTCCAAAAGTGTTAACATCGTGAGACCTTGATTAGTGTGAGGCGGAATGAAAATATCGTCACGGGTAAGTTTGAACATCTTTTTTTTGAAGTCGTCATGAATTTTATAGATGTCTATACACGCATGTTCACAGGTTCAATTGTCGATGAAAAAGGACACATAATAGAAATCATATTTAAAAATGAGGAAGGCTACTAAAGTAATCGTTTTATAAAAAAATTGAAAGCATATTAATAATTAAAAATAACATGTCATTATTTCATCTAGAATAAGCAATAGGTAAAAATAATTAATCACATTATAATAAAAAAATACATAATTTTCAATGTTATTGAAAATACACTATAAATTATGTGATTTAATCGAAACGAGTTTAAGTGATATTATATACTTTAAATAATGAGTTTTCACATACAAAACGTAGTATATATTATTTTTTATGAGTGATACAGGTTTAAACCTGTTACTTAAGTATGTCAAACTTAAATGCTAACACCATCAGAATCAGCTAGGGCTAAGTTTATGTAGAACCGCAAATTTTTTTTAAATGTTCATGGAAACGTAGATTTATTTCAAAATGTAGGTACCTACAGTATAAAGACAGAAGAAAACCAACTATCCAATTAATGTTTTTTTCCTGATACTCGACATCTCTTCTCTGCTACTATTTTTCTTACTTCGAAGGAAACCTGATTCACAGTGATTACTTTCAATTATAATTGTAAATTGTACAAATTAAGTTACAATTTTTTTTGGGCCGCATTTGAATTGTTTGTGTAACTAAAATGATATATTATATATTATCTTGGTCTGTGAAAAAATATTTTTGAAAAAAAGAAAGACACCCCGCAGGAATCGAACCTTCATTTCTCGGGTTTCGCACCCACGCGCATAGACCACTATGCTAAAGGTACCATACTTAATTACGACAAATTTTAACTAATGGCTCTTATAATACTCTCTGAAGCGTTTTCTAAATTGAGCTACTATTGGCTATCGGCTTTTGTATTTCAAATCATAGTAGGTATTACTTTAATTACTAGCCGACGTCACGGATCACTCCAAGATATTTTAGTGTTGTAGCTTCCTTGAACTTGCTAATATTTTTTAATTAATTTTAATTAAATGTTTTTTAAACGCTTCAGAGAGTAGGTATTATGTGTTTAGTTGTAAAGTGTTTTCAAAAATTATGTATGTTCAATTGTTAGAATTGTACATTTTTAAATCTTGTGAATTATTCGTTGATGAAATAAAGTAATTAATTAAATATTGAATTACATTTGAATGCAGAAAACAATAAATAAAGAGGAAATAGGACTCAAAAATATGTAATATAAAATATCAAAAAAGCACAACTCATCGCAAATAAAAAATACTTGTCAAGAAACATGTATCCTGCCTCTGTGGTCTAATTAAAAAAAAAGTTTCATTGTCTTCATGATTTAGAAATGCATATCACCTGACAGATAACGGCTTTAAATCAGACAGTGTCCTTGCAGAAAGGATCATTTCAATTTTGACGGTCGATGAAGGCTGATTGCTTTTGCAACAAGTAGCAGCCTTTGAAACTACCTACCATAAACAATTATTATTAATTACTTATTGTTTATTATAAAGTGTTGATAATATTATCAAGATGGCTTTTCGTGCGTTTGGAAAGTTCTTAGTTATGTTTTTGATTCTTGCCGTTGTGTCCGTAAAAGAGGGACAGTGTGATGAAGTTCAAATTAAGGATACCCAAGAAACTGGTGAGTTTATTTGAAAAAATAATTCTCAAATCTTGTGAATATTCGTTGATTAAAAGAAATGGTTTATTTAATGATTAGCAAGTGCAAGTACGTTTAACTAAAAATTTGGAGAGATCCGTACGTCGGTTAGTAATAATAGCAATTAATGATATATTAATTTAAAATACAAAATCTGATAGTCAACATTAACCCAATTTGATAAGCATATGATGTAAGACCTACTAGTTAAATTCGTTGTAATTAATTAGGATGCCCGTTGTTTCATTGGTTAAAGCATATTGGAGCAAATATAGTGGTTATAGGTTCAAGACCTCGTCAAGTGTCGTATTTTTTCAAAAAAGATTTTGTAGTAGGTATATATCTGAGGTGTTTTCAAATCATGTAACCTAAAATCTACCAAAAGTTGGTAAGTTGATTTAGAGTTAACAGCGGATTATGTGTCTAAATATAAATATGTATTCTAGAAAAAAATCAAGGTCATCTGATATATAGAACATGCATATAAAGCACAAAAAAATTGTGGTATGCCTGATTTTAGAGGGCAAATATAATATAATGTGAGTTTTCAGTAAACAAAAACAAGTCTTTTTTAGTTTACATTTTTAATAAGTTGTGTTTAGGGAGGTGGCAACAATAGAGTTTTCAGATAAATTGAGATATCAATACTTTTTGGTATATCTCCAATTGATTGAGAATTATGGTTACAGCAGAATGTAGTACCTACTGGTGCATTGTTAAGTGTTTGACCATTCTCATTTATATTGTGTGTGTGTGGTGAATTCCGTTTTAAAATTCAACTGTTAGAATTGGTTCTATGAGGCGAATAGTTAGTCAATATTGTTCTATTGTAGTTTGTCAAGTGAAAAACAATAAATATATATTATTATCTGATATTATGCAGAATATTTATTATAAAAAATGTTTTACAAAAACAGTTTAATTCAATGCTGGCATAAATCACAGCAAATCAGAAATAATGCAACCATTTAGACCGGTATTCCATAAAACACGTACAAGTATACTTGTAGTGTACGTATAAAAATATTGTAATACTGGCATTTGAAATATTTTATTAACTTACTGGTATATATTTTAGGACAGTTTATGTAGTTTTAGGACTTTATATTTAATATATAATACAGTTATTAATTTAATTTAATAAAACGCAAAATTAAAATTTTTTTAAAGTTAATAATTTAGTATATTTAGTTAAGTGTCGTTCATGGTCTATTATAAAATATTAATACCCAATTTCATTCGTTTATATTTAATGGTTATTGAAAAAGTATTATCTGTGTCACCTTTTGAATTTGTTTTTATAAATGCCTGTTTTATAAAGATCATTCAGTTGAAAATGTCCCTCCGAACCCGGTCCAGATTTATTTAATAAAAGTGGAAAAAGTACTAAAAATGCGTTTTATTAAATTAAATTAATAACCCGATGGATTTCTACCATGAATTGACAGTTAACACAATAAAAGAAATATAATATAGTAACCGTATATTTTGGCATCTACGATAGACAGCAAAATGTGAAAACCTATTTGTATAATAATATACAATCAATATATGAAAAATCTCTTATAATATTTGGATTTAAATTACTTTATGTCATAAATAATATACGAAGTGTGTAATTTGAAACGCAACAGAAAAATTTCCTTACTAAAATATTAACATGTAGAACCTACTTAAAATTTTCTTAGTAAGTAACACTATAAAATAATAAAAATGAAATTCTCAGCAAAACGTACCTAATCTTAAATCAATAATTCACAATAAATTATTTTTAATTGTGAAAAAAGTGTTAAATGTTTTTCCTGCATTTTACGTTTGTGTAATTAAATATGCATCCTTAAAAGAACGACCCAGATATTATATATTATACTTGTTTAAAATAATTATATTTGATAAGTTTGTAGTTGCTTTAAATGCATTTAATGTATTCTTATTAAATTTAAAGGGAGAACTTTTGGCCATCATTTCCTGAAGAGAATGAGCTTCGCCATGATACCGCTAATGTTCAAGATGGGAATGATGACCACCTTGTTGATTACTCTCACCATCATGTCCACCAAGGGTCTGGCTATCGGAGTCATTCTGCTAATTCTAGGAATCAGTCAGGTAAGGTATCATGAAATAATATGTATATTTTAATAATTTTATCATTAACTGCAATCTGAAATACTAGTACCTACTTACGGTTCAATCCAACAACACACATCAAACAACATTGTGATTCTATGGAAAATTTCTAGTTAAATTTCTGTGAAGATTTTTTTTATTTCTATAACCCAAGGGAAACAAAAATAATAGCAAGAATCGTCTGTTTTTGTAGACTTTTCTACAGTCTCATAATAATATAGGTACCTACCTATTTGGTTTATTTTATTCATTTCGATATTAGATCGTATACAATACTTTATTATAATTTATTATATAACTTTATTAGATTTATCCCGTTTTCATTAGTGCCACTTGTTGTTCGGGTATTGATATATTCCAGTTGCGTGATCGTAAGTTTAGGTAGACGCTATTTTGTAAATTCTTAAAATAGGGTCTCCTTAGCAAACTCGATGTACTTCTTTGAACTTTTATAGATGTATAATAGTATTTTCACTTTTTTTGTATGTTTATATTATGTTCTCTTTTTATATTTCCATTTTTAACGTTTTTATTACTTTGTTCTTTATAATAATGTTTCATGCCATGTTGTGAATGTCTTAAACTTATAATTTGTAATGTCCAAAATATAAAAAAAATTGAATTGAATTGAAGCAGAGACACCGGATGTCTTCTTTCAACAATCTTCAACATCTTTTTTCAACAATTTGAATATAATTGTAATAGTAAAATTACAAAAACAAGATTTTAAACTCTATGCTTGCACTAAAAAAAACGGTGTGTGTACTTATGTACGCGCGTTAGAAGTTATACTTCTTTGGCGTAACAAAACAAAAACAAAACTTGTGATAACCTAGATTCTTCGACTAGCTCTTAATTATCTTGTTAAATTACACACACAAGAAAAAAGACCGCTTATTGGATTATTTCTATACATTTTAACTTATATTACTAAATTATATAATTATTGATCGTTCTTTTTATTTTTAAAGTAACAACTGTCAATATGATGTTTAATAGTTTGTTTACGTAAGGAATTGCAAATGGTCGACAATAATAAATTCGTTTCCTAGGCAACGGAACAATTCTTCGTAAATATAATAATAAATTCGCTGCCTAGGTAATGGAACAATTCAAAACTATAATATTATACTGTACAATCGTCACGATTGCATTATCCTACTGTGACGTAAAGGCAGTGCGTTCGACTGATAACCGAACAATCGTGGTTCGAATCCAATCGAGTGCGATTTTTTTCGTGTGAAAAAATAAATTATGTGTTACATGTCACACGCCAAAAATACTCTGATTTTCCAAAAGCGCCTAAAGAAGTATAATTTCAAAAAAGAATGGATTTCATGAATTTTTCGCATCACGAAAGTAATAAAAGGATCATTTTTAATTTAGCATATGTAAATGTGATCTTTAAAACACCATAATATTATTATATCGAGCATTTGCCACGCTACCTACAAGTGTATATTGTTTTACGTTTATAGGTAATCGCTCGCGGATACGGATACGTCCCTCAATTGGCACAACCCGCTCCGATCGTAGCGGCGCCTCAACCCGCTGTATATCCTGTTGTCTACTCCAGAGCGGAAGTTCCGGTTCCAGCCGTCACGCCTGTGATTCACAAGATAGTCCACACCGCGCACGCGCACGCGCACCCGTATCAAGCCCAAGCCCAAGCCGCGCATGTCTACCAACCATATGGAAACGGATGGGATCGTACAGCGACAGTGACAACTGGTTACAACCACAGTCCGTACGGCAGAGAAGGAACTGATTCCATGGAAGAGTATGAGCCGGAGACAAACAAATAGCCAAATAATAGATATTATTGATTAATAAATGCAGAGGTTAAATAATGATTTAAGTAGAAACATACTACTTATCGGTTGATTTCAGTATATTTGAACTGTTCAAAGATTCTGTATTATTTCAAATTATATCATCATACCATCATCATTGACATTTGTACCTAAAATACCTCAAAATTTCGGAAAAAAGTTCTATTTTACCATGTTACCATGTTTTTATTAGCTCATATTCTTGTTTGTCCCGTACAGATTTTTTCTTGTTTGTCCAAGATTTTTAACAAACTTCCCGACGAGCTAACTTAACTTTTAAAATATATCAGAACACGACGACAATACATTCTTTTAATACTTTTGGCCATCTTTAAGCAGAATTGAATTCATTTTCAGTCAATTCTGTTTTGTATGTTTCGGAAAAATTCGTTAATAGTAATATTTACTACTCACTATTATTGGTTGCTAAGTGGGTCCTAGCAACTTAATTATTAATATATACGTGCGTTACTATGAAAATCAATATGAAATGTCAAAATGACATTTCTGTATTCTATAATATTTATTCAGTACCTATTTCTATCAAGTACATTAAAAAGTTTTTATTAATACATAGAATTTGTCAAGTTTATATGATTCAACAGAAAATTTAAGAACGTGGTATATAAAAGCTCTTTTTATCTTGTAATTATTATAATTTGCAAAAATTACAAAAAAAAATCGATAAAGCGATACATTCCGTTTATTGTTTTCTTTCTTTTGTGAATTGCCATGATGATTTCGTTCAATTTTCTTTCATACATGACCTGTTTTTATATAAATTGCTGGTGTCGCAATTGTAAAATGTTCATTTCAATAGTAAAAATATCAACCACACCAAAATTTCAATAATAAATAAACGGGACGACTCTTCAGATTACCTGTACTCTCTTTGATCCGTAAAAATGTCATTAGCAGTTACCATACTTATGCGTACATAAAATCATATTATCTTCACTGTCAATTTTCGTAAAACACAGTATTGTGTTGAAAATTAGAAAATGTTTAAAAATCTGTAGTCTCTTTTGGTGTAATAAATTAATTTAGCGTTTATCTGGGTTAGCTTTACTTCAAGTGATACTACGAGTATAATAACTATGCATAAAATAAATTAACTCTTATAATCATGAGGCTATTTTTACGTTTTACTCATGGATATTTTTTGTATTGCAATTAACCCAGGGTAATGTTAAATTGAACATTGAAAGAGATTAAAAATATATCAATAATAATTATAATATATAATATGTGTATAATCTCTATCAGAGGTTATTAGTTTTAATAATTTATTAACGTATTTATAACAATAAAATACATTACATACACATGGAAAGACTTTTAATTTGAGTGTAAGATATTTTGTACTTTATCCTTTCCGATTAACTTCCCCTACGCAAAGATTCAGTAAATGAAATTTTAATTAGATGTTCGCTGTCCAGGGGCGGCTCTACCTTAAGGGTTCATAGGGACCATCCCTACATCGTTATCATGTGGAGAATGCGTAAAAAACGTTCGATATTTTTATCATTGTCATAATATACCTGCTTAATTAAATGATTAAATGAATTATTTCATCAATCTAAACCCGTCGCAATTTTAGAGAGATACTTATTATTATTATACAAATAAAGAAAGCAATAATTTTAAATTATGTAATAACATAATAATGATTACGCGGTATTTAAAATTAAATACGCCCTATTTCACGGTGACACCTATGTACAATTCATTAAGAAAGCTATGGCATCAATTTTTCGATAATCGGGGTCACTCAGTCCCATCCTGTTGCTGCGGTACAAATCTCTTTCAACAAAGTATGTGAATGCATTAGCGTTATTATACGTATACTAGGGACCGAATAGAATGACCCTATAGGTGAGTAAAAACGCTCGTTGTATGTTGTCGTTCAAAACTGATGATGATAAATATATAATAATTATTATTATTAATTAAGTTTATATTTTTAAGCACTATTTTTAGATGATGTGATTAAGTAACGACTCAGGTAATCATATTATTTATTCAGAAAAATTACTCATTTCCTCATTAAAATTAAAATCATATTATTATAAAAGTAGCTTCGTACATAATGTAGCTATAAATAATAATATGAGAATATATGTAGTTATATACTTGTAAATATATTTGATAATTAACGACTAAACCCCACCACATAGAAAGTCGTCGAGCCGCCACTGTCACTGTCTATATTCAGGTCTAGATGAAGGAATCTATCTAGATAAAGGAATTTATCTTTGCTGTCTTCACTCTTCTCGGTCTTGGTTATCTCATTGATTCCTGTTTTTTTGGTCTTTTCGGTACCTTTGGATGTTAGTTGTCTATTTCCAATTCAAGGTACCTATTAACATGTCTAAAATACCCTATTTGATTGATTACTTAGTTATTTCTTTTCTATACCTTCTCGTTATGCCCAACATGTGTCTAGGTATGATAGCCATGATGTACTAGGTACTTTGAGTTTTTGAGCCTATTCTGAAATCTGGGTCCATGTTTCGGTAACATTTGGCAATTATTTAGAGATGATGGGAGGCATTCTTGAATATTTTATTAAAACGTTCGAACGCACCCCATTTTAGTATTTTGTTTTCCGGATAATTCCGTCAGAAATTTATCCATTCATATACATTTTCTGTCCAAGATTATATAACTTTTGATTTGTTACAGTTAGGTTACACAATATTATATTATTAACAACAAAAAAATTGTCATGGTCTACCACGACCAAATTATTTATACAGAAATTCTTCAATATATTATAACAAACACATATTACTATGTTTTATGTGATAACCAGAGATTATTTTTTTCCATGCTGTAAAAGTATTAGGTATTGAGGAAGCGGACAATACGTCAAATGACGCTGGATGCGGCGTCGAAGGCCTGGCAGCGAAAGTGGGATGCCTCCACCAAAGGCAATCACGCATATTTGTTCTTTCCGAATGTTCAATGGCAATTGGAGTCAACTTTTGACTGGCCACGGTAATTTGCAGCCAAAAAAATTGAGCTTGGATTTGTCACCCGATCAGAAAGTCCATGTGGCGGAGTACTACAATATGCAAGCCACATCCTCTAAGAATGTCAGAGAATGTGCTCAGAAAGGGAAGAGCTGCTCAAATCAGTGCAACTAGTTCATTGGGCCGCCAGATCGGTAAATTTTATTGCATTTTTAAAAAATGTGATGTCTTATTGCGGACGTGAAGATCTCTTTACATAGTTTTGTATGTCCGTATTTTTTAAGCTTTGTTTTTTATAGTACTTATATATTTTGATATTATCAGGCGTTAAAAAAACTCCTGATGCTTTACATCTAAAGGCGCGGAGTGTTGCGAAGGGAGGCGCGAAAAGTTCAACACAAATGTAGCCACGGGTTTGCAGTTTGCAAACGCATAGTTTATAAAGAGTCTGGGGCCCGGGCATAACAGACATCACAAATTTAATCCAATAGTTGAAAAAATTCGCCTGCGGCGCTACTTTGTTTCAAAACTGTTACATATTTTAAATATGTACTTAGTTGTGCATTGCAATTTGATGTGATACCTATATGATAATTGCTATAGGTACTTAAATGATAACTTCCGTGTATAATTTAGGAAACACTACTTTTGAACACCACACTGCCCTTAACCCCAACGATAGGTAGGTGGGCCCGCCAAATATTTTGGCCTGGGGGCCCATGATAAAATCCATTTGTCAATGAACGATGATGAATTTGGATTGAATACTATTGAAAAGAAAAAAATGATGGAATTATCATGCGATAATTCATTGAAACAAAAACCCTAGTTCAATTTTGATTGAATCGAAGTGAAGAAATAATATAATACTTTGTCAAGAAAAGCAATGCAAGTTGTAAGTTAAGTAGGTACTGCTATACCATTTGAAACATCATATTTTTATGCTAATCGGAATTTTCTGCATTAGCTGCAATGAAAACCAAATATCGATCCCGTTTAGTAGAAAAAGAGCACTTCGTGCTAAGAAAGAAGCACTTCCATCGCATGAAAAACAAATTAATTTAAAAATGAATATACTTACTGAAAGTACATTTTTGCTATTTAAAAAGGTGTATGTATTATTTAATAAAATAAAGGGGGGGGGAGGCGCGAAGGTTAGATTTTTTTAAAAGGGAGGCGTAGTAACATAAAGTTTGGAAACCACTGACGTAGAGCCTGGAGATGTGCGTCGTGGATTGGTTTGAAAGGTCTATGTTTGTATTTTTCTGTGGTGATAATTTAACACGATTAAAAGCTAATAGTATCAAATGATTAAATGAGTTAACTCCTTTGTCCAATGTACATGGCATAATTAAGTTAGGATCCCGACAAGGAAAAACGACAAAACAAAAAAAAAAAAAAAAATTAAACTATGCGTGTATTTAAATTATCAAGGAAAGCGTTAAAAATGTCACGGAGATCATTTAACCTAACCGAAAAAAAAATCTTTTTTTTAAACGGTACATGTTCGTTAACATGATCTTACTCCCTACTTCAGTTATAGTTTGTCAATTTATAGCTACGGCCGTATATTGTAGCTTAACCACTGGGAAATGCCAAAAGAAATGGCGTATTTCAAAAAAATACTACCTTATTCTTAGTTTATTAATTATTATAAAACAATCATTATTCGTCGGATGTTTATCACACTGTGGTCAAAGACATAGCTTATAATCAGTGTCTTTAGAATTATCTTCAAATGTGTTAATTGTGCCCATTTTTTAAATAATAACATGCCTAATTCTTGTCAAATTTGGGATCACAGAGATTATCAATATAATTTTTTATCGTAAATATTTCACTATAATAATGTCAACATAAATTACATTAACTAATGGTTTTATAAATGCGTTTAAAAATTAATAAACGTAAAAAATCTTAACACCACTGCACATGGATGTACTGAAATATGACTATATTCTAAAACATTGGATCGAGAGGTTTAAAAGAATACTATTTTATGTAATAAAAATACTTTATGCAGTCATCAAATGTTTAAAATAAATATAAAGGATAATAACGCTTCAAAATTATTTAAATATATTATCTACAACGTTCAAGGATGTTCAGGATCATGCTTTGAAAATAACATAAAATCTCCATTTTGACCTACTCGGAGCACGTGGGCCGTTAAAGTGTGAAATCTTATATTTTATGCTTGAAAAAGAAAGATATTTGATTGTTGCATTTTTTCTGTTTCGCTCTTGCGGTTTAGTTATTTTCAATATCTCTTGGCGTATTTGATTTCTAAGTGTTTTTTATTGATTATATCAATATAAATTTTATACGTAACACGCTCGATGATAGAAAATGACAGAGGTATGTAGATAATTTAGCGACTAGAAAATTCTGAATTAAATTAATGGTCTTTTTTAATGAATGGGAATACACATTGTAAATATATTTGCCATATTGACATTTCATTCATACAAAATAAGTAAGTGGCATGCCAAAATTTTAATTCCAAATTTTTCAGCTAAATCTATCTGGGTAAATATGTATTAATAGTGGCGAAGACTCAATACTAAGAGATTATCAGATTCTAATATTTAAATTGACTTATAAGAAGAATTAAAAGACGTGTGATTTTTTTTTAAAGATAATACGAATATTTACCGCGAAATGATTTATTTATTCATTCGTAGGTAATGAAACTATAAGAAGAGAAACTGAACACTCTTTATATCGGTACCGTGAAATTATTGGTTCTGCAATCATAACTAACATTTTGTATGGACATAAACGATAAGTGCTCCTTTTTGTAAAATAAGTCAGCTTAAAGTAAATGCTCCTCCTATTAGAGGTACCTACCAGAGGTTGGTATAGCTACTAGCGGGAAAATACTATGCTTAGATATTAATTAAAATTAATTAATCAATTTTTTAAAAAGAAAAAATATGTATTTTTTATTTAGTGAAAGATTTACATTTAGAATAAAAAATGTTATAAAACGTGAATTCGTTAAACGATCCGATTTTATTATTACAATTTATTTTATTAAGTTTTCTCTAATATAGCGAAAATTTTGAATAATTCACGTTTTCAATGTATTTTAAAAAAAACATTCATTTTTAAAAAAAGTATTGTTTTGAATAAGTACCTATAAGTAGGTACTTATCGAAATTAATTTCGGCATGGTCACGGTATTGAAGGCCGATTTCTAATTTAACGTACAGCGAACTTTACAAATTATAAATTCGAGACGTTCACAAAATTAATATAACAATGTAAGAGGTAAAAGTTTTAATATTATTTATACAAAAACAAAGTAATCAGAAGAGTAAATAGATAATTTATAAAAAAAAAACAACGTCTAGCTAACCTCACCTCACGAAAGTGGAATATAAAATTGATTTAGTTGTAGACAGTTAGAAGTTGTCTTCCCAATTTACATTATCTATGGTAGACTAGTTCTGCACCTTCAACGACAACATTAAATTATATTTGTTATTATCGTGGCAAGTGAAAGAAGTAAAAGCATTCTCTGTTCCGTTTATTTTTGGTTATTTTACGACAAAATAATGACGTGCTTTTTCGTTACGTGTTAAGCGTCAACTCCCAAGCATTATTTTTAAAAGTAGCATGAATATAATAATAATTGTTGTCATCAACTGCTCTAATTTCATACTTTTATCAAGGTCACCGCAATGCTTGAAGTAATTTTTGCATATGTTTTTTTACCTTTAATAATAGCGCGAATTTTGCGTTTTGTCCCTAAAATATTTAGTTTTTGGATTGCCTTTTAATTTTTATCCTAGCGCATAGTTTTTTTGGCGAAATAACATTAATATCGTGTCAGGTGACAGTTCTACAGTTGATGGTAACACTGATTTAAAGTATACGACATTCTTTTGTTTCATTTTCAAAAAACTACATTCTTTTGTTTTCGTATTTCGTTTGTTTTTCTTTCTACCGTCACCAAATATTTTATATGTCAAACATGTTCGAATGTCATCTTAAAACAGTATACTAAAAGCATATTTCAATAAAAAAACGTCAATAGTGCCTATTTATTAATGGAAATAATGGGAGAGTTTACATTTTCACCACGCGTAAGTTGTAAGAAAACGTAACCAATATAATATAATAATATAGTACTATGCATGTTCAAGAGAAATCTATCGGATAAAACCACAGATAGTATCGGTTGTTATAATAATTAATTGATTACTTGAAAAATGACAATGACAGGATTATTAGATCGTTTGAAAGATAGGTTTGACAGCCTGTAAAACTTTTCCGCGTTCATTTTTTTATAATTTGGCCGTTTGGGAAAAATCAGGATGCAGTTGCTGCATACAATGACCTTCGTGAATGTTAGTTTACTCTCAAACACGCGATATAATAATTGTGCACGCCTTGCTTGCATGTTTGTATGTCTCTTGAGAATGGCATTTGCAGTGAGCCTGAAACGAGTAAAGTAGGTTAAAGAATACATGACATCAGTTATTGATAAATATATTTGGAAGATGCTCATTATCATCAAGACAGTAAACAGACTAGAGCAATCCCCTGTTAATAATGTGTGAAAGTAGATATCTACCTTTGAACCGTTTTAAGCGAGATCTTAATAGTGCTTTTAACTTGAGCTTATGACCTACTTTAATAAAAGCTTTTCGAAAATCATCAAGATACAACTGTTATACCGAGTAGGTATATATGACAAGTAGTATCACATTGAATGCATATTGAAATCAACTTATAAATGCTATATAACTTACTATGGATAAAATTATTAGAAAATATATAAATTTACAACGTAAATTAAACAGGCGGTGAGTAAAAAGTAATCATATATGGATTTAAACATTAAGCAAAAGCTCAGTGAGTGAAAAAAAAATGTAGCCACAACGCATTGTGGATAGTGTTGATTGACCAAACACCGAAATCATCGACATGCTTGATGTAAATTGTTGTGTTACGATACGAATAAAACCTGACACGGTGCGATGCGGATGATTAACAATGATTTATTTACATGATCACAAATCGAAAAATTGTATTTAGAAGAAAATATAAAAGTTTGTAATAATGAAACAAAATAAAAATATTTATTTAATTTTTTTCAGTTATGGATGCCAGAGTAAATGTAACAAAAACTAGGACAACAAACAGAGAGCATTTCTGATATATTTTGATACTCTGTATACAATGGCAGTGGCTAAGGGTGGAGGTAGGCTGTTAGGATCCGACATAAATAGTGCACACTAAAATTTGTCAGTCAAACCTATTTGTTTTCATTGCACTAATACTACAATGTGTAGATAGTCTTTGTTAGTTTTTAAAATTTAATTAAACCCTGCCTTATGCCAGCCATAGAAGATAATATAGTAAATGTATATGTATTTTTAATTCAACGAAAACACATAACTATGACTGAAAAAGTGTGCACTATTTTTGTCGTATCGTCCATAGCATACATAAACTAGTATGGTTTAGTTAGGCAGGGTTTTATCGAATTTTAAAAACTAACCAGGACCATCTGCAAATTGTATGATTTGTTAAATAAGCAGTGTCGTCCCGTGGGGGTAGGCAGAGTGAGCGTTGCTTGGGAGCGGCAGTTACTCGAAGGGCGGCAAATCGAAGAAAATCATGTAGAATATATAGAAATAGCGACATAAACTTAGTAATAATGAAAATATCTTTCCATTAAAAAAATCAGCTCACTGGTTTTATCGGGTTCACGATATCTAGGTTACTTCCGTTGCCCTTCACATTCTTGGAGACCAGAAACCAGAGACCACACTTGCAGATTTGCGATTAGTCTGATATTTTGTTGGTAATGTATCCATACATCACATTTCTTAGATATTGGACTCATGAAAGGATGATAAAAAAAATGAGGCGGCATTTTGGCGCTGCCTAGGGGCGGAATTTTATTTAGGGACGTCACTGCAAATAAGTATGACTGACAAAGTTTAGTGTGCACTATTAATGTTCAATTTTAACAGCCTACCTCCACACCTCGCCACAGTACCATTGGTAAGGGGGAATAAAATTATTAGCACAAGTATGTGTGCATCGTAAATGTGTATGATTTCGGTGTTTAGTTGTTCAACACTGGCCACAACGCGTTGTTGCTGCTTTTTTGCTCACTAATGCCGCGTTTTCACGTGATGATTTTTGTCGTTCAACTGCTTGTTGAATGACAGTTGAAAGTCAATTAATAAGTAGGAACCATAATTAAATTAAATGAAGATCCTTTCTACTTTTGTCGATTCAATAGTGAATCATCATTCGAGTCAACTGATGGCCTAGCAAGTTGCCTAGCCTAGATGAACCATTAAGATAACAACTCGCATCGGCACGTCAAACGCAGTGGCGCACCCAGGATTTAATATTGGGGGGGGCCCAAGGAGGAAAATGTAAATTAGTCCTATAGGCTCTTTTTCTTCTTCACAGCCTAATTTCTCGTTTATCGGTCTTTTGTCTATTGCACTCGGTGTACCTACACCATGGTCCCCACATCCTGAAACGGGCCCTCGGGCTAGAATATTTAGGGCCCCCCTACCTACCGCTAAGATTAAAGGCAGTGTGAAACACTACAATAACGTTTTTCAAATTATATTTAGTTCAACAGTGATAGCAATACAGTGAATTATTGGCGATTTTTAATACATCTACTTTAATAATGGAGCAGTCGAGTATCGACACATAATAATCAAAAAATATATTGCACAATTATATAAGTAATTGAAAATGTTCATAGCCATGAAGTATAATAGCGCCGCAGGCGACTTTTTTTACTATTAAAGCTAATTTATGATGTGTGTTTATCTCACTTATCTGGTCAACCCGACATGCCAGGCCCCCCACAGCCCGGGCCCCCAGGCTATAGCCCTGTCAGCCCTCCCCAGCCATGACTTACACCACTCCGGAATTCGGGTGGACACCGAGAATTTTTTGACAATTCCATTAGGGATTGGGTTTCTAAAAAAACCTGACATTAGTGTTTCGAATTTTTTGTGTTAGAAATTAAAATCTAAGAAATTTTTCTAAAAAGGGTGCTGGAGAATTATTACAAATCATTTTTTTGCCGTGTTTTTATTTGTCTAAGCCCAAAGGTATAGTTTATTGGCTTTTAATTTCAGTGTTTAAAGTTATTCTGATAATTTTCATTTTTGGAGGGTGCCAGGGCCCCTTGGCTCCCCCCCTGGGTGCGCCACTGGTCAAACGTGTTTGTTTCACTTGACGCCATCTTGATTACGACTAACTTTAATCGATACGTGAGAAAATTCTTTTCAATTCAACATACTGTTGAACGACAAGAATCGCCATATGCGTACGCGATATAAGCATCATCTATCCTGGGGTGCAACATATACATATACAACACATACAGTGAGTAATACAAAACAAATAAATATACCTACATAAACTTATAATGATAATAATATGGAGTAAACGTAAACGTTGACATTATTTTACAATGCATTGTGTGGTAGGAGAAAGCCAAGATAATAAGCAGTCGTTACTGACGATTTAATCTGTATTAACTGATTATAATGTGTTGTAATTTTTCTCGTAAGAATCGTAGATAATTGATTTTCACCAATATAATAATCGTAACAGATATGAAACTATGTTTTCACTCAAGAATAATTGTCGCGATCTTCCAGTAAAATATAATACCTATCCACGATACTTGCTGTAACTCGCCGTATAATAAACACACTCCAGTTAGTTCACATTGTTAGCTACATAATAGTTCACTTTGCTTATGGTAACAGTGTGGAGATATTTTTCTACATCAGAATTACGTTAAACGGATAAAGAATGCAATAACAGTATTAGACATCTGATACGCACTACTACCAAAGATTTGGACAGGGAAATATTTACAGCACCGCAGGCAAAAATCAATTTTTTTTTACGAAATATACTGTCAAAAATAGTAATATTATTTTTACTCACCGCATGTAAACGGTAAATGGATTATCTGCCCCTGCGGGACGTCACTGCTTTGTACTTATAAAATATAATATACTAGCTGAAGTACCCGGCTTCGCACGGGGTCGCTTCGTGGTTATATTTATCTTAGATATTTGAAAAATAATAAGAGGTAATTATTTCTTTAATATTAAAATATCCGTGTAATACAATATGGCAATATGAAAATAATTATAATAGGAGTAAAGGTCAAACATAAGAACACTAAATTAAAATCGAATCCAAAATATGAAAACGTTATAAATGTTAAAATCAAAATTGGATGGAACAAACAAACAACAAACTTTGTATGTTATATAATAATAATTTAGAAACCGCACACAACTGACAAAAGTTTCATCGCAATCAGATGAATGGTATAGGAACGCATACGAATAGTAGAAGAATATGATTTTCTAATTCAGAAACCTTCGTGGGCATGCGCATGACAACTCACCAAAGTTTCATTGCAATCGGATTAATGGTATAGGAACGCATACGAATAGAAGAAGAAGAAGATGGTTGTACTAATTCAGAACTCTTCGCGGGCGTGCTCACAACAACTGGTCAAAATTTCATCGCAATCGGATGAATGGTATAAGAACGCATACAAATAGAAGAAGATAGAATAGAAGAAAAAGAAAATAGTTGTAACAATTCAGAGACATTTGCGGCGTGAGCACAACAGTTGATCAAAATTTCATTGCAATCGGATGAATGGTATAGGAACGCATACGAATAGAAGATAGAATAGAAGAAGAAGATGGTTGTACCAATTCAGAAACCTTCGCGGGTGTTGGCACAATTACTGACGAAAAATTTGTTGCAATCGGATGAATGGAATAGAAACGCATACGAATAGAAGAATATAGAATAGAAGAAGAAGAAGAAGAAGATAGTTGTACTAATTCAAAAACCATTGCGGGTGTTACCACAACAACTGACGAAGGTTTCATCGCAATCGGATAAATGGTATAGGGACCATACGAATAAAAGAAGATAGAATGAAGAAGAAGAAGAAGAAGATGGTTGTACTAATTCAGAAACCTTCGCGGGTGTAGGCACAATTACTAACGAAAATTTTATTGCAATCGGATGAATGGAATAGGAACGCATACGAATAGAAGAATATAGAATAGAAGAAGAAGAAGAAAAAGAAGAAGATGGTTGTACTAATTAAAAAACCATTGCGGGTGTTACCACAACAACTGATGAAGGTTTCATTGCAATCGGATGAATGGTATAGGGACCATACGAATAAAAGAAGATAGAATGAAGAAGAAGAAGAAGATAGTTGTACTAATTCAGAAACCTTTGCGGGTGTTGGCACAATTACTGACGAAAATTTTATTGCAATCGGATGAATGGAATAGGAACGCATACGAATAGAAGAATATAGAATAGAAGAAGAAGAAGAAGAAGAAGATGGTTGTACTAATTCAAAAACCATTGCGGGTGTTACCACAACAACTGATGAAGGTTTCATCGCAATCGGATGAATGGTATAGGGACCATACGAATAAAAGAAGATAGAATGAAGAAGAAGAAGAAGAAGATGGTTGTACTAATTCAGAAACCTTTGCAGGTGTAGGCACAATTACTAACGAAAATTTTATTGCAATCGGATGAATGGAATAGGAACGCATACGAATAGAAGAATATAGAATAGAAGAAGAAGAAGAAAAAGAAGAAGATGGTTGTACTAATTAAAAAACCATTGCGGGTGTTACCACAACAACTGATGAAGGTTTCATTGCAATCGGATGAATGGTATAGGGACCATACGAATAAAAGAAGATAGAATGAAGAAGAAGAAGAAGATAGTTGTACTAATTCAGAAACCTTTGCGGGTGTTGGCACAATTACTGACGAAAATTTTATTGCAATCGGATGAATGGAATAGGAACGCATACGAATAGAAGAATATAGAATAGAAGAAGAAGAAGAAGAAGAAGATGGTTGTACTAATTCAAAAACCATTGCGGGTGTTACCACAACAACTGATGAAGGTTTCATCGCAATCGGATGAATGGTATAGGGACCATACGAATAAAAGAAGATAGAATGAAGAAGAAGAAGAAGAAGATGGTTGTACTAATTCAGAAACCTTTGCAGGTGTAGGCACAATTACTAACGAAAATTTTATTGCAATCGGATGAATGGAATAGGAACGCATACGAATAGAAGAATATAGAATAGAAGAAGAAGAAGAAGAAGAAGAATAAGATGGTTGTACTAATTAAAAAACCATTGCGAGTGTTACCACAACAACTGATGAAGGTTTCATTTCAATCGGATGAATGGTATAGGGACCATACGAATAAAAGAAGATAGAATGAAGAAGAAGAAGAAGAAGAAGATAGTTGTACTAATTCATAACCCTTTGCGGGTGTTGGCACAATTACTGACGAAAATTTTATTGCAATCGGATGAATGGAATAGGAACGCATACGAATAGAAGAATATAGAATAGAAGAAGAAGAAGAAGATGGTTGTACTAATTCAAAAACCATTGCGGGTGTTACCACAACAACTGATGAAGGTTTCATCGCAATCGGATGAATGGTATAGGGACCATACGAATAAAAGAAGATAGAATGAAGAAGAAGAAGAAGATGATAAATTTTCTAATTCAGAAACCTTTATGGGTGTGCACACAACCACTTACCAAAATTTCATTACAATCGGATGAATGGTATAGGAACCATACGAATAAAAGAAAATATAATGAAGAAGAAGAAGAAGAAGATGATGATTTTTCTAATTCAGAAACCTTTATGGGTATGCATACAACCACTTACCAAAATTTCATTGCAATCGGATGAATGGTATAGGAACGCATACGGGACAGACACACAGACAGACAGACATACAGACAGACAGACATTCATTTTTATATATTAGTATAGCCTATACTCTTCCCGCAAGTGCAAGCAATAAGTTTACAAAGTTTTATCGCAATCGGATGAACGGTATGGCTGCGCATTAAATACGAACAAACAAACACACAAACACACAAACACACAAATATTAATTTTTATATATTAGATAATTTCAGATAGTTTTCTTAGTCAAATTAATACCATCATACAATATATATAGACATTGAAGATGTCGGAAGGTGAATCCTGGAATACTAACCCCAAATTCTACGGAATGGTAATAATACTCTCATTAACCAGAGTTTATGTAATCTTA
This sequence comes from Rhyacophila brunnea, assembly GCF_057557595.1. Classification (NCBI taxonomy): domain Eukaryota; kingdom Metazoa; phylum Arthropoda; class Insecta; order Trichoptera; family Rhyacophilidae; genus Rhyacophila; species Rhyacophila brunnea. The sequence continues at coordinate 5,319,787 of NW_028232763.1, read as the reverse complement.
AGATCACATAAAAACTTTTTAAGAACACAATATCTTATCATTGTTTATAAAAATAGGTTCGTACGGCATATCAAGCTTCTTATTAAACTTTATTAATACAATGCTTACGGGCCCTTTTAATTAATTTTGTAATTAACGTGTTAATTTGCATTTGAAAAATAATTAGCAAAAACACAATTTTGTGCGGCCCGTAAGCTATGGGTTATAGCATGTAAATTTATGTAATAGTACTGATTATCATAATAATTTCCGAACCGGAGCACTAATTTTTAATTTTTCCATGAGACGGAGCAGTCGTTGCACGGGAACTGCTCTCTTCTAGTCCATTTCGAGCGCTTGTAATCAATAAACAGGTACCGTAAGAACCGCATTCCATGCCAGAAAGATTTTCTTAACTTAGTGGATGGTGGGAATTTTGAAACCTGGCCCTTCCCCCTCTTATGTGTTCTTATGTGTATGGCTGCAAAATTTAAAGAAATGAATAGAAGTTACTGATGCCGAAAATATACGGACATTATATAAATTAATTCGATTTAAATAAACTTATCATAAAGCGAACGATATCCTCAGTATTAAAAATTAGCAAAGTAGATCAAATAAATCGCACTATCTTGCATCTCGTTTAATTCGCGCTCAATAAGACAGGTTGGGAGACGGTTGACCATTTAGTTCAGCCGGCAGTTAGTATACATTCAACCTCTATTGAGGAACGTTGTTTGTGCATTATAAAATCACAATAAAAATAATGATATCTCTATAATACGCAAAACATAACTGAAAAAAAAATAGTCAAAATGTCAAAAAAACTAAACAGTTCTCTACAGTATTTTGTAATATTTTTATTTTGCTGTAGCACAGTTAATTGTAAGCATCACAGTAGAAAAAAATCAGCACCTGAAGATGACAGTAGTAAAACGAAACCAGAAATTTCAATTGATAATAATTCAAACGGAAAAGTCGACACTTGGGAAATTTCTGATGGTATTTTTATGAGTTTTCCTACCGTCACAACTGAAGGGGACGGGGAAAGTGTTGTGAATTTTAGTCTCAGTCAACCGAAGGGGCGGGCCGGATCCGGTGGGGGAGGAGGTCACGGGGGAGGAGGCCATGGAGGAGGTAAATTATTTTAAGAATAATATTCTTAATTTATTATTTATATTTGTGTTATTTTGGCGCCCGTGATCGACAAGTGGTACAGCTGTCAGTAGCAGGTGTTAATCTTGCGTCTGGAAAATTCATGTTATTTTTCAATTTGTGTTTGGATCCACAGCATGGGAATGAGTGACTAACAAAAATATGTTTAAAAAAAACTCTTTGAAACGTTTAATGATAAAAAAATGTGTTATATTGTCGGTGTTTTTTAGAAAGGGCGAATTAACCAAGATGCTATTTTACAGGAGGAGGATTTTTAGCTTTTGTAATTTATTTATTAATTACCTGTGGATGATTATAAATGTTTAACAAGTTTATAATAAAGCTTAGAAAGAATACTGTCCTTATAATAGGCGTTATATTATAATATTTCAAAAGGCCTAATATGTCTCATTCGTTTTTATTCGTAATACTAAGTGGATATTCGCCCTTTGGAGATATAAATTTACCGTTTTTACACAACAAAGCTAGTGAGGTACAATTTTTTTTTCAATAAAATCTCGACTTCGCCAAAATGGTTGATTCACCCTTTTTACAAAACATCGACGATATGTAGATATATAATATTGAATTAGCATAGTTTAAAACATAAATTTCTCCCTGTAAACCGAGAAAAGAAACTGTCATGGTAAATTAATTTTTGAACAATTAATTACAACTGTGTTTTTGGAATTTCTTCAGTAGGCATTGAGTGGAATTTCTCGCGTTTTGTATGATATGCTGAAGTCTGTACTACATAGAGTTAGTGTGATTATTGGGTTCAATCAGAGAAGTCAATTAACTCAAACCAATACTATGTATCACACATAAAACAAGTTAGAATCTTAGATGAGTTACCGCACGATTAAAATAAATTGATAGTTTAAAAATTCAATAATGTTTATTTTATTAAATCATTAAACATGTATCCACATAAAACAATTGTGATTTTATTTCTACAATTAATGTAGTACGTACATACATAATGTACTCTCTTATTCAATGGTTTCCTTAAAAAATACTGTAGAAAATAATTTTTAAGTGATACAACAAATTCAATGAAATTTTTCAATGTCCATCTAATAAAGCTAAGTATTATAAACATTTGGTGTGTTTTGTTTTTTAAGTTAAATTCGTATCTATAATATCCGAATATTGATAAACGATCAAGGCCTATCCAATTCGTGTACAAACACTACCAATCGTGTGTAAAACATTTTTCTTCAGTATTAATCTCAATGAGAGACTACTTCTTGTGAGTTTCATTCGTTTTTTGGAAAATACAATAGCTTTATTTCTTTACCGCGATAGCGTGGCATCTTCCGGCGAAAGTTTGAACTAGATAAACGCAATAATTATTAACATTGTGTGGAAAACAAAATAGAAAGCAAACTGAGTGATTCTAAAAAAGAAGGATTTTAAATTTCACAACAAATTGAATTTGTAATATTAATGAAAGAAACATCCACACTAAACAGAAATATTTCTGTAGATAGATATTATTTATACCATACGGTATTTGTTACGGTATTGAAAAACGTTGTTTTTTTAAACTATTTTTTTGACTAGAGTTGCCACTTCATAACTTTGCACTCCGGCTCTAGGATGAAAATGATGTTATATATTCGAAAAATATTTTATTTACATCCATTATCTGTTTATTTATTTAATCAGACAAAGAGGCATATCAGTGTAGTAAAAAGTGCAAAAAAAGTGCATAGTGTATACTCTACAAAACCATAATAAAACTTTCTAGTAATTTTTTAATGGATTTTTTTCATAAGTATAATCTCATAATATAACTTCTTCTTCTTCGATGGCGCTACAGCTCAAGTTGAGCCCTGGCCTCTTTCACCGCCGTCCTCCAGCCGGAACGGTCCTCCGCACGTCTTTTCCAGTTCCTGATTTTTAGCAGCTGGTTGGCATCTTTTGTAATGTTATCACCCCATCATAATATAACTAAATACTTATTATTATATAAGTACAAATGGAGAATAAAAAACTCTGCTCTCATATTTAGTTTATAATTAAATTGTAATTCTCATTTATTCTCTTATCGTTCCAGGAGGCGGTGGTCATGACAAAAAGCTCCTCCAGAGGATCCTGCCGATGTTCATTATACCTTTCTTAATCCAATCTGCGATACTACCAATGTTTTTGAGCACCCTCAAGATGATGCTGGTGAAATCACTGCTGGTTGGAAAGGTGGCGCTGCTCTTGATTGCCTTCAATGCCCTCAAATCTAGCAACGCCTTCAAGAGCCGGAGCGAAGAACGGATAGCAGATGTACATTATGGCTACCACGGATCCGGGATGGAAGAGTATGGTGCTTATATGAGCGGAAAAGGCATTCAACTCTGACATGATTAAATATTATATTAACTTCCATAATAATGTATTGACCAAAAGACTGAATATTAAAAATCAGAGTTGAAATAACTCTGCTATATTTTATTAGCTTAATAATATGTATTGTCTATTTTAAATTAACATAGCATATTTACTGTAATAATACTGTGAAAAATGATCATTATAATAATTATTATACAACAACAAAATGATAGCATGGTTATAGTTGATATGGCTATGAAGCTGTTCACCAGTAATGAGTGTAGACTGTAGTTGTTATGAATCTCTACGTATCTTAGGCCGAGATGCACAGAATGTCGAGTTACGTTAAATCAAAGTAACGTCGTTACGTATTAGTGATAAAATGGTAAAATAACAATATAAATTTAATAATAATGATAAATTAATAGTTGGTAATATAACATTTGAATAACAATAATTATGCAATTAAGGGGGGACATGCTCGTCGAAGGTCAAAATTGAGTTTTTATTGTATTTTTAAACCATGATCCTGGACACTCCTTAAATGTTGTAGATAATCTATTTATATAATTTTGAAGCCTTATTATCTTTTATAATTATTTTAAACATTTGATGACTGCATAAAGTATTTTTGTTACATAAAATAGTATTCTTTTAAACCTCTCGCTCTAATGTTTTAGAATATAGTCATATTTCGGTACATAACTGTGCAGTGGTGTTAAGATTTTTTACATTTATTAATTTTTAAACGCATTTATAAAACCATAAGCATAATTTATTACGAGATAATTTTTGTAAAATATTCACGATAAAAAATTATATTGATAATCTCTGTGATCCCAAATTTGACAAGAATTAGGCATTTTATTATTCAAAAAATCGGCAAGATTAACAAATTTGAAGATGATTCTAAAGATATTTATTATAAGATATGTCTTTGACCATTCAAGTGTGATAAACATCTTATGAATAATGATTGCTTTATAATAATTATTGACCTAAGAATAAGGTAGTGTTTTTTTGAAATACGCCATTTTTTTTGTCATTCCCCAGTGGTTAAGCTACAACATACGGCCGTAGCCATAAATTGACAAACTATAATTAAAGTAGGGAGTAAAATTATGTTAACGCGCGTGTTTGAACATGTACCTAACCGAATTTTTTTTTATTTTTTTTTAAACGGTACATGTTCAAACACGCGCGTCAATATCATTTTACTCTTTACTTTAATTATAGTTTGTCAATTTATGGCTACGGCCGTATGTTGTAGCTTAACCACTGGGGAATGACAAAAGAAATGGCGTATTTCAAAAAAACACTACCTTATTCTTAAGTCAATAATTATTATAAAGCAATCATTATTCATAAGATGTTTATCACACTTGAATAATCAAAAACATAGCTTATAATTAATATCTTTAGAATCATCTTCAAATGTGTTAATCTTGCCGATTTTTTGAATAATAAAATGCCTAATTCTTGTCAAATTTGCGATCACAGAGATTATCAATATAATTTTTTATCGTGAATATTTTACAAAAATTATCTCACAATAAATTATGCTAATGGTTTTATAAATGCGTTTAAAAATTAATAAATGTAAAAAATCTTAACACCACTGCACAGTTATGTACCGAAATATGACTATATTCTAAAACATTAGAGCGAGAGGTTTAAAAGAATACTATTTTATGTAACAAAAATACTTTATGCAGTCATCAAATGTTTAAAATAATTATAAAGGATAATAAGGCTTCAAAATTATATAAATAGATTATCTACAACGTTTAAGGAGTGTCCAGTATCATGGTTTGAAAATACAATAAAAACTCAATTTTGACCTTCAACGAGCATGTCCCCCCTTAATTTATCACTTGTTAATTAAATAAATTGATGCATAATGAATACAATATCCCTACAATGGAATGTGTTTATTTTCATTCGTATATTTTTATTGACATGGCAAGAAGTTCGTAAATCGTATAAGAATGACGTTTGTTTACAAAAGTATTTTATGTCAACAATGTTGATAATACAATAGGTAAAACTATTTTTTATACAGTTAATATAACGTATTATAATATTAATCAATACTCAACATTAAAAACTATTTATTTAATTTCTGAGTTAAATTATGTTCATTATTAAATTAACAGGTTATCCTTTGCATGCTTACATTATTATAAGCATTGTTACTTCAATGCTAATCGCAAATCAACCGTACAGTGGAAAATTAGTGTTTAGTGATTTTTGGTGTAAGTTATTCTATGCATCTCGGATTTGATATGTAGGTATTGTAATAAAATGTCTGCCAGAAAAACATAAAAATATTATGTGCATAGATAGGTACACAATATGTGACGTAAACTATATTATGGAAACGTAAAACACTTGTAGCCACAAGTATAGATCTTTAACAGCGGTGGTCAATTTATGGCACACGTGCCACCTGTTTCCGTCAAATTTTGCTGGCACGCGAAAGAATTCTAAATTAAATCAATCAGGGGCCAATAATAATATATTTCATATCTAATTTATTATGTCAATTCAATCAGTCATATTGCGCCCTTAGCTTGATTTCTTCACCGCAAATGTATAATATAATGTATCAATCCAAATGTATATTATACATTAGTATCTTAGTGCCTAACTGTAAGTCGTAAAAATTCTATCCCCAAGTCGATTGGTAGGGACCACATAGTGAATGAGTTAGAATGGACCAGTATAATATCATTGTTAATTTAACATTATACATACGTATTTATCATTTGAATATATTTTATTTTTTATACGTATACATCGTACGTTAACATCTCTCAGTTATCTGCCGTTTTTTACATAACTATCTAATAATTAGGTATTTAAGAATATAAAATGAAAATTCACGTTTAAAATTACTTTTCAATTTATCATTATTATTAAAATTCACAGATAAATTATAAGTTGCAAATAAAATCTAACGACTGCTATAAAATAAGGGCTCGTCGAAAGTTTTCATATTATGATTATATTCTGTTTTACAATTATTTTTATCTTTGGAATGAAGTTTTATAATAATTATGTTTGTATTACACAGATTTTTTAGTTAAGTAATTATATCTAACTCAGCTTCGCTCTTGTGTCGACGGTTTTCTTTCTGAATTTCTGGAATATTTATATAAATAATATTACGTTATAGAGTTTCTAATTTACAGAGCTCTTTGAAATATTATTGTTATTAATAATTAATATTACCTACCCCAACTACAACACCTTAAGGTGATACATCAGTGAAACGGAAAATAATTTTCAACTAAATTCGCGACGAAATTTTGGACCCGCCCCCATTCGGAGAGAGAACGTTGAGCTGGAAACACGTCAATTTATTTCGTGATGGCGACGGGCGTATTAATTCTTAAATCGTGTAAAGATGACTAAAAACGTTACCCATTTACTTTAAAAAGAAAACATGTCAATGGATATATTATTATTGTTACTGATAGATCAATAAACAGAACATTAAATGGACACATGGATTTATATGACAAATTATATTTCGTTTGACATGTGTCATTTGCACCCGTGACCCGCAATCTGCGCATCGCCTAGCCATGATCTTTTTAGACCATGCCTCAACTGAGGTATAGCCTTAACCAATTGAGCATCGGAGTTAAGATAACGCACCGCCATTTTCATCAGTGAACCGAAACGTCCTGAACATCATCTCGGACTTTTACATAATATAAAAATAATAATTCTTTTGGCACAAGGGAGCAGAGTAGACCAACTACGGCGAAGAAATCGGGAATAAATACCTATTCTGTTATAACATTTTTCTAGCCAATGACTGATTTTTATCTATGTTTGATATTGTATATGATTTATTATTAATTGTACTTAAGTATTTATTATCTTTTATTTAATGTAATCTTCGCATTGGTAATTAATCCCGCATATGAAATATATTATTATGTTGTGTTATTGAATTTACCTGTTTATACTATTCATCCTATTTATACTTACGTTAAATAATTTATTTTTGATACCTACATACTGTTAATAAAATGATTAAAGAAATCTATTTCCTTGAATGTTTTTGTTGCCAGTTGTTTTATTATCGTCGTAACTTAGGGCAGTATCAAAATATCGTCGACAAATAATATATTATTGTGGCGTTCCTTTTAAGCGAATTCTTTTATGAAATATTTTACAAACTTGATGTTTAAAAAGTGGACAACGAATGTGTGTTGCTTTTACGTTTATGTTTCTAATCTTGTCACTATTTCTATTTTGCAATATGCGTGGCGTGAGTTGAGTTGGGTTTCGGGAGTTTCCCGACGAGACTTCTCGAGAAATTTTCGAGATTCTCAATCCCGAATGTCGAGAATTGAAATTTTTAATATTTCGGGAAATCCCGGATCTCGAGAATCTTTTCTCGGGATTCGGGATTTCTTTATTATCAAATGCTACTTGAAAAAAAAACGATTTTTGTATATGACAAAATTGGACAGAAAATACAAACGTTCAAAGACTGATCGGGGCATTTCAGACAATTAAGCCAACGTAAACTTAAAATTAGCGCAATTTTCAACATCAGCGAATTTTGTGTGTCAAAAGCGTACGCGATTGTCAGACGCAGCGATTGACAGTCTGTGTTTTTTGAAATTCAATTTCAATAAGTAATGTTTTGAATTATTTTTGTTTTCCTACTTCTATTTTGTTTGTCTTCTTACTTAAATAAAAAAAACATTTATTTTGGAATTTGTCTGTTTTTATACTGATTTTAGGATTTTTACAGGTTTTTTTAATTTTATCGATATTCCGAGAATTCTTGAGAATTATTTTCTGGAAATCTCGAATCTCGAGATTGAGATTTTCTCGAGAAATACCCAACTCTAGGCGTGAGTATTAGGTATTTCATGTTTTTCTTATCTTACAATCAATATTTCTGTTTATTAGTTTCTTGCCGTTTCCTATGATGTAATGAAATGTTAAAACAACAGGTAAAGATACTTTTGAGATTAAAATTAAAATATACGAATCTTTGATAAAAGGTACCGAATGACCTTTTTTGTTTTATCAAATATTGACTATTACAAAGTTAAAGATTTTATACAATATTCTATATAAAATATATTGAATAGTATAATACCGGCCAAAGGTATTCGACCACTCTTCGATCTTCATCATGATTATTCTGAAAAATTAAGGTAAGGTAAAATGCCGAAGACAACAACCAACGTCACATAAAAACATTATTTTTTCAAGTTTCCATTTTCCCTACATGAAGTTTTGTACGATAAATCATTATTACTTAGCCAAAGCAAAGTATTGTCCAGTAATAAATATATGGTGTTTTAGGCAGGCGCGCACACAGAAAAATGGTTTAGGGGAATGGTCCATTCTGAAAGAATATCCATGATATTTTAAAGCGGTGGGAGGGAGCAGGGTTTATTTTATATAATATAGCAGCTGTTACTGACTTCCACATTTATCCCGTCTACTACTTAATGGGTTTATATCGCTTCAACTGCGGAATACCACACTATTAAGTATATTCTTTATACACATATACTTCATTACGCACTATGAGTCTAGCAATAAACATCTAGCTTGCAGGTCTAACTAAGAGTATTCACCTGCGAGTTGTCGTATCCACAAGTAGTTTTTGAATGCGATACCTTCCAGATATTTGCACACATAAAATTTATAAGTAGCTCGGGTCTTCAAAAGACCACATGCTTAGCGTGTCGTAAACTGCCAAGATGAGTGGGGCCAACCCGTTCAGAAGGATGTCCGACAGTCAAATATCTGGGTCACCATCCTCAGTCGCTCCGGTCCATTTCAAGCACTGCCATAATTATTATGACCATAGAGGTATTAAATAAAATATGACTTATTTTGATACATATCCCACAGATGCTTTTATATTTTTTTTACGAAAATTGTTTATTCCACGTAGACAATTATTATATTAAATACTTTTTTCTGTCGGCGCAGATGCCTTTCGATCCAATAGGTAATTATTGTTAATTTAAAATTTGAAATTTTCATACATTTCGATGCATCATTATCAAACACTAAGATTATTATTAGGTTATTTAGGTTGGGGTAAGTTAGGTTAGGTTTATGTTAGGCTATGTTAGGTTAGATAGGGTTTGGTCTAAAAAGAAAGTTTTAAAATCTCATGCGGGCATCTACGGCACTATTACCATTATTTTTTGAAACATTGGTTTCAGACATTTTTTATTGTTCTAAAAATCTACCATTTTTCTGTCAATTAGCCCCTTTTCTTATCCTAAATTGTGTCATGTTTGTTAGAACATTAAAGGGACATAAATAATATTTAAATACACCAATGATCGACGGTAAAGCCACGATAACTTGTTATTAGGTATTATCAAGTCACATTTCGGCCAGATTTTCCGCAATGAGAAGTTTAATTATTATTTCATTTCATATTGCAGGAAATGAGACAGAACGAACCAGAAACGTAGACATAATGAGAATATCTTGGCCACGCCATCCTGTAAGTGTCCAAGGCGTTGGTGATCTGTTACGATTGGCCTAGAATAGAGAGATGTTAGTAGGTATCTACCGCAATTTAGATAGATAACCTTAGATAGAATACCAAAAATTAATCACCATTGACCAAAATAATTGGCGAATTAATGCGCAAAATAATAATTGTCACGCTGGTGTACAAACACTATGTTTTGATGTAAGTTTTAGCATGGAAAATGCTTTTGTCTTGACCTCCCGGGCGGAATCGTTACGAAAAATCGCACAGGGTAACGAAAAATAAATTCACAAAAGTAGCGCGGCGCGGGCCGCGAGAGACTTTCCAGTTCAGTCGGCCGCGAACGGCGCTTCGGGAATGATGTGTGAACCCGCGCTCCGAAATTTATTTTATTTTCTTTCAAATTTGGACAACCAGCATTCAGAAAATCAGTAGGCAAAGCATGTTCTATGTTTAATAATTTTAGCCGTCAGGGTTTAAGTAACCATCATCTGAGGGGTCCAGATAGTAACGAACCTCCACTATTTGCTATATACTACACATATATATTTTCAAAAAAAAAACATGTCTTTACGTACACTGAAAGCAGATGAAAAGTCGTTAGCATGTTCGCAGTCAGTGGCGCGTTTAGGTACACGGAGACCTGATAAACTGACCTAGTAATAGTTATTATTAAAGATGTCACATATATTGCAGGGATTTTGTTATATGCTTTGTGTAATGTTTTATAATCAATTTGTGAGAAATATGCATATTATGATTAATATTGAGGCCCCTTTTTAAATATTCTGACGAATCGATCGAGTTATATAAATTATATCAGGGAAAGCATCCATTTTTCTACCGTTTTATCACACTGACAAGTTTACAGTACGACTTTATTTCTCGCGATTTGTCGTTCCTCAGAATATGCGGTCTTTAGAAAATGGCATAGTTGTTCTACATACAACATACATCATCTATATTTATTTGGTAACTCACTATCGACTTCAGTGTATTGATTAACTTTAAATTATAATTGATGAATTTGAAATAATTTCATCAATTTGATGGAAGGTAATAAAATAATATATAGGACCTAGGTGCTAATTGAACCTAATTGAAGTCAATAGCTATTCAAAGTCAAATCGGTATTAATGGTCATATCATTATGTCGCAATGATAGCAAATTAGAAATAAGCTTGTTTACAATAAGTATTACGTTTTAATGCGATTTACAATATAATGCTCGAGTTATACTTTGCTACAAATTACTTGTCTACAATCTGCAATGCTACATAGTTTCTAAAGTAAGTAAGTGGCTACCTTTATCAAATTAAACGTATTATTACCCAAGTGGGCGTCATTTTAGCTCGCCAGTGAGGTAAGGAATTATTTTATCCTTTCAAACGGTGTCATAAAACTGTTGTCGTCAAATTATTGAGTTTGCTCCAATAACTGTCATCGTTTACACTTCTTTATAATATATTGTGTTGTAATAAATAATATGTTGTTTAGTGAATTATTGTGTCTATTACATAATGGTGTCATTGTATGATAATACTATGTTCTCCAACATGGATGTTTCCAGAGGTATGTACGTCTCAATTATTGTTAGATAAATACGTAAAGTAATTATAATAGTTGTATTTCTTAATTTAATATAATAAATTATTCCTTCTGATGGAAATTAAAGATGGTGTTAGCATCATAAATCACTATAGTTATTTTTCATTTATTGCTGTAGTTTTATTAAAAAGTAATAAATACCAATATTATCTATGTTTTCATAATTTATATAGCGTAATCTATAATTTATATATAATTTTGACGGTCACAATAATATATTACGATGATAATCTTTACAAGCTTTCAATCAAAAATCCATATAACGTTTTAAAATAATTGTGCCGCAGACGCCGTCATGAGCTTTTATATATTTTTTTTTTACGAAAACAGTTTATTCCATGTTCCCCGACCATGTACAATCCTAATAGGATCATATGGGCCTCCACAGGGTAGAGGTTTGTATTAACAGATTTTGTTTTTTACGAGAAATGGATGTCAGCCACTTGCTCAACCTATTAGGTTCATACCCTGACTCACATACAAATTAAAAAACAATATGTGTACTTGCCAGACCCAAGATTCGAACCTGGGACCCACGGCGTTATAGTCCAACGCTTAAACCTTTTTCTGTCGGCGCATAGGATTTTCGATCCAATAATTATTGTTAATGAAAAATTTTCATACATTTTTATGCATCATTATCACAAACTAAGATTATATTAGGCAATATTAGATTGGGGTAGGTGAGGTCGTGTTAGGTTAGATTAGGTTAGATTTGGTTTTAAAAGAAAGTTATAAAATCTCATGACGACATCTGCAGCATATTTACCAATTTTTTTCTTATAATAAATTAAATAATTATTGAAAATAATCACCGATATAACCAGTACCTAGTTGAACTACACGGAACAAGATTCAAAGGGACATAATTTAGGTAGGTAGGTATACTAATTCGCAAAATAAGTAAAGTAGGTACATACATAATCTATCGTTTATACCAGGGGCGGGCAAACTTTTTGGATGGAGGGCCAAATTCAAGAATTCAAAATGAGCGGCGGGCCGCAAGTAAAATACCATTTTTAGATATACACTATTTATTATCACGAAAAATAAACACTACAAAAAAAATAATGAGAAGAATGAAACTGAACATTTTTGAACATTTTTTTAATTTTAGGTGAATTTTGTAGTTGATATTCTCAAAACTGCTAGTAAATGGGCATCGGAGATATTTGATCGTAAAGATTTTTTATTGAGGTTCATGATCGAAAATGTTTGTTCACATATATAGGTTGATCCAAAAATAACGAACATTTTTCTTACATACTTAATCTTTAAGTTGGTCGAATTTGTCTCAATTAAGGGCATTGTAAAATTTGGAGATTTCTTCACGACGATGCAATTCTCTTAAATCAGTGTCACACTGCAGATTAATAATCTCAAGTTGTAGCTCTGTCGGTACACTATCAATATCTATTGAAATCGATGTTCAATGTAGAAAATCATGGTTACATAGTGTGAGATGAGACGCAAGGAATACGTACTGAGATAATACATTTACGAAACAACAAACTCTTCAAATTATGATCTATTATCAATATTTTTTAAAAAATTATAAAAAAGTTATTCGTAATCACAAGTACAATTATCGATGGCGGGCCGCAAAAAAATACCCGGCGGGCCGCAGTTTGCCCTTCCCTGGTTTATACTGAAGGCGACCCAAATACATCTAATCTCAGCTAAAAAGAATTAGTCATTTAAAATATAAACGCAATATGGTATAAATATTTTTAAACCATATATTTACTTACTTTTGTGGAATAATATTGTAGTACCTATGATAAATGTAACTATGTTCATCAATATGTTTTACAAACAATAAAATTACCCGGAAAAATATATGGTAATTATGCCGCAGATAGGTTATATTAGGTTGGTGTAGGTTAGGTTATGTTAAGTTAAGTTAGGTTAGGTTCAGTTTGGTCTAAAAAGAAAGTTATAAAATCTCATGACGGCATCTGCGGCACATTTACCTATATTTTTATTACTTATACAAAAGGGGGGTCTGATTATTTTTAGCAGTATTTGAAGTTCTTTCCAACATTTTATTGTTATTTAAGTTAGACCAGTGACGTCTGTACGTAAAGTGCTGCCTTTAAGTAGACTTAAAACGCCGTCCCCTCTCAGTTTTAATCTCAAATTACCTGAAAATTCGTTCGGTACCTGATTAACTATTTCGGCTATTTTAATTAAACAGACAAATAAAATATTCAAATTCACATAGGTACATGCCATTTACTGAGAATTAGTGCAGATCCACAAAACCAACTCTTAAACATTGTGGTTTTAGGTATATGAAGGTTTGTGGTACTGACATTTTAGGGGACACATTTGTAAAAAAAAGTCCTGTGTGGTAACCCGACATTAAAATACTTATTTATTTCATGTTTCTTAAAAAAAAATTAAACTGAGGTGTTAATACTTTTTAATGATGCAAAAGCATCTTTTACTTAATAGAAAACTGCCACTGATCTCAAAACCTGTAATATTGGTATTCGTTTCTACATTTGCCCCCATGAAACGCATGACCTGCCTACCCTCACAGGACGTCACTGTGTAAATCCCGGCTTACATTTCAAGGGCCCGTTGGGATAAAACATAATATCTAGATTCTAAAAAAATAAATAATCCGTGCTAATTTTCTTGGTTTTTCTTAGAAAAATCATCCCTATAATATGATTTATTGATTTTGTGACGTCATATTGTGAGTTTCAAAATAATGTTTTTAAAACTGGAAGTATGCAGAAAACACATGCGTATTTCAGGTTTAATTTTATGGAAAATATAATATATTGTCTCTAAAGTGTACCAAATTATGTATACATATTATAATTCATACTAATGTAAAATTTTGTTGACTTTGGTTCATAGCAATCTGGAAAAAGACTTTCCTTGTGGCGATTAATATACTTATTACTATATTTTGGGAATTATTAATTTTGGACGCCATGATGTCTTCAGCTCTATTATAAATTCGGTAATATGAATAGAATAATTATTTATGTCGATAAAAAATTATTCTATTGGTAATTTGATAATGTAATAATATGTAATGACTAGGCTTAGGATTTTTAGGTGCTAAAAAATTAATAATAGGTACCTGTAGATATAATTGGAAAATATGTTATTAAAATTTCATAATTATGTGCTAAAAAAATATGTGCTAAAAATTTAGGTAAGTAGGTATTACATAAATCATTATATTTCAACAGTTTAAGTTATTATTTACTCACAAACAGAAAACGCTTTATTACAATAAATAATAAAATAATGCTTCAAATTTTCGAAAGTGAATCTTTGACGATTTGATCCTAGCAAATTTTTATACACGGAAAAGCTTCTTTCCACTTCTACAGATGTTATTATTGCGTATGCAAATGAAACTATTTCTGAAGTAGAAAAAATTCAAACATCTGAGGCATCTGATGGATTTTCCAAAACAGCTTTAATATTCTGCAGCGTTTGAAGTCCAGTATTTTTATAGAAAACACTATTTAATTTTGTAAGTACTTATTTTTTTCCAATTGGTTCATGAACTTTTTCTTATTTTAACAGCAGTATTGTTTAAAGTATTAATTTGTTCCACTACTTAGTGACTTTGTAGATGATTCTAACATTTCAGTTGTGTTTACTAGTGTTAGTGTGTTAATTATTTTTTTTGTTTATGTGAAAATATATGCTTAAACCTAAAATATGTTAAAATATGTAATTATCCAAAAATATTTAAAAATAGTTGCTAACAAATAGGGCAACAGATATTTTTGATATTTTTTCGTGGGGCCACTCAAAAAAAAAAATTAAATACTTAAGAATGATAAGCCTAGTAATGATGTAAAAATCCAGATTTCGTAGCTGAGTCGTATTTCTATAACGCCTTGATCGGGTGTTTTATGCAACTTTACCAACATACATATAAATCAGCTCTGGTGGTAGGCGCAAAGCTCGATTTACAAAATCAAAAAAAAAACATTAACGGAATGAAATTTAAATAAAATACCATATCAGTATTTTGCATTAATTTATACTAAGTCTATCACTGTATGATATTATAGTTTTATAACATGGTGTCCAAAACAATGTTGTTTTTATTTTAAAATATAATATAGTTAGACCGAAGGCAACGAGAATAATATAGAATAGATTAGTCGAGAACAGTAGAGAATAGTCCAAATGATTACCTACTACGTACATGGCAAAAGAAATTTCGTGAATTCCTTTCATAAATTGTTTAGTCGTATTTAACAATTATTATTGGCAAAGTAATGGTTGGTGGCACTTTTCGCCAGTGGACTGTAATTTTAAGGATGGTTTAGATTCCAGATCTAGGGGTGGGGGCGATCTTTTTTTTTCTAGATGCCTTTATGGATACCTTGCATTTACTATCGAGGTTTCTTTAAGGTCTTTGGCACGCAAACTACTCTACCTGATGCTAGTCAAATGAAAATTGTGCCGGCTGAGCGAATATGCCTTATTGAAAACTATTCATCTACCCGCATCGGGTATTGCTAAATTGAATTCGGCCATGGCCTATGAAACCGCCTTGCAAAAACCCTGGAAAATTCTTTGTAGCGCAAGGCGGTGGTGATTTTGATGAATATTTTGTCGTATTCATTGGGAACTGAGGACTGCGATTTGTAGCTGAGTTTTTCCCGTGGTAAAAGAAATGTCGCATAGGACTGATATTCTGAGCATATACTTATCCTATCTTATAATATTATGACTGCAGTCACTGGATCTGACAAGCATGAATCATCATTGCATGTCACCATTTATTATTTTGAGTCTTTTAATTACATCAATACAGAAATTAAAAAGTGCATCTCTTCCGGCCTCGTTTGCCATGTACCCCGGAAGGTCTCAAATATCCGCATCTGCCATCTGTAATAAAAAGGTTGTGCCGCTCTTTGCTAAACATTTGACAATCTAGGAGTAAATGTAGGATGTCCTGGTCGCTTCCGTCGTCGCATGGGCACTTTCCATCAGATGTTATTTTGAACCGGTGCAGGTATGACTCCGTGACCTGTAAGAATCTGAGTCATCTCAAAACACAGTCTCTTATGCACCCTGACGTCTCGTGCTGCTGAAATTGAAGGTACAAACTTTCGGGTCGACTCCCCTGTCGAAGAGTTTAGGTATCGTGAGTTCCATTCGTTTTTCAAGGGGTGGGGAAAATTTTACAGAATGCCAGACACTGACTCTGTATCATATGTCGGATATGATTTTTATTATAGTTCATGGTATTGCATACTAATAAACTTTTAGCATTCTGGACAAAATCAATATTACATACTGCACATCCTATAATATCGTTTCTAATCAATTGTTGGAATCTGAAGAGGAGATAATGAAATATCCAGTATTAATTTATCAAAAAATCAGATAGGTAGGTAACTCACGGATTATATGAGATACAAACGTGTTGATAACACGTAATTACACCTACGTTTTAATTAAATAATAAATATAAAATTGTGTATACTTACTCATATAAGTGATAAATTATTCCTAAGTTAAACACACAATAATATTATATGAATCCATTTTTTTATTATTAATTAGGTACATATTAAACATTATTAATAGAGCCGAATTTATCATAGGGGTAAAAGAGTTATAGCTCATGGTTACAGATACATGATACAGGACCCGGGGCTTGAAAAAAAAAACATTTTATTAAGAAACATCAACGCAGACGAAGCAGCTGCCCCTGGTCCAGGGGTCGGCAAACCGCGGCTCGCGAGCCACATGCGGCTCTTTGGGTATTGGCGTGCGGCTCTTTCCCAAATTCCCAATTCACAATAAAAACTTTGGCAGAATTCACAATTTTTAATTTTTATTATTGATTTGTACACTTATTATATTATTTATAATGACGTAATCGCGAGACTAATTTTCGCTCCGCGATGGTTGATGCAAAAAGGTCTGATTGTTGTTTTAAATCTGCTCATTGTAAAATTCGACAACTTAAAATTTTCTCTATTTGATATTTACACGAGCACTTTTGAAATACAATTTTATTGGTGGATTTGACAAGCAAAGAGTTATGGAGTGCTCTATAGGGTAGATACTACAATTTTTAATACATGGAATAGTTCATATTATTTGAGTCTATATAATATGTATGTGAACAATCAATTTCAAACATGAACAATATAAATAGCATTTAGAGTAGCCAAATAACGATGAAAGTTTGGAGTCGCGCCTGAAATTAAAAACTACAAGTTACATACCAAACATACAGAAACTCTCCAAAGAAATGCAAGGAATGTAATTGTTCACATTATTCTTAAGGAATGCGTGAAAATTGTATATAATTCATTTTCCGTAAAAAATATATTTATAATTTCAACAATAAAAACATATATTTACGTTAGTTTTATTCGGGAAATCTTCTTAGCTTAATAAATAAACAATTTTAAAATATAATTAATTCATTTAAATAAATCATATTTATAAAAATATACGTATGGCTCTCGATTTTTTTTTAACCGTTCTGCCACTCATATTTGGCTCCTTTAGTCAAAAAGTTTGCCGACCCCTGCCCTGGTCGAATGCATCTGCAAGGACCAAATTACGACATCAAATTAACCGGGGGGGGGGGGGAATTCTACCCAGTTAACGGTTTTCTATGAATACCCGACCGGTTAACCGGTTTTAACCGTCAGATTGAAAAAAATATATATTACATGTTTACATATTTTGAAATAACGTCAAAAATATGTTCAGTGTAGTAATATTTTTTTTTAAATAAACCATTAATTATTATTCTTTTATTCAACGAATAATTCACAAGATTAGAGAATATAACATTCTATATATTGAGCATACATATCTCAAATACATAGCTCAAATATATACCCACTAGAAAAAATCACATTTGGAAAAAATACAACGCCTGACGGGATTTGAACCCATTTATCCTCTGGTATCGCGCCAATATGCTATAGAATAAATATTAATGTGATAGTGATTATATAAAAGAAGCGTGGTTAAAATTCTTCCACAATTTCTTTGAAAATTTTGGAAACAAGGAAACACTGCTAGAAACATGGCGAAAGATAGAATCTCAAGAACTCAATTGTAATTATTTTGAAACTTTTAAAATAGAATTCTTAAAAACTATTTTTTCATTTTTCCCCTATGAAAAACTGCTCGGCACGCAGACCTTGTTAGTGAATATTTCATAAATTATTTAAGAAAAATAATATTTGGGAAATTTTGGCACGCGTACGTAAAAATGTTTGTCAACCAAGGCCTGAACAAAAACGATGCATGAGTGCGAGTGAGAAAATATTCGGCACCCTTATAATCTCTGCGACACGCGCTAGAGTAAGATAAAAGGTCGACTTATTTTTGAGTCAGTTTCCAAAAGTATCGCTGGCAAATCGTGGTGAATCGCTTCACGTAGCATCGATAATCTGCAAGTTTGTGTTGCTAAATTTGCTATTTTTTGTGTTAAACATAAAGTCAGTGGTATATATTTTTAGTTAATTAAGTAGGAAAGGTGGTTCTGCGTGTTGTATTAAAATATGGTAGCCGTACTGATAAGCAAGAAGATGGTATTACGTTTCATAGGTAAGTTGATACATGTTCGTGACAATTTATTTGTATATTATTATTTATTTTAAAATCAGTGACCTAGTATTTCTTTAAAATAACTTAAATTATGGATATCTTTACCTAATGGTTGCATTTTGACCGCTTAAAAATACTATATAAAGTAAAAAAATAGAAAATTATATTTTAATTCTGAGCGTCTAGTGCGAGCACTTCGGGCGAGCACTAGCGAAATGGTCTACGGTCTCGAACATTTGTAGGCGAATGCGTTCGCTCGCCCAAAAACCAAACGCACGGCACGTAGCTTCATTTAGCAATGCAACGGGTGGCGTCTAGATGTATCTATAGTCTATGTTGTCAACCCTTTTAACTAGTCAAAACGCTTGACAAAAGTAGGCAGCTATTGTCAATAAAATACACCATTGAAATAATTTGAAATAATTACAAGATAAAAAGAACTTTTTATATACAACGTTTTTAAATTTTCTGTTGAATTATTATGCTCAATACGCTCAAACTTGTACTTGATATGAAGTAAATAAAAAACAAACAAACAAACAAATATAGAATACTGAAATGTCATTTTGACATTTCATATTGATTTCCATAGTAACGCACGTGTATATTAATAATTTAGTTGCTAGGACCACCTCCTTAGCAACCAATAATAGTTTTTTAATTTTTAGGGATCTTTCTGAAATAACTTTCCATACAAACAGAATTAACTGAAAATTAATTCAATTCTTCTTAAAGATGGCTGAAAGTATTAAAATAATGCATTGGCATCGTGGTCTGATATATTCTAAAAGTTTCAAATGTCTAGCTAGTCGGGAAGTTAGTTAAAAATCGATTGCAAGATTTGTACTGGACAAACAACCACCGGAGAAACAAGAATACGAGCTAATAAAAACGTTGTAAAAATATGACACGAGAATTAAAATTTTGACTGTACATAGATTTGAATATTATTTATAAGTCACCGCGTTCAGACGTCATGGCACGAAAAAAATGCAAAAATATTGCTAAAATCTCTATGATCGAACTATAAAAATGCAGTATTCCAATCAATATTTATTATTCCAGTATAAATATGACGATAAGAAACTATGATTAGCGTGGAATTAGCACGTATAATAAACTATCGTTTTTGTTATGCCTATAATGATTTTTTACATTCGTACTTTGTACATTTTTCTTTAAGCAGTGGATTACAAATAATTCAATTTGTTAATCCACCTGAACGGCTCTGCTACCTACCTGTCCATTATGAAGGTAACTGGTATCAAATAATTCCTGGACATACATTTATACGTAGGTAAATAATATAGATAATAATGATTGATTTACAATTTAATTATCAATTGCGTCTATTAAACGAGTTTCTAGTAGTTATTTTACAATTAGCTGAACAATTTGAAAGACGTACTTTACAGGCATACTTAACGTGGACACCTTAAAAAAGGTAGGTACTTATCCATTTTAGGCGCCTCATATTTTCATACAATACAATTTATTGACAAGATAGTAATGTTTTTTCATGTTATATTAGGTTACCTATTTTATTTATTTATTTGAAGATTATCGGTAGGTATGTTTGAGTATGCGCATACAACGCTCGAGTCCCTACATTAATGAAAAGTACACACATGTGAATACATGACAATTTATGTGTTGTTATGTTTTTGCGAAGAACAAATTTAGTAAGTAGTTATATTATCTGGTGTTAACTTAAAAAACGAATGCAATTCTTGGCAGGATTTTTTCGAATTTACTTTTTAAATTAACATTGCTTTAAGGATATCTACTTTCAACTATGTTTTGTTCACTCGTCTACAACTTATTCATAAGAGAGAAGACCCTTTCTACTGATGCATTAGTGCCAGGCAGACATAAAATATATTCATTAATTATACGAAAATTTTTGTGATCCAAATTATTGGTGCGAAAATGTTTGTACAAATCCACCCAACGACTTTCGGTTGAAATATTCCCAGTGTTCCATTCAGACACTTGGAATCGTGTATTGTAAGTAATTAGAAAAAAAGTGAACACTCATAAAATATTTCTGTATCTTGGTCACAAGTTCCTTTCTTTTCAAAAACGAACATTTTGGTATCCCGAAGCTGTGGTCAGGGACACCGGGACACGCCGCCTGAAAACGGGACTATCCCTTACTTTACTTTTGATATTTCCACGGTTTCGGGGCACCCGAGAACTCCCACATCCCCTGCATCATGTAATAAATATCTGTATTACTGGAATTGTATGCTTCTATGTGGTGATGATAGTTTTTCCGGGTTCTTGAAGAGGTCCCGGAGAGGATGTCTTCCTCCAAGGTCAAGTGTTGTAGTTTCTGGCTGCTTCTACGTGGTGATGCTATGTGGTCCTTCTTGAAGAGGAGGGCCCGAGGCTGCTCGCCTCCAAGGCATTGTTGTTGATTCAATTTGAAGTTAATTTTAAGTCTGGGCACTCGCGATCTCGACAATCCATTCGGACCTCGATCTCGACAATCCATTCGGCCACCGCGTTCGCTTCTTTCTTCTTGCTTCGCGGCCTCTTCTTCTACTTTTCTTTCTTCTTGGATCCGTTATTGTATCGTGTGGATCCGGATCAGCGTCTGTTTCTGGGTCCGGATTGGTAGGTATATCGTTTGATTGCTGGTCAGTTGTGGTGAGGGCGGAGATCATGTGCTTCGTTGTTGAGGCTGGTTAACGTCGATTAGTCCTGGTACTTCTTCTGGGTTTCCCTTTTCTTATCGGTGTGCTCGGTTCGGTGTTGGTCGTGTTGGTAAGCTGATTTGCTATGGTTGCGCATTGTTGTTGGTATTGCTCCTGTAGGTTGTGGTCAGATATGAATTTTTGCGTGAAGTCGTATGCGTCCTGCATGTATTGGTTAGTGAGGGCTTCTGCTTGTGATGGGTCGTGTTGAATTGCGAGATTGTGTTTTTTCGTTAGTTCTAGGATAGCGCCGAGGCATTCTTTCGAGTCCTCTTCTGTTTCGGTGACATCTGGGCTTTTCCTGTCTGCTACGGGGCTGTCGTTTGGTTCCGGGGATGTTATGGGGTTTCCGATAGGCGACTTGTATGGAGAGCCCGTCGGAGTGAATAGGCTCTCCTCGTCTTCGCTGCTCAAGTCAGCCTCCGGGATGTCTGTGTCTGGTTCCGGTGCTTCCGGTGTCTTGTCGGCGTCTCGGCGTTGGATGGGCGTGGGTGGTGTATTCGGTGGATCGTCTATGTTGTGCTTGTTAGTGTCTTCGGTGGATGAGGTTTGTAGTGATGTGGCCTCGGGGGTGTCAGGCGGAAAGTCGTCCGTCTGTGTTTCGTTGTTGTTGGTCTGTGGTGATGCTGGTGGCGCCGGGGTGTCGGCGTACTGTGGTTCCTTGTGCTCACTGGCTGTGAGTGGTCTGGTTGGTGAGTGTGTGTCGGGGACGGCTGGGTTGTTCCGTGTATGGTCCAGTCTGTGGTTTCGCGCAGGGAGCACGGTCTGCGGGAGGCTGATCATTCGCGGCATCTCGACCTTGATCCTGCGGTTGAGAGCGTATTGTAAGTTGTGTATCTGGCTCCCTCTGTCGTTGTCGAGGAGGCTGACTAGGACAAGAGGCATCGGATGCTGGCTCCTGCCCCGAGTCATCCTCCTGACGTTGATGATCGGGAAGCCTTGGCGGAGGAGGTCGTTGGTGATATCCTCCGTGTGTATGCCGATCGAGAGGCCCCTGATGACGACCGACATCCGGTCGCTTGCGTGTCCTGAGTGTTTGGCGGGGTTTGCCTCTTTGATCGGCGGATGTGCTGGAAGTCTGTGGTTGCGAGATGATGGTCTGTAGTGGGGGTGCGTCCTGCTCTTGTTGGTCCATGTGTGCGATGAAATTGTGTTGGTGTTATTAGTCCTCCAGGTGGGTAGGGGGGGCGATGCGGCGTGGATGTTTGACGCGGCATCGTCTTGATAGGCCGTCAAGAGCAGGAAATGTAGTGTTAAATAGTCTCGTAGTCTGGTGGGCTTATAGGTAGCGAGTTTGTCGATCTCGCTAGCGATTTTTTCCATGGTGAAGTCGGCGGGTGGTCGTCTACTGTACATTCTTGCGCTGTGGTGGCAAGTAGGTGTGATGAACGGCTGGCGAGTAGGTAACTCGCTATGATGGCCGGTAGGTATATGGCTGGTCACTTGCGGCGGTGAAAGTAGGTAAGATTTTCTTGTCGGCTGCTTTCTATGCGGTGTCTTGATTTATGTGAAGGTCTCAGCTTTGGGCAGGTATCGGTTGTAGGCAGGTATCGGAGCGCGGGAAGAGACGTCCGCTCGCGACGGGTGCTAGACCGCAAGTGGGGACTATCCCGATGAAAACGGGACGTCTGTTCACATTAGTCTACAACAGGGGGGGGGGGGGGAAACTGCGGCCCGCCGGGTATTTTTTTGCGGCCCGCCATCATTAATTGTACTTCTGATCACGAATAACTTTTTTATAATTTTTTAAAAAAAATATTGACAATAGATTAAAATTTGTTAAGCAATAGTACGCGATCCATTTTCAATAGATATTGATAGTGTACCGACAGAGCTACAACTTGATTTAAGAGAATTGCATCGTCGAGAAGAAATCTCCAAATTTTTCAATGCTCTTAATTCAGACAAATTCGACCAACTTAAAGATTATGCAAGAAAAATGTTCGTTATTTTTGGATCAACCTATATAAATGTGAACAAACATTTTCAATCATGAACCTCAATAAAAATTCTTTACGATCAAATATCTCCGATGCCTATTTACAAGCAGTATTGAGAATATCAACTACAAAATTAACACATGAATTTAAAAAAAAATTACAACAGTTTCATTCTTCTCATTATTTTTTTTGTAATGTTTATTTTTCGTGATAATAAATAGTGTATATCAAAAAATTGTATTTTATTTGCGGCCCGCCGCTCATTTTGAATTCTTGAATTTGGCCCTCCATCCAAAAAGTTTGCCCGCCCCTGGTCTACAATATAGCGACTGCGATACATGGCAGTCGAGGTGGTTGGCATCCACCAAGGGACGACAAACGTATCTGATGTGTTCTGCAGGCTTCAAATAAGACAACTAATACCATCACACTGGGTAAGCCAGTTCATGACCGGCCATGGTGACTTCGCAGCCAAGTTGCATGGTTTTCGTTTGATAGAACATGTGCCGGAATGCACATGTGGGCACGACCATCAGACGATGAACACGTCTTCATGTCATCGACTGCCCGTTGACGGGATCCGACCGAGAGGAGCTGTTTGCCAGGGTCTGTCCACACATGGGCCCGATTGGCCACGCCGACTTGATATCAACCAAGGCCAACTTTGAGGGATTTGAAAAATTTTCTGCGTCATATGGAGGACGGAATAATTCCGATTCCTTCGTAGATTCATCACTCTCAACTCCTGACTCCTCTGTTTCGGCAGAGTTTCAGTACACGGATACAGAGGACACTTCATGTCAATAAATTTTATTTTCTAAAACTCTTTTTAAGCACTAAAGTGCATGGTTGCTATATCAGTCCCGTGCAGCATCGCTTCGGGACAAGGAAGTGTGGCACTAAAATCTTTTCATTCTGACACGTTTATAGCGTCATGGAAGGTGGCTGTGCACAAACCGCGGCTGCATATACATGGTGGGTGGAGATGGGGCAATTCAAATTATATCCCTGAGAGTGATTCTTC
This sequence comes from Rhyacophila brunnea, assembly GCF_057557595.1. Lineage (NCBI taxonomy): Eukaryota > Metazoa > Arthropoda > Insecta > Trichoptera > Rhyacophilidae > Rhyacophila > Rhyacophila brunnea. The sequence continues at coordinate 5,294,980 of NW_028232763.1, read as the reverse complement.
ATTGCCTCTATCCGGATTATATATACCTAATTTATGAAGTCTGGGTCGCGGGTTCGATACTGAGGCTGGCAAAAATGCATGCTGTTTTTTTTTACCAATGGATTGTTCGAATAACTCGCCAAAGTTTGCTAATATAACCTCCACTCTATGGAGGCCCATACGCTCCATTCCAGGATCTGAATGTGCCAGTGGCGAACGATGGAGGTAGGCTGTTAAGATCCACCATAAATAGTGCACACTAAACTTTGTCAATCATACGTTTTTGTTTTTTTATTGAACTAACACTACAATTTACACATGGCGTTGGTTAGTTTTATTCAATTAAACCCTGCAAAAACCAAAACATAATAGATAGTAGTCAAAACATCTTCTTCTTCGACCATGTCCGATTCTAATAAGATCATATGGATGTCGGCCACTTACACATACTCTGATTGACACACAAATTGAAGAACAATATGTGTACTTGTCAGACCCAGGATTTGAACCTAGGACCCACGGCACTATAGGCCGACGCTTAAGCCACATACTCGTCTTCAATTAAACCCTGCCAAAACCAAAACATAATAGATAATATTCAAAACATACTCGTCGATTTATCAAATATCTGAAATTATGTCATCAAATCATACATAACTGAATATTTTATAGATTAAATAATATTTTATTTATCTATTATAGTTTGGTTAGGCAGGGCTTAATGAATTAAAAAAAAAATAACCAACAACACACCTAATATGTAATAATTATGTATTTCTAATTCAACGAAAACCAATAAGTATGAACGAAAATGTGTGCACAATTTTATCGGATCGCCTAAAATATACCAAATCTATTATGGTTTGGTTGGGGCAGGGTTTAATTGATTTTTAAAAACTAACCAACTGCATCTGTAAATTATAGTCTTATTTCAATAAAAACAAATACGTATGACATAAACAATGTTTAATGTTCACTATTTATGTCAGATCTTAACAGCCTACCTCCACCCTTCACAACTGGAATGTGCTTACTGATACCTCCTCAACCCCGGAGTCTTGAAGATGGGAGATAATGGAGTGGGCGATACTTCATTGCCATAATGGTTGGCAAACATTTCGAGAATACGGGTTATTATAGAAAACACGATATTTGGGACAACGTCATCTTGGTTTACTTTATTCAGTCACTTGACGTAATAAAAGATACAATAATTATTGAGCTAAACTAAATAGATTACGACAAATAGCTTTCCGAAAAGGTTGCTCAAAAATACATAATTAATTATTGGTATAATATTATAGTAACTATAATAAATCAGTAATATTATACAAAGTGCAAGTATTATATTTTTGATAGCACAAAGATTTGATAACATTTCGGGGATTCCAAATTAAATTTGTTCCGCATTATCATCGTCAATAGGTTGATCGGAAATTCCCGATAACTCTGAAAAGCACGTGTTATTGAATCACTATGATAATTAATAATTTTCAATTTTACTCAGATTTTTCGTTTAAGTCGTTCAAATATTTTTTGTAGAAATAGCATAATCTTATTGTTATTTAGGTTATGTCATTAAAAAACTTTTATACAAATATCGTGAAGGCTAAGAATGAAAAAGCGGCACCCATAGTATAGTGTAGGGTTGGCGAACCTTTTTACGTACGCGTGCCAAAATTTGCCAAATATTATTTTTCAACTGTCTGACGTGCCAAGCAGTTATGGGGGAAATAACTTTCTATTAAAAATGATGATGTTCTAGATACCACTCACAGAATATAGCACACATATATTTTTATCACTTTTTTCTATTACGCCATACAATATTTCGGTCCACCAATTTTGAAACTGTCTGCGAGAATTACTACTACTAGCTTCGTCAAGTTTTTGTTTCTTATTTAGTGCAGTCATTTTTGTGGGTACCTATGAAAATGTGTGTTAATGTTTTAATTAGTTTGATTCTTTACGCACAAATTGACACCAGAAATGCTCCGATCAGATCTGGCATTCTCTCTCTACAGTGATCTCAAGCATTGTAAATCGATCAAAATTAGTGGTTCGCGGCGCGGCATTCCCCGCCGCCTGATGAGGTTAATGCGTTAATATTATGTGTGAGGCATAAAGTCTAAAGACCGACATATGCAATTATATCTTTTAATTAAGCGTAATGCTTATTCTTGAAGAGTATTTGCCTGCTTTTTTTTATACAATCCGATCTGTCATTTATTGTTATTATAGTTATTTTTTTCTCTTCAAACGCGTGCCATGCAAAATCATCTCGCGTGCCATGGGTTCGCCATCACTGGTATAGTGCGTAATACCTGAGATAGATTTAAAAAAATGTTGCAGTATAACTAAAAAAAATACTGGATGAATATTGATGATCATTACACAAATTACAGACCATATTGGTACCAATATAACAAAGTATAATTTATATACCTCACATTTCGAAGTTTCAAAAAAAAACTCCTCTAAAATAAAGTGTTTGCAACTATTCGTCGCAAGTAGGTAAAGGAATCAGATAGCAGCAGTGGAGTGGTGAGGTGACAATAGCGGGTTTCGCACCTACATACAACCGCTGTCAATCACGTAGGCTTACTCAAGAATGAATAATGATCTCCACGTACAATCCAATAAGGTTGCAAAGTCGCCTTCATGTCGTTATTTTAGAATCTAATGTTATTGAAATTAAGCCTATAACGTTGTGGGTCTCAGGTTAGAATCCTGGGTCTGGCAAGTACACATATTGTTTTTCAATTTGTGCATGAGTCAGAGTAAGGACCTAATAGGTTGAGCAAGTGGCTAACATCCATTTTTCGTAAAAACAAAATCTATTAATACAAACCTCCACTCTGTGGAGGCCAATAATATGATCTTATTGGGATCGGAAATGGTCGAACGAAGAAAAATCTTCAGCAGCGTAAAAATAACTCTTCTTGGTCGTACACTCATGGCTGAGGATCGTGACAATTTTTTAATTTTTCCATCCTTTGAGCGACCAACACTTTCCATCCTTCTCGATCTTCCGCTTTTCTCAGAGCAGAATGAATGGTGCCCCCAGTCAGTTCTTTCACTCGGTCGCTCTAGCGTGCACACGCTCTTCCTCTGCTTCGCCTTCCCTGGAGGCCACCCAAAACCACCAGTCTCTCCAGGCGCCAACACCACATTTCATTGGCATCAATTGACTTCCACTCTCTTGCCTTCAGGGTCCATGACTCGACTCCGTATAAAAATATAGAGAACACTAATGTTGGCACAAGCATAATTTTTGTGTCAATCGAAATAACAAAGGAAAGAAAAAGAGAAACATACATATTTTATTTACGATCGGTATCGATTATACAATAAATTGTAAATGGCGCGTTTAACGGAAGCAGTTTTAATATTAAACAATGTATTAACGGTGGAGAAATATATATTATAACAAAACAATTAAAGTAGCGTCGAATGACTTTTATTATGAACTTATATGGGTGTAAAAAGATGGTACCGAAACCTAAAATACTGGTAGTTTTATCATCCACAAAACCAATATTTAAAAGTAATATTTTTTATCTGTCTGTTTTTGTCTTATCGTAATATTATTATCAGCTATCGGGATTTATCTAAGCTCACCAATATACGAGTAAAAACACGTGAAAGTAATATACGGAGGTGATAATATGGCACTATGTCGATTCTAAAACATTCTATAAAAGGATTCATAAGTGAATATACCGTGATTTTTGGAATATAAACAATAAGTAAGAATTAATTTTTATAAAAAATATATTATTACAGTGAAAATAATTGACGTGTTTTGTGATGTGATTGTTTTAAAAAGTGGCAAATTCTGTAAAGAAGTGGGCTCTAGTTTTGTCAAATCTGTAGGTAGTAATTGCAACAATTTGATAAATAGTCAATAATAATAATTGAATGCAATAGTTAACGTACTGAGGATTAAAATAATATATGTTATATATAATTAAAAAAATAGTTAGGAGCACCACATATGTATCTATCTATGCTACTGTAATGTATGAAATCGAAATGGTATTATAAGCATGTTGATTGTGCTGTATATTTTATTCCGACCATGTCCGATCCTATTATGGGCGTCCACAGAGTGGAGGTTTGTATTAACAGATTTTGTTTTTTACGAGAAATAGATGTCAGCCACTTGCTCAACCTATTAGGTCCATACTAGGGAATCCAATCCCGAGCCAAAATTCTGATCCCGGGATTTCGGGATTACAATTTGACAATCCCGGGATTGGCATTTTTTCCATTGTTAATATAATTTTTTTATATATACACATAACATTGATAAAATCGGTCAAAAATAAATCTAGTATAATTTATACTATTAAAGACATTTATTGTTAATATTGTGTATCTACGTTCAATCTTGGAAATACATAAGTTTAATGGAGTAAATAATATTGTAATATAATAAATATATAAAATTGCTGTTTCTGATAGTAAAGACTTAATGAATGGATTAGCGAGATTTAAAATAGTAAAGCAAATAATCATGGCGTAGATGGCCTTTCCGCTTCAATATAATTAGTCAGCCAAATATGAAACTGCCGTAAAACGTATGATATCATGGTGGAATTACATTGTTAAAAGTGCGAAGCATTGTTTTTTTCCAATCTTTCCATTTTTAATAATTTATGTGAAAAAATAAAATGAATCGGCAACCTACACATGGGTATAAATCAAACTTCATTCAAACTCAGTTTATTTCTAATGTAGTTATTTTTTATTAACGCATTCGCTGCTAACTATATAATGAGATTTTATTTTCCCCCTTTAAAATGCACGTTAATTACATCGATCGGCCGCCTGGCAATTACGCGCATGCGCGTCTTTAGCGTCCAAAGTATTAAAAGTATTTTTTCTGTTATATTTTCGCTTTTATTTTATTTTCAATAAAAATTGATAAAAAAAATCAATCCCGAAATCCCGGGATTATGTTTATCAATCCCGGGATTCATAAGTATCGAAAATAGCTCGGGATCCCGGGATTGGAATCCCTAGTCCATACTCTGATTCATACACAAATTGAAAAACAATGTGTAGGTACTTGCCATACTCAGGATTCTTACCTGGGACCCACGACGTTATAGGCTGACGCTTAAGCCGCGCGGCCATCGTGGATTGTCAAAAAGGTTTAGGTATAGGTATATATAGTTTAAAATTGTAGGTATATACAATATTAATTGTTTTAATGAGAATTAAAGTGGTACAAGTGACGTTTAACTAAAACATGAGTTTGAAACCATTTTCACACCAACAAAAATCTATTATTTATGGGTGAAAAAAAAAACATACATTCGCTTTCTATAAAAATATTATTATATTATATATTATTGTATTCGCAATATTGTATTACACTGTATATTGTTACTTACTTTTTTTAGGTACCAAATAGTAATTAAGGGAGCGATGATGAAAGTGATACAAGTGACATATAAGTAAAAATGAATAAGTATAATTAAAGAAACAATAAATGACGGCCACCATAATTGGCCCAACCACTGTTTGTAGAAATAGATGATTGTTGTACATTGAAATAAATGCTACTACTTTAAGGTATTTCGAACAGGCCATTGAATTGTATTCGAAGATAATTAATAATATTAATAACACTTCCATCGTACTTCGCAATTCAGTACCATGGTTTGAAAGTAGGCCGCCTTGGTCACTGGCAAATAGTTCCGCTAGGTCGGATCCCATTAGTGGGCAGTCTCAGAGGACGAGCTCATCGTCTTGATGGTCGTGTCCACGTGTGCATTCCATCCAATGACATTAATATGGACGAATCATCTGGAAAAGAAAATGACACTCACTTTATTGTCGGGTCTGCCGAATGGCATAATCTCTTCTAACGCCATTACAATAAAGGTGAAATTGCTATAAATTCCTGATGCTTTTTGTTGAGTCTGCCGAATGGTTCGGTTCGAACGGGTTCGCTCAAATGAACATTGGCATTAGAAACACTGCTCTAACGCCATTACAATAAAGGTCATATTGCTATAAATTCCCGATGCGTGATATCGCATAATGGAAATTGCGTGACGTCTACCTATACATGCGAATGCGCGAATTTACTTGCTAGCTACTGTATTGAGTGCGTCGTCCATTAATAATGTCATTGATTCCATCACAATATGTTCTATAAAACGACAACCGTGTAGCTTGTCTGCGATGTCGCCATGGCCAGACAGGATCTGGCTTACCCAGTATGTTGCCATGAACGGTCCTCTTTGTGTAAGATGGTTAGAGGTATGGTTAACACCATTCCTCAATTTTGTCCGGTCTGTAAGATATGATACTTGCAGCTGATTTAAAACAGGCCCGTCTCGTTAATATGAACGAAATGTTCATTGCACGAGAGTGGGTGAATTTAGGGTGGTTCTAAACCGTTAATGTTTTCATTTAATAATATTTCACCCTTCACAAAGATATTTTCCTAAACCAAACAAAAACTGCCATATTTTTTTTACAGAAACCAATAAGTATAACAAACATATGTTTTAGCGAAGTTATTTTGTTGTACAGATTATTTATTATTCACTTCACCACACGCTTAACATAAAAAGTTAAATACAGGTACCTATATCGACTTCGATAATTTTCGCTGTCCCACATGTCAAAATATGAGTCGTCAGCTGAATGCAGAACTATTCTAACTCACATTTGAAATATTTTGCAGAAAAGTTTTTTGAAACAGACTACTTTAGTTAAGTATTTATTATTCATGCAGACAAGTGTATGCACCCTTTTTTCATCAATAATCCAACTAAAATATGATGTGAATATGACTTCAGTTGTTTCAAAGAACTCTCTCGTAAAACAATTCAAATGTAACTTAGAATAGTTCTGCATTCAGCTGTGTTTATTTTTAGTTTAAAATTAAACTCCAAACAGTACCATTCATGGTACTTTAAACTCAGGAATATTTAAAGAAATGCACAATTATATTACTTATCTGGGGAAATAAGAAAATATGATTAGAATTTGATTATTTATTATTATTTTGTTCTTTCAATCTTTCATGTATTTTCTGCAAACGAAATTTTCTTCTTTTTCTTTTGAGCAGTTATTAATAGATTTTTGTTTTTACGAGAAATGGATGTTAGCCATTTGCTCAACCTATTAGATCCATACTCTGAATCTGAATCCAAACACAAATTTAAAAACAGTAATATGTTTATTTTCCAGACACAGGATTCGAACCTAGAACCCACAACATTAAGCTGACGCGTAAGCCACTCGGCCATCGTGGGCGTATAAATGAATAGGATATGTTTAATGGGAATGGGGGGAAGGCGATTTTTCTCGGGGTCGGTCGAGTTCCTTGGGGCGGGCCTTTTAAAAACCATTGTAAAGATGATCAATTAATTATGTTACTTTTTTACAGAATAATAAGCAAGCATGCTTCAGAGGATCCTGCAATGGGTCTTCGAGAACAAATTCTTGACGTTTCTCGGCGTCCTCTTATTCACATTTTTTGTTGCGACGATCGCGCTGGCCGTGGAGTCAAGCAATCGGCTCGAAAGGCTAACAAAATGCGAAGATCTGATAAAAAACATTACTTCCGTAACAACTCCTGCTCCTACCACTGTAACTGAAGAAACTACACAAACAGGACAGCCAACCAGTAAGATAAAATAATTAGTATACATACTAGTGCTTTTCAAACTCTATACATCCCTTAAATATGAAAAATAAAGTATAAAAAAATTATATAATATTAATCTTTTTTCAACACTACTAACACCCTGGTCCGAGGGTCCGCATTGTACTGCAGTTGCACCGCACTATCAGTGCAATGCCTGACTGTGAAGAATGCGTGACAGTTTGCCGCTGGTGACCAAGCACACATGATTTCAGAAAATCACATAACATAAATATATTGTAACCTCACTGAGAATCGAATCCGGAGCCCTCTGATAAAAGGCCAGCGCCTGATGCACTGGCCTACGAGGGCCGCTAAAAAAATTGATGATGCCCCAAAAATAGTTTTTTTTTGAGTCCTGCTTTTTAAAGTAAAAACAATAATCTTTAGTCTGCACAGTATACTTCATGGTCCGCACAAGGGGCCGGGCTCTAGCCTGGGGGCCCGGAGCCTGGCGGGGGTAGACCAGATAAATGAGACAAATACACATAACTTAATTTGCTAAAGGTAAAAAAGTCGCATGCAGCGCTAATTAAAACATTTAACATTTAAAAATTTGTAGTTGTGTGATGCAATATTTTAATTGTGTGTCGATAATCGATAAGACCATGAGCTGTATGCCAGTGTTCGTCCACACATGGGCCCGATTGGCCAGGCCGACTTGTTATCAACTAAGGCTAACCTTGAGGCATTTGAAAAATTTGCTGCGTCATATGGAGGACGGAATAATTCCGATCCCTCCTTAGATTCATCACTTTCAACTCCTAACTCCTCTGTTTCGGCAGTTTCAGTACACGGGTACAGAGGATACTTCATGTCGTTAAAGATAAATGACGGCAGAGCAACTCAAGACTATTTTTATTTTCTAAAACTCTTTCTTTAAGCACTAAGGTGCATGGTTGCGACATCAGTTGGCTGAAATTGGCTGCTCAATGAACACAATTTCTCATCAAGTACCTATTAAAATAATGATATAATAATTTAAATATGAATAATAATTTTAAATATATATTTTAAAAGTACCCATAATAATTCTTTCTTTCGACCATGTCCGATCCTAATAAGATCATATGGGCCTCCACAGACTGAAAGTTTGTATTAACAGATTTTGTTTTTACGAGAAATGGATGTCAGCCACTTGCTCAACATATTAGATCCGTACTCTGACTCATAAACAAATTGAAAAACAATATGTGTACCTACTTGCCAGACCCAGGATTCGAACCTGGGACCCACGACGCTATAGGCCGATGCTTAAGGCTATACTTCAGTTGAGGCATGATTTAAAAAGATCGTGACTGTGTGACATACATTGCGTACATTTAATGTTATGTTTATTGTTATATTAGTAGTAATAATAATATATCCATTGACATGTTTTCTTTTTCGAGTACATGCGTAACCTTTTTAGTCATCTTTACACGATATAAGAATATATTCTTCCGATTCCATCACAAAACATATTGACGTGCTCACACTTCGACTACAGCTCTCCGATTGGCGACGAGTGCGAAATTTTGTCCCGCCTATTGTTGAAAATTATTTGCCGTGTCACGTATGTATGCTCTGAAGCCGCGCGGCCATCGTGGGTCACGATAGTGAGTAATTCACGAACGTCTATTTATTTTTAAATTTCATTCGATTGCGTGGCGCCCAGTTGTCCCGGCGCCAAATCATCCTAGACGACCTAGACCCACTATGTTGTATTATTAATTTTGTTTATTTTTTTCAGTTAAAGAATATCGGCTATCTTCCCACGTGATTCCATTGGCGTATCAGATCATACTAGAACCGAAGCTGTCGAAAGATTTATTTGAAGGAGACATCACGATAGTGATTAAAGTGTTAGAAAAAACTAAATCGGTAAGTGAATTGAGTTGGATAATATTATAATATTTTGTCGCTAAGTAAATACAAGGAAAATAATATGCATTCCATTTATGGAAAGCTTTAAAGATTGTATCAGAAAGCTTATTCATGCAATCAGAATATTTATCATAATCTCACTGAAGTGCTAATTTCAGATAGCAATACGTAATACAATTTATATGACTACCGATATGCTATTATTTATTACTCTGGGCGAGTAGTATTAGTGGTATATATTACTAGGATGCAGTCCTGAAATATTATGGACTATATTTTTCTATCACATCGACCCATTAACATCAGTGGCCACAGAACAGATAATAAATAGAATACCAATAGGCTATATTCAATACGCCGTATGGTGAAGCAGGCTTTTGAACGTGTGAGTGTCCTACGAAAATGAAGCACGCATTATGCACGTGCAATAGTGTGTGTAATACACCAACATTAAATGAGCGTAAATGCATAAACCGAGAGCAGTTTTCAGTATTTGGCGTTAAACGTATTCTAGACACGTGTGTAAGTTTAACCCGGATTCATCCTTACTCGAGTCGGTTACCTGCTATCGCCTTACCCGTTGTGTATTTCAGTTCCCATTATTTCTGAGTTCCCTGTCAGTGGCGAATTACTTAAAGTTATTAAATTATTAACTAATAACCTAAAGATATTTCATAGGTAAAACATACTAACCGTGAATAGAGGTATAATATTTATTTTATAAGAAGCATAGATATATGTCTCAAAAGTTGTGATTATATTGAGATGCATGTCGCGTACTGTCACGCTATCACGGTGACCAAATATTTAGTCTATGGTTTCGTCATTTTGCCGAATATTTTGAACGAACACGGTGTCTGTAAATTCAATTTTGGAGTAACCTAGTAACAAGTATCTATAAATTCAATAATATTTTGAACAGAACCCAACCATAGATAACAGACAACTTTCTTATAGAAAATACATAGTGGCAACGGCAAAAAACAAAAAAACACGATTTTGTGGAGGTTTGTATTAACAGATTTTGTTTTTACGAGAAACCGATGTCAGCCACTTGTTCAACCTATTAGGTCCATACTCTGACTCATACACAAATTGAAAAACAATATACCTACTTGCCAGATCCAGGATTCGAACCTGGGACCCACGACGCTATTATAGTCCAACGCTTAAGCCGCGCGGCCATCGTGGGTCAATATATAATTATATATATATATTATAATATAAAAAAATACTATCCGTGAAATGCTCTTGACACAAATTATTTTATATTGAAATATTGTACCTTTATGACTGGTTCTTGGGACCTTTTCCACGGCTTAAATCCTGGACCCCTGCCCCTGGACGTCATCTATATTATGGAGTTATCCCCTAAGGAAGAGGGGGTCTAATAATATATATGATATTTTATGACGAATGGCATATGAATGATTGTAGAAAATATGAAGTCGAAAAACTAACAGAATATTAACATGGATTTATGTTTTGTACTATTCCATTTGAGTCGTTTTTTGCGACCCGGGTTTCACCTTTCGGCATCTTCAGGCGCCGTGTACACTCACCAAAGGCAAACACACTCTGACAACGAACACTCTTAACTCTAGCTTATATAATAAATCAATACAATAAAGTAGGTAAAAACTCAATTACCTACCTATCAAGTCAAAGGTCACAACAAATACAAAAATACAAATTATGAATAGTTGAAGCTGTTTGCCTTTGGTGAGTGTACATGGTGCCTGAAGATGCCGAAAGGCGAAACCCGGGTCGCAAAAAACGACTCAAATGGAAAAGTACAAAACTTAAATCCATTAGAATTTAAATTCAAATTCCATCAAGTACCTTCGGTCGATAGTATTAATATTAGAATATAAACAATTTGCTAGAAATAGAATCGATCATTTTTTTAAATAAAAAAATGGATAGGGGGGTAAAAGATTTGTGATGCAATGTGACGATGGGGGTGGGTGGGTATGGATTCAAAAACTGAATATCTTGTGACGTAATTTATATAATGTGACCCATTAATTTAGTATATATATTATGTTTATAGGTATTGCTGCACAGCCATAATTTAGCTATTATTCAAATTACAATAACATCACCTGGCGGCGAAGCGATGTCTCCTCATTATAAACTCTCCAATGATGATACTGAGATCCTGTCAATAGATTGTGATAATGAACTACTGCCAGGAAACCACACTATCCATATTGTATACAAAGGAAGCATGGAAGGCATTGTTGGCCTGTATGTCAGTGATGTCAATAATAAAACGTAAGTAGGTACACATATTCATTTCGACCACCACCCACTTTGAGATTAAAAAAAAATCTAGTGCCTCCCATATTTTTCAACTTACCTTTTTACATTACCATCTATTTCGTATCTTAAAAACAGTTATTGTAAATATAATTTGTAAACATGTATTATTATATGGATAGGATAGATAGGGTGTGACCCATATCCTATTTCTGAGATCAAAGAATGTTTCAATGAGAGGAAATAAAACTCATGCTTAATCATATTTAGGAGTATTTTTTATTAACATTAAAAGAAGGCTTTGAATTTAAAACTTATCGAACGTGAAGGATGAATCTGATGATTTTCGACGAGTTTGTTATCATCAGGCTCGAATTCACTCAAAAACAGCTGTAAGTCGCCGCGTTCAGCAACTTGCAGCCGATTTCTCTTTTTAGTTAGCAACGTTGCTACAGCACTAAATCCACGTTCTCACAAATACGACGATGGGAATGCTATCAGAAATCGTTGAACAACCGACCATAACCCGGGGTACAGTTGAGAGATTCGCTTCTGCAGCCAAAATTCTTGGTCAACCAATTAGCCATCTCCCAGCCATTCTTGAATTTAATTTTTAATTCTTCGTTTGTTGTCAATTCTATAAGTTCTTCTTACTGCTATTTTGTTTCAATAATGTTAATATGTTAATATTTGTATTTGTGTGATGCAATTTTTGATTGTGTGTCGATACTCTATAGTCTACAGTGCTACTTTCATATCGAATCTTCTACGTCACTACGGTCGTTTCTTGAACTAAAACCCTCCTCCGCGTTTACTTTCCGCTACTACATTCCCCTCCCCCATAATTCAGTATGTGTTCGATATCACGTGGAGGTTTATGTGGTGAACACAGTATCACCACGTTGATAAATTTAATCTATGGTTACGTCATTTTGCAATATATTTTGAATGATCTACAAATTAAAGCATGGGAAGTGCCAACTCTAATTTAATAATAATTTGAATTATTATTCATGGTTCATGGTAATTAATGGCATGAATAATATTTTGAATAGGACCCAACCAGCAAACCATAGATAATATACGTAAACACCAGTCATACATAATAATTTTATAGAAAATCTATAGAGAAAACCACTAAAAACAAAGAATACGTGGAGACCTGCAGAAAATAGAAAAAACGTTTACTGACTCGTGCGGTTGATGATGTAGCGTAATACGCGTGAGGTGACCTCATTGTTGTTCTGGCCATTTCGGCAGATTTTGCTAAATGACAATATTTGTCTTTGGTTCAAAATGTGACACGGGATAGCAGCACCAGTCTGATAACATTTTAAATACCAAGAAAACATCACACTTTTTTCCCGTTGAAGGAGGACGGGGATTGCACGTGACAGCACTTAACGTGATAATAATGTGTTCGCCCCATTATTAACATTAAAATGCCTAAAAAATTACGGAAACAGAAACAGGCAGGAAAGAGATATGCACAGAACAGATAATAAATAGAATACCGATTGGCTATATTAAAAACGCAGCACGTTGAAGCAGGGTTTTTGAATGTGTGAGTGTCCTACGAAAAAGAAGCACGCATTATGCACGTGCAATAGTGTGTGTAATACACCAACATTAAATGAGCGTAAATGCATAAACCGAGAGCAGTTTTCAGTATTAGACGTACAACATATTCTTGACACGTGTGTAAGTTTAACCCGAATTCTTCCTTACTCGAGACGGTTACCTGCTATCGCCTTACCCGTTGGGTATTTCAGTTCCCATTATTTCTGAGTTCCCTGGAGATATGTTATTAAATCATAGATACGTAATTTTAGATATTTTATAGATGGAACCAGATTTTTTTTATCTATTATGGTTTGTTTTAGGCAGGGGTCACATGAATTAAAAAAAAAACTAATCAACACTATCTGCAATTTGTATTCTTAGTTCAATGAAAACAAATACGTAAGACTGACAGTTTAGTGTGCACTAGCCACTATCTATGTCGGATCTTAACAGATTATCCCCAACCTTCACCAGTACTGCATACAATTCTAACCAATTACGGAATGCGAGTTTAATTTTTAATATAATAATATAGACCAGTGATTCCCAACCGCCGGTCCGCAAATAGTTGCCGAAAACCAACGTTTTATGCAATAGCACCAGTCTTAATCTAGATTTCCCTATTATCAGTGACAAAAAAACAACAAGAGTGTCGACAGCTTCAAATACCTGGGGGTACACATCGCTACCCGAATGGGAATGGTTTGAGCAACATTCAACCTGATGCGGAATGTCTGGGACTCACGACTGTACATATCCGATTAAAACCAAGAGTCGCTCTTTCGACGGTTGAATTCTGACGGTGCTGCTTTACGGTAGCCAATCATGGCATCTTACGAATTCTCAGAGCAACCGTATACTGAACTAAGAAAACAGATGTTTGCGATGGATACTGGGTGTGTGGTGGTATGACTTTAGGAGCAACTAGGAGATAAGGGAACGCACCAAGCAGCCTCTTATTACGCTGAGAGTGAAGAAGCGACGTTGGACCTGGCTCGGCCACGTGCTGCGGATGCCAGAAGAGAACCTCAACATGGCTTGCATGTTCTTCAAGCCGACCGGATTCCGGCATCCTGGAAGGCCACTAAATACTAATTATAGAGTGTATACGGCGGAGCTACGGGATGCTGGTTTGACCTGGAACGAATTAAGAAGACAGGCGAGTGATAGGGATGCTACAACTAAGGGGCGGATATGGCCGAAGAAGAACAAGATAGACGAGTATTTTCTAAACGTCAGTTAGCAAATAGTTTCTGCAAACCAACGATTTGTGCGGTAGCACCTATCTTAATCCAGTTTTCCCTCTGATTAGTGAGAAAAAAAACAACGGGATTGTCGACAGCTTTGAATACCGGGGGCACACATCACGGGAGATGGCAATTTGCAAAGAGAGCTCGGTACCCGAATGGGAATGGCTGAAGCAACATTGAACCAGACGCAGAGTGTCTGGGATTCACGACTGTACATACTCGGTTAAAACCAAAAGCCGCCTATTCGACGCTTAAATTATGACGGTGCTACTTTACGGTAGAGAGTTATGGCACCTTGCTCGAAGGCTCAAAGGAACCGTGTACTGAGTTTCGAGAACAGTTCTTCGCAACGAGAAGAAGCAGCTTCTCATCACGCTGATGGTGAAGAGGCGACATTGGGCTTGGTTCGGCAATGTGCTGCGGATGCCCCGAAAGAATTTCTAATTGGTTGTCCTCTTTTTCGTGCCAACCTGCTGAAGACTGCTAAATATTATCCATATAGTGTATACGGCGGAACTATGGGGTGCTGGAATGACCTGGGAAGATGCAAGGAGTCAGGCGAGAGACAGACATTTTTTTGATTCTCCGTATGGTGTCTATAATAATAATTATTATTATGGGTGGATATGGCAATGGCATGGATATAGAAGAAGATATTTTAACATTAATGTAATAGTATGAACTAAGGTGAACGTGATGTTATTCTTACCCCCGATGTTAAGCTTATGTTCAGAAGGTTGCTTGAGTGTGAATGACATAATATGTTCGTTCAGTGATGAATAATACACAAGTTGGTATTTTCTTGATTTTATTTTATAGTAATCAAGTTCGGTAACATGGCAATAAAAAATGCCTGTCATATTGAATTAAGTTTAAGTTGAAAGGTTTAATAATTAGATTATACTTTGGAATTTAGATATGGTGAGAGACACGGAACAGTGGCGTGTGTCGACTACATTATAGAAAGGCTCAATCCGCTCAATGCCAACTGTCCCATTTCCGTTGCGTCATTGTCTATGGTCTATAAATGACTATAGACAATAACATGTCGGTTGTAGTGTTACACAAAACCTATATAAGCAATGTTAAAATATAGGTAAAAAAAAGGGTTGTGTCCGTGAGGAGCACAAATTTTATCTCGTATTTGACACATTTCTTTGCGTGGCCATCATTGGCTGGTGATTTATATAATACAAGAGAATTAAAATAATATGAGACCCTTCAGTTATAGAATTCCCCTTGGCCCGTGTAGCCCTTGAAATCAATGGGTTATTTTGGTCCTCCATATAAACAACATGGAAAATGTGAAAGAGACCAGACTCGCCGAATGAATGTAGATACTACTGCTATCGCCACGTTTGTAGTTCACAACATCAGGTCACAGGTGACAGGTATCCAATTGGATAAGAATTAGGTCGCGTTATCAGTGAACGATGATCACAAAATATTTGTTCACTAATGTTTTTACTTTAACTTTTGAAATCGGATGATTTAAAACACTACCCAATTACTGTGAATATTTAGATTTATCTCGGCTTCCTGGGAGAGAAGTGTACGATCTGGAGCCGTATCACAGGATCCAGTTATGAACATAATTATTTTGAAATCTCTTCAAAAATATTATGTTTCCAACTGTTCTATAGGCTATTTAAAGTTGTTCCTAATTTATCAATTTCATGATTTAATTCCACATTGTCTAATAAATAATAATATTACGACTGGTTTCTTCAGCTTAGCAGGCAATTATCAACTGATAAAGCTGTTCTCCGATCCTGAATTAATGTCATTGTTGCATGTCATTCATACAAAACATAATTAATCACTCGTCTTCTGACGTCATTCCGTTTTTAAATATTTCATGTACCTACTAGCTAGCTATCCATGCATATCAAAATTATTGGGAGCGAATGAATAGTCATGTGCAATGACGTCCCGCGGGGGTAGTCAGGTCATATTGTATTGCTTAGGGGCGGCACATAATAAAAGACGACATATTATGAAGGAACGAATGCGATCATTATACATTTTTAAATGAATGGCAGTTTTCATAAAACAGACGATGCAGTGGCTCCGTTAAGCCGCGTTGACACGGTCCAAGTACGATCCAAGTACACTTGGACCGAGTGCCATCCAAGTAGACATATTCACAGTGACGTCTCGTGGGGGTAGGCAGATTGAGCATCGCTTGGGGGCGGCAGTTACTAGAAGGGCGGAAAATCGAGGACAATCGTTAGGTATATATATAGAACTAGCTACCTAAATTTAGTAATAACGGAAATATCCTTTAATTAAAAAATCAGCTCACTGGTTGGAAACAAAATGTATTAATTAACATCCTACATGATTTAACAGGACTGTATTTTTTGTTGGGTTCGCGATGTCTAGTTTACTTCCGTTGTACTTGGAGGTCACGTTCTTGATGACCAGCAATGACACGTGGAGATTTTTGAATTATAAGTAGGTACACATAATTTTATCCAAATATTTTTGCCAGTCACTCGCGACTTTTGGAAGTTGTCAGGTGTATTTTTAAATGTATCTGAAACCTTAGACTCACAATATTTCTATTGGAGCAGAGATGGCATTTAAATTTGGCTTAGTAGGTAGTTATTTTGTCGCTAATGTATACAAAACATTTCTTAGATATTTTAGTCATGAAAGGATAATGAAAAATACTGTATAAAATAAATGGGTCGGCATTTTGGCGCTGCCTAGGGGCGGCATTTTGTCTAGGGACGTCACTGCATATTCATACTAATTATTCCTATCCAAGCTACTTGGACCGCGTCCTACTCATCCAAGTTAACTTGGATAGGAATAAATAGTATGAAGCTGTCACTTGGATGGCAGTCGATCCACGTGTACTTGGATCCGTACTTGGACCGTGTCAACGCGGCTTTAGAAAGTACTGACATCGTAGTTTGACCTCTACTTACCTAAAACTACCACTCTTTGAGAGTAGGCTCAGTTGAAAAGCTCTAATTCTTAAACATACTTACATGCTTTTGAAAACACTTCTGAAAAAATATATTGTAATCAATAGAAAAAATCTTTTTGAAAAAAGTAAGACACCCCGCAGGAATCGAACCTGCATCTCTCGGGTATAGCGCCCACGCACATAGTCTAGGTACCATGCTAAAGGAGTCATAATTAATTAAGACAAATTTTAACTATTGACCTTTTAATACTCACTGAAGCGCTTCCCAAATTGGGCTACTATTAATTATTGCCGATCGGCTTTTGTATTTTGTAATCAAAGTAGGTATTACTTTAATTACTAACTGACGTCACGGATCACTCCAAGACTTTTTCTTTGTAACTTACTTGAACTTGCTAATAATTTTTATTTTTAATTATTAGTAGAAAATGTCAAATGTGTATATCAATTTATTCAAGATTTTTTGCATTTTCTGTTTAGGATAGTCGAAAATAAATGGGTAATAAAATACGTCAGTATTTACTTAACAAATTTGAGACTAATATGAAAGGGCTAATCTGCCTAAGGGAGGTATTTTGCCTTGGGACGTCAGTAGTTACGTGCCATTTTACAGTCATAGTAGCACCCGGTGGATAATATGGAATTAACACCACACGATGTGGACAGCATTTCCTATTATTTTTGCATGAAGAAACAGTTTGACATTATCGTTTTCACTTAGCGTGTTTATCAACTGATTTGTCATTCTTAATAAGCATCCAGGTTTATGAAATACGTATCTGGCTTACGGAGTTAAATCTAGCGTTTTTGACACTGAAAACTGTTCTAAAAAAACCATAAATAAGATAGAATATGACACCAGCTTTGCTTGAAAATCAACATGCTGGCATTTTGTGCATTACATCAATATCTTAATAATAAAATAAATGTATTATAAGTATTATGATATTCAAGCCATTTCTAAGAGTTTCAAGAGCTTTACTTCACTCAGTTAATATATTATTTATTTAAATTATATATTATTATTATTAACTATTCAAGAAAATTGTAAATACCTATCTTTGTTATAGTTCACAAAGGAACACTCGGTATAATAAAATTGTATATTTTTAGTCAGATCACGTACACTGTAAAGGAACACTGATAAGAAATTTGATTATTTTGCATTTTCACATTTTACTGTGTGAAATAAAAAAAATAATAATACAGTACTATCTTCTGGTATGGGTCGTTAAAAAAACAACATTGTCTGACAATGATTATTGCCTTAAATATTTCGAAAACACTTTGGATTTTTATACGTTCCTCCCCCATGCCCCACAAGGGAGGGGGCTGACAGGGCTCAAAGGAGACCCAACGTGGCAAATCGACCAGATAAGTGAGATAAACACACATCACAAATTTGCTCTAAAAGCTAAAAAAAAAAAGTCCCCTGCGGCGCTATTTGATTTCAATATGGTTAATATGTTAAAATTCGTGGTTTTGTGATGCAATTTTTGATTATGTGTCAATACATTGGTCGATTGGATTCACAACTTCATATTTCAGGTGGATGTATTTAAAAATAATAAAAAATCGCTAAAAATACACTGAATACACCTTAACTAAACCTCGAAGACCATTTGGAAAACGCAACTGTAGAGCATCACACTGCGTTTAACCTTAGCGATAGGTAGGGAATGGGTCGCTTCAGGATGTGGGGGCCATGTTACTAATAGAATGTTCTGTCACAAAATTGCACCTGTGTTTCTGTATAACAAATTTACCTAAGTCTCCTGGAAAGAAAAAATCCATTAATAGTTCAAACACACATCATAAATAATATGATATACTAGCTGACCAGGCAAACGTTGTTCTGCCATATAAATTATTTCTAGTGAATATTTTGGTTGTTAAATAAAAAGTGGGGATGGGATCTATGACAGAAAGAGGATTAGAGCACTGTAGACGATGACCGCCGATAAAAACAAAAAAACATCAACCATTCATTTTCTCAATTCAAAATGAGTAATGATGTTCATAATGAATGAATTACCTGTGACAGGATCTCGTTGTTTAATGTTTATGCAATATCCGTCTTGTCCCTTCCAGAAAATTAGCGGATATTGGAGGGCGTCGTATGAACGGTGTGTGTCAGCGATGAACTCCAGATTATTGTTTCTTCTTCGAATCACGATTTCTCGCGTCGATGTGCGGTCGCCAACCATGATTCCAGCAATGTCGTCAACAACAGTTGCATTGAATCGACGTACGTGCTCTCCAGCTGGTGTTTTATCAGGATTGATGACAATAGCGTGATTGTCACTTTGCAAATCGTGCATGTGTGCTTTGAAGAATTTCAATAATTCATTGTGCTCATTCAACAGGGCGTCCAGTTCGCCGACGATGCGCCTGGCATTAGGCGAATTGAGGCTATTGTAGCCGCAACGTGCATCCACATGATTGATGTCCTCACCGCCGCACCCATGAAGTAGATTTGTAAAAATGTATGTGGTTCGTTTGGCATTAGCAGCAATGAGCCTACTTTGTGGTATACTTGACCTTTGATTTTGAACGTAGAATGGAATAATTGTTGACCATTTGCCGCAGTATTGTGAACTATTTCTGTTGCTCCAGACGAAGTCATTTGGAAGCATGAATTGAATGTGCGAATGGACTTCAGGAACAGGTTTGAATCTGGAACCGTGCCAATGAGCAAGCTGTTCAATGGTTCTGGTGGTATCTCAATTTCTGGTAGTTGCACTTTTCCTGATGCGCAACACATCCCGGCTGACTCATGTTTGAATTTGAGCGCATGACAATGGGGACATTCTTTGTCCATAGCACCAATCAGCACTTTCGGATGAGCGGAATATTCAATATCTGGTTCGTACTCGAATGCGAGACGAAGGAACGAAGCGGATGTAAATGTTCGATGTACTTTTTGGCGTTGTCGGTCATTTGCTCTGCGTGACGTGTTAACTACGAACCGGCGCGCTTGGCTCCGTTCCAATTGTTGTTGTTGATTTCGTTCAGCTCGTGCCTCTTGTGATTGAGGTGCACGCAATTGCGACATGCTTACACGCACGTTTTTGTTATCTTGTTGGATTTGTTCTTTCTACTCTACTATTTCGCATGTTTGTTGCTTTATTCGTTCGACGGCCCAAATGGCCCCCCTTGCGTCTTGCTGGCATTGTGCACTGTAATACACGCACATAAAAATAGATAAATTAAAATAAATCGTACAAAATTTTGCACGCACTGCGTTGTGATTTGCCGAATGAAATGTCAAAATGACGCGACGCTTCTCTTGAATTCTTCTCGGACGTAGTGTCATCTGTCATTCAACAACATAAATAATTTCGTTCTGTTTGAAATACGAACGACAGTTAAATTTGTTCATACAAAAATAATAAAATCACGATTAAAAAATGGGAGGATGGGGGTAGGAAAATGAAAATTTGAGGTTATGGGTATTTTTTTATGCCAAATAATAAAAAAAATACAAAAAAAAAATTGTCAAAAAAATTAAAGAACTTTTTTCTGGATAGAGATACCCTAATCACCTAGCGGTATGAAATATACTTGTTGACCTATTCTCATACCTAAAAAATATACATAAAAAAATTCATAAAAATCGGTCAAGCCATTTCGGAGGAGTTCGACCACAAACATCGTGACACGAGATTTTTATATATATAGAGATAATATAATATAACCCAGGTGAATTTAATATACGATTAGGTGTTAAATAATTACAAGATAAAAAGAACTTTTTATATACAACGTTTTTAAATTTTCTGTTGAATCATATATACTTGACTTGATTAGCTTAAACGCCTTGAACGATCAAAAAAATGTGTACTTGATAGAAATAATACTGAAATGTCATTTTGACATGTCATATTGATTTCCATAGTAACGCACGTATATATTAATAATTTAGATGCTAGGACCCCAGACCCCTAGCAACCAATAATGGTGTCGAAATAACTTTTTATAGAAAACAGAATCAACTGAAAATGAATTCAATTCTACTTAAAGATGGCTAAAAGTCATTGATATACTACTAGATGTGGAGTTCCCATACAAGTGTCATTTTAAAAATGTACCACAAAAGATATTACGAATATCGTCTTATAATATTTCCTTGTAGGTATAATGCGTTAAGACCGTTGACATGGATTCCCGAATTTCTCCCGTATTGCCCTGGCTGTAAAACTAAATTTGCGTTCTTGGAATAGTGAACCTAAGGGTGGCTGCAACCCAAAGCAGACAGAGCAAGTCGTCATGCGCTGACTATTAGTTAGAGTAAGATGCAAGCTAGATCGGGCTTACTCATAATAAACAGTAAGTTTTAACATTGGCCGAGTCGCTGAAAATCGGGCGTCATTTTAAGAAGCATATGATTCATCCAGTAGTATATCAATGCTAAAAGTATTAAAAAATGCATTGGCATCGTGTTCTGATATATTCTAAAAGTTTCAAATATCTAGCTAGTCGGGAAGTTAGTTAAAAATCGATTGCAAGATTTGTACCGGATAAACAACCACCGGACAAATAAGAATACGACTTAATAAAAACGTTGTAAAAAATAGTTATAAAAAATAGAGATTTGTGTTTTTTCTATTGAGTTTTGAACCAAGCTTCATTGCGTTTATGTTTAGATAATGTTATGCTAACAATACAATGATTTTGCAATGTGTACATACTAATATTATGTAGGTACGTTGCAACTGGGACTAGTGCATGCACAGTTTCTCGTCTTTAAAAATAACAACAGATTGATGAATATTTATTTCGATTAGATTCTTAATCGGTTACTGAGTCAAGGGTGTATTTTAGTTTTGGATAGGTACAGTTTTGAATGCGTCTATATATTTTTGCTCTATAATTTTAAAGTGATGTTCGTCTAGTAAACAAAATGATCTTCTTATTCTTGACGTAGATGGGTCATTTTTTTATTTTATTTATTTAAGAAAACAAAAAATTGTGGACATAACAAATCAAAATTCAGGACGTTCACAATATGAGATTTACATTATAACAAATATTACTCTCACAAGAGAGAAGAAGAATAATAATAATAATAATAATAAAACATTAACAATTTTATCCAATAAAATAAAGTTTCAAAAACAAAATGCAAACTACATCATTGAAAATGTCTTTAGGGAGTGCATTTACTAATCTTGCACCCCTCGCTAATGGTACATGGATATAAAAAAAGGATTTCAAGTTATACAGATTTATATTTTTATAAAAATCGATGTTTTTTAAAATAGATATAAAAAAATTAAAACGATGAATTAGTCAAAAATCTATACGACAAAAATAGAAAACTTAATAAACTAAATTTTAATTATAAATATGACCATCAAATATACTGTAATAATAAGATGTGGTCCTGTGACAAATTCACATTTTATATCATTTTTTTACAATTATTGTAAGTTTATCAAAAATCTTTTTTAATGTTTTCAGATACATATTTATTAATTAATACCGATGAAATTGTGTATTTTTAAAAAATGTCTCAAATTGCAAGCTTCGTATTTTTCCGCTAGGTGCCTCTGCTGGTATTCTGCTGGTATAAGCATGACACTCACCTTTTTGTTGAGTCTGCCGAATGGCATACTCTGTTCTAACGCCATTACAATAAAGGTGATATTGCTATAAATTCCCGATGCTTTTAGTCGGGTCTGCTGAATGGTTCGGTTCGAACGGGTTCGCTCAAATGAACATTGACACTAGAAACACTATTCTAACGCCATTACAATAAAGGTGATATTGCTATAATTTCCCGATGCGTGATATCGCATAATGGAAATTGCGTGACGTCTACCTATACACGTGCGAATGTCGCTGTGCGTGAATTTAATTGCTAGCTACTGTATTGAGTGCGTTGTCCATTAATAATGTCATTGATGCCCCTATAGTGTCGAGGGTCCCAGCTTCGAATTCTGGGTCTGGCAAGTACACATATTGTTTTTCAATTTGTGTATGAGTCAGAGTATGGACCTAATATGTTGAGCAAGTGGCTGACATCCATTTCTCGTAAAAATTAAATCTGTTAATAC
Organism: Rhyacophila brunnea; assembly: GCF_057557595.1. Classification (NCBI taxonomy): domain Eukaryota; kingdom Metazoa; phylum Arthropoda; class Insecta; order Trichoptera; family Rhyacophilidae; genus Rhyacophila; species Rhyacophila brunnea. Next base: position 5,271,391 of record NW_028232763.1, on the reverse strand, counting down.
AAACCTCCACTCTGTGGAGGCCCATATGATCTTATTAGGACCGGACATGGTCAAAGAAGAAGAAGTAGGGTTTACATACTTTTTGGGCTGATTGTTTAAAGTTTATTTATTTTTACTAATATTTTAATCAGTTTTGTCATCGCAAGTACTTGCGTTGGACTGTTATTATCTAAAAGTATTTAATATATTTGTTTTGTATAAATCAATATGGCCTCATTTTTGGAGCAAACTAGCTTTACCTGATTATTTTACTTTTAACCGGAAAAGGTGTCGGTTAATATAACAACCAAAAAATTGGCTTAAGTGCCGGTTAACCGATTACCCAATAATCTTGTTGCCATGGCTACCTATCTAGTATCTACCTATGCGACTGCAAACTTTTGTAATACATATACTTACTTGAATGTATGTAACTACACAGCTATATAGCTTGTGAAACCATATTGTTGTCCATTATCGATACCAGGAAGTGAGATAAAAGAAAATCGAACCATGTACCAAGTCTAAAGATAATTTTTAGTTGTCGTGTTTTTTGACATACTCGTATTAAGTAAATCGGTAAAAAGTGGGTATATTAAGTTTGTTCGATTTCGTTCAATCCATACGACATTATAGCATTATAAATATCATTCTCGTTAGCTGTAATCATGTGGGCAAGTGCTCGCCTAAATGGGAATGAAATCTACATATCTCAAAGAATGGGTAAAACTAGCAAAGCATCTCCTGTCAGGAGCCAGTCTCGAGTACCAAACATGGAAAGCCATCGTTTGACTAAAAACCATGGTAGGATGTAAACGAGGTAATACAGTGAAACGAGGTTTCTCTGATGGCCTAGTCTACAAGTGAGACAAAATTCAAAGCATGATACTTACAACTATTTTCAGGCAAGGCATACCCACTAAAATTTTATTTCAACTAGATCCTACAAGCTTAGGAAAATAATGTAGTGACACCTGTAGCAGTGGCAAAGGGTGGAGGTAGGCTATTAAGATCCGACCTAAATAGTGCACACTAAACTTTGTCTGTCAAACGTATTTGTTTTCATGGAACTAAGACTACAATGAGTAGATAGTTTTTGTTAGTTTGTAAAATTCAATTAAATCCTGCCTAATCCAAGCCATAGTAGATAATTATAGTCAAAAATATTTTATAGATAGAACAATATTTTTTATCGATTATGGTTTGGTTTAACAGGGCTTAATGAATTAAAAAAAAACTAACTATCACCATATTATGTAATATGTATTCTTCATTAAGGTAAACAAATAAGTATCACTGAAGAAGTATGCACTATTTTTGTTGGATTGCCCATGGCATAAATAAACTATTATGGTTTGGTTTAGGCAGGATTGAATTAAATTTTAAAACTAATCAGCACCATTTGCAAATTGTATTCTTAGTTCAATGAAAACAAATATTTATACCTGACAAAGTTTATTGTGTACTATTTATGTCGAATCTTAACAGCCTACCTTCACCCTACGCCACTGCCATGATAAAGAAGAAGAATCCACTACTTGGTGTAGGCCATCCCAAGCTCATTCAATCCCTCTCGTGACCTATAAAGGCGTGCATTCTGTCCACTGCTCTAACGCGAGAGCATAAAGTATAAAATATGTTTTCGCATAAATACGTGCGATAAATCGAGGTTTTTTGAATGTATGTTTTGTAAAAAAACACGATAGTCGCTGATAACCTTATTAAGTAGAAATCTGTAATGCTCTAATTGAGTATGTACTGAGAAAATTGTTGCAAAAAAAATAAAAATATTTGTATCCGGGCCATATCTCTCCGGGACACCACGTTATCGCCGCCAGTAGGGTTGGCCAGTCTCCAGGTCAAATGCCCACTACATAATATTGTATAATATACATAGCTTCATTAATTCTGTTTGGTGACGTCGCCATGGCGCCCGGTGAGATTTGGCCATCAATGTCACCATATGAAATCGATTGCTCTAAAACTATTCCTGTTTCCAAATACTTACTAACTTCTACATAATATCAACGGCCAGTGGCGGCTCGACGATTTTAGAGGTGGTGGGGTTTATCCATTAATTATTAAATATACATACCCACCTACTTTCTCATATTATACATTATTTACATAGCTACTTGTAGTAATATGATTTTATTAATGAGGGAATGAGTAATTTTTCAGAATAAATAATATGATTATCGGAGTCGTTACTTAATCACATCTAAAAAGCGTGCTTAAAAATATTAACTTAATTAATAATAATTATTATTATAGACCTACCGTTATCAGTTTTGAACAACGACTTATAGCGAGCGTTTTTACTCATCTAGGGGTCATTTGATTTGCTCCCCAGTATGCGTATACTAACGCGGATGCATTCACATCCTTTGTAGAACGAGATTTGTACCGCGGCGACGGGATGGGAGTGATGGGATTGAGTGACAGCAAAAACTAACGCCATAGCTTTCTTAATTTGTACATAGGTGTCATCGTGAAATAGGGCGTATTTAATTAAATTAATTAATTTAATACCGCGTAATCATTCTTATGTTATAAGATAGTCATTGGTTTATTTATTTGTGTAATATTAATTAATATTTCTATACAATTTCGACGGGTTTAGTTTAGTTTAGATGGATAAAATAAATTAAATAAGTAGTTCATTCAATCATGTAATTAAGTAGGTATATTATGGCAAGGATAAAACTATCGGAAGTGTATATTTTACATAAAATTGACGTGGGGATGGTCCCCATGAACCCTTAAGGTAGAACCGCCCCTGGATAGCTTCATTAATTAAGTTTGGCGACGTCGCCAAGGCGTCCCGGTGAGATTTGGCCATCAGTGTCGCCATGTGAAATCGATTGCTCTAAAACTATTCCTGTTTCCAAATACTTACTAACTTCTACATAATATCAACGGCTAAAGAGCGAAATTATATTATGGTGCATGCCGCTGACTATCACGTGACGTCACACTAAGCTGCCGCTACGGGAAAAAAGTGTGTAATGTCGTTTTTTTGGTGTTTAAAATTTTATCAGACTGATGCTCCAATCCCGTAGCAAATTTTGAACGTTTAAGTTTAAACTAACATTGTCACTTGGCAAAATCTGCCGAAATCACCAGTTGCAATAATGAGGTCACCTAACGTTAAACTGCACTGCATCGACACCTGCATGACTCAATTAACGTTTTTTATCATCTTCTACATGCCTACACCTTTCGACTGTCAATAATTATTAATAATTCAAATTACTATGCATTATTGTTAGCACTCTTCATCGGTGTCATTCTTCAGTGAATTGACAGAGATGGTGATCGTTCAAAATATTCTGCAAAATGACGAAACCATAGACTAAATTTGTCGCCGCGACAACGTGACAGTAGGCGACATGCACCTCAATTTGATTCGCGCTTTAGGACCAGAATGACCATTTTTCCGACCATGTCCGATCCTAATAAGATCATATGGGCTTCCACGGAGTAGAGGTTTGTATTAATAGGATTTGTTTTTACGAGAAATGGATGTCAGCCACTTGCTCAACCTATTAGGCCCATACTCTGACTCATACACAAATTGAAAAACAATATGTGTAGGTACTTGCCAGACCCAGGATTCGAACCTGGGACCCACGACACTATAGCCCGATGCTTAAGCCGCGAGGCCATCGTGACTATTATTCGGGACTATTAAGTCTCTATTAATAATTACTCACTTTCTGGCTAACTACTGTTTGCCTATAATCATTTTTCCATCTGTGTCGTTGTTTCGCCGGCTCTCACATCTAAACTCGCCCGTCTGGCGCACAGCCATAAATCAAACCTTCCAATAATGTCGATCCGGTGTTGCATATGATGACCGCGCACATTTACCTATCAACAGTCGTACGTAATCTTCGAAACGCATAGATAAATGTATACGGCGATCGGCAAGCCGGTATAGGAATGACAAATTCGTAAGTGTTTGTATGCGTCCTGGCGTCGACTTGCAGCTCGAAAAGCATGCGAATTGTCGATTGAAACAGTAGATTTTTTTTTATAACTAAAAAGTCGCATTTGACCAATTTGCGGAGCTCCATTCGGCAACGTCTGTTCACGAATTAGCTCCATCCCATAGCTGACCCTCAAATAAATATTATTATTTTCAGTTTCATTTTTAGAAGTTAGTTGAAACAATTAATTATTTTATCATATTTTTTACCTATTAATTAAAATTCTAAAGTTCTTTATTATACTATAAATCGTCTTAAATCGATAGATACCTATGTATCAATGGAGCACGGAAACATTTTATAAACGAATATTATTTAATGACATGAAGGAGGATTGCGCCGCAGACGACTTTTTTTGTTCATCGTAAAGTTAATTTATTATATACTGAAAACAATGTGTTCAGCGGCACGCATGGTGTTTCTTAGTCTGAAACCTATGTGATTTTTGATTTGATCTGTCCAACAGATCACGTCTTCTTCGCTCTCTTCGATTTTTGCCCTGACCCAATTTTCCAATCTTCTCTGAGGGCTATATGACTAAAAAATTAAAGTGTCCAGCAAAGGCAAATAATTGATGGTCACGAATCTGGAGTTTGTTATATACCATGTAGCGGTCCTCTGAGATTTAAAAAAATGGTACAAGGGTTTCACCAACAAACAAAGGTTGCAAATCATTGCTCTCTAAATAATAACAAGCTACGTAACAATGTGGAGATAAATTCATAAGCAAAAACGCGAATATCACCTTATGTCACTAGTAGAAAGTCGTCTAAGTCGACATAATACGTTATGTAGGTGGGTACCTACGTATTGAAACGTTTTATGACACGAGGTTGTCGATCGGGCGTGTTGAAATATTATTTGGCAAAAATTTCGTATCTACATAGGTACCTACTAAAGGTAACGTTAAGTAGCGGGGTAATAAATTAAATTTAATACATATAACCAGAGGGTTGGAGCAGACCCTTTTTTGAGTTGCACCGGTCCGGGAACTAATACTTGCTCCAGCTCAGCTCCAGGGTCTTCTCCGCTCCGGGTAAAAATTAATCGGTATTATATGTATTAAAAAAATAAAAAAATAAGTAAGTAAATGTAGTTTTAAATTAAGGTTTATTATTAGTCATTTTCATTATTAATTTTATTAAACAAAACCGACACCAAACCGTCTTTCACTGTTTGACTCTCCTTAAAAAAGTGAGATTATTTGGTACTGTTCGGTTAAAGCGGATACAGCGGAAAACGCATTTTGAAAATAGCCGATAAACTGGATTATTTGTTAGTTTGGGTTAGTTTAGGTTAAGTTAGGTTGGGTTAGGTTAGGTTAGGTTAGGTTTGGTTAGGTTAACCTAACAAATAATCCAGTTTATCGGCTATTTTCAAAATGCGTTTTCCGCTGTATCCGCTTTAACCGAACAGTGCCGATTATTTTATCACTCGGTAGTGCTGGCGTAGGTATTTCAAATAATTCAAGTGTTGCAGTTTCAAATAATATAATATTTTCATTGTATTTTTAGACGAAAGTTTAAGAATAATAAAAAACACTCAGAGCAATGGAGCACTACAAATTTTCGGTGCTCCGGGTAAAACTCCATTGCTCCACTGCTCCGTGCTCCTGCTCGGAGCTACGCTCTAACGCTCTGGTTTGAACCAATAAAGATCCTATGGAACAATAATTTTCATTTGAATACAAGTTTTGTGTAATATTTTCAATATTGCCAACACTGAAAACATTATAAATAACACCTTAAATGTAAATTGCTGCCTGCCAAGGGCTTGTTTTTAATAATATCAATTTGAATACTTAAAGTAGATACCTACAATTATTTTCGATTTTACGTAAAGCTCTTTGATATGCCTGCAATAAGATTTTTGTTATCCCAATGTGACAATGGGAAATAAATATTGGATCACAATTGTGTGAATTTGCTACAAACGGTGAGAAATGACTTGGATGTAATTTAATAAGTAGCCTAAGTAATCTTATGATTGTCAGTTTGGCCTTTATATAGTTGCATACGACCTGTAGTGTCATTATTGTCTTTCTTTTGAGATATCGAGAATCGAAAGTTTGTTTTGAGATATCAAATTAATGAGGAATTTTTAGGGTCAATAATTATCTGGAAGAGTCAATCGACGACGTGTGATTTTATGGTGAACGTAAGTTTAAACAACAAATACATATTATTGTTTTTATCCGCCATTTGCTTACTTGGCTATTTCTATTGAATATTGATCGATACAATATAATCTGATATTGTGTAAAAATGTGCATTTGAATAATATCTAATTACATTTTCGGTAAAATAATGTTTTTTTAATTAATAATTCATCTTGCCTCTAAAGCCCACAATCATAGTAAAAACGTCACATTGGCCCAATGACATTAAATTGGCCACTTTCCGAGGGTAAAATGCAAATTTTTGAAACCATCCTTTTTTTCGATAAAATTATCAAGTAATAAGATTGTATCGTAAACAGTGACGTCCCTAGGCAAAGTGCCGCCCTTATGTAGACTTAAAATGCTATCCCCTTTAATGTTTAGTCTGAAATTCCTACTTAGAATTAGAGAATTTCTACGAAATCTACTCTCAGACAGCGGTGGTTTAGTTTGGAGGCCCCCTTTTGATTAAAAAAACTAAGATGCTGGTACTTTCTAAGAAAGTGATCTTATCTCCGCTTCATCGAAAACACCACTGCTTTCAAAAGCAGTAATGATCGCATTCGCTCCTTCGTTTGCCGCCTTTTATAATTTTGCCGCCCCTAAGCAACGCATGACTTGCCTACCCGCACGGGACGTCACTGATCCTAAACGAAATCAGCATCGTAGGAAATTTGATTTTCTGATTTAATCCAATATCCAGACTGGCATGTGTATATAGTTATTTTAAAAAGTATCACGTTATAACACATTAATGAGAATATAATAATAAATAATAACATTACCATAAACATTAATTCATTTCTTACAAAACATCTGTACTTACGACATTTTATTTGTTATCAACATGATTGATGAACGTGTAGAAAGGTATTGATTGGTTTATAAAATAATATTATATCACTTAGGTAGGTACTTATCTTATAAAGTATTATCCATATAATAGTGGGAATTGATTACCATCAGCTGATAATAAAAATATTAAATTTTTGTGATATTATTCTTATGATAAAGAGTTACATTTTGTTACAAAAAATGTCAACTATTATTTATTATAGGCGATATCGATGCCGGAGATATTTGTTTTGAAAACATTAAATTTGGAATATTACAATGTTGTATTAGGTAAAATAAATTAATATAATTTTATTACTTTAACGCTATGCTACATTACCACTGGATTGTTTTGTGTCGAGTGTTTTTAACACTGAACGTTAGTTATGCAAGAATATAAAGTTAGTGTAAGCAGCAAAATATTTATAGTTGTTCTCAGGACGTGTTAGAATACGGCGCGCTACTATGATCTCATATTAATTTTTATATTCTCAATAAATAACACACAATGATAACGGACAAAATATGCACATTTTATACAATGTTATTGAATAAATTGAATTTTAAAAGTTTAAAACACATGGCGGGAACGATAATGTTCTTTCAGATAATACTCTTATCTTGTCTCTGGCAAAAGTCTGCCTCGGCGACTGAGTTGTCTATGGTAATCGGCAAAACTGCTGCTGTCACCGGCGTTATTGGTGGCGCCGATAACAATTTGAAGGGTCATATCGTAAATAGTGATTTTAATCGTTATATAAGTCGAAGTGAATCAATTCCTAATATTAATTCAACGAAACACGAAACCCAGTCATCAACGACGATGTCGTCACTTCATAAATCGGACAGAAAGATAAATTTTAGACTTACGAAAAGTGTAGTGCCTAAAAAATACTGGATTCACCTACACCCCTGTTTGGAGACTGGATTGTTCAACGGAATTGTTTCAATTACTATTGAAGTGCTAGAAGAGACAGACGTTATAATATTGCACGCTAAGAAATTGAATATTTCTGGATCGTCTTTAACCCGTGTCACCGAGAAAGAAGCTCTCCCAATATCCATTCGAGATGTTGAAACGGACGACGACAACGAAGTATGCATGGTTAACCTGGTTGACAGTATACATCCCGGGTCTTATAATTTGACTTTGCACTATAATGGCGATATGAAGAATCGAATTATTGGGCTATATGAGAGTGTTTACAAGAATACTGCAGGTAAAGATAGGTATGTCGGTAAAGTTGCCATCCGTCCAATTTCATGCAAGTTTTGACAGTTTTATTGTACAAAATGCCCAATATCTTCCCATGGGGTAACTTAAGAAGGCCTAGGTATTAGTTATAATACGTATTGTATGTACTTATTAGAGGTGAGTTGGAAATATTGTCACCAGTTTATGTACGCAAGTCTGGCATGCAACTACCCGTACTCAGTATGAGTCGCCCAATAAACTTGTTCGTACGCATGCGATGAGATCATCGGCATCGCTACTCCCTAGTTGGTAGACTGTTAAGAGGGGACATGCTCAGCGTAGGTCAAAATGGAGCTTTTGTTCTATTTTCAAAGCATGATCCTGGACATTCCTTAAACGTTGTAGATGATCTATTTATATAATTTTGATGCCTTATTATCCTTTATATTTATTTTAAACATTTGATGACTGCATAAAGTATTTTTATTACATAAAATAGTATTCTTTTAAACCTCTCTCTCGAATGTTTTAGAATATAGTCATATTTCAGTACATAAATGTGCAGTGGTGTTAAGATTTTTTACGTTTAAGCACGTCCGCCCTTAAACAAATAGTCTGCTTCCTCATGAATAGTTTTTCACCATCAAGGCGGAGAAACGGCATTAAATGAAAGTGACCAATGTTCCCTCTGCCTTTGAGAAGCATAGTGGATGTGCCTCATGCAGAAAATATACAATAGGTATAATTTATTTTCAGAAAAATTGCGACTTCTAAATTTGAGCCAACATACGCCAGTCAGGCGTTCCCCTGTTTTGTCAAGTCACATTCACAAGTAAAGTCACCAATGTTCCCTCTGCCTTTGAGAAGCATAGTGGATGTGCCTCATACTGAAAATATACAATATAGTTTATTTTCAGAAAAATTGCGACTTCTAAATTTGAGCCAACATACGCCAGGCAGGCGTTCCCCTGTTTTGACGAGCCGGCTATGAAGGCGGTGTACACAGTGAAATTAGTTACGCCACCTGGATATATAGCACTTTCAAACATGAACGTAAGTAAATGAGCCGACAATTAATATTTATATTTTAGGTTAGTAAATATGCCGCACTTTCTTTTTAAACCAAACCCAACCTAATATAATCTTAGTATGTGATAGTGATGCATCGAAATGTATGGAAAATCAAATTTTAAATTAACAATTAAGTATATAAACTGTTTTTTTTTCGTAACTTTTTTTTTTATAAAAGTTCATGCGAGCATCTGCGGCATATTTACCATATTTAAAATTAATGAACATAATATATTATATAGTAATATCATTATACACATTTGACTCGGGGGGGGGGGACTGGAATATGACTTATTTTTAAAGAAATTAACGTAGCCAAAGATATATAATAAAAATTAACCTTTGTGTGTAACTTGATATTTTTACATTCAATATTTAGTCAACTATCAAAAAATCATTTCGATGTCAACAGAAAAGTTTAAAAATTATTTGTAGCGTAGATTTGTAAATATCACTTAATAAGTTTTTTTGTAACAATATAAATCAATAATAAAACACATAATAAGTCAAGTAATTTTCAAAGATAAACATTAAGTAAATATTTTTGTGACACAAATAAGCCATGATAGATTATTGTAAGATAGTAAGTACACAACGACTTGGTAAATTTTAGAGCGAGATAGACAGTTTTGACTGTTTAGACGGCTAACTTATTGTAATTGTTTCAATAAGTGCTAATACTTCGATACAAACCTACCCTAGACAGTTGCCGTAGCGGCCGAAAGCAGTCTTGTGTATAGAATAGATGCGCTGGCAAGAAATCGCTAAATTGGCAACGCTGTCTGAAAACCCCCCTTCCCTTCCAATATTCAAACATTTTCCACCGTATGCCTCAGGGCTTAATATTGTCCCTTTGATGAAATGTCTTTAACAATGATTTTATGATATGTTTTCTTTACAATAATAAAATAGTAGTCATGTGATTTTTATATTTGCACAAGTCGTTGTGTATTATCTTAAAATAATCTATCATGACTTGAATGCCGTTGACACAATATAGGTATTTGTTGTCAATATTGAAATATATTTCTGTTAAAATGTGTGGTTTTTGCACTACATTTTTTCGATTTTTGCATTTTTTATCTGATACGCGAAAGAAAAGGTATTGCCTTCGTTCTTGGTAGAAATTTACTTGAAATTTTATTTTCACAAAATCTAGCATTTTTTCCTGCCAAATAGCTTGTTTTCGTATCTCATCTCGCATGTTTTTGTTAACGACAGTTGGCAACACTGTTTCCAGAGTGTTTTTCCAACTATCTTGGTTTTTAAAAAATAATTATCTATTGCACTCCTTCGGGGCCGTGAGGCAGGGGCAAATTTCTAGAATTTTCTCTTACTGTTTTGACAAAGATTACCGTTATAGCGCCTGTACACGTGCATGGATTTACTTGCAACAATAGTGAGTATTTTAAACTATCGCGACAATAACTGTTCACACGTAAAAGTGCTGACTGTCTCGCCAATCTCATTCTTCAAGAGTAAGCGAGATGTGATGTTGTCATTTTATGGTACTATTTGACCTCAATGCGGTGTCCCGACCACGACGACGAAAATCCCAACTGTCGCATGAGAATTCAGAAGCTTTCGAACTTCTTTGATTCATTCATGCAATCTTGCAACTGGAGGATAATACATGTTTACACGTACATTTTCTTGTTATGGCCACGATAATATGTACTATCAGCAGTAAATCCATGCACGTGTAAATGGGATATTAGTCATTAATAAGAGCACAAACTTCATATTCTGTCACTAGATGCTTCTAGTAGCATTACGTAACATTTCCCCACACACTGACAGACCGTGTCAATTATTGTACATGTATATACAGCCAAATACACTGAGCTAGCGAAGAGCCGTGGCTGTATTAGTGAGGTTTAAATGTAATTCATTCTTTTTTTGCTTACAGCAAGTTGACGCCAAAAAAAGGGATGATGGAAATAGCGTCATAAAATTCAAAGAGAGCGTAGAGATGTCTACATACTTAGTCTGCTTCATCATCTGTGACTTTAAGCATATAAACGAGACAATTAAGGCTAGTGTCGGAAAGAACTTTGAAATGAGAGTGTTTGCAGCTGATGGTCAACTTGAAAAAGCGGCATTCTCCCTCGAGGTTGGAAAAAAAGTAACAGAATATTACATCGAATACTTCAATACGGAGTATCCTCTGCCAAAACTTGGTAAATACATTTTGTTGCTTATAATATACCGTATTAGCCGCATACTGATCGAGGATTTGCTTCGCGAGGCTGCCCGTTTAGTCAGTACGCGGCTCGCCCGAGGCAAACGCACGCTGCCTCGCTCGAGAGCTGTCGGTTTTTGTCGTTGCTCAAAGGTGCCTCATTACGATTGCTGTGCACACTTAGGACGGTAATGTTTGGCTCGCTCGCGTTATGAATAAATATCAGGGTTTGAAGTTGATATGGTAACTACGGACGACTTTGAGACTCGCAATGTTCAGAATACACGTATAGGGGGCTTAGCGAAGATGATGCAAATGAACCACCCCGTAGCGGACTTGAAGCAGAAGATGGAGTTCTTGATGGGATCAAACAGAAGGGAAAAATCAAGATAGAAAAAAGGTCAGGTAATTTCTTTCTTTATTTTCGCTTAAAAAATTTGTAACTTGTCCTTTAACTTTAGTGAAGTCACTCAAAAAACATGTTTTTACAGGTTGTGACGATGTGTATCCATCGAGCGGTACGCATACGAAGCTTTCAGCTTTATGGGGGATAGAATCCATCTAAAAATTAACCAAGATACTTTTCATAGTCAAGTAAGTGTCTATTGATAGTTACTGTCGAACAAGAACTTCTTGTCTGCGTGTTAAAACTGTGAACTAACAAGCCCGTCCTATGCAGTTAATCGTACTTCTGTTTCAAATGAGGAACGCCCCTAAATTTATCATTTTATTTTACGCTTCTGTTGTGTACGGATCAATCAATTTACGTAATTTGATGCTATTTATAATAAAAATATATATAAAACGATCAGGAGTGATATTAAAATTATTATTAGTACCTAAACTATGGTTTATTGCGAAGAAGAAAAGGAGTCACATCTAAAAAGAGAGCTATTACATTATTTAAACACGCGTTGCCACCATGACAGATACGTCACTGAGAAGTCTTCCATATGCGACTACAGCGACTTCCGGTTATCGACGAGATCTCGTTGTCGGACAGTATTTTGCCACGGAATTTTTCCATTTGATATAAAGTGTCGCTAAATACGAATGAATTTGCTTTACTCCATGTGGGCCTCTTCATGGTACAGCTTGAATAGGTAACTGTGATGTCATTTCTGTGTCATCCCTCCAACGGCCTGGTACATGCACCCCATATACTTCAGTGTCAAATGATCCTGGTGATGTTCAGCTTTCACATGAATTTCGATCCCTACGCAAATAATTATATAAGTAAATGATAGCTAACATAACCTTTGTTGCCTTTTCTGGTTCTAATAGAATAGGGTTTCACAATACTCTACAATGTTTTTTTTTTGACCATGTCCGATCCTCATAAGATCATTATGAACCTCCAAAAAGTTGAGGTTTGTATTAACAAATTTTAATATTCATATGAGAAATGGATGTCAGCCACATGCTTAACTCATTAGGACCATACTCTGACTCATACACAAATAGAAAAACAATATGTGTACTTACCAGATCCAGGATTCGAACCTGGGACCCCACGACGCTATAGGCCAACGCTTAAGCCGCGCGGCCATAGTGGGTGTTGAACTGTTGACTGAACTTAAAATCGTAAAAGCATTCTCTACTACTCTTCTTGCTCTGGCTCTTGCTCTTAAGGTGCTTTTAAACGAACAGTTTTGCTATCCAATTAATCTCCGTTTCTGTCGAGCTGTCCGTTAAACTGACGTGTAAATGCAAAACTGAAGCGGCCGACTGAAACTAAAATGGAGACGAGACAGGATGGATTTTCTATTAGTTATCGTATCCGTTTTTAGAATTCCCAGTTAAATTGACGTCTAAATTAGTATGTTGCCATATTTTTAATATTACATTTCTAATTTGGATTGAAACATTATAATTTCTTTAAATATAAATACTGCATTACATCATCAACCAATATGTTTAGAAAGTAATTATAAAAATACTATTCATTTTTAGTGGATACAAAATACGTAAATATGCACCGCCGATTCCGAACTGACCTGGCAACTGAAACCTTGACTGAACGGATAACTTATCGTCTAAATACACCGCCGTTTCAAAACTGAACGTACCAAAACGGAAACCTCAACTGAACGCACAACAGAACTGACGTTTAAAAGAACCTGTATACTGGGTAATAATTTGAAACAATCATAATCATTTCCACTGTTTATAGGCGACTGTATAATTATATGCTTGCTATCCATTGGCTCTATTGTAATGTGTGCCCAAGGTGGCCGCGCGCCTTAAGCGTTGGACTATCACGCCGTTGGTCCCAGGTTCGATTCCTGGGTCTGGCAAGTACACATATTGTTTTTCAATTTGTGTGTGAGTCAGGGTATGGATCTAATAGGTTGAGCAAGTGGCTGATATCCATTTCTCATAAAAAACAAAATCTGTTAATATAAGCCTCTACTCTGTGGAGGCCCATATGATCCTATTAGGATCGGACATGGTCGAAAAAAAAAAATCCATTGGCTCTATTGTATGTAGAAAATTCCATTTATTCTCGAATTTGCTTATTAGCCATTATTCTTCGATTGATGGTTCCTAAAAATAAAACATTTTATTTTATTTTACAGATTGAAAGTCAAGGTGAAGTACAAAATGATGACAATCAACATACAGTCATACTTGGTTATTACGATCACGGAAATAGCGAGATCTCAGATGTAATGAGGAAACATTCGTTAACATTTTCTCCATACATTTATTCACTTTTATAACGAGCTACTTCTCGGGTATACCGAGCAAAACTGTTAATGTGTCGATCATTTAAAAACAACACTTTCGACCCTAAGCAATAAAATCCGACCGGGCAGTTAACTAGACTGATGCCGCCGGGATCGGATTACGTTTATGACACTAGTAAGTACCTAATTGGTGTTTTCGCCGACAACATTGAAAAAGTATCCACGCATATGGTTGAAATTGCATGTAAAAAATCCAAGCTTTGTGAAGTCAGGCGCCGTCATCGCCGGCGGCTCAGCACTTCATTACAATAAACAACTTTTTTTGTAGTTTATGAATGCCATGCTTGTTTCGGGGATTTTTACAATGGTTTTCACATTTTTTATGTTCTATGCTTAAATAGAATGTGGCGCGAAAAATGTTACATAACGACATACCGAGTAATGCTTATAACGAGCAAATTCAGTCGGTAACGTCTTCCTCGTAATAACCAAGTTCGACTGTATTCACAATGAAACTCTAGAATCCACGAGTGAAATGGAGAAACATAAAGAAATACCCAAAAAAGAGCTAAAAAGGGATCTAAACATATTCCAATTCAGACAGCTCCTGCACCATTCTATATGCTACACCTTCTACCTCTCCGATGCCTCCTTCATCGATGCTTCCTCCTCCTCGTCCACAACATCATGTATAACGCCTTCTCTTCCACCTTTTGTATAATGCCTCCTCCATGTTATGCATAAATAAATAAAAAAGATTTGATTAAAAAAATAACAGCTTCTTTTACTCACCTTAACATCCTTCGATAATTGAGTTACAGACTTCCGGAACAATTATTGTCAATATCCTTTGTTTCGATACACAAAATAAATATTGTAAATTTGTATAGGAATCTCCTGTTGCCAAAAATCTTAACGTAAACAATAATCTTTCTTGCGTGGTAATTGCTTCACGAAAATTTGTGTCACTATTACGTATTTTGGCATTTACAAGAGAGTAGATCATCGTAAGTTAATTCTTCAAATAATCTGTTCCCGTATTGTAATTTACTTTCATATATTTTTTAACCCAATTTAGGTCTTCGTTTCCTTTTGTTTACAATCTGATGAATCAATAAAAATGCAGTAGCTGTGACAGCAATTTGCACACGCGGCCTCATCTCGACTTTGCGTTAAATTAAATTGCTTGGTCGGCTTGTGGCTCGGTCTTACTGCGCGCAGCATCCTCACGTAACACTAATTTTATTGCGATGTACCTGGCGCAGCGATTGTCACGAGGCAAATGCCCGAGTCAGTACGCGGGTAATGGCTCAAATACAATGTGATGTTTTCAACTTAAAATATTTTTCAGTATAAACTATTCATGTCATATTCAAGTGTTAGTGAAAAACAATAAGTAGGCATATGTTTTTCCCCCCATATGTCTGTATTATATTTATACAAATATGCCTGGACTAGGTCTGGGGCATTTGGATGACATAACTGTTTACATTATTTTAATTTAAGTTTATTATTTTTCTGTACTGCTCGCAGTTATAATGAAATACAACACAATACATGCAAAGGGCTGCTAAAAGATGGTAAGTCGATAATTTAGGTATTTAGTGTTAACAACGGATTATGTGTCTATATATAAATATGTATGCTAGAAAGAAAATTGAATGCCATCCAATATAATATATTGGATGGCATTCAATTTTCTTTAGATTTTCTTTATTATAGAACATGCACATAAAGGACAATGAAATTATTGCTCCATAACATGATTTCGAGACTTACCAACTTTTGGCAGTAACCCCACGATCGTGAGGTTACTGCCAAAAGTTGATAAGTCTCGAAGTCATGACGGAGTAATTGCAATTTAAAGTTTGACTTGCCCTCTAAAATCAGGCATAATGCTAAATTCTTTGTGCTTTTATGTGCATGTTCTATTTATCGGATGACCTTGATTTTTTTTTAGAATACATATTTATATAGACACTTCGGCCATATCCGCCCCTTAGTTAGAGCATATGCACACCATGAGGCGCCTCCAAGAACAATCCGTTGTTAACTCTAAATTCCTATATTATCATCTTACCAACTTTAGGCAGCAACCCCACGAATAACTATTGGTCACGTAGAAATGAAGGGATCAGCTAAAATTCAGTTCAATATATTCGAAGACTTACGATATAAACATCAAACAAATGGTCTAACCAATCTGGATGGGAGAAAAGGTTGTGGTTGAATTCTTTAGTTTTATTTTATTTACCCATTTACAGCCAATTTTTTTCCTTTCGACCATCATCCAAAATATACATTTGCGGTATATTTGGGCTAATATGGTAATTATTTTTAATACAGTATAACATTTAACGAATGACCGCGTGGTAAAGAAGTTTAATAATAATGATGTTTCAATCAGAACTGTTAGAACACTCAATGTTTTCAAAAATTGGTTGCGGGGCTCGATTTCTTCAAATTAAACATCGCATGGAATATTATTATAATGTTTTCTGTTATTATTAAAGTTGATTTACATTATGAGAAAAGATAGGGTATCACAGTGACATGAAAATCTTTTTTGTAATAAACTATTAAATGTTGAGGGTTAAGAAACGAGACCTCGTAAGTGACAAAATAACAACTTTACAAGAGAGGGAAAAAGCTCGCCTGCACATTATGTGTTTTTGATATTTGAAATTACAAATCAATGTGTTTGTCATCTATAGTGAATGTATGTATGTAGTATTAGGATTACTTACATGCATCGGACAGGTGGCTGGCGGCAAATAAAATGATGTATTTACGAGTTTTCATTGGTTGATTAGTTCACCTAGTAGATTTCAGATATCGTTTCAATACTACCAATATATTCAATAATGCAAAAAACGTATTTTGAACAAAATTTTATTTACGAGATATCGTTTAAACCATTAATATCCTGAATTGTTAATTTTTTGTCCAAGCAATGAAAAAAAAACTTAACATTATTCATCATTCGGCAGATATGATTGCGATTCCCGACTTTGTTTCTGGCGCCATGGAGCACTGGGGCCTGGTGACATTCAAAGAGACCAATCTCCTGTATGATCCTGAGACCACGTCTATGGCTAACAAGCAAAACATCGCCAGGGTGGTTGCTCATGAAGTATCTCACATGTGGTTTGGAAATCTGGGTGAGTCTATGATTGATGTACATAACCACAATACCGTCCAATGATTTCTAACAGTGTAAATAATTACTCTTGATAACAACTTGATACCGTAATCATTGTTGGCTCTGCATCCTTTTTAGTCCTCCGCATCAATTCTATACAAAAGGCTGCTATCGGCGGCTATCGAGGGTAGTTTATCATATTATTTATGTATTGAGGTATTATAATTGTCACAATAAGTTAGCCGTCTAAACTGTCAAAACTGTCTATATTACCGTAAAGTGGGGTGACTTTGATCGATTTTGATTTTATATTTACGATATTTTGAAAACCGACTATAGGAATAGACTGAAAAAATAATGTAATTATTACATTATAAATACCAACCGAATAATAATATTAAATTGAAATTTTAACGAATACGTATTGAAATAAAAAATAAAATACCCTATCAAAGTCACACCATGGGGTGGGGCTACTTTGATACCTATTTTTTTTATGCTTTCGTTAGTTTATATGTGGGACTTCAAACCCATCCCTATATTTCATTATTTTTTTCAAATTTTTTTTCAGGAGTTACAAGCACTAAGTTACAGTGGGGTGACTTTGATAGCGTATCAATGTCACCCCGTGAGTTAGTAAACGTTAGAAAACGTATTCTGATTAAAAAAAAAAAACAAAAAAATGTACAGATTTGCATTATAACAGGGGGGGGCAAACTTTTTGGATGGAGGGCCAAACTCAAGAATTCAAAATGAGCGGCGGGCCGCAAGTAAAATACCATTTTTAGATATACACTATTAATTATCACGAAAAATAAACATTACAAAAAAAATAATGAGAAGAATGAAACTGTTGTACTTACATTTTTTTAAATTCAGGTGTTAATTTTGTAGTTGATATTCTCAAAACTGCTTGTAAATGGGCATCGGAGATATTTGATCGTAAAGAATTTTTATTGAGGTTCATGATCGAAAATGTTTGTTCACATATATAGGGTGATCCAAAAATAACGAACATTTTTCTTGCATAATCATGAAGTTGGTCGAATTTGTCTGAATTAAGGGCATTGTAAAATTTGGAGATTTCTTCACGACGATGCAATTCTCTTAAATCAGTGTCACACAGCAGATCAATAATCTCAAGTTGTAGCTCTGTATGTACACTATCAATATCTATTGAAAATGGATCGCGTACTATTGCTAAACTTGTCTCAATTTTTCAGAAGTCTCCAAATCTTTGTGAAAAATCGTCATTCAGAGCTTTAATAATTTTACCATATTCTTCAAATTTATATTCTGATATATTCAGCAACTTCAAAGTTGAAAAGTGGTCCACGTTGCTATTCGATATTTGTCGAAGGGATAAGTTGAGTTCTAATTGAAATCCATTCAAACTTTTTACCATATCATGGGCATATATTTTTTTTCCTTGCAACGCGGAGTTAAAAGTATTTAAATGTGTCACGATGTTTAATGTAGAAAATAGTGGTTACATAGTGTGAGACGAAACGCAAAGAAGACGTACTGAGATAATACATTTATGAAACAACAAATTCTTCAAATTTTAATCTATTGTCAATATTTTTTAAAAAATTATAAAAAAGTTATTCATAATCAGAAGTACAATTAATGATGGCGGGCCGCAAAAAAATACCCGGCGGGCCACATGCGGCCCGCGGGCCGCAGTTTGCCCCCCCTGCATTATAGCATTTATTCATCATGTTATCAAAAAAGTACAGGGTAAACAACAAAAAACTAGGAACATTTTTATACGAGATCAAAATTACAATACAAAATAATAACCAATAAAACTTAAAATAAAATAATTTGAACCTAGTTTTCTTTTGTACTGTCGCACCATCTTATTCTGAAATTAAAAACATGGAAATTAAAATAAAATACAAAAATATTCTTAAAATTTAGCAACTAAACTATCTTCAGTATAGGTATTAGGTGTGGGGGTGACTTTGATACCCCGTATCAATGACGCCCCATACTCTAAATCAGCATGTTACACAAAAGTGTACTTCACCTCAATAAATTTGAATTTAAAATATGAAAAAGAAATAGTGATATCACTATAGTATTTAAATAATCATTGGATTACTGCGATGATAATAAAAGGGTACTCACATTTTATAGCTCTTCAAATAAGACACCAAATTCACCTTGATGTTTACGGATTCCGATATACAACAAATCGGACACTTAATTACCGTATTTGTAGTTTGATAGGTAGACCATAGATATATCTTTTAAAATAGACCAGTAACTTATAATTATACCGTTCCGGTGGGTACTGTGTTGCCAATTTCAAAATCATTTTCAAAGTATCAAAGTAGTCCCTCGATTTCAATGTCGCCCCTTTTGACGGTACTCTAAAAGTTAATACAGGCAAGAGTTGTTGCTGTTAAAACATACTACTTTTTGACAGTTCAGACGGTTTACTTATTGTAACAATTAGCCACCTCAAAACATAAATATTATAAACTACCCTCGATAGCCGCTGATAGCAGCCTTGTGTATAGAATAGATGTGCAAGTCCACTTTTTACGTGGAGTATATAGATACCACATGGGGCTTCCAAGAATATGTGTCATCACAAAACCTACAAAATGACTTTTTTTCTGATAATAAAATATTTCTTAAGAATAATATTGTAAATACTGAAATAAATCTTTTTTTACATTTCAATATTTAACTCTAAATTCAAAGCCTGTTGTATCGATTTCGCTCATTCGCCATCGCTCTAATTACGTCTCATTTTCTATCAAAACTATTGAACTTCATGGTAAGTTCATAGTAATAGATAGGAAGTGTCAATTACTGGTACTCTCCACATATATTATTCTAGTTGTTGACACCTCTTGTAAAATGTGTAATAAAATCTAATTAATACCCCGTTTACACTTGCATGAATATACTGCTGGCAGTATGTATTATTACGGCCATAACAAGAACTTGCACGTGTAAACACGTTTTATCGTGCAAGTTGCAAGATTGCATGCATGGTTCAAAAAAGTTCAGCGGCTTCTGAATTGTCATGCGACAGTTAGAACTTGTGCGATAGCGCCTGCACAGTAGAACGATAGTGGCAAACCTGCTGGATAAAAAATTAACTACAATTTTCACAATAAGTGAAATAGCACCATACAATGACAACAACCCGTCTCGTTTACGCTTGAAGAATGAGATTGGCGAGACAGTCAGCACTTTTACGTGTAAATAATTATTGTCGCGATAGTTTAATTTACATACTGTTGGTGCTACTAACTCTATGCATGTGTACAGGTGCTATAATTTTTAACTATGGAACTGTTAAGCCGCATTTAGACCAAGCGAGCGAATGTTTGTTCTTCCCCCACTCCAGTGAAATTCTTATGCTCGCTCAACAAAAAGCGTTTTAGTCAAGAGAATTTCGCTGGAGTGGGGGAAGAACAAACATTCGCTCGCTTGGTCTAAATGCGGCTTTACATTACTGAAGAGTAGAAAGAAAATGCTCCAATGCGTCTTGAACGCTTGATATAATAAAATAGTTTGACTTACCTTCATGAATAATCTCTTAACAAATTAGATCGTCTTAAGTCCACATGCGCGCATAACAGAATGACATGCATTGTGTCCAAAGACAAAAATTTTAGTTTTTTGGCTTGAAGTTACTCACTACATGGCAGTAGCTGTAAATTGTAATAATTGTCACTATTTTAAAAAGCGTAATAAGCTTATAAAGTGTTTTCATACTTTAAATTCTGATGGCGCTTATCGCAGTGGACTGTATAATTTGAAGTATGATGAGGAGTCCGGATCTAGGGGTGGGAGCGATTTAACTGAATGCCAGACACTGATCTTTTTGATGATTTTGATGATGGCTCCGTGGTCTGGTTTCACTGTCACTCGTGCGGTATTGTTTGTTTTGGGTCACCATGTTCGCGGCACTTGGTGCACAGTTTTATGGATGATATGTGAGGGTGGATGAATGATGATGATATGTATGATTGAAGAGGATGAGAGGTTCACTCAAGCCTTAACAGACTTAGTGCAACGAAAGTCTTACAGAATGTTTTGAATCACTCGATAGTTAACATAGTGCGGCAACGTATCCTTGAGCTGACTCGGGCCGGTATCACGGCTTGCCATGGTATTCAGAAGTATCCGACGGTCACACTATTATCAAGCTGACGAACTACTTCTGAATCAGTCTGTATTTTCAATTCAATTACTAGCGACGGTAATCTATCAGAGGCCCGGTCACTTGGTCTTGTGACAATAACACTGAGATTTGAGAGAGGTGGGAAGTAAGGATGGAATGCGAATATAAATGGCCCAACCAATTCTTTTTTCTAAATCCCGCCATGTTGATCATTAAATGTATCCCCAGTGCGATTGACCTTTACCTGTATTTATTTTATTGGGATTTTAATAATAATTGTTGCTTCAAGGTAAAAGTAGTGTGGTGCCACATGGTCTTGTGTATTAACGTTGTGGTGTATTTTTTAGTTACCATGAAGTGGTGGGACGAATTATGGCTGAACGAAGGTTTTGCCTCATATATGCAGTACAAAGCGCTTGCAGAAATTTACACAGATTGGAAAATGGTATATTAAATATGTTACTTATGTCCTTATTTCCTTGTAAACTGTTTGTTATTGGGGTAATCTTTTATCGACTTACTTGACATTTAGAGCCATCATAACAATGGCCGGTTGATTTTTGTGGATTTTTTTTCTCTAACGGCCCACATGCACCACGTAGGTCAAAATGGAGATTTTATGGTATTTTCAGAGCATAAGCCTGGACATTGCTTAAACGTTGTAGATAATCTATTTATATAATTTGTAAGCCTTATTATCCTTTATATTTATTTCAAATATTTGATGACTGCATAAAGTATTTTTATTACATAAAATAGTATTCTTTTAAACCTCTCGATCTAATGTTTTAGAATATAGTCATCTTTCAGTATATCCATGTGCAGTGGTGTTAAGATTTTTTAGTTTTATTAATTTTTAAACGCATTTACAAAACAATTAGTAAAATTAATGTTAACATTATATAGTGAAATATTTACGATAAAACATTATATTTTATAATCTCTGTGATCACCAATTTGACATGAATTAGGCATTTTATTATTCAAAAAATGGGCACAATTAACACATTTGAAGATAATTCTAAAAATACTGATTACAAGCTATGTCTTTGACCATTCAAATGTGATAAAACATCCTACGAATAATGATTGTTTTATAATAATTATTGACCTAAGAATAAGATAGTATTTTTTTGAAATACGCCATTTCTTTTGCTGGAATAAAATGTCAATTTTCAAGGCTTCAACATTATATAAATAGATTATCTACAACGTTTAAGGAATTTCCAGGCTTATGCTCTGAAAATAACCACAAAAACCAAGTATAACCAAAACTATTACCTTAATCTGGATTGCAGCTCAAAAAGGTTAAGAAACCCTCGTCTAACAGGAACAAAATTAAAACCAACATTAAGATAGGCACCGATGGAAATGCTCATTGTAACAAATCATGCGGTTTCTTCGCAGAAATAACTGCGTAACTCTTTTGTCAAATTTCAGCTGGAACAATTCTTGACTTCCAATTCGCACAGCATTTACGCCTTAGATGGCACCCTGTCCTCTCATCCGATAGTCCAGAAGGTGGAGTCACCTGATGAAATAACAACTATTTTTGATGGGATCACATACAACAAGGTAAATTACAATGACATCGAAGAAAATATACAATATAGCTGCTAGGCCTTTTATAGATGAGAGTGAAATTGGAAATGACATTTCGTTAGAGCGAAGATACTACCCATCCATTCATTTCGGAATATTTAAACCATGAGTGCCTTTATTGCAAATTTCTTCCTCCAATTCTACTGATATAGCATTACAACTGAAGTTATTAACTTATTTATTTTTGCTTTCTTACATTGTGCTCTATTCATTTTGACACGTCACTCATTAATGTACTGTGTTAAGACAATTTTTAGTTACTAAATCATTTACTGGTATCTAAATCATTTGCCACTCGACTAAACAACTTAACTAATCTGAACCGGTCTTAATAAGTAAATGCATAAGAATTGTTTTTATTCTGTATTTTAGGGCGCAGCTGTTATAAGAATGTTGGAAGGATTTGTGACTGAGAAGACCTTCAGAAAGGGTGTTCAAAATTATATGGATAAATATAAATTTAAAAATACTGGAACGCAAGATTTTCTCAATGAAATCGATGACATATTTAAACACGACAATCCAAACCAAAATCTCACGTAAGTCAAACTTTGTTATTAGAAATTTAAATTAAAAATGTTGAAAGTACAAAATTGGTAATTTCTTTTCTAAAGGATCCCATAAGCGAGCATCAAAGATTGCAGATTGCAGATACTATTGCCAAAAAAATGGTGCAACTATTGCCCAGTTGCTGGGCAATGTATAGCCCGACATCAGTGTCGAAATATTTTGTGCATACACGTGACTTGAGATAAAGCAATAATGGTCGACAATGAAGTTTCTGCAGCATATCGACTACTTAATTTGCAAACCAACTAACTCCATTTGGGCAAATTGTTCAGGAAGGGGAAAAAACTTAATAATTTAACCATCATTTAGTTCAGTTAGTTGTAATCGTTACAATAAGTGCTATGTTTTAACAGCACCACTTTTGGCTGTGGTAAATTCTAGACCGAGATATACAGTTTTGACTGTTTAGATGGCTAACTTATTGTAATTGTTACAATAAGTGCTAATACTTTGATACAAATCTACCCTAGATAGCTGCTGTAAGTGCCAAAAGTAGTCTTGTGTATAGAATAGATGTACAGTTAGTTCGTAAAGCATAATTTTTGTTTTCCAGGAACTCTAGCACCGCATCCACCTTCCAATACTTACTTGTTAAGATCCGTCTGTGGATATGAGCGCATTTCGGTATAACTTGCATTTTGTGTGGATTTGGAAAATAGTATTGTAATCACTGCGAATTTGACTGTATATTTCACAGCACATGAAACATGTTGAAAAGCTTTTTAAAATTTTCTTCTACTTTATTTTCCCTTCCATTGCCCTTTTTATATTTAATGCCCCCAAATTACTTTCGGGGCTACTACAGATCCGTGGATTGCTCCAACGTCAGCTAAGGAGCGATATCACCTCCTTCGAAAATACTGTTGTACATCTGTAGAATGACCAAAAATGGAACTACAAACTACCATTTTGAAAATTTCATTCGAATGTCAGATTCTGTCCAGTTACGAGTCTTGATTGGGTAGTTTTCGACAGTGGCTCCCCCATCCCATTCTTCAGATAAGTTTGTAGGTCTGTACACAGTTTCAGATTTCATTTTGATGCAATAAAAATTTGAGCTGTTTATGGGCATTTGTTTTTTGGAATTTTTATTTTGTTTTGTTTCTTCCTAATTTTTAAAATCATTCTTTATTTTTATACTTACAAGAAATTATAGGCTTTGTTTTTTTAAGAATTACATGGAATGAATAAAAAAATATGATTTTTTTCGAAATCTATGGGTTTACGTGTAACTTTTGTCTGCAAACACATGCTCCTGATTGTTAACATACAAAGCTGGACATACGACATCTGTGCACTAACTATAATTTTAAACATTCTGTAATGTGATTGTGGATTATGTTAGTGAACTATTATTATATTCTTTATTGACAGAAAAATCATGGATACTTGGACTCGTCAAACTGGTTTGCCTCTCGTGACGGTGGCGATGAGTGCCGACAACAAAAGTGTCATCCTGACGCAGAAACGATTCCTTGCTGATCCCGATGCCATGCCACCGACTCAAGAAAAGTAAGTTCTCAAAAAAGGTCATCGTTATGTAATTATAATTTTGTTTAGTTATTAGATCTTTTAAAAGTTTTGTCAAATACTTATTAAACTTGCGTCAAATATTGATTAAATTTAATCGGCAATCGCATATATTTTTATATCTATTTTATTGTAATAATATTGAACGAATGTAATGTAAAGATGTCTGTATGTAACTAATTATAAACCCTATACATACTTGACAGTTTAGCAAAACAATAAATAATAAGGCAATTAGAGATTCAAAATCAAGAATATTTTGTTTTCTCGAGAATTTCACATTCACAATGAAATGGAGACGATTTTTTTAACCTATTTTTTTTACCAGGAATTTTAGAATTCCCTTCAGAACCAAAAAGAATAGGGCTATTTTTACTGAGAAATAAATTTTTCTTAGGCACATATTTCTCGAGAAATGAGAATTCTTGAAACTGTGGAAAATTTATTTCTCGAGATTGACCATTTCTAATTATTTCTCAAGAGTTCTCAAGGCGAGAATTCTCAATCACAGCCGCTAATGTCTATATCGCTTTTGGCAATCAAAAGTCTTGACATGTTTTATATTACGGTTTTCCATAGATCTCAAAAATATTTTTTAATCGACACTATTGCACTTTTACAGAAACAAATTCATTGAAAAATATTTTTTTTTGACTTTACATGTTCTCACCCAATTCGTTGCAGTCCCCCCTTTAGGTCGTAACATCATATATGGGCGGCCCCCAAGACGAAATCTTAAGGCCATGCATTAGTTGAGGCACGGTCTAAAAAGATCGTCGCTAGGCGATGCACGGATTGCGGGTGGCGGGTGAAAATGACGCCTGTCAAACGAAATATTAATTGTCATATAAATCCAACATACGTCCATTTTATGTTCTGTTTATTGTTCTATTAGTAACAATAATAATATATTCATTGACATGTTTTCTTTTTAAAGTAAATGGGTGACGTTTTTAGTCATCTTTACACGATTTTAGAATTAATTGACCCGTCGCCATCACGCAGCAAAGTGACGTGTTCCCGGGTCAACATTCTCTCAGTGAATGGCAGCGAGTCCAAAATTTCGTCGCGCGTACAGTTGAAAATTATTTGGCGTTTCACTGATGCGTCACCTTAACCGTAGAATGGGTTAAATAATAGTCCTTGCTTTAATTGAGTGAGGGTGCACTGAGGATTCTCCGAAACTGCGATGGTTCTTAATTTCGAAGCACTGCCATCTAGTTTTTACCAACAATTCCAAAAAACATAAAATACATTTTTATCTTTCAGTTTCCGTTGGCATATTCCGATCACATACACGACTGATAAAGGCGTACAGCCAGGTATCCAATGGCTTACAGATGATCCAGATGCAAATTGTGAGTAAAAGAGATGCACTGTGTGTTAAATTTAAATGAAATATCTTGCTATTTTTAATATATTTATACCAACAGGCGCACACAAGGGGGGTTGGGGCTGTTGGGTCCAGACCCCCCCAGAAACGAAAAAAATACAAATGATTTAGGTAAATGGCATATTAGCTGTCATGATTGAGGATCGTGACCCGGATGATTTGATTGTCAAACAGCCTTCTCAACAGGTTGTTCTTACTCCTATATTTTATGACACGCAGGGCCTGTGGCCACTGGAAGGACCGTGGCACTCATAAATTGGTGCTATCTGGGGCCTGTCTAAAAGACAAGACATGGAGGATGACACAAATTGACACTAATGATCCTAATAATTATAACAGTTAAGCCATGCGCATTCGATAGCCACGCGTGGATGTGACAACTCGTAATAATAACACGTAGGTGAACACCCTTAGTAATTATACCTGTAGGTCACGAGTTTATCGCCCGACTGAAAGTGTGGTGTCTGGGTATGAAGAACGTATATGGAAAAGTGCAGTATTCGTCATAGTAGGTGGGGTTAATGTGGAAGTCAGTGGCACCTGCTAGATTTTGTTCACCTTATATATTTTATATACATCCATAATATTTTTTTATTGATATATCAATAAAAATACTTTAAAAAAATACTTAAAATTTTTATTGATATATAATAAAAAACAGCATTTTGATGCATTTTCGACCTTATACGGCCTGAATTTGATAGAGAAACAGGATTGTGAAAAATAAATATAAATGGATGCTTTGAAAACCAACACCCTCAAATGTTGAATTTTTGACACATCAGTGATTTTATTTAGTGTAGACGCATAGATTTATACATTTGACAATAGCCTCTAATAAATAATTGGCGATATTAGTACGTAGCATTCTTGAATATGGGTCGATTATCTGGTGTCCTTATGATGTTTCCTATAAGCTTATTTTAGAACGCGTCCAGAAGAAATTTCTTCGTTGTCTTTATTTTAAGACATTTAACTATTTTCCTTTCAATAATTCGTCAAATGATTATTTTCCAACTGCCTTTCTACAAGGCATGCTTACTTTTCACTCTCTTGAATCTCGTCGGTCTCTTCTTGTCTTGAAACACTTTTGCTTGTTAGCGCGAGGGATGGTTTCCAATACTGGTGTCCTAATAAATTTGAATTTACATGCGCCTGCCAATTACCTACGTAGTCGCAGCCATGATTTATTCTGGATCAGAACCGTTTCCTCGTGTCAAGCCTATCAGGCACCATTAGCGAGGGGTGCAAGTTTATAAACGCGCTCCCTAAAGACACAGGCATTTTCACTGATGTACTTTTGTGCATTTTGTTTTCAAAATTTTATTTTTCTGTATTAAATTGTACTTAAGTATGTTTTGATTTAATTTGTTTTTGTGTTATTATTATATTCTATATTGTGCACGGTCCCACGGTGGCCGCGCGGCTTAAGCGTTGGACTATCACGCCGTGGGTCTCAGGTTCGAATCTTGGGTCTGGCAAGTACACATATTGTTTTTCAATTTGTGTGTGAGTCAGAGTGTGGACCTGATAGGTTGAGCAAGTGGCTGACATCCATTTCTCGTAAAAAACAAAATCTGTTAACACAAACCTCTACTCTGTGGAGGCCCATATGATCCTATTAGAATCGGACATGGTCGAAAAAAAAAAATATTGTAATATTTGTTATAATGTAAATCTCATGTTGTGTACGTCTTGAATTTAGATTTGTTATGTCCACAATGTTTTGTATTCTTAAATAAATAAATAAAAAAATAAAGTGGACTGTAGGAAGGAATTTGGAGTTCGTTGGAGAACGGTTGCCGCAGGAATATAGTTGAGGCACTAGCCTTTATGATGGTCGAACTGCTGGATGTCTGGAGTGCTCTGGTGAATCCCGGGTCACTCACTCACACACTTGGTTTGATTATTGTCTCGGTTTATCCGTAAAATGCAAATAACCCTGTACTTAGTTCGGCTAATTGTAAATGAGTTTATGATTGAGTTAACGGTAATGTTGACTCTTGGTCGAACAGTAACAGATGTTGACGCAATGGTGGTCAAAAGGTAACTGATGAGTTAAACTGTTCCTTTTGGACATGAACGATTGGGAAAGCAGTATTGAAATGTTATTATGTTTCTTGTTTCAGTGATCATACCCCTAGCTGATGCCAAATATATCAAATTCAATAATGACCAAGTGGGCTACTATCGAGTGAATTACCCTGTTGATATGTGGACAAAACTTAACGTAGCACTACTAAGTAACGGATCTTCTTTGGTACGATCAATACATTATATACTTTATATCTTAGATAGACATGAGCTGAATAGCATAACGTATTATCGAGTTCTCAAGTGTGACCAGCTCATTGAACATGGACCCGACAGACAAGGTAACTTGAGTGAAAACAGTAATTTTAGTTATACTAATACATTTTTCACTTAAGTCTTTCTACCTCTCAAGTCAATTAATTTTATGACTTGGAATTTAAACACTTCTCGTAATTGTTACCATTATGTAGTTTGTCTCAGCAGGCCTATTCTAACATACTGTCCTAGTTCTAGGCGATAACAGGAAGTGGCTGTAGTCGCGTGTAGAATATTTCTCTTACTAAACTTTGTCAGTCAAATGTATTTGTTTTCATTGAACTAAGGCTACTATGCCTGCGATGGCCGCGCAGCTTAAGCGTCGGTCTATGGTGACGTGGGTCTCTCCTGTGTCTGCCAAGTGCACATATTGTTTTTTCAATTTGTGTATGAGTCAGAGTATGGACCTAATATGTTGAGCAAGTAGCTGACATCTATTTCTCATAAAAAAAACAAAATCTGTTAATACAAACCTTCACTCTGTGGAGGCCCTTATGACCTTATTAGGATCGGACATGGTCGGAAAAAAATAGAATTTGCAAATGGTGCTGGTTAGTTTTTAAAATTAGATTAAACCCTGCCTAAACCAAACCATAATACCTAATTTATATATACTATGGACGATCTGACAAAAATAGTGGACACTTTTCCAGTCATACTTATTTGTTTTCATTGAATTAAGAATATAGTACAAATTATGTTAGTTATATTTTTTTTAAATTCATTAAGCTCTGCCTACACCAAACCATGATCGATAAAAAATATTCTTCTATCAATAAAATATTTTTTGACTATTGTCTACTATGCCTTGGATTAGGCAGAGTTTAACTCATTGGACGCTAACGAAGCGCCTAGCACATATTCATTAGATGGCCATTAGATACGATTAGCATGTTATTTAAATGTGTTAATTAAAAGGTCAGCAATGATTGTGTTAATTGAATTTTAAAAACTAACAAACACTATCTACACACTGTAGTCATATGGGCCTCCACAGAGTGGAAATTTGTACATAACAGATTTTATTTTTACGAGAAATGGATGTCAGCCACTTGCTCAACCTATTAGGTCCATACTCTGGTACTAAATTGAAAAACAAAATGTGTACTTGCCAGACCCAGGATACGAACCTAAGACCCACGACGCTATAGGTCGATGCGTAAGCCACGCGGCCATTTCAGGCATTGTAGTCTTAGTTCAATGAAAACAAATACATCTGACTGACAAAATTTAGTGTGCACTATTTATGCTGGATCTTAACAGCTTACCTCTACTTTTCGCCACTGATATCTGCACACTATATCATACAACGCTTAGAAAGGACAATTTTCAATTGACTCAGAACATCGGTTTTTAGGGCGGTAAGGAAATATTTTTTAAAAGATTCATATTTCATTTTATTCATTTGATACTTGCCATATTCATTAGATATTGTAAAAGATTTTATAAAATATTCTTCATAAAAGATATTAGTCAAAGATGCAAAACTGGCCTGAAGTATTTCCTTATAAAATATATTTATCTATTTTTCATTTTGTCATTTATAATCTTGTTGTTTCAGACTGTATCTGATAAAACACACTTGTTGAATGATGTCTTTAATCTGGCGGAGGCGGGTGAAGTCCCCTTCTACGTGGCCCTGGACCTCTCAAAATACTTGAAGAATGAGGTTGAATATACTCCGTGGGTGGTTGCATCATCACAATTCGCCTCACTCAAGAGGATTATGTCGGAGTCATTAGGATTTATTGAATTCAAGGTGATGTCATTTAATTAATTTTCTTGTACCATCTCCTATGGGAGGTAGGCCACCATCGTGGCGATCTTTAATTTTTTTCCGATAACGACGGAGCAGCTACGTGAAGCTTTACTAGTAAAAATTACAATGGTTCTTACCTACCTTTGATCTTTCCACTCATGTTCTGTGATGACATCCGGAGAAAGATAGATATTATAGACTTAGATTTATCTATTAGAATTACATTAGATTTGTTGCAGTATTATTTGTAATTTTTTGTGTACATGTATTTTGTCGAATAGGTACCAGTGGCGAAGGGTGGAGATAGGCTGTTAAAATTCAACAGAAATAGTGCACACTTTCTCAGTCATACGTATTTGTTTTATTGAACTGAGACTATAATGTGTAGACACTGCTGGTTAGTTTTTAAAAATCCGATAAACCCTGTCTAAACTAACCATAATAGTTTTGGTATGCTATTGGCGATCCGCCAAAAATAGTACTCACTTTTTCAGTCATACTTATTTGTTTTCGTTAAATTATGAATACAGTAAAACCTCGTTGGTAAGAACACTGATAATTCGAAATTCGCCGTAATTCGAAATTTTCGCGAAAAAAAAGTCCCTTAAACATTATTTTCATATAAGACCATACCTTTAATTCGAATTTCGTAATTCGAAATGATTTCATAGTCCTCGCATACAAAAATATTCAATAAATCGTAATAAAGTACACTATTTCATGAGCCAGTCATTGAAAATTGTGAGACTTTTCTTAAAACATCAAAAATTACTTATTTTATGAAGGTAATAAAAATAATCCTGACATTTAATGATCCATTGACACACACAGCGGTATGTCATCAGAGGCACAACTTCACTTCACTCAAAGGAAAAACAATAACTCACATGTTTCAGGGCTGTAGGTATTTAATTGTTGATTGTTTATCGGATTTTCACATGATGCCAAATAAATTGTGTTGACAAATTGGAAAAATAAGAAATATTTCATAATTTTCTATAATTCTAGCTATGTACTTGGCAACTTCAATTAATGGGTAAATGACACACGGTATTTGCACAGATTTTAATTTGAAAGAATCGTATCGGAAATTTGGTAAGCACATCTATGATCGGAAACGAAATTAATGATAATCATTTTTTTTTTTTAAATTAAAATATTTCCCCCATACATTTCATATTTTCTAATTCAATTTTTTTTTCGGTTTTTGGTCCCATGGAATTCGTATTAACGAGGTTTTTCTGTACATGTTACAGGTGGTGTTGGTTAGTTTTTTTAAATTTATTAAGCCCTGGACTCCAAACCATAATGAATAAAAAAAATCTTCTATCTATAAAATATAAAATGTATGATTTAATGACATAATTATAGATATTTTATAGATAGATGAATAGTTTTTGACTATTATCTATTATTGCTTGGTTGACACAGGGTTCAATTGAATTTTAAAAACTAACCATCACTATCTACACATTGTAGTTTTAATTCAATGAAAACAAATACTTTTGACTGACTAACATTAGTGTGAACTGTGTATGTCGAATCAACAGCCTTACCTCCACCCATCGCCAATGATAGGTACATAATAATTCCAAGGTTTATTCTTATATTTGTCATTCTGAAAAAGTCCTTCATTACTTATTATTCAATGTATAAGTACTCTCAAAATATCAACATTTACTGTCACATATTATACGTCAGTCAAACTACCAGAAGTTTTAATTTTGGAACAATCTAGGTATACCTATTATAATATTATGAGTAATGTAATAAATTCAAATATGTCATTTTTTTACAGACTTATGTGAGAACCCTTGTGAATACAATATACGAAGAAATTATGTGGGATCCAGAAACAACAAAATCCGAAGCCTATGATAGGCTGTAAGCATATTTTTTAATATTTCATAATTTTAAGAAAATTGCCATTTTTTCGCTAATAATTATATGCTGTTTTTAGTCCAACTCTAGATTTGAGAGTTGTTAATATTTTTTCTTCTTTTTAGACTTCTCCGCCCTGTTATTTTAAATTTGGCCTGTTCGTTTGGTAATGAAGACTGCTTAAGTGAAGTGTCAAAACGATTCAAAGCATGGCTCGGTGACAAGAATAGCACAATTATCCCCGATTTGAAGAGCACTGTTTATAGTTATGGTAAGCTTAACACGGATGCAATCTTGCTTCATCTTTACTTCTTATTTTTACTGTTTCGTTGCTTATGTGAATTTAAAAAATCGTAACAATAATTAGATTACTATACATTATGTATGTTTCTCTTATGTCAACATAAATTCTTAAGTTTTTTTAACTACTTGTAGCTAATCTCTACAGTAATTTATTAAATATAACTAATTTATGCATGCTGAAATCAAGTTGACCTTTTGGTTATATTCGACACCTCCTAAGTAAAAGTCTGTAACTGCGTTTTTGGCTATTTTGACTTGATTGCTCTTTTATTAAATAATTTTTAAGATAATACAACAATGATAATCGAAAAAAAAACAAAAAATCAATCAATATACAAGGTGGTCCAAGAATTAAAGACCTTCATTAATATTTGGCGATGCGGATGTTATTTCTCAAAAGATGGCAGCACTGGCGTGTAGCGTAGACTTCCCTATCCTAACTAGTGGTGAGACGGCTCGGTAGCTGTTTCAGTTCATACTTTTGCGTCCGTTTGAGATGGACGCTCCCAAATCCCGCCGCCTGCGAGGTGCGTTCAATCATTCGGTTTCTCAACCAGGAAGGAGTCCACCATGTCGAAATCCATCGTCGTCTCACATCCAATTATACTAATAATATGATCCAGCGGAATGTCAGGAAATGGTGTTTTGAGTTTTCAAGAACGAGTGTTTATGATGAGGAGGGGAGAGGAAGGAGGTCCTCAATTACTTACGTTTTGTTGAAGAAAATCAATGATAAAGTTCGTGAAAATCGCCGTGTGACAGTCCGTGAGCTCGAAATTTTGATCCCAGACGTCAGTAAGTCTACCATATAAACGATTTTGGGGGGAAATCTGGGGTATGCAAAGATGTGCTCATTGGGTGCCCAAAATGCTGACGGAAGTTCACAAATAAATTCGCTTAGTTGTTTTTGAACCTTTTGGACTCATTCAAATGAGATGTCCTCCGTCATCCTGCTCATAGCCCCCGACGTGGTGCCGAGTTATTTCCATCTTTTTCTTCACCTGAAGCTACATTTGGCCGGAAAATGCTTCGAGACCGACGAGGAAGTGGAGGAAGAGGTGAAAACATTTTTGAGGGCGGCGGCGGCGGCGGCGGAGTTTAACGACAAGGGAATCAAGGACCTACGGCTCACCAAGTGCATCGATCGTAATGGGGACTACGTCGAAAAATATTGGGGTATATGTACCTAAAATTTCGTATGCTTTTCTTGTAAATACAAAATTTTCCTGATTTTTTAAATAATAAAGGTCTTTGATTCTTGGACAACCCTCGTAATTTATCAATCAACTAAAAAATTATGATTTCAGCATTAAAAATTAACGTTGTGGTGTCATTAAAATTTATTAAAATCGTACTACTGAAAAGTACCATTTTTCAGTTACGGCTTTATACGTAGGAGGTGTCATATTTATAACTGTAGATCTAATCTTTGACTACTTCCAGCTCACGAATATGATTAGGGTTTGTGTCCCCACTCTGACCTATAATATTGCATTCATTTTTATAAACCAAACTTTTTAAAGCATTCTTCAATATCCAGGATTCATTCTCTTTCTAGAAGTATGTCTATTGATATGTTCAATACCTCTGTTCAACCACACAAGTATTATTCTAAATTACTCTTTTTATACTTAGGTAATTACTCATTGTAGTTGCTTGTTTACCTGTGTTATTTATTATATTATCTAATTGTGATAATTTATTTTAATTTTATTATATTTATTTTGTATGTGGGAGGATGTTGGTTTTAAAGTTAGTTACTTACTGTGCGGCAAGTTTAACGTGAAGCGTGGCCGTTTCAAGAACTACAATATTGACATAGATCGTAGCGCCACGATGGCGGCCATGACACTTCAACTTATCATTTTCGCACTGTAGTTGATCACATAAAACTGCGAAGCACGTTAATTATGACTGTAGATAAAATATTTTTTTGCAAGCCTATTAATTACTTGCACTTGTACCTAAATAATTAGAGAAATGAATGATAAATTAAAACTATGTAATTACCTAAAACACAGACTATTAGAAAAACTTGTCAAAAAATAAAACTACTTATGAATATAATCGGCTTTACAACCAACCTCTGTTTAAACACTAACTACCTAAAGAAGCTGGATTTGATGGTTAATGAAAGTATACATGATAGCAAAAGAGAATCAGAATCATGAAAAATAAAAAGTTAAATAATTTTTTTTAGTAATATTAATAATACCAGTTCATTGTCTAAAAAACTACTTTTAAGCCTGCATAGGTACAAACCATTTTTATCTCAGTGTGGCCCTGGCAAATGAGTCTCGGATCACATTTGTAAACTTGTTATGTAAAAATGAATCTTCAACACGAAATGACTTGCAGTTCATTTTCAACCTTAGAGAGCCTGCCCATGAGGCGTGTTTTGGCGTGCGAGTAACATGTAGCGCGTTTTCCAGGTACATGTGACCTAATTCAGATGTCCACAAGCGCTCGCACGTGACGACTCTCGCACAACAATCGCCTGCAAACCCCAGACTCTGGACAATCACGGCGTTTACAGCCATTATAAAATGAATTACAACCGCTCGGCGCTCGAATGCCGAATGCAAGACTTTTTATTGCTACTCCAAAATAAATTACGTCACCCAGGTTGTAAAGTGCCGAGAATAGGTATTGGAAATAATTGCGAAATACAATATCTCATAGGAACCGACTAACACCATTGAGTTGTTGTGTTTTTTTCTACACTCGCGTTTGTTTTTTTATGCCGATTCAAAAATTAATTATGCCACCTAATTGTTATAAACGCACGAACTATGCCATTTCTGGATGGTAGACATTTCTGGTTCTCGAGCGTAAATTGCGATGGGACTCGCACCTTGTAGTCAGGCTCTTAAGCCGTGTTGACACAGTCCAAGTACAATCCAAGTACACTTGGACCGAGTGCCATCCAAGTGACAGCTTCATACTAATTATTCCTATCCAAACTACTTGGACCGCGTCTTACTCATCCAAGTTAGCTTGGATAGGAATAATTAGTATGAAGCTGTCTCATGCGAGTGCGCTTGGATGGCACTTGGTCTAAGTGTACTTGGATCGTACTTCAACGCGGCTTAAATAACCTATTTTCAGATTTAGTATTATTATAAAATCTCAATCTGTATAGATGAAGACTTATCATCAACATGCGTGCCTTGGTTCAATAGAAATTTGTTACAGGAATTCAAGCGAGCGGAGAGACAGAATGGTTGAAGACTTGGGACAGGTTTTTGGAAGAAGATGATGCGCAGGAAAAGTCAATTCTGATGCATGCTCTGGCTGCTTCTACAAATCCTGCTATTCTGAAAAGGTATGTGATGGTTGTTTCTGCGAATAGCTAACATCTAACCTTCTAATCCTCTACCAAAGGTTCGAATCGATTTGCTTCGAACCGGAGGTAAAACTCATTCGTTTAACATAACACTTAATAAGGTGAAGTATAAGTAATTAGGTATCAATTAAGTATCCTAATTATTAACCAACGCCTGAATCACTCCAAATTTTAGTTATAATGTACTTGCACTTGCTAATATTTTCAATTAACTATTTCTTTTATTTAACCAGAAATTCACAAGATTTGAGAATGCAACATTCTTCATATTAAATATACATAATTTGAAAACATCTACTAGAAAAATTGATTTTGATTTAAAACACTAAAACCAATAGCCAACATTAACGCAATTTGATAAACATTTCATATAAGAACTGCTAGTTAAATTCGTCGTAATTAAGTAGGACGCCTGTAGCTTAATTGGTAAAGTACATTGGCGCGAATCCATTGGTTATAGGTTCATGTCCCGTCGGGCGTTGTATTTTTTCAAAAAACATTTTTTCTAGTATGTTTATATCTGAGGTGTTTTCAAATTATGTATATTGAATAATTTGTGTTCAGATATCTCCAGTTGGCGTGGGATCCCAAAAACATTCGATCTCAAGACCATCTGGCTGTGATTCAGTACATCTCTTTCAACCCTGTGGGAACTCCTGTGGTCTGGGATCATGTCCGGGAGAATTGGCCTCGCTTGGTCCAAAAATTCACCATCAATAGCCGTATTCTGGGAACAACTGTTTCAGCTATTACCAAATCCTTTGCTTCCGAGTTGAAACTCAATGAGGTATGTTGATAATAGTTTCTATTAATTAATTGACATTTACTCAGTATAATTCCATTTTACAATATATTATCATAAATGCAATAGATGCAAACGCATAAATGTAAGAATTTAGAAAATCATTATGTGTGTCAGGAGGTTTGTACGTATGAAGTTGACCATATCAAAGTTCACCATAAGCTGTTGTATCAGAAATAGATGGCCGTATAGTATTGAGATCAAATCCATGTCTAAATAAAACATTTAAAAATACATAATAAAAACCACCGAAATACAAGGAAAAGACAGAAGAAAATGGGTAGGTAAGTAAATTAAAAATACAAACATATCGTAGGTATATATTTATATAAAATTTTGAATGATTCAAAAATAGGTTAGCAAGTAGGTCCTTGTAAATATCAAGTTGTACCTATCAAATATCTTATAATAATGACAGTAAATTCAAGTTCTATCAAGTACCCTCGGTCGATAGTGTTAATTAATTTTTTTCTTTCGACCATGTCCGATACTAATAAGATCATATGGGCCTCTACAGAGTGGAGGTTTGTAATGACAGAATTTTTGTTTTTACGGGAAATGGATGTTACCCACTTGCTCAACCTATTACGTCCATATTCTGCAAACATAAATTGACAAACAATAATATGTGTATTTGCCGGACCCAGGATTCGAACCTGGGACCCATGGCATTATAAGCGGACACGTATGCCACTCGGGCGTCGTGGAATTAATAGTGAAAGAATTATTATCTCATATTTGATACCAATCAATATCAAATTAGTATTCTTATTGAATCTATTAAAATTTTAACATTACTCTCTGCAATGGTCCACAAAAAATGTGTATTTTTGGTCTCAATTCTATAGGGCCGTCTCTTTCTGATACAGGCAGCTCACAATGAACTGTGCGCTGAAATGTATGTAGAATTTACATGTAAAACCATGATGTTTCAAATATAGTTTTTATGGCGATATAAAAGAACAAAAAAGTTTAACTAATTATTTAATTTTTATCCAAATATTTTCATCGAAACAACAAAAATTATTTTGTATTTTTTTTTTATTAATCATTTTGGTTTTTGACACACAATATAATTTATTTAAGGGTCCACACGTGACACGTGGGTCAAAATAGAGATTTTATGGTATTTTCAGAATATAAACCTAAACATTCCTTAAACTTCCTAGAAATTCTATTTGTATAATTTTAAAGTCCTATTATTTCGTTTAGTTCTATTAAACACTTGATGGCAACATAAAATAGTATTTTTTAAACCTCTTAATCCAATGGTTTAGAATAGTGTTCTTCAACCGGTCGTCGCGCGGACCGGCGCCGGTCCTCAAGAATTTATTATCGGTCCGCGAAAGCTTTCACTATGCTATTTACCGGCTATATCGCTACACGATTCGGGGAATACGCACTAGATGAAATGCTGGGAGAATTTTTGAATGCTGCTGATATTAACCAGAAAGTCATAATATTCAACATCATAAGCCAACTTTAATAAACATTTCTCTGAAAATTACAAATCTACGTAAAGGCGGACCTCTAACCTCTGGATTAATAATCCCTTTTTGGAAAATATTAAATCATGCGTACTTGATCCTCGTGAGAAAGAAAAGCTGATCGAGCCATCTTCTGATGTCACTCTGGTGTCCAGACATAAAATGCAATCATTGTCTCAATTTTGGATATCCCTTGATAAAGAATATCCATCTCTGAATTAATTATAAAAAGATCAGATTATTGGTAATTTTTTTGACTAAACCAAACCAAAAAACAAAAAAACCAAACAGAGAAATCGAATGGATGTTAATGCAGCGCTTCGTCTCAGAAACAATGCTGCAACCACGAATATCAAATTTGCTTACAAAAAAGTAGCAGCAGATGGATGTGGCAAGTTGTAATTTTAAAACATAAGATTTAATAAATAAAATTCTATCTTTAATGTATATTATTTGTAGTAAAATATATTTGGTAGAAAATTATATTTACAATCTAGGTGGACCCAAATCTGACACAGATCCGACAATAATTAGACATTTTGTTATTCAGAAAATCGCCATGATTTCCACATTCTACGACAAAACTATTTCATTCAGTAAATAAGCTCCCTCGCTTGGCTGTGCAGTGTTTTATTACCATTTTATCAAATCCAATATTGTAGTTAAGGTATTTTATATTGAGCGTGTAGCATGCTGCCATGAGAAACTGACTGAATTTCTTTGCGGCCCACTCACCTGCTAAAGCCGAATCTTACTCCTTTTCACAGGTAGTTTTCTTAATACTATATGCTAAACGTAATTTTATATTTTAGATGATATCCTTCTTTACTATGTATCCAAACGCTGGAGCTGGAGCTGTGCCCCGAGAGCAAGCGAAAGAAAATGTCAAAAACAACATCAAGTGGCTGAAGAAACATGATAAAGCAGTCACCGCGTGGCTTACGGAGAATAATAAGAATAAATCTTAGTTCACCACATCTCGCATACTGGCGAGCTAGTAATTTCTTTTTGTATTCTAACAATTGAAT
This sequence comes from Rhyacophila brunnea, assembly GCF_057557595.1. Taxonomy (NCBI): domain Eukaryota; kingdom Metazoa; phylum Arthropoda; class Insecta; order Trichoptera; family Rhyacophilidae; genus Rhyacophila; species Rhyacophila brunnea. The sequence goes on along the minus strand of NW_028232763.1, from coordinate 5,231,948 downwards.
GATGCGTCTTCATAGAGTGTGTGAGTTTGACATGTGTACAATCGTTTTGTTTTATTTTTATGTGAGATATAATTGTATTAATATTAATTAATATTATAATATTGATTTATTTACCATTTAAGGGACCGCGTATTACATGACTTTTGTATAGTGGCTGACACGTCGTTACTGCAACTAAAAATCCCTCCCAATCACATGCTGCCAAAAGTTGGTAAGTCGATAATATAGGTACATATTTAGAGGTAACAAAAGATTGTGTCTATATATTATATATGTTACGCCGAATGTGCGAAATTGAATATTACATGAAATGGGCAAAATTTTGCCTAAATCATGAAAAATGCAAGCCCGTTGCCTTATTCATGAATTAGACAAAATATCTGGAGAGTGCGCTACGGTGGTATTTTTTGCAACTAAACTAAATGCATTAAATGCTCATGGATTGGTCAAAATGTACATTTATATTATCTATGGTCAAAATAGATGATCGCGCTCCGTGGTGTTTATTGCAACTAAACAAATGTGTCAAATGTCATTGATTTGAATGACGTTCATATACATTTACTATGCGCAAAAAAATTCTAGAACTATAATATGATAACGGAAGAATTTTATTGAAAAGTATTTTCGCGATTTGATTCGTGCTTGGGTATCAATTGTGCAATGGTCGATTGAATGTTTGTGATAGTTTGTTGACACTTGATAGCTAACCTCAAAATGGACATTCAGTTGAATAATTTAATTCAGAATTACAAAACCTAACCTAACCTAACCTAATAATAATAATATTATATTATGTCCAATTATAACTAATAAAACTATCTGTATTAAATTTACTTTTTCTTCTGTCATGTTGACAGTTCAAGAATTTCATACCGTGGCGAATTCATGTACTCAGCAGAAAAATTACCTAATTCATGAATAAGGCAACAGGCTTGACTATTACATGAATTAGCCAAAATTTTGCCCATTTCATGTAATAGTAAATTTCGCACATTCGGTGTAACATATATAATATATATAAATAATATGTATTATAGAATAAAAAAAAAAAAAAGTTATCATATACCTAGAACAGGCACATAAAGCACAAAGAATTTAGCATTGCTTGATTTTAGAGGGCAAGTCAAACTTCAAATTGCAATTACTCTATAACATGACTTCGAGACTTACCAACTTTTGACAGTAACCCCACAATATATCTATATGCCCCCCCCCCACCCGCTTACTAAAAATCTCCTTTCATAGAATATGTGCTCTGACGTGTCAGCCATAATATAGAAGTCATAGCTGTATGGAGAAGAGAGATTTTCTTTGATAAAACTGTTTGATACAGAAGTCTTTTTAAAAAGTGTATTTTGTTTATTTATCAAAGTGTAGTTTTTGATATTTTTATAAAGATGTCACTATATTAATATACATTAGAATATTATGAATCTGTTATCTGCGTATGAATAAAATGCTGATTTCTTTGAAATGTATTTTATTTTAATAATCCCATATCATATTAAATAGAAAATAATGAACAGTCAATAAACTTTGATTATTTATACTTAGTCTATGACACTTAGGTATATAACCCATCTACCAATGAATAAAAAAAGAAAGGAAGGAACATACTGATTCATTGCAGTGTAAAAACGGGCAACCTAATTCGCCATTTAGGAAAGCGACGATTTTGCGTAAACAAATATCACGTAGTCTGTACATGTGCTTAAACTTCGTATGTGTTTGTAATTTTATGTTTGTGTATCATGTCGGCCATATTTGCCGGTCTTTCTGATTGCCGTGATTGTACATATGCTCATTCCTTCTTTTATTTTATTCGTAGCCATGTACATATGGAAGGATGTATTGCTGGGAATACGTATTGTTGTTTTTTTAGTATTATTAATAACCATGTCCTTGCTTTTTCGTACAAGATGGTTGTTAGTAATTTTGAACAATCACAAATACCCAGGCTTTGAGAAAATCATTTATAAATATATTGTGACCTCACTGGGATCGAACCCAGAGCTCCCGGATGGAAGGCCAGCGCCTTATGCAGCCCAGACTCAGGGAGGGGCAGTCAACCAGTTAAGTGAGATAAACGCACATTACAAATTTGCATATTAATACTTGACAACTAATTATACCTAACTTGACAACTACCATATACATTAAAAATACAAAAAATCGTTAAACAGACAGTGAGTACTATGTATTAATTTTACCTTAAACACCATTTGGAAAGTCCTGCTTTAGACTTTAGAGAATCACATTGTCTTTAAGCTTATTGCGTGTACATTAGAACAATAGTGGCGTACCCTGGCAACAAAATATATGAAATACGCGCAGTGTTGTGCCCAAACATCAAAAATGCTCATTGACTGAAAAATTGTCCATGAAACATTGTGGATGGCGTTGAATGACACTGATATTAAATACTGTATCCTATTAGATTGTGTAAGATGTGTAAGCGAGTCGTTGTAGACGATTTATAATGATCGTAAACCGATCCTACTTTTGTTAACTAAGGTAACTAGGAATAACTTGAAATTAGAAATTGTTAATTATATCTTTAAAATATTTTATTCAATAATACAGGAATGTCCACAAACAAATCTGTACCTAAACGTTTGGCCACAGTGGTCGGGCGTGCAGCGGGGTGTATAACCGTGTGTGATATGCCCAAAAAAAGACACTGTCTACGAACTACGTACTACTATGTTCTAGCACTAAGAGCCAGACTACCTTATCTATGATAAACACGTGGGGAAAACAATATAAGATTATTTATGTCCGCCAAATACTACTTTATTGTGTTAAGAATTTCGAAATTCTGATTTTTGTGAATAGAAGTGTGATTGGGCCGGACAGGTGATATGTTAATTTAAAGTACAAACTCTGTAGTTCATTTATTTTCATCAATATTGGACTTCAGACTATCTGGCTCTGTGGTAGTTACATAAATAATGATATAAAACGAAAGGAAAACTTTCTGTGCATTGCGGAAATAAATAATGACAAAATAATCATTTGTTATTTCGATGGGTGGTAGCAGTAATCACATAAGTCATTATTGCATGTTTTTCAGGACACAGTATTTTTTCTATCTGGTGACATTTTTTCAAAGAAACCTTGCTCTAATTTTTTTAATTGTCATTTCAAATTATATCATTGCTAATGACATAATTTGAATTATTAATATACATATGAAATATTTAAAAAATAATATTATATATACATATGAAATATTTAATTTTTTTAAAAATTATGTCTTGGACAAATCCATCCACAATGGCCGCGCGGCTTAAGCGTTGTGGGGCCCAAGCTCAAATTCTGTGTCTGACAAGTACACCTGTTATATTGTTTTTCAATTGGTGTATGAGTCAAAATGTGGACCTAATTGGTTGAGCAAGTGGCTGACATCCATTTCTCGTAAAAACAAAAATCTCTTAATACAAACCTCCACCCTGATCTTCTTAGGATCGGATATAGTCGAAAAAAAAAATTTATAAACAATCTATTACTTATACTTATGTTCAGATACAATTAAAGAAAAATATGTCATGCCATTATAATATTTGCCTCACAGAATTAAGAGATGTATTATTAAAAAAAAGGAAAAAGAAAGACAACATTATTACAGTTTTTCAACAACAACCATTATCATATTGTAAAAATTTAAGAGATATTATCATTAAAGAAGAAAAACCTATAGATACCATCACAAAAAAAAATGTAAAAACTATTCACTTATTTATTAACATTGAAATCGAATAGATGTCTGGTCTGGTTCGTGATTAATAGGAAGTTGGCGGTAAAAATCATGGAATATTAGGTGTATTTTCAGCAATGAATTTAAGTTAATTTTTTTCAACTAATACCTCAAAATTAATTCATTATCATCATGTTATGTGCCGTCACAGTAAACTACCGCTACGGGAAAAATATGTGTAATGTAATTTTTCATGGTATTTAAAATGTTATCAGACTGATGCTCCCATCCCATAGCACATTTTGGATCTTTAAATAAACGTTGTCAGCAAAATCTGTCGAAATCGCCAGAACAACAATGAGGTCACCTCACACGTATCGCACTCCATCATGAACCGCACCAGTCAGTGAATGTTTTTTTTCTATTATATGCAGGCCTACACATTTTCAACTCACGTTATTCTTTAATTTTAGTAGTTTTCTCTATGGATTTTCTATTGCATTAGTATCTGTCTGAAGGTTGGCTTCTGTTCAACATATTATCTATGGATGCAATATCGCAAGTGATTTTAACGTACGCACACGTAGAAACTATTAAAATTGATTAAAATTAGCATGAATAATACATTAGAGTTGGCACTCTTCATTATTACATTTATAGAGATAGTGAGCATTCAAAATATTCTGCGAAGTGACGTAACCATAGACTAAATTTGTTGCCAGCACATAACTTGATGATAATGTATTTGAAGCATTATAAGTATCGGTATAATGCTTATGATCTGGAATTTGTAGTCATTTGGTAAATCAATCGTTGAATCGATCACTGCATGCCCAAACTAATCGTATGGACGGTTCATATGGGAAGAAATTTTCTCTCTTGGTTACTTTTTTTGCTCACTGAGCGTTTTTGATGTTTGGAATTTTACTTACAATATGTACCATTTCATAAATTGTGTACACTGAATAATGTCGCAATATACTCCTATCATAATTATTATTATTACGCTAATTATTTTGTTTTACTTTTAATAATCATAGCACAATTTCTGTTATCGTCGGTCATATCTTTATCCCCCCACCCCCACGTCTGTCCTTCGTGGGAGTGTTCTTGGCTGATGTGGTGGGATCCATCCCCTGTTCTCAAGATCCGTTTTTTCATCACATCATACGGCACCGTTTTGAGATCATACGCCCAACCTATCACCAATAACAATGAATGATTTCATTAGTTTTTGCATATTTATATTAATAATGTAACAGTAAAGCGCGACCCAAATTTAGGTGCAAGTTGCCTACTGCTACGGGAAAACAGTGTGTAATGTCGTTGTTCTTGATGTTTAAAATATTATCAGACTGATGCTCCCATCCCGTAGCACATTTTGAACCTTTAAATGAACATTATCAGTTAGCAAAATCTGCCGTAATCACTAAAACAACAATGAGGTCAACACACATTGAACTGCACTGCATTGATACCTGCATGATGTTTTGAACGTTTATATCATATTCCACATGCCTACACTTTTCGAATGTCATGTCAAAATCACGATTATTTGTTTTTAGTGGTTAGCACTGTGTATTTTCTATGAGAATGTTTTCTATTATCTATGGTCTGCAGGTTGGGTTGTATTCAAAATATTATCTATGGATGTCATGTCAAAAGTAATTCTAACGTACACACACGTAGAAACTGTTAAATTAATTGAAATTAGCATGAATAATTAATAATAATTCAAATTACTAATACATTATAGTAGGCACTCTTCATCAGTGTCATTCTTCAGTGAATTTACAGAGATGGTGCACGTTCAAAATATTCTGCAAAATGACGAAACCATAGACAAAATTTTCGGCACGACAGCGAGACAGTAGGCGACATGCACCTCAATGTGGGTTGCGCTTAATACTTTTGTTGGATCTCACTTCACCACTCCACTACTGCTATCTGACTACTTGTAGCAATGTAGGCACGTATTCATCTACCCGTACATCACCTCATCCACCGCTGCTTTCGGACCACTCTACTTAGTGCACTATTTTCATTATTTTATATTATATTTTTTGAGTTAGTTAATTATCTCAATGGAAAGTCTTGGTCACTCAAAAGATGACAAAATTCAAAGGTGGTCACGATTTACAGACATGAGGGAACGACCAACGAGAATTATCTCAAATAATAAATTAACGATGCCAAAGTTTTTTTCCATTTCTGTCTAGAAACTGACAGGGAGGAATCTATTGGTGAAGGTTTCACAAAAATATTAAGTAAATGTTTTTTTGGTAGAAGGTTTTTTTTTTTTTTTTAAATTATTAATAACCATGTCCTTGCTTTTTCGTACAAGGTGGTTGTTAGTAATTTTGAATAATCACAAACACCCAGGCTTTTAGAAAAACACATAAATATTGTGTCCTCACCGGGAATCAAACCCAGAACTCTTGGGTGGAAGGCCAGCGCCTTACGCACTGCACCACGAGAGCCGCCTTGGTAGAAGGTTGTATATGAAAGAAGGTGATATGTTTGAAGTACTAGAAGTAGATGAAACTACTGAGTTAGTACCAACCAGTAGCCAAGGATGAAGGTAGGCTGTTGAGATCCGCCATAAATAGTGCACATTAAACTTTGTTAGTCTTATGTATTTGTTTTTATTGAACTAAGACTACAATTTGCAGATGGTGTTGGCTAGTTTTTAAAAACCAATTAAAGCCTGCCTAAACTAAACCATAATAGTTTTGGTATGTTAAGGGGGAGCGGCATACCAGCAGAGGCACCTAATACGGAAAAATACGAAGCTTGCAATTTGAGACATTTTTTTGATAATTTACAATTTCTCCCCCTTAAGGGCGATTCGACGAAATAGTACACACTTTCTCATTCATACTAAACTTATTTGTTTTTGATGAATTAAGAATACATGTTACACAAGTTGTTGTTTACTTTTTTAATATTCATTATGCCCTGCCTAACCAAAACATATTAGATAAAAAATATTATTCTATCTATAAAATATCCAAACTTATGTTTGATTTAATGTCATAATTTTTGATATTTTATAGATAAACGAATATTTTTTTACTATTATCTACTATGGCCTGTATTAGGCTGGGTTTAATTGAATTTTAAAAACTATTTACCCATTGTAGTCTTAGTTCAACGGAAACAAATACATTTGACTGACAAAGTTTAGTGTGCACTATTTACGTCGGATCTTAACAGCCTACCTCCACCCTTCGCCACTGGTACCAACAGTGTAGTCTATGAACTGTGCGAGTTTCATCAATATTGATTCAGTTGTTTTTGAGTTATAACAGAACAAACGACAAAGAACAGATACACAGATAGTCCAATTTTATTAGGTAGGACAGTTTAAACTTTTCCAGCACCTACATATCGAAAGATAAAAAAAAAATGAAGCCAAACATTACTATCTAATCTAATAATGCTGGTATTGCCCCAACCAAATGCTGGTACATGATGTCATAGAAAAGCTAGTTTATAAGGGGTGTGGGGTAGATTTATTCATCCGTCACTGATTTATGTTGAAAAGTCATGGGTTGGGATGTCGGTACCTCAGTGGCGAAGGGTGGAGGTAGGCTGTTAAGATCCGCCATAAATAGTGCACATTAAAATTTGTTAGTCATACGTATTTTTTTTCATTGAACTAAGGCTACAATTTAGAGATGGATAGTTTTTAAAATTTAATTAAACGATGCGAAACCAAACCATAATAGATAACAGTAAAAAAACACTCGCCTATCTATAAAATATCTAAAATTATGCCATTAAAATCATTCAATCATTCATAATTTTGGATATTTTATAGCTGGAATAATATTTTTTATCTATTATAGTTTGGTTTAGGCAGCGCCTAATTAATTTAAAAAAAATAACTAACCAACTTTGTATTTCTGATTCAATGAAAACCAATGTAGGAATGAAAAAGTGTGCACAATTTTGTCGATTGGCCAAAATATACCAAAACTATTATGTTTTAGTTTAGGTAGGGTGTAATTGATTTTTAAAAGCTAACCAACACCATCTGTAAATTTTAATCTTCGTTCAATAAAAACAAAGTTTTTAAGTTTAATAACAAAGTTTAATGTGCACTCGGATCTTAACAGCCTACCTCCACCCTTCGCTACTGCGGTGCCTAATATAATTCGTTCAGTGAGCCTGATTGTGTACCTAGTTCAATCGACCAGCTCACTTAATTTTGGGGAATTGAAGACAGCGTATCCGTATCGTTTTCAGAGGTTTAGCACGGCTACCGCTCTGAACTGGGTGAGCTAGATACTAGACTGAGCTGATTGAATCTTGCCTTCTGCTTGATGATGTTGCTGCTCTCTATGGTGAAGACCGCCTGGTCGGTGCTGTGTGTGACATCCAATTGAGTAAGATAATATTCGGATGCTCACCCACCGCATTATAAACTATAATTTGAGTGGGGCACAACCTTGTAATGAAGCTCCAACCAAATTGAAATGGTATGATAAACTTTATCTTACCAATATATGAAAAGAAGTCTATGAAGGCTGTTGTAATATTCAGGGAATAGTTGCCGAGTTCTGATGTTTTGTAGTCCCATGGAAACACATGGTGATAATTATGCCAGCCTTCTCCCAAAGCTGCCCATGCTACACCAGGATTGTTTGATGCACCGATATTCCTGAAAAACAATGATTTAACTTTTAGCTATTAAAGAATATCGATAAATCTATCTATAATTAGTTACTATTTCAACCTATGAATAAAAAAAAGAAGGAATAGGCATATGTATTGTCCGGCAACTTCTTCTTGGCTACGTGCCAAAACTGTGAACTACAATCCCCTCCAGTACAGCTAATCGAACTTCCGGTTTCAAATAAGGAACGCCCCCAAAATATTCACTACATTTTTGACACTCGTATTGGACGCATCTATCAATTTACATAATTTGAAGCTTTTTATATTCAAAAGATGTCTAAAACAATACTAACTGATGTTCGAATTATTATTAGTATTCTTTTGATTTATTGCGAAGAAGAAAAAGAGTCGCATTTGAAAGGCGAGCCTATACAATACTTAAATAAGCCCATATCACGGGTTCTGGTCATGTCAGATATGTCAAAATTCAGTGTTGTAATACTAAAAATATTTCCCCAAATACTGGGAATTATGTTTGTATATTATATAGTTGTGTGTATTAATATTTTTAGACGTATGATAATTAAGTATAAATGATCATTTAAGTACACTGGCAGTGTAATAATAAATTGGCAAGAAGAATATTTTGTTATATCTTTCACTTCTACTTCTTTAGTCATAATTTGTTTTCTCCTAATTATTTTATTAATAAATACCTGCAGCAATATTATCAGTTAATGTGGGTTCAATGATATATTTCCTTCCAAATTCAATAATTACGCTGTATTAATTAACCTAATATAATAGTAATAATTAAGAGGTGAAATTATTTGAAATAATTTTTCTATTGATACTTATCGAACAATAATTAGATAATAAATTAATTACTTACTGAGAATAGAATTGATATAAGTTAAAAACCGAATTTCGCGAGATTTGTTTTCTCAAAAAATGACAACACTGAGAAATATTCTATACGCGACAAGGGCAGGGCGACTTCCTGTTGTCGCCTATATAATGTTGTGGTACAGTACAAATCACGGCAATCAGAAAGACCAGCAAATATGACCGACATTGCGTCATACACAAACATAAAATACACAAAATTACACATACAAAGTTTATACCCACATGTACAGACCACGTGATATTTCGGACCCCCAGACCTACACTGACGTAAGTCTGAATTTTGCTGTTTTGAGTTATGAATGCAGTTCAATTACATTTATTGTTATCTATCTCAGGAGAACACTGGCGTATCTCTAAAAAAATTATTTAACGAGATATACCCCTAACTCCAGTGTTATTTTAAATAAATTGAGTCAAATATCGAGAAGAACACTCCAGTAACTCTGATACTCTTAAATGAATGCCACTAGAAAGATACATTTTTTTCCAATTCTACATAAAAAAATGGACATTGTAAAGCCATTATGGTACGTTTACATCTGACACTTATACTGTTAAACTTATTTTATGTGTCTGACATAAAATTTCACTTACTGTTTACACCTGCATGGATCTGACATAAAATTCTGGTATACTTCTCGTTGAAATAAAGTCTCGACACTTTATTCAATGGCAACATTGGAATAAATATATGCGGTGTTTACATATGATATTGTAATTTATTCGGACACTTATTTTGTATACTTCTCAAAAACGTTATGTCAGTTGTCAATATGGGAATGTTAAAAAAGAAAGCAGCGAGTGTTATTATTTTAAGTCTTTTGGCAACAAAAAGGAGGAAAAAATGGTCTAGATGGGTGCGGGAATGGATTCAGCGACGAGAAGAACTAGGTGCCTTCCGTTTAATGTCAGAGTTTAAAATCGAAGATCCAACTCAATTTGTGAACTTTAGTTTGCAAGATTGGACCTTTTGCCAAAAAACAAGACACAATTTAGAAATGCCATAAGTGTAGAAGAACGATTAACAGCAACATTGTGATATCTAGCACTTGATCGTCATTGCATATTCAATATAATATTATCGTATTACGAGTGCAGGTGTGGGCCAAAATGAATTAGGTAATACCATTTGAAGCGCATTTTTTCTTCACAGAGTGCATCAGAATTAATCGTATGTGCCGAGAACAAGCGATATTTTATTTTCAAACAAAATCCATAGAACACGGCACATCCGATTTATTTCTCACTGTCTATGATTTTTGACAGATCGCTACAGTTCATTTATTAACGTAATCGTTGGGCATACATTCATGGTGTACCTATGATAATTGATTGTCCGTTGTTTTAGAAATATACCTATGCAATTCACTAGGTACCTGTCAAACTATGAATAATGTGTCAGGTACTTGATATAAAAGTAGACGGTGGTCCAACTTCGGTGATATATCGCGGCAAGTTCGGAATTGTCGAATACGCGGTGTTTACATTTGCGTATATAAGTAGATTGAATAAGTGACAGGTGAGTGTCGACACACGCGAAATAAGTGGCTGGTACAAATATAATTACTGTTTACACTTGGTGAATATGGTGTCATACATAAATATGACAATATTAATGTCAAATGTAAACGTACCATTAAAATCAAGTACCATAAACATGGTTCAAAAAGTTTGTTTCTGCTCTCCTGGAAAATGGCTAATTTTGACTTACAAATACGTCAGTGTAGGTCTGGGGGTGCGATTTGTTTATGCAAAATCGTCGCTTTTCAAGATGGCGAATTTGGTTGCCCGTTTTTATACTGCAATGAATTAGTATGTTCCTTCCTTTATTTTTTTATTCGTTGATTCCAACCATAGGTACTAAAAATATTTTGGGATCGCTCTGAAGTATGGTAATATAAAAGTTCTAATAGTATTCTGTCATTATTAGTTTAAACCAGCGATGTACAATATTTATTCTTTTCACGAGGGTTAAAATAAATCATAAAAACTTTTGTTGGTTGTATTTTCAAACATTTTTTCGTATAATTAAGTATTCAAATCGATTATTTTATAAACCAATAAAATTTGATTTATTCTTTGAGATATTATCTTGGGCCACGTATTCGGATCTCATAATGTAAAGTTATCTTATAACACTTTTCTTATATGAGGCGTCTAATTACAAAAAGCGATACGTCCACAATTCAATACTTTCGGGAAACAACGTTTTTATGTTTCAAGCTTCAATTATTTGTTTTAACGTGAGATTATTTTTTCGTTTTATTCTATGTCGAAATATGAACCAAATGGCAATTTGTTTCAGCCGATAAACTCTTAAATGTAATAAATATAGGCAAAATAAAATTGGACGTAGTGCTACTTGTACCTCACTTTTTAATTTATTGCGCATAAGGCACATATTTCCATGGCACTGTCATGAATTTACCGGGTGCTACAGCATGGGAGACGCCATTTCCAATGTTGAACGTTCCTTTATTGGTTGACTTAAACACGCGCGAAATCAACCAAGCTTTAAATAATATGAAACACGGACTTGGCGCTTTTTGTAATAAATTGAGACTTAAAATATTTTTTTTCATAGGGTTATGTCGTGTTTTGGAATTTATAGATCAACACATATTGTTTAAAATTATACAAAGAATATGTGCGTATTTTTTTCTCAATTTTGACCAAATGTGGACTTATCGCTTTTTGGAATTAGACGCCTCATATGATCGGTTGCTAGCTATTCACTCAAGGATGTGGGAGAAGAAGAGAAATAGTGGAGAGCATCAGTATCATCCATATTCTCTATACAAATAACAGCTGACTATACAGTGGCCTTAGTTGAAGGGTTTAAAGCTCCGGGGTATCCTAATACATAATGTACGAATAGTGTTTACATGACTTACTTATCATATGGTTTATTTCCCCACATGTGCGCTGCGCTATTCACCAGCCATGTGCCGTTTAACGATATAACGAAACGCCATATTCCTGCTACATACCATGAAACCCAGAATGACTCATTCCAGAAATACCATGGTATGAATGTTGGCAGTATAAAACATAATAACAGCATCAATCTACCATAATACCTGAAATCAAACAATTTATATAGATTTAAAAAAAAATTAATTGGTTTTCTGTAATATATATAATAGGTAATATATAATGTAATATATATGACAAAACAGAACAGTGACAAAACAGAACAACGATAAATATAGCCATGACCTTTCAGGAAAAATATAAATTTTATATTGAAATTGTCCTATCTCTATTGTGTTGATAGATTTTTAATAGCACAGATTTTCAATACGCCATAATAAATCAAATTATATACCTAATTTCTGCATTCCTAATCGCTAGAAAGCCTCAAATAAACGGGACTTTGCCGGCAAGCTTAGGATATCTCATCTTAATCAATATAATATGATTAAAATGATTGGGTGACCAAGTACAACGAAATAATGACCTAACCTAACTTAACCTAAATAGATTCCACAAAAATTAATGTTTCATTTTTTCCCTGGTTGTTCTGTTTTGTCACTGTTCTGTTACCTATTATAATAATATCATTAATTAGTAAATTGTGGGGTTGCTGTGTTAGTTAGTCGATAATTTAGGTATTTGGAGTTAACAACAGATTATGTGTCTATACAGCAGTGCTCCGCAACCTTTTCCCACCCACGGCACACCAAAGGTCTTCCCAGAATTCCGCGGCACACCACACGTAAAACATGTTATACACCAAAACATGGACCCCACATCCTGAAGGGGGACCCCAGGCCAAGATCTTTGGAGGGCCCCCCTACCTATAGCTAAGGTTGAAGACAGCGTGATACTCTAAAATAGCATTTTTTAAATAGTGTTCGAGGTAAAATTAATGGTACTAATTTTATGTTTAGCAATTTTTCGTATGGTTATATTATATTAATATAATTATGGTTAGTTGTCGGGTTAGGAATAATTATTTGTCGAGTATTGATACAATAATAATAAGATGTTTTAAAATATTAATACAAGTGTAGCAAAATAGCGCCGCAGGCGACTTTTTTAGACTCGAAAATGGGAGCTGAACTGCGATAGTTTTGTCGGAAATCCGAGGATATTTTTTATTAACCGAAATCCAGAAAATAACCAATGGAACATCGGCGAAGTCAGTTTTAGCGTCCCGTCATTTATCAATTCAACAAATTCCTCTCGGATTTATAGGAAAAGTGCTTCTATAGAATTTTCGGCATTGGTTGCAAAAGGATTTCGTATCCAGTCGCATTGATTGTATGAAAGTAATGATGAAATTTCTTTTGCAGCAAAGTTAAATGTTTTTGAGACGGATCCAAAATTGATTGCTTGTTTTCAATGGTGGTCTGGTAGTTCCTTTGGAACATTTGTAGAGATCCTTGTCTTAACTCCTTCTGCCAAAGTTCGAGTTTATTTTTGAATTCTCCTAATTTATCAGAACACTTCAATATATTTTCATTCTGACCTTCCATTGTTTTATTAAGCTCATGCAGGTGCTCAAATATATTACCAGCCATGTACGCAAATTTGGCTATTGCACCGCGGCACACCTAGCATCGTCTCACGGCACACCGGTTGCGGAGCACTGCTATACAGTACACTTTCAAGTTTATTTGTTACCAAACTATAAGAGGTAAGTTTTTTTAAAGTATGCTATTAAACGTCTACATATTTATGCTCATATGTTGATTATTTACCGAAGTAAATATAATTCCCGTGTTAATATTATAACAATTTCAATTTTATTTGGGTCAAAGGGGCTAGTTGTTACAGTAAGGTGGGGGCAGGTTATTACAGTAAGAATTAATTCCACTCACTACCACTTTACTACAAATTCTTTGTCATCTACTTTATTTACAATAGGTAGGTACTTATACCATCTATTTTTATTCTTCCAGATCACAATCTGTAATGGTGAGGACAAACAAAAACAAAACTGATAGAGGTAAAATTTCACAGGAAACCTACAACAGAGCGGCTAAACAAGTAATTGAAAACAGAATATATCTTAGAAAAAAAGCTGCCCAAGTATACAAAGTAAACTTTATGACCTTACAATGTTATATAGAACGTAAAGATAACCGTCCGACCACTTCCAAGTTAGTGGGTTACGCAAAACCTCGCCAGATATTTTATGTCGATCAAGAAAACGAGCTTGCAACATACATAAGAAAATGTAGCAAAATATTTCATGGCCCAAGGAAGTAAGAAACTGAAAAAGAAATATCTTCTTCGTACTCAGAAAATGAAGAATGCTTTTGTTTGGAGAATTATACTTGCTTTAAACCTGGGCAAGAGTGGATCTAATGCACAACATGCAAAAATTGGGCTCACATTTCCTGTATTCGTGGGGATAAAGTTAATTTCATGTGTCAGAATTATGATTTTAGTGACTAAATATAAATGCAAAGGAAATCACAAGCAAAAAACTTACTTTTACATAATTGTCAATTATTGTTCTAGTTGGTAACAATGTGCCCCTACCCTGTAACAACTTGCCCCCGGCTGGGGCACATTGTTACAATTTTCATTTTCATTTTTTGTTTTTAATGCTATTGTAATTTTTGTAAGGTATGTATGGATACAAATAAACCTTATTGTAATAGCTAAATGTAGAATTAGTAATAATTAAAATGATGTGTCTTACCATAAACGGATTTCAGATATTTAACTTTTTCTTTTTTGTAACAACAAGCCCCGCCTGCCCTATATAAATATGTATATTGTCATGTATGTCAAAAAAAGTCATGCGAAATGTAGGTACATAAAGCACAAAGAAATTAGAATTTTCCTTCATTTTAGAGGGCATGTCAAACTTCAAATTGCAACTACTCCATAACATGATTATGAGACTTACCAAGTTTTGGCAGTAACCCACGAATTTTTTTATCTATTATGGTTTGGTTAGGCAGCGTTTCATTAAATTTTAAAAACTAATACCATCTGCATTTGTATGTCTGACAAAGTTTAGTGTGCACTATTTATGTCGAACACAGCCTACATCCACCCTTTGCCACTGCCCACTGGTATTATGTATTTATTTTATACCATTGGATATCAACTGGAATATTTTTATATGGAATAATTTATTACCTTTTTTGGAACATAACGATAGGATCCTGTTCTAAATCGCTCATGTCAACAGTCTTGCCTTTTATTTTAACATCAGCATGTTTTTTGACCATCAACCACCCTACGTGAGAAAAGAAAAAGCCTCTCTTGGCATTGTGGGGATCCGCATCAGTCTCAGCGAATTTGTGATGAACTCTAGAATGAAATTCCAATTATGAAAACTCATCACAATAATCATTAATAATCAATAGGATGTAATAAGGTTTTTAAAAATGCTTATACCAATTCTATTATTTTGTTGATTTGTATGCCAGTTGTAAATCTTTCAATAAATCGCTATTTTGGTGTAGGTTATTTTACATATCACTTTGTAAATGTTAAAGTTATGTCTAGTCCAAATCAACCACATCCGTGAATAATATTATCTTCTATCAGAGGTAAAAAAACAAAAACCATGAACATCAAAATATTTTAAATGATTTTATAAAAATGTGTGTACTGACACATCCCTGTTACAGGCGGGCTTCTCCCGGTGTGAAATAATCATTTAGTAATTATGAACCGAAACGTAACCCTGACCTCTAGAAACGGCTTAATAAAACACCTAATCTGATTCCTTGCTCAACTGCTTACGGCGAAATCTTCACTGAGCGTTTTTTAAAGAGGCACCTAGCGGAAAAATACGAAGCTTGCAATTTGAGACATTTTTTGGATAATTTACAATTTCAACTGTATTAATGAATAAATATGTATCTGAAAACATTAAAAAGAAAAATATTTTTTATTTTAAGTCAAAGACAAACTTACAATTGTAAAAAATGTAATAAAATGTGAATTTGTTCTATCGGACCGCACCCTATTAATACATATATTTTATGGTCATATTTATTATTAAAATTTAGTAAAGTAAGTAAAATATTTTATTTATATTTATAAAAATAATTGATAAAAAGGATTTCAAGTTAAACACATTTATATTTTTTATAAAAATCGATGTTTTTTAAAATAGATATAAAAAATATTAAAACTATGAATTAGTCAAAAATCGCTTAGGTGATACTTAGAAAACTTAATAAACTAATTAATAATAAATATGACCATAAAATATATGTATTAATAGGGTGCTGTCCGATACAACAAATTCCCATTTTATTACATTTTTTATAATTGTAAGTTTGTCTTTGACTTAAAATAAAAAATATTTTTATTTTTAATGTTTTCAGATACATATTTATTCATTCATATAGTTGAAATTGTAAATTATCAAAAAAATGTCTCAAATTGCAAGCACTTCGTATTTTTCCGCTAGGTGCCTCTTTAAAAAAGGCTCAGTGAAGACTTCGCCTTAATGTTTTATTCTTAGGTAAAGTCCTTCGTCCGGTACGTGAAAGTAACATGCTGGGCGAAGATGAACAATAAAACGTCTAAAGGTGATAATAAAGTATGAAAGACGATGTATGTAATCGATAGTTTAAGAAGATCACAAATTATTTGTTTTATATAAAATAGGTATTAGTGTAATAAAAAAAAAAAATGTTTATGTATAAGTTTTAATAAAGAATTTAATTATAAACATGTACCTAGTATCTAATGAAGTATGTAAGAGATGAACGAATCGTGTTGTGTAATAGAGATGTATGTAGAAAAGAAATTATTATTATGAGTGTAGTTATTATAGAGTGTATAATTGTGAATTCAAATATTATAATTCGGTCGCGCATTGCGCAATGCTGAACTCGTCGCGCGCCAACACTGAAGTCTACCTCGTGATTCACCAAATCAAAAGATCATCCGATCGGATTTGGCCAATCACGGGAGTTCTTTCATGAGTTGGCGTGGGTTCGAGAGAATTTTGAAAAGGAACCGCCAGTAGCGAGGCAGTTAGCGTCGAACTTGATAACTGGAAGGTTCTGAGCGACTCACTTAAAAAAAATTAATTACGAAAGAATACCTAAAACGATTGTAACTTTGGAAAATAAGCTATGAACGAAAATAAACGTCAGTAGAATAACACAAAATGATCTCATTTACACTTACTACTCATTATCCCGAGAAGACTAATAATTTTAACATCACTCCGACGCACATAATTGAGCTAGCTGAAGAAGACGAGGTTTGTCAACTAAGAATAGCCACGAACCCGTCCTCGTTCTTTTGGAGGTGTTAGTACCTAATAAATTTTATTATTGAACATATAGTCGAACTTGGTTATTACGATCACCGAAATAGAGAGATCTCGGATGTAATGAGGAAACATTCGTTGATATTTTAGTTTATGATTTTCTCCATACATTTATTCACTTTCATAACGAGATACTTCTCGGGTATACCGAGCAAAACTGTTAATGTGTCGATCGTTTTAAAACAACATTTTCGACCCTACGCAATAAAATCCGACCGGGCAGCTAACTAGACTGATGCCGTCGGGATCGGATTACGTTTATGACACTAGTTAAGTGTCTAAGTACCTAATTGGTGTTTTCGCCGACAACATTGAAAAAGTATCAAATTGCATGTATAAAATCCAAGCTTTGTGAAGTCAGTAGGTACCTACCAGGGCCGGCGGCTCAGCACTTCATTACAATAAACAACTTCTTTTGTAGTTTATGAATGCCAGGCTTGTTTCGGGGATTTTTACGATGGTTTTCAGATTTTTTTTATTCTATGCTTAAATAGAACGTGGCGCGAAAAATGTTCTATAACGATAAAACGAGTAATGCTTATAACGAGCAAATTCAGTCGGTCCCATCTTCCTCGTAATAACCAAGTTCGACTGTATAACGTTGGCAGTATTAAGTGTCACCGCACATCACAACTGTTTTTTTTTAGATGCCTTTATGGATACCTCGCATTTACTCTCGAGGTTTCTTTCAAGACTTTGGCACGCAAACTACTCTACTTGATGCTAGTCAAATGAAAATTGTGCCGGCTGAGAAATATGCCTTATTAAAAACTATTCTTCTACCCGCATCGGGTATTGCTAATTTGAATTCGGCCAGGGCCTATGAATCCGCCTTGCAAAAACCCTGGAAAATTCTTTGTAGCGCAAGGCGGTGGTGATTCTGATGAATATGCACATGACAATTACTTATGGGTGCGAGGTATCACAATGTTTTGAAGTTGAGAGTGGTGTAAGCTGTTCATTGTACAAACTGTCTCAGCTTGTGGAATGGATGCGGGGAATGTGAGGGACTTGCTCTAAAGGCGACAATGCACAGTGAGGTAATCAGCGGGGACAAGCTGCATATGTGCGCGTTACTTTGGCAAGAATAATTTACACGGGAATTTGCAGTGAGTCGTAATAATACCCCGTTTACACGTCAATGGATTTACTGCTGACAGTTTATATTATCGCAGCCTTAACAAAAAAAATGCACATGTAAACACGTATTATCGTGCAAATTGCAAGATGGCATGCATGGATTAAAATGATTTAGAAGTTTCATGCGACAATTGGACTGTGCGATATCTGTGCCTGCGCAGTAGAACAATAGTGACAAACATGCCGGTAAAAAATGAACCACGCAGAGACTCATTTTGAGGTTAACCGATTTTCACAACCAGTCAAATAGTACCATACAATGACAGCATCGCATCCTGCTTACTCTTAAAGAATTAGATTGGCGAGTCAGTCAGCACTTTTACGTGAAAACAGTTATCGCGATAGTTTAAAATACACACAATTGGTGCAAGTAAATTCATGCACGCGTACAGGCGATATAAGTGATGACCACATACTACGGATTTTACATTCACTACAGCTAGAAGTTGGTTCCTCGAGTAGTCTTCTTGTAGACAGGCATACAGAAAAACCTGCACGTCTGCATTTAAAATATGCATATTTAAACTTTTTGTAACCATAGCGGAAGATTGTTAGCCACTCGTCCAAGCATTATGTCCATGTGAACCCGTGACCACTGTCTTCAAGCACAGATGCTCCGGTGACTACACCACCACGGGCCAAATATTAATGCTCTGCCATTATTCTCGAAAATTACCGTAAAATGATACGTCGCTTAGTATTAGAACTGTTTTATTGATTTTTGTTTTGATTTGTATTTCGTTGAAGTAGGTCAGATAAAATAAAGAATATTAATTGTAAAACTTAATTATATTACATTGAATATTTATTACCTGTGATCTCTTGACCATTCGTAAATGTCATTTTGAAAGGCCATCGTTTGGAAAATACATAAGATTACCCGCAGAGGCCATTTTGCTTTGTAAGACTGATGTGTCCAGAGTCTATGAGCTCCGGCTGTTATTCCTATACCACTTAAGGTTCCATACATTTGGGCTGAAAATATCATCATTAGTGCGCACATCATCAAACATCTCTTATATTATTATTCTAAAATCTCTTGTAAATAATAGAGCCGTTGCCCGGAATAATGTTGTATCCAACAAAAATGTCAATGTTGAGTTATTGATGGAATAATGTTCGGTATGTTTTTATGCATCGTTTAAGGTAGGTAGTATGGCAAAGAAAAAATATTTACGCTTGTGGCAGCAGTTTAAAGTTATTGGTTTGTGGAAGAACGTTGTATATGCTATTGTCAAAATGGTGTCGCCATCCGTCAATATCACGGAGCGTGGTATAATTCACTTGAATAAAGGAAGAAAACGGACATCTAATGTTTTAAACTGGACAAATATCAAAGCTAGGAAGCTGAAAGATGTAGGAAAAGAGTATTTATCCAGAAAAAATATTATTAAGCCTGCAATTTACCCGTCGAAACAGTTTTGTGGAATAATGTTGTATACCATTTGACAGTTCTGTTGATCTCATGAAAAAAATTATTACGTTCCACATATTATTAATATGTCGAACATTAATCGATTGTATTCAATTGATTTATCCATATTGTTATTGGAAATGTTGTTTGATAATAATGCTGGCATTATAGTGCTCTATATATTGTAACTTATTCTAATACCGTTTCAATTTTTTTTAATCGTTCCTAGTTCTATTTTGCAATGTCGCGTTTGTGCTAAAAAATTTTTTATCCGGGATGTGTTCTCGATTTTAATATCAAGACAAATATTCAATTAGCATTCAGGTTACTGAATCACAATGGACAAAGTCATCATCTCGTCTCATGTATTGAGAGTCGAATGTCGGACGCTATGTTCAGAAAGCAGACGAAGATAATTCTAAGCTCAAAGACCTCAATGACATGTGTGAATTCATGTTAGATGAGCATGCTGCCTTTTTTAAGGCACTATTCAGTGAAGCAGAATGAATAAAATACATTTTGTGGAATAATGTTGTATGTGAAATTTTCATATACAACATTTTTCCACTAATTTACTATATTTTTTTGTAATAAATCCAAATTTAATTGCCTTTCTTCGCCACTTTACATTTAAAACTCTTAATAATTGTATCTTTATTGTATTTAAAATATAAAATGTAACAAAACATAACTGGTTTATTTTTTTCCATTTTTCTCAAAACAAGAATATTGTTGGATACAACGTTATTCCGGGCAACGGCTCAATAATTAATTCATAATTCATAATTCCGGTCTAGCAGGTTATCACACCTAAAAAATACTGACATCTGTGTAAAGGATATAATATACTACTATTGAACATTGCCATTGGAAACTGATTCGTTTCTAAGAAATACTAAGTATGTAATATAATAAAAAAATATTCTTACCAAAAATAGTGGTGACAAGGTATGCTCTGGTCGGTATTAGATAGAATGCATACAATGCTCCCAAATGTAAATATGCAAATATTGTTACATTGAGCCACTGAATTTGCAATCTGTCGAGAAAAAATACTTCTAAAATAGGTACATATATATGGCTTATAAGCAGTACAGGTTAAAGAGATTCCTCTACCAACCAGAAGCATCTAGCGGAAAAATACGAAGCCTGCAATTTGAGACATTTTTTTGATAATTTACAATTTCAACTTTATTAATTAATAAATATTATGTCTTATCATTTTTTTTCAATAATTGTAAGTTTATGTCACTTAAAATAAAAAATATATATTTTTTAATGTTTTCTCATACTTACATATTATTTATAAATCAATACAGTTGAAATTGTAAATTATCAAAAAAATGTCTCAAATTGCAAGCTACGTATTTTTCCCCTAGGTGCCTCAGGTGAAGAAAAAATTATAGGTAGGTAGTTAGATTTATATTTTTCATTCTTCTTTTCCATTTTATCCTCTTTCTTCTTCAAAAGAACATATTATTAAACTACATTTAACAATAAAAATAGCTATATAATAATAATGTAATAATTATAAGAAGATATTATAGTAAAGTTCAAGGAATGCAAGTTTCATATGGTTTTTAAAATTTAAAAAAAATATTTAATTTTCATGTCATTGTCTTGATCGATTTTTGGTCTGATTTTGGTATTACACCAAAGATGTTGAAAGATTCCCTCTACAAAGATTGAGCCTAAATATATGAAATTAAACCAAAAACAAGGTCCACTAATTAAGTTAGCTACAAATGACTTCACATTGCAGGTTCATTTGCAAAGAACTTCACACTACTGGTATGATATTTATCTTCCTATTTGCAGGGCGCATAAAAAGACAATGACATCACGATGAATAAATAGACAAGCAGGTGGTAATACTACACTTAGGCATTATTATTTATGTTAAACTATATAACTGCACTTGAAATTAATATAAAAAAATTGCCGCCGTATTAAGTATGTGAATAAGAAAATCAGAATGGTAACTGAGCGATGTTATTATATATGGTGTTGACCAACTTAACCATACTAATTTCAAATAACATACGAAGCTCCTTCAATAATCTATCATCAAAATTATTTGCATTACATGCATATTAAATATGTTTCTGCAATTATTTCATGATCCATAAAATTATAATAAATAAAAATAATGAGTTAAACATATTCCTTACGTGTAATTATCATCACTTGTATTTGATTTTATGGTTGATTTGGATGATATTGGTATATTTTCTTGTTGTTCTTCATTTTTTTTGCAAATGGGGGTGTCGTATGTCGTCTCAGATAAAATGAGAGAACTGTTGTCCAGTATAGTTTGACTCATTTTTCCTTCAATATCTGAAAAAAGAGGTAAAAATTAATAGATAATACCATCTCTGTTCTGGCAGAACACACTAACTGGAGAATACTAGTTTTGAGTAATTTAACTTTGAAGTTGCTAAAATATTTGAAATAATGGTCTATCATGTGAGTTTATTAAGTAATCGTAAAAAGGATGACTTTAAAATAAAGACTGTTTATTTATTAATAAGGTTTCCAGACGGTAAAGTTTGAAATAAGGAACATTTTGGTAAAACTAACTCAATATGTCATTTTTTCGAATTAGTGTCTTCTGCCTGAACAGTGACGATACATACTCGTATTACAAAATATTCTATTATTGATATGTAATTATTTTTGCTTGAAGCCCCTTCCGGTCGAAAATAAACCCTATTTCCATACAGTCCACTTGATTCTATCACTCCCTTTTGCTACCTTCCTATTACCTAAGGCAGAAAAATCTTAAGTTATTTTCAAGTCAATAAACATAAACTTTATTAGGTATTTCGAATACATAATATTTATCTAATTAATTATAAATAGTGGATCGACAAAAGGTTTTTATGGCAAAGTGTAGTGTTATATGGCAATTTTACTAGGGGAACCTAGCCATAGAATACAAGGCATGCAATGTAAAGGCGAAGTCTTCACTGAGCCTTTTTTAAAGAGGCACCTGGCGGAAAAATACGAAGCGCTTGCAATTTGAGACATTTTTTTGATAATTTACAATTTCAACTATATTAATGAATAAATATGTATCTGAAAAGATTAAAAAGAAATTTTTTTTTTATTTTAAGTCAAAGATAAACTTACAATTATAAAAAAATGTAATAAAATGTGAATTTGTTGAATTGGACCGCACCCTATTATTACATATATTTTATGGTCATATTTATTATTAAAATTTAGTTTATTAAGTTTTCTAAGTATCACCGAAGAGATTTTTGACTAATTCATAGTTTTAATATTTATTATATCTATTATAAAAACATCGATTTTTATAAAATAAAAATATAAATGTGTTTAACTTGAAATCCTTTTTATTTATATCAAATTTTATTTATGTATGGTCCTAATATTGAAAAGGCTTAGTGAAGACTTCGCCTTCTAGTGTTTTAAATAATTAATTTGCATGTAGATCTAAAAGTATTGACAAGAAAAAGAAATATTTTTGAAATTTAAAGATAAATTTACAATGTTCTTAATAAAAATTGTGTGTGTGGTGAGTAGGGATTGTAACACCAGTATTCCGAAAACAGGAATTCTGGTATTTATCGATATCGATACCTACCGAGAAGTTATAAAAAAACTTTAAATAATAGGTAATATAAATTAGTATATATGGAAAATATTTTTATCTGTTATTATTATGTATATTTAAAAGTACCTACATAGATGTTGGAATACAAAGTGAAAGTAAGAAATAATTGAGAATGTAGGATGATAAATTTTATTACTGACATCTTTACATCACAATTAAAAGATATTATTACAGAATTTTAAAATCTTCTATTATGATTACCAGAATAATAATAGATGTCGTTGATATACGACTATAATATAATATTATAAACTAAAAACTACATGAGATTAATATATTTTTTGAGAAATCAAAATAAAAACAATTTAAATTAGGTATATTTCATGTTATATAAAGGCATTATGCATATAGTTATATTTTGTATATTTACTATTAATTGTTCATGTAAGTATAATATTATTTTACAAACATGGAACATGCTTGTACCTCTTTGTTTAGAGAGGCCTACCCCACTTTTGAGTTTTCATAAAAAATAGCTAGGGATATTTATGGCAAACGGGGTAATTGTCTAATTAATTGGCAATGCGACCTAAAATTAATAAATAAAGGTTCAACCGCGTATCCCATCAAATCTGCGATATACATATCGTGGTTTGCCGCCAAAAGTTGGTAAGTTGATAATAATTTAAGTATTTAGAGTTTTGAGCAATGGATTATATTATGCCTATATTATATAACTATGTATGCTAGAAAAAAAAATCAAGGTCATCCGATATATATAACATGCACATAAAGCACAAAGAAATTAGCATTATGCCTGATTTTAAAGGTCGTGTCAAACTTAAAATTACAATTTTCAATAACACAATTTCGAGACTTACCAACTTTTGGCAGAAACCTCTTCATCATTTTTAGTCATGATAATTGAGTTTATGTGTAAGTGAAAGGTACTCAAATACTAATGATAAATTACCAAAAACCCTTCAAGATCCATTAATATTATGCAGTGCTAGAAATGGAAAAGTAACACATAAGACACGAAGCGGTGGGATGACGATGTGCGCGACAATTTTCCGAGCGGTACGACCACTAAGCCAGAATATTGCAATAATTGTCTACTGCGCGAATATTATCGCAGGACCGTTGATCACCTTTCTACTAATAAATATTCATAAAAGTACCAGATACCTACGAGTAATGAAGCTAACACTACCATATATTTTTTAAATTCTTTACCATGTTTATTTATGGTTGTGGATTTAGTAAAAAAAGTATTAAATATTATATAGTAGCAATATTATTTTTAATCTTCATATGTTATAAAATCAATATCAGGTATAGAGGTTGGGGTTAATATTGGCGAATTACCCCAACATCAGTTTAGTGTTCCCAGCGCATGTATTCTAAACACAAGAGTGCTATCGGCAGCTATCGAGATTTTTCATATGTTTGTATCGAAGTATTATAATTGTTACAATAAGTTAGCCGTCTAAACAGTCTAACTATCGATTTTTGATTTTTCGCGCCTTTTAAAAAAAAAAAATACTTACCGTAGGTGTCTTTTTTTCTGAAAACGGGACATTTTGGCGTCCCGAAACTGTAGTTGGGGACAACGAGTTAGGCTACCTAAAAACGGGACGTATGGTCACGTTACGTATGACTGACAAAGTTTAGTGTGTTCTATTTATATCGGATTTACACAGCCTACCTCAACTATGCACCGCTGTCTTTTATTTACATAAGTAATTTACATCTTGTTTAGTCTCTTATAATAATTGTATCCAATACTTATACTATTTCAATGATATTATAATTATAACCTTTATACACTAAAAATCAAATGTTATACGTTTTACCACGTTTTTATTAGCTCGTATTCTTATTTGTCCAGTACAAATTTTTTCTTGTTTGTCCAATACAAATCTTGCAATCGATTTTAACTAACTTCCCGACTAGCTAGAGATTTGAAACTTTTAGAATATATCAGAACACCAGAACACGATGCCAATGCATTCTTTTAATACTTTTAGCCATCTTTAAGCAGAATTGAATTCATTTTCAGTTAATTCTGTTTTGTATGGAAAGTTATTTCGGAAAAAAATCGTAAAAAGTAAAACACTGGTAAATTGGTTGCTTAGTAAGTCCTAGCAACTAAATTATTAATATATACGTGCGTTACTATGGAAATCAATATAAAATGTCAAAATGACATTTCAGTATTCTATATTTTATTCAGTATTTCTATCAAGTACAAAAAAGTATTTATTAATACATATAATTGTCAAGTTTATTTGATTCAACAGAAAATTTAAAAACGTGGGATATAATAAGTTCTTTTTATCTTGTAATTATTTATAAATATATTATAATATGGCGGAATTATCGTGTGCAGAATTTTCTTATACGAGTATGTAATAGTTGTTCGATTCCGTTTTTCTTAGATTTCAAAAATTCCCGCCTTTATCCAACCATTAGCTGGGGTGACATTCATTTTGTACAATCAAATTTCGAATGCCTCCGATTTTCGGCACGGTTGTCGGACTAATGTGAACCCTTCCTGATCATGCAATACATAATAATATTACTGCTTATTACACGTCGACAAGCAACACTTACATGACGTAAATTCGATGTCACGTTCGTATGACATGTCGGGCACGCATTACAATTTGACGGTCAGCAGTAATTTTGATTACCGTCACGTTTGAGTTTATGACTTATGTGATATTCTAGATAGTTAGATACTGCTTGCTACCGATTTACTTATTCAGTTTGTTGTGACTTAAGAGAATAGTGCTGTTGTGAGAATGACGTGTGACTTAACACAGAGGTCAAGAAAAGATCGGGAAAGTCTACTTTATTGATAAGAGTTTAGATCAAAATTGCGATGAAAATTATAAAATTAGTATTAGTAGTATATGATTCTAAATCAGTGTTTCTCATGTGAAATTTAACTGTGGCCAATAGACATTGACAGTTCTATGGAAACGTCTGGTGGCCGCACCAATTTTCACTTTTGTTGTGATTGAAAAAATGAAAGCTAAATTTTATTTACTAAAAAAATTGATCAATTTATTTATAGACAAGTCCATTTAAAAAAAGACATGAATATTTTAGTACATATCTATTTATTTAAAAAAAAATGCAAATGGAAATTCCTCAAAACTCATGTTTCCAATGCGAGCCGCATGGCTGCTTCTAAGTTTACATTTGTCAACGGGCTTAGATACTTGATAGTGCATTACACTGAACGATCTTTCACAGTATACAGTAGTAGAAAAAATCGACAATATTAGTAAAGCAATTGTTTGAATCGACTTTATTCTCAGAAACGGACTTTTTCATACGATATTATGATCTCATCACAAAAACACATTATGGCTTATCATTTGAGCGTGGAAATAAATTTAAAACATGTCATGTGTATTCAACCAATTTCATAATTTTATAAATAATTTTTTGGTAATATTATTCTGTAAAGCGCTGGTGGCCGCACATGAGACCCCTGTTCTAAATGATTCGTATAATATCGATTAAGACAGATGGTTTTTTTGCCGAAAGTGTCTCTGAATTTGCGCCTTATAGCGCCTGTTATACACGTGCATAGATTTACTTGCACCAATAGTGTGTATTTTAAGCTATCTGAAAAAGTTTCAGACTCTGATGGTGATATTAAAAAGGGGAGCACACAATTAATATATATACTGCTTTTTATTATCATCATGTGACTTTTAAATCCGTAACAAAGTGTTAATTAAATAATTAAAATTTAATTATTGATATTTAAAATAAAGGTACCCATGTATTATTTATAATGTAGTGCGTCTTATAATCGATACAATACGGTTATTTAAAAAAAAAGAAAAAAATATCATACATCATCTGCAACATTTACAACTAAAGATAAAAATATATTATTTTGGTTGCGTTTCAATAATATAAAAATACATACATTTAATACCTATATTCTTTCGTGTTTACGTATATAGATCATCGGTACCTATATACTTATTCTGCTTCATTTATTTTAGACAAGTGTTGCAACGTATATACGTGTTTATTTACACAAGTATAACTAACTAATATTCATATGCCTCAAAACATTAAATTTCTTATGCACATTCTAAAAATAATAATATGTAAGTTGCATCATATTATGGCTTCCAAATAATAGATCCATATATTTTAAATGTATGAATTACGTACGTACAACCAAACGATATTATACTCGTATTACGTGTTAAAATATTGTCATTTTAAAATTTATTGAACATACTTACACTTGAAAACACCTCAAATAATATATCCACTAGAAGAAATCATATTTAAAAAAAATAATTACAAGATAAAAAGAGCTTTTTATATACAACGTTTTTAAATTTTCTGTTGAATCATATTAACTTGACTTGACTAGCTTAAACGATCAAAAAAATTGTGCTTGATAGAAATAATACTGAAGTGTCATTTTGACATTCATATTGATTTCCATAGTAACGAACGTATATATTAATAATTTAGTTGCTAGGACCCCAGACCTAGCAACCAATAATGGTGTCGAAATAACTTTTCATACAAAACAGAATTAACTGCAAATGAATTCAATTCTACTTAAAGATGGCTAAAAGTATTTAAAAAAAATGCATTGGCATCGTGTTCTGATATACTATAAAAGCTTCAAATGTCTAGCTAGTCGGGAAGTTAGTTAAAAATCGATTGCAAGATTTGTACCGGACAAAGAACCACCGGACAAATAAGAATACGAGCTAAGAAAAACGTTGTAAAATACGATGCTCGACGGGATTTTAACCCGTATAACCACTGGTATCGTGCCAACTGTGCATTAACCAATTATGCTACGAGCCACCTATCTAATTATGACAATTTAAACTAGTCGATCGTACATGAAATGCTTATCAAATTGCGCCATTATTGACTATCGGTTGTGTATATGGGATACACGGGTTACAAGGGTATTATTGGGTATATAATATCTGAGGTGTGTTCAAGTTATGTATGTTCAATATTATATGGAATCTTACATTCTCAAAATCTTGTGTGTTATTCGTTGAGTAAAAGAAATGGTTTATATAAATATATGTTGGGTCACTACTGTGGTATTCGATGTGTGGGTTGAGGATGATGATAATGAAGTCTACGATGTAGCAGGGTGAGATTTATTAGCAGCGTATCGGTACAATAGTATATTATACAATGATAGTACATATAATCTACTGAGATAGTTACGAACTAGGTACTTGGATTCGAGTGACATTTAGATAAATTATTCTTCGTTATTTATACAATAAAAAGTAATACATTAACATTAAATTCTGGTACATAATCATATTGGACTAATTATAGAGTCAGCGTTTTAAATCGAGTAGCTTGTGAAATATTATTTATTATTACAGTCGTAAGAAAATATGATACCATGAAAAATGATTATTCGGCTAATACACCGTAATGATATAATGTGCTGTGATATGATGTAATAATATACCGTATCTAATATCGCCAATCAACTTGCTGATCTAGCTAAGAGTTGTTTGCTGGAAATTGATTCGCTGGGAATATATTATTGCAGAATAATTTGATACATTAAACAATAGATATTTTATCGCTATTATACTACAGCTACATATATTATTAATCACCGAAGGGATCAGCGAGGAAATTGCTTTCCTATTTCAGTATAACACATATTTTTTGCATTAATATTACCTGTCACTTTATAGGTACAGTTAATTTTTTCGTATATATTATATACTTATACATAAACAAAAAAAGCAAGTTTGCCCCCTACGACCCGGAAGTCTTAGTATTATAATTTTCAGGCGTAATATTAATAAATTCAGATTGTGATGGTTTTGGCCCAAGCTGAGAATTAAAATAAAGTATTTCAAAGGCTGTAGACGAAACTGCGTGCTTTTTGGAGTCTGTTGTGGATTATTTATTATTGCCGTGGAAAGTGGACGTGATGGAAAATCGATTAGGTATTATTTATCTACTGTTTTGGGCTGGTTACTCGTTTTTATATAACAATTTAAACAACACTTTAAAATTTGTCTCAAATTGCGTGCAATATATGGGTAAGTTATTAAAGGGAATATAAAACACAACATGATCGCCTAAATCGATTCTTTATACTGTCAAACAGGAATTTCTTATCCACGTGTTAAAACTGTGAACGAAAAAGCCCCTCCTGTTTAGTTAATCGCACTTCCGTTTTCAAATGAGGAACGTCCCTAAATTTATCATTTCATTTTACGCTTCCGTTGTGCACATATCTATAAATTTACTTAAATTGATGCTTTTTATAATGAAAATATGTCTAAAACGATCAGGCTCATATTAAAATTATTATTAGTAAACTTTTTGTTTATTGCGAAGAAGAAAAAGAGTCGTACCTAAAAAGAGAACCGATACATTCGTCAGCTGAATGCAGAACTATTCTAACTCACATTTGAAATATTTTGCAGAAGAGTTTTTTGAAACACCCTACTTCAGTTATCTATTATTTATATGGACAAGTGTATGCACCATTTTTTTCATCAATAATCTTACTAAAATATGATGCATCCATTTATCCATAAAGATGATAAATAATTTAATAATTTGTTTCAAAAAACTCTCTCCTCAAAAATTTCAAATGTAAGTTAGAATTATTAATAGTTCTGCATTCAGCTGACGCATTATTTAAACACGCGTTGCCGCCATGACAGGTATGTCACTGAGAAGTCTTCTATATGCAACTACAGCGACTACAGCGACTTCCGGTTATCGACGAGATTTTGTTGTCGGAGAGTAGATACTCGTATTAAATTTCATTTATTTTTGAACAATAAAGAAAACGCAGATGTAAAGTTGCTTAGAATACAGCCTCATTGGGCGGAATTACAAAACACTCCCTTATTTTGTGTTGGAATATTATTCCCCATATTCATGTATAAAATAGATAGACCATGATGGCCGAGCGGTATTTAGATCCTGGCACTAATAGGTCGTGTCCGGAAACTTGTACGTATGTAGTTCGCCGTATCACACTTCACCGTGAAATGTTGTATCGGAAATATTATATAGCCGTATATTAAAGACCGTCCAACCTCTTTGGGTCGTATAGTACTGACATAAAATTCATGTCTAAATAAAACAAGGTTCTTGTCGGTTAACACTTTACAGGAAGCCAGCAGCAAACAAATTTTAAAAATAGCCGATGTACTGGATTATTTGATAGGTTAGGTTAGGTTTTCATTATTGAATTCATGAATTTTGCCAAAATCAGCTATGGAAATTCAATCAATGTTCATATTGAATCTAATAAAATGTGAGACCGTATAGCATACGGTCATCTCTTTCCGATAAGAAAGCTCACGGCGAACTGTGCAACGGTGAAATGTTTTACGTACAATTTACATGTAACCCTAATAGGTTGAGCAAATGGATAATTCTCGTAAAAATAAAAATCTGTTACGAAACCTGTCGTAAGGCGGCCAAGATCCACATCGAACTGTAGAGCCAATTTAAAAACAAACGTACAAATATGTACATAATTTACCATTTTACCACGTGGTAATTTTTGTCGTTTTCAATTCACCTTGAAATTTATTTCGTATATCGTGGTACCTGTATGCCTATCTATTGGTTGGTAACCGAAGGTCCGCAGAACTGAGTTATTTTTATTTAAAAAAAAATTGATCGTGTATGTGTATTTTATACATTAAACATAATGTTTTTAAAGTATAAAATAAACTACTAATAATTAACGATCATTTTTTTTTAAATAAAAATAACTCACTTTATATATTATTATGGTTTTCACGAAATCATCTTTATTAAAATACCTACGTATTTTGTATTAAATAATAAAATAACAGAAACATCCATTTAAAGCGTGTATTTATTTAGTATTATTATTTATTTTTCCAATATTCAATGCATGGCAGAGTTCTTTCGTGAATACCATCTGTAAGGGATCTTGGAATTACGTTTGACATTAAGCTGTTATTTAGTGGCCATATAGCCATAATTTGTAAAAAAGCGTTACAAATGTTGTTCAACCAAATCGCGTTGGATGTTGATATTATTCCACCTACGTGAGGATGAGTATAGGTGGACGTTGTTTTATAAATTCTTAAAATATGGTCTGCTTAGCTCATTCGGTGTACTTCCTTGTATCTCATTTATATTTTTTTTGTATTTACACTTTTCTACTGTCTAATTAAAGTTATTTCAGAAAAATTCGTAAAAAGTAAAAGACTACTATTGGTTGCTAAGGGAGTGGTCCTAGCAACTAAATTATTAATATATACGTGCGTTACTATGGTTATCAAAATGAAATGTCAAAATGACATTTCAGTATTCTATATTTTTTGTTTTTCTGTTTGTTTTTTATTTAATTCATATCAAGTACAAGTTTGAGCATAATAATTCAACAGAAAATTTAATAACGTTGTATATAAAAAGTTCTTTTTATCTTGTAATTATTTAATTCCACTTTTAAAATAAATGTGAACCATACGAAACGATTTTTCGAGGTAAGTCCTGTCAATAAGCGTATTCGACGGGTACGTACTTTAAAAATTAAATTAATTCTATATTACAATTTAAATTATCAAAATTAACGCGTAATTCTGTGTAAGGAAATGGTTCATTATATATTTCGAACTTGAATAAGTAATTCGTGTGTCAAGGGAGTTCGTTCAATATATTAATTATTTTTGTTTAAATTAGAGAGATATAAAATTATTTACCATAGCATGAAGTTTATAAACACATCCTTACTTTGTTTACAGCGCAATCACTCTGCATTCTTTATGACCCTTGCAAAACAGTCGAACTTGGTTATTGCGAGGAAGATGGGACCGACTGAATTTGCTCGTTATAAGCTTTACACGTTATAAATAAATAAATAAAATAAAAAAGCCTTTTTATTTCTTACAAACAAAAGTAAATGACAGTTAAATGACTATATCTAATGAATATATATATATAACCTATGAATATATATCTATCTATGGTTGTATTATCTATTTATTTTCTAGTTTATATAATATTAATTATTATTATTTTTTATATTTTGTATAATACATAATATATATATATATTAAGATTTTTATTTTTGTATATAATACTATTAGATAATGTTTATAAATTAAGCAATGATATGTAATTAGTTTGTTTGGTTTGTAAGAACCCCTCTTCGGGTGAAGGCCTCATCCAAAGTGTTAATCTCTGTTACACGTTATATCGTTATATAAAAATTTTCGCGACAGCGTTTTCCAAAATGATGTATGCGGTAAAATCAATGTGTATTTTGTATATTTGAATACATCCATTTCAATTATTATGTAGTTGTCGAGTATCGATACACAATTGAAAATTGTATCGTGCAACGACATAATTTTAAAGAATAACATTATTGAAGAAATAATTACAAGATAAAAAGATTTTTTTTTTATATACCTACCACGTTTTTTTCTGTTCGTTTGTTTTTTCTGTTGAATCATATAAACTTGACAATTTAAAAACTTTTTATTGTACTTGATAGAATTAATGAATAAATATTATAGAATACAGAAATGTCATTTTGACATTTCATATTGATTTCCACAGTAACGCACGTATATATTAATAATTTAGTTGCTAGGACCCACTTAGCAACCAATAATAGTGAGTAGTAAATATTACTTTTAACGATTTTTTTCCGAAACATACAAAACAGAATTAATTGAAAATGAATTCAATTCTGCTTAAAGATGGCCAAAAGTATTAAAAGAATGCATTGTCGTCGTGTTCTGATATATTCTAAAAGTTTTAAATGTCTAGCTAGTCGGGAAGTTAGTTAAAATCTTGGACAAACAAGAAAAAAATTGTACCGGACAAACAAGAATACGAGCTAATAAAAACGTGGTAAAATAGTAGCTTTTTTACTGTTAGAGAGAATTTGTGAGGTGTGTTTATATCACTTATCTGGTTGACTCGCCAAGCCGGGCCCTTCCTGTGTCAGGGCCCCTAGGCTAGAGCCCTGTTACCCCCCCCCCTTTGTGGGGGCCATGGTCATTGGACATGGTGGAAGATATTAAAAAATATGGTCTTCCATCGCAGGTGTGATGGGAGACATAAACAAAAGATTCGCCAATATTTTATCCAGAAATCCAGATTTAGAGAATTATTGACAAAATTGATACTTATATAACTGTAGAGGTGTGGATTTACCAGAAAAAAGGAAAACTCGGGCACTTTTATTTAAATTTTGCCCAATCATCTCTGAGAGCGTTGATAGATCATTTTACGCATATACCTAAACGAATGCTGGGAGATATGCGAAACATTAAAAAAAATATTGTTTTTGTAGTATTTTAAACTTGTTCCGAAAAAAAACAGTAAATAGTATTTAGAAATAGTTAAATGTGTTGTTTTTTTTACGTTTTGTTTAGTTTATATTGAATCTCGTATTTAATTATTTGCACTTGTAAAAAAAAGTTTTGAAAATAGCAATGTAAGTTTATATTGATCGTTTAAATTCGTGTTTTCTTTTGTTATTGTATTGTATTATAATGATTAAAATTAATAATTTGTTATTCGATTTTTATCACTTATATTGGGTGAAGTACGTACATAATTTTTTTCCATATTAAACTCAATTTTTAAGTGCATATTTTAATGATTTTAAGTGCATATTATGTATATAATCATGTTTTTTGCATATAAATCCGATCCCTAGTGATAACTACTGTCTTGGCTAATATTTTTATGATTAGGTTCTGTTTTAAAAATATTGACTCGTCATATATTTATGCAAACTCTATCTACTAACATACTGAAGTTATTTAAAATAAATAGGTAATGTCATTTTAAAGTTTGTCTAACAATACGTGGGTAATTCCATTACCATTGACGTATTAGGAAAAAAATATGAACTAAATCTCTATTATCAGGTCTGAGTATTAGTAGACGATTGGAATAATAAATTAAATTTAAATATACTAATTTTATAAATTATTCTCCTAAGAAGTTTTCATCAAACTAATCATTATAAGCACTTGATTATTATTGTATTTAGTATTTTAATTATATTATTTTATTTAGTTCCACCATGATATCATACGTTTTACGGCAGTTTCATATTTGGCTGACTAATTAGATTTATGAAGCGGAAAGGCCATAAGTACGCCATGATTATTTGCTTTACTATTTTAAATCTCGCTGATCTATTCATTATGTCTTTACTATCAGAAATAGCAATCTCATATTAAATTCACATTATTATTTATATTACAATATTATTTACTCCATTAAACTTGTGTATTTCCAAGATTTAACGT
Source organism: Rhyacophila brunnea (assembly GCF_057557595.1). Classification (NCBI taxonomy): domain Eukaryota; kingdom Metazoa; phylum Arthropoda; class Insecta; order Trichoptera; family Rhyacophilidae; genus Rhyacophila; species Rhyacophila brunnea. The sequence continues at coordinate 5,196,995 of NW_028232763.1, read as the reverse complement.
ATACAATATTAACAATAAATGTCTTAAATAGTATAAATTATACTAGATTTATTTTTGACCGATTTTATCAATGTTATTTGTAAATATAAAATTTTTATATTAACAATGGAAAAAAATCCCAATCCCGGGACCAGTCCCGAGATCCCGGGATTGTCAAATTGTAATCCCGAAATTCCGGGATCAGAATTTTGGCTCGGGATTGGATTCCCTACCCATATACATTTTTTAATCTTACATGCGCATTAATAATTGAATATTTTAAATAATTTTTTTTTTTTTTTTTAAATGTTTATCACAATGACATACTATCAGTGCCTACTTAGTAATTATTCGTCACCACATTTCTAACTGATCATACCGTGGGTGTACAGGCAGAAGTCACTAACTCCAGTTTTGACGAAATTGAGATTTTAATGTCATTATATAGAAAAAGTAATGCTGCTTGACTAGCATAAGTCACGATTTAAGATTATTGAACATTTAAAAAAATAAAAGTAACGAAGAACTAAAAAAATTAAGATTTTACAACCATTTTAAGAAAAACAAAAACACAAAACATTGATTACCTAGAAACTGTGTATTTGGAGTTAGTGACTTCTGCCTGTACGTCCACGATACGGTGTCATACTGTGAACATGAAGATCTTTTCACTTGGATAAAACTCTATGTTATATTGCATTATCAATTTTTCTCTGTTCATCGTCCTTCTTTCCGACATGGGCACTCTTAATTTAAAATGGTACAAACTATTCCTGTGACATTCTCAGGCATAGACAACTGGTAATGATCTACCTAAATATTCAAGCATAAGGAACATCGGTGGGTGATTTGGAGCAGAGTTTATGATTTTTAGGCTATTTTGTGTCTCGGGATTTGAGAATTCTTGAATTCAAGAATATTTTTTGATTGCTTGAGAAATATCTTTGAGAAATATTTTTTTTTATTTCATCCTAACCAATTTTTCCCGCTGAATCTCTTTGGGATAGAAATTCTATTTGAAATCAATTTCAGCAGTTTTAAAAAAATCTTATTCTTGTTTCATATACCCCCAGAATTTGCGAATTCTCGACGATTTCGCGAGAACTTTTCGAGACCAGAATATAGAATGATACAATGCATTTAATTATAATTATTTAAAATATTCTAATACAATATTTTCCACTAAGAATTTTATTGATAGTTAATAATTTATAAAAGCAATTCAGTTATATAGGTATAGCAACTTTGCATATTATGTAGGTATTTGGATTCAATAGTGAAAATTCGTTTAACTCAAAAATAATACATCGTATTTACAGGTTAAGGTGATGAATTGATTGTTATTATATAAAATAATTATGGGTCTACACTCTACAGTGAGAATAAGGTGAAGAAAAGACATGTAATATTTTTTGTAAAGCAATATAAAATTAAAAAAAAAATATGTTTACATACGTTACAGCTATCCGCTATGATATCCACTATTATTCCAATGAACTTCAAATAAAAACAAAACACATATTGTATTTTTTAAAGGAAGTATAATAATATACTTACTAGCTTTTTTATGAATAGTGTGAATAAATTTAGAAATATGTATTTTCGATTGAGTTACGTATTAAAATTACTAAGCCAAAAAACGAATTCATTTTAAAAAAAATGTACTTTATAGCTGGTTAAGATATGGAATTTTGAAAAAACATGTTTCAAATTTATATGACATAATGAGACAATCAATAAGTGAGATATACATACATCACAAATTTGCTTTCATCGTAAAAAAGTCGCCTGGTGCTATTATATATAAAGAATATGTACATGATGTGCGATGCAATTTGATGTAACGTGAAGATTGATACAGTTAAATGATAATTCATTATGTAAAATTTTATTTAATAATTATTTTTAGCGTGTTTCCTTGATATAAAAATGGCTATTTATCCAATATATCGAAGGGTGCATGTTACTTGACCACCACAAAAGGGGTCGTGATTACTGCTTCATAATATAATACTGAATGACGACAACTCAATAAAATAAAATCGCAAAAAATATACTAAACACCCTTTAATTCCCCTCAGAGAACCGTGGGGTTTCGCGGAATACCATTTCGGGAAAAATAATGTAAAAAATTACATTTCCCTTCACCTTAGCGATAGGAAGGGGGCCCAATAAACATCCTGGTCTGGGGGCCCGCTTCCGGATAGTAGGGGGCCATAATCATAACATATTAAGAATCCAATACTTTCTAAATCGTATACGACTATTTTACCGAACTAAACATTTTAGATTAGTTTCTCATATTATGCAAGATAAACAGAATTAATAAATTATTTTCATTCATATATATATTTTTTCTTTTTTACTAAAAAAAACACAATTAATGTGGCGATAATTTAAGTAGACTGTATTTGGACAAGGTTTGTTTTAGGTAAGTTTTGTGGAAAAACGTGGATGGAGGGATGTATTTTAGGCACTAACCTTTTGAGGGTGGGACTCCTGGACCGGATGTACTATACTCACTTGTACTTGTTATAAATTTATAGTGGAGTTAAGTTTATCAGTCACGTGGCGAGTGACCTTGTTCTTCTGGTGTATTTGGTTTATTGTTGTTGTTTTTTTTTTTAATTGTTGATTGTTAGCCTGGTGCCAGTCGAGTTAACACTGAATAATAATATGCCCACATGAAATATGGATAGATAATAGTATGGGAAAATTTTTGGTGGGGATTTTGAAAAAATTATAGGCGTAACGATTATGTAAATCTGGAATAATATTAAATAGCTCTAGGTTGGCAACCTTTTCACACCTATGTGTCACTTATGGTTTATTTTACTTATGGTTTTTATAATAGGGCCCTGCAAGTATTGTGGAAGATATGGAGTTTAAAAGAAAGTACTAGATATTATAAAAAAGATTATAGGTACCTATATAAAACAAAGCTGAATGAAATAAAATAGTTGAAGCAATACAGGTACATTCAATTTTTACTTCATTGTCTGTCACTTTTTTATGGCTGTTTTCCATTTTAGTCAACTTATCTATTTCCACATTAAAACACGAGTTGTAAATTCCACCTGAAGCCAGCAGATTTAACTTCTTGTAGTAGTGGTCATCACAAATATTTTAGCATACCATCTAGAGCAGTAATACAGACTATTGGTGCAAGTAAATCCATGCACGTGTATAGGCGCTATAAGATACCGTCGTTTATATAACGCACCCCAAATTCAGACACTTTCGACAAAAAACCATCTGTTTCAACCGATACTATACGAATCATTTAGAACAAGGGTTCACATGTGCGGCCACCAGCGCTTTAAAGAATAATATTTCAAAAAAATATTTATAAAATTATGAAACTGGTTGAATACACATGACTTATCATTTCTTTCCACGCTCAAAAATTGATCCATAATGTGTTTTGTGATGAGAAATATTGTAAAATAGTCCGTTTTTGAGAATAAAGACAATTGAAAGAATTGGCAACAGTTGCTTTATTAGTATTGTCGATTTTTCCTACTACTGTATACTGTGAAATATCACTCAGTGTAATGCACTTCATAAAAAACAAATACCGAAGCCAATTGACGGATGCAAACTTAGAAGCAGCCATGTGGCTCGCATTGGAAAAAAGAAGTATTGAGGAATTTCCATTTGCATTATTTTTAAATAAATAGATATGTAATAAAATGTTCAAATATATTTTATTAAATGGACTTGTCTATAAATAAACTGATCCATATTTTAGTAAGTAAATACAATTTTGGTTTAATTTTTTCAATCACAACAAAAGTGAAAAATGGTGCGTCCACCAGACGTTTCCACAGAACTGTCAATGCCTATTGTGCGGCCACAGTTAAATTTCACGTGAGAATAACTGATCTAGAGTCTAGTCGAGGGGTGGTCAACCTTTTTATATCAACTGCCCACTTTTGTATATATTCCGTTAGTAGTAAAATTTTCTAACCGCCCACCGGTTCCACAGTAATGGTGATTTATAAAATAGGGAAGTAACTTTACTTTATAAAATTTATAAAGCAGAGCTACAGCAAGCTAAAGCATATAATAATACTTATTTACGAAATACTTTATGTCAGACTTTCACTAAGTTTGGTAGAATAAATCTTTATAAAACAACTTACTATAGTTAAATCTATCTTTTTATTTACACCTTGCATACATAATTACTCCTACCGCCCACCATGAAAGCTGTTACGCCAACTAGTGGACGGTAGGGACTAAGTTGACTACCTTTGATCTAGACCAGTGGTTCTCATGTTTGGCCATGGTGATCACCACTCACCAGAGGATTTTGCTGCGGTCACCAACATCATTTTTAGTATTTAATTTAATCAACTGGGGTAACGTTAAATATGCGTTATTGGAAATGAGTCATGACCAAGTACTTAAAAACCATTTTAATAATATCACGGTTGAAAATTTTTGATCGAAGTTGTACGTTGACCAAGAATCAAGTCAATTCAAAGAATTGGCAACAAAAATTGCTTTATTAATATTGTCGATTTTTCCAACTGCTGTGTACTGTGAAAGATCATTCAGTGTAATGCACTTCATAAAAACAAATATCGAAACCAGTTGACAGGGACTTAGAAGCAGCCATGCGGCTCGTATTGAAAAAAAAGGAATATTGAGGAATTTCCATTTGCATTATTTTTAAATAAATAGATATGTACTAAAATGTTAAAATGTCTTTTATTAAATGGACTTGTCTACAAATAAATTGATCCATTTTTTTAGTAAATACAATTTTGCTTTCATTTTTTTCAATCACAACAAAAGTGAAATTTGGTGCGGCCACCAGACGTTTCCATAGAACTGTCAATGTCAATTGTACGACCACAGTTAAATTTCACGTGAGAACTACTGATCTAGACCTAGAGCTTGAACATCGTGAAGAAAGTTTTCACAAAAAAGCTGTTTCACTTAACACGGCATGTGTTTTTGTTTCAAGGTGTAATGTTATGTTATTAATTCGTCCCACTATCACAACATTGGATAATTAGTTAACAACAAATAAAATAGATATCTCATCATTTGGTATCAGAAACATATTAAATCCTTTGAAAAGAAAATTTGGATCGAATGGGACTTGAATCCATTTCCATTACAACCCAGGCAAGAGCTTGACTAAAAGCTAACAGCTCAATTATTCCGACAATAATATGCAACCATCTTTGAATATTTTAAATTAAGGTAATCATTTTTTTATTTTTATTATTTTTTATTTATTAAGGAAACAAACAGTTACATAATACATTTTATTACCTACATACAATCATAATACTCTTTTTTATTCAAGGATTACATATGTTTCTTAGAATGTTCCAAACGAGTACGTAAGAAGCAAAAAGGCTTCTGTCCATTTTTTTAAATGTTCAAATTAGACAATCTATAATATTATAATACTAAAAAAAATGTCAGATGGCAGTGCCACCTGTTAGCATTATTGGATGTGGCTTGGTTCTGCAACGGGCGGACGTGCTCAACGTGGGTCAAAATGGAGCTTTTATTCTATTTTCAAAGCATGATCCTGGACATTCCTTAAACGTTGTAGATAATCTATTTATATAATTGCGAAGCCTTATTATCCTTTATATTTATTTTAATCATTTAATGACTGCATAAATTATTTTTATTACATAAAATAGTATTCTTTTAAACCTCTCGCTCTAATGTTTTAGAATATAGTCATATTTCAGTACATAAATGTGCAGTGGTGTTAAGATTTTTTACATTTATTAATTTTTAAACGCATTTATAAAACTATCAGTATAATTTATGTCGACATTATTATAGTAAAATATTTACGATAAAAAATTATATTGATAATCTCTGTGATCTCAAATTTGACAAGAATTAGGAATTTTATTATTCAAAAAATGGGCAAGATTAACTCATTTGAAGATAATTCTAAATATACTATTTATAAGCTACGAGTATGTCTTTGGCCATTCAATTGTGATAAACATCCTACGAATAATGATTGCTTTATAATAATTATTGACCTAAGAACAAGGTAGTATTTTTTTGAAATACGCCATTTCTTTTGGCATTTCCCAGTGGTTAAGCTACAACATACGGCCGTACCCATAAATTGACAAACTATAACTGAAGTAGGGAGTTAGAACATGTTAACGCGCGTGTTTGAACATGTACCTAACCGAAAAAAAATCTTTTTTTTAAACATTGGCTGTCAAACTATTATGAGAGTATCCTATCATTTTTTTTTATCACGGGCCACGATCCAACCAAAATTAACGATTCCTTTATTTGTGTCAGTCGATTTTTCAAATTCAGAATTTGCCTTTACGTGTACATTTTCTATCACATTATTCCTTTTAATACGTCTTCTATAGGTCTAATTCTCTCATGATTGATGATAATCATGTAAATTGTTCACATCTTAAATTTCATATTTTGACAAATAATTGAGTAGGTTAGAATATAAATGAAATGCACAACTAACAGTTACTCTTTAAAATATTCAAATATAATAATATATTATGAAACTTATAATTTATAATATACATACGTAATTAAAAACCCTTTAAAAATATTTATTAGTTTTATCCGCAAATCTCAATATATCAATGTGTAAGTCATGGATAGAGCGCTTTTACTTTTGACCTACTCACATTATGTATTATGATATGATTATGATCATCATCCTATTACAATCCACTGCTAGATAAAGACCTCATCAAGCGATCTTCACTATTTTCGGTTCTTTGTTCTTCGCTACCACGTGATTCTGCTGAAACTTAATAATTATTATTTTGTTAATCCAGACTTTGGTTCCAGAGTACTTTGGAGTAGCTGCGTCTCGTCTTATATCCCCTGGGTACTAGTGGCTTATCGCATTCACCCACCATCAATCCTAAGTATCAAATTATGAATATTCTATGATTATTCTTGATTGATTCTTATATCTTACGTGATGTATATAAATAATATGTGAATTTAAAAATGGATGTAAAACATATCCTATGTAGTTTGAAAAAATATTATTGTACCTATCTGAAATTAGTATTAATTATTATTATTGAATATATTTTAGATGGACACGCAGCTTAAGAGCGTACATAAGTGAAACAGCAAATAATTTTTATTTGTATGTGGAACGAAATTGCGGCCGCGTTGTCATTCGGAGAGCGATAGTGGTGGCGTCTGCACGTCGATTCGTTTTGTCATGGCGTCGGATGAAAATATTCGTAAATCGTGTAAAGATGACTAAAAAACTTTACGTATGTACTTAAAAAAGAAAATATGTCAATGAATATACTATTATTATTACGAATATAATAATAAACGTAACATAAAAAGGACGCATGTTGAACTCTTATGACAAATTATATTTCGTTCGTCTTGCATCATTTAAACGCGCGACCCGCAATCCGCGCATCGTCTAGTCACGATCATTTTAGACCATGCCTCAGCTGAGGTATAGCCTTAAGTGTCGACCTATCGCATCGTGGGTCCCAGGTTCGAATCCTAGGTCTGACAAGTACACATATTTTTTTTCAATTTGTGTACGAGTCAGAGTATGGACCTAATAGGTTGAGCAAGTGGTTGACATCCATTTCTCGTAAAAACAAAATCTGTTAATACAAACCTCCACTCTGTGGAGGCCCATATTATGATCTTATTAGGATCGGACATGGTTGGATGGATGATATTTTAGTAGGACTGTAGGTACCACATAGTGTTGTGTAAATATTCTATGATAAATTAAAATAAAACGCAATTTTATCGTACGATTTCCACTTCTATTAAATATTACTACGAATTAACTCGATAAAATTGCGTTTTATATTAAAATTAATAACACAATGCACTACAACCACGAATTGACAGTTAACACAATAAAAGAAATTAAGCATTTTATAGTAAAAAGTAAATACTTTTTCTAAACAACTTATATTATAAATACGTGTCTATTAGATTGAATTGATTTAAATATAAAATGTGTTTACTGTCCTATGTTGATTCTGTCAGAGTAGTTTTGATGGACAACATGGGCGTAAATGAGATATCAATCAATTCGATATAATTAATTAAAATTACATTTATTATTATTTATTAAGAATCGGCCTATAGTGCCGGGGGTCTCAGGTTTGAATCCTGGGTCTGGCAAGTACACACATTATTTTTCAATTTATGTATGGGTCAGAGTATGGACCTAATAGGTTGAGCAAGTGGCTGACATCCATTTCTCGTGAAAACAAAATCTGTTAATGCAAACCTCCACTCTGTGGCTGCCCATATGATCCTATTAGGATCGGACATGGTCAGAATGAAAAACATGAAAATGAATTTCAATACATGTAAGTACTGAGAATTTTCATTTTAAATAATCAATACGTAGATGAAAACATTAAAGATTTTTTTTAAAAAAAGAACCAATTTTTTCTACATTGAAGTTAATGGCAATACTAAACTACACCCGCCCCGTACTACAATACCCGGTATTAATGAAATGTGAAGCATACTTTTTTTATGACTGGGAATATCTCAGGAGAAGTTACCCAAGACTGAGATCACCATGCACTCAAATGTGCATTGACTTGACTTTTGATAGAGGCAAAAGTAGCAACAATACCTAATACAAAACTGCCGAACAGTCTAAGTGAAGAGATATTCATGTTGGCAATATGACGGCACACATTTTCTAAATGTAAAAAAATGATTCCGATGAGCTCAACAGTAGGTTGAACCATCTTGAGAAGTTCTTCCCTTTCCGTACACATTTTAGTATTTTACGAATATTTGAAATTCGTTATACTTAGTAGACTCTGATAGGCAAACGATGTAGCAAGAATGGACAGTACCCAACTGCCGAGGAGTATCCTGGATACCAGATCGAATGGTCAGAGGTCGACTGGCTCAGGCTCCGGTGTTTGGATGGGGTCAACAAGGATGCTAGAGTGACCGATGCAGACACCAGGAGGACTGGGTTAGTGTCCGGTATAGGGAGAGATGGATGAAGTTCTTGGATGAGGCTAGGACTCGCCCTGGGTTGCTTGGCCACTAATTTAGAGATCGATTATGAGCAGGTATTAATAAGGGCAATAGTTAAAGTTTGTTGCAATTAAGCATGGCAGTCGTAGCATAGTGGTAATGCGCAGGGCGCGAAACCCGAGACGTAGGCTCGATTCCTGCCGGATGTCTTACTTTTTTCAAAAAGATTTTTTCTATTGGCTATATTTTCTCATGAGTGTCTTTAGAATTATGTATAATTAGAATAGTACATTCTTAAATCTCGTGAATTATTCGTTGAATAAAAGAAATAGTTAATTAAATGTTCACTGTTTCTTCCAGCATTTCACAAATTTATTGTCAGACTTTTCCACCATTTTTATGTAGAGTAGATAAATATGGCACCCACAATTTATTTATTTATTTTATTTATTAAGGAAACGAAAAGGAAAGGAAAAAAATTAAGGAATGGTTACATTTTGATTACAAAAATTTAAAATATAATAATGAAAAGTTATTGCAACCAGCAAAGTTTCCATGTATATATTATAATATAGTTAAGCCTAACAAGATAGAGAGTAATAATAACATAAATATAAAGAAATTACATAAGAAAATTACATGAAAAAAATGAGGAAGAATAATAAATAATTAAATTATATACAAAAAAAATAACAATAACAAGGAATCATTTTATGTGATTACAAGAAACGACTGTAGATGGTAGTGTTATAAGACGATAATTTTTAGTGGTAGTCATATTTTGAACCTGACAAAAAATGAATATAAGTAACACAGCTATTTCATTTTTGTGGGTTGGACAAGTCTGGTTCTGATCCACACATTAATAATTATTAATCTTTTCTGTGGGGCCTATACTCTGGATCAAACATAATATGTACATACTTTTCTTGCCAGAAGTGTGATTGACTCTACTCCCACGTAGTGTTCCCTCTAACTTTTCTATTGTGTGTGCGGATCATCAACGCATCTGAGCAGCGGCGTAACTAGGGTTGGTGTCACCCGGTGCGGTAAATTTACACCCCCCCCCCCCATAAACACATACACAATTTTTCATTAAAACACTTTCATTAAATACTTTGGACGCTGAAGACGCACCTGGCGCGTAAAGACCAGGCGGCCGATCGACGTAATTAACGTGCATTTTAAAGGTGGTAATTAAAAATAATTATCTAGTCAGCAGCGAATGAGTTAAGGTATTTATTAATTTCAGTGATTTTATATAATAACTAGCTGACCCGGCGAACTTTGTACCGCCTCAGAAATCAATAATCTTGTGTTAACTTATTAGCTGAATTAAATTCAGTTTTTTATTATGTTAAAATGAATACTCAAAATGAATAAGTTCAATAAATGTGCAAAAATAAAATTAAAATGAAAAGCATTTTAATTACATTGAACTGTACACACTGTACACCCACGATGGCCGCGTGGATCAAGCGCCGGTCTATAGTGTCGAGGCTCCCAGGTTCGAATCCTGGGTCTGGCAAGTTCAAAAGAAAAAAAAAGAATGTAATTCACGTGGCAGGAAGGCATTTGCTTTATTGAAGCGAATCGAAATGATTCGCGTAGCATTGTTGCACTGCTTTCTGTTAAACTATTTGCTGGATGGGTTGCACTTGGGTTGATTCCCTTCATTGAAGCACCTTGTGATATACGACATCTTTTGTTTTGTTGTCAGGTACGAAAACGAATAAAGCAGATGGTTTGCCGACACATGACCATGCTACGTATAACCTTCAGTTGTAAATTGTGAGGTGGCAAACCAGGCAGATCCAATGAATTTAAAAATTCAGTTGGATAGTTGGTTGATTCGTCTTCGTTTGTTACACAGTCGATAGATTTGAAGGAATGCAGTGGACCAACGATTTGATTTTGAATTGTGAAGTATAAGTGATCCACATCTTTGTTCTTTGCCGCAAGACTGCTCGTTCACTCAACCAATTGTGATTTTTGTGGTTAACAATGATGTTCGGTAACACTTTTTTGATGAGTTCGTCCTTAGTTGAGACGAAATTGCAAAAATTCAGCGGAAACGAAATCAATCCGTTCGATTCATCGGCCGTTATCGATAGTTAGCAATTGCTTGGAGAAATTTTCGGCAGATGGATTGTTTAGCAATGCAACTCACATGTTTGTCGTCAGCTGAAGTTTCTTCACATAGCGCCACAGCGTCGATGATTTGAGGCAAGCATTTATTTCATCGGCAGCGGCCGATCTTGGAATGACTGGTAGTGTTTGGCGAAAATCGCCAGATAGTAGAATCATTACGCTTTCAAAACTTCTTGAGTCATTACGCAGATCTTTCATAGTTCGATTGAATGCTTTCAATGCGCGTTTGTGCGCCGTTGTGCATTCATCCCAGGTGATGATTTTACTTGCTAACAAAACTTTAGCCATTACTGAGTGTTTTGCAATGTTGCATGTCGGTTTGTCAGTCGTTTGTAGTTTTAAGGGCAATTTCAACTTTGAATGAGGCGTTCGGCATCCTTCTAGCAACGTGGCCACTATCCCAGAAGAAGCAACTGCTACAGCATTTTCGGATCTCGCACGAACAGTAGCCAAAATCAATGACATGAGGAATGTCTTTCCAGTTCCACCGGGCGCGTCGAGGAAAAATAAGCCACCATTTCCATCATACATTGCCTTCATTAATGTATCGTACACTTCTTTCTGTTGGGTGTTCAACAGTGGTACATTCGTTCGAACTGATTGGTTCAATGCATCTCGATCATATTCACGTTCACGTTCCAATTCTCGATTTAAAGCGTCGTTCATTCCACGATGTGGCGTTGGCATTCCTAACTTGACTAAAAAACTGCCGCACATGAGGTAACACATGTATTTGATCTTTAAAAGCAAAGCCTGGTTATGTATCTCCTCATTCACCTTGAGATCGGGATTCCCTGAACTGACACGAATTCGATGTAAAATGTCTTCTGACATGTCATCCTTGTACTTGTTATATAGTTCAGGTGGATTCGATGGGAAGCATGTCGAAATAATGATAGCAAATAATGTGCGTATCTGATTTGGAGATGTAAAAACAATTGCTTCAGCGATTGTCATATCCCAATGAGTATCGTTTTCAAGCAAATTGAGCTGTTGACATGAAGCACGAAATGTTGGGCACAGTACACACATTGACAGTAAATTACGACTATCATTCTTTCTTTTGTTTGTTTGTTTATTGTTTATTGTTTCTGTCATGTATCAGAGATGGCGTTGTATACGGATAAAATTTTTTTGTGATTTTCGAATGCGCGGTTCATTGATCAAAATGTCAAAATGTATGAGAAAATGAATTTTCTTCATAATTTATTTTTTCCGTGATTTATCCAATGTTTTAATAGTTATTCTGCTGTTCGGGGCGGAGACAAATCCAACAAATCAAAGATTATAAAAATCGGTCCAGCCGTTCTTGAGTTATAAATGGTGTAACTAACCCGACTTTGTTTTATATATATAGATAATAACACCTAACAACGATAATTTTTCAAGTAAATAAAAAAAAATATTAAAATAAGTAAATAATAAAAAGGATATAGTGATCCCGCTTGACGTAAATTTTCACTTGCGTGCTCGCGTTAGTCGCAATTGACCTTCGCCTTCCAAGAAATGAGTCAAAGAATTATGCATGTGATGGTTTCGTGCATTCGAGCAAAACTAAAATCTGGCAAAGGAAACTTTCTTTTAGAATATTTTTGTGTGAGGACTGTGCGGGGGACGAAAACATGTGTGTGGACACATTTTGGTAGGTGAGAGCGCGCACACCTTACAGGAAACATTGCTCCCACGCCTTAAGAGCCTTTTAGTCGGGTCTAGGATGATTTGGCGCCGAAACAACTGGACGCCACGCAATTCAAAATGAAATAGACGTTAGGTACTTATAGGTACTTTTAAAAGATATATTTAATAATATTATTTATATTTAAATTATTATACTATGATTTAATAGTTGGTGAGAATTTAAATATGCACACGTAAATAATGATTTAATCGTGCATATGTTTAAGTTCCATCGAAAAAAGAGTTTTTTATTTTATATATAGCCTTAGGTATGGTAATTCTCAATCAGCAATAAAAAAACATAATGTTAAGAGTAAAATGAATTAAAACTACTAAGTTGTAGATAGAAACTGATTAAAATTCCTCGTCTACGTTCTGTATACGTGTCCACGAGAGTGCGGCGTCCAATTGTTCTGGCGTCCAGTTTTCCCATTCCCCTTTAGTCTGCCAATTATAACATAGTGGGACACCAACTTATTAGGAGAAAGCTGTCGAGGTAGTTAACAACAAAATCGAAAAAAAATATTACCTACAGAGTATAATAAATCTTTCGAAAAATCGTCTTATAAATTGCACTAAAATAGTATTAAAAAATTGTCAATATTCTTAGGACAATTTGGGAGGTTTAGAAAGAAAAAATAAATCCTTTTCTCTTTTTTATAACCATAATAATTAATATCACGAACTGTCATTCTGACCGGAGTAATATTAAGTAATATTGTAAATGTGCCATTAAATTAATTAATTAAATATAATATTTGAAAAGATGTGATCGCTTGTGCTCTTGTGGATTATTAATCGGGATATGAACAGATCCGCACGTAGCCGACAATTTTTGCCTACTGCAATGATAATTCACCAAAAGTCACGTGTTTCTTTTCAGCGCACCATCATTTTGACAAACGACAAATGGTGAGCGTAGACTCAAAAATTTCAAACGGTTAATTGAGTGTAGTATTTTTTTGTTTATAATTACTAATTATCTATTATTATATTTTGACAATTTATTATACGCTTATCGAGTGTATTATTATTGATAAGGTAGGTGATTTTTTTACAAACAATTCAACTATTCATATTTTTTTTGTTACATATTTTTTTATTGACTTAATATGTAGGTGATAAAGTTTTTACCTCCTTTATTATATTGATTTGTTATATAAGTTAGAGTTAATTATTGAATTCTTTGTCAGTACATATTTGCCTTTTGGTGAGTGTACATAGTGCCTGAAGATACCGAGCGGCGAAACCCGGAAATAGTACAAAACTTAAATCCATTAGAATTTAAATTCAAATTCCACCAAGTACCTTCAGTCGATAGTAATAATATTATACATATTATCTTATTGTATATCAATTCAATTATTACCTATTTGCCATATGATCTGGTCTTTATGGTGTCCAACAGAGGACTGTTTGTTAATTTTGGATTAGCTTTGTTGTGTATTACTTATAATTTCTATTCTTGTTAGTTCTCCGTACTCCTCTCTCCCATGGGCATATTTTATAAAATAAATCAATTTAAACCCAGTCAAAGGAGACTTGAGTGCGTGGTGACCCCAGTCTTGGGTAACTGCTTCTGAGCCATTTCAAGGTGTCGTAAAAACCTGCTGATGCTTCATATCAAACGTAAGGCCTCGTGATTAAGACCGAGTGTGGTGCGGGGTGGATTGGTTTGGTAGATACATGTTTGTGTTGTCGTATAGATATTTTTATTATTAGTTTATTTAGTAATAATTTATTCATTACAATCCCATTTTAGAAACTGTACAAAATACATTATTTTAAATGCTACAGATTTACAAAATAAAACTCAAACGCAGCGGGTGGGATCGATACATAGATATTTCGATTAGCAAGTGCATACACTGCCTATTATAATATTCCGGGCATCGAGAGAATATTTTGTTTTTATCTTTATGATTTTATTTCAAGTTTAATGATGATAACATCTCACATATCAATAATATTATCACTTAACAACAAACACAAATTATATATTTTATGTTTTAAAAAACCATTATTATAGACGCAAACCAAGTCAGTTTTCTTGTATTTGAAAGGATTATTAGTATGTACTAATATTTTAAAGCAAATAGTATTTTATTTTATTACGCAATTAAAAAACCATTTTATTATTTTTCAAAAGACTTAAATCCGATATAATTTTAATTTTCCATTATGATATTTATTATGTAGAGCAACTTTGAAATTCCACCTGTTAATACTAACATGAACTAATATTTGAAATGGATTGCGTCTACAATAATAGTTTTCTTCTATGTACAGATAAAATAATGCTCGTCTCCTGATGCCCGGAATGGCGTAATCGGCAGTTTGTGCACAATTTCTAATCGAAAGATCTAAGGATCGATTCCAAATGCTATCTACGATTTTCATTTTTTTGTTGAGTAAATCATGACGGGCTTTTGTTACAGATCAGCGGGATTTACCCACTCTTCTGGGACTTATCATATAACGGACACAAAAAAGTATTCATTTAAAAAATATATAAACTCAGGATAGTGGAGTTTGTCCAAACTGATTAGAACATGATCCTATTACACAGTTTTCTGTGAATAAATGTATTACAATTTAAACATGTTACTGGACTGTTAAAATGGTTTTTATTATCATTCAAACAATGTGTGATTGAAAAGTTAGCAGCATCGCTCATCTCTCTCGAGTAGCGGCGTACAATTTACAAAAATTATCATTTGCATATAAGCTTGCCGCTGTATAACGAACTGTCAGTCTTGCCTACTCTCACAACAATGCGAGTAGAAACTGTCGACAACAGTCCGTGAAGAGGACCTATTAGATTCGATTAGCCAGTTTAATTCGCGTATGTTCGTACGGCATCATTTCACATTGTCAAGAAATCCATCCCATTGTGCAGCATGAAATTGGTGTGAACGAACAGAGCAGTGTCAAGTATTATTAAGTCATACGTCAATTTGCGCGGACATGAGTATGCAATTTTCCCTTTTTAAATAATATAAACGTTCGATTTTTGAAATTATTTTTTAAACACATGCGTACATTTTTAATTAAAAATAACGTTCTATTTTCAAAAAAAGTTTTTGAATACAAAACTGGTGTCCTGAGTGGATTGGTGTTTTTATTCACATAAAGGATAACGAATTAAACTTGGTAAGTACTTTCTGCCTTCTATATCTCTATGAAAACAAAAAAATGTTTATAACAGACATTATTATATTAAAATATTTATATGATTATAATAAATTTCGGTATATTACTATGACATATTCATTATTATAATTAAAATGAATGTATCTCCATGGCGTATTTATTTAATGCTAACAACGCGTTTGTGTGTAGATAATATTATTTAATAAATCAAAAATATATTTATTATATTTTTTAAATTCTTCCCATGAGGGAGATTAATTATCGTGTTCAACCAAATTGCTTCGGATATTGAAATATACCACTTCCATGAAGATGAGTTTACGTTGATTGTTTTAAAAAATCTGAAATAGGGTCTACTTAGCTCATTTGCAGAACTTTTATGTACTTTTTTATGATTTTAATATAAATAATACTGTTATATTATATTTCTTATTTTTTTTAACATGCACTATTTTCAACGTAATTAAAATTTTTAAAGGTATTTGTTGTATTGTTAAGTAACGGAAATAATTTAAGTTTAAATGATAATGCAGAATATAATATAACACAGAAATTGCCAAAATCTACTCTAATTAGTTGCTATTGTAATTAAAATGCTAGTAGTTTCAGTTTTAATTGCATTGAACATTGTTTAATCATATTTTTGTTGAAGGTAGAATCGGTGATTATTTAAATGTGTGAAGGTATATATATATTTTTAATATTTTTGGCATTGAAGTCAAGAAATAATAATGCATTGAATGATTTGTTAATTCAATGCTAAAAATAGTTTTTTTTATTAATTATTTTAAGATAAACATACTCATTAAATAATTCTTATGTTGACCTACAAAATTTAAAAAAAAGTGTTTTTTTTTCATAAATAATTCATTCATAAAAGTACTCAACCATGACAGAGACAAAGATCTACGTAGTGTGTTTAATAGTGAAGTTGATGAAAAACTAATTTTATAATATACCGTAAAATTAATCCTGATTTTTAATTACATTAAATAACAATGCACAATATACATGTAGATGTATCAATCCAAGCGTATAGTACTATTATATTTTTTATTTTAATAAGTAAATTTTCTTTACGTATAGAATTGCCGGTTCAAGATTACCACTAAAAAAGTATACATACATTACATACATACATTATATTATATTATTTAACTGCTTAAAAACATCAGATTTATGCAGTGCAATGGTATGTATATAAAAGTGCAGGTTAATTTCTGTTTAAATGTTGACCAACAGATCCAAATCCGTTAAAAGTAATTTACAACAACTGAGAGATTTTAATTTTATTATTCTAACCGTTTTTTGTTAATCCGATTTTTATTGAAAACATGAAATATTATCTAAGTATATTTTTTTGTGAAACAAAGAAACGTTATAATGATTAGATTGTCAGAATGTATATAAGAATTATTATAAAATACAGCTGAGTTGGCCATCACGCAAATTGATATTAAATGAAGGATAATTTGAACTTGTGTAGAAAAATACTTAATGAGTTTTTGTTTTAAAAAAATATCTGAAAATTAATTGTTTAAAAGAATATTTATAACATAATGATTTAGATAATATTTGGATTTATTTACTATGAATTTTAGTTTAGTTATCAAAAATACAATAATTAAAGCAATGAGAATTCACTAAAATAATGATTTTTAAACGTAGTCATTGTATTATTAAATTTATTTTATGTTGACACCTATTTTGGGATATAGATATATTCAATGTCAGAACGATATTGCTGAAGATGATCTTGGATCGTTGAGGATGAGGTTATAGCCCGAAACACTGCTATAGATAATGTCATTATCAATAATAATATAATAAGTGTACAAATCCATCATAAGAAATATAAATTGTGAATTTTGCAAAAGTTTATGTAAAAATTGAAAAATTGGGAATTTGGCAAAGAGCCGCACACCAATACCCAAAGAGAGCCGTGAGCCACGATTTGCCGACCCCTGCCCTATGTAGTAGGGTAAAGTAGTCATCTTTCGTTTTCGTCTTCTAACTAAACGAATGTTGGCTATCATTCTGTTGATCGCTTTCTTGTTCATTGCTGCTCTGATAATAAATATTCAAGTGAATTTATTCAACTTGGAACCGATTAATTCTCCTAATTTCTTTCTTTACATAATAAGAGGATCAATAGCATATCGACAATTAGTAGTAATTCGACAAGTTTAGTGCCTGTCATAGGTACTAAGTTTATAGGGGATTGTTCATATATTATTATAATATGTTGTCACGCTCTAAAGGGGGAGAGAGTTTGATGTAATCTAATGATTTGTGACGAAGTGTATGGGGGGAGGGGGTATATATTGTATAAAATTTCTCGCCATAAAACCAGTGAAATATAGTTTAATATTTTCTGAGAATAAAATATTCCATGAGAACATTATATTGAATTCGATCGTCTTCAAAAATTTGATTTTTAGCGAATGAGTCAGTTAAAAAATATGACATAATTTGGAAAAAAGAGGGCAACAGATTTTGCGACAAAGAGTGGTTAAAAAATATCTAAAATTGTGTAGGTATAGGCACGAATGGTGCGAATATTTAAATACATAGGTAAGTATATCTAGCTATTCCAGATAATTCGTATCCACATTGTGGTAAATCTGTCTCGTATATTCACTTATTGTTGGTCCTGAGAAAAATAAATCCTTTTAAATCTATTCTTTGCACGTAAATAATTAATAGTTCCTGAAGTCTACGTTAAAAGCCTTATTCCCACGGCAGATTATACCTGTTCCACTGAGAAGGTGTGAGTTATTTTGCAAACAATACAGGTAACTATTTTGTCGTAGTTTAAAAGATGTAATATTTTTTTTAATCTATCGAGCGAATAATGCCTTCAAATGTATATAGGTACTTCCCTAAATACGTCATATATAGGTAGCTCTCGTGGCGCAGTGCGTACGGCGCTGGCCTTTCATCCGAGAGCTCTGGATTCAATCCCGGCGAGTACACAATAATATATTTATGTGTTTGTGATTGCCTCACTTCTATTATTAAATACACTACATACTGTTAAACTACATTACTGTCATTGAGCATCTAGGCCTGTTGTAGTGTTAACAAGAATATAATATATATATATATATGTATATTTTATTTTGTTGTATAATATTATGAATACTGTATCTTCAGTGAAAAGGAGATGCATGCTGGGCATATTGGTAAAGATTAAATGAAGGTCAATAGCACCATAATTACGTAGCTACCAATTTTGTTTCTAGACATATTTATTTAATATGTGCCTTTCAAGGTATAATCCCACTGTATTCAGCGGCGATTTTCTTTGACGCAGATAATGCAACCGATTAATCAGAATAATTAAAAAGGGGCTTTGAAACAGTTCAAACCAGTCAAATAATTATTAAATTATACAAAATGAATATTACTTACACAATATTAGCCAAAGCATAACTAAACCACTACAACTAACATCAAATAGCCTTAAAACATAACCATTCAAATAATATATATATACGTACAATAAATTGCATGATGATATTCCAGGAAAGAGATAAATAATTGATATTTTCATTGGGTACGTTGGTTGTTGTAATAGTAATGTATCTTTTTTCCCCGACCATGTCCGATCCTAATAAGATCAGAGTGGAGGTTTGTATTAATACATTTTGTATATTTTAACGAGAAATGGATGTCAGCCACTTGCTCAGCCTATTAGGTCCATACTCTGACTCATACACACATTGAAAAACAATATGTGTACTTATCAGATACAGGATGTACCTATTATTATAGTGGGGGGCTCAAATTCAGTCAGTGCTTAGGGATTCCAATTAACCCACAACTGACTGTATTAGATATTAGTATAGATGCGATTTCTTACTGTGAAAGTCAATGACGTATTAAATAGACAACTCACTTCATACCCGGCGCGCACGAGAAATTGTGCATGAAAGTCATTCACAGATGTATAGGTAGATGTCACGTGACCATATGACGTATCCGTTTCCATTATGCGATACAAGCTTCGAGAATTTATAGTAATATAACCTTTATTGTAATAGCGTATTAGTGTCATGACTCATTGCGTTAGAAACAGATTCTCGGTTACTTACGACTTCTCGGAGATTAGACGCAAGTGAACCCAGCGAATCACAGGCGACTGACTGTCCAATGGTTCCTGTCATTCAATTGCATTGAATAAACATTCATCAATATCTTAAAATGGCATTTTATAAATAATAAATAATACTAACACATGAAAAGTGATATCCCATCTTTCTTGGAGTGTTTAGTAGATTTTTTTTACAATTTTTAACTAGGCATATTGGCATTTTGTAACACAATAATAACGGTGAAGTCGAAACCTGACAGTCAGAAATTTTGTATGGGCAGACCCAGCGGTGTCGCCAGACCGCTTGCAAGCAGAATGTTCATTTGAGCGTAGGATACCGATATTAAAATATGAATTTCGCCATCCGGCAGACCCGACACAAAGTGAGTGTCATTTTATTTTCTAGATGCTTCGTCCATATTAATGTCATTGGTGAAAGTAGTCAGCGCTAGTGTGCTAGGTCGCTATCTTGTACTGCGCCTGTTGTTTCGATTTGTCTCACCTGCTAAAATTATCGAAGATTAAGATAATGCGGTGCTTTTTATGGTAGGTATATTAAATTTCGGTTAACTTTTCTGCAAGCCCCCTTATAACTGTCATATTGGCATAATAGGTAGCAAAAAGCCAGCGTCAGCAATTTGTTTAGTAAGATTAATTATATCGATTGCAGCTCATTGAAAGAGTAATTTATTGTAAAGTGCATAGAAACTGCTATACTTTCTTAATTAGCTTAGGGGCATATGCATAGTAATAGGTAATTTTGTAAATAAGTGTTCTTTTTGTGTTAAGTACTTGGAATGGGAACGCGTCTAAGTATCATTAAATAGTTTTCCCATTTCATACTTTATGTATAAACCCACGTATTTATAATATATTATAGTATTTATATATTATACGTATAACTAAGCATAAGGGCTTTAGTTATTATAATGGTCATATTCTTATTACTGTCGACATGATTACTATTATTTATAAGGGTTACTATAATAGCTAAACAACATAAACACGGACCTGCGCAGAAGCACACTTACTTTCGTGCGCATAGAGTAGGTGTGTAAACGCTGCGTCTGTATATGCTTAGTCTGTTTTACACGATACAATAGTATATTATGTATTTACAGTTTTACAATGAAGTCTCGAAATGATCAGTAATCTACCAGCGACCAAAGTGCAGGTATGGCTGTCAACTGCAAGATTATAATAGGCACAGAACAGATAATAAATATAATTCCGATAGGCTATATTCAAAATGCTACATTTTTGAATGTGTGAGTGTCCTATGAAAATGAAACACGCATTATGCACGTGCAATAGTGTGTGTAATACACCAATATTAAATGAGCTTCAATGCATAAACCGAGAGCAGTTGTCAGTATTCGACGTATGAGTATTCTTGAGACATGTTTAAGTTTATCCCGGATTCTTGTTTACTCGAGATCGGTTGCCTGCTACTCTTTACCCGTTAGGTATTTCAGTTCCCATTATTTTTTTGAGTTCCCTGATAATAGGGTTTCTGGACTCTTATTTATTCGTGTACTAAATTTGAAGTTATTGCTGTATGCTGGGACAAATATTCATTGGCATGTTTTTTTTAGTGCACGCATAGAGTTTTTAATTAATATTTTTAAAGGACGACTGGCAAAAAGGGAGAGTCTTGCTATTTGATCCACAAGAGAAAATAGTCCCAGATTATTGTAGTAATACGATCTAATTTCAAAGTGATTTCAAATATAAAATAGCAATACTTAAACATTATTATGACATAATAGGGATAATAAATTGAAGATAATCGTTTTTATTCATATAATGTTTCGACTGAAAAAAAATGATGTAGGTATTATCTGCTACGGCTTATAAAAAAAACCTCTTAAGATAAGATTAATATAATATTAACAAAAAAAAAACTTGCATTTAAAGTATTGTTGAAAGAATAATTTTATCTTGTTTCATTAATAATTATATTATATTTTGTTGTTATGTAATGTAGTGTCTCGAAACATTGTGATTTTTTTTTATTTCATTCAAGTTTCCTCTCAATATTATAATGTTGGTAAAAAATAATGATATGACCATAAATTGAAAGCGTACGTAATCAATTTATTTAGGTAGATGTGTACTATATCTAAATAAATAATATAATACGGAGTATATCCATTCTATGATATTAATTGCACCACAATACTAGTACAATATTACTAATAAAAAAACTATGAATACCCACGTCTCGATCAAAAAAGCCTATAAACAATTTTTTGTTAGTTGATTATTTTGTTAAGTGTGTTATTAGATACCCATTTTATTATTGAAATTTGTCAACATGTTATTGATTATGATAATTTATGAATCATCATTCTGTAATATAATTGAATAATATGGTAATATAATCAAAATTAAGTTAGGTATTGGTTTTTTTACAATGGAAACTGAAGAAAATTAATAGTACCCATCGACGCACGGGAGCCGAGCAAAGTTCGTGGATATACCTACATAATAATATTTCTATCGGAATATGGATATAATATAATATATTTTTTTACCTGTATATAATAACGAATAAGCTGTAGTTTCAAAGGTTTAGTTAGTCTTTAAAAAACTTAGATATTTTATTAACTTTAGATGATTTCAAAATTTCTATATACAAAACAAATATAATCGTGCTTATAAAGATACAAGTATTCAATACTTATATAGTATATTATGTGCCTAGATCACTATAGATCGGCAAGCGGACGGAATACAATATCATCATCATCTAGAGTCGCGGTCGACCCACTGCTGGATGGAGGCTTACCGCAGCTTCCTCCATTCATGACGGTCCCTAGTTTTTCGTTACTACATACACACAGAACAGATAATAAATAGAATATCGATAGGCTATATTCAAGACGCCACATGTTGATGCAGTATTTTGAATGTGTGAGTGTCCTACGAAAAATGAAGCACGCATTATGCACGTGCAATAGTGTGTGTAATACACCAACATTAAATGAGCGTAAATGCATAAACCGAGAGCAGTTTTCAGTATTCGAGGTAAAACGTATTCTTGACATGTGTGTAAGTTTAGCCCGGATTCTTCCTTATTTGCAGTCGGTTACCTGCTTCGCCTTACCCGTACGTACACCTACCGAACTTTATGTGTTCGTCTATCCAGCGGGTTAAAGGGCAATACTGTGAACGTCTAGTGCTTCTTGTTTACCATATATTATAATAATAATAATAATATTTACATATTTTTTTAGTATTACATTGTTCGGGTATAGTATGATAATTACCTTTTCAATAATTTAAAAACCTCGATTTTTCCATAACATATAACCTTTTTTTATGTTAGTATGTATGTCAAATCGATCATTGATGCTGTCAAAATACAATACCATAGCTCGAATTGATATAATAAATAAAACTAATATCAATTTACTTATAATACGAGTTACCCACCCCTGTTCTAACGTACTATATATTTTTTTTCTAGGTATATGTGTGATAATAATATATAGTGAAGCTAAAAAATGAATTGCAGCAAATAATACTAGACGTAAAATCGGCCACTTGATTCCAAAACGAAAATACCTAAATGTCGAAAGTGTGCATTAAGATTTAGCCCACCGGTAACTACATAAATCAAGGTCAATATTATATGTTATTTTTTGTAGTGTAATACTTTCTTTCTAACAAAAGAAAAATGATTCCAAATAAGTCAAACAGTTAGAAATGGTAACTGTTTGAGAAGCAATTATTATTAGATATTAAAAGAAAAAAGTTTCGACAAAAAATCGAGTTTTCAAGTCCAACTTCGTCTATCGGACGTCAGCTATGTATGACGCTAGTATATTTACAAAAAAACTGTATTATACTTACCTTAATAATTAAAAAATATATGATAAATATAATATGTGTGCTCTTGTGAGCACGCTGAAGAAAACCTGATCTATATTAATGATAATATAGAAACAGCGCTCGAAATGGAAAATTTTACGAACCGGAGCGCTTGATAATTTTACGAAAATTTCAACATAGATATCTAATTTTAGTGTATTTTATAAAAATAACTGTGTTCGATTTTTTATTGTATTGCCTATCTTATACGGTCATATTATTTTTACCACGAGACGGAGCGATAATTTTACCGATTTAACTAACCGGAACGGCACTCATGTGCGCTCCGGTCTATTTCGAGCCCTGATTCTATTATTATTTGTCCCATGATAAGAAATTACAATTAGTTTCTTTTTGATAGATCAAAGATCTTTATTTCATACAGAATATGAGAAGATTTCTGATTAAAGTTCATGTATTGTATATTTACGTCTGTAGATGATTAAGGAATAGAAAGCATTCCGATAAGCATAAATTATAATATAGTATGATTTGATTGGATTTAGTACACTTTGACACATCATAATATGACGAGAAGCTAGGTGCTTCAATGTCAGGGGTCTAAATGAATCGGAGCGGCGTACCGGTTCATGAAATACTCAAAATTATCGTTCTGTCTTGTGGAAAAAAAACAACTCAACCATCTGAGCTAGATAGGCTATATTATGATATAGTATGATTTGGTTGGATTTAGTACACTTTGACACATCATAATATGACGAGAAGCTAGGTGCTTCAATGTCAGGGGTCGAAATGAATCGGAGCGGCGTACCGGTTCATGAAATACTCAAAATTATCGTTCTGTCTTGTGGAAAAAAAACAACTCAACCATCTGAGCTAGATAGGCTATATTATGATAATTAAATCTAACACTTATTTTTATAAAATATACATAAAATTTATAACCTAGGTGTGTTAATATATTAGAAAAAAATATTGAGCGCTCCGCTTCGTAACATTTTCCATTTGGAGCTCTACTCAATGTCACACATCGTGCAATTGCCTCGACATTTAAAAGATTCTATGAGAAGATTTAATTTAGTAAAACTGAAGTCATTGCCTCCTTTTCTAAAAATATACCGACCGACTAAGGCCCAGGGATGACGAACCTGCGGCCCTAAGGTCGCATGCGGCCTATTAGGGTCTCAAGTGCGGCATTTTGACTGAATCCAAATTTTACAAAATAAATTCTTTTATTTTTATATTCGTGCAAATGCAACACGGCATCAGAAGTCGAATGATATAAAGTGTGTTGGCTATCGCAGGGACAGGTGTTAGCCAAAATTTTGTCTTTGTGAGAACAAATAGTTGAATTTTATGTAAAACAGAATCTGTGATGTGAGTTATTGAAACTAAGTTTCCATATGAATCTTGCATTTTTGTGTGATATCATGTTAAATCAAAATGGCTTGTATATTTCCTTACAAGGTAAAACTAAGTCTATATGTTATAATATAATATGGTAAAAAACCTAGGCATTTTGTAAAAAGATATATTTTTTAAAAATACTTCTTCAAAAAGAAATTTCGGACGACCATTTCACCCAGTTAGCGAAGATCATTGATGAGTAGAATAATTATATTATATTCGAGTCATTTAAAGAATACGTAGCTGTTATTGATGTCTTAATTGTAGAATACAATGCAAGGTTTACTGATTTTGAGACTTATGAAATCGCACTGAAATTAGCTTCAGCCTCACCTAGTTGATGTCATCGATACACCTAAATAGCTACAGATAGAATTGTTTGAGCTCTCAGTAGATGGGATTTTTATGTCATTGTTTGATGTTAAGAAAGATCCAATTGAAATATGGAAAATGCCGTAGTATACCCAATATACTGGTAAAATTCTTTCCTGCTTTTCGACGAAATATTGCTGTGAATCTACATGCTCCTATCTAACCCTAATTAATACATGATTAAGGCCACACTTGACAGATATCCATTAAGAGGATCAATTGAAACTGTTGACTTCTATGCTGCAACCAAATATTACAATGCTTTCCAAGAAAAAGAAGACTCCATTCATTAAAAGCTTCATATTAAAAGCTGTCAAATAAATAAATAGTTTTCAGTTATTTTTAATATTTACTTTATTAATATAATGTAGGTATGTATACATTTTAAAAAATAAACCCCTAAATAAATAAATTTTATTGTTTTCCTTCATTTACAAAATAATGTAAGCGATTTAAGCGGTTCATTTTTATGCGGTCGAGAAAAAACAAAACAAACGCAATGTTCTTGAAAAAATAATATTTTTTTTACTTAAAAATCCTCTGGAACGTAAATTATTGATGGATGAGTGTTTATTCATTTTTATGTATGTTTATTAAATAGGGCCTTATTTGATTTAAGACAAATGAATGCGGCCTACCGACAGGAAAAGGTTCGCCGCCCCTGAACTAATCGGTCAATCTTTTTGCCTGCGTTTTGATTGACAGGTTGTTGCTTGGCATTTGATTGATTGTTATTCTTTGAGATATGTTCAGTTATTAATTATATTGACTTATAATAACTTTTACGGTACACTTTTGTGATTAATTGTTATTATATTATCTATGCGTAAGTCTAAAATAACACAACTGACCAAACTGTAGGTAACGTATTTTGTCATCTACCGATCTGTGTTATGGATGTGTATTTGGATTTTATATAAAACTTTGTTACACTCCCAAATGGTCCCCATTAGGGGATGTCTCTGTGAATCTGGAGAAGTCCTAATCGGTAACAAGCCGACAAATAGTAAGGGTTGATTATGAAAATAAATAATAATAAACCGGTAATATTGTACATGATTGGCGGCAAAATTTCATATTGGCAACGCCGCATTGGTATCGCTTCGTAAGCGGCCGTTTTTTTTGATGCGAAAGAACGCTGCAAACAGCCAAATCGTAAACATATTCATTTGGTCCTCCGTAAAAAAATTATATAAAATGTAGTAACCTAGTAGATATTAACGCCAATAAAACTCGTCGTTTCTGGCCACAACTCCGGTGTGTTATTCGTACACCTCCAAGTCCCGAACCCAGACGAAAAAAAAAAAGTGACAGCATCTTTTCACTTTCGAAAATGGAAGGAAATGACTACTGGAATATCAGAATGTTAAATTAAACAAAAGACTCACATCTACAGTATTTATTATTGAAATAAATTAGATTATCCACTAATCATGCCAATTTGGTATAATTATTATTTAAGACGGTACTTCAGTGAAACGGCAAATAATTTTCAACTATAGGTGCGACGAAATTTCGGACTGGCTGGCAATCGGAGAGCGAAAGCGAGCTGTGAACACGTCAATTTGTTTTGTGATGGCGACGGGGGAATTAATTCTTAAATCGTGTAAAGATGACTAAAAAACGTTACCCATTTACTTGAAAAAGAAAACATGTCAATGAACATATTATTATTATTAGTAATAGAACAATAAAAATAATATTAAATGGACGCATGTTAACTTTTTATGACAAATTATGTTTTGTTCTGCACGCGTCATTTGCACAATCTTCACGTCGCGTAGTCATGATCGTTTTAGTGAATAACGAACAGATAACGGTAAACCGGTGGCGCCGTTAGCGGCGAAGCATTGAAACCAAACTGACAGTCGCTGTCAAAATAATTACTTACGTTGTTTTGTAAACAAAAAATAGTACTAATACTGCACATATTATTATCAAAAAGGCAGTGGAATAAACCAATACCTATTATATTGGTATGTACCGATTAGCTATGGAAATATCGCCCAAAAAGCAATAAATTACTTGCAGCATTTAAGAAGCAACGTGTCGTGTAAAAGGTTTAAAACTAATTTTAAGTATTTTTGGGAGCTACCTAATTCTAAAAATCGGTAGAATTCGATTCAATTAATCGATAGAAAATTTTGTGAAATAATAAATACATAACGTTATCTGCAATGTTTACGTATAAAAATGATGACGTTTTCACACTTTGATAAATATATGCCATTTAAAAAATACAATAATTATTATGTACGGAAAATTATCATTTAAAAAATGCCAACAATTTTGACCACGAAAAGCGCCGTTGCCATGTAATTGATTGTTTCTGTAAAATAATGTCATATATGCATAGGAATCTTAATTAACTAACGACGACATTATGTGCATCAGGCCCTACAGTAGCGAAGGGTGGAGTTAGGCTGTTATGATCCGCCATAAATAGTGCACATAACACGTTGTTAGTCGTACGTATTTGTTTTTATTGAACTGAGACTACAATTTACAGAATATGGTATTGGTTAGTTTTTAAAAATCAAATAAACCCTGGATAAATCTAACCATACTAGTTTTGGTATATTTTGGGCAATACGACAAAGTTGTGCACATTTTTTCATTCATAATTATTTGTTTTCGTTGGATTAAGATATTACACATATTGTTGGTTCATTTTTTTTAATTCATTAAGCCCTGCCTACTCCAAACTATAATAGATAAAAAAAATATTATTCTATATATAAAATATTGAAAGTTATGTATGATTTAATTGCATCATTTTAGACATTTTATAGATATACGAGTATTTTTTACTATTATTTATTATGGGTTGGTTTTCGCAGAGTTTAATTGATTTTTAAAACCTAACCAACATCATCTGTAAATTGTAGTCTTATTTCAATGAAAACAAATTCGAATGACTGACAAAGTTTAGTGTGCATTATTTATGTCACACCACTCCACCCTTCGCCACTGGTCCCTAAAATATTAATTGAGTTAAAATTTGCCTGACTGAATTATACATATCGAATTCGATAATTTGATAAGTATATTAGTCGATAAACATTTTGGTTGTCAATCACTCGATATAATTTAATATAATTTGTATTCATTGTCATTATGTAAAAGTTTAGATGATCTAGAAAACCTTTGTTTATAATTTATGCGGGCGATATTATGTGGTTTGTTACAAATGAATCTGCAATTGAAATTGACTTCTATTTAATTTAATCATTAGTCTTAGAAACCTTTTTTCACCCTTACTTGAATATATTTTATTTAAACTCCGTTTATATAGAGGTGGGCTCAATGTCATTGTATACCTTTTTATGCTAATTCTAAACATGTCTAACTGTTCAAAGTTCAAACAACAAAATTGATTTTTGTACCTGCCAACAAATTATAAAAAAAACACAACGAGTATTAGAATTTTCTTTATCTCTGATTAAATATAACGTTTTTTTTAACAGGTGGTTAATTGCAAAAAATATATTTAAATAATTAAAACGTCAACTTTTAAAATAATTATTGTAATTAAATTGATACTAGGTAGTCTTAATACCTGAAAAACGATTACCAGATTATTTTTAAAAGAACTATGACAACTCAGATATGCTTGCACAGAAGAGGTTTTCGGGTCCCCTATTAAATTAAAAATGATGTATTTTCCATAATAAAGTCTGGTGTGTATTCTGAATTGAATAAAAAATAACAAAGTAATTAGGTGAATGTGACATTAATTAGACATCGATGATATTACGAGAACTGGTTGCTTTTAATATTGTTTAAAGACGGGACAGCGTGGGGAGGATGACACAAACTGACACGAATTGTTATAATAATTAGAATCTATAGATCACACGCACATGTAAGGCCTTGTCCACATGACGCGTTTTGACTCGCGCGCATTCCAGGTACATTGTGACCTCATTGAGCTGTCCACAAGCACTCGCGCCGTGATGACTGTCGCGCGTGGTCGAGGTACAGGTATCCACATGTACTCCCGGCGAATCGCGGCGAGACACGTGCCATGTGGACAAAGCCTTAACCACTTGTAGGTGCGATAGTTTGTATCGACTCGTAGGTGAGCGTCAGTTGTTATTAATAGCAGTGGACTTTATCAACTCTATAGTGAATCGCATAGTGCGAATTATTATATTACCTAAGTATATTTTTTTCAAAATGGACCCCCAACTTTTCTATTCGCGCGCCTGCTCAAGGATGTTGCATAATAAAATATAAGAGTATCGTGGTTAATTTGGCATATTCAACTCAGATTTTAACGTTTATGACTTACACACAGTTATTTGTGGATTAGTTTATTGTGGGTAGTGGGTAATCGTTAAACGCATTACGAGAAATAAAAAAATGGCGATCATTTTAAAACACTATACTAATTTCATTATAACCACATGAATATTGTTGAAAACTAAACTCTAGCTATATTGCAATGCTAACATATTGCAAAATCGCGTTGATGTTTTTATCGGGGGGATGAACATTGTGTTGTTATTATTCCCGATGCTATGTTTAATAGATGAAGGTTGCTTGATGCGTGTGTGACATGGTATGTTCGGGCAGTGATGAATAATACACGGAGTTAGTATTTTCTTGGTTTTATATTGTAGTAATAAATTTAGGATAAACACGGCACTAAGAAATGACTATCACATTGATTTTAGTTTGAGTTGAAAGGTTTACATTATTTTTTAATTTAGATACGGTGAAAGACAGAACAGTAGGGTGTGTCGACTACATTATAGGAAGGCCGAAAGACAACTGTTATATTTCCGTTTGTGTTATTGTTTATGGTGTATAAATGACCATAGACAATAATATATCGGTTGTAAGGTTAAACGAAACCTCTACATTTTTGTCATGTAGGTATTTGTGTTTGTATTTTGGGCTATCATCGTATATCCTTCTTTCTCCTTATTACATCAGCGTCCCCTGCTTATTGACGAGGCCATTCTTAAGAGATAATTTTATAGAATTCAATACACGGTAATATCCGAAAATACAAAAGTGTACACATCTGCAGAATATATTTTAAAAGACAATTTTTTTGGTTACATGTAAGTTGTACGTATGCAGTTCATCGTGGGACACTTATTCGTACGCCGCAGTACGTGAAACATTAGTTCGTATAACATTTTGTCAAATGACGAGTTCTTCGTTGAACATTTCACCGTGAAATACGTTTGTACGTATCTAACAAAATGCGGCAATAGTTTGCAAATGGTACTGTTCCAATTAGATTTACCCTAACCTAACCTAATGACATGACCCGGCTCACGGCTAGCTCAATAATGCTACCGGGCCGTCACTGAGGA
The DNA here is from genome assembly GCF_057557595.1 of Rhyacophila brunnea. Classification (NCBI taxonomy): domain Eukaryota; kingdom Metazoa; phylum Arthropoda; class Insecta; order Trichoptera; family Rhyacophilidae; genus Rhyacophila; species Rhyacophila brunnea. The sequence continues at coordinate 5,166,011 of NW_028232763.1, read as the reverse complement.
GACTAGTGATGAATTAGGAGAGGTGGATCTCCTTTGTAGTATCACAACTTTTGAATTCCCGAATAAAACTCTCAGCTGGTGTGGTGCCGAATTTATTCAGGTACTAGAGTTCACGGTCACACAATAAGGTTAACTGTCATTGTTCCCGTAATTAAATCTCATTAAAGTATCAGCAAACTATTTATTTGTTCACTATAGGATCTCTGTGAAATCTTTCACAAATTCCCGAAAAGTCACACCTAATTCAGAGAATGTATACGCAGATATTCTTTGGATATTTTTAATTCGAGAAATATTTTCCCATAAGAAAGAAAATATAAATTATTCTTTGGTCACACAGTATTAGGTTTATAAAAAAGAATAGAATTATTTTATTGTTGTTTGTAAAGTTTATTTATATTCACAGTGTATTTACAAATATTTATTTGTGATTACAGACTTGTTTACAGAAGGTTTGCTTAATGTTTACAAATTTATTTACTAAAATTTGTTTTTATGTTTATGAATTTGTTTACAAAAGTTTATTTTATAATTATGTTTACTTAATAAAGTTTCAAAAATTTATTTTATAATTCCGAAAAAAGATTTGTAAAATTTATTATTACAAACTGAGTTTATTAATTTGTTTTTATAAAACAAATCCGATCACGTAATTTATCCCGATTACGTCACCTCGTATGATGAGTAATGAAAAATGAAATTACTCCGCGAGCGCGTTACTATCGACAGATACGTGGTATTCGAGCTACGTTTTAGCGGTCGACGTCACTACCGACAGATACGTGTTATTCGCGCTACGTTTTGCGGCACACGTCACGACCGGCAGATACGAGATATTCGCGTTACTTTTTGCCCGTCGATGGGGACTTATTGTAGGTAAATTTCACGAATGTTACTGAGAACCGTATCTCGTATCCGCGGAAGGACTGCTGCTTAGTAGGAGATCGCTGGTGAGAAGTGTAGAAACTAATGATTTTACGGAAAAAGGATGTCACCTTTTATACCCTCGGGATGGAGGTTTAACAGGAAACAGTCCGTAAGGGATAGCAGATGTATATCTTTCTCTCACGGGATAAATTTACGTATATCTCCCGTTCCTGGTAACTTTCTAATAGAGATATCTTCTAATTAAATCGGGTTAAATTTACTCTACTTTATTTCCGCAAAATTAAGACTTAATAGGGGTGTTTTAAGCACCCTCTAGAACATGTCCTTTAAATACGTAGTTACGGTGACGTCAGCAAAATAGTTGATTTTATATGATTTTTCGTGTTCAAACGAAGGGGAAAGTTTTTAGCTTTCCAACGAGGTATCAGAATAGGTACTCGTGTACTAAATAAGGGAATGGCAGTCTTTAAATTTAAAATGTCAAAATGAAAGGTTGACACCCACGTACTAGTCCTTTCCACCACTCTTGGCCTTTTTAGGCCAATAGAATTTTACTAAGTTTTAATAAAACTATTTGGAGCCGCAGAAAACGTTTCATTCGATATTTACCTTTCGGACGAACATTATTACGTGAAAATACTATAATATTATACTTAACATTTCAACTTAAATATATAAATGCTTAATCCTAACAAGATGTTATTTACAAGCGACTACAAATTTATTTCGTCCTTAATAGTGGCTTTTCCATAGTAATCTAAACGTAACCTTGAATCTATTTTTATCTGGCAACTCAACACAGCCGGGCCGTAAATTCTAGTCGAACAGAATTCAGTTAAGGTTCAAGGTCACGCGTCAATTTGTGTTTTTAGTCGCAGTATTTGATTCTTTTATTACTTAGGAGGCAATTAAGATTTATTATTGTTTATGAGTAGAAACCCATCTATACCAGAATCTTAAGTTTTTCCAATTGTTACTTTTACAATATTCATTATAGTTAGCGAGTTACAGCATTAACAAAATCTATAATTATAATTACGCGTCTATAGATATAGATACGCGTTTACAATATTTTTATAACGGTAGTTAACTCCTATCTTGTATTGATAAAATTAGTATTAAAATTCTTTATTTACAATTATACAGTATATAAATTTATAAATATTCAATTTTCTTTTCCAATTTTCATACACTTCCATTATAGCTATAAAAGTTATTGAAGCATGTACCTGCTTAATTTTACGTAAACAATCTCTCCCATAACTTATTTTCTAAGTTTAATGGAGATTTCCCGGAAATTATTTCCGAAATAGATCGATTTGAAATTTCATGGCGTGTCATTTCGAGGTCTGCGGTCACAGCGTTCCAATTACACTTGAACAGTCTCGATTCTCCGAGGCGAAATTTTTTACGTAAAATTTTATTACATTTTACAAAGAAAAGGTTAACAACATACATTTTACTTCCTAATACTAAACGATTACGCTACTGGTTACCTGTTCATGGTCTTTTTCGACCATTTCTTCTCTGCTTCTTCCATAGTTTAGGACCATGGGACTTATATATTCTGTTTGTACCTCGTCGTGAGGTTGTCGCACGGCTATTTGAGAAGTAGAATTGACTACAAGGCTAGATTTGTATAGTTATGTCGTTAAACCATACTCTGCCATAAACACTAACTGAAGGTCGGCGTTTTTGTTCGTGTCAAATGCCCACCCTTAATAAAGACATAACTGTATATGTCTAGTCTCAATTCACCATTGCCACACCTCAGGACTCAGTAATATGCAAAGCGATAAAGCAACAGTAAAGCATATTCAAAATAAAATATACAAAATCTGCGCATGCACACAAAGTTTTTCTTTTACTTTTTATAATTAATATTCGCCCAGATTCAGGTCTTAAAATTCTAATTAATAAAAGAAAATTATATAATTCAATAATTCTGAAGTTAAAAATTTTATTTTGAGGACGGTGAGTGCTGTATGGGACGACTACTGCTTTTCCTGCCGAGGGACAACCGCAAGGAAGAGGACTCACGGAGACGCTCCCTTTACGACCCATGGACAGAAGTAGAGTTCGACTTCCCGTCGCGAATCACGTTCCCGCTTACTAGAAAATACGGCATAGTACCATGATATGCCAGGGAGACTCCCCTGACAATACCTTTAACATTAAATTACATAGGGTCATTTAAACCTATTCAATCTAACGCTCAATACTCCTAGCTATATATTACATTCTACAAGAATTTGAAATCAATCCCAATCAAGAGAATTATTTTTCGCAGCTCCGAATACTAATAAGGACTTAGCGTGAAAGTTACGAACTTCCCCACGCCTAAATTAGCAACGCTCTCTTCATTTCGCAGCTCCGAATACTAATAAGGACTTAGCGTGAAAGTTACGAACTTCCCCACGCCTAGATTAGCAACACGTCTTCATTTCGCAGCTCCGAATACTATTAGGGGCTTAGCGTGGAAGTCAAGGACTTCCCCATGCCCTAATTAGCAACACTTTCTTCGTTTTGCTCTCCCCGAAGACTTATTTCTTTCTCGCTTCGAGAAAAGACTCGTTTGCTTCGATAATAGACTTATTTCTTTATCGCTCCTCTCGAAGACTTGTTGTTTGCTCCGATAATAGACTTATTTCTTTATCGCTCCTCTCGAAGACTTGTGGTTTGCTCCGATAATAGACTTATTTCTTTATCGCTCCTCTCGAAGACTTGTTGTTTGCTTCGATAATAGACTTATTTCTTTATCGCTCCTCTCGAAGACTTGTTGTTTGCTTTGATAATAGACTTATTTCTTTATCGCTCCTCTCAAAGACTTGTTGTTTGCTTCGATAATAGACTTATTTCTTTATCGCTCCTCTCGAAGACTTGTTTGTTTCGCAGCTCCGAATACTAATAAGGACTTAGCGTGAAAGTCACGGACTTCCCCACGCCTTAATTAGCAACACGTTCTTCGTTTCGCTCTCCCCGAAGACTTATTTCTCTTTTGCTTCGAGAAAAGACTTGTCTTTCGCTTCGATCAGAGACTTATTTCTTTATCGCTCCTCTCGAAGTCTTATCGCTCGCTTCGATAATAGACTTATTTCTTTATCGCTCCTCTCGAAAACTTATAGCTCGGTTTAGTTAGAGACTTAGCTTACAGGCGATGGCGGTAGCGATCGCTTTGAGCGACGCTTACCTGATCGGCCTATACGCTGATACTGACGTTTGGGGGGCGCATTCCGGATGGGGGCGTCTCGTAAGACAGCGTCCAACGCATCCCGCCACTCGCCAAAGGTAGTACCTTGATCTTTGCTCCAGGGCGTTGGGAAGTTGGTCCTCGCAGGGCGCCGCCCTCCCAACCGTCCCACTCTCCTAAATTCTCTCTTGGGGGGCGCTATCTTGATGGGGGCGTCTTGTAAGACTGCGTCCAACGCATCCAGCCTCTCGCCAAGGATCCTCTCTTCATTAGATATTGTCGAGTCAACAATTCTTTCCACTTCAGCTTCCCCATCGCTAAGTTCGGAATCTGTTCCTGAACTCGCCAGTAGTTCTTCCCGCGCACATTCCTGCGCATCCATACGACGTTCTGACAGGGCGTGCACTCCCTCGTCTCTGTCGTTGGTAGCTTCGGAAAGCGGTGCAGGCGGTTCCACTGGGTCGTCTGCTCTTTCATTAGCCAGATTCTTCTCAAACTATTGCGCACCGCAGCTCCGAATACTAGTAAAGGACTTAGCGTGGAAGCCATGCGCTTCCCCACGCCTTAACTAGTAACACTCTCTTCGTTATTAATTTAAAGTATATTACACTTATCACTGATATGTATATCACGCTTATCATAATCATATATATCAAATTAATACTAGTATTTAAAACACTCTTATTACTAACATTTTTATCAAATTTAATATTTAAATCTTTAGGAGGTAAACTATTTTTATTACGTGCAATTGCAGTAGTTGGCAATTTCTCTTCACCCGGCGCATCCAACGTACTACCTACAATTGTCCACGTACTTCTGACTACGCTATTTGGACGGTCTGCAGTCGTTACAGATGGTAGTGTCTTTTGACACGCCGCAAAATTCTGTCCCCGACTACACCTGTCCCTAGGATCTAAAATATTTACAGAACCGAGAAAATCCGTAGATATTTTGCTTTGTTGGTCATGGGCCGCCGTAGCTGAGTCCCATAACTCTTGTTCTCCGTTATTGAGTATATCACCGCCTTTGAGACGATGATCATACACAACAACTCTTTCGTCCCTATATCTAGCTTTATCTATATACATTAAGTTCATGTTTCTTAGTTCAAACTTAACGCTATCAAAATTAATCCTATTAAGCTTACGTAACTTATTTTTAACATTCTTAATACTAAAGGACTTACATTTACTTGATTTTTGTTTAAGATAACGATTATAGTCATCTAATGCTATGAGCTCTTCTTCATTAAGTTTATTCCGCCTTAATTTACCGAAGGTATTAATGTTTTGTAGTCGACGATTAGTTCGACTCTTCCTAATAATATTCTTAACGTCAGCCTCGTGGGGTCTGTTCGCTAATTTAAAAGGTGAGTCCCTTCCTAAAGTTTCGTTGCTCGATTGCAACGACGATCGACTATCTAAACTACATACATCGCTATTAATATCAAGTAAACTGCCAGCTTCGGCTTTAGTATAGTTAGTACTATTAATATTTTTACACAAATGGTTAGCGGAAGCACAATAATTCGTTAAATTATTTGTTACAAGAGATCTGTCGTCAGTATCGACGAGACTACAGTTACTTACGTTTGCCGATGTTCTCAGCACACCAATAGCGCCACTGCTTACGCCTTCGCCGCATCCACCGCTAGCTGTCTTTAACTGCTTATCTTGATAACCTTCTTCCTTGTTGCCAACATTTATTTCATAACTTCCTAATTCTAATTTATCTAAAAACTTTTTATATTCTATTTCGCCGCCGGTAAAAGAATTATTAGCTCGCGAAGTCTCAACATTGGACAACGTCTTACCGCTATTCTTTTTATTAAGATTTTCTACTATTTTACTAGCAGAATTATTAATATCGCGTTTGCGATAATTCTCCGGTCTTACGCTGCTATCCTTTACAAGAGGACCTGTACAAAGATTAACTTGGTTACTGGGGCCAGCTTCGACCTCACAGTGAACCTTAGGGTTAAATGATTTCACCGGAAGGGTGTCCTTCAGTTCACTTTCACAGTTAACCCTATTCGCCAGAAGAGCGTCTATGTCACTAGCTAGAACTCGGCTGAACGGCGTTCGAGGAACGTTCGTGTCACCTTCTTGAGTCTTCTCTTCGGCGGTCCGCCAGTGTTCGTCGTCTTGGAGCCATCGACGATCAACCCGGTCCGCGAGCCGTCTTCATGGCTCCTTTCTGGTCTGCTGAGCTGCTTGCCTGTCTGGGCAATCCTTGTTTTCATGGAAGCCAGGACAATGTTGACAACGCCTTTGTCTGGCACTGCCTCGCTCTTCAACGCGAGGACGTGGGCGGTACGCAGGTCTTTCTGAATCGTTTTGCTGGTCTGATTGCCGTGGAGGCCTTTTATCAACAGCCTCCGTGGTCTTATCAGATTTCGCGTTAGTCTCTTGTACCGAACGCGGCTTCTCGCGCCAAGTATTTTGCTGAGCGGGCCTCTTTTCATTATTCGCCTTGACGGCATTTGCTGGAGATGGCACGGAAGCCAATGCCGATTTCAATGGTCGAAGTGTATGAGCTACTTCAAGCAGCTCGTCCATCGTCTTCCATTTCTCTTGATTAACCCTTATCTGATCGCTCACAGTGAGTAGGTCATAAAAGGTCGAAGCCAGGGTTTCCGACTTCATCTCTGGAAGGAGTACCTCGGCTAACTCCATCTTCTTCAGGAGGAAACCATAAGCTCCCTCTTGAGGTCCTTGCTCTTTATGTTCGAGCTCCGTTCGTTGAGCACGACGCCTTGAAGGTGATTCGAAGTGCTCTTTCAGGTCGTTACTAAACGACCGCCAACTGTCCGATGTGTCAATATTCTTGGCCCAAGTCTTGGCCTCTCCTCTGAGCTGACGCATAGCCAACTCTGTCCAATTCTCAGCTGGGTACTTCACAGCTTCGCAATATTCTCTGCAGCGTCGGAGAAAAAGTTCAACGCTCTGCTTTGGGCTACCCTCATAGGTGGAATGGAGTTCCGGCTTAACATGGCACGGGGTACACACGGCTGGTTCTGGTGGTGCCATTTTTTGTTTGGGATCCGACGTGCTTACTTGCAAAAATGAATCCTCTTCGGGGAATACTTGCGCGTTTTGCAAGCCTTCTTCCAATATGAAGTCTTCTTCTACACTCGGACCCGGAACAGGGTTCGGCATAATTTCTTCGAATTCCTCCGTCCCCTGGAGTTGGAAGAAGCGGACCTTCGACCGTAAATTCATATAAAAATTCAGCTATCGATTGCGCCGGTTTTCAGCTTCCTACGACCACCCGTTCGTCCGCAATCGACGTTTAAAGTATTTTGAGGGCATGCGCTGCTTGTCGCTGATAACCCTGAAGGCTTGCAACTCCTGTTACAAGCGTCCAATCTTCTCCGTTTAAAATCTTATATTGTAATAGGTACAGGCCTTCATGTACCTATACCCATGACGTCACGGTAGTTATGATAATTATCGAGATTTTAATATACAAAGTAGTATAAATTTATTTTTTTCAAAAAATTTTTTCTTTGTCTGGGTCCTTGTACCTATACTTGTATGGTACTCAACTTTATATTAGAAAAAAGCTTAAAAATTCACACGAAATTTTTATTGTGCATTTTATTCTTAATTCTATTATTTCTGTTACGGTGAGTAACACAATTTATTTTTATACTTTCTTTATGGCTTAAAAGGGTCAGAGAGATCCTTTGGATAGTCTCATCGACATACTTTTGCTTAATGTCGGTATCTGACTCTAATAAATTACCAAAAGTATTTATTTTATTTATTCTTTCCTTTTCCAAGTAAATCAAGAAAAGTATTCTATATATAGTTGTCTTTACGTATATATTCTTCTCCAAATTATATTTTTCAAAAGTATTCATCACTGGTTCCTCGTTAATGCGAGTTACACTTTATTTCATTGTACTCACATTTATAAAGTTGAGGTAGATCGCTCTTGTAGCTCCGGTATAAGGTTCTTAAAACCTCTCAGGTAACCACAATTCATTGATACACTTCACAATATATTGTTTTTAAAATCTTCTAGTAGATCTTAGTTGTAGGATCGTTCAGGTTTTCGCAACCTGAAGATGCCGCACGCATTTGGGCGCCATAATGACATGACCCGGCTCACGGCTAGCTCAATAATGCTACCGGGCCGTCACTGAGGAGACTAGTGATGAATTAGGAGAGGTGGATCTCCTTTGTAGTATCACAACTTTTGAATTCCCGAATAAAACTCTCAGCTGGTGTGGTGCCGAATTTATTCAGGTACTAGAGTTCACGGTCACACAATAAGGTTAACTGTCATTGTTCCCGTAATTAAATCTCATTAAAGTATCAGCAAACTATTTATTTGTTCACTATAGGATCTCTGTGAAATCTTTCACAAATTCCCGAAAAGTCACACCTAATTCAGAGAATGTATACGCAGATATTCTTTGGATATTTTTAATTCGAGAAATATTTTCCCATAAGAAAGAAAATATAAATTATTCTTTGGTCACACAGTATTAGGTTTATAAAAAAGAATAGAATTATTTTATTGTTGTTTGTAAAGTTTATTTATATTCACAGTGTATTTACAAATATTTATTTGTGATTACAGACTTGTTTACAGAAGGTTTGCTTAATGTTTACAAATTTATTTACTAAAATTTGTTTTTATGTTTATGAATTTGTTTACAAAAGTTTATTTTATAATTATGTTTACTTAATAAAGTTTCAAAAATTTATTTTATAATTCCGAAAAAAGATTTGTAAAATTTATTATTACAAACTGAGTTTATTAATTTGTTTTTATAAAACAAATCCGATCACGTAATTTATCCCGATTACGTCACCTCGTATGATGAGTAATGAAAAATGAAATTACTCCGCGAGCGCGTTACTATCGACAGATACGTGGTATTCGAGCTACGTTTTAGCGGTCGACGTCACTACCGACAGATACGTGTTATTCGCGCTACGTTTTGCGGCACACGTCACGACCGGCAGATACGAGATATTCGCGTTACTTTTTGCCCGTCGATGGGGACTTATTGTAGGTAAATTTCACGAATGTTACTGAGAACCGTATCTCGTATCCGCGGAAGGACTGCTGCTTAGTAGGAGATCGCTGGTGAGAAGTGTAGAAACTAATGATTTTACGGAAAAAGGATGTCACCTTTTATACCCTCGGGATGGAGGTTTAACAGGAAACAGTCCGTAAGGGATAGCAGATGTATATCTTTCTCTCACGGGATAAATTTACGTATATCTCCCGTTCCTGGTAACTTTCTAATAGAGATATCTTCTAATTAAATCGGGTTAAATTTACTCTACTTTATTTCCGCAAAATTAAGACTTAATAGGGGTGTTTTAAGCACCCTCTAGAACATGTCCTTTAAATACGTAGTTACGGTGACGTCAGCAAAATAGTTGATTTTATATGATTTTTCGTGTTCAAACGAAGGGGAAAGTTTTTAGCTTTCCAACGAGGTATCAGAATAGGTACTCGTGTACTAAATAAGGGAATGGCAGTCTTTAAATTTAAAATGTCAAAATGAAAGGTTGACACCCACGTACTAGTCCTTTCCACCACTCTTGGCCTTTTTAGGCCAATAGAATTTTACTAAGTTTTAATAAAACTATTTGGAGCCGCAGAAAACGTTTCATTCGATATTTACCTTTCGGACGAACATTATTACGTGAAAATACTATAATATTATACTTAACATTTCAACTTAAATATATAAATGCTTAATCCTAACAAGATGTTATTTACAAGCGACTACAAATTTATTTCGTCCTTAATAGTGGCTTTTCCATAGTAATCTAAACGTAACCTTGAATCTATTTTTATCTGGCAACTCAACACAGCCGGGCCGTAAATTCTAGTCGAACAGAATTCAGTTAAGGTTCAAGGTCACGCGTCAATTTGTGTTTTTAGTCGCAGTATTTGATTCTTTTATTACTTAGGAGGCAATTAAGATTTATTATTGTTTATGAGTAGAAACCCATCTATACCAGAATCTTAAGTTTTTCCAATTGTTACTTTTACAATATTCATTATAGTTAGCGAGTTACAGCATTAACAAAATCTATAATTATAATTACGCGTCTATAGATATAGATACGCGTTTACAATATTTTTATAACGGTAGTTAACTCCTATCTTGTATTGATAAAATTAGTATTAAAATTCTTTATTTACAATTATACAGTATATAAATTTATAAATATTCAATTTTCTTTTCCAATTTTCATACACTTCCATTATAGCTATAAAAGTTATTGAAGCATGTACCTGCTTAATTTTACGTAAACAATCTCTCCCATAACTTATTTTCTAAGTTTAATGGAGATTTCCCGGAAATTATTTCCGAAATAGATCGATTTGAAATTTCATGGCGTGTCATTTCGAGGTCTGCGGTCACAGCGTTCCAATTACACTTGAACAGTCTCGATTCTCCGAGGCGAAATTTTTTACGTAAAATTTTATTACATTTTACAAAGAAAAGGTTAACAACATACATTTTACTTCCTAATACTAAACGATTACGCTACTGGTTACCTGTTCATGGTCTTTTTCGACCATTTCTTCTCTGCTTCTTCCATAGTTTAGGACCATGGGACTTATATATTCTGTTTGTACCTCGTCGTGAGGTTGTCGCACGGCTATTTGAGAAGTAGAATTGACTACAAGGCTAGATTTGTATAGTTATGTCGTTAAACCATACTCTGCCATAAACACTAACTGAAGGTCGGCGTTTTTGTTCGTGTCACTAACCTAACCTAACCTAACCTAGTAAAGACGTACTGCGGCGCACGAATAACAAGGTATCCATGGAAATAAGCCGAACCGAATGGTTTATGATGGTCTCACCTTACGCCGAAACCGTTTATTGCCGTAATAAAACTTGTCGAGTGTTCACCCACTTATCTGCGGATTTGTACATACGGGTGCCGCCGTGTCTTATTATGCTCCATTCAAATAACGGTGTTTGTACATGCGCGTCTATTTGAAACAAGTATTCCTTATATTAAAACAGAAAAATATTTTTTCTCTATGGTCAGTTTTTGATGTCTATGGGCACTTAACTGTCAAATAAATGACAATTTTTCACATTTTGCCGCTAGATATCCCTAGTGCTCCATATATTTTGAACTCGCTATTACATTTACTTTCATATTATTTCTTTTATTTTTCGATTAATACTACATTATGGCCGGATAATCCGAATGCCGAATAAACGTTATTGAATAAATAATCATTACAATATAAACAAATGAAAGTAAATGGTTATCGTGATAGTATACCTACCTACCATATAATTATTATGCATAAATCGATTCCAGCATAATCATGTGAATTGAGTTGTTCAAAATATTATATTACTTGTATTTATTTGATTTCATGAATCTGCGTCTGATGTGTATTTACTAACGAGACTCTTAAATTTGAAAGCGTCGCCGCTTTTACGAAATTTGCGACATTGTAGATTAGCTTTATCTACGAAAGCAAAGTTTAGTACCTATAAATAAAGCATTCATGATTGAATAAAATGAAGCACCAATTATAGAATCAATTGTAAAATAGATAGTACCATTAGACAATAATCAAAATAATACACTGAATCATAATGAAATACGGAAGAAAACAAGTACCTATGACAATTATCAACAAACGCGGGCTGTCAATTGCGATCTGTCAAAAATGGATTTTGCCGAATTTAGCAATCGGTTCGCTAAACTTATGGTAGAGGGGCATTAGGTAGGTGTTCGGGTTCGGCGAGATGCTTATGTACTAAATTTGGATGAACGCAATTACAAGGGCGTATTAGGTATATATCTGGCGTAAAATCGCATTCGAAAATGTTGGATGAACACCCTATAAGTGTCCTGCAGTGAACTGTTTACGTACAAATTTCCGGATACGGAATTTTTCAATATAATTTCAGCTAATCGTAAAAGTTTAAAGAAATTTTTATTTATATATAATATAAGAAATATTGTGTCCAAATTAATATTGAGATTTTGTATGTAAGGCCGAGTCCTATCTATAAGAAAAATGCTTATAACGATAAAATATTATATGACTGTTGCAGTTGGTAATTGAAATTAGTCTCACGTGTCAAATTGGCCAATTCGTACTTGTTCTTGGATCGTAAATCGTCTTGTCCCATTATACAAAATTGTACACTTAATACAAATAAAATTGGTCTCATTGACGTTTTTTTTAAATCTAATATGTTGTCATTTGTATGAATACTCCGGACTATTAAAGATATTATCAAGTAAACGTGGTCGATCAATATACATTTTAGAAAGAAGTTTTTTTAAATTTAATATTCATATTATATTAGTGCCTCAATACAATATGAAAACAAGTCAAAATTTAATTGCATATGATGTTATGATGGTGTATAACATATGAAACACTTTGGGCCAACGTTGGTCGCCAGTTACAGTATGTTTTAGTTATAAAATAATTACAAGATAAAAAGAACTTTTTCTATACCACTTTTTTAAATTGTGTTGAATTGTATAAACTTGACAATTCTATGTATTAATAATTTAGGACAAATAAGGCAATTGTCAATACATCTTTATTTTGCAATTTTGCAACAAACAAATAAATACAGAATACTGAAATGTCATTTTGATTTCCATAGTAACGCACGTATATATTAATAATTTAGTTGCTAAGACCACCCCCTTAGCAACCAATAATAGTGGATTGGATTACGGATTTCTTTCGAAATAACTTTTCATACAAAACAGAATTAGCTAAAAATGAATTCAATTCTACTTAAAGATGGCTAACAGTATTAAAAGAATGCATTGGCATCGTGTTTTGATATATTCTAAAAGTTTCAAATGTCTAGCTAGTCGAAAAGTTAGTTAAAAATCGATTCTAAGATTTGTACTGGATAAACAACCACCGGACAAACAAGAATACGAGCTAAGGAAAACGTGGTAAAATAGAAACCGGTTTTGTATTTATTCAGAGAAAAAAGACTCAAAAACTTTTTCAATGTGTCATAAAACCGAACAACGAGATTAATCATTAATTCAGTAAATATACTGGAATTTCTTGGTTCATTTTTTATTAAATTGTAAATTTTCATTGTGCATTGCTGAATACCACTAAAATAAATCTAAAAAATATAATATTTTCTCAAAATCAAGGCTTTAAAAATAAAATGAGAATTTCTGCAAAAATTCTCATTTTTCAAAAATTCTGCAAAGTTTCCCTATTGATATAATATGGTATCGATATGATCCCAAATTTATAATATAAACCCTTATTCTATGCAAATAGAAATAATTATTGTTAACTATATACACATTTTATTAGTATGTACAATATTAGTTATGAGTACACCTGCGGATACGATAAAAATGATGTAAAGACAATATAAACATGGATTTTAAATATGCAATGTAATAGCAATGTTGTGAGAGTTCATGAGATGAATATACTTGAACATAACCATCTGTTTACATGGGATGATTTTAATGAGCAAAGTCATTTTCTCTTTTAGTTTTCAGATATATCATAGAAATATCTACAATATATCACCCACGGTGGCCGCGCGGCTTAAGCGTTGTACTATAACGCCGTGGGTCCCAGTTTCGAATCCAGGGTCTAGCAAGTACACATATTGTTTTTCAATTTGTGTTTGTCAGGGTATGGACCTAATAGCTTGAGCAAGTGGCTGACATCCATTTCTCGTAAAAAACAAAATCTGTTAATACAAACCTCTACTCTGTGGAGGCCCATAAATGATCCTATTAGAATCGGACATGGTCGATATGGAGGTCAAAATTCATTTATTTATGTTATCGGTATATAGAAGAATGGTAGCGAGCAATAAAAATAGTTGCCAGTGCAAGGATTGACTTTTAATAATTCACACATTTTACGATAACGCACAAATTCATCAACTATTTGGTATACCAATTGTTAATTTTATCACATATTATTCATGTAAAATGTAAAGTAAGCCATGAGTATAGTTTAATTATTTTATAGTTTGGTACTATTGTTTTAGAATTTAAAATAAGTTGAATAAATTTTAGTTTCTATGCCTGTATGCACGTGAAGTAACTTAGAAACGAGATGGGTACATTATTTCAAATGCACGTCGGTTGATGTTTTAATATTATATAACTACAAGATAAAAATAACTTTTTATATACCACGTTTTTAAATTTTCTGTTGAATCATATAAACTTGACAATTCTATGTATAAATAAAAACTTTTTATTTTACTTGATAGAAATACTGAATAAATAATGAATACTGAAATGTCATTTTGACATTTCATATTGATTTTCATAGTAACGCATGTATATATTAATAATTTAGTTGCTAGGACCCCCTTAGCAACCAACAATAATAACTTTTCATACAAAACAGAATGAAAACTGAAAATGAATTCAATTCTGCTTAAAAATGGCTAAAAGTATTAAAAGAATGCATTGTCGTCGTGTTCTGATATATTCTAAAAGTTTCAAATATCTAGCTAGTCGGGAAGTTATTTAAAAATCTTCTATCGTCCAATACAAATCTTGACAAACAAGAATACGAGCTAATAAAAACGTGGTAAAATAGTCGATAATATTATAATATATTGTTTGGATTATATAGAATTGTGATGTCATCAAAATAAGCTAAGTCCAAAACTTTTGAAAGCTATGTTAATGTCTATGTAAGTAGATACGGTGACTATACGATGTTATTATTAAGGAAGACAGTCCTAAATTGTAAGCCTTTTAGCTTTAAAATGTACAAAAAGCCTGCTGAGTGTCAAAAAACATATAAACGCATTACGTGATTACAATTATATTTAATCCACAGATTTTTAAAATGATTGAATAATTTACTTTATTTACAACTTTACTGTTGATATGAATAATTGCTTGTTTATACAGGCTGGTTTTTCGCGGGTGTGTATCCGTTTATTACGAAATATTTCAGAAAAGGGGCCGATATTTACATAACATTATAGAGTAAAAATATATGAAATTGTCGAATAGACTAACATTATGCAACTTTTTTATACCGGTATTTATCGAAATTCGTGATTATAGACCCTAATGATATGCGCTATTATAAATAACTTGGTCCTCTACGATAAATTTAATTGTGTCTTAATTTGGTGTACACAATTTATATAGTATCAACAATGCATATTATAGTTGTACGTGATAGACATTCATAATGACGTATTATAAGTCTATCCATTCAAGAAATTGTTTGAATGAAAATTAACCTAAAAGAAAACATGGTAGGTATTAGTGTCCATATTTAGCTGTGGTTATAATTTTGTTTAATTCGAATATTTATGAATAAACTGAGTATATATCGTCACCTCAATACTACAACTAGATAACTTGATTATCACTGTTTTTGAGATAGTTATTGAATATGATTCTACACTGCCTTCTCTGCAAAATGATAAAACGGGAATGGGACGACTGGCCTCCGGACAATTGGACGCCGCACTGTCGTAGACACGTATACAGAACGTAGACGAAGTATTTTAATCAGTTTCTATCTACTACTTAGTAGTTTGAATTCATTTTACTCTTAACATAATGTATTCTTTATCGCGGATTGAGAATTACCATGCCTAAGGCTTTATATAAAATAAAAAACTCTTTTTTCGTTGGAACTTAAACATATGCACGATTAAATCATTGTTTACGTCTGCATATTTACATTCTCACCAACTATTAAATCATAATATAACCATTTAAATAATATTGAATATTTTTTTAAAGTACCTATAAGTACCTAACGTCTATTTATTTTCGAATTCCGTGGCGTCCAGTTGTCCGGTGCCAAATCGTCCTAGACCCGATAAAACTAGGTAAATCAAAGGTTAATGGGAACTGTATTAATTTTGTGTTTGAAAATTCTAGATAACTTTAAACCATAATGCATTAAATAAATAAAATAATAATTCTGCAATATCTTTTTAAACAATTGAACGTTTTAATTGTCCCCAATAAGACAAGCACAATTTTCCATTTTTATTTTAAATAATAGTTATATCCAAAATTTATGTTAATCAAGTAAAGTTTAAATTTCAGTTTCCCAACAATGACCAAATCAGAGTTTTCTAGTTGTAGTATTGAGGTGACGATATATAACTGAATCAGAGTTTTGGTTGGAAACGTTCTGAAAAAACTTATTAAAAAGGAAAGACGTAATTTTCATGAAAAACTATTTTGTAGCGTTTGTTTATAGAGATGGTTCATTTATCTATTTAAGCTGAGCACAGAATATAAACACTGTGACAGATCAAGATAATAAGGCATGACAAAATCAGTGTAGTGGGACAATAGTTCAATATCGCCTCCCGAGGCGTTCCAACCGCTGCGCGCTTTCTGAATGCCTTCTCCCATGACAGGTAAAACGTTTCGACAGTATATTTTGTCAGTAGCAGGTAAACCGTGGTATTTTATTTGCTCGTGTAGAATGGCAGTTGTAGTCAGATTCTTTGTCAACAGACTATTGTATAACCTCCGCTAATTAATACTTCTCAAAACATTTTACTATGAATTCTTTTATAATTAATACTAAACGTCTGTACTCATCTGCTTTGTTAAGCGAAGTCTATTATTTCATCTTCCGGATAACTTGGTACTTAACTCTTTTATGGTATAAGAATAGACACAGAGCGATTAGTGTAAGATGTAAAGGTAATTTTCTAACATTATTTCCGTTGACAAAGAATACATACAAGACTGGAAGTCATTGGGTACATATTCATTTAATATATTATATATATGTCAGTGGCGAAGGGTGGAGGTAGGCTGTTAAGATTCACCATAAATAGTGCACATTAAACTTTGTCAGTCATACATATTTGTTTTCATTGAAATAAGACTACAATCCACATATGGTATAAGTTTGTTTTTAAATTTCTATTAAACCTTGCGAAAACTAAACCATAATAGATAATAGTTAAACAATACTCGTTCACCTATAAAATATCTTTAAATATGCATTTAAATTATACATAACTTTCGATAGTTTTATCTATTTCAGCTTGGTTTAATGAATTTAAAAAATAAACCAACAATCAGTACTTGCCTACTTATGTGTAAATAATATGATTGTATTCTTAATCCAACGAAAACAAATAAGTATGAACGAAAAAGTGTGCACAATTTTATGGTATCGCCCATTATATACGACAACTATTATGGTTTGGTTACTGCAAGGCTTAATTGATTTTTAAAAACTAACCAATACTATCTGTAAAATGTAGTCGTAGTACAGTAAAAACAAATACGTTTGACTAACAAAGCTTAATATACACTATTTATAGCGGATCTTAACAGCCTACCTCCACCCTTCGCTACTGATATATATACTTACGCTAGAACTCTTATTGCTTGGCGGGACCCCTATTTAGGGGTTGCAATACCGAATGAAAATATCTATACCAGTATTTGTTAACCCAGCCGTTGCTGTAATATTTATTTAAGTGACGTAAGCCTCTTTGATTGAAAATATTTCAGTCAAGTTAATGTTCACTTTATCATATTCATATTTTAGCTATTCCCAGAATCATCAATATTAGATCAAATTAAAATGTTATTATATTCAAAATCGATGAAAATATCCAATAAATACGTATAATTTATAGATATCCATCAGATTTAAGTTGGAATTATGACCGGCCTTCTCGTATGCTGGAATATTATATGGAAATACTCGTATATTATAACCAAGTGTTGCTGCTCTTTTGACCGTTTTATAGATGAAAAAAATAGCACAATAATGACGAAGAAGCATTTCTCTCTGATATACAGTAATATTTTTAATCTCATACGATAACCGATTGTGATATCACCAAAACGGGCAGATTTTTACAGGATGGTAGAGGAAAGGTTACAAAATGAAGTATCGATCAATAAATAATAATAAATATTTAAGATACTAATATGATAAAACTGTATGTTTTTACAACTTGCATTTTATTTCATGATCGGATTAAATATTTCTGAAAGTATATTGAATTCCGTATGATTTTTTGAGTTGTATATTATTATTGTAAGACATTTGATATATCAGTCCGCCTCTCATATAGTCTTATTTTTTTAATTGTTTAATTAATTGTGTATATTGATCGTTCAAGTCTTTAAATAAAGAGTATTAATTAGAGCTTGCAGTTAAAATATTTGTGTCTTAAAGGAAAAGAGTAAAAACATTAAATACATTTTATATCTGCTTTCTTAATACCGAAAATACCGGTATTTTAGTTTCGACAAATACTGGAATCCCGATGTAGAAATACCGGTATTAATTGCGATCCCTACCCTTATCTGACTAACATAATATATACATATTAAGATCCAGAAGTACCATACAAAAAATATACGACTAAACATAATCAATTTGCTGTTTGTTACTATTTTAATCTAAACTTTAATAGGAAGTAAATCATTTAAACAAAAAAAAAATCACCAAACTCACATACTTAAATTTAACATTTTTTTAGGATTTATTAAAATGAATAATATAACCAATAGAAAAAATCTTTTTTGAAAAGGTAAGACACCGCGCAGGATTGAACCTGCATCTCTCGGGTTTCGCGCCCATGCACATAGACCACTATGAATGCTAAAGGCGCCATACTTAATTGCGACAAAATTTAATAAAAGGATTTTAATACTCTCTGAAGCGCTTTCTAAATTGAGCTACTATTACGATCGGCTTTTGTATCTTTAAATCAAAGTAGATATAACTTTAGTTACTAACCGACGTCAAGGATCACTCCAAGATTTTTTTATTCTAACTTACTTGAAATGGCTAATAATTTTTGATTAAATATTTAAATTTATTAATTGGTATGTTTCTAAGGTTTTTAGAATAATGTATTTTCTATAATAAAAAAATTAACAGTCTTAATCTTATGTACCTACATTCAGTAGGTATAGAATAAAAATACTGCAAAGAAAGTTTTCAAAATTTAAAATGATTAAGTAATTCTATTTTCAAAGAAAAACAATGTAATTCCGCTTTTATAAGAGAAGTATTTTACTCATTGCATCGGTGTTGAGAAACTATTAATTATAAAACATACAATATCGATAATTCTTTGATAATCATTTTAAGTAGGTATAATATACGGCTGTCCCAAGTGTACCCAACTGAAGTTACTCTATGAGGCTCGTACAGAGCTGCCTAGGCTATTTTCATCCAAGGAAGAAGACTTGATTGTATTTAAATAAATTATTTTCCAATGACAACACAGGTGTTGCATACTTTATCAGTTGTCTTGATTAGAGACCCAATCACGGGTGTTTTTAAATGTTATGTTAATGATATTACAAAAAAGATTCTTTATTGTATACATAATTAACGAATGTTATATTCTAATTATCATTGTTTGATATTCTCTGTATAAAAATGTTGAAGGATAGCCTAGGCCTACTACTATATTATACTAGAAATATTTAGTCACATCGACTGTAGAAAGGCAAAAGAGCGTAACCCTCAGTGTTTTCAAAAAGGTTTTATTGCGTAATAAAGTTGCACACGACTAAATACACGTTATATCCGAAGGATTTAAGCTGAAAATGCCGATTTCTTATCTAAATTTACCTAGAAATTAAAAAATAAACGAAGGAAGTGACGTGGGGAAAAACGATAATTTTTGTTGTTTCTCAATAATTAATATCAGATTAAGAATGTCAAAACCAAATTATTTATTATCATTCATTTTAAGGTTAATATGTTAATTTTGTATTTGACACCATAACAAAAACATTTTCGTGCCTTCTGTAAAATTTGTTTTGTGTAGATTTTGCCCTTTTTCCTTTCACAGTCGATATAAATTTTGTTGTGATCAACAAGCGGGTACTAAAACGTTTACATTTTCTGTTTACAAAATGTTAAGATTATTTAATAATAACTGCTGTAAAATATGCTTTCATCTTGTTATTGGGTTCATATTAATTAGTTGCAAATTTTTATCATAAAAATTAAGTTTTGGATGAACGCAACACATTTTTTATAACTTATAGTTTTAATGTATATTTTTAAATTGATTTATTTTTATGAAAATGTATTTAACATGAACTTTTTATTTATATTAAACTGATATTTTGCTTGAACACAACTCACAATACCAAAACTCGATATGATATACATAAATATTGATTAAAAAGTTATTCTAAATATCTGTCATAATAATTGTATTTTATCAACATTAAAAAAAATACTTATAATAATAATACTAATAAAACGTATGTATATAATATCCACGGTGGCCGCGCGGCATAAGCATTGGACTATAAAGCCGTGGGTCCCAGGTTCGAATCCTGGGTCTGGCAAGTACACATATTGTTTTTCAATTTGTGTGTGTCAGGATATGGACCTAATAGGTTGAGCAAGTGGCTGACATCGATTTCTCGTAAAAAAACAAAATCTGTCAATACAAACCTCCACTATGTAGAGGCCCATTTGATCCTATTAGGATCGGACATGGTCGGAAAAATAAATATATATATATATATAATACGGTGGGTCAATAAGTCCTTAGAAAAGCCGACAGGTGACGCGACTAGTACTGTAAGCGGTTTGTTTTCATGCAGCGGCACTACCGATTCAGTATGCTGCGAAGTTTCAATCAGATTGGTCGGGTTGTTGTGTGTTTCTCGTACATTTAAAAAAAAAATTTGCTTGTGGAAAATGGAAAAATGGAAAATGGAGAAAATTGAGTTTAGAGCTGTTATTAAACATTTTAATATAAAAGGGTTAACAGCAAAGGAAATAAAAAATGAGTTGGATTTAGTTCACGGCATATCTGCTCCTTCACTTGCAACTATTTATAACTGGTTAAATGAATTTAAACGTGGTCGTACATCAACAAAGGATGAACCACGCTCAAGACGTCCTGTAGAGGTGACTACACCAGAAATGATCAATAAAATCCACGATATGGTGTTAAGTGACCGAAGATTAAAGTTGAGTGAGATAATTGAGGTTACAGGGATCTCAAAAGGTAGCGTCATTTCTATTTTACATGACAAATTGGGCATGAAAAAAATTTCTGCAAGATGGGTGCCGCGTTTGCTCACAGTCGACAATAAACGCAATAGGGTGGTGGCCTCTAAAGCCCTGTTGTCGCTCATGCAACGCAATCCGGATGAATTTTTTCGTCGCTTTTTGACTGTAGATGAAACATGGATACACCACTATACTCCCGAGACGAAAGAACAGTCAAAGCAGTGGATTGCGAAGGCAAACCATGTCCAAAGAAGGCGAAAACCGTAAAATCAGCTGGTAAGGTTATGGCTACTGTATTTTGGGATGCACGTGAAATTATTTTCGTTGACTATTTGGAAAAAGGAAAAACAATAACAGGGGATTATTATGCATCTTTATTGGACCAGCTAAAAAACAAAATTGAAGAAAAACGGCCTCATTTAAACAGGAAAAAAATCCTCTTTCATCAGGACAATGCCCGTGTTCACACATGTTTACGATCAATGGCTAAAATT
This sequence comes from Rhyacophila brunnea, assembly GCF_057557595.1. NCBI lineage: Eukaryota > Metazoa > Arthropoda > Insecta > Trichoptera > Rhyacophilidae > Rhyacophila > Rhyacophila brunnea. The sequence goes on along the minus strand of NW_028232763.1, from coordinate 5,144,435 downwards.
GAAGAATTGAAGTTCGAATTGGTCAACCACCCACCGTATTCGCCAGATTTAGCCCCCAGTGACTTTTTCCTTTTCCCAAACTTAAAAAAATGGCTAAGTGGACAACGTTTTTTTTCAAATGAAGAAGTCATCGATCGGACAAATGCTTATTTTGAGGACCTTCCGAAAACTTATTTTTCTGACGGTTTAAAAAAAATTGAGAAACGTCTAACCAAGTGTATTGAGCTCCAAGGAGATTATGTTGAGAAATAAAAAAAAAATACAAAAATAAAAACTGTTTTAATGCTTTTTTCTAAGGAATTATTGACCCACCCTCGTATCTACGTAAATGCTGTTTAAAAAAATATAAATTTACACTTTCTTATAGCCGCAAGTTCAATATACACAAATAAGTTTTCAGTATGTACCTGCAATAATTATTCTTTTCTGATAATCAATATTTTATATAGACCAATTCATTTTTTTTCAATTAGCGCTGAAAGCTTTGTAATAATATAATGACATTATTGTTGACAATCGCAAAACTCAAAAGGAAATGAAAGATAATTATATTAGTATATTTAAATTTATTTTGATTGAAACGTCATTATTGTCTATCAAAATTACCTGCCCAAATTGAATAACTCATTTTCTACGTAACGAAACTTTACTGAATTTAACAAAAAGTTTTTTGAGAAAATGTAAAAGTTTATGAAATAAATATAACTGTTTCACAAGAAAATAAATATCGACTTATAAATAAAGTAAGATCTTTATTTGACGAATACCGTGATATAAGTAATTATAATTGAGGTGTTTTATTTATGAAATATTTAGTCATCTATATTTTTCTCGGAAAGTTTTTATTTATTAAACCTGTATTACAATTTTGTTTCGAGTAATAATGCTTGTTGGATTTAGTACGGTTGAACAAATTTATATTGAAGGTATTTTAATTTTGAATATAAGAACGGAAACGTTTTATTCACAGGTAATGAATATTACTTCATCCCCGGATGCCTATTACTCTTTTTCGTTCACTTTGGGTTTTATTAGGCTAGAAATGATTGTGTCTTCCATGAAAATGTAATATTCACAAAACAAAATATACCTAATAATGGTATTATTATTTCACTGTAATATACCACAAAATATTTGTATTTTTACCGACCTTGCTTTTTATTAAATTCACGTCTTGGACTTTATTATAATATAGCAGTTTGGCTGTTAAGATCCAACATAAATTATTGTACACACTAAACTTTGTCAGTCATACTTATTTGTTTTCATTTAACTAAAAATACAATTTGCAGATGGTGCAAGTTAGTTTTTAAAATTCAATTAAGCCCTGCATAAATCAACCTATAATAGTTTAGGTATGCTAAAGGCGATCTGACAAAAATAGTGCACAATTTTTCATTATTTGTTTTCATTGAATTAAGAATACATATTACAAATAGTGTAGGTTAGTGTTTTAAAATTCATTATCCCTGCCTGAACCGAACAGAAATCAATAACAAAAAAAATTCTAACCATAAAATGTCTTACATTATGTATGATTTAATGGCATTACTTTAGATATTTTATAGATACATATTTTTTTTATCTATTATCTACTATGGCTTAAATTAGGCAGGGTTTTATTGAAATTTTAAAACAAACAAATTAATGTCTAGACATTGTAGTCTTAGTTTAATGAAAAAAAATACGTTTGGCTGACAAAGTTTAGTGTATACTATTTACATCGGATCTTAACAGCCTATACCCACCCTGGCATATAGTTCCATTACAGTATAGGTATCGAAACTTTTGACTTCATTGAGTCACAAAATGTGAAAAAAAAACTTTTAGGGGTGCACACATTTAGTTCTTTCCTCTATTTTTTCTGTCCAAAAACAAGGATGAAAACTTTTCGGTGCTGTTCGGTTATCAGGAATACAGCGGAAAACGCATTTTAAAAATACCCGATATACTGGATTATTTATTAGTTTGGGTTAGTTTAGGTTAGGTTAGGTTTGGTTAGGTTAACCTAACAAATAATCCAGTTTATCGGCTATTTTCAAAATGTGTTTTCCGCTGTATTACTGATAACCGAACTGTACGAACTTTTCTTATCTTTTCCTATCAAAAAGAAATCTTCACTACGATCAGTTTTTCTACCCAACATTGGACACGTCTGTGTTAGCTATTCTATCAATTAGCTTTTCCACTGACAATAAATTTTAGTATAGAATCCATGAAAAAAAAACTTCCACATTTTCTAGATGCTACGTATTGTTGGTGCCCTTTAAATTCCATGAAATTATGCGTCGTCTCCGAATTTGAATCCATTGATCTAATATAATTTAGTAACGCTCAATTAAATTTTCCAGTAAGGGATCAACCGAGGCATTTCCTTATGCTTATAGATACTCCCAAAAAGATTAATTTAATTTTATGATACATTAAAGATATACATACATTGAAAACATCTCATACATATACAGACTAGAAAAAATCATTTTGTAGAAAAAAATACGACACCCGACGGGACTTGAACCTTTATCTGCTGGATTCGCGGCGGTATGCTTTTGCGAGTGCGATTTTAACTATTTGTTGTTACGTGAAATGCTTGTTGGCTATCGGTTATAGTATATTAAATTAGGGTAGGTATCAATTAATTTCTTAATTACTAACCGATTTCGTAATTAACTAAAACGCCCGTAGCATTGGAAAAGCATGCTGGCGCTAATTCCGCAGATACAGATTCAAGTCCTGTCGGGCTGTAATATAAACATATTAGTATAAGTATGACGGAGTGGTAACGCGTCGGTAAATAGTGTCGTGGATTTCGGGTTCGAAATCCGTGTCTTTCAAAAATTCATGTGTTATTTTTCAATGTATCTTTGGAATCTAGACTATGTGCATAATAGGTAAACACCATTTCTCGTTCAATGAAATCGAGAGAAAAATATAATTTAGTTACCTATATATTTATTAATGATAATAATTATAAAAAATAATAAAAATAAGGTAGGTATACTGAGAAAGTAAATAACCGATGAGTTAAATTAATAATTACAAGATAAAAAGAACTTTTTATTTACAACGTTTTTAAATTTTCTGTTGAATCAAATAAACTTGACTTGACTAGTTTAAACGATCAAAAAAAAATTGTATTTGATAGAAATAATACTGAAATGTAATTTTGACACTGATATTGATTTCCATAGTAAGGCACGTATATATTAATAATTTAGTTGTTAGGACCCTAGCAACCAATAATAGTGGATTGGATTACGGATTTCTTCCGAAATAACTTTTCATACAAAACAGAATTAACTGAAAATGAATTTAACTCTACTTAAAAATGGCTAAAAGTATTAAAAAATGCATTGGCATCGTGTTCTGATATACTCTAAAAGTTTCAAATGTCTAGATAGTCGGGAAGTTAGTTAAAAAACGATTGCAAGATTTGTACCGGACAAACAACCACCGGACAAATTAATAAGAATACAACCTAATAAAAACGTAATAAAAAAATTACTTATAATATATAGGTAAAAAATAATTGATTTCTTAAAAATATATAAACCATTATGGTGTTATCAATATGTTAAATTTTGAGTGACGTTACTAGCATAGATAGAATGTAAACAAACGAAGATTAAAATAACATATTTTTTGATAAATTTACTATTTTTTATAGGCAAGGCTTAAGAATATAGCATTATTTGTTATTGGACATCGGTAATTCAGTAAGTACCATTATTTTTATTACATAAAATATATTTTCTAATACCTATGTATGTTTTTGAGATGTATTACTGACAATGTGACCGTATCGTCACCGACACCCTGCCGCTATACGAGGCTATATGACGTCACAGTATGTTCGCCATTTTCTCAAAGCCTGGGTGTTTGTGATTGTCTCTCTTTTTTACTAAGTAAAACACTGTTTCACTACATCACTATCATTGGGTCTCATGGCCTACTGTAGTGTTAAAAAAAATATATATATATATACATAAATATATAAACATACCATATAAGCGTGTAGTTTGATAGTTTTGACAGAAAATATGACGTAGTTAGAGCGACGTCGAGCGAGAGAAAATGATGCAATACGCTACATGTAAGGGCAGATGGAAATATTAACGGAAACGATAATTAATTGTTCACTACTTGCGCAGTAGAAGAAATCGCGGTAAATGTGTGGCAGACGATGTCATGAGATTTTATAACATTCTTGTTAGACCAAACCAAACCTAATCTAACATAATCCAACTTATATTACCTATTATTAAAATGATGCATAAAAATGTATGAAAATTTCAAATTTTCAATTAAAAATTATTGGATCGAAAAGCTTATGTGCCGACAAAAAAAAGTATTTATTATAATTGTCTACAATTTACATGGAATAAACTGTTTTCGTAAAAAAAAAATATAAAAGCTCATGACGGTATCTGCGGCACAATTACCATAAATATATATATACTTATACATATATAAACATACCACATAAGCGTGAAGTTAGATAGTTTTGATATAAAATATGACGTAGTTAGAGCGACGCCGAGCGAGTGAAAATGATGCATTACGCTTCATGTAAGGGCAGTCAGACATAATAACGGAAACGATAAATAAATTTTCTCTTTGTAATTCGTGTGCAGTAGAAGAAATCGCTATCTGGTCAATTTTAATTTAAGTTGTTCAACTATAAAAATTCTAATTTTTATTTACTTAGCAATTTGTTATAAATCTTTCCATTTGCTATTTGCGATATAATTTTTTAAGGAGGTAACTCACTTGGTACCCATTATTTTTATATCTTCAAAAAGTGTAAAATAATTAAAAATATGTTGTACTTACAGTTTAGTTATAATCTCCAACTTTCCTCTTCGTTGGTAATTTTTCACACAATTCTGCAAGTTTCGCACAGTTTTTAGGTTTTCCACTAACACTTCATCACTATCGCGTCACCAGGATTAAACTGACAAACATTTCCAAACGAGGCTGGGGCGAAATAGCAATATCCTATACGTCACCCAGTAAGATTTGAGCTCATTAATTATTTATATCAGCATTGGTGATATGTTTTTTCCTTGGTGTATTTTTGCTCCTTATATGTAGCATTTAGACCTTGAGTGACATTGTGGTATTCATATTAATATAATATACAGCTAGCTTCGGGACAATTGTTTTCATTGAATGTATGGAAGGATTAAGTACGCAGTATTCGATAGTTAAACAAGTGACCAAAGACTAATAAAGAGTATTGTTGTTGTCAATTAATACTGCTACTATTATACTGCACTCTTAAGAGAAAACATGAGTAAAACGTAAATGAAGAAGAAAATTTTTTTATCTATCACAGTTTAACATACATACTTTTTGAAAACGCTGAAAACACACTGGGAAAATATCGTCACTGTTCTGGCAGAAGACACTAATTCGAAAAAAATGACATATTGAGTAAGTTATACCAAAATGTTCCTTATTTCAAACTTTACCGTCTAGAAACCTTCTTAATAAATAAACAGTCTTTATTTTAAAGTCATCCTTTTTACGATTACTTAATAAACTCACATGATAGACCAAGTCAAATTACTCAAAACTAGTATTCTCCAGTCAGTGTGTTCTGCCAGAACAGAGACGATATATTATAACCAATAGAACAAAATCATTTTGAAAAAAGTAAGACCCACCCCGCAAAAATCGAACCTGCATCTCTAGGGCTTCGCGCCCACGCACATAGACTACTATACTAAAGGTTCCATACTTAATTAAAACATATTTTAACTAATGGCTCTTATAATTCTCAAAAATTATTATGGTTTAGTTAGGCGGGATTTAATCGAGTTTTAAACAATCCATCTCCAATTTGTATTGTTAGTTCGATGTAAACAAATAAGTATGACGACAAAGTATGTATTATACGGGTCTCGTAGTGCAGTGAGTAAGGCGCTGGCCTTCCAACCGGGAGCTATGGGTTCGATCCCCGGTGAGGACACAATATGTTTATGTGATTTTTTCAAAGTGTGTGTGTAGCAAAATTACTAACAATCACCTTGTACGAAAAAGCAAGGGCATGGTAAAAAAAAAACAAAAAAAGTATTTTGTAATATTGTGGTTTGGTCTACTAGACTATAGACAAGGTTTAATTAATTAAAAAAAAAACTAGTCCAATACCAGCTGTTTTTTTGTATTATTAGTTAAATAAAAACAAATTAGTATAATTGACAAAGTTTAGTGAGCAATATTTATGCAAAATCTCCACAGCTTCTCTCCACCCTTTACCACGGAGTCACCAAGAAATAATTTCATCATATATCGCGGAATAATTGTACGCTTACATGATCAGAGCTAAAAATGATTTCAAGCTACACACAATTTTATTTTATAGAAAATTCGACGTTTCCATGGTTTTAATTCTTTTCATGTTGTGAACGTCTTAAACTTTACAATGTTGTTTGACGTAAATAAATAAATTAAAATTTGACTAAATAATTCACTGTAGTATTTGGCAACCTACAAATGAAGGTTTTTTGAAGTTATACGTCTTTAGGCGCGATTGGAAAATCAGATCAGAGTGTATTTTTGGCGTGTGACACATAATTTATTTTTTCACACGAAAATAAACGCACTCGATTGGATTCGAACCACCGAAATTCGGTTATCGGCCGAACGCACTACCTTTACGCTACAGTATGATAATGCAATCATGACGATTATACAGTATAATATTATAATTTAGAATTGTTCCATTGCCTAGGCAGCGAATCTATTATACAGTATAAAATTATAGTTTAGAATTGTTCCGTTGCCTAGACAGCGAATTTACTATTGTCGGCCATTTACAATTCCTTACGTAAACAAACTATTAAACGTCATAGTGGCGGTTGTTACTTTTAAAATAAAAACAACAAACAATAATTATATAATTTAGTAATATAAATTAAAGTGTATAGAAATAAACCAACGGCGTTCCAATAAGCGTTCCTTTTTCTTGAGTGTGTAATTTAACAAGATAATTAAGAGCTAGTCGAAGAATCTAGGTTATGACAAGTTTTGTTTTTGTTTTGTTACGCCAAAGAAGTATAACTTCTAACGCGCGTACATAAGTACACACACCGTTTTTTAAAATGGTTTTATTTGTCTCCTGGACGATATGGTTTTGTACTCATAGCAGGTATTGTAGAATCAACGACGATATTTAAAAACAAATGTTTTTTAACATCTCTTCAAAAAGTATTTTATAACAAGCTCTAATTTTGATAAAATATTAGGTACGCCTTCAAAACAATACACATTTAAAATGTTTTTGAAGTAAATAAATTAATATACTTTTAATTAGCTCTTTCCGTTTTTAAACATCTATAATTAGTAAAAATGTTATGGTTGACAGGGTTTAAATATTTTGATGAAACTAATAACTGTAATTATTATGAGAATTTCTCTCAAATAAGTAGTACAACCTATCATTACATTCATTAGAATGTCTCTCCTATTTATAAAATGGACAGATGTTTCAATCACAATAAATTTAATGTTATTATTATTGAAGTTTGTTTGCGAGTAGGTACATGAATGAATAATATGGTTATATCAATTAACTAAATTACTATCGTTATAGTATGTATGTACATAAAGAATATTGTGGCGATACTGTAAATAGTTGGTAAGTATCGAAATCATGTGATGGATGAATTGTAATTTGAAGTTTTACATGCCCTCTAAAAACAGGCATAATAGCGCCTGGACCCGTGCAATAGTGCTTATTTTAAACTATCGTGACAATAACTGCTTACACGTAAAAGTGCCGACTGTTTCTCCAATCACATTTTTTAAGAGTGAGCGAGACGCGATGATGTCATTTTATGGTACTACTTCGCACTATTTGACAGGTAGTGAATATTCGTTTGTTTTTTTTTTGCCGACAGATTTGCCACTATCGTTTTACTGCGATTCAGAACAGAAGCTTCCAAACTTTTTTAATTCATGCATGCAATCTTGTCAACTGGAGAATAATACATGTTTATCTATAAGTTTTCTGGTTATGGCCGCGATAATACTTACTGTCAACAGTAAATCCATGCACGTGTAAACGAGGTATAATGCTAATTTCTTTGTGCCTTATGGGCATGTTCTATATACCTATCGGATGATCTTGATTTTTTTTTAAATTATTGATTATAATTTTGCTATTGACGCTTAAGGAAGCGATAGTGAAATGTAAAAAAAATGCAGCATTTCGAGGGCGCTTTTTATGTCACAAACATGTATCGAATAAAAAATATTAGGAATATTTAAAAAGCTAGACGTGTTATCGTGAATAGAAACTAGATATTTATTTAATTACCAAATGTTTAGACTTTAGACGTTTTTTTTAAGAACCATGTTAAATGAACTATAAAAAGTTACGGTCAAAATGTCAACGACTTAAAAGCAGTAGAACAGGGTTGGCGAACCTTTTTACGTACGCCTGCCAAAATTTCCCAAATATTATTTACGGCTATCTGACGTGCCGACCAGTTTTTCATGGAGAAAAAAAAATCAAAATTCTACTAAAAATGATGTTGTAGATATCACTTGCAGAACATTACACACATGTAAATCAAGCTCCACCAAGTTTTGTTTCTTATTTGGAACAGTCATTTTTTTGGGTAGAACTGAAATAATTGTCTGTTACTGTATTACTTATTTTGGTTGTTTACGCACAAATTGACACTAGAATTGCTCCGATCAGATGAAGCATTCTTTCGCTACAGTGGTCTCAAGCATTGTAAATCGATCAAAATCGGAGCCGCCGCCGCCTGATGAGGTTAGTGCGATAATATTATATGTGACGCATAAAGCCTAACGACCGATATATGCAATTATATATAAAAATTAAACGTAGGTAATTCTTATTCTTGAAGAGTAATTGCCTGCTATTTTTTATACAATGCGATCTGTCATTTATTATTGTAAAATGTATATTTTTTCTCTTCAAAATAAAACATTCGCGTGCCATATGTTTGCTACCACTGCAGTAGACGCATGTTTTCTACATCTTAATCATAATGATATTGATCTATCTGCGTAGGTATGATTTTTTCTGGACCACATTAGTACACGGAAAATCATTATATCTACTGAACCATAATAATGACATAATACATTTTAAAATACTTAATTATTGGACTCTAAATTGGACGATGATTAGAGATCACTTCGTAACTGGTAGATAAGCTGCGATGAATTAAAACGCATCATGTGAACGTTCCGACGAAATAGTGCGTCGCGAATCACTAACATGCGTTTTATTTAAATGCTTGATCTATACACATCTAGTGCATGTGCATCGTAAAATCGCATTTATGTTGGGTACTTATTCGCAAAATTTAATGTTGAAATGATGTAGCTTATATATTTTTTTTCCATATCTAACAAGTACTGCATAGCGTTACCGAATTCCCAAAGAGTATCAATAATATATTTGATAATTATGTTTATTACACTATAGAAAATCATTTCGTAGAAAAAAATACGACAACTTGAACATCTGCTGGATTCGCGTCAGTATGTTTTTCCAATTAAGCTACGGGCAACTTAGTTAAATACGACGATTTTAACTAGTAGTTGTTACATGAAATGCTTATCGAATTGAGTCATCATGTTGGCTATCGGTTTTAGTATATTTAGATATGGTAGGTATCAATTAATTCCTTAATTACTATCCGACGCCGCAAATCACTCCATTATTTAGTTTTTATAACGTAGATACTTAGACTTGCTAATAATTTAATTAACTTTTTATTTTATTCAACGAATAAGAGACACGATTTGAGAACGTATTAAAAAATAGTTTATGTTTATTATTGTTTATAATGATAAATATTCTGTTTTATAAATTTAATGACGAATTATATAAATAACAAAATGCGATTTGTATTATTTTATAACCAAAGCATCCATTAAAATTGACGAAGATGTTGCATGCCTTCTTTGGTAAGTAGACGGCACCGTATTGTAAGGTTGAAATGAATGTCCGTTTGAATAAATGCAATGCGCTGTACGACCGCCATCTTTAGATTAATAAAGCCTGAGCATAACTTTTTGCACAAGCAACCAGTGGTCCACTTTTCAGCTGTCAAAATCAGATCCCAGATTGTTTGACATATTGATTCGCCCTTTCTCGTTTCAAATTGATTATAAAAAAATTCTCAAATCAAATATATTATTAACTATCAGTATTATTAATAAATAATATATATTCTTGTTATTCATCAGCATTGTCAAAGTTAGACTAGTCCTTCACACAAAAACCGGTGGTAATATCGATTTCCAAAAAATATGTAGCATTGATCTATGCATTACATTTGTAGAATGTGTGTTAATGTTAGTGAATTATTTATCATGTAACTTATCTATTCAAATCAAACCATTCTGTGTGTGAACACGACAGACGCGCCATCATGAGCACTCTATAGAACAATGTCAGGCAATGACTGTACAACATATATACATATACAACAACGGGAGGGGCAGAAAAATTAGGACCAGTCGTTGTGAATGTACCGGCTTTCTACTTGAGTCGGCAATGGCTGTACCTATAGGCCAAATATCTCTAACGAATATATTTTGTGATTCGTTTAATTTCAAATTTTTACAGACGATTAATTTAAAATAAAAATTTATGTACATCCTATATAATAATAATGTATTTAATGATAGTTACCCGACAAGTATATTATACTTAAATTAATTATCATTAAATACATTATTAGATTCTTTGTTAGAATACACATTACAAAATCGACGGAAATCGACAATTTATCCGTGACATTAATAAATGTATTGTGAAAATATGTTCATACCATATTAATAATTACAACAGACTTCTTGCTGGGAGATGCGAAAAATGGGTATCTAACAGAAGAAAGTATAAGTAGCATCCGGCTCAAATCAGTCTTTACTCAGTCCATCATAGGCCTCCGGGCACAACACACGCGCATTACACACTCACACACAGCTACATTTCATGTAACCGACTAAAATATTTATATATAAAATATCATAATAATAATATATCAAAAGTGCCCTGACGTGTTTTACTGGTCACCTATTACACCAACCCCATAATGGTGACCACGACATGATCTTAACAATATGAAACCATTTATAAAGTTTATATATTTAGAGATTCACATTTACGGGGTTAAGTATATGAGAATCTGTTTAACATTTATCATGTTTAATGCACCCAATTGATTAGAATTTTTTTTTTTTTGTAAATAGTAGATACTTAGGTAAATAAGGGATTTTCGCTAGAAATACTAATTCAATGTTTGCTTATGATATTATTCATATTCTGGAGTCTTCTTTTTGGTTGAACGATTAGTAAAGGAAAAACGGGTTGATTGTAAAGGGTCAAAGATTTCCAAGTTCTGGTTAATTTGTTTTTTACATGCAGTGTTTCATTAGCTGGATTTTCCTGATTTTCTAGTATCAGATTCATTATTACATGAATAATTTTTGCTTCAATAAATCAATACAAACAAGTCGCCTAGAGTCATAACTCACATTTTGTGAAGTGATTACAAAGGCAATAGTAGGGTATCACAAGTTACTTTAAACCATGTTAAAATCGTTGACAAAGTTGACTGTTGGTGTCATAACTCACATTTTTCAATGAATAATGTGAGCTCTGTCACCAAGGTCTTTTTAACCAATCAGGGAGCTCTATTTATCATAGTGCTGTGTGTGTGTGCAGCCTTTATCATATACATTGAAAAAGAGTAATATAAATCGACTCACTAACTCATTAATATTCAAGAGAGTTCAATACTTTTCTTCTAATTACAAAAAAACAGTGCTCTGGTGTTTTTTTTGCGATTATCTCAAAACTTGATTTTTGGAATATGTAAGTTTATGTCTCTAACTAACTCATAACGATAAATGTCATATGATAACCTTATTATATTAATTTATAATAATAACAGGTTATAAAAAATACTTCTACTCCCTTTGGTATACAAAATATTTAAATACTCGTATTTCGTATTTATTAGTAGGTATATTACGATCTAATTTGGTGTTTTTTTAGTGCACTTAAGTTGTTAAGATGATATTATTTTATATGGACCAATTAATTGTGATCATTCGACTTTTAAATTAGTTTTTTAATTCATTCAGTTTTATTATTTAATTTTTTTCCAGTTGGTTATATTAGACTGTAGGTGAGGTATCTCTCTCATTCCCATTGTGGCATCTAGTGTATACGATACAATTCCAAGCTCTATTTAATCATTTCAGTACTTGTCTTCCGCCTCAGATCGGTACATAATTATCTATGATAATTTATATTAACAAAACATGAATAATATTTATAACTCGTCAGTAAGTTGTCCTTTAGAACATTTTCGTTTCATTCTTCAATATTAAAATAGGCAGAGTTTTTGATTAAGTTACTAGCATTATCAAAGAAAGCTCGTGAAAGTTTTACTAAAAATGGTATCATTTCGTCGCAATCACCCCTGAGTATAAACTTTCAAAATTAATTAGCTACAAAACCTAATTGAAAATTTTCTTTTCGTTATAGTAACCATGCCGCCCAACTCATCAGACACCACAGGTGTCCTCTTTGAAGACGAAACTTTGGAAGTGGAGCCTTCTTCGTACAAAGGGATTGGTTCGCACTGCAAAGCGGATGACAGGAAAATTCAACCCGTCTGGAGGAATATAGTTTTATTCGCATACCTCCACATTGCAGCTCTCTATGGAGCATTTTTGTTACTAACTTCAGCAAAATGGCAGACTGATTTATTTGGTAAGTACATTTAAATGAATATCTCAACATAATAACCATTCATAAAATTATTATCATATTAATATCCTATTTGAAAATGATCTGCTTTTCTATCAATCAGGCTACGGCACGACATTATGAATTAAGATCGTCACGATAACAAATGGACTCTTAATAAAAAAATATTCTCTTAGTGCGCGAAAAGTTTTATTTGACAAGAACTTCACATTTCATATAAATTCATTTGTCAAAATAATCTACAAAGTAGTAAATTATAATTAAAATTTACATATTATTATCTATTTTGTAACAGTACAATGAAAATATATTTTTTTTAAATGTATGTTCACATAAACATGTGTTCAATTACGCGGCGGATATTGAACAATTTTATTGTGATAGTTATTGGTTTTGTTTCAGTATGTTACTTAACTGTTTGCGTCAAATTATATAATGCAATAAAGGTAATAAAATGTTAATTAAGTAATACGAACGAATTAACATCATTTTCCGCAAATAGTTTACTACATTGCAATAAATGCACTACGATTGAAATTCGCAATATTGTGCCACACCCTGACGGTAGAGAACCTTCGAACTATATCTGAAGCTATTTATGCGCTACACATGTCCTGCCCACGGAAGTCGTCTGATCTAGATAATATATGGCTTGTGATGTTTTCTTTCATGTATAATAAACGTATGCAAAAAATAGTTTCCAACAATATCCCACATTTTATCGACCTGAGTTGTGTTGCAAATTTTTTGCATCGATAATGTAGTGACGTGCTATGTAGTTTGTATTTGAAATTTTATTTTTCTGTATAAAATTGTACTTATGTTTTTTTTTTAAATTATTATTATAATGTATTCTCTTCTTTTCTCTTGTGAGGGTAATATTGGTTATAATGTAAATCTTAAGCCGTGTCCACATTGGCAACAAGTTGCTGGCAACTTCATTAAACGTTCATTAAAATAATTTTTGGTCAAACAAATTTTGATAATTATCGTGAAGTTTAACGAGGTTGCCAGCGTGGACGTCTTGAATATAGATTTGTTATGTACACAATGTTTTTTTTTCTTAAACAAATAAATACGAATTATTATATTGTAGAAGGTTTCTTTGGTTTACATAAAAGTTAGTTTTCTTGAAAGCAGCCTGTTATGAAATAGCACAATTATCATCCAGAGTCGATCCACTGCTAGATGAAGACCTCCCCTAGCTCTCTCCACTCTTATAGGTCCCTAGATCTTTGGTGTCACGTACATCCACCGAACTTTATGAGCTTGTCAATCCAGCGGGCTTAAGGGCGTTTCTGTGGGCATTTAGTGCCCCTTGCGTACCACTGTATGAAGGCATTTATCCAGCGGTTGTCCATTCAACGATGTCCGGCCATTTTATCCGCTCACGAACCTCTATCACATCGATTACTCTTGTTTACTTCCTTATACATTGGATTCTTTAGTGATCTTTACGCGTTATGCCCAATATACACATTTCCACGCCACATTGCGCTACTTTCTCTTACATTAAGAATCCATGTTTCACAATATGCATATGTAAGCGTTGATAGCACACATCGGTTGAACACTTTACGCTTAAGTTACGATGGGAAGTCACTTTTGAAGATACTATCCAGGCGCCCAAATTCACTCCATGCCAGTTTAGTTGCGAACAATCTCGCCATACATAACGCCGTCAATTGATATTTATTGTCCAAGATAGGCGTAGTTGTTGACTCGCTCGATTTCAATTTGATTGATGAGGATTACCTTTGATTCAGCAAAGAAGTTTAGCATTACTTTTGTCTTTGAGAAATTTATATTTAAACTTACATTGCAAACTCGTGCGTCTAGTTCTGAAGGTCTTCTGGGTTATTTGCAAAGACAAACATGTCATCAGTAAAACGCAGGTGACCGATGGCGATTCCACTATTTCCCAGTCAAGTCGCCTGAATAGATCTACCAGAGTATCAGTGAATAATTTGGGTGAGATGGTGTCTCCTTGTCAGACACCCTCGCTGATAGGAAACTTGCAAGACGGCTTATGAAGCTTTGCATTTGCTGTTGCATATATTATATAATATATTATATTAGTACAATAATGATAGCCCAATGTAATATAATATACCAATAGTTATTTAGAAAAATATACTAAATTCCAACGTTATCATATGCATGACGTGGAAACTGGCACGTCAAAATGTTATATCTTATGTTATACTAAGAAAAACAAATAAAGAAAATCAACTTTTCCACTGCAATATAGACCCCGTAAAGCCGGGCTTACTCAGTGTAGTA
Organism: Rhyacophila brunnea; assembly: GCF_057557595.1. Taxonomy (NCBI): domain Eukaryota; kingdom Metazoa; phylum Arthropoda; class Insecta; order Trichoptera; family Rhyacophilidae; genus Rhyacophila; species Rhyacophila brunnea. The sequence continues at coordinate 5,129,380 of NW_028232763.1, read as the reverse complement.
CATGACTGTCTCTATGACTGGATTTTACTCGCTCCGTTGTGAACCACACATACAGTACCTACCCCACAGTTGAAGCTGTTATCTACTTGCCTTCCAGTTACGGAGTCAGGTGGTTAGGAGTAGTGATTTTTACCTTGTCGAGACCCCGTTTTAAAAACTTTTTACGATGCTTGGTTGTTTGTTATGGGATCTATATATTATCAACAATTTATTTAAAATATAATATATAAGTATATTATTTTATAACTTACCGAACCGGAGTAAAAATGTTAGTTAAGGCGATACCTCTACCTACCAGAAGCACCTAGCGAAAAAATACGAAGCTTGCAATTTGAGACATATTTTTGATAATTTATAATTTATACTGTATTAATAAATAAAAAATGTATCTGAAAACATTAAAAAATATATTTTTTATTTTTAGTTAGATATAAACTTACAATAATTGTAAAAAAATGTTATAAAATGTGAATTTGTTAAAGGACCCCATCTTATTATGACATATTATTTTATGGTCATATTTATTATTATAATTTAGTTTATTACGTTTTCTATGATATATCTAACAGATTTTTGACATATTCATTGTTTCATTATTGTTTTATATTTATTTTAAAATCATCGATTTTTGTAAAAATATTAATGTGTATAACTTGAAGTTCTTTTTATTCATGTCAGATCGAGCTTCAATATTGGGACCATACCAAAATAAAAAATAAAAATTATATTTTTTTTAATGTTTTCAGATACATATTTATTAATTAATACAGGTTAAATTGTGAATTATCAAAGAAATGACTCAAATTATAAGCTTCGTATTTTTCCGCCAGATACCTACCTCTGGCAGGTAAAGACTTTGCCTTAAGTAATATGATTATTTTTGGAAAAATTAAAATTATTACTTTTAAAATATTTTTTGTTTTTTTTTTATTCGTAGCATTCGCCCTGTACATCATGTCGGGCTTAGGAATAACAGCTGGAGCACATAGATTATGGGCTCATAAATCCTATAAAGCCAGACTACCACTGAGGATTTTACTGACAGCATTCAACACTATCGCATTTCAGGTATTTAATTTATTTCATATTACACAATAATTAATTATTCAACTAATATTCGATGCATGCAAGAGATTCTTAGCTTCTTTATTTCAATTTAATCATTGTTAAGTACACTAGGTATTTCAGCATTATTCAATTTAGGATACCCGGAAGCTATTGGTTCAATGTCAACTTTGTTCAAGGTCAAGTATCTACACATAAATTGAAAGTTACATTTTTTTAAGAAGAAAGCAATTACTGTGCGCCTTCTATATATTGACATGTACGCCATAACGCTGTTTGCGATTACATTATTACGCCAAACACTTTTTCATGCTGGTGGTTTTGCAATGCTTTTAGTTCCAAAAACAACCGCGATGACGTGTGTGTCTCGATATAGAAACCGCAGTTTTCACAGTGTGTCATCTTTCCTGTCATTTAAATATATGAATATAGATATGTGTCGTGGCAATAAATAAACGACCTTGTCAGCAGGGCAAATGAGGCGGTTTTACTTAAATATACATATAAATTATCATGCAAGATCCGTCAGAGATACATGTGTTCTTACAGCGCGTGTAACCACGTTATGTCTATGGCATTAAGGGCTACCACGCACAGTGATGGCTGGCCGCAGCGACGCGATGCAATAGGCAATAAACTGCCAATCGGCGGGTTAAACTTACTACAGACGTTGCGAAATACGTATAGCCCATCGACCGGCCGTTTATGATCTAATCTAATGCATATCGTCGCTGTGGTTAAGCCATCGGCGTGGGTGGTGACCCTGACTGTCACAGAGGGCTGAAAAGTGTCTCGAAACTCAAAATATGATTCCAACAGTAACATCATTTCCTAGTATTTAAGAGTTGGTGCGGTAGTAAATCTACAACAATATAATTATTACAGAAACAATTTAGTATAAAAGCTGAGCCACAAAATAGTTCTGACTTTAATATTGTTTTTTCCATCAAATATAAACGTACCTACAATATATCATTATAATTTTAATTTTTGTATTGTGTAGTTTTTTGTTGAATATTTTTTTTCATGGAACCCCGTTTGAGAAACGCTGTCATTGAGTAAAACAACCCAAATATTACATTATTTACTTTACTCATACTTTGGCGTAGCTAGAAATTAGAATAAAGAAATAATTTCATCTGATTTTATTGAATTAATCATATAAAATATGAAAAGTGATCGAGCTAAAACATAAGTATTTTTTTAGGAAAGTTTTTAATCAAGCGTTAACCGTGTACCTATTTTTAGACCACACAATACATGTTATTTTTTTGTTTGTAAAAAACTCACTTAATATAATATAATAATATATAGGTATGTATAAAAATTTCCAATTGAATGTTGAAACATTAAGTGAACCGCACGGCTTAAGCGTTGGACTATAACGCCGTGTGTCCCAGGTTCGAAACCTGAGTCTGGCAAGTACACTTATTGTTTTTCAATTTGTGTGTGAGTCAGAGAATGGACCTACTATGTTAAGAAAGTGGCTGACATCTATGTCTGGTAAAAAAAACAATATCGTTAATACAAACCTCTACTCTGTGGAGGCCCATCTATGATCCTATTAGGATCGGACATGGTCGATTTTTTTTTTTTTTTTTAATTTTAACTCTGTCATTATTCACACTAATAATGCTATACTTTTGAGATGATAATACGACGTTACATTAATGCAGGATTCTGTAATCGACTGGGCGCGAGACCACAGAATGCATCACAAGTACAGCGAAACCGACGCTGATCCCCATAACGCCACAAGAGGCTTCTTCTTCTCCCACGTCGGATGGTTGCTGTGCAAGAAACACCCTGAGATCAAGGCCAAGGGTCACACAATCGACTTCAGTGACCTCTTTGGTGACCCTGTCTTAAGCTTCCAAAAACGGTAAGAAAAACAATAACAAATTATTTTATAGTCGATACGAATTGAATTTGATTAGTATGCATCTGGCTTAGCGATTATGAATATTAAAATTTGACGGTAAGGTTGCCAAAATAGAATGATAATAATATATTTATTAAACATACTGATAATATAATTATTATACTTACGTTAATATATTGGCCATTGTATATACCTATTATATAAAGAATATACATAAATATTTAAAAGCACTTCAGATATTATATTATATCAGTTAGTAATAATTAGGGCAATTAATATTGCCTTAATTTAAAATACAAAAACTCGATAGTCAACATAAACGCAATTTGATAAACACTACATGTAAACTGGTTAAATTCGTCGTAATTAAGTATGATGCCCGTAGTTTAATTGGTTAAGGCACATTAGCGCGAATCCAGTCGTTCAAGTCCCGTCGGGTGTCGTATTTTACCACGTTTTTATTAGCTCGTGTTCTTGTTTGTCCGGTACAGATATTTTCTTGTGTGTCCAGTATAAATTTTTTCTTGTTTATCCAATCTTGCAATATTGAACAATGCATTCTTTTAATACTTTTAGCCATCTTCAAACAGAATTGAATTCATTTTCAGTTAATTCTATTTTGTATGGAAAGTTATTTCGGAAAAAAAATCGTTGTTAAAGCGTCAATTACATTGAGCTTCTTTACGAGCTGTTTATTGGCGAATTTACAATCTGCCTGTAAAGTCGCCTAGTGTAATCATCGAACAAGCTAATAAGCTGGTTGTAAACACTCTACCGAGAAAAGTTGAAAGCCGGTCAACACGCTACACGCCGGCGTGTGGGCCTACTGCGTCTGCGCAGTAGAGCGCAGTAGCAACCTCCCGGTAAAAAAACGAACTACGTTCTGTCAAAATAGTCGCTGGCTTGTGGCTTCTCAGCGAAGGGAAAGTTTTGTGTGTAATCATCAAATCGCAGTAGCTGAATCACACAGCTTGTAAAGAAGCTCAATGTAATTGACGCTTAAGGGGATTCTAGCAACTAAATTATTAATATATACGTGCGTTACTATGGAAATCAATATGAAATGTCAAAATGACATTTCAGTATTCTATATTTATTAATACATAGAATTGTTAAGTTTATATGATTCAACAGAAAATTTAAAAACGTGGTAGATATATAAAAGTTCTTTTTATCTTGTAATTATTTTTATCTAATTGGTAGGTATATATCTGAGGTGTTTTCAAATTATGTATATTCAATATGTAGTTCTTTTAAGATAACTTCGACATCTTTGTATTTGGCCATTGAAAACTAAAGATTTTATATTCTTTTACATATTACATTCTCCCCGCTCAAGCGTGACATACGTGAGTAACGTACGCGCTATGACATATCGGCTAATATATAAAGTCATACCCCCGGCATAAAGATTTCCGTGTCCTATTCGTAGACATAGGTAATTCGTTTAGGATGTTTAGGTCAATGAAAGCATTATTCAATATTAGTTGAGACGGCTGTTATTATTGAATTCAGGTGAACGTTTCGATGACATTTAAATTATGAAAATAAATGCATACTGAGCATTCGTTACGTTGAAAGGTGAATGCAGTTGTGAATCGGAAATGAACTTTTGGCGGTATTACTAAGTCAAATTTAAATATTTTGTTATTGGTAATTTTTGGGTGTCTTCCACATAGTTGACATCCCATCATTTTCTGTATCTTTAATTCATGGCCCCCACAAAGGGGGGGGGGGCTGACAGGACTCTAGTCTGGGGGCCCGGGCTCAGGAAGGGCCCGTCGTGACGAGTCGACCAGATAAGTGAGATAAACACAGATCACAAATTTGCTCTAATAGTAAAAAAAGTCGCTATTTTGCTTCAATGATATTAATAATTTTAAAAAATTTGGTTTTACGATGCAATTTTTAACTGTGGGCCGATACTCGACAACTCCATAATTCAAATGGATGTACATATATTAAAACTACAAAAAATCGCTAGAAATACACTTTAATTTTACCGCGTACGCCATTTGGAAAACGCTACTGCAGTGCGTCAAACTGCCTTTACCCTTAGCGATAGGTAGGGGGGCCCGCCAAACATCCTAGCTTGGGGGCCCGCTTCAGGATGTGGGGTCCATATTTTTAATTCTCATCTTCCGTTGTCACAAAATTTTTGATTACTCAGTTTAATTATGTCATATTTTTTTTGTATACTACCCAATTCGTTAAATAAAAATACTTGAAAATTCTTGATTTAAGTAAGCATAATGGTCTACTGCAATATTATATTAAAATACTTAGTTAATTCTTAAAAAAATAAGTTTATAATAAATAATAAATATTATGTTTTAATCATCACAATGTATCTGGACCCTTTCAACAAATAATTAATGCGTAACATCATATTTAGACGACCCCTTAATTCAGGCTTGGGTAAACTACGGCCCGCGAACTTTAATCATATTTCTGAACAACGTTTACGTTTTTACGCTTTTTTAAAAATAAAATTTGAATACCTACTTATACATGAATAATTGCACCGCCGAGAAAAAAATCTGTAATTTTTACAACACTTTTGATTCGGACAAATTCGAACAACTTAAAGATTATTTTTGGATCAATCTGCATATTTGAACAAACATTTTCAATTATGAATAACTCTTTACGATCAAGCATCGCCGATGAACATTTAAATGCATTTTTTTAGAATCTCAACTACAAAATTAACACCTGAAATTAAAAAAAATGTTGAAAGATGTAAAACAGTTTCATTAATACATTAATTACATTATACTATTAGAGAATTTATTTATTGTTTTATGTTGAAATTCCTTTTTCATGACCATAAATAATGTAAATCTAAAAATAGTATTTTACTTGCGGCCCGTCGTCCATTTTATATTCCTAATGTGGCTCTTTATCCAAAAAGTTTGCCCACGCCTGCTTAATAATTGTAAGTATTGTTTACGAAGATTGCCGTAAAAAATAGTTCAATTATTGCACAAAAATTTCATAGAATCGATAGAAACCCATAATTCAATTCAATATTTGTGATACATGGCCCTTTTATGGTTGGTTTTAACGTTGGTTTTTTTTTCTATCATACCTATTTTATTTTAAAATTAGAACCATTTTCCCATTTCTATTAGGTAATAAATCCCCGTTTGCGATAAATATATGAAAAATAAAATTGAACATATCAACAGTCTTTCATTAGATACTAATAATATGTAGTTACTTAATCAGTTTATATCGGAAATAATAGGTCAATACAAATAATAGTATTATGTAAAATTTCTCATATATAGAATATGAATAGAATTTAACGGCCCCATAATGGCCGAGTGATTACGCTTCAGACTTATAATGTCGGCGGTCCCAGGTTCGAGTCCCGCGCCTGGAAAATCCGCATGTTGTTTTAACTCAGAGTATGTACCCAATAGGCTTTAAGCAAGTGGCTAACATACATTTCTAACCTCCCAATTCTTATGATCGAACATGCAAAAAAAAAAATAATATGCATGATATTTGTGATTAATCTATTTTTGTTATTATAATATGACCTGTTTTGTTGATATTACCTATAAAAATAATTTATAATATCTTGATAAGTATTATATTATTTAAAAAATCTTTTTGATTTCCTAAAATATTGCAGAATTAAAAATAAGTTTATTTGTATATTTATTGAATTATTTAAAAAAAATATTATAATTATAAAATTGATAACACAGTAAAATCGCGTGACTGCTTAGTGTTTGTTGATATTATTACTTATTAAGTTATTTATTACGGTTCATATAATTTGTGATAGCGTCACTAATACCCAATAAACAAATTATTATTTAATTTTTAAAACAGGTGATCATGACGTGATTTCCACGGCACGATAGTTTAAAAAACACTGATTGATATGACTCACATACATGGGTTGAATGAAACAAGATAAAACAGAACATGATATAAAAGAACATGACAGAAGTCAGAACAGAAAATGAATAAACATAACCTGAAGAAATAGAACAGTGACAAAACAGAACAGCCAGTGGAAAAATAAAACATTCATCTTTGTCGTATCTATTTATTTACTAAAAACTTGCAAAACTTAAATTTATAAGTATTTAATATTTATAATCACTATATGTTGGCAGCTATTTGGCATAAAAATCTCAATTTATCTGCTTGATTTTGATAATCATGCACAACTCCTCAGAATTATTAAACTCATTATTTCGTTGTACCTAGTCACCAAAGCACTTTGAATATATTATATTGATTAAGACAATTTAATATACTTAGCTTGCCGGTAACATTAGGTTGAGTCCCGTTTAATTGAGGCTTTCCAGCGAATGCACAAATTATATAGTTTGATTTTTTACGGCGTATTGAAAACCTGTGTTATTGAACATCTATACAACATAAATTATAGAGATATGACAATTTAAATATTAAATGTTATACTTTTTCCTGAAATGTCATAGTTTTGTTTATCGGTATTCTATTTTGTCACTGTTATATTAAATTTCTTCATGTTCTGTTTATTGCTATTTTGTTTTGTCACCGTTCTGTTTCTTCATGTTCGGTATTTTGTTAAAAGGGCAAATCAACCATTTTAGCGAAATTGAAATTTTAATGAAAAAACAATATGTATCTCACTAGCTTTGTTGTGTAAAAACGGCCAATTTGTATTTCCACAGAAAAGTACTTAAAAACGATAATCGTAAGAGCGGATATCCACTTAGTGTTACGGATAAAAAGCGAATGTGATATATTAGGCCTATTATAAAGACAGTATTATTTCTAAGCTTTATTATAAACTTGTTTCTACATTTATAGTCGTGAAAAGGTAATTAAGAAATAAATTTCAAAAGTTAAAAATTCTCCTCCTGTAAAATAGCATTTTGGTTAATTCGCCCTGTTTACAAAACAACGACGAGTTATGTTTATTCATGGAACCGTACAAAATGAAGTCGCACATTACTTATACTAGCTACAATCACAAATCGCAAGAAGTACTCGTCAAAGTTTAGGAACAATTTTGAGATGTTGATATTTCACGTAGGGTGCTTAGGGGTTGCAACTCTATTAATCAACGGCGCGTTCAAAAGGACTAGACCTTGTGCCATTGCTCCTTTAGCCATAGAGTAAATCCGGTGCTGCCGATGTAAAAAGAAAATGTATATTATCATATTTATACTGTCGTAAATATTACAAAGTCAATGATGAAATTAAAACGAAACTACATTAATAATTAACTTGTATTCAAATTAATTATTCCAGTCTTCTGATATGTCCGTTTAAACGACTCATTGTATTGACGGTCTTTAGCGTATGAATAATCAATCGGAATAATAGCGAATTGATGTTTAACTTAGGAATAATTACATTGTACAAATACGATGAACTCTAAATAATGTAATTCCATTTTTCAGTGAACAATGTTAAAGTCATGAATAATTAAATCGTACTGTATATAACTATTATAGAGTGTTTTACTAATTATTATACAAACTGACGTTTGTCGGAACTAGGCAAAATAGAGTACGGTTTTAAATCTCAAAATCTCGGAATCCCAAATTTGTTAATCACAAAATCTCTATGGATTTAAAATATAGAAATTTCGGCATTCGCTTTCATAATATGATTTTCATTGGAATCAGGTTCTTTGTACGGTACAAATCTTGCAATCGATTTTTAGCTAACTTCCCGACTAGCTAGACATTTGAAACTTAGAATATATCAGAACACGATGCCAATGCATTTTTTAAATACTTTTAGTCATCTTTAAGTAGAATTGAATTCATTTTCAGTTAATTCTGTTTTGTATGAAAAGTTATTTCGACACCGTTATTGGTTGCTAGAGGGGTACGGGGTCTAGCAACTAAATTATTAATATATACTTGCGTTGCTATGGAAATCAATATGACATGTCATAATGACATTTCAGTATTATTTCTATGAAGTACAAATTTTTTTGGTCGTTTAAGCTGGTCAAGTCAAGTTTATATGATTCAACAGAAAATTTAAAAACGTTGTATATAAAAAGTTCTTTTTATCTTGTAATTATTTTTTTATTATCGATGTTTCACATTACATTGCTGGCGAAGGAGGATGGAGGCTGGCTCTTAAGATCCGACATAATTAGTGCACATTAAACTTTGTCAGTCATACGTATTTGTTTTCATTGAACTAAGACTACACATTGCAGATAGTATTGGCTAGTTTTTAAAATTCAATTAAACCGTGCGTAAATAAAGCCACATTATATAATAGTCAAAAAATTTCCGTCCAACCGTATTTAAAAAAAAATATTATGGTTTGGTAAGGCAGAGTTTAATGAATTTAATAATATTAATACTAACCATCACTATTTATAATATCTTAGTTCAATGACAACAAAGTAGTATGACTGACAAAGTTTAGTGTGTACTATTTATGTCAGATCTTAACAACTTACCTCTATCTTACGCCAATGATGTTTTTGAAACTAGCAATTTTCTTTACATTTTACCATGTTAGTAAAAAAACATAGATTAATTCAAATGAAGGTCATAATATATTATGAAAGCGAATGCCGAAATTTCTATATTTTAAATCCATGATTTTGTGATTAACAAATTGGATGGGATTCCGAGATTTTGGGATTGAAAACCCACTTTTTACTTTGCCTAGTTCTTACAAACGCCAGTTTGTATAATAATTAGTAGCCTACCTCCACCCCTCGCTACTGAGTCATAGTGTCTATCAGTGGCGAAGGGTGGAGGTAGGCTGTTAAGATCCGCCATAAATAGTGCACACTAAACTTTATCAATCATACGTATTTGTTTTTATTGAACTAAGACTACAATTTATAGATGGTGCTAGTTAGTTTTTAAAAATAAAGTAAGCCCTGCCTAAACCAAACCACAATAGTTTTGGTATACTTTCGGCGATACGACAAAATTGTGCACACTTTTTCAGTCATACATATTTATTTTCGTTGGATTAAAAATACTTATTACACATATTGTCGGCTTATTTTTTAAAAATTCATCAAGCCATGCCTATACCAAACCGTAATCGATAAAAAAATATTCTTCAATCTATAAAATATGCAAAGTCATGTATGATTTAATTGCATAATTCTAGATATTTTATAGAAATACCAGTATTTTTGACTATTATCTATTATGGCTTGGTTTTAGCAAGGTTTCATTGAATATTAAAATTTAACCAACACCATCTGTAAACTGTTGTCTTATTTCAATGAAAACAAATACGTATGATTGATAAAGTTTAGTGTGCACTATTTATGGCGGATCTTAACAGCCTACCTCCACCCTTCGCCACTGGTGTCTATACTCTAGAGACGCCGGTGATATCCACTATGTATACCAATTTTGAAGCAGTATTTTATTTAACCTGAGATTTTGGAGATATAGTGATTGTAAAATTGGGTTGGTGTGGAGTGAAAAATCAGAATCCTAAAGTGCATTTTTATATGAACTTTATCACATATTAATCGATTGTTTCCGTTATTTATTAGGTATTACCTCTTCTTGATGCCAGTGATGTGTTTCGTCTTGCCAACTGTTATCCCGATGTACTTCTGGGGTGAAACCTTATCCAACGCCTGGTTCGTGGCCACCATGTTCAGGTATACGTATGTCCTCAACGTGACCTGGTTAGTCAACAGCGCTGCCCACAAGTTCGGCAGCAAGCCCTACGATCGCTACATCAGCCCTGTGGAAAACGTATCCGTCGCTGCCGTCGTCCTGGGAGAAGGATTCCACAACTATCACCACACTTTCCCTTGGGATTACAAGACCGCTGAACTGGGTGGATATCCACTGAATGTTACCAAAGCTTTTATCGATTTCATGGCAAAGATTGGATTGGCTTATGAACTCAAGACAGCATCTCGTGATCTTATAGAAAAAAGGGTAAAGAGAACAGGGGATGGAAGTCATAATTTGTGGGGTTGGGGTGATAAAGACCAAGAAAAAGAGGAAATTGATTCCGCGTTGATAACGCATAAGAAAGATAATTAATTGATTTTTAAATTACCATATATTTATTCAGCAGGTAGCCAAAAAAGAATGTAACAACAAATAAATACCTAAGAGAAACAATTTTCAATATTATAATCGTATTCTTGCAGCCGCTTTAACTATTAACAACTTTAATACACCACAATATTACTTAAAGAACTTCAGAGAATCAGTAGGCAAAGCATGTCCCATGTTTAATAATTTTAGCCGTCAAGATTTAAGTAACCATCATCTGAGGGACCCAGGGAATTGGGGGCGGGGTTGATGAAAATTTTATCTCAGAATGAAATCGATAATTTTCAACAAAGTGGTTTTTTAACGTTTTTGGCGTAATTAAGACAGGGGAGTAAAATATTTTGTTATTAAGGGTGTCAATGAGGGTTGGGAACGAAGGGGTAAAATAACTTAAATCATATAACGTCATTTATGGATGACTCCTTACTGTAATAATAAACTTTTTTAATTTAAATGAAAATATAAGTTTTAATCAGCGTGTTAAGATTTATAAATACTTATTAACCATATCGATGAGAAGTAATATCTAAACATTATGAAGTATAACATGTTTAACGTAACTACATCACAGGGCGGGCAAGGTTAAATTATTTTAATCATTAAAGATATTAATGTAGACAGTTAGAGCGGTAGCAAGAATACAAGATTATTGAAAATAATCGATGATGATTTTATTGTAATAATTTTGAGCCAAGAAGCAATTATTTCTTGATGACGAAATTTATGCACAGTTGAAAGAAGTTAAAATTGATTATGTAATTAAAAAAGTGAATCTAATTAAGTGCTATAACAATTATTATGGAATATAAGAGAATAATGCGTGTAAACACTCCTTTACTCTTAAATATGTGAAACAGAGCAATGGTAGTGATTTATATGTATCTGAAAAAAATAAAATAAAAGCAATAATAATAAAAATCAAATTACAATTTAAAACAAATAATGTACTATGTGCCATCAATAATACCTTTAGTACTTAGTCCAAACCAAGATACATTTTAGCCGCAAACAAATGAATGTTGTACATATAAAAACTGTTCGACAAATATTTTTGTTTTTTGATAAATGTCATGACAAACTAGCAAGTGTGGCTACCTTTCGGTTTTTTTTAAACATAGTTTAATATATATCTTGGCTTAAACCAGTGTTTGTCAATCTTTTTACGCCTGCGGATCACTGAAAATAGGAGAAACGTTTTGCGGACCCGTTAACGCAGACATAAAAATATTATCAATTTTGCGGTATGAAACGACTGTATTGCAAAACAATAAGTGCAAGTGAAACGTCTGGTCGCAGTTGATTTCGTCACTTAAAACGATGTACCAATTTCAACAAAAATACAATGCATAAACACTTTGCAATTTGCGATTTTTTTCGTCCAACAATTCGCGGACCACCAGAATATTTCTGCGGACCACCGATTTAGAATCATTGGCATTGACAAAAACAACGTGAAATATTACAAAAACTTCGTATTATGGCCTTAATCAAAATAAAAATATATTAAAACTTAAAATAAAAAAAGAGATCTAAGTCCAAGGTGTGTGTGTTTTTCATGTAAAATTCACTAAGTATCTGTCCACCACCTGACAGTCTATGACGTCTGTTCTGTTCCATAACCGCTTGTGAATCAACCAATAATTATTGTGCTAGTATTCTTTTCATTTAAAATATTTACTAATAGGTAATCTTTTATCTGCATTTAAGTTTTTGGGAAATTTGTGCCTTATTTATTTCAGATATTAAATTACTATTACTAAACAATGACAATTATTGACATACTATATCAATGGTATTATAAAAGTTTGAATTAATAATTATTTTTTATTATAAAATATAAAAACCAAATTTTATAAAAGATTCTAATAAACGATCAGTAAGCATAAATTAAAATAAAACATAACGAAAAGAATATTACATTTATTAATTTAAATATCAATGCCAGTAATAAGTAACATTTCTTTTCACGAATGCCAAATTAAATAAAAAAATAGGGGCCTCATTTAATATACCTAATAAATAAATATTTTTGAATTAATATACAAACCAATAAAATATTATCTTCGACGTGTTACTATTTAAAAAATCTTGCAGGGCCATATAAAATAATTCTGAGGATCTTGTTGCTTATCACTGTACATAGCCTTTGACTGAATTACATACTTAACGCCAGTGTTTCGTTGTGAAGATTGACTGATATTATTATTTCAATGAATTCAATGTACTTTGTTTTAAATCGGTAAAAAGATAACCATTTTATTTATTATTTATTACGCTTGCTTTATGTCAATCAAAGTTATGTTTTAATTCATAATGATATTATAATAAATAATTAAAACAAAACATGACAAAATATTTGATAATACGTAAACCATTCAATTATCACTATCACGATAAGCTAACATTAACTACTTTTGTATTCCATTTAATTAATATGAAAATTATTTAAATGTGTTGACATAAGTAATAAATAAAAACTTATCAACAAAAAAATGATGTCCATGAGTCCATTAGGCGTATCTCGTATGTTGGAAAAAAATTAAGTACCAAAAAGCTTATAGCGACGTTTTATATTTTTTTAATCGTTTTTTTTAAATAGAATATCCACATTTAATAGACTTTGCTCTACTAAAAAAATTTTGTAAAAACTAGTTCCTACTAAGAAATATTCCATAATTAATTCGAAAGAATAAATGGTTGTAAAATATTTTAGTAATGTGGTTAGCTAAGATCTTTTAGCAACGATGGCTTGAAGTTTGATTATTTCAGTTTTGGTTTTTTAATGACTAGGTGCCTTTATAGCAATGATATTTAATTATAAACAAATGTAAAAAATGACAAATAATAAGTTATTGGTTTCAAATTAACGATGATGTTAATAAACATTTGAATATGTTTATATGTTAGTTGTTCACTTACCTTCATATTATATTGTGTAATCAAATAATATTTTTATTATTTTAATTGCTTGTAAAAAGGTTTGATTCAACGTCATTTCCATGAATTCTTTTATAAATACCTACAATTAGATTAAACTAATTATTTATGTCACATAATACCTACATATCTATCATGAGTAGGTACTCATTTGAATGGTATTCGCCTTCAAAAAAAAGCACTTACTTAGTTTTTCAATGACGAAAACCTTCAATTTTAATAAATTAAATTCTAACAGAATTATAAGTATTTGTTTATTATGTGAAATTATAAATATATAATATACCATGTAAGTAAGTAAGTGTGATAGAATGTTGTGTTATCATAAATATGTACATTACTTATATATATATATATATATATATTATGAAATTTATTTATACGTAACGGGAATATAATTAAATATTAATGGAAAATATAGCCTATCAATTTGGGTTGATTTAATTAATATTAAGTATATTAAGTAATATTTTTGTTAAATAAATATATAGCATGTATTTATAAAAATATATTATATACATATTTGGTAAGAAGCAATTGAACAAAATTATTAATTTGACCGCGTTATGTATATACATTATGTTGGTCAAACGACGAATACAAAGAAAATTAGTTTGGTAAACAAAAATCATTATAACATAACTGCTTATCATCATCAGGACTTTAATTAAGGAGCGTTTATCAACAGCTGTCTCCTATACTATTATCTATTATAGATGGCCCCCACTAAAGCGGGCCCCCGGCTATGATCTTTGGCGGGCTCCCTACATATCGCTAAGTTTAATAGCATGTGTGATGCACAACATAAGCGTTTTCAAAATTGTTTTAAAAATGAGGGCTTTCAGTTTATTTTTAGCGATTTAGTGGAGTTTCAATACATCTATTTGAATTATGGAGATGTCGAGTTGTGTACAAAATAATCAAAAATTGCATTCTACAACTTCATTTCATAAATGTTAACGACCCCTTCGTGTTAAAGCGCCCCAGACGACGTTTTTTACTATTAGAGTGTGTGATGATCACATTTGTAAAGTGTGTTTATCTCACATATCTGATTGACCCGCCACGCCGGGCCCCCCCTGAACCCGGGTGCCTTGGCTAAAGCCCTGTCAGACCCCCTCTTGCGGGGGCCATGCTACTATTTAGCCATTTTTCAACTCGGTACCTCAAGCTATAACATTATTTATAGGTAGTTAGCTCCCAAACACACATAAGTCATAGGTAGCTCACACAACTATTAACAAAACTGTTATGAACGTATATTTAATAAAAACATACAATAATGTATACTTAATAAAAAACATAAATCTAACCGATCAAGTGAATTATTCATTAAATAAATTTAATAGTTTGTAAATCTAATTATCTCAATATTGACCCTAGATCAACAAATGCGTATAAATGATGCTTTAAAATAAAAAAAGGATTTAATCAATATTATATTATAATATATATTATAATACCATGACGTGGTCGCTTGCATTATGTACCCACATTGTATTTATTTTAGACTGTACCTATTTAGTTTGTTGTTTTCAAGTGAAGCATGTTTTTATTTTTATAATAAATTATTGGTGCAAATTGGCAAATAATTAATTCGTCTTATAATCCTGCTCATGTGAAAAATAATCCATGGGCATAAAATAATTTTGCTTATGAATTATTTTTAGTTGTGATAATATTGTGATTTATTTGAGATGTATGCGATCTGATTTGTAAATATTAGTATAATAAAAACACATTAAAAAAATCAACAATTTGTTTTATATTATGTACCTACACGCAACTGTTTCATCTTATTTGAAATATAGTAGTTTTCACTTTAAGATGGTATAGCTGCTTATGGCATGCCCCCCACATCCTGAACCGGGCCCTCAGACTAGGATCTTTGGCAGGGCCCCCCTACCCATCGTTAAGAACGAGGCAGTGTGACGCTCTACAGATATTTTAATACATCCATTTGAATTATGGAGTTGTCGAGTACCAATACACAATTGAAAATTATATCGTACAACCACATAATTTTAAATAATAACATCATTAAAGAAAAATAGCGACTTTTTTTTTTACTAATAGAGAGAATTTGTGATTTATATCACTTATCTGGTCGACTCGCCACGCCGGGCCCCCAGGCTAGAGCCCTGTCAGCCCCCCCTTTGTGGGGGCCATGGCTTATGGACATCATCTATCAGCCTAGAAGATGAAGATGTAAGTATCTAGACAAGGGTTGGCGAACCTTTTTACGTACGCTTGCCAAAATTTTCCAAATGTTATTTTTTAACTGTCTGACTTGTCGAGAAGTTTTTCACGCGGAAAAAATAGTTTTTAAGAATTTTATCTAGAATGTTCTAGATACCATTCACAGAACATAGCACACATAAAGCTTTGTCGCTTTTTTCAATTACGCCATACATTTTGGTTCACCAATGTTGAAAATGTCTGCCAGAATTACTACTACTTGCTCCACCACGTTTTTGTTTCTTATTTGATGCAGCAATTTTTTGTTGGTAGATATAAAATTGTTCGTTAATTCGCTGCGGATCTTTTAATTAATATTTAATTACCACATTTAAATAACATGCTAATTATATATAATGGCCACCTGATGGGCAACGGACGCAGTGTATAAATTAGTTTAGTTCTTTACGCATAAATTGACACCAACATTGTTCCGATACGATGAAAGTATTCTCTCGCTACAGTGATCTGAGGAATTGTAAATTGATCAAAATGAAAGATTCGCGGCACGGCATCCCACACCGCCTGATGAGATTAGTGCGATAATATTATATATGGCGCATAAAGCCTAAGGACTGACCTATGCATTTATATATTTACATTAAACGTAATGGTTATCCTTCTGATCTGTAGTTTATTATAATTATAGATTTTTTTCTCCTCAAACGCGTGTCATGCAAAATCATCTCATCACCACTGATCTAGACCAATAAAAATAGAATACACATTGAACAAAATTGCTGACACTTATTATTTACTTATTATTACTGAATTGGAGGCTTTCTTTGAAAAATTTTGCATTTGCGATAAACCACCATTGGGTAAAGCGATAAAACAATTATTAATAGATTATTTTGACAGGATTTTTTATGTTTTTTTATGGAAAGACGCTCTGTAAAGTTGTAATATACTGCCATCCCCATATTTGGTGCCCTGATTTGTAGAGTATCTTTTGAAGAGAAGTGAGCATAAGCTGTTACTGAGGCCTAAGAACAGGACACACAATGGGTAAAAGATTTGATGTCCTCATGTGAAGAAGCGATTCACAGCTCTGCGATGAATGTTATGTTTTGGAGGACATTGTACATATTGCAGTACAATGCCCTAAATATGAACGACACAGAGTACAGCTGCAAATTGCGGATATCTTTGAGAATGTCGACGAATTGAAAAGTTCCCTGGCGGTGGGTAAGACGGAAAAGCTTGGCAAAATTGTAAAGTTCTTTAACAGAATTGGAGTGAGAACCTGCAAGTCGTAGTCAAAGCCTTGGTAAAATTATAAATAAAAAGTTTTAATATTCGTAATAGTTCCCTCATTTGCAGCTTTTTATAATGTGCCTCCCTAAGCAACGCGTGAGCTGCCTACCCCCACAGGATGACACTGGCAGGAGAGCTCTGTGCATGAATGTACATTATTACGATTTGGGTTATTCAATCAAGTTAAGTCGTTGCGATTTGTTGCATCCAACAACATATGTCAATTTGTGCCCGTGGATTTGGTGTACTATATTAAGGTTACTCTCCCACATTTTTGAAAAATATATTATCTACGAAAATTTTCGTTATTTCATTAGCATTGTTATGATAAACTCCAATAGACGTGTCGGCATCAGTAGCGAATGGTGGAGATAGGCTGTTAAGATCCGCCATAAATAGTGCACATTAAACTTTCTTAGTCAGATGTAGGTATTTGTTTTTATTGAACTGGTTTTCGAAGGGTTCAATTGAATTAAAAAAAAAACTAACTAACACCGTAATGTGTAAATTGTAGTCTTATTTCAATGAAAACAAATACGTATGACTGACAAAGTTTGCAATGTTTATGGCGGATCTTAACAGCCTACCTCCACCATTCGCCACTGGTCGACATGAATACATGAACGCAAATGTAGAGTATATGGTTCATAACTTTGCACTCTGGCTCTAGGATGAAAATGACGTAATATATTATTCTAAAATATTTTTTTACATTTTTTTCCCGACCATGTCCGATCCTAATAGTATCATAATATGGGTCTCCACAGAGTAGAGGTTTGTATTAACAGATTTTTTTTTTTTTTACGAGAAATGGATGTCAGCCACTTGCTCAACCTAGTAGGTCCATACCCTGACTCACACACAAATTGAAAAACAATATGTTTACTTGCCAGACCCAGGATTCGAACCTGAGACCCACGGCGTGACAGTCCAGAGCTTAAGCCGCGCGGCCACCGTGGTACATTTATCTATGTATTATTTATTTATTACTACATATATTAATACAAGTGAATATCATCTCATCTAATTTTATGAGAGGTAACACGGACTGAGTTCCCTGTAATAGGTAATTAGGTAAAGAGGCGTATAAGTGTAATAAAAAGTGCAAAGTTATAAAACGTATACCCTTCAATGCAATGTAGGTATTGTTAAATTTTCAAGTACAATTTTTGTGCTTATCTATTCATGAAAAAAATACGTTTGATTGAGAAGAAATTGGCAAACCCATGTGATGAAAATGGACAGTGTTGTATGTATATGAAAATCTTTTTATTTTTCATATAATATGGGACAGACACGTTGGGATAGTCAAGGGAAAAGAAAATATATCTAATTCCATTTAATTAATATACTTCACATTGTTGTGAAAGCAATTTTAACAAGCTGTATTATTATTTATCACTAATCGTTTATAAAGATTAATTACATTTAATGAGCCTTGGCATGGAAACAACAGAAATGATCTTCAATCGCGTGACTTTTTTCGGATAAGTGTTTGTGATAAATCCTGTCTTATTAAAATAATTCTTATCGTTTGTAAAGGAAACGATACTCAGCTAACGGTGAATGATATGTTTTATCTTATTTAAAGTGTTATCTAGAAAACAAATATTCCCATCGCTCACAAAAAAATAATAACACGGTAGGAAAGCGTGGTTAAATTTTTATTTATATAAAATTTTAAGGTGAATGTTCCGAATGCATCGATCGGATATTAAGCTGCAATTTGAGACAATTTATTGATATTTAGATTTTAAAATGTATTAGGTATTTAATCAATACAAATTTAAAAAAAAATAAGTCAAAGATGAAAAACACGGTACATTATAACTAAGAATTATTTAAAAAATACTTTAGTGTGTTTGAGAAAATTTAATAAACAAAATGGTTCTTGTCTGTTTAATGAAAGCCAGTGGCAATATTTTTTTTTGAAAATAGCCGAAAAAGTAATAATATATACTGGATTATATTTTTTTAAGGCTAGTTATATCATTCTTGAATTTCAAATGCCGAAATCGGCTATGAAAATTACCGCTGTTCCCGCATGGCATCCAGTAAACAAACTTGTACCAACAAAATTTTAATTATAAGCATAACATAATAAAAGTTACATAACTTGAATATTTGTAATGAACTTAAAAAGTTTCAAGGGTCCCTTTTTATTATATACCAACATAATTTTTTTTTTTATTAAATTTTCTCTTATGTATTAAAAACATTTTTGAATAATTCATGTGTCTAACTTAAATTCTTTTTTATTTATACTTTCGAATTTAATTTTGGTATTGCCACAATATTCGTAGAAGGAGCATTCACCTTAAAGTGGCATTATTGAAATATGTTAGTAGAAATTGATAGCACTGTTGTTACTATGCGGTGATGTCGTACATTATAAGAAATAATATACAGTATTGATTGCATGGATTGGAGCGAAAAGCGATCTAGGGGGGCGTCCCTCGTAGTCCAATGCGTAAGGTAGGTACTGGCTTTTTGCCCAGTGGCTCCAAGTTGGATTCCCAGTGAGATAAAATAACGTCTTAGTGATTTTATTTTACTCAAAGACAATGTTTGTGTGATTCACTTTTACTACTATCGTTTGACTACTGCCGTTGACTCCCATGGTTTCTTGTAGCGCTAAAAGAAAAAAAATATATGGAGAAAAATTGTACCCTTTGTAGGGGGTGCAGGATGTAGTCATGTAGGGAGGGAATCGTCTGATATTGTGCTTAGTCTATGATCCGATGCTTATCTGTGACACAGCCTGGATTCTTCTTCTAATTTTAGGGTTTAAAAAATATCGATATGTCAGAGAATAATTATTAATATAAAAAAACTAAAAAAAGTAATGAAAAGTAATAGTTATAATATATTCTTTCACTTAAGTATATAACATTTATTTATAATATTTACACTACAGTCATGTTATAATCTGCAAGTAAATGCAACAAGCTTAATTATTTATAACTTTTTTACAGGAAGGACATACACAGATATTAAATTTCTCTAAACATTTTTAAGTTCTAATAATTTGGTTATTTAACTGTTTATATATTTTTTAAATTTATTTAAATAGTACCTATTTGACTAGTTACAGCATCTATACTATTTACTAAGTGTATAATTATTATTTATTTTATACTTATATAATTATTTTGGAATATTTAAAGGTTTATTTTATTAAATTAATGAATATACGCGAAATCCTACGTCTGATATATTTGACAATTAATATATGAATAAATTGAGTAAATAATATGAATAAAGAGTAAATAATATAATAATACATTTAAGTTATGAAATTATTATTTCATTTACTTGTAACCAGCAGGAAAAATATTTGTCAAGTACAACAGTCATGAGAGTTATGAATATAGATTTTTTTCACTGGTTCTACAATCAGATGTGAATCTTGGCTGCATTCCGAAGAGGTTTCTGGACTAATAATAAAAAATACTTTTGGTGTAAAAAATATTTATGGTATCACAATGCAACTCCTCGGATATCCTGATGGTGGATTTAGTAGTTAGATCGGAGCAGTCCTGAAAAAATTCCTAAAAGGATTTTCCGGACTGGAAAAATCTGTTAAGAAAGTCTCACAGTCAACCAAGAAAAACTAAAATACTTCCTTGTAAATAATGCTTTTTCAAAGTCACATGCCATAGCAAAGAATTTGACGAATTTGTATACATATCGTCACCTTTATTAAGACCTCGTAAGTCCGATAGTATAGAAAAATAAAGTTTGTTCGACAAAATTTAACCCAAAAAACATTTTAAATCATATCAAAACCTCAGTTCTCTAGACTAGTATGCTGTCCATTCTTCGACAAATTTTAAAAACTCGTAGGTCTCGTGGTTTAAAACATGGAATTAAAACCTCGTATTTCACAACCAGTGTTAGGAGATTCATCGATTAGAGAGGTGTTTAAAATATTGTTTTTATTAGGTTTTTTCCTTCCCCTTAACATTCTTCTAAAACAGACTTGCGAGGTTTTAATAGTAAGGTGGCGATATCTAGAAACATATTACATTATTTCTTATCAGGTAAAAAGTTGGTAAATTACTATGACATAAAAATTCTAGTATGTTTTATGTTTATACAGACACTTTGAATAAGGACTACCTACTCAGAAGAAACGTAAAATAAAGATATTATACAAAACCATCACCAGTCAAGCTCATATTTACATATGGGTTAGAACACTGGTCCTTCTAAAAATTTGACAGAAAGCTGGATATATTTGAAAGGAAGATATCGAGAAGGTGGTACGTGGCAACTGCCGATTTAGGTAGGTACAGGGGCCGGCAATAAAAGAATAACACATTTTTCTTTTGATGACAAAATGCAATAATTTTTCATATTTCAAAGATTTCAAAAAATCACTAGTGTCACTTTTATTAGTGTTAACAACAATTAATTCATTGAAACACATTAAATTATTTAAAATAAAACACAACGTGTAATAATATGTACTTTTCAAATAATTTAATAACGACCAAGGACCAGTTTCGTCCGCTTCAAGTATTCCGTGAAGCTAGGTTCGAATTCTAATGAAATTCGAATGACTTTTCATCAGAGAAATTTGTGAATTTTGAAATGTGTGTTATGTCTTCAATATATTTAATGATTTTTATCTTAAATTTAAAATATATATATAAATAGGAATGGATATAATTATTTTGTAATACAAACATACAGTGTGTCTCAACCATTGTACACCTGCAAACCACTGAAATATATGAGAAACATTTTAATAAAGAGCAATATTTATACAGTACGATCTGAATTTTCCGCTGTTGCTCGGGTGGATAAAAAGCGGTATGAAACGACTATAATGCAAAACAATAAGTGCAAGTGAAACATGACGTGATCGTATTTAATTTCATCACGTAAAACCATTAATCTATTTTGAGAACAAACACACAATGTACAAACACTTGCAGGTGCACGGACTTTGAAGATTTTATTGGATTTTTTAGCATTGTCATTTGGACGCCAAAAATTCGCGGACCACCTGAATATTTTTGCGGACCACCGTTTGAGAAACACTGATCTAGAATATTTTATCGAGGGGTACAAAACCGGCCATAGTCGCCATTAAAATCTATGGAACAAGTACCATATAATATTTTGCTTTATTTTAATTAATAACATGACAAGAATTAGTGACAAGTGTCATAGTCTGATTTGTCAACACGTGTCTTGAATATATTACATACCAATCTATTACGTATAATACGGCATTCGTTAAAAAATGTAGTTAATATTATGAAATATGATATCAGCTTTGAAAATAAATCAAATTACATTACAAAAAAAACTATAATCTATGTTTTATTATAAAAATATTCATTATTATCATCATCAGAATTAAATATTTTTTTTATTCAATGATTATAAATTATTATTACATTACAAACATTACATATTGATATTACAAATACGTTTATTTATATTTACATTTTAACAAAATACTGTATTGTATTTTAATTATATTTTACAACACACTATATTATAATAAAAAAGAGAATTAAAGTACACATAGTAATAGCAATACAAAGACATAACAATGTGCAGAATATATCGTCTCTGTTCTGGCAGAACACACTAACTGGAGAATACTAGTTTTGAGTCATTTGACTTTGAAGTTGTTAAAATGTTTGAAATGGTCTATAATGTGAGTTTATTAAGTAATCGTAAAAAGGATGACTTTAAAATAAAGACTGTTTATTTATTAAGAAGATTTCCAGACGGTAGAGTTTGAAATAAGGAACATTTTGGTATAACTAACTCAATATGTCATTTTTTCGAATTAGTGTCTTCTGCCAGAACAGTGACGATATATAAATATGGAAGTATATACAAAATAATATATTATATTATAGTCCTCTCACTATGTAAAATATTACTCAAATGTACCCAAAATAGCGACCGAGTTACCTCTTTGAACGTCTGTGCGTATTCGATATCTCAGTTACTCGCCTGAGCGGTACTCACCTGTTCTGCCGGCCAATGGACGAACGTTACCTTTTTATTTTTAATTTTTTTAATTAATTAGAATATTTTCGCTGTTACATAAAACTAAAATCATTAATCAGCAAACAACTGTCGAAAATAAATTATATTTGATGTGAATTAGACGAGATTTTAGCATGCTTGAGTTAGTAATTACAGAAAAGTTACGTCGTTTTGGTAACTCTCTAATAAAATAAAAATGGCTACCTGCTATTGGCATACTGATTTACTTACTTACTTATTTACGTGATGGTTTATCTAAATTATGCTGCTATATCTATAAAAAAAAAACTTTTTAAGCCTACAACACTGATGCATGGCATTTTTTATCTCTCTGGTAAATAAAATCATAGTATTACCATGTCAATCACATTTTAAAATGTTTAACACTATAGTGTCGCGACATCCAATTATAGTAGTAGTAGTAGGTAGTGGAACAGTAGAGTGGTAATTAATATGAAACAATCACTTGAAATCACAATTTATTGTGACTGCACCGGAACCGAACCACGCATTCAGTTTTACTATGGGAGTAATAATAATATTATCGTCATAATAAAGAATTTCGAATTTAACTACAATAAAGGTAGGTAATAATTACATTTTATTTATTTGATGTCAGGGTATGGATAATCTTGATGTGATTTGAAATTATTTCATATAACAATTTAAATAAGTTGTCATTGACATTCAAATGTTATAGCTAAACATTTTATGAATATTGATAATTATTAAAGATGGCGTCATCATAAGATTCATAACATTACATAAAAAAGGATAAGTAAGTAAGTATAGATATTATTACATATTGTATAAATATCAAATCATAATAATATTATCAATGTTTCAAAACAGATTTCTGATGACTATTTTAAAATGAAATGACGTCGGATATTTATTTGTTGATGAAGTTTAATATATACTATATTTTACTAAATATAGCAGTATTTCAACAATCTGTAGTCTACTAACTCATGTAAGAGTACAGGGACGGTGAACATATTTTAGTGTAACACGCAAGCAGAGCTCGAATTTTGTATGCAAACGTATAGTACTTTTTTATACTTAATTTAATTAATATTATAAAATTTAATTTAACTGATAACACTAGCGTGTTTTATCGGGATTCAAACAACTGACCGACAATTCTAATGTTTTTTTAATGATATAATATTGGCATATAATGAAAAGAAAAACTTTCAGTTTAACCTTTAATTCACTAAATTCTTCTATATTTACCATCTTTGGATGAATTTAATATTATACTATGACTGCGAATAATTATTGTTATAATCGATGAGATGTTTCAAATGGTAAGTTATTAATATCGTTGTAAGTATTCAGTGGCGAGTTTAATGACGTAGAGGCCAGACGCATTTATGATTTCGAGACCCCATACAATAAAAAGATAATAATGCGTATATATCAAAAAGGTTGTATAAATTATATAAGCAAGCTTTGTTTTCATTTGATAAATTTATTCACTTAAACAAAAACCCTTTTTATAAATCATTAAACATACACACATCACCTACCAATTTAGTATTTGGCTAACAGCTTTTTGACATCTTTTTCGAAATTATGAGTATTTAGGTAATATTTTCTCATTTTTAAAACATTATCATTTTGTATTCTTTAATATTTAATTGTATGTTCGATGCCCCTTTTAAATCTTGTACTTAATGAATCAATTGAGGCGTGTTGCATAACAGAAACGCGCCACTTGTTGTATTAGTTGTTAGCCTAAAACGTGTGTAGATCTCTCTATTAAAATACGTCTAAAATGACCAATCGTGAATATTTTTTTGACCGCCTTCATAGAGTGGAAGTTTGTATTAATTGATGTTTGTTTTTACGAGAAATAGTTGTTAGTAATTTGCTCAATCTATTAGGCTTCGGCCACATAGGTAGGTGCTTCGCTAGTCCTGAGTTACTTGTCTTGTCTACTCTATACTTGTCTACTAAAAATAATACTGCCACATTGCACGCTACGTGTTTAGGTACAAATTAAGTTGATATTTGGGAGCGCTCAAGTCAACAACGATATATCACTCTCAAAACTAACCAGAAAGCTACTTCTCACAGAAAATTTAAGTTTAAAATTTCGAAAGTCGCAAATTCGAACTTGTTGTGTGCATATTGCCAATTCAACCCATGCGTTATTATTCATAACCTCAAAATATACGGTGTTTGACGTTTGTCATACTGAGGAAACATCCGCCATCTTGCAAAATCCATAGACAATGGCAAAATCACTAGGTGACACAATAAAAATAACCAACACGTTTGTTCGCCGGGAGACTCACGAGGTGACTAATAATCACGTAGCGAAGCGTGCAGTGTGGCCAATGCAATAGAATAGTGTGCGTTCGTTCGCTAGGAAATGTCACCTGGCACGTAGCCACCAAGCATTGCACCTGCCTATGTGGCCTTAGCCTAAGGGTCGATACTTTGACTACAAACACAAATTGAATAAGAATTTGTATATTTTCAGGAAACTTAACTGGAATAAGAAAAGGATCCCCATAAATGGAGAAAACCTGAGTCATCTGCGCTTTGTCGATGATGTTATAGTAGGTAATTTTCTCACAAGACTCGGAAGACCTCCAAAGCAGAATGCAGGAACTCGCTAAAGTAAAAGTAAAATGTAACAAAAACGAAAGTCATGTTCAACTGCTTTGCGGGCCAAAAAGAGATCCTCATCAATGGTACTCAGCTCGAACAGGTGAAAAACTACATCTATCTGGGACAACACGTGTCTATTATAGATGGATGTATATTTGATGAAATTATTCGCAGAGTAAAGCTAGGCTGGAGTGCTTTTGGTCGCCTGAATAATGTCTTCAAAAGTAAGCTTCCACTGTGCCTAAAGCGTAAAGTGTTCAACCAGTGTGTGCTTCCCGTAATCATATATGCGTGTGAAACATGCACCCTAAGTAAAAGAGAGATCCAGAAACTTAGAGTAGCACAACGTGGTATGGAGAGGTGCACGCTGTGCATAATGCGAACAGACAAAAAAGAGGAATGAGCGGATAAGGGACCAGACAAGGGTTTGCGATGTGATTGAGTTCATTAAAAGCCTCAAATAGAGATGGGCTGGACACATAGCTCGAAGAAGAGAATCATTGGACAAATTTAGTCATCCAGTGGTATCCAAGAGGTACAAAACGTCTGCAAGGTAGACCTAGAGGCCACTGGATCGATGTAATGATAAAGTTCTGCGGAAGTACGTGGCAACGCAATGCACAGGACCGAAAGAAGTGGAAGCAGCTTGAAGAGGCCTTCACCCAGCAGTGGATAGATTCAGGCTGATGATGATGATATTTGCCAGACCCAGCAGTCGAATCTGGGACCCACCATAAGTCAACGCATGAATAAATAGACAAAAATAAACATACAAACAACATAATATCCCACTAAAATGTAAAATATTTTTGTGTAACTATTAAATGTGTTAAATTAATGTACTGGATATTTTCTGATGTTATTTACAATAAACCATTGGGCATGGTAAAACATAAGTATTGCATTTCTTAATTTTATTTATCTGATAAGTACGCGACTATTTCTTCAAGATTTATTTAACATGTTTTAATGTTTGCCATCCCTGTTTTAGTAATTGTTTATATTTATTCATTTTGTAAAATAATGTTGAGACGGTATTATCGTAGGCAGGAAATTAGAGATTTATCAGAATTTAATGTTAGTTTGTTGGTACTTATATAATATTATAATATTATGATTATACTAGAGAATAATATGCGCAATTGATTACGTTTGAAAGGTAGGTAGAAAGTTAGAAACCTTCCCGGAACACACCTTTACCACTCTACCACTGTCCTTACTTGCGATGAATTGTTGCAGGTGTGTTATTTTCGATAAGTTTATCCTGTGACTTCGGGACCTCTGAGATATCAACATGAAACAAAACTAGATTAGTAACAGCTATGCATTCTATAAGCCAGCGATTTCCAAACTGGGTGGCGCGGAGTGTTGCAAAGGGAGGCGCGAAAAGTTTAACACAATTAAAACAGCCACAGGTTTGCAGTTTGCAAATGCATAATTTATAAAACGGCCGCTAGTTATGAACTACACAAATAAACAGTCCTATAAAAGGTTGTTTGCAAACCTGTCTGAAAATATGGAGACTAATTTTATAATATCTCACTTCTATAGGTACTATTGTGAAGCGCGCTGGCTATCTCGTAAAAGATGAAATAAAAGAGTCAAATCATAATGTTGAAATTTGAGGCAAATTTGTTTAGGAACTTTGTTAAACTAACTTGTCAATTTGGTTGAAATTTAAAAAAAAAATGTGAATAAATCAATGCAAGGACTACTAATACATTCACTGATTTAAAAAGACAACGTGAAGGCATTCATAAAAAATTGGAGCTTTGGAAATGAAAAACAAATAAATCTAAAAATTAATATAATATAGGTACTTAAGTAGTAAAACCTCGTTAATTTATATATTTTTTTTCATTTTTGTATTACTATCTACATTGTCGACTATTCAAAAGGTGTCTGTATTATTTAATGAAATAAATGGGGGGAGGCGTTCTAACATAAAGTTTGGATGTTTAATTTTTGTTTGTACAATAGTTTAGTAATAGAAAACACATATAAAAAACAGTTTTTTTTATGCATAAATCATGGAAATAAAAACTGAAGGCAGATACTTTAGTAGTAAATGAATGTATTGACAAGTAGAAAAATAATCATTCATGGTGCATAATAACAGATCAAATTATTTATTGTGACGTATTTTAACCGCCTGTTATATAAGAACTTTCAATAGATGGCCGAGCGGTAGCATGTCGTGGGTCCCACGTTCGAATTTCGGGGCTGGAAAATTCACATATTGTTTTTCAATATATATTTGGACCCAGAGTATGGACCTTGTAAGTTGAGCAAGTGGCTAACTTTCATTAATCTGTTAATATGTAAAACTTCGACTCTGTGGAGGCCCGTATTATTTTATTAGAATCGAAAATGATGAAAATTAGTAATCCTGATATTATTATCATCTATAAATCAAAGTTTTTTTTTACCACGTCTGATTCTAATAAGATCATATGGGTCTCCACACGGGCAATTTTATTTTTATGAGAGACGGATGTTAGCCACCTGCTCAAACTATTAGGTCCATGCTCTGACTTGAAAACCAATTGAAAAACCATTTTTGTATTTGCCAGGTCCAGGATTCGAACATGAGATCCGCGACACTATAAGCCAACGCGTAAGCCGCTAGCTATCAGGGCAATATTACCGAAAGTTATTAGTGTTATTACTGTGATACAAACAATATATATTGATAGTTATTTAAAGACGGGGATTTCCCTTCATTAACACTTCATATATTATTATGAATTTTTTGGTATTTGGTTTTTGTTTATGATTTTTTCTATATATTTTCAATATGTAGATAATGTTTTAGTAACCTTTTAAAATTATACTTGATTATTAAATGATAATATATAATTTTGTGCAAATTTGGAATATACAAAAACTCATGAAAATCATTAGAAAGCCAAGTTTTGATATTGTAATAAATCAATATTCATGATTGGTGGATGTTATCGACTTTGCAACTAACTTACGATATTAGCACATCATTAATAATGGAAATAGCTGAATTTGATTATAATTAATTAACTAACATTGTCATGGTAGGATAGTATATGTGCTTTGAAAAGAAACTGTTGTACAATTAGTGAGGAGTTAATTTTCAAAAACAGATAGGTTCACTATTCAACATTTGACGACGTTTGTATGTATCATGTTTGCGTTGTTTGTAGCATTGCATTTTTAAATTAGACCAATATTTATTATACGATAAACAGTTTATTTCAATAAATATAAGCAGAATTAAATTAAACAATTCTGTTTATACAATTTTAAATAATTTATTTATATTTTTAAACATTTGGAGGGTTTGAATATTTGTCGTACCTAAATTATGTGGGGTGTTTTTTTTATCCTGATAACTTTGGCATTAAATTAATAGTGTTATTGATATACATGTATATACATTTTATAAGCATAAGAATAAGAAAAAAAATATTAATATACTTAGTTAATTTCTAAATATTTTGTTCGTTTATGTATATATTTACAAAATATTGATGTTATTCAATATTTATAATAAAACAATTAATGATATTGATTCGAGTCAATATACCAAATCTGCAATTTATTGTTATTTATTGTGAAATATAAAAAAAAACAGTTTTATTAGAAAAATAATCGATATGATTATTGGTATTTTTTTATAAAAATACTTTAAACTTTTTAAAATCTTTTTATAATTAATAGATACTATGAGATTCCACAAATAAGTAGGGTTTTAATATTATATCTAATAATGTAATATGTACAATTAAAATATTTTAATTACGTTTATAATACTAGTCACAGAAAATATGGAATTTAGATAATTTATTATATTTTAACACTGAAATGTTTTAAATCTCTACGTAATTCGTAGAATTAATTAAGACGTAATATTGTCAATATGATTTTAAAAGTTCCACCAAGAAACGTTATTAAATATTATAAAAATATTTAATAAACAGTCTTTCTATGGTGGATAGGCATTAGTCATACAATATTATGATTAACTTGTCCCATGAACATTGCTAACTCTTTCCCAGTAAATTCCTCTTCATCCATATCCTGAAGACTTGAATTACTGATTGACTGGCTGCCTATACTCTCAGCGGAAGCTCTTTGTGTATCATCGCCATCATCATGACACCGCCTTAACTCAATCGAAGACTTTCTACGAGAAGTCTTGTACGTGTCCTTATTGGGTTTACTCCCAAAAATAGCTCTCGTTCTACGTCGTATACGCTCACTGAAAGAAAGATTATTTTCTTCTATTTTATTAAAACTTTTCAATAGTTCTGGTTCGAGTTGATTAAAGACATTGTTTTGGACTTCGATTGCACTAACCGATCTGTTTAAAAGCCTGTGTTTTTTTGTTGAGTTGTTGTTTTCCGGTTGGAACCTGGTGAGGGTGGTGGCGGCTGTAAGCCTACTTGTGGTCGACGGCGCTCTGGTTCGGTTCGCATTGGCAGTAGTAGGGCGTCGTGAGGAAGCGGAAATTGGTGTCGATCTGTGGTGATGGCGACGCTTGCGTCTGGAGCAGCATTTCTGGGCAATTGTAGTCTGGAAGTAAAGAAACATAAATATTAATCACAGATACAATTGGACAAACTAGCAGTCGAACCCCTGAAACGCAGCTCAAAAATAGGTGACATGGGTGCAATGACATTATTAATGGACAACGCACTCAATACAGTAGCTAGCAAGTAAATATACGCATAGCCACATTCGCACATGTATAGGTAGACGTCACGCAATTTCCATTATGCAATATCACGCATCGGGAATTTATAGCAATATCACCAGGGCTCGAAATGGACCGGAACGCACCGGAACGCCGTTCCTGTTCGTGAAATCGGTAAAATTATCGCTCCGTCTCGTGGAATAAATAATTTGACCGACTGAGCTGGATAGGACATATAATAGAAAATGTAACACACTTATTTTTATAAAAAAAACACATAAACTTTGATATTTTTACTATGTAAAAATCTTCAGAAAACTGTCGAGCGCTCCGGTTGGTAAAATTTTCCATTTCGAGCGCTGAATATCACCTTTATTCTAATGGCGTTAGAACAGTGTTTCTAGTGTCAATGTTCATTTGAGCGAACCCGTTCGAACCGAACCGTTCGGCAGACCCGACAAAAAAGTGACTGTCATTTTTTTTCCAGATGCTTCGTCCATATTAATGTCATTGCCTGGGTGTCATAATGGATAATAAGATGAATTTTAAAGCACATATCAACGAAACTATCAATAAAGCAAGAAAATTATTAGGTTTTATTCTTCGGATCTCTAAACCATTAAATTGCCATTAAAGATACTTTATTTCTCATATGTTCGATCCATAGTTGAGTTTGCTTCTATCGTGTAGAATCCACAGTACGTTACATAAATAAACCGTCTCAAAGCGGTACAAAACCGATTTTGTAAACACGTCAATTTTAAAGCTTACTGTTATGATTTATATACAGACAGACACGATATAGCTAATTCTATTTTTTCGACTACTGTAACTTTTATGGTACCATCTTTGGAAAGTCGACGTTCGGTATCTGATCAATATTTTCATTTTAAAATTATCAATGGTTTTGTTGACTAGCCAAACCTACTCGAAAGGGTGGGTATCCATTGTCCATCAAGATTTACGTGAAACCAAGCTCTGTACCGTGTCAGTCGTAGCGATTCTAATTATGCACCAAACTTCTTTATTCGGCGATCTTGTTTAAATTACAATATGTATTTCTCCACCGTTGATCATTTTAATAATTCACCTGTTTCATACGTGCTATCTCCAAAGTTTTGTATAAGTAAATATATATATATATATATATATATATATATATATATATACTTATATATTTTAATAGTATAATAAAATTAATTATTCATTATTCTTCCTCACTTTTTATCATGTAATTTTTTTATGTGTTTATTACTTTCTATCTTGTTAGGCTTAACTATATTATAATTTATATAGGGAAACTTTGCAGGTTGCAATAACTTTTCATTATTCTATTTTTAATTTTTGTAATCAATATGTAACTGTTTGTTCCCTTAATAAATAAAATTTAAAAAAATCGGTGTGTGTACTTATGTACGCGCGTTAGAAGTTATACTTCTTTGGCGTAACAAAAGAAAAACAAAACTTATGATAAACTAGATTCTTCGACTAGCTCTTAATTATCTAGTTAAATTATACACTCAAGAAAAAAGACCGCTTATTAGAACGCCGTTGGTTTATTTCTATACACTTTAACTTATATTGCTAAATTATATAATTATTTATCGTTGTTTTTATTTTTAAAGTAACAACTGCCACTAAGACGTTTAATAATTTGTTTACGTAAGGAATTGCAAATGGCCCATAATAATAAATTCGCTCCCTAGGCAACGGAACAATTCTAAACTATAATATTATACTGTATAATCGTCAGTGCGTTCGGCTGATAACCTAACAATCGGTGGTTCGAATCCAATCGTGTGCGTTTATTTTTGTGTGAAAAAATAAATTATGTGTTACATGTCACAAGCTATATATAATAAGTTACCTACGCAATTTATTTAAAATTTATTAGAAAGTAAAAGTACACAAAAATAAACACAGCCCCATCACTATTAACATCACATAGATTTTAAAAATACAGAAGATGGTTGCCAATATTTATAGATGGAATCTGATCATTCAGGTAAATTAGGAATGTTCTGCACGGAACCACTAGTTTCTAGCTTAAGTTCAGCACCCACTAACGCCATTTGCGGTTGCGTTTTTACCTATGTACCCTTATATACCCCGCGCAGGCATACCGCGCCAACTGGCTTATTTCCTACAGACGACTGCATTTGGTTGTTCATGTTTTAGAACAGCATTAACCAATAAAGGTGACCTACAAAATTGCGATGAATGCGGGTTGTCCCATTTTACGATTTTTCTGAGGTTGTGAATTATGAATTTTTTATAACTAATGTTGCATATTTCTATCTTTTATGTTACAAACTCAATATTCAACAAACATAATATTAATATGTAGATATGTATGTCATTTATATTGCGCCTACAAATAATTATTGTACCTAGTAAATATTATATTGTAAAATATTTAGATCAAAATAGCCATAATATAATTAAAATTAATCACCTGTCTATATCTTATTAATCCGGGATCAAGTATTGTTTTGCGTTTGATTTTTTAAGGTTAGGATTAAAATAAATGATTTAAAAAATATTGTTTAATAATAGTTATTTAAAGGAAAAATGATAATAAAATAACACAGGAAACAATGTCGTTATATTGATAAGCAAACATTAGTGGGTAATATTAAATTATAAATCATAGCTCACACGTAGTAAGAAAATGAGGTGGTAACACCATCTGTCATTAGTATTAGAAATTAAAAATCGGTCAAAATTTATTGATATAATATAGTTTTTCAATAAGCTTATGGATTAATATTGATTTATCGAATAATTATAATCCAATGAAATAAGATAGTGCTAGTACATATGAGAAGACGTCATGATAACGGTGCGTTAATCTCATTTACGCACAATACATAAATCATAGAATTCCCACAGTATATAAAAATATAGATGAGTGTTTATTAATGGAATTTATGAATATTGTTTTATTTCTTTAAGATTTGTCAGTGGTATGTCAGATAAGTATATGTGAATCTTGAGAAAACGTCAGCACACTGGTAATTATTGTTGAGAACATCAAATATAATAATATGGTTGTATCAAAAGGCTGGACAGCCCTACAGTCAATGATACACAATATACAGGATGGACGAATCACGCATGCTAAATACACTAACGTTCGGTGAGCTGGAAGGCAAACGAAGATCTGGTTGACATCGTACAAGGTAGAGGGATAGTGGCGAGTTGTATTTAAAGACTTTGGGC
The DNA here is from genome assembly GCF_057557595.1 of Rhyacophila brunnea. Lineage (NCBI taxonomy): Eukaryota > Metazoa > Arthropoda > Insecta > Trichoptera > Rhyacophilidae > Rhyacophila > Rhyacophila brunnea. The sequence goes on along the minus strand of NW_028232763.1, from coordinate 5,095,440 downwards.
ATTCTAAACTATAGATAAGTGGGTTTAGACAGATCTAGATGAAGGGAGATACTGGAGGAGGCCAAAACCTACATAACGCTGTAGTGCCAGTGAAGAATACATCGGAATCATAATTGTTTTGTTATTTTTTCTGATCATATTTTGAACCTGCATTCATTGCATTACAGGCAATGTGCAAAAGCCATGTTTTAAGATTGAGAGGGACGGTGATAATTTGAAGAAACTGGCTATTAACAGCATAAACGGCAAAAGAAGAAGAATATCCGCATCTTTATTTTTACCGGCAATTTGCTCAGTATCTCAAACAATTTGAGGTGATTTGTGCGCAGAAGTGTTGTGGAAGATCTTATGATAAAGACCAGGATCGCTTCACTATTTATGAATTTCAGAAAAACTCTCAGAATAGATTCCTCTATTCTTAAAATAACCTATTTTACCTTAAAATAATAAATTAATAAACTCTAATGGATGCATTTTAAATATGCAAATGCAGATTTTTGGACTATCAGAAAACTTGAAGTTTTCGAGATGTGGCTATATTGGGGTACGATAAGAATTTTCTGGATTGATCAAATTATCAATGATGATATTTTAAGATGAGCCAATAAGCCAAGAGATCTTATTACTAATAAATGCAGAAATGCTGCATACGTTAGCCATATTTCCGCAATGAAAAGTATTATTTACCCAAGCTCATAATATAGGAATAGGTAGACAGCTGGAGTGTAGATAGATGTAAGCAGAAATAAATTATTTTACGAAATATAATCTTCGTACACAGCTAAGGTTTGGCCATTAAAGAATTGTTTTTTTTTTTGGTTTGGAAATAGCGCATCTATTCTATACACTAGTCTGATGTCGGCCGCTACGGCAGCTATCTAGGGAAGGTTTGTATTGAAGTATTAGCACTTATTGTAACAATAATTACAATAAGTTAGCCATCTAAACAGTCAACCCTATCTATCTCGCACTAAAATGTAGCATAACCAACAGAGGTGCTGTTAAAATATAGCACTTATTGTAACAATTACAACTAACTTATTGTAATTGTTACAATAAGTGCTTCGATAAAAACCTACCCTTGTTAGCTGCCGTAGGAGCAGAAAGCAGTCTTGTGTATAGAATAGATGCGATGGTAGTTTTATTTTAACCTTCAATAATTATTCTAAAGAACTACGCGCGCATATCAAAGACCCACATGTAACGATTCGCAGTTTACCGACCTTGCACTATCTGTACCATTATCCGTATACGTGTATTCAAACATCAAAGAAAAATTTCATGATTACAGAAAACGAGATAAAAATATATGAATCAGAATCAAAATTTAATGAACTTTAATATATTAATGCTTACATATTATTATTATTTTAATATGTTATATGATTTTTCGTCAACTTTATCTCTGATGTTTATCTTATAAATGGATCATTCGTATCTAAGTGATTAATTTATGTAACCCCATGACCGATATAATGTATTTATTTGGTGGACTTTATTACAATATTTTTTGGGTCAATTTCGATGTCTGTTATTTAAAAATTTGCATTAATTGCTTGTTTACCTCATTTTAATTATCCGTAGATGTCGTATCTTTTTTATTTATTAAGGGGGGACATGCTCGTCGAAGGTCAAAATTGAGTTTTTATTGTATTTTCAAACCATGATCCTGGACACTCCTTAAACGTTGTAGATGATCTATTTATATAATTTTGAAGCCTTATTATCTTTTATAGATATTTTAAACATTTGATGACTGCATGAAGTATTTTTGTTACATAAAATAGTATTCTTTTAAACCTCTCGCTCTAATGTTTTAGAATATAGTCATATTTCGGTACATAACTGTGCAGTGGTGTTAAGATTTTTTACATTTATTAATTTTTAAATGCATTTATAAAACCATTAGCATAATTTATTACGAGATAATTTTTGTAAAATATTCACGATAAAAAATTATATTGATAATCTCTGTGATCCCAAATTTGACAAGAATTAGGCATTTTATTATTCAAAAAATCGGCAAGATTAACACATTTGAAGATGATTCTAAAGATATTTATTATAAGCTATGTTTTTGACCATTTAAGTGTGATAAACATCTTATGAATAATGATTGCTTTATAATAATTATTGACCTAAGAATAAGGTAGTGTTTTTTTGAAATACGCCATTTCTTTTGTCATTCCCCAGTAATTAAGCTACAACATACGGCCGTAGCCATAAATTGACAAACTATAATTGAAATAGGGAGTAAAATGATATTGACGCGCGTGTTTGAATATGTACCGTTTAAAAAAAAATTTAAAAAAAATCGGTTAGGTACATGTTCAAACACGCGCGTTAACATAATTTTACTCCCTACTTTAATTATAGTTTGTCATTTTATGGCTACGGCCGTATGTTGTAGCTTAACTACTAGGGAATGACAAAAGAAATGGCGTATTTCAAAAAAACGCTACCTTATTCTTAGGACAATAACTATTATAAAGCAATCATTATTCATAAGATTTTTATCACACTTGAATGGTCAAGGACATAGCTTATAATAAATATCTTTAGAATCATCTTCAAATGTGTTAATCTTGCCGATTTTTTGACTAATAAAATGCCTAATTCTTGTCAAATTTGGGATCACAGAGATTATCAATATAATTTTTTATCGTGAATATTTTACAAAAATTATCTCGTAATAAATTATGCTAATCGTTTTATAAATGCATTTAAAAATTAGTAAATGTAAAAAATCTTAACACCACTGCACAGTTATGTACCGAAATATGACTATATTCTAAAACATTAGAGCGAGAGGTTTAAAAGAATACTATTTTATGTAACAAAAATACTTCATGCAGTCATCAAATGTTTAAAATAACTATAAAGGATAATGAGGCTTCAAAATTATATAAATAGATCATCTACAACGTTTAAGGAGTGTCCAGGATCATGGTTTGAAAATACAATAAAAACTCAATTTTGACCTTCGACGAGCATGTCCCCCCTTAATAAGACTTTGTACTTACGTTCTTTGCACTGTTATGTATTTTTTGTATCTTCATTAGGTAAGCAATTATGTTTTATAATGTGGGTACTTTGAACATTATATAAACAGTAATTACAAAAAAATATTATTATGATAAATAATTAATTACTAGTATTAACACTATGATACTTATATCTTTATTGTTTTCATACTATACTGGTATTATAAGAAAATGCAAAAAGTATGCTTAAAATCAAAAACACACCTCTTGAATAGAAAAAGAATTTAGTTTTATGGAATACTATTATATTGGTACCACTTAGTGAAAAGGCCGGAAGTGACAATTTGTGATTTTGAATTTGATTGATTTCTTCATAATATTATATTTAGGTACCTACCACTAAAATTTATCCTGCCAAAGATAATTGATCTTAGTTATGGAATAACTTTTGATGACGCACTTAAGGCTGTAGAAGATGATATTCTAAATAATTGGACCCAATCAATAATTCAGTTTTGTATAGATTTTCCTTCCTATTTTTTGGCGTAACATCATTGATATCAGAGATTGTTATAATGGAGCTAATAAATAGTGATAATAGGGCTACTAGCGTTACGACATAGTGCTACATACATTGAATGAAGGGCGAATAAACCTGATGATTGATCACATACCGGGAACGAATGAAAAATCTCACAAATATATCGATTAAAAAAAACCCTAGAGAAAAAAAATTGGACCAAATGCAAGTTGGCGATCTCAAGACTTGGTCGCGCAGGACGTTTGTTACGACTAAGTTAATAATGTAATTTATGTTAATTGATCACAAAAACTGCATTTTACATGTAGAATATGAAGTATACACCCAGTGACGTCCCGTGGGGGTAGGCAGATTGAGCGTCGCTTGGGGCTTAGGGCGGCAGTTACTCAAAGGGCGGCAAATAGAGGAGAATCATTAGGTATATATAGAAAGCTACCTAAACTTAGTAATAACGGAAATATATTTCCATTAAAAAAAAATCAGCTCACTAGTTGTAAACAAAATAAGTATATTAATTAGTTAAGTACTATAAAATCTTCTACAGGACTTTAATTTTTTGTCTGGTTCGCGATGTCAAGTTTACTTCCGTTGTACTTGGACGTCACTTTCTTTACAGTCACTCACGAGTTATGAAAGTTGTCAGGTGTATTTTTAAATGTACCTACCTATGTGGAACCGTAGACTCGCAATATTGTCTATTAAATGTACCTACCTATGTGGAACCGTAGACTCGCAATATTGTCTATTAAATGTACCTACCTATGTGGAACCGTAGACTCGCAATATTGTCTATTAAATGTACCTACCTATGTGGAACCGTAGACTCGCAATATTGTCTATTAAATGTACCTACCTATGTGGAACCGTAGACTCGCAATATTGTCTATTAAATGTACCTACCTATGTGGAACCGTAGACTCGCAATATTGTCTATTAAAGCAGAGATGGCATTTATAGTAGATTTAGTAGTATACCTATATCTTGTTAGTAATGTATCTATTCTACATACTTATTAGATATTCGAGTCATGAAAGGATATAAAAAGTACTCTATAAAAAAATGTGGCGGCATTTTGGCACTGCCTAGGGGCGGCATTTTGTCTAGGGACGTCACTGTATACACCTTAGTTAAAACGTAAGTACAGGAAATAAGTCAAATTCACACGTCTTATAGTTCGAGATTTATTTTCCAGAACTGGGATAATATCATTTAACTTGTAAACTGCAGGATGTAAGCTTGTCCAAGAGAAAGTCCGCTGTGAAAGCCACAACACTATATCCCCAAGTAAAGAAAACACAGAAAACATTATATATTGAACCCTCTATCTATACTATGAGATCTTACTTCAACTGATGATGTATCCACATAATCTATACACTCTAAATCCTGTTTAGAATTAATATTTTTTTTTTTTAACAATTTGAGCATTATCCATCTGTTTTGCAAAAGGCTAATCTAGTAAGATGTTATAATTATAAAAATATAACGATACGTATTATTGTTTGTACCTATTTTGTTTCTTGAAAAAATCTTATCAACAACACTAAAAAAGCTGTTATTTATTAGTTAATCCAACTTTAATTGACCAAGTTCATCGTGGATAATGCCGTATTCGAGTATATAAGCCAAATCATCGTATGTGATAATAATTTTATGTCTCTTTTTGAAAAAAGAATTTTATTGGTTTCGTCAAAATATTTTTCACAAAGTAGTTTACTAAAAATAGTATAAGATCACCTATTAACTCTCTGCTGATATACTTTTTATATAAAGCAGATGATATTCTAATAAATCTGACCCCATAGTATTTGCCAAAATGATCCTTACGCCCTTTTTGATTAGCGATTTCGATATGGGCGCAAACATAAAATAAAATATCATGACGTGTGCAGTAAATTTAATGTTGGTCGCAGGACGGCGAAACTGTCAATTCAAGTTGAGTTTATGAGAAGGATCGTTTAACTTCATGGTTGTTTGTTGACAACTCCATAAATTCGACGACAGGTGGTGTAATCATCACAACACAAGATGTTTTATGGATTATTTTTATTAGGGTTTATCAAAGAAAGCCCCATTACATATATAGATTTTTATGTAATAATTGTGAGTTGTATTGTACAGAATCATAAATATCACTATTCATAAATTATTATTTGAATTTATGATTGGAAAGGTGGTTTGTTTTTAAGAAATAAATTATTTGGACGATGTGTTTCATACGATACGTCGCCTTAGGATTGGTTTGTCGAAGCTCCATTTTTGGCGAAATTTAATTTTTAATGCAGTTATTTTTTTATATTAACACATCCAAATCATTAAAGAACATATTTTTAAAACACACTTTTTAAAAACGCCTAAGTAATCACGGTAGAGAAAAATCATTTCTTCTGGTTTATCTAATGTGTGGAAATTTTACAAACCAGTACCGAACAGTATTTCGAAAAAGCTATACGATATAAAAGACTTCTCGAGCGTCTAATAAACAAACTCCGCCGAGGGTTGTTATTCAAGATAACACCCCTCTACTACGTGGTTGGTCAACAAATCACTTATCCTTTTCTAATATTATTGTTGTTCAGCTTTACTGATTAGGGGGATTAAAATGTTATAAAAATCAGGTAAGTAATCAAATAAATTAAAGCAAACATACATTTATTATAAAAAAATAAACTAAATTATTTTTGCACTAAGCGTATTTTTAATTTTATTTAATTTCATTTAATAGTTTTTGTATAACATTTTAACTACCCTCTGTCAAAAATAATGAATATCAAATCTAAGGTATCGATGTTAGAATAAAACTATTTAGTTTATGTACTATTTAGTATTTCGTTTGAATACCTATTGTAAAATCCTAAAAAAAATACTCAAAAATATTTATTATTCAAATAGTATCATCAGCTTGGATTCATTATTTGCGGTTGCATTGCCACGTACCTATTTCAGTAGAACAACTACTTCGTCGATCTGTCCCATTTACAAAATATATCAACCTTTTAAATTTTATTTATTGATATATTTTTATTTCGTATAGTAATAATTAATTTTGTTATCTCTATGGAGATAATATAACGGGTTCAAATTGTTAAGATTTTCGGTGATTTTATCTTAAATACTGTTTTGATTGATGTGAACGGAAATCTTTTATTTTATCAGCACTATTATTGCCAAATAAATAGATTTATTACGAAAGATAAAATTGAATTACAATTGATTACAACAGTAATTATAAGATTATAAAAAAATGTAAGTCTGACCACCTGTATAGCTTTGCTTTGATTGATCGTGTTATTGATTAAACCAAAAAGATGATATTATTTCAGTTCCTACGTCTTATAAACATAGTTTTTAAGTCACAGAGATAATGTACGATTAACAAAGACAATAAAATGATGCCGAATAATTATTATATAATTAAAATTATCGTATGTTGTTTGAATAAAATCTATACAATGTCACGCGTTTTTATACATCATATTAGATTTATGTTTTTTAATCGTAAATATAATCCTAATAGTACGGATAATATTTAAGGCGATGTGTTTACCTACCAGAGGCACCTAGCGGGAAAATACGTAGCTTGCAATTTGAGGCATTGTTTTGATAATTTACAATTTTAACTGTATTAATTAGTAAATATATTATCTGAAAAGATTGAAAAGAAAACTGTTTTTTATTTTAAGTCGAAGATAAACTTACAATTTATTATTGTAAAAAAATGTTATAATATGTGAATTTGTCAAAAGACCCTACCTTATTATTACATATATTTTATGGTCATATTTATTATTAAAATTTAGTTTATTAAGTTTTATATGTTTTGTCGTAGAGATTTTCTACTAATTCATAATTTTAATATTTTTTATATTTACGATAAAAATCATCAATTTGCATAAAAATATAAATTTGTATAACTTGAAACCCTTTTTATTTGTACGGTTTTTTTATTTTATCCTATGGTGCTTTAAAATCAAATAGTACCTCAGGCTTCCAACTGTCTAAGCTTGCCATCGTGTCAAAGATTTTCACGATTTTACCGAGATTTCCTGTTCTAATAATACCAAATTAGATTCAGTTCCTCAGTGTTCTTAAAGATGAGAGATCTCTACAGATGGACGGAGATTATTGTGCAACGCCTGTAATATCAGTGATAACTATCCTCAGTAATGAGTCAAAGGATATATTATAAGAGAATTCCCATGATTAAAGCATAAGCCTACACCATTATTTTGTTTGCCTTTGATCTGGCAAAGGACGGAGAATGATATGCTCTTAGAATGTCGGTAACCAGGTCCAAAGAAGACTTTTACCATGCTAAAATTAGCTGCCTAGGAATTGGAATTCTTGGTACCCTCATTAAGTTAAGATATACATAGTATGTGATTGTGTTAAACTAACGATAAATGAAATTAACTGCTCTAAATCTAAATGACGGTATCCAATATTTAGTTACTGTCATAAGCTCAAAAGTGTCAAAATTGACATTGACGTCGTTAAACAACTTGCTATTGTCAATGTAAGCTCCAGACACCTATGAACAAGACGTAGAAAAAATCATGACACTCAAACATACTTTAATACTTTAAACAATTATTTTTTTTATCCAAAACGGATTATACCCAAGATTTCATAAAGCCCCATTATTTTTTCCCCGAAAATTATCTAATTATCTCTTACTCGCAAAAACTTTAATTATACTTATATTAATTTATAAAAATATTTAATTTAATATCTTTCTTATTAATGTAATTATTTACTTAAGTATTTTCTGTTTGTAGTAGGAAGGATAAAAATAATGTCTTAAAAATGTACTTAATGCTATTTCTGGTTTAAAAATAATCCCTTTCATTATTATGGAAAGCTCGAATAATGTAGGTGGTGCCATCCTATTTCCACCACTACCTTCAGAATCATAGATAATATCTAATAGAATGAATCAGAATTATAAGGCTAGCATCACACGGGCCTTTCTCATATTAATTCGGCCCCGCGGACATACAAAGTAAAGTGCGAAAAGTCGGGCCATTAATTTCTTAGTGCGTCGTAAAGACGTCTCGACTCTTTCGCGAAAAGGCGCGGGAAGTTTTTTTTCAGTAGCGCCACCATCGAACAACTGCGATTATGTGTAACATTGTAGGGGGATATTATTTAAATACCAAAGACGAAAATACATTTAAAGGTATCTGCGCAATCTGCGAAATGTCATGCAATGATTGTAGTAGTGTATATACTGTCAAACACGTAGAGATTTTGATGGCATGTATAATGGCGCATATATTTTTTTGTACTCTTAAGATATCTGGTTGGGCCAATTATGGTCGCATTTTCCCACCTATCTCAAATCCCCATATATTGTCGCAAGTCAGGGCGACCAGCAGTTACGGGTCACCAGTCGACCGTGATTATAGAACATTCAGTTATCTCAAGTTACTTCAAGACAACGGGTGTGTGTAGGTTTGTTACAGCTAAACCGCCGTTTATTGATTAATTCGATTACATAGACTGATTCAGTAGTTATTCGTGGGTCACGGCCGGGTCAGCGTGACGTAGTGTGACCGTCGTTTAAACGATACTCCTGAATACCTGACAAGCCGTGATACCGGCTCTTATCATTTATCATTCATCAAAAGTGTACCGTCAAGTGCCGCACACCGGGTAACCCAACAAATAATAGCGCGCGAGTCCTCGTGCAACCAGACCACGAAGCAAGATCATCAAAATGTTGGTGCTTGGCATCATAACCTAGCATCCACATCCACCATCAGAATCATTCCGTCACAGAATTACAGTCAACTATTACTAAACTAAACTAAACAACACTATCTTAAAATTGTGGTCTTAGTTCAATGAAAACAAATATGTATGTAAATACGAAAGTTAAGTTTGTACTATTTATGTCGGATCCTAAGAGCCTACCTTCACCCTTCGCTACTGGAATCTACTAAAAGATTGATAGCCCAAAGTTTGGGCTAAATACTCTACAATTACTATACTCTAAACCAAAACACTAATGGCTCACTTCACGCGCGTTTTATTGACAATTAAAAGTTTTATAATGAAATAGCTACTTGCTTGGATTTTCTCATCTATAAACTTTAATTTCGAATAAATAAATTATCTAACCAACAAAAAAAGTTTTAAAAAAGGGATTGAATTTACAAAACAAATAAAATAAAAACCGGCTTGATGATGAGTCAGTAGAAAGTTAACGAAATAATTTACAATTTCGATCATTATGACGTGAACATCGATCGTTGTTAGCATTTCTCGCTGTTATTATGGACAACGATATAATATCGTTGTTCAGCATTTAAAGGGGTAACCCTTTACAATCATCCTAAACAATTATTATTAATATACTTTCATGCTCGACGAGTAAATTTAAATGAATTATTGTTTTTTTAATAAAATAAGTTTCTGTCGAGTTACCGTGAGTACGATAAGTTTAGCGTACGCCACAGTATATTGAGCAGCCTCCACCACAATTTGAGACCCTTAGAATTTATGTTTACCCCTAAACGGAATGTATCACATCTCCTGTAGACTTTGCAATATAAAGGTCCATACCATTTCGATGCAAATCGCAACCGTTTGGGCGACGAGTGCTGAATATTTTTCAGCCTCTAAAACTTTGCCATACTATAAAGACATTAAACACGCAAAACAGGGGAGAAATTATATCTTTATTAATTTTCAACCGTGATAAGGGTGTACTATAAAATAACTGAGGTTTATTTAATGCATATCAGAAAGAAAATTAAATTATAATGACTAGATTTTAACAATAATTATGTATTAAATACATACTTATTATGTAATATTATTAAATTAATGTTAGGTAACTAAACAGGATTTCAGGTTTATTCACCATTTTGAAGTATATATCAGTCAGTAATATTTTTATTATTTGAATTAAGGCACATGCAAGCATAAAAAGTATTTCTAGAATAATTCTACTTTATATAAAAAAAAAATCAATAATAACCAGATGGTTGGAGTGGACCCTTTTTTTAGTTGCTCCGCTCCAGCTCCGCTCCGGGCAAAAAGTTTTAATATGTTATTATAATATACAAATTTTAAAAAATAAATAGTTTTAAAATAATCCACATTTTTATTATTAATTAACTATTATACTATTAAACTATTATATGAAACTATAAAGCGAATCGTCTTTCATTATTTACCTCTTCTGTCAGAAAAAGTGAGGTTATTTATCACTCGGCAGTATTCAAATATAGTATTTTACGACGAAAATTTAATTATAAAAAAAATCCGGACCTGTGGAGCATTACAAATCGCGGGCCTAATACTACAAGGTTCTAAGTGTTCGTCCTTGAAAAAACAAACTCAACAATGAAGTAGTATTCTAAGCTGCCACATTGTTACTTTTGTTTCGTCAAGGACAAACACTTAGAACCTTGTAGTTATCCACTCGCGAAATTTTCGGTGCTCCGGTTCCGGGTAAAATCCCATTGCTCCACTGCTCCGAGTTCCGCTCTAACGCTCTGCTAATAACATTTTAAATTCATAATTTGATTACCGGCGATATATTTATGTATTTGTATCAAGTGTTTGATTTGTATCATGTCCATGGCTTGGCTGTTCCCTCCCACTTGTTAATATAATATAAAAAGTTTAATAATTATTGATCTTAACCATTTCATAACCAAAACCCTATTTCTTAAGAAACATAAGTAATATGGTGAAAACCAGTTCTTGAAGTTGAAAAATTTAACCTACCTACCGGAATGTTGTTCGATTTTCAAAAAAAAATGACTCATAATTAATTGTAATATAATATCTATTGTTGTATTGTATGCAATTTAGGAAGCTGGAACGTTGTATTTAGGTTCGATAAAACAGTTATACGTAAAGTTAAATATAAAATGTGCATTAAAAAACAAATTATAATATTGTGTATCGTGAAAGTTAGAGGAATTAGAGTACGATGTAAAGCCACTCACACATGTGCGCCTAGTAAATCGATTATAGGCAAAATAATTAGCACACCTAATAAAACATTGCAGCCACTCAATTTCCCAGGCGCAAAGCAGTGAGCTCGATGTTTAATGAGATTTATTACTGGCAATATCCTGTGGCCTGCATCCAAACAAACAGACCACAGACTAAAGTGGTGTAATTTTCCCTCAGAGTTTCTTTTGATTTCCGCTCGAAGCCTGCGAAGCCCGTAAAAAAGGATATGAGTTTTAATGAAGGTAGAAATCAGTCTTTATATAAATTATGAGACAGGTTTATATACTTTTGTGGAATAGGTACCTGAAACTTTTATTCAGTTTTACGAAAAGTAATATTTTTTGAAGATTTCATTCTTATTTTAATGGGCACATTCATCGTAATAAGTTACTCGTATCTTCTTTATAAAAACATATTAATATTTAATTTAAATAAAGAATGACTTCACTTTTAATGTTTTAACCAATAATTATTGTGAGTTATTTTTTTAATTTAGATATATATCCAACCTTCTTCACTTTCAATTAAGTGGATATTATATTATGTCACCAATGGATAAGTGTTAAAATGAACAAATTAGCTATCATTAAGGTGAATGTACCGCCTACCAGATGCGCTCAGACATTTTCTGATAATTTACATTTTTTTTAAATGTTTTTATTCTACCTATCTAAAGCATTAAAAAGATTGTGCAAGTTGTTTATGTATATACAATATTATACGGAATGTTACATTCTCAAATTTTGTGAATTATTCGTTGAAAAAAAGAAATAGTTTATTAAAAATAAATTGTTATAATTAATATTTGGCGAGAGCCGGGCGCCGGATAGTAAAAGGCAATTTTATTAATATTCCTTGACTTAAAACACAAAAACCGATAGTCAATAACAACGCAATTTGATAACAATTTCATGTATGGCTTACTAGTTTAAATTATCGTAATTAAGTGTGAGACTTGTAGCTTAATTGGTTAAAGCATATTGGCGCGATACCAGTGGATATAGGGGCTTAAATTCCGCCAGGCGTCCTATTTTTTTAGTGTGTATATATATATATTATATCTGAGGTGTTTTCAAGCTATGTATGTTCAAAGATAAACCTAAAATATTTAAAAGAAACGTTATAAAATGCGTATTCGTTAAAGGATCCCATCTTATTATTACATTTTATAGTTTTATGATCATGTTTATTATTAAAATTTATTATATTTAGTATTCTCTAATTCTAATTCAAGGTTTTCATGTTTATATGATTATTTTAAAAAACACCAAATTATATAGAATATAAACATGTGTTACCATACCGAAATTAGATTTGATATAAATAAAAATGACATCAAGCTATACAAATAGCTACATTTTAATGATAAAAATAACTATTTTTGTGTTTTCTAATACTTACTGCATCTACACTTTGATTATTTAAAAGAGTTTTTAGTAAAATGTAATAAATTAGCCTTAGAGCCGTTTCTGACGGGACACTGGTGTCGTACTCGTATATAATATAGGAGGTATTTGTATTCGAATAAAGGGTCCTTTGTATTATGTTTATGAACGCCCCAGAGCTAATGAGTCAACGCATAATTTCGCATTATAAATTAGAACATAAAACGGGCTGCGGTAATAAAAACAAGTGTATCGGCGGCTTGAGAATATAGCGGCCGACGGAAAAGTGTATCGGACACACGTTGACTCATTAGATCTGGGGCATCCATAAACATAATTCAAAGGCTCCTTTATTCGAATACAAATGCCTCCTTATTATATACGAGCGCGACACCGGTGTCCCGTCTGAAACGGCCCTTAGTAACCTTATGATGAGCCCCTAGTAACATTACACTCTTCATTAAATGACAGATGTGTAGGTATATTATATCTGTGTAATACCCGTGGTTTTCAGTATATATAAGGTAAATGAAAAACAGTTTATGTATTATTAGAAGAATTTGCACCTTTTATAATATTTCCTCTCTGCATACCACGAAAAGAAACCTTAATGGTAAATTATATAAAACAAATATCGAAATGTAGTTATTACTTATTATTCTAACGGTTTGGATTAACCAAGCAAAATATTTCTTTAGAAAACATATAAATGTGTAGGTATATAAAAGTTTAGTTAGTGAAGATACCTAATAATGGATGAATTTTACCAAACACGGGATTTGATCTTACGGCCCATGACTTTACTATTCTGAGGTGGTGGAGTAACTATGAATTTATGGCTACCTGAACAGTAGTTATTCTCTGTTAATCATGCGCATCTAATAAACACGTTTATTTGGTTAAATATATGAATATTCTATTGGATGAAAATTGGTAAAACTTTAAAGTAGAAATCACGTGTTATGCCTTAATCCCCATGTTGAAAAATGATATGGGTGCATTTATTGCTTACCCAAGTTGACATTGACGACTTAACAGGAAATTGGCTTGCGTAAATCATTATGGAAAATAGATTTAGGTACTTATATATAATATTATCATATGCGAAATAAAATTCATATATTAAGTAGGTACCTAGTGATTAAATCACGTAAATATAAATTGTGCTAATAATAAATACATTTATTAATAATTTCATTAAGTATATTATTAAATACAAAATGGTTTTTCAAATATTGAATAGATTTTTTTGGCAAAAGTTAACAATGTTAATTTAGTAAGTAGATAATTATGTATCACCTGTATAAGGGGATTTTTCATGTGATCTTTTTCTTAATAATTAGACAAAACACAATATTAAATAATAATAAAACGCATTTCCATACATAATTGAAAGTTAACACCAAAAAAACAACCTTTTCAGTTATTCGAGGTGATGTAGTTTCTTAAATTGAAGGGTTGAAAGTCTAAACGGTAGGTCTAAGTACCAAAAATATGAAACTGAGATAGTAAAAAAAGAATAAAACCACACATATATGAAAAATTACATTTTTGTTTTTACAAGGTTACAGAAGAACATCAGTATAATATTATGATTAACGTTAAGTTAACTAAAGTTAACATAGTTCTAAAGATAAAATAAACAAAGCTAGAATAAAATATTTAAACATGGACAATATTGAAACGTTCTATGTAGAGAGGTATGTAGGGGCACATAGACCCGGCCCATATTTCAATGTATTTGTGTGACAAAAATGGTAGACTTAGGAAGATGTGTCTATAGTCTAAGGTTAGGAACTTGGACCCTTCAGATTATCATTATGCTTGTAAAAAACTTGTTATAGATTTTTTTGGCACTTATATCCTATAGACTTTCAACCCTTCAATTATAGATATACGCATAAAGTTCCTTAACAAGAATTCAGATTTTTTTGTACATTATTGGATGTGATTTCCACTTGGTATGAAAATAAAAAAGACGACCTTAGTAGAGATAAAATACAAATAATATTATACTAATACGATGACAGTTTTCTATATCATAACAAGTTTTAAGGTATTTGATAATATAAAACATTATTGTAGTCGGAGTTTGATGCATTAAAATTAATTGGTTGTAATGCCTATTTATTTAAACAAATAATATATAAATAACAGTAGCAACGGGTTGAGGTAGGCTGTTAAATCCGTCACAAATAGTGCACATTAAACTTTGTTAGTCATACGTATTTTTTATTGAATTAAGACGTTGATTAGTTGAAAAAAATCAATTAAACCCAACCTAAACCAAACAATAATAGTTTTGATATACTTTGGGCGATACGACAAAATTGTGCACACTTTTTCATTCATATTTATTTAGTTTTCGTTGGATTAAGAATACTATAACACATATTGTTGGTTTTTTTTTAAATTAATTAAGCCCTGCCTGGACTATAATAGATAAAACAATATTATTTATTCTATCTATAAAATATCCAAAGTTATGTAAGATTTAATTGCATAATTTTAGATATTTTATAGAAAGACGAGTATTTATTTGACTATTATTTATTATGGTTTGGTTTCGCAGGGTTTAATTGAATTTTAAAAATTAGCCAACACTATCTGTAAATAAAATTGTACTCGTATTTCAATGAAAACAATTACATATGACTGACGAAGTTTAGTGTGCACTATTTATGGTAGATCTTAATAGCCTACCTCCACCCTTCACTAATGATAAATAATAACACCACGAATGGTACGAGTGCAAGTTAGCCGACAATAAAAGACAATAGTTCTAGAGGTATTCGAGTTCTGATAAAGAGACGATGCAAGAAGTAGGTATAAACAATTAATGGATGATTTTTGGTGGGTATACATAGTTTGATAATATCCTTCTAATTAAACTGACAAAGAGTCCTGATTGTTATTTTATTATGTAATAAAATACAATTTATATTATTTGTTGATTATTAAGGCATTCTTATTGTATTTGTATGCATATTAAAATTACCGAATAACTCAATCAAACGTCGTTTTCCTATTCAAACTACGAGTAGGTATATATATATGTTATTCAGATTTAGATTCGTACCACGTTCTCGATGGGCTTGCTAATACAAAAAGAGATTTATAGTTTAGTGATGGGGATGAATCAATACATTAACGGAATTACAGAGAGAAAAAGCTTTTACATTGGAAAGCTCACTTGAACTTTCGTTAGAATACACCGTCATGCTAAAAAAATACATTACATTTATTTCAGATCAGTGCGTTGACTTCAAAAAGAGGGAACCCTTTCTTCTTCTTCTTCTGTCGTTAATCAAACCTTGTGTGTATCCTCTTTTATCATATCATTCATCAAAAATGTACCGTGCGAGTGCCTACTAGGACATAAGAGCATGCAACAGTTACTAGAGTTGGGTATCGGGAATTTCCCGACGGGAATTCTCGAGAAATTTTCGAGATTTTCCATCCCGAATCTCGAGACCTGAAATTTTTAACATTTCGGGAAATCCCGGATCTCGAGAATCTTTTCTCAGTATTCGGGATTTCTTTATTATCAAATATTAATTAAAATGATTTTTCATATGAAAAAAGTGGACAGAACACACAAAACGTTCAAAGACTGATCGTGGCATTTTACACAATTAAGCCAACGTCGACTCAAAATGAGTGCAATTTCAAAAGCGTACGCGATTGTCAGTCTGTATTTTTTGAAATTCCATTTTAATAAGTAGGTTCTGTTTTGAATTATTTTTGTTTTCCTACTTCTATTTTGTTTGTCTTCTTACAAAAATAAAAAAAATCATATATTTTTTTAAATTTGTCTCTTTTAACACTGATTTAAGGATTTTTACAGGTTTTTTTTAAATTTCCAGATATATCAAGAATTCAAAATTTCATCATATTGGGAAATCCCGAATCTCGAGATTGAGATTTTCTCGGGAAATACCCTACTCTACCAGTGACTAGCTTTAGCCAGACCGCTGAACATCAATAAGATTACTGCCTGGACTAAATCACGTGTAACCGTCCCCCCCCCCGTCATTCACATCCACCATCACAATCATTACACCAAAATTTACAGTCCACTATGAAAAGCGCAGTCATATGGTTATATCTACATTGCATTATAATGCACTTGTTTCACTTTCGAATTTGTCAAAAACGTGGTATTTGATAAAAAAATAAATCCATTCCTAATAAAATACTTTAATATGTACAGTGTTAATCTAGTCGGTTACATGTAATTTGTACATATTACATTAATTTCACCGTAGCACAGTTCGCCGTGAGCTTTCTTATCGGAAAGAGATGATCGTATACGGTACGGTACAGTCATCTCTATAGCACCGAGACGAAAAAATTACTCATTGTTCGTTGAACATTGAAGACAATAATTCTCCAATTTTATTAGATTCAATATGAACATTAATTCCATTTTCATAGCCGATTTTGGAAAAATTCATCAATTCAAGACTGAAAACCTAACCCAACCTTACAAATAATTCAGTATATCGGCTATTTTCAAAATTTGTTTGCTGCTGGGTTCCTGTAAACCGACAAGAACCGTGTTTTATTTAGACATGAATTTTATCTATGTACAATACTACCCAAAGAGGTTGGCCGGTCTTTAATATACGACTATATATTTCCGATACAACATTTCACGGTGAAGTGTGATACGGTGAACTGCATACGTACAAATTTCCGGACACGAATCTTGGCAATGTTGGGCATTAGAGTATAATTACGTTTTATAACTTTTTTGCACTCTTTACTATACTGATACGCCTCTTTGCCTGATTACCTCGCATAAAATTGGATCAAACGATATTTACTTGAATTTTTATATTATGTAGTATATAATAAATATACAGATATCGGTGAAAAAAATATTTTTAGAATATATTAAATCATTTTCATCCTAGAGCCGGAGTGCAAAGTTATGAAGCATATACTCTACCATTTAAGACTTTTTACAGTGGACATACAGATTTATTTTGTGTATAAGTACATATAACATATATTATTTATGGAGATATATTTACAGGATACTATTAACTAGATCAGGGGTCCGCAACCTTGTTGCCACGCAGGGCGCAATACAAATTTTAAACATAGCCGGGGGCGCATAATATATACATATACTTTTCTTTAAGGCTGATAACTATTAAAACCCCAGAAAATTACGGAAATGTGCATTATTAATAATATGGAGTTCTATAAATTAAACACTTTTTCTATCAATCAATTCATATTTATTTAACAAAAGATACATACCTAAATATCGACATAAATTAATAGGAATCAACAGCAATCACAAGAAATATATAACTAATATTTAAAGCTTTAAAATAAAAAATACAAATACTAAAAAAGTTAAACAATAAACCAATATTCAAATTTTCAACATTATTATAAAATTAAATTGTTAATAAGTTAATAAAATGGGTGTTATATTTAAATGTACATACATATATTTATATACGAATACATCATATTATGCAAAAAAATCAATGCGATACTTGGCACTATAAATCTTCAGCTAACTTATTATAGTCAGGTAGGTACATCATTAGAATTACCTGTCCTTAAGGCGAAGTCTTCACTGAGCCTTTTTTAAAGAGGCACCTATCGGAAAAATACGAAGCTTGCAATTTGAGACATTTTTTGATAATTTACAATTTCAACTATATTAATGAATAAATATGTATATGAAAACATTAAAAATATATTTTTTTTTTATTTTAAGTCAAAGACAAACTTACAATTGTAAAAAATGTAATAAAATGTGAATTTGTTCTATCGGTCCGCACCCTATTATTACATATATTTTATGGTCATATTTATTATTAAAATTTAGTTTATTAAGTTTTCTAAGCATCACCTAAGCGATTTTTGACAAATTCATAGTTTTATTATTTTTTATATCTATTTTAAAAATCATCGATTTTTATAAAAAATATAAATGTGTATAACTTGAAATCCTTTTTATTTATATCAAATCAATTATTTTTATAAATATAAATAAAATATTTATATTAATATAAATAAAAAGGATTTCAAGTTATACATATTTATATTTTTTATAAAAATCGATGTTTTTTAAAATAGATATAAAAAATATTAAAACTATGAATTTGTCAAAAATCGCTTAAGTGATGCTTAGAAAACTTAATAAACTAAATTTTAATAATAAATATGACCATAAAATATATGTAATAATAGGGTGCGGATCGATAGAACAAATTCACATTTTATTACATTTTTTACAATTGTAAGTTTGTCTTTGACTTAAAATAAAAAATATTTTTATTTTTAATGTTTTCAAATATATATTTATTCATTAATACAGTTGAAATTGTAAATTATCAAAAAAATGTCTCAAATTGCAAGCTTCGTATTTTTCCGCTAGGTGCCTCTTTAAAAAAGGCTCAGTGAAGACTTCGCCTTAAGCAATTGTCCAAGTGGAGGTTTGTGAGTCTGGAGAGAGATATTTTGATTTTAAGTATTTCATCTTAGAAAACAGAAACTCGCAAGAATATATCGTAGCACGGTATGAAGATATTCAACTTGTTAACAGTATTATAATTTGATGGTATCTTGAGGGCGCATCAAATATTCTCTGAAGGCGCACTGGCGCCTCGTTGCCGATCCCTGAACTAGATGATTGTACTATGATTATAATAAGAAACAGAAGGATTAAAAAATGTGCTTGTGGGATTTGTGCTCGATAGACGTAATATTTAGTTAAAATAAACCATTTGAAATGAGTTAAAATATGATGAAATTTTTTAATTATTTTATTTATAAGACTAAAAATTGTATTCTCAAAATTAATGAAAGATTTACAACACAAAATAAATCGTCACTGTTCTGGCAGAAGACACTAATTCGAAAAAATGACATATTGAGTTAGTTATACCAAAATGTTCCTTATTTCAAACTTTACAGTCTGGAAACCTTCTTAATAAATAAACAGTCTCTATTTTTAAGTCATCCTTTTTACGATTACTTAATAAACTCACATGATAGACCATTTCAAACATTTTAACAACTTCAAAGTCAAATGACTCAAAACTAGTATTCTCCAGTAAGTGTGTTCTGCCAGAACAGAGACGAAATAATATAAGTGTTTGTAATTTTATCAATTTTGTATATTCATTGATCTGACAGAATCATACATTGATTTCACTTGTTTAGAATGTTATTCAATTTAAAAATTGAGTTTTTGTTCTCTTGTTAAATTTCTCCAGAATTGAATACCTCTTCACAAATTTAATCATGTCGCCCTTACTATATTATGATATTTCAAGATAATTTTAGACTACCGCATCAACATAAGTTTTACTTCAATACAAATAACCTTATTAATATATGTAGGTACTTCCCTAGTTCACTTGACTGTTATAAATAGTCATCCATAAATCGAAAACCGTATTATATTGCTACAATAAATACTCGGAAAGGGAATTTGACTTGGATAGCCTGTAATTCTGACCTCTAGCACAAATAAAGTTAAGATCAGCGCACACAAATCATTGGTCGAAGTCTATTTTGGTTTTAATTGAATGCGATTTCGGCTAAACGATTTCTTGCTCCATACTAGTAATGAACACGTGTGTTTTCGTTGAGGCTATTTTAGAGGCTCCGAATATTTGACTAGTATAACCTCAGGGTAATAATACTAAACAGAGATGGATTTGTCCAGCTATATGAAGCACGTATAAAGTAGATACTGTTTATTCTCATCTTTATTATTATTAACTTACCTATGAAACGTTATACCATCATCTTGCTTCTTATATCACACTGCCGTACTAAGCACAGAGGCCTTAACTGCCGTATTTACGTATTTTCATGTTATCATGAATTAACGTAGATAAAAAAATGGCAAAAAATACAATCAAAATATTCACATGTAAAATTAAATTAAATTTCAAATTGAAAATAGATTAACATAATTTTGAAAACACTTCCAGTGGGTCCATTCTATACTTATCGATCGCTAAAGTGATAAAGTGATAAATATTATCAAACTTAGGGTAGATTTGTATCAAAGCACTTATTGTAACAATTACAATAAGATATATTTTAACAGCACCTCTCTTGGCTGTGATAAAATTTAGAACAAGATAGATAGTTTTGACTGTTTAGACAGCTAACTTATTGTAATAATTATAATACCTCAATACAAATTTGTAATAAATACTATCACTTTATCACTTTAGCGGTCGATAGTCACCTTGTAACCCAGCCCCGTAAAGACATTAATATATAACCAATAAAAAAATCCTCGCAGGAATCGAACTTGCATTAAATTTCTTCGGTATCGCGCCCATGCAAATAGACCACTATTCTAAAGGAGTCATAACTACTTAATTGCAATATTTTTTAACTAATGGCTTTTAATACTCATCGAAGCGCTTTCCAAATTGAGCTATTATTGGAGATCGGATTTTGTATTTTAAATCAAAGTAGATATTTCTTTAATTACTAACTAACTCCAAGATTTTTTGTTATAACTTACTTGAAATTGCTAATAACTTTTACAGCGCGATACCCGAGAGAAAAAGCTTTCTATTGGTTATAAAATATTTTCTCTGAAGTGTTTTCAAATTTATGTACGTTCAATAATTAGAATTTTACACTCTTAAATCTTGTGAATTATTCATTGACTAAAAAAAATAGTTAATTAAAAACAAAGATTAATTTAATATTCTGAATGTGGGCGAAAAATCAAAGTCATGGTATTTTATGACCTCTTGTTATTTTTTACATTGCAAAGGAAGTCGTTCAGTCTGAAACTCCTACAGTGTTACTGAGTTTTTCTTTTGACGACGAAGAAAAGAAAAATGCGGGGACCGCGTGGAAATGGCAGCCTTTCATGGTGCATAATAATTAGCCAGCACGTGTAACGTGAACTTGTTTATAACTCGCGACAACAGTATGAAAGAGCAGCGCCATTTTTCGGAATTTAAATGCACAAAAACATATTTAATAGCTGTGATATCATAACGTACGTGTATTTCCACTTTATATGAAAAAGGAAACGTGAACAGTACGCAATTCAAAGGGAAAGTAAATCAACCGGATGATTGGCCCTCCTTCCTTGACTTACGCTGTAGCTGCAAAGTATTTTTAAAAGCCATCAAGAGCTCACATTGTGATTTTAATCATCCACAGACAACATCAATGATAGTGCTTGTCAGACCACACCCCCGCCGTTCCTACCCACCTATTCACACAGTCCACTTAAATTTACAACCAGTCTCAATAATATTATCATCTCGTTCGATTTTTTAAATCTGTCTCAACTAAGGACAATTTTTGATACCTATGAATCCCGGGATAAGTAAACATAAACCCGAAACTTTCGGGATTGATTTTTTTATTAATCACTATCAGTTGGTATGTGTACAGAATCATTATGTTAGTGACGGGTATGTACCTGGACATGTCATAGGGGAAATTGCCTAGATGCTCACGAATAATAAATAACCATTTTTTGCTGCTATACATAATCGTAACAACATAAACATAAAATAATAAATCCGTTTATTAACCCAGTTAGACGACACCGACGTGCTGGCACGCGGACTGCGTCTAAACGCCAGTGCAACGAACGTGCAGGTACGCATTTGTTTCTACGCCGAATTTTATGAATGCGTGTTTTAATTTTCTTACTTAATTTTATACAAACCCATTCACGAATGAATAATAATTGTTAGAATCTTGGAATGTTTATGAATTTTATTATAATTATGTCATTGCCATATTAAATTTATTGTCAACACAATATATTATTTTTTATTTTAATTGAACCTGTACCTATTAATTTTTGTTTATCTTTTAATAAATTAAACTGTTTTATTATTTATATTACAATATTATTTACTCCATTCAACCTATGTATTTCCAAAAGTGAGCGTACACAATATTAACAGTAAATGTCTTAAATATAATACATTGTAATCCAGCAATGGCTTAGGATTAGATTTCAGTAGTCTTGGGACGTCATGAAAGTGAATTAATATGATCGTATCCCATTCGGTCTAACCTTTTAATCTGGGATTTTTTTCTTAAAGATACCTATGTTTCTGAAGTATTTCAAAATTATCTATATTTCTTGAAAATTGTATAATTTTAAATTTAATAAACCGTCTACGTAGAAAATGTTGGTTTTTAATTAATACACTAACCCTCCTTATTGAAATCATCGCCTGATGACTATTTATAATACCTTGGTACTAGAACGTAACTTAAGAATATGGAAGATACGGTATCAGGAATATACTCATTATTAAAATCGTGACGTGTATGTAGATTTATAAGTTATTTTTCGGATTAACTAAGTGACAAATGGGATGATGATTTTCCGCTAAACAAACTTTTTCAGCTTGTTAAATAATTGTGGTAAAAAATATGTGAACTAAGTAATTACTTTCATCAGATTATCTCAATGTACAGGTGATGAAGAATAGCACGTTTTCTTCTAACATCCTCTTACAATCAGCAAAACGTATAGTTGATTAATTATTAATACTTACACCGAAAACAAGAGGAAACCTGTTTCAATTTTTGTTTACCGAATTATGAGTAACTAATAAATCATGCGAAAATAAATAGAAAGGAAAGCTTACGTGAAAAATTACGCTCGAGTAATACTGTCAAATTGTTTAATAAATTAAAATAAAGCTTCGATAGAAAGAGAAAAAGTTTTTGATTAATAAGGCCACCGAGCTTTACCAGAAGAGGCCGCCTAATGGGTGTTGATTGTGAGCTTCATTCTATTAGAACTCCCAAAATAAAACGAAACCTTTTTGAATTATCGAAAGATTACGAGACCAGGAAGTGCGCTCCAGTTGGCAAGCGATTGTGATACAACATTTTATAATATTGGTGGCCAATAATACTGTTATAAATGGTGGCAATCATGTAAATTTATACTTCCCGATACAAATGTCGTTGGAACTTTTTTTTCGTTGAATTATTTTTGGTAGTAAAATTTTATTGGACTTTATTAGTGTTTTAAAATCGTAATAAAATGACTTAATCTACTGTAAGTCAAATAAATATTATAACGAAACGATTGGATTGCTGACTACCTAACAGTGAACGACAAAGTGATTTAAATTTTATTTATTTATAAACGGCGTATAATGTAACAAAATATGCAAAAATAAACAACAATAAAACAGAAAAAATAGAATATTAATATTATTATAGTTATGTACTATTTATAAAACAATAACAAAATACAATGTATCGGTAAATTTGAAATAAAATAGAAAATAATTAAAAAAATATTAAAACCTAAAAGCAGCTTAACAATTTCTTTTATTTTGTTAACTGTCAATTCATGGTGGAACTGCATTGTATTGTTGTTTTAATTTAATAAAACGCAATTTTTTTTCATAGTACTTATTCCACTTTTAATCAATAGATTAGGACAGGTTTCGTCCGACTGAAAATGTCCCTCTGAGGCGGACGAAACCGGTCCTAATCTATTGATTAAAAGTGGAATAAGTACTACGAAAAAAAAATGCAGCTTAACAAATTATGAAAAGAAGTTAAGTAAGTAGACATAAGGGAAACCCTCATTTATTGCAATGCTTGATAGCCTTAACGGAAGTATTGAATATGTCAATAGAATAATTATTAGATAGAGAATACATTCTTAGTATTGATGTATAAACGGAGAAGTCGGCTTAAGATATGTAAATGATACGGAATTTCGAGATTTCATCAAATATTATATTTATTTATTTCGAAAATGTTTTATATTAAGTAATTATAATTATAATATTAATTTAAATTCTATATTCTAGGTGCTATTATCGATCACATGGATAGGTATTACGGAAGCATTGTTCGCTGTCAACACATGAAATCAAGTCATTGAAGTGTTGATTATCTGCGATCGAGGAGGCGTCTGTTGGTTTTAAGTCAAACTGCTTTGCTTATCAAAAAACTGTGCGAAATATAAATTTTAAACCAAGCTGACTGTTCTAGTCAGGTATTCCCTCATACAGAACTACTCACTTTAAAATATTAGGTATTACAAAGGAATCGAGATACGTGTAGAAAAATAAATAATCGTGTCGGGTAGTTATTGAGTGAGTATTATTTATGATCCTGATTTTCTTGAAATGTAGGTATAATATGTATCAAAGTGGTGAGTAAGAATTATATTTAAAAAAAATATATTTCTTTACTTCTAATAGATGTCGTCAGGCTAATGAAATGGGAATGTGTCGGAATGTCGTTCGGTAAGTGTACAACTGCAGGACAAATGCAGTCATATAATGATATCAAAGGGGCACTAAGTGACCACTCGTAATGTACGTGGCGGCATCGAACTAGGAACCGAGAATAGTGGAGAGAGCTAGAGGTGGCCTTCATCCAGCAGTGGATCAACCACAGCTGATGATGATGTTTTATTTGCGGTTATCTCTTGGTGGACGAACATTATTATGCATAGAAAAGGTAGTATAATATTTGTAGTTATAGTACTTACAAAACCGGTTTAATATTGTGACAATTACTTAGGTATTGGGTAAATTACACTGTATTCTATAAGTGTTCTATCAATGTTACTATTACACTATTTTTATTAGATTGCATGGCCTGTTTTAGTATTAAAATGTAAAAAATATATACATATCTACCTTTCCACATAATATCAATTTATCATTATTGATTAATATCATGATTAATATCATCAATTATTGTGTTTTTTGGTGAACATGGATCGATGTGAATATATCTTTTAAATGCTATTTTATTGTGTCAATGGTATGGATATTATTCAAATAATTAGGTGTGCTTTGTAAATATTTTGCTGTTACACCATATAAATTTATTGTAAAGGCCAACTTATTTTTTTTAAATCAATAGTTTTAAACATGCAGAATTAACGAAAGACCGCCTTTAATGATTACTTGTTATTCCTATGGTTAAAAAGTTCTCCATTCAGATGTTTATAAATAAGCACGTTGAATAGAAAACATTTTTAAATTTCAAGGAACAACCTCAAAGCTTATTTTGATTGAATCTTTCAAGAAGATTACGGAATTAGGTAAGGCAAAAGCACAGTTGGGAATTTGTACAAAGTGGTTTAAGTGAGTTGGAAAGCTTTCGGGTTTCCACTTTGATACAAGACTTAGTTTATATGCAGCTTCTATATTGTATATTGTGTAGGTACCTGTTGGACATATAATTGAGTTTGTTTTACCGTGAATGTAGATATTATGAAGAGGCTATTTCCAATTAAGGGTGATGGATTTTGTATACAAGATAGGGTAGAAATATAAACACATTATTTGAAAATAATCGATACTGAGTAGGGTATTATAGAATATATTCGTGGAAATTAAATTGAGTATATTGTACCTGCCTACTACAACGTTTAAATGGCAATTAGTAAAGTTTACAATATTATAAAATTGATTGTAATTTTGAAAATTTCAAAACCGATGTAATCATTATTAGAATGAATAAAATATACTATTAATTTACTTATTAAGTAGCTGACTTAGTTAATTAATAACTAAGTTAATTACTTATTAAGTAGCTTAGGCAATGATTTCATTTTGTAAGTAGGTACCTATTTTAATTCATTAATAATGAATGCGGCAGATTTTCTTAGATAAATACAATGGAGCAGAAGATCTATTGAAGGCTTAAAGGCGTTTTAGAAGCGTGCGATTTATCCATTACCAGCGTCATAAAACATATTGATTTGTAACATGTCCTAAGAATTTAGAGACTATTTATTTTACTTGCGGGAAATTCAATCTCATTATATCCAATTCTAGTTTTTCTGTAATATAATAAAAAAAAGCAACAAAAAATGACTAAATAAATTGTGATTGCTTCTGAGGCAAATTGATACTGTCCATAATAAAGAGAATCGTTTATAATATGTTCCAGTAATAAATGCTCACCACCCCGTCATTGCCTTCACAATATATTTTCAATAGTCAAGTGTCAGTAGATAGTAATCGTTAATCGTATTAAAACAGAGATCGGTAACATTTTAATAAAGCAATATTTATTTTCAATAAATTCGTTACAGACTGATTAGTCCGTTTTTATGTAAAATCTTCAAATTTTTGCAAAGTTGAGTACCAGTTATCTCTCCATCTTCTTGGGGGTCTACGAGTAGGATGCTAGTTTTCCATTTTTTCCATGTGTTTATTCAAGAATTTTCTTATTTTTTTTTTATCGATTTGACTATTTCCTCAATTTTGCAATACGTATTTCTCGGATCAATTCACTGTTTATATTATGATCTCCTTAGGGATTTGACTGCAATGCATCTGTTTAACCTCATTCTTAGGCTTCGCAAAATACATTTTTTAGCTATGTCTGCTCTAGATTTAACCCAAAATTGGTCTTAGAAAAAATATTTATAAATTGGTGTATTTTTGGCATTTTTGTTTTTGTTTTTACAGGCAATTTTTTGTTGATATCTTAAAATACTGGCAACTTTATTATTTAATTCCACTATTACCATGACAAAGCAGAAAATTCAGTTATTATTGACTAAGGCTTCGAAGTCGGATTTTCTTTATGACATCGATAGCTAATGCAGTAACAATATTATATTCTTTGACAGCATTTACTTAGTAGAATTATAATTTGAAATAAATTAAAATTAATGATCTAGATTGTAGGTAAAAAAAAATATATATTTGTTGTCACACCATTAGGTACCGAGAAACATTATTTGGTATATGATCATGGTAAAAACTGCTGAACCAAAAGCGCTCATCATCTTGGCACTCTAATCAAGCGGATCAAAAACTATATAGGTATATTTTCAACAAGTTGATGGTGGTATGTATGACGAGATTAATAGCAGAACCAAACTGGCGTGGAGTGTATATATGCACCTGAATAATATCTTCAAAAGTGGTCTTCCACCGTGTTTTAAGCGTAAAGTGTTCAACTAATATACGCTATCATTCCACACGTATGCTTTTGAAATATAATTATGCCTAGTCTTAAAGTAAGAGAAATCGAAAATGACAAGTAGCGCAATGTAGCATGAAAAGAATGACGTGGAAAAGCTACATAATGAATCAGACAAGAGTACGCTATGTGTTATAGGTCGTTGAGCAGATGAATGGTAATAGGCTCGACATGTCGTTCATCAAGTGGACAAATGCCGTATACAATACAGTGGTATACAAGGAGCACTAGATAACCACAGGGACGCTATAACACCCATTGGCTAGACGAACTTATAAAGTTTGGCGAAGAACTGGGGACCGGAAAGAGTGGAGTGCCTCGGCTGCTTATGATGATTGATGATGATATTTTGATCTTTTATTTCCTGGGTCATTCATTGGGTCAATCTTCCCTTAACTTAAAGCTGCCTAGAACACTGAGATGGAGCTGGTTGGCGTTTTCATATGCCGCATATATAATTTATCGTACCTTAAATAATAAACAGAATAAAGCTTTACATTTTTACACTCATAATATGGCTGACGTACTGTGGTTTATAATTATACTACTATGCAGAGTTTTTTGGTACTTTCCCATTCGTTTGAAGATATCATCATAATTATAATAATTATTAGTTATTCTGTCAGTTTAAGAGATTTTAACTTTATGTCTAATACAGCCACATCTCAAAGTTTTCAATTCTGCTAACTCTCTAATTTCCATATTACCTATGTTATGATTAATTTATAGAGTTTTAATCGACACGTGTTCTGATTACATATTTCATAACATAATGTTGTAAATAGCACGTAATTAAAACTTAACGAAACAATAAATTATCGCCCACGTTCATTATATGGTAAACTAAGTAAAACGCGTTATTATTTTTATTTCATATTATTAGGTTGGATAAGATTTCAGTTTTTCTAATAAAATCCATAATTATTTATTAAATTTATTATTTTAATCAACGAACAATACACTTTTTAATCTAACGTTAAATATACATATTTCGGAAAATAAAAGAAATATTTAAATTAAAGCAGTGAGTCTCAATATTTTTATTCTGATGATAAAATGCAAGAAGATGTGAGCGATAAGAATTCTTGGAAGAAGAAGATATTTTGAGGTGTTCAATAATTACGTTCAGGTATAATAGTATAGTATTTAATTAGTTAATTATTTGGTTTTAAATTGTAAACATTAGAGGATAGGTACCTACCTATTCTGATATATTTTACAATTAATTATTGTCAAATCTCCAACAGATATTTTTTATTATTTCAATTTATTTAGGGCAATTATGATAGCGCAAATCCCATATAAACTTCCTACCCACGCCCATATATTATTGTCGCCATCCAGGCCATGCAGTACCAGATGGAAGTGCTAGTGAGTGAGAACCAGACCACGGAGCCACCCTCGTCATCGTTAAAGGTCAGTGCCTGGAATCCTTGATGTAACCCCCTCCTAGAATTTAAATCATCCCCTTTCTATTACAGTCCACTAAGAAGCGCAGCCACAGTTTTATGTAAGTTTATATTCGTTATTTTTAAATCACAGTAAAATACTGTAATAATATTATCTTTAGTGTATTATAAATTATTAATTAATCAGTTACATGATAAATTAGTTTATAAATTTAGGTACTGGGGTATTAAAACATAACATCGTATCAAAATTGAAATTTTTGTAATTGAAAAGATGCTATTACGATGTTTGGATTGTGTGTAAAACTTTAGGGAAGACGAACCTACAAAGAGGATGGTATTAATATGGTAAATAAACAAAATTACGTAAAATATGATACATTGTACGCTACGTTATTTTTACACATGGGGCCAGTTCACATTAAACAACATACGGTTAATAATTATTATTGATAGGCTCAGGGGTATCGCAAAAGAGGCCAAAAATAGTCTTAAATAAAAAGGTATATTCTGATGTAGAATACAGGGAATATAAATTTATTACATCACATCGTACTCATGCACATACGTATTATTACGACCTAAGTAGACCTACGTAGACTTTACCTGATGGTACACTGGTAAATGGGAATTTATTTTAAGCGTGGCTTAAGCATCGGGCTTTGCTATTTTAGTTTCGTGGGTCCCAGGTTCAAATTCTGGGTTTGGCAAGTACACATATTGTTTTAAAATTGTGTATGAGTTCGAGTATGGACCTAATAGGTTGAGCAAGTGATTGACATCCATTTCTCGTAAAAACCAAAACCAGTTAATACAAACCTCCACTCTGTGGAGGCCCATATGGTCTTATTAGGATCGGACATGGTCGGAGAGAAAAAAATAATTAGAATATTTTATTAGTTAAGGGCCCATATGCCCAACAAAGGTGAAAATGGAGGTTTTATGATATTTTAAAAGCATTAGCCTGAACATTCCTTAAACGTTGTAGATAATCTATTTATATAATTTTCAAGCCTTAATATCCTTTATATTTATTTTAAACATTTGATTACTGCATAAAGTATTTTTATTACATAAAATAGTATTCTTTTAAACCTCTCGATCTAATGTTTTAGACTATAGTCATATTTCAGTACATCCATGTGCATTGGTGTTAAGATTTTTTAGATTTATTAATTTTTAAACGTATTTATAAAACCATTAGTAAAATTAATGTTGACATTATTATAGTGAAATATTTACGATAAAAAATTATATTGATAATCTCTGTGATCCCAAATTTGACGAGAATTAGGTATTCTATTATTCCAAAAATGGGCACGATTACCACATTTGAGGATAATTCTAAAGATATTGATTATAAGCTATGTATTTGATCATTCAAATGTGATAAAACATTCTACGAATAATGATTGTTTTATAATAATTATTGACCTAAGAATAATGTAGTATTTTTTTGAAATACGCCAGTTCTATTGGCATTTCCTAGTGGTTAAGCTATAATATACGGCCGGCTCAAATTGCTCAAGAAAGCATCAGCACTGAATCTTTCAAGAGTCCACTAAGGATTGTAAAATCAAAAAATAATAATATATCTAAATTAGAGACAAAAAATATCTATCAGATATAACAAAGGTATTTGCGATACTTTTCCCTGTGTGAACCGTGAAAATAATAAACTGATTAAATTACAAACTTTTAAATGGTTGTGCATTACTGATCTACGTCTAAGGCACCGGCATAGGATTAAACTAGGTACATGGCATATGATATGTCTGCACCAGATGTTTCCACATACTTCATATAAAATTGGGGTGGTGTTTTATATACTCGGAAGGGATGATTGCACCATTATGGCCAAGTAATGTAATAACTTCCAGTTGATTTGTAAAGTGACTATAATGGAAATATTGATAGATATGGTAATGTCATTAGTCGTTCAATTACTTTATAAATATGCACTGTATTTTTTTCAAATTATTTATTCAATTCATGAAGTTTTATGACGTGAATGTATTTTAAATGATTGTAAAATATATTATACAAGTATCGTTATAATCAGCCTGAAATTTTTATGGCGTGTGATCGATATTATATTAGAATTAGGAAATCAATTCTGTAAATAATGTATACGTGAAAATTCGCGATATGGAATATAGGTACAGTTAATTTTTATACTATATTTTGATTGACACCTGATTGAAATTTGATTGAATATATATTATATGAGGCGAAAGGGTGTTATAAGGAATCCAATCTAAACTCAATTACATTTTAAATTATGTTAACATGAAAGTTTTTGAGAATAATCTTTGTAAGATACGGGTTAACAATTCGATCCGCTATTGGAAGAAGGCTTCCCTTATATCCAAATTTGAAGGACCTTATTTATACGTATATTCAATGTTATTCAATTTTTTGCATCATGACTCTATATCATTTAGTCTTCCATTTCAACTCGTGACACTCAGTATGCGGATGTAAAGGGCACTTAACGTCAGCGGACAGCAGAGCCAGTCCAAAAAGATTTTTTTTCTTCCTTTCTTAACTTTCTTCTTTAAGCACAACGGTGCATGGTTATATCATTAGTCTCATGCGGCTCCGTTTAGGGATGGAATGAGCACTTAAAATCACTTCTTTCTGATACGTTTATAGCGTCATGGAAGGCGGCTGTACATACATGAAGGGTGGTGGTGGGAAAACTAAGTATTCAAAGAAACTATGTTTTATATTCAACGATTAATTTACAAGATTTAAGAATGTAACATGCTTATACATAATTTGAAAATACTTCTGAGAAATGTGTAAGTACTAGAAAAATCTTATTTAAAAAAATACGATATCCTGCAGGATACGAACCTGTGCCCCTTGGGATTCGCGCCTATGTGCCCTGGCCACTAAGCTATATATGTCTACTAGTGATTTTTAAAATAAAAATTGCATTACATATGTGCAATTTTAAATCAAATTACTAATCGCTCCCAGGATCACTCCGAATTCTTATTATAACGTACTTGCTAATAATAATAATGATTGTTTTATAATAATTATTGACCTAAGAATAATGTAGTATTTTTTTGAAATACGCCAGTTCTATTGGCATTTCCTAGTGGTTAAGCTATAATATACGGCCGTAGCCATAAGTTGAAAAACGATAAATGAAGTAGGGAGATCAAAACTGAAATAAAAAATGCTGACAACTTTATCTAGAAATTGAGGCATTCTGCACAGGACCATATTTTAAGTGTATTAATTTCCTCCATTGTTAATAACACGGTGTGTAGGTACTGTCATATATTGCGAAAGTATTTATGACCCACTCATACATTTAAAAACCAAGAAAATACTTAACGCGGTATGCTAGACGGCACACCTGGAACCTCTTACAGCACACAGTTTGGGAGACACTGACATAGGCCGTAAAACGAAAAAAAAAATCTGACTACGCAATCTGAGTAATTGGTTCAACCATTGAAAAGTTATAGAGCCTGGTACTCTGTATGAGAACCCACCGACTTATTGCACTACGACTATCACCAATCTATCTAGTACGATAATATACAAGATTTGCATTGCTAAAGCATATGAACAAAACTTACTAATTTAAACTAGGTATTATTTGGAGTTTTTCATGTCCGTAGGGATGACCGAGAATGTAAAATAGTTTATTACTTCTAAAAGCGATAATGATGACCCTGAGAATTTTACTCGGTTTTCAGGAATGCAACATAATCTTTAGCATTCAGTAACTTGTAATTTACATTAAAATGTAAATCATTTCGCCATTTTGTGGGGGTTAAGAGAAATAAGCTCTGCATTAAGTATTTCAATTTTAAGTTTAATATTGAACATTAACCCAAAAGTTGTCTTTTTGGTTGCAACCAAATATTTTTTTTTTATTTATTAAGGAAGCAAACAGTTACATATTGATTACAAAAATTTAAAATATAATAATGAAAAGTTATTGCAACCAGCAAAGTTTCCATGTATACATTATAATATAGTGAAGCCTAACAAGATAGAGAGTAAGAATAACATAAATATAAAGAAATTACATTAGAAAAATGAGGAAGAATAATGAATAATTAAATTATATACAAAAAAAAGTAACATAAAAAATATATATATAGATCTATTTATACAAAATTTTGGAGATAGCGCGTTTAAATGAAACAGGTGAACTATTAAAAGGATCAACGGTGGAGAAATACATATTATAATTTAAACAAGAGCGCCGAATAAAAGAGTTTTGTGCATAATTAGAACCGCTACGACTGATATAGTACAAAGTTTGGCTTAGCGTAAATCTTGATGGACAATGGAAAATGGAAGAAAATCTTCAAAAACAATTAAAATTTCAAAAATCTAATAGGCTGTGTAATTATTATATAAACATCAATTATCATTTTTTTACACCATATATTTGCAAAATTGCTATGTTGGTAAGATACATAACATGACTTTGTCTTTGTCTTATTTTGAAAAACTGGAGTATAGAGTATAACGTGGTGAAGTAAAATAAAAGTTATTTTTAATAATTATACGAATGGTTGCCCACCAAAGGCTCTTTGATCTCCTTCAGTGGTGCACAACTCGATGTGCTATTTATTGCGATCTAATAATAATTACCTAGACTAGGTTGTCAGTGATACAATATAGTGAAATGGTTTCATTCATTAAATAAAAACCTTATTAAAGTATACTGTGTTGAAATATGTGGCATTGATATATTATACTCTAGATAAGAAATCCCTATGGCTTGATGCGAGGTTCTAGTAAAGATGAATATACGTCTAATCGAATAATAAAAATCATTAAATTTAAATAATCTAAGACCAAACAAATAACGCATCAGCTTTTCATGTACAACTGGGTATTTTGAATTCGTGGCATAAGAAAATAATTACAAGATAAAAAGAACTTTTTATATACAACATTTTTAAATTTTCTAAACTTGACTTGCTAGCTTAAACGATGAAAAAAATTTGTACTTGATAGAAATAATACTGAAATGTCATTTTGATTTCCATAGTAACGCACGTATATATTAATAATTTAGTTGCTAGGACCATCTGCTTAGCAACCAATAATGGTGTCGAAATAACTTTTCATACAAAACAGAATTAATTGAAAATTAATTCAATTCTACTTAAAGGTGGCTAAAAGTATTTGAAAAATGCATTCGCATCATGTTCTGATATATTTTAAAAGTTTCAACTGTCTAACTAGTCGGGAAGTTAGTTAAAAATCAATTGCAAGATTTGTACCGGACAAAGAACCACCGGATAAATAAGAGTACGAGTTAAGAAAAAACGTATGCCTCTTTTGGCATAGCGAAAAAATGGTTATTCGCATGGCATGGATGTATACTTCCCTGATTATCTAGAGTCTTTTGCAAAGGGATTGAGTATTTTTTTTTTGATTCCTGTTCAAGAAATTTACGAATTTATTCTTGGTATCCATCAATCTTATAATTCTACGCTCATGCACGTTTGCGTGTGAAACATGTACTTCATATAAGAGAAATAAAAAAATACGAGTAGCGCGACGTGGCATGGAAAGGTGCAAGTTGGGAATAACGTAAAAAGATCGCAAAAGAAAATGCACATGTCGCTCAAGGAGTGACAACCGCTGGGAAAATGTCACCATACAGTGGTATCTAAGGGGCTCTAAGCTTTTTCCGGGATACACTAAAACGTGCTGGATGGACAGATTCATAAAGTTAAAAAATAGGCATACATTAGAAAACAATCAAGAAAAAAAATTGTATAGAGAGGGACTCGACTTCACGTCTTATACTTTCCTCAAGCTCAAATTGCTCAAGAAAGCATCAGCACTGAATCTTTCAAGAGTCCACTAAGGATTGTAAAATCAAAAAATAATAATATATCTAAATTAGAGACAAAAAATATCTATCAGATATAACAAAGGTATTTGCGATACTTTTCCCTGTGTGAACCGTGAAAATAATAAACTGATTAAATTACAAACTTTTAAATGGTTGTGCATTACTGATCTACGTCTAAGGCACCGGCATAGGATTAAACTAGGTACATGGCATATGATATGTCTGCACCAGATGTTTCCACATACTTCATATAAAATTGGGGTGGTGTTTTATATACTCGGAAGGGATGATTGCACCATTATGGCCAAGTAATGTAATAACTTCCAGTTGATTTGTAAAGTGACTATAATGGAAATATTGATAGATATGGTAATGTCATTAGTCGTTCAATTACTTTATAAATATGCACTGTATTTTTTTCAAATTATTTATTCAATTCATGAAGTTTTATGACGTGAATGTATTTTAAATGATTGTAAAATATATTATACAAGTATCGTTATAATCAGCCTGAAATTTTTATGGCGTGTGATCGATATTATATTAGAATTAGGAAATCAATTCTGTAAATAATGTATACGTGAAAATTCGCGATATGGAATATAGGTACAGTTAATTTTTATACTATATTTTGATTGACACCTGATTGAAATTTGATTGAATATATATTATATGAGGCGAAAGGGTGTTATAAGGAATCCAATCTAAACTCAATTACATTTTAAATTATGTTAACATGAAAGTTTTTGAGAATAATCTTTGTAAGATACGGGTTAACAATTCGATCCGCTATTGGAAGAAGGCTTCCCTTATATCCAAATTTGAAGGACCTTATTTATACGTATATTCAATGTTATTCAATTTTTTGCATCATGACTCTATATCATTTAGTCTTCCATTTCAACTCGTGACACTCAGTATGCGGATGTAAAGGGCACTTAACGTCAGCGGACAGCAGAGCCAGTCCAAAAAGATTTTTTTTCTTCCTTTCTTAACTTTCTTCTTTAAGCACAACGGTGCATGGTTATATCATTAGTCTCATGCGGCTCCGTTTAGGGATGGAATGAGCACTTAAAATCACTTCTTTCTGATACGTTTATAGCGTCATGGAAGGCGGCTGTACATACATGAAGGGTGGTGGTGGGAAAACTAAGTATTCAAAGAAACTATGTTTTATATTCAACGATTAATTTACAAGATTTAAGAATGTAACATGCTTATACATAATTTGAAAATACTTCTGAGAAATGTGTAAGTACTAGAAAAATCTTATTTAAAAAAATACGATATCCTGCAGGATACGAACCTGTGCCCCTTGGGATTCGCGCCTATGTGCCCTGGCCACTAAGCTATATATGTCTACTAGTGATTTTTAAAATAAAAATTGCATTACATATGTGCAATTTTAAATCAAATTACTAATCGCTCCCAGGATCACTCCGAATTCTTATTATAACGTACTTGCTAATAATTCAATATATATTTTTTTTATTCAGCCAATAATTCACAAGATTTAAGAATGTAACAATATTTTATTGAACTTAGATTTTTTTAGAAGTGTTTTCAAATTATGCATATCCAATATCAGTCATCATAACCATCGATTTTTATCTCAGATATTTATAAAAAAGCCACTGGTATCTATGTATCGTCAATTTGTTTTAAATGATAGTTATTTCCTTAAAATATCGATAATTTTAAATAATATGACGTATAAAAAAAGGTCTTCTTATATGTCAATGAATTTTATGACGTATTTCTGATAGGTAATTGAAATAAATTAGATTGTATTTAAATTGTATCTTAATCTTTATTAAATTTATTTTGACATATTATGATTATGATAATCAAATCTATCTATTCAATTATTATCACTTAATGATTAGTTTTATTTCAATATTGATTTATTTTTATGTCCTGATCTTTTTATAAGGTAAAGTTTATAGTGATACCAAATATCATAATGCCTAAATCCCCCATCAAAAATCTTCCAATCGAAGGAGTTGGAAATGTAATTATAATCTTATTGTAACTGTAAATGAGTCAAGGCTAGACCAGGATTCACAGCGAAACAATCAAAAAGAAAGTTACCGTTATCTGTTTCTGGGCGGACGAAGGATCGAGTGTAGGTACGTTCAGTCGGTAACCTACCCTTGAGCCTTGAACGTTGCCTTTAAAATACAATTTGCTACCTTTTTCGCGCCAAAGCGTGCGTTTACAAACGTTGTTAGTAATTAATTGTTACTTTTCAAGTGAAATATACTTAATGTCCCTGAATCAGTGTTTTTAATTAGTCAAAAGTATTAATCAACACCCTACGTAAACTCTTACCCATCAATAGATACAAAGAGTTAATAGATACTACTAAAGTCTTTTGTAGATTTGAGCCTCATAAGGGTGAATTTACGACAAATTTAATGATTGTTAGTCATTCGCTCAATAAACTTGGATTTAAATAACATATAACAATTCCAGATGAAAACATACAATAGGAGATGGAAATCTTCCACAGCTCTACGGTGGACAATCATACTAATGATTATGAAACCTAGAAATAGTAAAAATATAAAAGTTTTTTTTATAAAAAAAAAAACATGCGTAGGAAATAAAAGCTTGTAGAGATAATAATTCTTTTCGCAATTAGGTTATGCAAATGAATAAAAATTATATTTGAGGTAGAAATAAAACAAAAAGGACTGTCTAATTTGAATTTTGAAGCAGTTTAAGGGGTGAATTAATTTCGGACCCGAAAGAACCTCTTTTGTGGTCATTTGAAACTAATTGGTGGTTAATCCTGTGACCAAGTGGAAAGCTTTAAGCTTCGTTGATGAATGTTTTTTGACTACCTGGATTGTGGAAATAATTAAATGAATGCGCTACGTGTTGGAAAATTAAAATGTATGACAGAGATGTGTTAGTTATATTATAATAAATATTATACCACAGAGATAGCCGAGATCTATCAATCATGTAAATATAAATTTGTTAAAAAACATTTCAAACAAAAAACAAAATCAAAAAACAAACACAGTTATAAGACTATTTTTTATAATATGGAAAATATATACGTAATTTTGAAAAACCTATTGCACTTATTAAGAAAATTTCTAGCAACAAGTTGGAATGGGTTGTATTTGAGCTCAAATCTTTCACTAGCTGGATGAGTGTTCTCATCTTCATTGGTAAATCATTACTGTAGTCGAATAACTTAACTTTGGAATTGCGCAGATTGCGATTTCTTACATTTAATAAATTTAATTATTGTTACCGTTATTATTTCCGACTGCTCTTACATAAAGCCTATTGCATCGTTTTCTCTTGCTCGGCGTTGCTATAACTACATCATTTATTTTCTGTCAAAAATATTGAACTTCACGCTTATATTGTGGTATGTTTATGGGTCTACTTAGCTTATTTGGCGTACTTCCATGTAGTTCATAATTTTTGTATTTGCTCTTTTACCAACATTGCTTTTATTTTTTTAAATGTTGTTTTAACACCATTTTTTTTAGTTATTTACACTATATTACTATATACACGATAAAGGAACGGCTCTCGACAATATGTCTGAGAAGAATTCTGCAGTTTTATTGGACATATTGCCAGGCGTGGACCGAACAACCTGGAGAGACTGGTAGTTTTGGGTGGCCTCCAGGGAAGGTGAAACAGAGGAAGAGCGGCTGCGTGCTGGAGCGACCAAGTCAAAGAACTGAATTCTGCCCTGAGAGAAGCGGAAGATCGAGAAGGATGGAAAGTCTTGGTCACTCAAAGGATGCCGAAATTCAAATGTGGTCACGATCCTCAGCCATGAGTGCACGACCAAGAAGAAGAAACTATATTGAAAACGTCTTAAATTTGTAATTTGTGAAGTTCACTATATTAGGCAGTGGCGAAGACTCCATATTAGGTGATTATTTAAAGCTTACCTTCTTAATAAGAAAAATGATTTTTAATTGCATATT
Organism: Rhyacophila brunnea; assembly: GCF_057557595.1. Taxonomy (NCBI): domain Eukaryota; kingdom Metazoa; phylum Arthropoda; class Insecta; order Trichoptera; family Rhyacophilidae; genus Rhyacophila; species Rhyacophila brunnea. The sequence continues at coordinate 5,056,367 of NW_028232763.1, read as the reverse complement.
GACGAACCTATAATCAGTTTATTTTATATGAATAATTTGATTTACTAACGACATCTGTCGTATATGTAGGAAAGCAGGAATGTAGAATAAAGAAATATTTAAAAAAAAATGATGAAACAGTGCGACATGACGTGTCTTTAACAGTTCTGTCTAATTATTCTCCGTGAATAGTGCTGTTGTTTTGTATAAACTTTATGTCATGTGACCTCAGGATGTCTGTTAGTAGCAGTCTGTACAAAACGATAGGCTCTAATGCGTAAGCCTAAAATTTTTTCGTATAAAATATTATTAAAACAATCAATAATCAGATAACTAAAATAAATAATTTTTAATGTGTATGTTTAGGAAAACACATCATTTAAATCCATTACTCAATTGTATGTCGTCAGTGAGTTATTGAAATTTCATCGAATTATCGTATTATCTTCTTATTTCCCGTAAATATACCTGACAAGTGTGTTCTTTTTCTCTGATTTCCATAGCCTACCTAGTTCCTAAAGTCACCTTTCGACACTGATATTATATAAATAAATAAATTTGAAATTCGAAGTGACGCAAATCGAGTGGATGCGGGTTCGAGTTCCGGCGGGCGCCGTATTTTTACAACGATTCCTAGTAAAGTGTTTTCAAAGTATATGTAGTTGTAGTATAATAGCGATCATATATTCATTGTTTAAAGTATCAAATTATTCTGCAGTAATATATTCCCAGCGAATCTATTTCCAGCAAACAACTCTTAGCTAGGTCAGCTAGTTGATTGGCGAAATTAGAGTATTATTACATCATATCACAGCACATTATACCATCACGGTGTGTTAGCCGAATAATCACAGACTGTAATAACAAATAATATTTCACAAACTAGTCGATTTAAAACGCTGACTCTATAATTAGTCCAATATGATTATGTACCAGAATTTAATGTTAATGTGTTACTTATTATTGTATAAATAACGAAGAATAATTTATCTAAATGTCACTCGAATCCAAGTACCTAGCTCGTAGCTATCTCAGTAGATTATATGTACTATCATTGTATAATATATTATTGTACCGATACGCTGCTAATAAATCTCACCCTGCTACATCGTAGACTTCATCATCATCATCCTCAACCCACACATTGAACACCACACTGGTGACCAAACATATATATATTAAATTATCCAAAGACTCAACAATATGGTTTTTCTCTCTTCGAACCAACATTTTTTTACTTAAAATTAAAGAAAATGTTTATTAATATTTATTATGCGGGTACCTACTGTAAATAAAAGGAAGAAAAACAACAAAATATTATTTTAATGTAAACAAAAATATTTTTAAGGTGTTTGTTCTAACTCTGGCTCAAATACGCAAACACCAAACACACGAGAACGGCTTTCAAACGTCTAAAATTTATCAACAAAAAAATGTCATCTTAAAAGGCAAGATAGCGTTTTAAAATGAATATCGTGCGTAGGAAGCATCCCCTTAGATACAATATAAGTCGACGAAAACGAGACTTTCCGACTCGAGGCGTATTGTAACTTACCCCTTTGAGTGTGTGTTTTGAATAAAAAAAAAACGGCCAAAACCTTTTCCCAGTATTTTACCTCCCTGAGGCATGAACTTTCGCATTGGCACAAAATATAATACATTATGTATTATGTTTACGAACAGTGCAAAAGCTCGTATATTTTTACTGTAAACTTGCAATGATCATGTTAGAACAACTGTAGCCTTATGACTTTACAGTTACCATTCACTATTAGACAGAAAGCTACAAAAAAGAATTTAAATAAATATATAATATTAGATGGATTTAAAAATACTCAAATTTTCACGTGGACAATATTAATTATTAAATTATAATTATAAAATAAAGAAAAATTCACCCAAAATTCAAAGTTAAATTATTAAAGCTCCAGATGAAATTTTACAAAATAATATTGTTTAGGGAAAATAATATGTTTAACATGATCGGAGGGCAGATATAGAAAAAAAGCAATTGTATTTGTTAAATACAATCAAAATGAGCCTGCCGACATCTATGAGAAGTATGTTAACCTTTTTTACCAACGATAATATGCGAAAAGTATGATGCTATTTGTATCTACAAAATCATAACATGAGTTATGTTTGATTTTAATTTATACACGATCATAATAACTTTATATGAATTTATTTGCAGCAATCGTAAATATTTTAAACTATCGTGACCATAACTTACTGTTTACACGTAAAGGTGCTGAATGTCTCTCTAATCTCATTCTTAAAGTAGTTGTCATTTTCTCTTCAAAAGTAGTTGTCATTTTATGGTACTATTTGATAGGTCGTAAAAATCGGTTAACCTCAAAATATGTCTATACGCGGTCTAGTTCGTTTTTTTGCCAGCAGGTTTGCCACTATCGTTATACTGCGCAGGTGTTGATTCATGAATGACATCGTGCAATTTGCATGACTTGCATTTTCATATGTCCGCGATAATACGCACCGTCAGCAGTAAATCCATGAACGTTTAAACAGGGTATAATAGTACTACATAAGTGTACATCATTTACTGATTATGTTAGTCACATAACTTAATTTCCTCTTCGAAGGACGAGTATTTTTGAGAAATTACAATTTTATTGTTAAAAGTGAGAGTAGTTACTTAATATGGCCTTCATTGTCACGCTACAGGAAATCCAAACATAATTGGATTACGGTGCATACAAATTGGACTGTTTCCTCTAACTTAGTTTTCATGTGAACTGACGTACGTATATCACAGAGGAAATAAACAAACGAATCACGTCAGTTAACATGTTATGCAATTTTGGTATATTAAAGCATTTCAAGTCCCATCTGATATAATCGTCTACCGTCGTTTAAAGCCTAGTCGTCTTGAGTCATATCGCCTAGAGTCGCATATCTAAACTGATCATGACTGCAATATGTCAAATATTTATATATATTTTCTGGTATACTTAATGCACCTTTGCATACATCTGGAATGCGACATTTTAGAATGAAAAAACAAACAAGCAACAAATTTTACTCGACATGGGGAGCAGGTATAATACCAAAATGTCGCATATAATAAATATGCAAAAACTGTTTTCAAATTCGTTTCGGCTAGCCGCATGAAGTCGCTGTCCCGGGATGTCCTCGCTTAGAAGTACACATGGAAGACAGGTTGCAACATTGCGTCTGATTTTGATGTATGATCATTTCCCTGTCGAGACGATTTTTAATGTGCGACCGGGCTATGATATATTAAAATAAACTAATTACGCAAAAAGAACTAATCCCACATATTTTTAAAATAAAAAAGGTTTACCGCATTTATAGACTAATCAGGAATGGCAATAAGTTATAGTAACAAAGCTACTTACGCAAAAAGAACTAACCCTACATACTTTTAAAAGAAAAAAGCTTCACCGCATTTATAGACTGATCAGGAATGGCAATAAATTATAGTAACATCTATCACCAGCACAATTATCATTTGACTAGCATCAAGTATAGTTAGTTGTTTGCGTACCAAAATCCTGAAAGAAACTCGATAGTAAATGCGAGGTATCCATAAAGGCATCTAGAAAAAAAAACATATAATAGAACTAACGATCTCAAACGATAATTAAGTACGCGTCACTCGAATTTATCATATTATTACATTGTATTAGATGTTATTATGATTAGTCGATATCAAACCTTTCAATCAAGCAGTTCAAAAATATTCTCCTAATTGAATAACCGTACCTCAAATTCTGTGTTTGCCGAGAATGACGTAAAACTGGCGGCTCTCGTGGTGCAGGGCGTAAGGCGCTTGCTTTCCACCCGATAGTTCCTGGGTTCGATTCCCGGTCAGGACACACAATATTCATGTGTTTTTCTCAAAGCCTGGATGTTTGTGCTTGTTCAAAATTACTAACAACCACCTTGTACGAAAAAGCAAGGACATGGTTATTAATAATTCTAAAAAAAAATGACGTAAAACTATTAAATACTAAATTCACATATATAACTAAATATATACATCATCAAAATGCAATGCGGTGTACAAGTGTATATGATAAAAGAACCATAAAAACAGTTCTTGGACATCACACCAAATTGAAATACAAAACAATTACAAATGGTGATCCCGACGGGAAATGATGAACACCTATAAAGTAAAGCAGAAGGTAAACTATTGAACTGACTTCTACGATCTGAACAAAGATAGCAAGGTAGTACTAGAAAACGATATTTCAAGTTAAGATTAAAGTCAAAATGGCCGCATTAGATATTATCGAATAGTTTCACAACCACTTCCGACAATTGCCACTATATCCTCTTGTTTATTCAATGATAAATATACACGTACCCATGTATTTTGGCTATCCTTAAAATTTAGAAAAAAACACCTATATGATATTTGCAACGTTGGCAAATATGAATTTATTTGTTTAGGAAAATCAACAAGATCCCAAATATAACTATGAAAATAATAATACCAGAAAACGGATAAAATATATATATTATGTAGCCATTTAATAAACAGTAATAAATTTTGATCAAAGTTTGCGTGACTCAATATGAATATTGTTTTACTTTTTGTGAAATAGAATAATATTTTCGATTATAGTTTTATCGTGTAACGAAATCTCACGGTCGACGAAAGTCAGAAATATTATATAAAAAATAACTGAATGTCAGAATCAAATATCTCACTTTTGATATAATATAATATGTTATCTCATAAATATAATGCGTAATATATCGAAGCGACATTTTATTATTAAGTAGTATTTTTTTTTTATATAATACTGCTTCCTAATATGCGGAATTTGAAGTATATCACTTAAAACATGGTTATAAGAAATCATTCGTATGAATCATAGAATGATCGATAGCTTGAAGGCGAGAGTACTCACGTGGAAAGACGCACTCGTTCCAATCTTTTTTCTATCATTTTTTTCTAATAGGTATTTTTCTATTTTTTTTTCTCAATGTTATATAATTTCTACAAGCCTTAAAGGTATTAATTTTATAATATATATTTTTTATACAATGTTAACTTAATCATAGCCCATATTGTTTGAAATTTAAAAGCTTTTTGTTATCGTACAGGATTTTTAAGTTGTCACCTCCTTCTTCCTCTTCCTCTTCCTCTTCCACTTCTTCCCGCTTCTCTTGATTTTGGCTCACACCTTCTCGATAATAAAATGGCACTATATAATGTAAGTCTTTAGAAAAAAAAAACTGGCATAGCTATCTCTCCCACTTTAAAGTTGTTCGACATGGCATGCGCCGATCAACTCAGTCGGAGATATTTGAAAAAGAGCGCCAAAAAACTAACGTTATATGCAAAACCATCAGTCTCGGTCCAAATTTTCTCTAATTAGAGACCGGAAAATCATCTATGTCCTAAATTATCTTCTTATGCCGAATCTGCATTTTCGCTGAGACTATCCGAATAAGGCCGAGTGCGAGAGTATACTGTATACCACATACTCATAGTATCAAGGAAACTTTCGCTAAGCGGCTTGGAAAAACATCTTGGCGAGAGTGTGGCTTGGAATTAGGCTGAACATCGTAAAAAATGTCTTAATAAAATATCTTCCATATCAATGATTAAAAAATTTTCAATTGATCGTTAGTTGCTTTGAGTTCATTGCACCTACTTCACAGAATATACCTACCTAAATAGATTTCATATGTCAACTATTACTAAGTCATACTGACAATAATTATCTACAGCGACGTCTCTAGACAAAATGCCGCCCCATTTTTTATACAGTATTTTTATCACCCTTTCATGACTCCAATATCTAAAAAATGTGTTGTATGTATATATACTTAAGTATTTAAAATTTAATTTATAAATATTTTTTCCCAAAAGTGGGGATTTTTTGACGTTGGTAATACAATGGTTTCTTACATGTAATTTTTGCGATATATTAATGTGCTCTATCTTGATGAATTAAAGACAATCCATGTCGCTTTTATTCTTCACAAAACCTGCACTAAATTGCAAATCTGCACCTACCGTTTCTGGTCACCAAAGACGTCGAAGGCAACGGAAGTAAACTAGACATCGTGACAAAAAAATTGCAGACTTGTTAAATCTTTTATGTTAATTAATACATTCTGTCTCCAACTGGTGAACTGAATTCTTAATTTAAGATATTTCCGTTATTACTAAATTTAGGTAACTATTTCTATATGCCTATACCAAATTAATGATTCTCTTCATTTGACGCCCTTCGAGTAACTGCCGCCCTCAAGCGACGCTCAATCTACCTACCCCCACGGGACATCACTGATTATCTACCTTAATTATAATGAGTTAAATTTTTCTCGTAATAAGTCAAATGACACATTGAAAAGAAATAATGACGTATCCACGTACTTTAAAAGACTATTAGCAAAACGAGAATAATAATTAATGACAATGTCTTTAAACTGTTTTTTTGTTGTTGTTTGAAATGTAATTATCTATTTGTAGTAACGTAGACGAAATACATGGAAAATGGTTCTCAAACAATATTATTGTCTTCTTTACTTCTCTTCCTAGGATTGAACATTGTAAATATATACATATTATTTTTTCCACCCTCTGGAGTTCCAAACATCTAGACCATGAAGATCCTCGATATTGAAAACATTGGCAAAAATTGAGCGTCACGTAACGGAAAAAATACTGGAGAGTACGATTCAGGTAGGTATCTGAAATAGCGGATTCATCTAAAGAGGTAAACACTTTTATTTATGATGTATTTAAAACCGCTTGTACATTGAAAATATGTGTTAATTATTTTTATTTTGATATATAGTAGTAAAAGAATATATTATTTACAATTATTTGGATAACAATAATATGTAAAATATTGTAACAAGTTTAATCATTTACCATCACTGTAACGATATTATCTTCCTCAATCTCGTGTTCGACTTTGTACAAATATTTTACCAATCGTTACGTCGCTCTAAGGCCAGCGCCACACTACGCGGAAATTCCGTCGCGGAGGATGCGCGACGGAACGCCAATACATTTTATTACATATAATTTGCCGTCATCGGGCACATTACGCGGAAGATCGGTTGTCCATCAGCGGTCCGCTTAACATTGGCGTTTGCTCCGTCCTCCGCGAACCGATCTTCCGTAAGCGTCAGATCGGCAACGTTGCATTGTACATTACTTAATGCAACTCGGCACATTCGGTGGATAGTCGGCGTCGCGTGCGCAAGTAAATAAGCTTTGGCAGTCAACTGATAATCTGCCACAGAATATTTAATGTGGCTGCAATGTTTAGTAAAGGATTTATCGCGACGTAATTTCAGCGACGGAACTTCCGTCTAGTGTGGGCCTAGCCTAAGAGTTAGTTTACGCCACTGATCTATAGTAACTATTGTCATAAATTATGAAATGATATGGGGTAACTGATTCTTAAATATTACATTCGTTGCAACGTTATATTGGAGTTTGCAATTGATTAATATTTTTTTAGAAATTACAACGTTTGTAATCTATATTCCGTCACCTTACTTGATACGACCTCGTACGTCCGATATTATGAAAAAATGAAGTTTGTTCGACAAAATTTAAACAAAAAAACATTTTAAATCTTATCAAAACCTCGGGGTTCTCTAGACTAGTATGCTGTCTATCTATCGAAAAATTTTAAATACACGTAAGTCTCGTGGTTTCAAACATAGAATTAAAACCTTGTATTTCACAACCAGTGTTAGCAGATTCACCGATTTCAGACGTGTTTGTAATATTGTTTTCTTACGTTTTTTTCTTCCCTTCAACATTATTCTCAAACAGACTTACTAGGTTTTAATAGTAAGGTGACGATTTGCTACGATATAACATATCTCACTTCAGTTATAAAGCTTTATATTTCAGGAAAATGTGTTTTTTTTATTCTAAAAGAATTTAGCAATGCACAATGAAATTTTACAGTTTAACAAAATAATAATAAAACTAGAATTTTCCAAATATATAATTGGATTAATTATTAATCTCATAAATGGTTATTCGATTTTGAAGCGATTTTTGACTTATTTTTTTGCTGAATAAAGACCTTTTCCATATATACATAAGATATCGATATATGTAGGATAGTTTAATATGTAGGGAAGTATCTTTTTTTCTTCCGACCATGCCCGATTCCAATAGGATCATATGGGCCTCCACAGAGTAGAGGTTTATTTTGACAAATTTTGTGTTTTACGAGAAATGGATGTCAGCCACTTGCTCAACCTATTAAGTCCATACCCTGACACCCACAAATTGGAAAACAATATGTGTACTTGCCAAACCCAGGATTCGAATCAGGAAAGTGTTTAATTATCCTATTATCTATTTTTAATTGATAATTATTACATTGTTTAAATTTAGAGGCAGTATCTGAAAATGGTGTTCAACAATATATTTTATTACGATTATTTAAAAGTTTGATTTTCGCTAATAGTGCTGACGATTTTAATTTGGAAAAACGTATAAACTCCCGGATGAGGAAATGAAGCCGTTGAAACGACTAAGAATTATTTTCTGAGACAGTTCATTCATAAATCACTATTTTCGCTTGAATGGTAAAAATGTTCTCGAAAAACATATGTATTACTTGTACAATGATTCATATTGTGTTTTTTGTGTTGCGTCTCAATTGAATTTTCATTACTAAGCTATATTAAAATTACATTATTGTTCGCGATTTTATTATTAGATACAACTGTCAGGTTATATGTTATACGAAGCACTTAGTGTTCCCATAAATTTCTATCAATCAATGATTAATGGAAGCTTTTTTGTAAAATAAAGTGTTAACAAAGCTTTCAAGGCTCGATAGAATGGGATGGGGTGGGGTGGGGTTATCCAAAGTAGTGGTAATTTGTTAAAGCTTTCCCTTCCTTCAATAGCATGATAAATTACTTGTAAGGAAAACTTTGTATGTTTTGCGTAATTCTATAATTACAACACCTACCTGAAACTACGTACCTGTACGGGAGTATAAGGGAGTGTTAACTTATATTATGTTTATATTATTATACCTTAACAATATAACTTAATTTACCTATTTTTTTCATTCAACGGGCACCGATTGAATATAATTATATAAGATTTAAAAATGGCATCCTTCTTTGTAAATAGATTACTTGGATAACTCACAAAAGCACAATGGATTTTTTTGAACCAATCATTCCATTTGCTTAGAATGATCTATATAAGCATTGAGCTACTGATTCAAATACCTACGATCCTTATATATAATTTCTAATATCTACACTATGTATGGAATATGTACTTTCCATTTATTACAGGTATATTTTTGAGGTCTTCCCTAAGTCACGTACTTAATTACAGTTATCATTTTTGATTATGTTTATTTGAATTAATTTAAAATGTAAGACGTGTGTAACCAAAATTATTTTAATGATAATTTTTATACTTCAAAGGATTGTTAGGTAGTAATACTTATCTAAAATGTCTACAATTATTGAAGAATTAAGATATCATTAGAATGCTGTGTAAATCTTGGTAATGATGTATTTTATGGTACTAATTGACAACATTCTTCGAATCGGGCAAAACTAAATGTAATTACAAACACAAACTCTTACGTATTTTGAAAATGCAGCATATTATCAAAAACCTTAGAAAACTATTATGTATTAGAAAGAATCCTAGAAAAATTAATGAAAGACCTGTTTCATTGTATCAAGCTTATCAGGCACTATTAGCGAGGAGTGCAAGATTAGGAAATGCTCGTATACATTTTTTTATATATACATTTTCAGTGATGTGCTATGTATTTTGTTTTTAAATTTTCATTTTATTACATTGTTTATGTTTTTTATTTTCTTCTTTTTTTTCTTTTATGAGGGTAATATTTGGTATATATTAGATAAGTAGGTATGTATTTTTTATTTAACTTGTGTGAATAGAGGCATTTTTTCTATTGAATTCAAAAGTCAGCGTCATCAATAATTATTTTTTTTCTTGTACACAATGTTTTTTTATAAATGAATAACTACATACTTATTTACAACGCAAACTTATTACGTTATAATATATACGTAATTTACGATATTAATTTCAAAATCCTTCATGAGACGAAAATAGCTTAAAAATTGATTGATTAGAATTCCTAGAAAAAAAATATTACTATCAATAGCTTATAATAATTACCATAATTTAAAATCTTGTGAAGTAGGTATAAAGCCGGGCTTTTATTATCGCGAAAGCAATGAATTTAAGAAAAAGGGTCGTCCAAAATTAGGTTTTTTGGAGGTGAATAACTACTAATCATAATACTAATATTCAAATAGTGTCATCATATTCAATAAATACTAAGGGACTATTTAAAACAGATTCAGATTTAAAAAAACCATATATACATTATATTTTTAACACTACAGCAGGCCGTGATGCCTAACGATAGTATTGGAATGAAACAACAATGTATTATTAGTAATATAAGAGAAACAATCACAAACATCAAGGCCTTGAGAAAATCACATAAATATATTGTGACCTCACCGAGAATATAACTCGGGGCCCCCGGATGAAAGGCCAGCAACTTACGCACTGAAATCGGAGATCCGCCTTAACTCGTAAATATAAAAGAAATGCAAGAATTTTCATACCATAACACCATAGATTTAATATTCAATTTGCAAGTAATGCAATTACAGCGCGATACAGTAGCAACACATTGTAATGCTATGAAAATATTGGGTCTGTAATTGTAACTAACATTAATCTTATATATACACATCTTGCAGCAGTGGTGAAGGGTAGAGGTAGGCTGTAAGGATCCGACATAAACAGTGTACACTAAGCTTTGTCAGTCATACGTGTTTGTTTTCATTGAAATAAGACAACAATTTATAGATGGTGTTGGTTAGTTTTTTTAAATTCAATTAAACCCTGCAAAACCAAGCCATAATAGATAATAGTCATAAAATACTCGTCTATCTATAAAATATCTAAAATTATGCAATTAAATCAAACATAACTTTGAATATTTTGTAGATATAATGATATTTTTTATCAATTATAGGTTTAGGCAGGAATTAACGGATTTAAAAAAATGAACCAACAATATGTATTAATATGTATTCTTAATCCAACGAAGACAAACAAATATGAATGAAAAAGTGTGCACAATTTTGTCGTATCGCCCAAAATATACCACAACTATTATGCTTTGGTTAAGGTAGGGTTTTGATTGATTTTTAAAAACTAACCAATACAATCTGTAAATTGTAGTCTTGGTTCAATAAAAACATATACTTACGTATGACAACAAAGTTTAATGTGAACAATTTATGGCGGACCTTAACAGCCTACCTCCACCTTTCGCTACTGCCTTGCAGGTGCACTTAATACTTATATATTATGTAAGAATAATCAATTTTGAGATAAAATAATGTGAACATATTTGTATTTGCTGATTTTTTTAAGTTAACCTGAATACCTAACTAAGGTACAAATTTCGCATTGATCGCTATTTAAATGAGTTTTTTTACCCGTTTATAATATTAATTACTATTAATTTCTGTCAAATAGGCAGTCATACCCACTGTCATGTTTCCAGCACTGAAAATAAGTTTCCAGGAAGGAGATAGAATAAAATTATTCCACAGTTCGCAACTTCAGAATGCGTAACTGTAGGACATCAGAAATAATTTTTACTTCAAAACTTTCCGAACAAATGTCAAATAGCCAAACTCAAGGAAACACCTTCCAAGAATTTCCACTGTTTTTTATACAAGTTTATTTTAACTCGGCAACTCGTCAGTTTAGATTAGTTCACTGCTGAATGAAGGCCACTCTAAAATGATTTTTTATGAATTATGAATTGCGTTGCTAACACTTTCGTAGAACTAGTTATCAATCTAGGTATTGTATATATTTCGGATAATGCCAGTATTGTTTAGGTACCGCTGGATGACTAGATGTGTATTTTATTCCAGACATGTGACACATTCAACTTGATCGATTTTAAAAGTTACCGTAGTACTTGTAGTGTTGTGTTGTGTGTCTTTCTCTTTCTGTGTCTTGTGTGTAGTGTTTTCCAACCTTATTTGTGCCATGCCCTACTTCAACTTCAAAAATCTTCATGCGCCCCCCTATCAAAATTTAATAGTTAACTAACAAATTCTGAAAAAAAAAATGAATTGCTTCAAATAAAAAATGCACATAGGCAATACTATTTTACAACGTTTTTATAGCTCGTATTCTTATTTGTCTGGTAGTTGTTTATCCAGTACAAATCTTGCAATCGATTTTTAACTAACTTTCCGACTAGCTAGACATTTGAAACTTTTAGAATATATCAAAACACGATGCCAATGCATTCTTTTAATACGTTTAGCCATCTTTAAGTAGAATTGAATTCATTTTCAGTTAATTCTGTTTTGTATGAAAAGTTATTTCGGAAGAAATCCGTAATCCAATCCACTATTATTGGTTGTTAAGCGGGTGGTCCTAGCAACTAAATTATTAATATATTACGTGCGTTACTATGGAAATCAAAATGATATTTCAGTATTATATATTTGTTTATTTTTTTGTTTTTTTATTTACTTTATATCAAGTACAAGTTTGAGCATATTGAGCATAATAATTCAACAGAAAATTTAAAAACGTTGTAAGTATATAAAAAGTTCTTTTTATCTTGTAATTATTTAATTTAACTTTTGTGAATAAGTACCTATTGTGGCACCCCCATATGTACCCCATTTGGGGATGTCTCTGTGTATCTGGAGAGGCCCGAATCGGTATCAAGCCCAACTAATAGTAAAGTAATAGTAATAAATAATAATAACAGAGCCGAGCCGGCAATGCCGTAAATTATAACCGTTGAATATTTGCAACGTCACTTTTTTTCGACGACGGCTTTCGTTGAAAAAAAACACAAGATGGCGGGCAGAACGTTACAAACAGCTAAATCACCAACACGCCAATTTCGTCCTCCGTAAAATTAAATTATTAAAAATGTAACCGTTTAGAATATATTAACGTAAATATACCTTGCCGTTTCCAAAACGATTCCGGTGTGTTATTTGTTCATCTCCACATCCCGAATCCAGACGAAAAACCAGACAACAAAATAAAAGTGACAGTTTGTTTTCACTTTCCAAAATGGTGGGAAATGATACTATGTATATTATATTATTAGATGTACAAGTACAACCTGGAAGAAAATTAGTGCGATCCTTATGCTTGATGTGAGCTGCAAAGAGTTTTTATGTGAGGTACTAATTTCGTCAATTTAATCATAAATCTCCACAGTTTGTGATATTTTAAAATATTATAAAACGATTTCTTTTTTTCATTAACAAATCATTTACAGCGCTAAAGCGCCGCATTCAACTAAATATTATTATGATGGGAATAGCAACAATAATTTTCTCGGAGTCATGATTGCAATATCAAAAAAAATATTTTCTTCGTGTACTAATTAATATTTTTTTTGTATTTTCACTTTTCCACTGTTTAATAACTTAATACTGATCTAATTCTTTTCATATAATACTGTTTTAATAATATTTCTTTATTTCTAAATGTCATGTTGTGAACGTCTTAAATTAATAATTTGTAATGTTCACTATATGTAAAAACAAATAAATTTTGAATTTGAATAATAATTAGTAGCTAAATAACTCAGGATCCCCTCTCATCATCGCCAGTCAATATTACCCAGGTGTATGCAAAAGCCACTCTAGAATTTTTATTGTCCACTAATCAGGTGACCTACAACCGTACAGCCTGGTATTCAGGATGCCCTTCAGAGACTGGGCACCGTCCATTTTTTCTAGATGAATCACTCATTGGAGTTTACCATGTTAAACAATGTGAAGCAGAATTCTTCGATAGTTGTAACTCTTTGTGTTACTCCGTATGCGTCATTTACCTCCTTCTAGTTTGGGTCCATAAATCTTACATAAGTAGCACATTTCTCATGAATATAATGTAAAATATATTATTATTCTTTATTATCTATGTATACAATTATATGATACTTTTACTGTGTAGGTATCGTGATATATTGGTTATTTTATGTCATAATGGTGTTATTTGAATAAATAAATAGATGCGATAAATTATTTAGATGCCTACGACATTATTTTCTAATAAATCATATAAAAAATAAATGTTTGTGAGCATATCGTATGTGAAAACTGTATTATTGACAATTTTTAGGTAAGGAAATATTGGTCACATAGTATATTATTTATTTTGTTATCAGCATTCTATTAATTGAGTAGGTAATGTCACACCCCCGAATGGTCCCCATTTGGGGATGGCCCAGGATTGGCCTTGGGATCCCAGACGGCCAGAAAGTAAACACGCACGTTTCGTCCTCCGTAAAATAAATTATTAAAAATGTAACTATTATATAATATTAACTTAAATAAACCTCGCCGCTTCCAACATAATTCCGGTGTGTTAATTGTCCACCTCCACATCCCGAATCCAGACGAAAAACCATACAAAAATAAAAGTGACAGCGTGCTTCTCACTTTCGAAAATGGAGGGAAATGAGAGTAAGAAGCAAAGGAAATTGTATCCATTTTTTAAATGTAGGTACAACAGTTACTCTTTGAGATGTTCTAATTATTTTTTCTTCTTTTATTCAGCGAATAATAAAGATTTAAGAACGTACCATTCTAATTATTGAACATACATAATTTTGAAAACAAGTCATCCGAAAATATAGCCAATAGAAAAAATATTTTAAAATTATTAGCAAGTTCAAATAAGCTACAACAGAAAATATTGGAGTGATCTGTGACGTCGGTTAGTAATTAAAGTAATAAATTATGTATCTTTATTATTTTTAATTTAAGCAATGGTTAAATTAGCTTAGTACATTTTATTAATAAATACTATAATGTAGCTGAAACCCCCGCAACATTGTGTTATTATTATTACACGCATATTTCAATGTGTTAAGTGATGGAGAGAAGCCCTACTCAATTTATGATTGATTGATACCTTCAATATTACATTACAAGATGTCGTTGCAAGGCTTTGGTTGCTATAGGTAACCGCTTTATTACTAGGGTTTAGGGGGTCAAACAAAGATTTGGTTTAAAATGCTTATTTTTACAATCACTATTTACCTAGTTTGATTACTTTGACTACCAAAGTATGATATAATTAATATAATTCTCAATTACTATGTAAAATGTATGCATAGCAAAAATGAAAAAAATAGAAAAAGAAATTGGTACAACAATAATTAACTAATTAAATAACCTTCTTAATATATAGGTAATTATTTTATGAAATCCACATTTGAAATCATTCCGTTCTGTATCGTCAGCGACCTTCCGAAGTTTTAACGAATTCTAATATAGTTGTCATCATCGCCCTTACAAGGAAGGGGCTGACAGGGCTCTATCCTAGGGGCCCGTCGTAGCGGGTCGACCAGATAAATGAGAAAAACACACATCTTAAATTTAATTTAATAGTAAAAAAACGTCATTTATCTATTTAAAAGTTATTTCAAGATTATTACTATTTTAAAATATAAGGTTGTGCTATCCTATTTTTGGTTGTTGTGTGTTGATGCTCGACAACTCCATAATTCGATGTGTTGGTCAATAGATTCCTTTCCAATATACTTACTAATATGATAATATTTTTTAATATTATACAATTTTATATATTATAAAATTGAGACATTTATATTTCATCCTGAATTAAATATCAAGAATGTTACAACTGTATATAATATTTAGTCGATATTGATGCAATGCCTAACGAAAATGCCTTCATCTATGACTATGGCGTATTTATGTCATATCTGTGATGGTTTAATATTTTAAATATGGCTGAATCTTGATTTAACCGATCATAGATTGAGAGTGGGTCTATTGTTTGGGCACCGCATCAGTTGAAGTATGGCCTTATGGTGAAGAGGGTACAGAAAAAAATTCTTGAGACTCCTTTACTTGAGGTTGTATGGATACTATCCGTGGCTTTATCCTACTGACTTTCTCTTAGGCATGCTTACAAACTGCAGTCTACAATTTAGAAGAAATCTTTATAATCTACGTATTTTTTTGACTTATACGAGGTATAAATGAGAACTCTGCCATTCTTGGCAGTGTTGACCTGTGTGTCCCTGATATTAGAAATAGAGAATATCAGTTGTTTATTCTCCCAAGGTGCAGAACCAACCTGCCACTGCTAATGCCAATTGGGAGGGCGATAACTATGTTCAACGAAATTGCTTCGGATGTTGATATATTCCACCTACGTGAGGATAAGTATAGGCGGACGTTGTTTTATAAATTCTTAAAATAGGGTCTGCTTAACTCATTTGGTACACTTCCTTGTACCTATCTAATTAATATTTTTTGTATGTACACAATTCTACTATTTAATAACTTACTATCTATCTCTATACTGATCTATATCTTTTTTTATGTAATACTGTTTTACATTTCTTTGTTTCTAAATGTCATGTTGTGAACGTCTTAAACTTATAATTTGTAATGTCCACAATATGTTAAAAATAAATGAATTGATATTAAATTGAAATTGAAAATAATCTCACCAATAGATTAAATGAGTAAAAATATCTCATTGCCTGAAAACTTTTAATTTTCTGATTTTAGTTTGTAAAGTAAAGTATTTTTATTCATTCCGTATATACTTATGTATGTAGAATATGGTTTCAAAGTGCCGATTTAAAAAAAATATAGCTAATGACGTGATCTGAAGGTGAATGCTGTCAAACGGGTGTTGTCCGTAATACTTTGAACCCCCAGTAACAACTTTGACACAATGCTTCCTTGTTTACAGAAACCTTTGTAAGTCATTTCACAATGTTTTCTAATAAATCTTTAATGTAGGTAATCTCAGTATTCAATGCGACGTGTCGCCTAAGATAAAGCGACGCATTAAAATATAAAGGCCGCCGTTTTAATTCTTTGTCTGGAAGTGTTCATTTCGAGACAGCGAGTATTACTGTGAAAGCTCCGTCAGGCCGCAAAAGCTCGGCATTAAAAAGATATGGAACAAAAGCTCTCTACTGGCTTACAAAGTTACGTGCTACGGATTATTTTAGCAATATTTATAAGAAAACTTATATTTGCGCGATATAATTAAACTACATTTTGTTGATACTGCCTAAAAAGTCAATAAAATATTTTCAAATTTGTACTGTAATATTGTATGAAGCTTAATTTTTTTTTATACATATTATGTACTTAAATTGAAGTTATAAGTTTATAGTTTTTACGTCTTATACTACGCATAAATTTCTTGATTTAGAACTGTAATTATTTACTAAGATCTAAAACATATCGAAAACGTACTTTTATAGTGAAAAGGGTTCCAATCCAGTACACTTTTTAAATTCTTTCATACATATTAAATACCAATGCCATCTAGCGTTTAAATATAGAGATAGAAATTATTTGGAGTTCCAACTGTAACAATTATTTAACAAGAAATTTATGAGCAGGTATTAAAAAGGCCAATTGTTAAGATTTGTCGCAATTAAGCATAGTAGTTGTAGCATAGTTGTAATGCACAGGGCGCGATACCAAGAGACGCAGGTTCGATTCCTGCCGGGTGTCTTACATTTTTCGAAAAGATTTTTGTATTGGCTATAATTTCTCATGAGTGTTAGAATTATGTATGTTCAATTATTATAATGGTACATTCTTAAATCTTGTGAATTATTCGTTGAATAAAAGAAATAGTTAATTAAAAGAATAGAGAAATAAGGTTTTAACCTACATGGAACCTTGTTTCTCTGAATTGAAAACGAGATTGTGTCTAACTTCACACTTATCAGGATATAGGACAGGACGCACAAGGATCCGTCTGGCTAGCTGTCATATTTTAGCAAGCGTATTTTTACAGTTTTAAAATATAAAATGACACGTTATTTGTATTCAATATTATGAAAAAAATGAAGTATTTAGTAGTTTTGGAACATCTCATAGGCCATCCAACCATGAATCTGATGATTTCTTTCGGTAAGCACAGCAAGTTACTGGTATAGACATTTTTAGTTCGTGTATTTAAAAAAATATATTCTTTAAATAAGTTGTAATGAAGATATATTTTAATACATTTGTAGAAAAAACCTTACTAAGGAGTATTATTTATACCTTTATTATATAAATAAACAGTGTCTTTTTTAAATGATCGTTTAAACGATTATTTTAATATACTGAAGACGTATAGCAGAGTCCATAAATCAACTAACATTCCTTGGAAAACACGGTCTAGTACGTCAAAAGATAGGTACTAATATATTTACGACATATTGTAATATCGGCTATTGAAATCGTCTGTAATGAAGTAAGCCATTCTATTAGTTTAATGATTAGACTTCAACATTGTCAACGACTGGAATTAGTGAACAAAATTATATTTATGAAACTATGTATGGGGATAAACAACTCAATGCGTGTCAGCATATTGATCGGCGATATTAAATACATTAGGTACCGCAATTAAAAATAATTTGACATCAACAATTATGGTAAACTCAGTAAATAGCTTACTGCAATTATTATTTCGGCAATATCCATTTTTCCACATAGTCAGCTATATCCGATGACGCAAACTCTATATAGTTTGTTTTTTACTGCTATAGCTGACTCTATTATAATAATTATTTCTTAAATATTCTTTTCAAGATATTATTCTGATTGTGAGTACGTCAATAAATAGTGGATCATAATTCATTGGAGATGTCACTTGAATATAAATTCCAGTCTGATAGTATCTCAGTCTCGGAATCGCTCCGCACAACATCTCATTCTACCGAGATTTGGACCTCGGAACAGTATCATAAGTATTGTAACATAACTCCTGTAACATACTCTTGTACCGACTGTTTACGCTGCAAATAAAACTCACTCCTCCATCCATCGGAACAACCACCAAATCTCGACTTCATCATCCATCACACCATGACTGGGCACATATTATGTGTTTAACAAATAACTTAGAAAACGTGATAGTTTCAAGTTTAAGTCCGCAAAAATAAAGTGATGAAATTTGAAATACTTCAATATTGTGATTTTTACATGAAAGAGTGTCGTCACATAAGATTATGGCATATAAGAAAGTTTTCTTTATCACCTGAAGGATATAATATAATTATGAACAGTATTTAATATATCAAAAATATATTTCTCCTTACCTTAAAAGCTTCTCGGAACTTGTTTGACATAATGTTGTAGAGAAAGGGGTTTATTGTGGTCGACAGGAAGTAGAGAACTCCTGAGAGGTACGTCAGCACCTTGTAGACCTGGAACAGAAATCAAAGGAAACGCTGTAAACTGCGAACAGGATATCAAACGCAATTGAAAATACGCATCGAAATTATTTTACTTCTACGAAAATTACATGTTTATTTTTATCCTTATGTCGGTTGCACTATGCAACTATATATAGTAAATTAGGCATCTAATTACAAAATTAGATAAGGTCACAACTCAGTAGTAGTTATATATTATGTAGGTATTTGAAAGTCTCACTTTAAAAGTTTCAATCAAATTTAATGATTTAGTCAAGTGCGTTTTACAAGATATAAATCGCACCGTGAGTGTAAAACCAAAGCGCAAATTTTTCAATTTCGAGATTAAATGCAAAACAACTGCAAAAGTCGTGAACTTGATAATGTAAAAGTGAAGTAACTGAAAGAAAATGCACTATAATGTAGATATAAACCAAATATTATGGTGTTTTTTTAGAAACTCTATTTTGGTTTTACACTCACGGTGCAAAATAATTACATATTGTGTAAAAATGTATATGGAATAATACGAGGGTGGGTCAATAATTCCTTAGAAAAAAGCATTAAAACAGGTTTTATTTTTGTATTTTTTTTTTATTTCTCAACATAATTTCCTTGGAGCTCAATACACTTGGTTAGACGTTTCTCATTTTTTTTTAAACCGTCAGAAAAATAAGTTTTCGGAAGGTCCTCAAAATAAGCATTTGTCCGATCGATGACTTCTTCATTTGAAAAAAAACGTTGTCCACTTAGCCATTTTTTTAAGTTTGGGAAAAGGAAAAAGTCACTGGGGGCTAAATCTGGCGAATACGGTGGGTGGTCGACCAATTCGAACTTCAATTCTTCAATTTTAGCCATTGATCGTAAACATGTGTGAACACGGGCATTGTCCTGATGAAAGAGGATTTTTTTCCTGTTTAAATGAGGCCGTTTTTCTTCAATTTTGTTTTTTAGCTGGTCCAATAAAGATGCATAATAATCCCCTGTTATTGTTTTTCCTTTTTCCAAATGGTCAACGAAAATAATTTCACGTGCATCCCAAAATACAGTAGCCATAACCTTACCAGCTGATTTTACGGTTTTCACCTTCTTTGGACATGGTTTGCCTTCGCAATCCACTGCTTTGACTGTTCTTTCGTCTCGGGAGTATAGTGGTGTATCCATGTTTCATCTACAGTCACAAAGCGACGAAAAAATTCATCCGGATTGCGTTGCATGAGCGACAACAGGGCTTTAGAGGCCACCACCCTACTGCGTTTATTGTCGACTGTGAGCAAACGCGGCACCCATCTTGCAGAAATATTTTTCATGCCCAATTTGTCATGTAAAATAGAAATGACGCTACCTTTTGAGATCCCTGTAACCTCAATTATCTCACTCAACTTTAATCTTCGGTCACTTAACACCATATCGTGGATTTTATTGATCATTTCTGGTGTAGTTACCTCTACAGGACGTCCTGAGCGTGGTTCATCCTTTGTTGATGTACGACCACGTTTAAATTCATTTAACCAGTTATAAATAGTTGCAAGTGAAGGAGCAGATATGCCGTGAACTAAATCCAACTCATTTTTTATTTCCTTTGCTGTTAACCCTTTTATATTAAAATGTTTAATAACAACTCTAAACTCAATTTTCTCCATTTTCCATTTTTCCATTTTTCACAAGCAATTTTTTTTTTTAAATGTACGAGAAACACACAACAACCCGACCAATCTGATTGAAACTTCGCAGCATACTGAATCGGTAGTGCCGCTGCATGAAAACAAACCGCTTGCAGTACTAGTCGCGCCACCTGTCGGCTTTTCTAAGGACTTATTGACCCACCCTCGTATGTACATATTTTTTTTAGTTTTTGACTAGTTATGTGATTATGATATTTATATTGCGATGTAGAGCATGATTAGGAAGTTGTAATACATAGTAGAGGCCAATATCCGTAGATTAAATTGCATGGATTGCAGTAGAAATACATAATAACACGTCATATAGCAGGTAGTAAATCTATGGAAAAAGGCAGTGGCCCAGAACGAAATGATATTTTAAATTATGATGAAGACGGTTCCGTGAATAACCGGAACGGTGACAAAGTAGAATAGCGATGAACAGTAGGTATATGAAGAAACAGAACAAAGACAAAACAGAACACCGATAAACCGAACTATGACATTTCACGAAAAATATAACATTTATTATTGAAATTGTCGTATATTTATATTATGTTGTCTAGATTTTTAATAACACATATTTTTAATACGCCGTAAAAATCAAATTATATAATTGGTTTTTTCTCTTCGTCATTCCTATTCGCTGGAAAGCCTCAATTAAACGGGACTTAACTGGATGTTGCCGGTAAGCTAGGTATATCTCGTCTTAATCAATCTAATGTGTTCAAAATGCTTGGGTGACTAGGTACAACGAAATACCGAGTTTAACAATTCTGTGGAGTTTGTGGATAATTGTGTCGCTAGATTTCAAAATCACCCAAGTCCATAATAGATGAATAGGAGAAAAACAGATTTTTGTTTCCTCAAATACATAGTCACAAGGGTAAAAGTTTATATTATTTCGAGTATAGAATATTTAAAATTAATAAATTCCACATTTTGATAATGCAGAAATCTTACAAAGCAGTAGTTCTTCAGCAATTTACAAAAAAGTAAAAAATACCTAAAGGTGGACTTGGCTGATTTTGAAATGTAGCGACACAATTATTAAAATCAAGCAGATAAATTGAAGTTTTTACGGCGGATGGTCAACATTCAGTGATCATATTATATTATGTTAAATATACTTATATATTTATTTTATAAACTCAAGTTTTATAAGTATTTAATTAATAAATAATAAAAATAAATATTTTATTTTTCCACTGGCTGTACTATATTGTCGCTGTTTTGTTTCTTTATGTTCAGTTTTGTCCAGTTACCGGAAAAGACACGCCTAACGAAGTCGAGCTAAATTAGCGACTTACTATACTCTAGATCAGGGGTGGCCGCTTTTTTTTGTTCTAGGATCGACTAGTTGATAAAATTATTTATGGCGATCATGCGAGAACAATTAATAACAATACATTTTTTATAATTCAAATATTATGTAGTTATGTATTTTAAAAACAGATATTTTATACAAATAAAAAATAACAATACAAAAAAATAGATTTAACAACAATAAAATATTATGCCTTTCACTTGAAAAAAATTAAGTAGGTATACATTAACTGTAATTTCGACATAGTTACACAATTTATCTGTATATCGAATATTAGAAGTACCCAAGTAACATGCAACCCTTCGCTAGGAAACATACTTAAAATAAATTCTGTACATAAATTATCATTTAATTACATCAATAATCATATCACATTAAATTTCATCGCACAGCCATACATTTTAAATGTAAATACACTTTTCGAAAAACAGCGCCGGCGACTTTTTTACTATTCGAACAAATTTGTGGTTTATGTTTTTCTCACTTAACTGATCGACCCGCTACGCCCGGCCGCCCTCAGGCTAGAGCCCTGTCAGACCCCCTTTGTGGGAGCCATGCCTGCTGGTGTATAATGCAATGATAACTGATAGAAGTGGGCATTGCTTATCAAATGCCTATTAAAATTATATTAAATAATAATAATATACGAGTAGGTAGGTATATAGTAAATTAAGCTTTACTGCTTATTAAAACTATATACAATTAAAACTATATCATTAAGAAATAGTTTAATGAAAATCAAAATAATTCGTGTGTAATGGATAAGTATAATGAATAATATTTGTTCCATAAAAATATTTTCCACATCATCAAAATAATATCGCGAATTTCATTAAATTAATATTATTATAAATTTCTTATTTTAATTTAATAAATATTGCTTTAGACAAGTATCCAAAGTTAATTGGCCAATGAAAGGGTAATCGTAATCAGTACATTTTATGTAATTTAGTAATTACAAAATATTCGTCAAAGCGATGTATTTGAATTTTCTCAAAATTCGAATCGCTTATATTCAAGGAAAGCATAAGAAGAAAATCAAAATTCTAATATAATAAATAGGGCCCGGATTTATATGCTAGTGCATGGTTAGGGTGTATGCAGAGCTATGAGAGTTGCACAGAAATCCGTTTTGAAAGACGCAGAATCCAAAAATAAATTTTTATTGTGCATATAAATGCATATTTGAGACGTAAGAGCATATTTGAGTCATTAGTGCATATTTCATAAATAAATGCATATTTTAGAGCTTTTGAATGTACAACTTTAGTTTTTTAAAATATTTTATCGAAATATAACTAAGTTAGGAAGGAAGATAGTTTAGATGCACTTGCATTTTTAATGCCATCTCCGAGCTGTGGATCTATCAGTGGAAAAGTGAAGTCAACTCGGGCACTATTATTTAAAGTTTGCCCAAGTGGAGGTTGAGAGGTAGTTTTCCGCATATAAACAAAATACTGACAGATACCTATGCGGAAAAATTTAATGCCAGAGCTTAATATTGAAAAAAATAATGTAATTTTTTTTCGGGAAAAAAACAGAAAATAGTATTTAGGAATAGTTAAGTGTGTCGTTTTTGTTTTTTAAGTTATGTTTGGTTTACATTGCATTTATTATTCAATTATTTGTAGGTACTTGTGAAAAAACTATTTTGAAAATTGTAATTGATTACCTTATGTTGAAAAATTATTAACTAGTTATTCGATTTTTTGTCAGTAATATTGGGTAAAGTGGGTATTTAAAATTTTTTCCCACAAAAAAAGTCAATTTTTAACTGCATATTTCTTCGGTTTTAGTGCATATTTTATTGATTTTAAGTGCATACGTGCATGCATATAACCATGTTTTTTGTTCCATACAAATCCGGGCCCTAATAATAGATTATACATTATATTAGTACTACAATGATATTATTGAAATTTTGTAAGTAGATAATAATATAACATTAGTAAATAATCGATTGCAAAAAAACTTTTTAACGTTTACTTTGTTTTTTTTTAATTGAACTGGTGTTTAAGTAGTAGAACTCCATTAGGTATAATGGTTTTGAAACAATGTTATTTTCATTAATTTAGTTGTATAAAAAGTAAAAACACCACAAATATTTAAAAATTACATCCATTTATGAATGGACAAATATTCTCCATTTTCTTGTGTATATGTAAAACTTAACAGATGAAATGCAATATCCCCAGAAAACTATGAAAAATGAATTTATAAATTGGGTTTATATGCAGTCTCTAATCGCACACTGAGATCTATGCGGTCATAACTGCAAATAATATGATATTGAGTAATTTGAGTTTGAATGTTAAATAATTAACTACAATTTAATTAATTTCAGTAGACTGCTGAAAAATACGACTGCTAAAAAATACCTCATGTAAGATAATGCCTCTATATAGCTCTAAATTAAAATTTTAAATATAAAATAACCATAGACACAATTGTGCTTCCAGGTAGCAGTTAATGCCATACAGCATTAAAAAATAGATTTTTTTTTATCGAACTGCATTCATAAGTAATTTTTGGGTTTTTTTGCAGTTATGACCATATAGATCTCAGTGTGCGTAATGTTCACACATAGTGACGACATTTAAATCTAACATTGTTTAAACCAGCCAATTAGGAGACAGCATAAGAAATTAGCAAAATGGTCACCATATATTACTTACGAATATTGAGATGCAAACTCACCACTGTCCATTATACCAAATTATTATATTTAGTCACTTGAATTATATTAAATTTAAAAATATTTATTTCTGCACCATCTAAAAATTAATATCTATAAACTTTACTTAAAACTCACATGAATTTTTAGAATTCACCCAAAATCGGTTTTGTTTGATTTATCACGCTATGACTTTGAAGGACAGTGACGTTTTTGCTTTTATACATCTCAATAATTGTACTTAAATTTAGTCAATTTACGTTGACAGCTATTTAGAGCTATAAATTTATTTCCGGGATAGAATGATCGACTATACACTATTCCGAAGATGGGTTTATAGGCCGAAGCATTTGTCAATTTAAATGACTTAATTAAAGTAGAATTAACAACAATAACTTTGTTTCAAAACAATTGATTTTTGTAGTTACATAAAACTTTATTAGATACGTATGGTACCTACGTCCTAGACGATGAAGGATCTCGTCGAAACTATAACAAAAAACCCAATACCCAAAAACTTCCAAATTTTGTCAAAAAATTCTGACAACACACCATGACACTCTCACACATACGAGTATAATACTGAAACAACATTTTGTAATGTGAAATAATGTTTTGTGTTGGCTATTTATTTTTGCTGGGTCAGTTATGTAATAGCTGGAGGAGGTTTTATCATTCCGCCGGATTGAAAAATAAAAAATAATTAATGGGCATTAAGATAAATTTGTCTAAAATGATACTGCTGTTCATACATGGTAATAATACTTCAGTCTAGTAGCGAAATCTTAGAAGTGTTCAGTGAATATTATGTATATATTATCAGATCGAGGATATCTGATAAAGAGTAGGCTGATATAAAAAAGAAAATACAACGTAGACACTACAACTAATGTGGAAGAAACATAATTTGTAAAACACCTGTAAGAGATATAATAACTACTAGATTTTTTTTTTGAATTATACTGCAAACATTCAAACCCACTTTTCTCTGACCGCTAAGATATATGTGTCATATCTATTTGTGACGAAATTAACTAGCGGCTCTTAAGTCGGGTACTCATTAGTGAGTCGTAACTGTAACCGTTCCAGATACTGTACCCAACTCTAGATGCGAACTAATTATTTGGTTTCCATACTAGTTACTGTATCTGCAACGGTCACAATTACGGTTCGCTAATGAGTACCTGTAATTACAGTTATCACTATAACGCTGTCTGAATTGCATATAGTTTTGACAATCGGTTTTTATATTTTAAATAAAAGTATTAATATATATTACCTTAATTACTAACTGGTGTCAGGATCTCTCCAAATTTTCTTTATAATGTACTGGTAGTTTTAATTATTTATTTAATAAACTATTTTTCTATCCAACAAATAATTCACAAGGTTTAAGAATCTAAAATTCTTTGCTGAACATACATAATTTGAAAACAAATTCAAATTATGTATGTTCAATAAAGAATGTTACATTCTTAAAACCTGTGAATTATTTGTTGAATAAAATAATAGTTTATTTAATTTGGAAAAGTAAAAACTGCACCAAAGTAAATAAAATGCATCTGATAAGCCCAAATTCGTTAATTTGCCTCCAAGACTTGGAAGGGTAAGACAAGGAAATAATGACAGAGAGACATATTTGAAATATGGTGTTGAAGGCGCATACTGAGAGGTTCATGGACAACAAAACGGAGACATAAGAAAATCATCAAATAACTACTTGCTTTTCCCTCCACCACCCGCCACGTCTCCACACCCGTTATGCAGGCGTATACCATGGCGTAACGAATGATAGGTGTTGTTCAAATTTGTGCCGAAAGTATCCCAGGAGCAACTTCCCAAGACCTTGGTTGGCGTGCACTAGAGTGTGCGTGATCCCTACTTCCATATAATGTATTACGGTCAATTCTCGATGAGAAAAGACCTTCTCGTTCGCCGTATAATGCCGCAAACATTTTAAAAGCTAAGAAATTTTCCCTCGTAGATACCAAGTCGCAATGGCCGACCGGTCCAACTGAGGGTCGGACTGACTTGAGAAGCTCTTCCCTTTCAACCGACATATGGGGACACTCCCAGAGGATGTGATCGGCATCCTGCAATTCGCCACATAAGCAAGTCGGAGATTCAAGTAGGCCAAGCTGACAGAGCTTGGACGCAAAACCATCGTGTCTGGTTAAGAACTGAGAAGTCCAATGGTCTGGGGTCAATCTGGTTATCTCCATTCGCCACTTTATATTAGGAAAAAAACAAATGCGTTTGTCTGCCAAAGTCAAAGTCAAATAACTACTCTAGAATCTCTCCAGTATAATATATCATCTAGCTTCTTTAATAATTTCCATTATTGTATTTGGTCATGCCAAAGGTTAGAAAGGACCAGCAGAAGATTTTTCTAGTTGGACAGACAAAATCAAGAATATAATGGATAAAATATATAATACAAAATCAATGAATATAACAGAAAAAGATAAAATCAAGAATACAAAATCAATGAATATAACAAAAACAAGAATACACTGATTTATATGGATGGAACAAAGCCGCGGAAAAGAATGTCTGACGGCTAATCTTCCAGGCTACGATTCTCAGTCATTATATCTTGACAAAGCAGTATTATTATAGGCATGGATAAGTTTATGGTAGCGGTTAATAATCAACTAATAATTAGGATGAGCGAATTTCCCATAATAAAAAGTTTGTTGCGATTGATAAAAGTTTAGGAAGCATACGTAGTAAGTACATCATAACGTAACAATGTATATATTACATATACAAATTGCTCGTTATAACTTGATTAAGATCCACAAGGCATATTAATTTTGTGGACATTAATCAAGATTACACGGTAAATTATCATCGTGAATACAGCCTACTAATCCGAATAGTTAATAGTTGTACTGGGTTAAACAAGCAAGGTTATTAGGAACAGATATTATTTATTCTGCAAAACATTTACCATAATAATCATTATGAAATAACATTATTAATTATTTACCATATTATTAATTATAATTAAAGGTTAATTAAGAAATCATTCCTATGTAGGCAAATATTTTAGACTAGTATGAATTAATTTGAAGATATTTCTACAAATTATTATGATATATTTCCAGATTAAGTCAAATAAATATTACTGCTTGTAAATAGCATTGCGTAAATAGTAAGTATAGTAAGTAAAAGGTATTGTTTCTTTAAATTTAAAATATAATCAATTTTATTACTAATAATATAAAAAAACAAAAATATTATATTATTTTAAAATATAATTATGTTAATACTTTGGGTCAATGTTAGCCTTATTTTTCTAGATTGCTAAGCCAAAACGGCGTTATAAACTTTTGACGAAAATGAGTTATCTCTGTGATGGGCCCCACATCGTGAACCGGGTCCCCAGGCTAGGATCTTTGGCGGGCCCTCCTACCTATCGCTAAGGATACAATCAGTGTGACGCCCTACCGGCCCTACAGTAGCGTTTTCCAAATGGTGTGCGCGGTAAAAATGTTTATATTTCGTGTTTTATTGTATATTTTAAATACATCCATTTGAATTATGGAGATGTCGACACAATTAAATATTGTATCGTACAACCATATAACTTTAAATAATAATATTACTGAAGGAAAATAGCTCCGCGGGCGACTTTTTTTACTATTAAAACAAATTTGTGATGTGTGTATCTCACTTATCTGGTCAACTCGCCTCGCCGGGCCCCTCCTGAGCCCGGGCACCCAGGCTAGAGCCCTGTTAACCCTACCCTTATGGGGGCCATAATCTCCGTAGTTAAATTGTTTGGAATGTCTTCGTTAGCTGCCAAAAAGTAATACAGCAAAAATTATTTCGTAACAAAGTTACTTTTTTTTATTAGGATTGTTAGTGAACTATATATATTTTTTCGACCATGTCCGATCCTAATAGGATCATATGGGCCTCCACAGAGTGGAGGTTTGTATTAACAGATTTGGTTTTTTACGAGAAATGGATGTCAGCCACTTGTTCAACCTATTAGATCCATACCCTGACTCACACACACATTAAAAACAATATGTGTACTGGCCAGACCCAGGATTCGAACCTGAGATCCACGGCGTGATAGTCCAACGCTTAAGCCGCGTGCGTGTTCAACTATTTATATATTATGATGAAACCTTTTTTATTTTTTCAAATTGCTTCTTTGTAATGTTGCAAATTAAAAAAACCATCTACAAAGATACACGTATCTGACTAGGATAAAAAGTGATTTCCCTTTTAGGTTAAAGCGTACGAGTAGTCCGAGAGTTAAAGCGTTCTAGTAGAGTAGTAGATTACTAGTAGATTTTTGACGAAGCACTGCTGGGATCAAAAGAAGGGATCAAAGTAAATGGAGTCCTTGTCAATAACTTGCGGTATGCAGATGACACAGTGCTCATCGCAGACAGTCGAGAAGGTTTACAAACTCTCATTAACAAGGTAACGGAGGCCTGTGATAAATACGGTCTCAATCAGAACATTAAAAAGACAAAATACATGAGTGTAATGGTACGTTTACATCTGACACTTATATTGTCATATTTATGTATGACACCATATTCACCAAGTGTAAACAGTAATTATATTTGTACCAACCACTTATTTTGCGTGTGTCAACACTCACCTGTCATTTATTCAATCTACTTATATACGCAAATGTAAACACCAAGTATTCGACAATTCCGAACTTGCCGCGATATATCACCGAAGTTGGACCACCGTCTACTTTTATATCAAATACCTGACACATTATTCGTAGTTTGACAGGTACCTAGTGAATTGCATAGGTATATTTCTAAAACAACGGACGATCAATTATCATAGGTACACCATGAATGTATGCCCAACGTTTACGTTAATAAATGTACTGTAGCGATCTGTTAAAAATCATAGACAGTGAGAAATAAATCGGATGTGCCGTGTTCTATGGATTTTGTTCGAAAATAAAATATCGCTTGTTTTCGGCACATACGATTAATTCTGATGCACTCTGTGAAGAAAAAATGCGCTTCAAATGGTATTACCTAATTCATTTTGGCCCACACCTGCACTCGTAATACGATAATATTATATTGAATATGCAATGACGATCAAGTGCTAGATATCGCAATGTTACTGTTAATCGTTCTTCTACACTTACGGCATTTCTAAATTGTGTGTCTTATTTTTTGGAAAAAGGTCCAATCTTGCAAACTAAAGTTCACAAATTGAGTTAGATCTTCGATTTAAACTCTGACATTAAACGGAAGGCACCTAGTTCTACTCGTCGCTGAATCCATTCCCGCACCCATCTAGACCATTTTTTCTTCCTTTTTGTTGCCAAAAGACTTAAAATAATAACACTCGCTGCTTTCTTTTTTAACATTCCCATATTGACAACTGACATAACGTTTTTGAGAAGTATACAAAATAAGTGTCCGAATAAATTACAATATCATATGTAAACACCGCATATATTTATTTCAATGTTGCCATTGAATAAAGTGTCGAGACTTTATTTCAACGAGAAGTATACCAGAATTTTATGTCAGATCCATGCAGGTGTAAACAGTAAGTGAAATTTTATGTCAGACACATAAAATAAGTATAACGGTATAAGTGTCAGATGTAAACGTACCATAAGTAACTCCCATATAGATGACAGAATGTGCACAGTGAATGGAGTCCCATTAGAGAGAACACATTCCATTATATACTTGGGTTGCACTCTGGATGATGACTGGAACTATACCACGGAATTGAGATGCCGAATCGAGAAAGCCAGGGTGGCGTTTACTCGTCTAAAAAAAGTATTATGTAGCCATGATATACACCTGAGAATCAGAACTAGAATGGTGAGATGCTACGTCTTCTCGGTCCTCTTATATAGAGTAAAGGCTTGGACGCTCACGGAAACGAATCTCAAAAAACTTGAAGCTTTTGAAATGTGGGTGTATAAGCGCATGCTTCGTATCAGCTGGAAGGACAAAGTTACAAATGTCGAGGTGATGTCAAGGATGAAAAAGACCAAAGAAATAGTCAAGCTAATAAAAACCAGGAAACTGGCATACTTTGGCCACATCATGCGGCATCCCGAAAAGTATCGCCTTCTACATCTCATCATTCAAGGAAAGATCTCCGGTAAGCAAGGCCCTGGTAGAAGAAGAACGTCCTGGCTCAAAAACCTCAGGGACTGGTTTGAGCTCAGCACTCCATCCCTATTCAGACCAGCGACGGACAGGGGCCAAATGGCCAAATTCATCGCCGACGTCTGATAACGGATATGGAACACAAAGAAGAAGAAATAGAGTAGTAGAAATCACAATTTTAACTCCAAAGCGAGAAACTGTAATTAATCATTTACCCAATCCATAGATTCCTTGGACTGAAACTAACTGTCGCGCGATGGACTCTGGGCTTCATAGACGTTCGTTCTATCAAGTCGACTACTGTGAGAGTAAAATTTTAAACCAATATATTATGCTATATTATTATATGGCAAATATTATGTGCTCATGTATGTAGGTGAGTAAAATATGTGATGGATGGAACCTTAATGCAATAAAAAGAAACAACAACTGCAAGAAGTGTAATGTGGCAGGGAAAGGTGCATGTTGAGTATCATGCGGAAAGATCGCAGATTTTAAGGATAATAATGAAGATAAAAGTACGCGATGTTATATAGAGGTTGTCAAGTTGATACTCGACATGTCGCTTGTCGAACAAATGCAGTCATACTGTGGGTGCAGAACACAATGCCGCTGAATAATTATTAAGAATTAACATACCAAATTCAACATATTTATGTGATAGTAAAGAACTAAGCGCGAAAAAGACTGAAATAATCTAGAGCAGGCTTTCATCCAGCAGTAGATGAAACCCGGTATAATATGATAATTTTATAAGAATAATTTAATATATTTTATGGTGTTAACTGTCAATTTTACGGTGAAAATAAATTACCTCTAAAGTGAACAAAACCGATCCAAATTAATTTTTAATAATAATTTGTAATTATTACTATAAAATTCCATTTAATTTGATTCATAATACCTACTTGAATAGATATTGCAATAAAAATAGAGATATTATTACAACGTTTTTATTAGGTCGTATTCTTATTTGTCCGGTGGTTGTTTATCCGATACAAATCTTGCAATCGATTTTTAACTAACTTTCCGACTAACTAGACATTTGAAACTTTTGGAATATATCAGAACACGATGCCAATGCATTTTTTGATACTTTTAGCCATCTTTAAGTAGAATTGAATTAATTTTCAGTTAATTCTGTTTTGTATGAAAAGTTATTAAGGAAGAAATCCGTAATCCAATCAACTATTATTGGTTGCTAGGGGTCTGAGGTCCTAGCAACTAAATTATTAATATATACGTGCGTTACTATGGAAATCAATATGAATGTCAAAATGACATTTCAGTATTATTTCTATCAAGTACAAATTTTTTTGATCGTTTAAGCTAGTCAAGTCAAACTTATATGATTCAACAGAAAATTTAAAAATGTTGCAAATAAAAAGTTATTTTTATCTTGTAAATATTATTAATAGTATTTTGTAAAACGTGCTTATCACATTTTGGTAAAAAAAATAATTAATACGCTGGTGAGTGGTGATATCAAATATTATCTACCACAACCCGTACAATTATTAAAAAAATCAATCTACAAAAACTCCATACATACATAATATTGAGGGTATACTGACAGAACGCATTAACTCAGTTTTTGCTGTTTTTCTGTTTTAAATGCCAAAATGTATACAATTTTATGCTCCACGTCTTGGTAAAACGCACAAAGGCATAGGATATAATGGTGAGAAAATAGAAACATTATTAAATCATATTGTTATTTTTTTATTTTGATAGAAAGCATGATAATGACCTAATGCGTTCTGCGTATACAAAATACAGGACTTGTATCATGTAGTATATTTTGTTTGCCATAAAGGTTAGTCTTTACAATGTAGAAAAAATGTTTTTAAATCATAAAAAAATCTACGTGGGAGAAACCTTTGAAAAAAAAATTAAAGTCCTTTTTGCGATTATCTCAGAACTTGTTTTAATGACTTAATGCTTTCTGTCAGTATACCCTCGATATTATACTTATATCATATTATATCATTTTTTAACTTTTGAAGTTCTGTTTACAATTTAAAGTAAAAGCAGATAACTGTCAAACAAGGTTTACAAAATAGAGGAATAGTATATTATAACATTGCGATACCGATTATAAAATTAAATTTAAACTTTCGCATTCTCTCGAATTTTCGATTCGGTTCCTTTCTCTGACTTCAAAGAGATTATCTATTGTAATACATATTTACAAGGTTTTGAACGTCAGAAATGCTCAAAATGATATTACAATTCAATATCACATTGTCTTTTTGGTATACAAGAGAAAAAAATACTGAGACATTATTTATACGTTAAGATCTACTTTAAAACATTTTTTATATTGTAGAATAAATATTATATTAATCGTAACTCTTCATGTTTTGAAGCAAGCGTATTTTTTATTTTATTAAACTTTTATATTTCTACCATTGACCAAAATTTCTTCTTCTTCTTCCACGGCGCTACATCCCGGGGTGGGATTTGGCCTCCTCCACAACCGCTCTCCACTCACTCTGGTCTCTCGCCACACTTCTCCAGTTACCGGGTCTTCCTATATGAAGCCAGTCCACTTCTACGGCGTCAGCCCATCTCCTTCTTGGACGGCCTCTGGGTCTCTTCCGTTTGGGTAGCCACTTCGTCATGATCCTTGGCGCTCTAACTTCAGGCATTCTCTTCACATGTCCCGCCCATCGTAGTCTTATCTTATGATTGTTTGCTGTTCAATCAGCTCTTCCAACTCGTGGTTCATTTTTATTCTGTAGTTCCCATTTTCCAACGTGGGTCCAAAGGTTTTGCGGAGTATTTTGCGCTCGAAGACAGCTAATTTTTTTACCTCGTTTTGAGTTAAGCACCAAGTCTCACAGCCATAAGCGACCACTGGCCTTATAATTGTTTTATAAATTAGAAGTTTACTTCTTCGGCCTAGAATTTTCGACCCCACCAGTTGCTTGCAGGCATGCCAGCATTTATTCCCGGAGATAAGGCGGATTTTTATCTCCTCTGCTGTCTTATTTTGGGTATTTAGGCCGGATCCGAGATACGCGAACTTGTCCACCCCTTCATTTATGCATGCTGTCCTATGTCTATATTCTGCAGCGATACCTGATCGCGCGTGCTGACCATATACTTAGTTTTTGACTGGTTTATTTGCAGCCCAGCGTTTTCTGTTGACCAAAATTTAAAAAATATAATATACGTCGCTACTTTATATAATATGTAAATAGAAGAATTTTATATATTATAATATATTTCTTTTGATCATGTTAGATCGTAATAAGATCATATTATGGGCCTACACAGAGTGGAGGTTTGCATTAACAAATTTTTGTTTTTACGAGAAATGGATGTTAGTCACTTGCCAAACGATATTTATTTTTATTTATAATATTTTTACCACTGCGTCAATTCTAATAGTATATACATACAATGAATAGTAAAGTTATCTTCTAATACTTAAAAAATTGAATGTTGTTTTTGTAATTTCTGGTTTACCCCGTGTAAAGTCCAAATTTGTTGGGAAAATGCCAAATAAGCATTTATCCTAAAAAGCCTGTTAAGGGTCATCCATGAATGACCATTTTTTAAATTTGTGAATTCCATCTCTTATTGTTACACTTGATAGAAAATACTTTTTTAAAAACCATATCAGAACCTTAGAAGATCATATGGAGGGTCCACATTGAGGAGGTTGTATTGACAGATTTTTGTTTTTACAAGAAATGGATGTTAATCATTTTGGTCAACCTATTATGTCTATACTCTCATCAAAACACATGTTGAAAAAAAACATGTGAATTTACCAGACCCGGGATTCGCACCCGGAACCCTCGATATTATATGCCAACGCGGTAACCGATCGACCATCGTGGGCGTTTACTTGACCCCGTGTCCAAACTACATAATATTAGACTCCTCTCTTACCGGTAAAGAAATTCGTGGAAAATGATCGATTTATTATAATGTTTTCAGGGATATTTTATTCCTCGAAAAAAAGAGTTAAAATTTTGTTGGTTTTATGACATTACATTTTATACAACCCCCTTTATCCCCTTCGCCATAAATTATCATATTATATTCCCTCCCTCCTTTAGAGCATGACGTCATATATGGACGACCCTTGAAATACCCTTCTCTTTCTGCGGATGTCCAGAACATTACTTATTAATACTTGTTTTGGGCAATTTTGGTAGCGCAAATCCCATATAAATTCTCTATCCACGTCCATAAATTGCCGCCATTTAGGCACTGAAGTACCAGGCACATTGATAAATATATGACAGATAGTTACTTCCAGATCATAAATGCGTCAAGACGTGCATTTGTTTGACCCTAGCGTCATCACAGAAGTATTTCAATTACGGATTATCGGTTCGCCCAATGTCGCGTAAATCACAGTAATTTATAAACAACCAAACTACCCAACCATCTATTAAACAAACTACAGAGTGACTCAAAAAGCACAGTGTAAACGGGGAGTGGTAGTGCTAGTGAGTGAAAACCAGATTATGGTGCCAGCCTTATCATCATTAAATGTCAGTGTCTGGAATACTTGATAAAATCACCCCCTTCCCAGCATCTAACTCATCTCGTCCTATTAAAGTCCACTAAAAAGCGTAGCCAACACTTATAAACATTTCAATTAGGTATTGTTTTGTAGAATTGTGAATTATTATTATTCATAATTATATATATTCTATGAACCCTTTTAATTAGGTCAAAATATAATTTTAATGAGTTTGTTTTCGTATTTTAGATATTAATTTTATCAAAATGTCTAAAGAAATTGAATGTCTTAGATCTTTCAAAATATATATAATTAATAAAATAATTCGTCTGCGGATTCATTTATAAAATAATATAAATTTCTATTGTCGGTTAGAATTCTTGGTATTTAAAAGATCGATTGGAAAGCTTTCATTAAAATTTTATTGACGTACGCGACGAACAAAAACATCCCTTGTTTTGGAAAATAACAACACTTACTTATAAACGTATTCGGTAAACACAATATTATGGTACATTTATTAATTCTAAAGCATATGAGTGTTTTACTATACATAAAATTGGATTGTTTATCGATTCTGATTGGATAGTTTTCATATTAAAAAGATTATTTTGTAATCTCCTATATATTATTATCCTAAGAGATTTTGGAAAATGCACTAACAGCTCATTTAAGCGACATTTTATTGTTATTTTTACATCTTCACTTCGAAATGTGCGCTACCGATTCATCTACCGATTGAATTGAACACATTTCAGAAATTTTCCATGATTTTACATGTACGTGACGTTTATATCCGATATTTTCTTACACACCGTATAAAATTGCCATATTTACTGTTTACGCCTCACAGAATGACGTCTTCGTCGCTTAAGACCTTATAATCCTTTATTTGACAAACAAATTCGATTATTTTTATTCAAATATCGTAATGTAGGCATTGGCGCACTTTTTTCCGGTGAACAAACCATAATCTTGGTACAATTCACTACGTATAATATCATTTGACAGCGGGGTACGCTACTGTCCGCCATTTCATAGATAACGTAATATTCCAAATTTGATTTTTTCTAAATACTTTGTGGCTGTTCACTCAATCTTTTTTTATTGAATAATTACCTAGGCTACTAATTTCTATAGATTAGATAGTCATATTAAACTAACAAAGTTGCCATTGCAAACAATGAAAGAAATTAATACGAATTGTTATAGTCATCAAAATGTGTGCTATTGTATAATATCTACGTATTTTTATCATCCCTATCATCATCAATCTTGACCTATCCACTGCTGGATGAAGGCCTCCTCAGCCTTATTCTACTCCTTACTTACACATGAATTGTTATATTTATCAAAATCAGTGATATTATATTATTATCTACCTATCTATATATAATGCCATTATTATCACGAGCCTCAATAAATCCACTGCTGGATGAAGGCCTCTCTACGTTGATTGTATTCTTGACAGTATTGAATTTCTAATGCTATTTATCTACATATTCATATCGTCATCATAATCATCATCATCATCAACCAGGATCAATCCACTGCTGGATGAAGAGTTCCGCAACCTGATTCTACTACTATTGGTTGACGAATTTGTGATATTATACATATTTCTATCCATCTTATCATCATCGACTTGAACCAATCTACTGCTGGATAATGGCCTCCCTAGCCCGAATCTACTCCTTTCTGTCATATGAATTGCTGTATTTATCAAAATCAGTGATACTATATTTATCTATAAATTCATATTGTTATCATCATCATCATCATCAACCAGGATCAATCCTCTGCTTAATAAAGACCTCCATAGACTGATTCTACTCCTATTTGTCATATGAATTTCTGTATTTATCAAAATCGGTTATATTATATTTATCTACATATTCATATCGTCATCATCATCACCATCATCACACCGACCTGAACCAATACACTGCTTAATAAAGACCTCTCTAGCCTGATTTTACTCCGTTCTGTCATATGAATCCCTGTATTTATAAAAATCGGTGATATTATATTTATCAGCATATTCATATCAGCATCATCATCATCATCATCAACCAGGATTAATCCACTGCTTAATAAAGACCTCCCTAGCCTGATTCTACTCCTGTCTGTCAAATGAATTTCTGTATTTATCAAAATCGGTGATATTATATTTATCTACATATTCATATCGTCATCATCATCATCATCGACCTGAACCAATCCACAGCTTTATAAAGACCTCCCTAGCTTAATTTTACTTCTTTCTGTCATATGAATTGCTGTATTTATCAAAATCAGAGATATTATATTTATCTACATATTCATATCGTCATCATCATCATCATCATTATCATCAACCTGAACCAATCCACTGCTTAATAAAGACCTCGCTAGCCTGATTCTACTCCTTTCTGTCATATGAATTTCTGTATTTATCAAAATCGGTGATATTATATTTATTTACATATTTATATCGTCATCATCATCATCACCGACCTGAACCAATCCACTGCTTAATAAAAACCTCCTTAGCCTGATTCTACTCCTTTCTGTCATATGAATTTCTGTATTTATCAAAATCGGTGATATTACATTTATCTACATATTCATATCGTCATCATCATCAACCAGAATCAATCCACTGCTGGATGGAGGGTTCCGCAACCTGATTCTACTACTATATTATACCTATTTCTATATTCCTTATCATCATTGACCTGAACCCATCTACTGCTGGATAAAGGCCTCCCATGCCTGATTCTACTCCTTTCTGTCATTTTAATTGCTGTATTTATCAAAATTGGTGATATTATACATATGATATCTATTTATATTTCCATTATCATTATGAGCCTGAATCAATCCACCGGTGGATGAAGGCCTCTCTTAAGTTGTTTGAATTTCTGTCGGTCATATGAATTGCTATATTTATCAAAATTGCTGATATTATATTTACCCATTAAAATATCGTCATTATCATCATCAACCGAGATTAATCCACTGCTGGATGAAGGTTATCCCAACCTAATTCTACTCTTCTTGGTCATATAAACTGCAATATTTTTTTAAATTTGTGATTTTATATACCTACCCATTTATATCGTCATTATCGTCATCAACCTGTATCAATCCACTGCTGGATGAAGGCCTCTTTAAGCTGATTCCGCATCTTTAGGTCTTATAAATTCCTATTCTTATCAGATATAATATGTATTGCTTCATTATTTATCAACATTTGTGTCGATATGAATGTCCCGCACCGGGAAACTATATTGTTTAAGGTTAATTTTTAAATCAAAATATGATTTTTAAAATATTATTCTATGACTCCAAGCATTTATTTTTTATAGACAATGAAACAAAATAATGTTTAAATTTATTTTTTATGCTGCTAACCTTTTTTTATTATGTAAATGGGACCCGTAAGAGATTAATATTCGCGTTATATTGGATCGCTATTTATGATAATCACGATTGAGATGTATAATTATTTATCATATTTAAATGCACATATCTACACATATATTGTATTAAAATTAAAATAACAGTGGTAGCAATCGGCGATTGCCAGCTGTTCTGCTAAACCTAGCAGCCTGAAATGGTGTCAGACGATATTGAGAAGGCCAGACTCCAGAATAGAGCACGCACATGACTCCAAATTTGTATTGGCAGTGACGACATGCAGATCGTAAAACTGACAAATCAGCTAAATTTTCAACTGTCTGACGTGAATGAAAATTTATCCCGAAGAGAAAACTATGGCGCCGTCTATACACACTTTACAATTATTATATTAAAATCCAACACCAAGTCACTATGACGAAAAGCTGTCTGCAAGACCTAGCGAGACAGATTGGCGAGAGCTTATTATTACTAT
Organism: Rhyacophila brunnea; assembly: GCF_057557595.1. Taxonomy (NCBI): domain Eukaryota; kingdom Metazoa; phylum Arthropoda; class Insecta; order Trichoptera; family Rhyacophilidae; genus Rhyacophila; species Rhyacophila brunnea. The sequence continues at coordinate 5,016,967 of NW_028232763.1, read as the reverse complement.
CTTTTTTAGTTTACTAGTTATTTATTATTACTATCTTGCTTCTTTATACATTTTTTAATATTTGTTAAGTTACGTTACGTTAACAACCTAACAATATATATAATACATACATCGAAGAAAAACTACATAAATATTATTATCTTCAGGATACTTACTGTGTTTGAATAATCCATGTAATTAGGTAGCTATTAAAAATAGAATTGTATATTAAAATTCCATTTATTTTAACCGATAAAATAAATGTGTTCTCGGATGGCTGCTAATATTATTTCCCTTAATTATATCAATCAGAGTAATGATCGTAATTGCCGAATTGATGGGAAAATTGAATAAATGAGCAGAAAAACTTTTCCCATCGTTTAGTTTATCTAAAATTCATAATTTTGAAAAACACCTTTGAGAAAATATATTATAACCAATAGAAAAAAATCTTTTTGAAAAAAGTAAGACACCCGGCAGGAATCGAACCTGCATCTCTTGGGTTTACGCCCCGTACGCATTGTCCACTATGCTACTAGGTGACATACTAATTACAACAAATTTTAATTATTCGCCTTTTTCAAATACCTGCTCATCAGCGCTCTCCAAATAAAACTACTATTGGCAATCGGTTTTTGTTTATTAAATCAAAGTAGGTACCTACTACTTTAATTACTAACCGAGGTCACGGATTTCTCCAATATTTTATTTTGTAACTATGGTCACTTAGTTTCCTTGTATGACGGCATTTGTTCAGCGGTTATCTCTTCGCTGAGTGACATGTTCAGTCCATTGCCATTCCATCTGCTTAGCGACTTCTATCACATTCTACTCTAGTTATTATTTATTATTATATATAGTTATACTACTCGAAATTTTAGATTTATCTTATATTAAGACTTCGTGGTTATATTTTACTATAAAAATAAATAAATAAAGTGGCCGCGCGGCATAAGCGTTGGACTACAAAGCCGTGGGTCCCAGGTTCGAATCCTGGGTCTGGCAAGTACAAAAAAATTGTTTTTCAATTTGTGTGTGTCAGGGTATGGACCTAATAGGTTGAGCAAGTGGCTGACATCCATTTCTCGTAAAAAACAAAATCTGTCAGTACAAACCTCCACTCTGTGGAGGCCCATATGATCCTATCAGGATCGGACATGGTCGAAAAAAAAAAAATATTACACTATTACACGAAAATTGAAAAAAAAGTGCATTATATGTAAATAAAATAATAATAATATGAAAGAGTTCTACCTATAACTACGGACCTCTGATATAGCAAATATGTTTATATTCTCAAATTTATTAACGACTATCTTTACAGTAATATTTTTTTATGGTATTGATGTATTTTATATGGTCATTAAAAGTTAATTTCTAAGACAAAAAAACAATTAAATAAAACGGTATACTTATAATAGGGATTGCAATACCAAAATGAAAATGTCAATACCGGTTGTCGGTATTAATTATTGAATACCGGTATTTCTTGAACATTAAAAAAACAGAAGTAGGTTCTTATCAATAAATATACCTATTAAAATCTTTTTAAAATATTATTTTATAGCAAAAACCTACATACCTAGGTATCGTACATTATTATGTATTGATCATAATTGTAGAACTAGTGATTTTTACGGATGTTTTGAATATATTGATAATTTTAACTAAAGCCCTCAAAAGTTCATCAGGTGAAAATAAGTCCCGGCTGCAGGAAAAGCTTCTTAAATTCAACGCTTGTACAGTCATCAATAATAATATAGAATAATTGAACATTTTTGTCACGGATGTTTTCTATTTTGAAATATTATTATCATAATTCATCGCGACAATTACTTATATAAATATATTTTTTCACCTCTATTGGATTCACTCAATATATTTGCATTTCAGCAGCACATAACTTATAATTCATTTTCCAAAACGTAAACGGGTGTGCTTTCTTAATACCGAAAAATCCGGTATTTTGGCTTTTTATTATTTCGGTATTAATAAAAACTGGAATACCGGTATTGCAACCCCTAACTTATACATCTTTCCTACAAAATCTACAGTTTTTTAAATCAAAAATCGCAAAGATACTCAAAATTCTCAATTTTCGACCCACAGCACTTAGACCCTTAATACGTATATTATGATATAGTGATATTGTTGATGTATTTTATGTATAATAATGTAAGTAATGACGACTATTTTTAAGAGGTTAATTAAATGTTATCTTAGCATGTATTATAGGTACTGTTTCTTTATAGTAAAAGCTCTCCAAACATTCATTTATTATCTTTTTGAGAAATTCGTAATCGAAGATTGTGGTAGCTCGATTTTTTTTTTCAAGTCTTTGTTTCTGGATGTAAAGATAATTTTGTGCAGGTGTTGGTATTTATTTAATTAGGAATTCCAATACTTCATTGAAAGAAGATATTGTAAACAATCAAAATTTATTTTCGAGTTTTCTTTTCTGGAGACGACGGCCATATTATTTGATTCTTAAATATTTATTTATTTAAAAATAAAACTCATAAAACTTGACTTATAAGTAATGTACCTATACTTATAAAAATAATAATTTAAATAAATAAATACACAAAAACAATATAAATATTTAATGAAAAATATGATGCCTTTTCATAATAAGAAAATCATTTATATTTATTCTTTCCTTTTAAATGTCTTAGTTATTTCACTCCAGCAATCACTGGATTCTATCGTGTGTATAGATAGATAAACGTAGAAGCCTGTAACACTCTTCTTTTGATGGGACCATCGTGTATGTTGCTTAAATTATCTGCGTCGACTAATTAAGTGAATTAATGAAGGTTCTAGGAAGTATTTATAGAAGTAGAGCCAAGAATGCTCCTATGGTTTCATTGTGTTGTTTTATTTCTCAAGTACCGACTTACCTTCAATAAATAAACTAAACATCTAGCTTATTTTCAGCACATTTAAAGCTCTTAAAGGGTTCAAAAAATGCTACTTAATTAAAATGCCATAAACTAGGTGGCTATCGAAAAATTCTACATCTAGTAAGAAAAACGCAAAGTTGGCAACGCTGCTTCTACTACGTTGCAATGAGGATGTACATACTAATAATATAGGATCTAGGACGATTTGGCGCTGGGACAATTGGACGCCACGCAATTCGAAAATATATAGACGTTAATTACTCATATGTACTTTAAAAAAATATATTTAATATTATTTATATTTAAATTATTATATTATGATTTAACAGTTGGTGAGAATTTAAATATGCACGCGTAAATAATGATTTAATCGTGCATATGTTTCACTTCTAACAGAAAGGGAGTTTTTTATTTATAAAGCCTTAGGCATGGTAATTCTCAATCCGCAATAAAAAAAACGTCATGGTAAAAGTAAAATGAATTAAAACTACTAAATAGTAGATAGAAATTGATTAAAATTCCTCATCTACGTACTGTTTACGTGTCTACGACAGTGCGGCGTCCAATTGTCCAGGCGTCCAGTTGTCCCATTCTCATAATATATAACCAAACTTATGAAATATAGTATCAATGTTATATGTATATTGATTTTAACGGAACTCAATTCAGTGGAGTTGATTTTAGCATGTTTGAAAAATACTTTCAGAGTAATATTGTTCGTACAAGTAAGTATTACAAATATGTAAGTTGTGAAAGAAAATATCAAGAATTTCCTCGTATGGATAATGGCTCATTAAATCGATGTGTTTACAAAACATATATTGAATGAATGTTGTTTAAAAAACGTTGTATAAACATCAAAGTCATATACCTGTAAAAACATGTCGCTTGGCTTCTCCGTGTTTTTTCCATACACTGCTAACAAGCGTTGGGCGTGAAAAGGTGCCCAGCATAGAAAAAACGACACAGCTACTGCCACTGGAAAATAAAAAAACCTTATTTTAGTATCACATAATAAACTTGATTTTATATTATATAATTTTAAATTTTCCTAAATAAAAATGAAAATTCTGCGCAATTCTAATGTAAAACAAAATATTTCGAAGTCAATGACTAGTGATTGCAATACCGAATGAATACATAAATACCGGTATTTCGATATTTCTTATTGAATACCGGTATTAAAACCGGTATTCGTCAAAACATATTATAGAAAAAAGTACCTATCAATAAATTATAACTATTAAAATCTATTTTATACCAACCTAAAATACATACCTACATGTATATTGTTTACCTTTGTAAATAATATGTAGGTATACAATAGTATAGATCATAATATTTTATTCCGGCTACAAACAAATCTCTCTAAAATTCAGCGTTTGTTGGATGTACTATCAAAGTGGGATCAATGGTTATAGAATAATTGGAAATATTTGGCACTTTTTAGAAATATGTTTATTTATCGCAACAATTCAATACGTAGGTATATTTGAAAGATTTTGTTTTAATGTTATTTAACTTTTGTTGGTTTCAGTCAATATATTTTTGGTTGGCAGAATAAAACTTATACATATCTATCTCTATTAATTTAATATGCAATACAGTTTAGTGAGTAGGTTATGAAAAAAACATTTGAAAAACATAGACGTGTATGCTTTCTTAATATCGAAAATACTGCTATTTTTGGATTTTTGAAACCGGTATTCGGGTATTGATAAATAATTTTATTGTATACAGGTATTGCAATCCCTATCAATGAGAGATGAACCAAACAAATAAAAATAGTGTTCCTGTTATTAAATTAAAAATGAACTAAATTAAATTATACGTGCTGTTAAAATCGTAATAATAGATCGGTGATACGTGTTAATCGACGAATTATTTTATTTCTGATCGATTGACTAAATAAAGCAGAGTCGGCTTGATTTTATTTGAAATTGGCGCAACTTCAGAATGTTTTCAGATGTCTAAAAACTCTACTAAATTATCATCATTGACAAATAACTTAGTTTTTTGAAAGACAGTTGTATAGCAAATCCAAGTTTGTATCTCTACTATTCACTAAGTTGGTAACAATAATGTACTTATTCTATAAGCTGTGTACCTTTAATCAATACAAATGTAGAAATTTTAAATTTATAATAGAACAAACGGTAAAGACAGTCAGGCAGAATTATTTTATTATATAGTATGGAACTATAGTTATAAAACTAATATTAAGTTCTAAAAGATTTTTGGTGAAAGAGAACTTCTTGAGGCTCAATCAAAAAACAGCTGTGACTGTTTGCATTGTTGGAAAATCTGAAAAAGTTAGGTGATAATGTTATTAATAAGAAACAGCTTGTTTAAATCATGTTTGGAAGATATTCGTTTCCTTCAAGACAGATGAAAGACCGAACGGATTGTTTTAATATTTCTAACGGCAGATTTAAAGAAAATATTTTTCAGAAGGATATCCAACGCTCGATTATTCTACTACGTATTTTCCTCAAATTTAGTCAATCATACTGATTTTAAGGCAGGCCTATGACTGTTTAGTGTCATATGGATATTACGGTGTTGAGGATCTGATACGACTGGCTTAAAATAGGGAGGTGTACTGAAAGTTGGTCACCAGCCTTCGATAGAAGGCGACACCAAATGAAGAATTATATTAATGTATGCCTATATGTTATCCACTCGCCGAGTGACATATGCATACATTACAACTTCATCTGCTTGGTTACGTCCATCACATCGCGTACTCTTGTAAGACCCCTTATTCATTGGGTATTTTGTACATTTCACACCCATGATGGCCGTGCGGTTTAAGCGTCGGCCTATAGCGTCGTGGGTTTCAGGTTCGAATTCTGGGTCTGGCAATTGTTTGTTTAACTAGTTTTTCAATTTGTGTAAGAGACATGTGCACTCTCGTATGGCAAGTTGTTCGCCTCTAAAGCAGTAGGCCTTGAACTTGAATCCCGAGTATGATAAATAAATTGAGGGGTAGATTATAAAAACCACATATTATGTCAGTTTTGTTTTTTTAAATGTTTTATATTATATAAGTATTGTATATCACGCTCTTATTTACATTTAAAGAAAAAAAACAGCACATAACACGAATTAAAAGGTGTATTTAATAATAATTAAGTCAAATGACATTTTTGTCTATTACATATTTTTCTGATAGGTAATTTAAAAGTTCTAATGATTATTATTTCTCATTGAAAAATAAGTACATATTATTGTGTAGTATTACATAAAAAAAATCGGTGTGTGTACGTATATACGCACGTTAGAAGTTATACTTCTTTGGCGTAGCAAAACAAAAAAAAACTTGTGATAAACTAGATTCTTTGACTAGCTCTAATAATCTTGTTAAATTACACACTCAAGAAAAAGGACCGCTCACTGGAACGCCATTGGTTTATTTCTATACACTATAACTTATATTACTAACTGACGTTTAAACGTTTGTTTACGTATGGAATTGCAAATAGCCGACAATAATAAATTCCCTGCCTGGGCAACGGAACAATTCTAAACTATAATATTATCCTGTATAATCGTCACGATTGCAGTATCATACTGTGGTGTAAATGGAGTGCGTTCGGCTGATGAATCGAGTGCGTTTTTTTTCTTGTGAAAAAATAAATTATGTGTTACATGCCAAAAATACACTCTGATCTGATTTCCCAAACGCGCCAAAAGAAGTTTAACTTCAAAAATCATAATTCACAAGGAAAAGATTCTATTAAGTAAGTCTTTTTGCTCTCCGGTAAAATTGTTCAGTTCTGACAGTTACGTTGATTTCGTAATCCACCATTTAATTTACACTATGTTGTTTTCTTAATTTGCGTTTAGATGAAAGGTATACATTTATCTTGAAAGCATCGATGTTATATAATAAACAAATTAAAATTATTCAATATAAACCAACTGCGAGGATTATATTAGATTACTAGCTGACCAGGCAAACGTTGTTCTGCCATATAAATTATTTCTAGTGAATATTTTGGTTGTTAAATAAAAAGTAACAAATGTATCGTAAGTGTGTGGGGATGGGATCTATGACAGAAAGAGGAATAGAGAACTGTAGACGATGACCGCCGATAAAAACAAAAAAACATCAACCATTCATTTTCTCAATTCAAAATGAGTAATGATGTTCATAATGAATGAATTACCTGTGACAGGATCTCGTTGTTTAATGTTTATGCAATATCCGTCTTGTCCCTTTCAGAAAATTAGCGGATATTGGAGAGCGTCGTATGAACGGTGTGTGTCAGCGATGAACTCCAGATTATTGTTTCTTCTTCGAATCACGATTTCTCGCGTCGATGTGCGGTCGCCAACCATGATTCCAGCAATGTCGTCAACAACAGTCGCATTGAATCGACGTACGTGCTCTCCAGCTGGTGTTTTATCAGGATTGATGACAATAGCGTGATTGTCACTTTCCAATTCGTGCATGTGTGCTTTGAAGAATTTCAGTAATTCATTGTGCTCATTCAACAGGGCGTCCAGTTTGCCGACAATGCGCCTGGCATTAGGCGAATTGAGGCTATTGTAGCCGCAACGTGCATCCACATGATTGATGTCCTCACTGCCGCGCCCATGAAGTAGATTTGTAAAAATGTATGTGGTTCGTTTGGCATTAGCAGCAATGAGCCTACTTTGTGGTATACTTGACCTTTGATTTTGAACGTAGAATGGAATTGTTGACCATTTGCCGCAGTATTGTGAACTATTTCTGTTGCTCCGGACGAAGTCATTTGGAAGCATGAATTGAATGTGCGAATGGACTTCAGGAACAGGTTTGAATCTGGAACCGTGCCAATGAGCAAGCTGTTCAATGGTTCTGGTGGTATCTCAATTTCTGGTAGTTGCACTTTTCCTGACTCATCCCGGCTGACTCATGTTTGAATTTGAGCGCATGACAATGGGGACATTCTTTGTCCATAGCACCAATCAGCACTTTCGGATGAGCGGAATATTCAATATCTGGCTCGTACTCGAATGCGAGTTGAAGGAACGAAGCGGATGTAAATGTTCGATGTACTTGTTGGCGTTGTCGGTCATTTACTCTGCGTGTGTTAACTACGAACCGGCGCGCTTGGCTCCGTTCCAATTGTCGTTGTTAATTTCGTTCAGCTCGTGCCTCTTGTGATTGAGATGCACGCAATTGCGACATGCTTACACGCACGTTTTTGTTATCTTGTTGGATTTGTTCGTCTGTTTTTTCTACTCTACTATTTCACATGTTTGTTGCTTTATTCGTTCGACGGCCCAAATGCCCCCCCTTGCGTCTTGCTGGCATTGTGCACTGTAATACACGCACATAAAAATAGATAAATTAAAATAAATCGTACAAAATTTTGCACGCACTGCGTTGTGATTTGCCGAATGAAATGTCAAAATGACGCGACGCTTCTCTTGAATTCTTCTCGGACATTCAACAACATAAATAATTTCGTTCTGTTTGAAATACGAACGACGGTTAAATTTGTTCATACAAAAATAATAAAATCGCGATTAAAAAATGGGAGGATGGGGGTAGGAAATGAAAATTTGAGGTTATAGGTATTTTTTTATGCCAAATAATAAAAAAAATACAAAAAAAAAATGTCAAAAAAATAAAAGAAAAATTTTCTGGATAGAGATACCCTAATCACCTAGCGGTATGAAATATACTTGTTGACATATTATATAGAGATTAGAATGAATCCACCTCTTTTGCAATTTTTGATGCTTTATGATACGATTTAAATAGCTGTATGTACCCAATACCCGTGTCATCCAATGTTTTATAAAATTTGTGGTGGATTATCAAAACAAAATAGGAGAGTATATGTGTGCGCGAAACGTGATTTTTATGAATGCAAGTAGTTTCTACGTGATGTTTGTTCCACTGGTCATTGCATCGGAATCACGTACCAAAAAGGGTGGATTTTTGCTTCCTTGTAAATATGTGCGGATAGAATTTCAATACAAAATGACGTATACAACGTAAAACGTAAAATCCTTATTATTATAAACGTAATATAGCTAAAACTAAGAACCCTAGGGAGATTTATAGTTGTTTAATTTGTTTTGTGTATGGTAATGTATTGATATGATGTACCCGTATTTAAAACTGTTTAAACCATTGAAAAAAACGAATACTATGTAATATTATAATAAATATTCCATTTATCAACGTTACCTTTGGCTTTAAAAAAGATTAAATAAGAATGAGATTTGAGAGTCAGTCAGCATCTTTACGTGTAAACAGTTATTGTAACGATAGTTTAAAATACTCACCACTGCTGCCAGTAAATCCATGCACGTGTACAGGTGCTATTTGTTAATATATTAGCATTTTATTTTACTGGATTCTCCGTGCTTCTTTCTTTCATGTATTAGTAGCTGAATGTCCAGTAAATTCAGTTAAACCATACTTTAAAGCGTGCCGACTTCAGTCTTGGGTAACTGCTCACAAGACATTCCCATGCATAAAAAACTAAAGATGTCATACGTTTCAATTTAAATGCCTTATGATATGTCTAATTAAAACCGGGCTTGGCTTGGAGGGTAAGTTTGTATTGTCGTTCTTATGTCGTTTCAGAGATCCCTGAATTCTGCTGTCCGCATAACTCAATGTATTATGAGCCTTATAGTATCATTTGTTTCGTTGGATAGTCGTATAACCAGCCTCCTTCTACAAACAATTGTTTTCTTTTTTAACAAATTCAAAAAGAATTATGGAATTCTCAGAATACATCTATATAGAGCATGTCTCATGTATATATATTTCAGAACGGAGAAATTCGTATATGTTATTCTTTCCATAAACAATCCTACAGAAGTTAATATAAGCCTAGTAATTAAAAAAGCGTCATTAAGCTATTCCTAGAAAAAAAACGTGTGTGGTAATAATGTGTACCTATATACTCATTTCAGTAAGGCAGGCTCATGTCCATTAGTTTGGTTTCATTTCTATTGTGATAGGGGCATGTGTGTTACTAGAGCAATCCTGCATGACTGCTCATTTGAGTCTTTAACCCTATCGGTGGGCCTACACTATTTAAAAAAAATCTAATACATATTAAGATTTTTAAAAAGTTATGAATTATACGAGACAGAAGTAAGTGGAAAGAGTTAGAGAATACCTTTGTGCAAATATGAGTCAATATGAGTATAAATATATAAGAATAATAGATATAGATGACATATAAGTGATTTCAACCCTAACTTATGTATGGTTTTAATACCTACAAAATTTCTTTGTTAATCTAAAGGTATTTTAAGAATGTGACTAACAGGTTTAGTGGAATGGTTTTTTTATCTGTAATATGTAAAAAAAAAGAAAAATAAAATCTGCATTATTTATGATTTCGAAATAATTTGTTCTAATTTGACTATTTCCAGAACAACTACACATGAATGTTGTAATTTTTTTTTTAATTTTGTGTCTATTATTTCTATGTATTCCGTTATAACTCAAAAACTGTTGTGTCATCATTAATAGATGACGCACAACTTATCGCTCAGATTATTAATACTAATTTAGTAGAGTTTTATCTTGATATTATCTTGCAATTTAAAAAAATTAATGAAATGTTCTCAAAATAACGCACCTGCAACTTGAGTAGGTAAAATTGTGAGATAGTGATAGTGGTGGGGTGAGACAAAATGAGGCAGAAATAGAGGGGTGAGCGCCTATATCCAGCTATTGTCGATTGAAAATTATTAATAAAGATCCCGAGTCGGTAAACTGGTTAGATTGTGGTGGTGGAGCGGTGAGGTGAGATGCGGGTAAAGGGGATCAATCCAATCGTTTATTTCTTCAATATATTTACTGAAATATTATTATTAAAAAAAGATTATAATATGGTACTTACTGAAATAAATGTATCATCATTTTAATATTAAATTAAATAAATTTCTAATTACTTAAATTAATATTATGAGGAAAACCAGAATTTTTTCATTTTTATCTTTGTCTAAATAAATTATTTAACTTTCCTAAATTTGAAGCACTAAACAGATTGTACCTACATAGAACTGTGTTATTAGTAAACTAATTCGTAAATAATTGTCAGTGTACGTGAAAGGGTTAGCAAAAAGGTCTGCAATATCAACTCCTGCCAAGTGAGGGTCGAGCCGGCAGGTTGTACTGAATTTATGCCATGGGCAACGTAAGCATTCGTACAAACGCTTTCGGAATATGATAAGAGGGTTAACACGCTATTGTGGGTAAAATGATATTAGCCTTGGTATAATTGTTACTCATTATTTCCCATAGTACCTATATTACGAATTAAGGAAGATTGTATTTTCTTTGTAAATGTTTTAATATATTTTCTGCCTACGCAATAATTATCTTAGTCCTAGAACTAATTAAAATAACAATCACAGTGACAATAAATGGACCATGGCAAATGTTAATTAAGATAAAAATTAGGCAAAGGTTAAATAAACACTGGATGAGCCAAATATAGTGGCCGTCATCCCTTATTTCCCTACCTACCTCACATTCTTATTTATTATTCTCAAAAGACCAGACGACTAGCAATTACGGGTGATCAATCGACTGTGATTGAATACAGTCAGTTAGCTCGAGTAACATGAAGAAAGCGGTCGCGTTGCGGGCTTGTGATAAACTTTGCCGTCGTTAACTACTAAGTGACTCAAAATGCATATGTTTGACGTTTGTTGTGCTAAATCTGATATGGTTTGAGCGAACGTCGCATCCATCATCTATACTGAACTTTTCATCATCATTGATCAACCTCATATATCATCGATCAAAAGTGTACCGTCCGTTTACGTACATACCGATACACCAGTTCAATAGGGGAACAACTCGAAATTTAAAGGTTTTGAGTTAAGAATGCCATTTAATGTATCTCTTTATAATTCAGCAAAAAAAATAATTTAAAATTTCTTCAATGTGTCATAAAATCGAATAATCCTTTCTAAGATTAATCAGTAATTCCATTATATAATCAAATTTATTTGTTAATTCGTTATTAAAATGTACAATTTCATTGTGCATTGATGAATTCCACTAAATCAAATACAAAAAAACATACACTTTTTATCGAAATCAAGGCTTTAAAAATAAAATAAGAATTACTGCAAAAAATTCAAACGCCATTATCTCGGAACAAGGTTTTATGAGTTATTCCCCTATTGAACTGGTGTATCAATACTTTTGTACATAACTACATATAGTGAGATGGTATCTGAAGCAATTTCATTTCTCTTAATTAGTGTCAAAGGTGCATTACAGAATGTATAAGATATAAATAATTATCCCGATTTTTGGCTAGAATGACCGAATTATCATTGCGTAACCAACATCTCACCTGAAATCAATCACTATGCAGCGTCATCGACTCAACCAGTTTGTTGCAAGCTTCGGCACTGTCAACAGCATAGTAAAAGTTATCTTGCGTTACAATGCACATGTTCATAAATTAACATATTTTTTTACAGTAAATAACGCTAACATAAAAAAAGTATTAATTTACAAATTCGTACGTTGCAACGCAAGACAACTTTGACAGTATTATTGCCAGTGCCGAGGTCTGATACGGACTGGTTAAGTTGGCGATGCTACAAATCAAAGGTAACCTTAGAGAGCTCGCACATCAGAAGCATGCGTCTTACGATGAATTCGTCGATGTGACGTCATCGTAAACCAAGAAACAAACGTTATCAAATGGAGATTCGCAGATTGGCCAATACAACTGCAACGCGAGACGATCCGCAGATGCAATATGTCGCATTTGCTACAGCCTGCATGTTGTATCTAAAAAAAGTCGACTCCGCGCAAGCGCACAATTGGCGGATCGGCCATTTTTCTCCAGACTGTCGATATCGCTAGACAGATGTGCGAGGTTGTATGAAGGAACGCCGGCTGCCCGTTCTCAGAAATTTTGATTTATGGCGGTAAGGCACACGAGGCGAGTTGTGATGTGCGAGCCGGCTTAGTCTTCTAAATATGGAATTCCAGCCTAGCTTTATTTAGAAGTAAGTTCGACTTTATTTCCTCTATATTCTATCTATAACAGCGCTGTCTAACTGGCGGCCTGCGAGCTGTACAGCAAATTTTTCATCAAACATTGGGGAGAGAATTACCCATCATACATTAAAATATGAAAACATTTCATAATACTACTAAATATTAAAAATAATTTTTCAAAACATTTTTTTTTACTTAAATTAGATACCTACCCTGATTGAAGATTTTAATACAAGGTTTTCTCAATTTGATGTCCTTAAGCTGAGTATTAATTTATTCAGTGATCCATTCATAATCGATATTAGCTCTGCTGATCCTAAATATCAATTGGAAATATGCGATATTCAGGCTGACCCATTTATTGCATCTGGTGGATCAACTGGAATATAAGTGTTCAACCTTTTGGATTCTTATAGAAAAATACCCAAAAATGAGAGACCACGCTTGAAAATATAATTAGACTTGCCACAACAAATGTTTATATTGACATAAAAGAAATTGTTGCTCAACAACTAACGCCACAATGCTCCCATTGGACAACTTATATGTACGTATAAGTATAATCATTGTTTTATAAACGTAATTAATTTATGATGACTGAAAAATTTTACAAAAAAAAAACAGTAATATATTGTTTATATTATTTTTAGTTGTGTTAAAAATAACTTTTGAATTGACATTAACTGACTTTTCATTTACCTATCCTCTTTGGCCCCGAAATATTTGCTAAAGAAAAAATGGCCCGCGGCCTAAAAGAAGTTGGACAGCGCTGATCTATATATCATTAGATTTTTGCTTCTAGAAAGAAGGCGTCAAATAAACATGCATACGTCACGTCTACGTTGTGACGTCTTATGTTGTTTTTTTTCACGTTGTTATTAGAAATTATCAGAGGAACTGCGTTAGCTATATTTTCATTAAGACAATTTCAAAAAGTCTCATTAAAATACAACAATTCAGTAAATACTAATATGCTCACGGCGTTTTAACACAAATACGTATCTAAACCTTGTCAATTTTCTATGGGAAATTAAAAGTATACTCTATAAAGAGTTAAACTAAAATTGTAGGAACATAAATTTGTATCGTAAATAATAAATAAAACTTAGGGTAGGTACTTACTTGATGGGATTTGAATTTAAATTATTTATTTATTTAGTTTTGTACTATTATAATTCAGTAATTTTACTACGATTTGGGTTTTGTATTTTGGCATCTATAGGCAATGTTTGCAGCTACCCAATGGCAAATGTAGACTGACACAGAATAGAGTAATGTTTCTGTTTGGTACAAGTCTATTTACTGGATGCCATGCGGAAACAGCGGCAATTTTCATAGCCGATTTCGGAAAAATTCCTGAATTATTAAGAATAATGTAACCTAACCTATCAAATAGTCCAGCATATCGGTTATTTGCAAAAATTGTTTGTCACTTGCTTCCACTAAACAGAAAAGAATCCTCGTTTTTATAATAAATTGAGACAATAATATAAACACGTGAAAACTCTATAAACAAATAAATAAGCATCCAAACTATTGTTGAAAATTTTGTGTTTGGAAATACTAATTGTTATGAAATATTATTGGATATAAAATATGAATCAATATAATTATATAATAAGTCAATTCTGACCAAATTCTCACAGTAATATGGGATGTTTTTCTAGCAATACATAAGGGATACCTTTTAGATTAGGTATCGTCTATAGATAAGAATTTGTTGTTTGATTTTAAAAGTATGTTCCCAAAATGTTGAGAGAAGTAATGATAAATTGTGATGTATATCATGGAGTCGATAATTATGATGCTTTTGTGTAAAATCTATTGATTAGAGGACGCTCCCCTTGAGTAACCAACCTATATATTATAGATCGCTTAGCCAATATAATGACACTATTGTATCAGATCTCATACTAACTGTTAACTTATGTATGTTAAATACCTGTTTATACAATTGTCTAAATAAATCAATCCAATAAAGTATTTTAATAAGATCAAATCGTTAATTACTAATTTTTGACTAATGATAGCAGCCTGGTCAAACCGTGATATAACAATATATTAATAAATATTACTTATATATATTAAAATAATATTCTGTTATAATTGAATTTGATTTTCCATCGGCATTTTGTCGGTAATGGGAGACACTAATTTCAAGGCTTAAGGGGATACGTGCGCCGGGTAGGTCAAAATGGAGATTTTATGCAATTTTCAAAGCATGGTCCTGAACATTCCTTAAACGTTGTAGATAATATTACATTTATATAATTTTGAAGCCTTATTATCCTACATATTTATTTTAAACATTTGATGACTGCGTAAAGTATTTTTATTACATATAAAATAGTATTCTTTTAAACCTATCGCTCTAATGTTTTAGAATTTAGTCATATTTCGGTACATCCATGTGCAGTGGTGCTAATATTTTTTAAATTTATTAATTTTTAAACGCATTTACAAAACCATTAGTAAAATTAATGTTAACATTATATAGCGACATATTCACGATAAAAAATATATTTATTAATCTTTGTGATCCCAAATTTGACAAAAATTAGGCATTTTGTTATTTAAAAATGGGCACGACTAACACATTTGAAGATAATTCTAAAGATACTGATAGGTCTTTGACCATTCAAATGTGATAAACATTCTACGAATAATGTTTGCTTTATAATAATTATTGACCTAAGATTAAGGTAGGGAGTAAGATCATGTTAAATTTATCGTTTGTCAATTTATAGCTACGGTCGTATGTTGTAGTTTAACCACTGGGAAATGCCAATAGAAATTGTGTATTTCAAAAAAATACTACCTTATTCTTAGGTCAATAATTATTATAAAGCAAACACTATTCGAAGGATGTTTATGACATTTAAATGGTCAAAGACAAAGCTTATAAACAGTGTCGTCAGAATTATCTTAAAATGTGTGAATCGTGCCAATTTTTTGAATAATAAAATACCTAATTTTAGTCAAATTTGGGATCACGAAGATTATAAAATATAAATTTTTATCGTAAATATGTCACTATATAATGTTAACATTAATTTTACTAATAGTTTTGTAAATGCGTTTAAAAATTATTAAATCTTAAAAATATTAACACCACTGCACATGGATGTACCGAAATATGACTATATTCTAAAACATTAGCGCGAGAGGTTTAAAAGAATACTATTTTATGTAATAAAAATACTTGATGCAGTCATCAAATGTTTAAAATAAATATAAAGGATAATAAGGCTTCAAAATTTTACAAATAGATCATGTAAAATATTTAAGGAATGTCCAGGGTTATGCTCTAAATATACCATAAAAGCTCCATTTTGACCTACGCTGAGCATGTGGGCCGTTAGGAGTAACATTGTGTGAAAATAGTACCTACGAAAAGAGTTTCCAGTGACCTAAAAAGTCTTTCCAGCAGAATATAATCTTGAGGTCGCTTGAAGTTGTTTGTTTGCATTTTATGTACATATTATATTATTATTCCATAAGACTGCCACTGTGTTTATTTTCATTTCGCAGTATTCGACTGGAATCGAAACAACAAATAAGTGGTCTTAAATAGTACTCGTTAAATATACGATTAGTAAGCGTAAAATAATATATAAAAGGTTATGATTTTTTCGTAAGTAGATAATTTAAATACTAAACCTGTTCATTGATATTTAAATCCTAGCTAGTATAACATTCTTATCTCACGGTTTAATCAGGCTGCTATAATTATCCAAAATTAGTAATTAACGAGTTTATCTTAATAAAATAATTTTGTGGATTAAATTAGGTAACAGGTATTTAACATAGCTTAGCGCCACGGATTCGGGTACAAAAGTCCTCCTTACATTAACTACATACACAATAATATATAGGTTGAACACTGAAGAGGAATCTATTAATACATGGGATGTTCCCATGAACAATGGCCATAGTGATAATATCTAGATCCCTTATAAGTAGGTAATTAACAGTAACAGCATACAGTATGAATTTTATGATGTAAAACTTACAGTTCATAGCCTATACAATATTTATTTCTAAAGGGATTTCTTATTTATTGATTTAAAAACTTCCCTTATACAATAATATAACAATACACAGATAATATATTATTGTGGGCATTTAGCTAGTACTACTATTCAGTATTTTTTTCCGATCATGTCCGATCCTATATTACTGCAGGAGTTTGGTCCGTTATTTACTTACTTTATTGATTCATTTCATATAGGTATCTAATAATATTTTATAACAATATGTAATGATACATTTATTCAAAGCACCATCTGAAATCAAGCCAGAATCAGCGTTTGACGACCAAATAAGCGGAGTAACTATGACATCTCTAATTTAAAGTTCTATTTTTGTATGTTTTTTGGATACAAATTAAAGTAACATAATTTTTTGTGATTATGGTGCATAGCTATAATTATTTATTTATTTATTTATTTATTTATTTATTTTAAAAAGACACAATGAGGACACAACAAATCATTAATTCAAGACGTTCACAATATGACTTTTAGAATAACAAGTACAGGTAAATCGACTTATAAAATAATTTTATAGCAAAAGAAATGAAATAAAAAAAATACAATAATTCAAGAAAAATTAAAACTGAACAATAAAATCGAATTTTAAACAAAATACATATTGCACGTTAAAAATGTCTACATCTCTAGGAAGTGCGTTGACCAGCTGCACAGCCCTCGCTATTTGTGCCTGGTGAGCCTTACGTGAGGAAACAGCTTTCACCCAAAATAGGTCACGGCTGCGACTACGCATGTAATTGACGAGTGCATAAAAATTCAAATTTTCCAGAATATCAGGATTGGAAACTATAACACGTGAGAGAAAAAAAATGCTGTTAGAGCAGAAGTGACTTATGAGCTTCAAGAGAATGAAAGGCGAACATGTCTTGAAGAGAATTTGTCGGAAAATACTCGTTTTAGAAACTTCAAAAGGAAAATCTTTATATACATCGTACCATACATAATATTATTATATTATTTGAAATAAATTAGGACATTAAACTTCCAATAAAACATAAAATGCGTACTTTAATTATTTATTTATAAATAAAATATTAATTAAAAAATATTTTGAAATAAGTGTGAGTAAAAGTAATGATAATTATTTAAAAGATTGACTTTCCTCCACATTTTTTTCAATCCACGGTGAACCTTGTCACTTCCATCCGAATGCAATTATCTGTGAGTCTGTTTCTATGTTTACTTTTAACCACATTGGTAGTGGAAAACGTTGATTCACATGAGTATATAAATAGGTAGAACAAGAGAATGCCTTCATTTTGAGCGCAATTCGAACTACAATTGGATATTTTACTATTGGGACGAAAGGCCATACAGATTCTACAGTGGAGACAACTAACTTTTTAAGCATTTCATTGAAACTTAGTTCGAGAAATATTTCATTTTGGAGTCCAATAATAAAATTTGAAAGGCACATTTATAAATAATATGATAAAATATCCTCCACTAGTTACCGAAAATGCTGTTGTGAGCGACCGTCTAGCGATCACTGCACTAGATCATAATTATTATAACATTGTTCAAATAATAGCCTTTGGCAGATGATTAATATTTATTATTTTTGCCATATTTTCCATGACTTTGGTGCATAAATCCAGTTTCATTTCGTCGAATGTGACACCAGTGCAAAATTGCGGGAAATTTAAAATTGTTAGTTCTCATTAATAACCCTGATACAAATTATCAATTTTGTTAATTTTAGGCAAATAATTATGTCCATCAAACTTTTGTTTGTCATTAAAGAGTTCTGTTTTATCAATAGTTAAATATTATTAAATTTTATAGGGGGATAATTTATTTCATAACATGAAAACCTTTAGATTAGACGTGGATTCATTTAGTATTCCGTTTCGATTTCGAATACTTAGCGGTTCCTGCACAATATTGTAACCACTCAATATGCACGGCAAACCATGTTTACAATATGGAAATACAGCCCGAAAATCGCGCGAAAAGGGCAATTTATTTTGATATGCCCGTCATGTGGAATAAACTGTAATTGAATTATGCGCCGAACGTTTTGAGAATACAAAAAAATGTCCCTTAAAAGACTTTTTATACACTCTCCAGAGAAACAATATAAATTTCATGAAGAACGTGATGTTTTACGGTTCTCAAATGAGTGTTTTGGAATTATTTCGAACAGTCATAGCATACTAAATATAACATCGGGTAGGTGAAATATTATTGAAAATCCCTTTTCCATTTTTAGACACGATGGATACATAATTTCCATTGTTCATGAATAATATTATATTTCGAACGGATTTATATTTTACCTACATTTATTTTTTTTCGTTTTCGATAATAACGTTTTGTGTGATAATAACAGAATATTCGATGGTGAAATATAATAATATTCTTGACGCGCGTGTTTAATAATAAGGCTTCAAAATTATATAGATAGATTATCTACAACGTTTAAGGAGTGTCCAGGATCATGGTTTGAAAATACAATAAAAACTCAATTTTGACCTACAACGAGCACGTGGGCCGGTATTTTTTTTTATTCAACGAATAATTATTATTCACACGATTTAAAAATGTAACATTCTAAATTATTGAACATACATAATTTTGAAAACACTTCTGAGAAAATATATTATAACCAATAGAAAAGATCTTTCACCAAGTAAGACACCCCGCAGGAATCTAACCTGCATCTCTCGGGTTTCGCGCCCATTCATATAGACCGCTATGCTATAGGTGCAATACTTAATTGTGACAAATTTTAGCTAATGGTTCTTAATATTCTCTGAAGCGCTTTCCAAATTGAGCTACTATAGGCGCGAAACTCGAAAGATGCAAGTTCGATTCCTGCGGGGGTTTTTGAAAGATTTTTTCTATTGGTTATAATATATTTTCTCAGAAGTGTTTTCAAAATTATGTATGTAGGTACAATTATATTCTTTTTACAATACGCCAAGAGGACCAACTATAGTAGTGTATTGAAACATTAGTATAATAGTAGAAATGAAACTATTACATACAAAATATATTTTGACGACATCGGGAATTGGAGCTCGGAGCCCCCGAATAAAAAACTAGTACCCTATGCATTGGACTATGAGGACTAAATTGTAATATTTATAATAGCAAATTTCATAATATATTTCCCTTTCAATCAATAATTATTTCAATTGTAATGCAACGCCATTATTAAACCAGGATTTAAATTTTACAAATTTATTAAATTAAGACATTTTCTCCATATTCTAGAATGATTTTATTATTGCAAACAAATAGCTTCATATTAAATAGAGAATTAAAAAAATATATAGTGAAAAAAAGATAATAATAAATAATAAAAAAAATCAAAATAAGTGATAAAATTTGTAAATATGTAAATAAAATAATAATTATAGAACTATTGATATTCTAGGTTTCCTCAAGTATATAAAATACCTCATATGGACTCCTGGATACCCCAACAGTACCTAAGACAGCGACAGCATTACTTCTTTGGATTGCACTGCATATTCACTGTCTTGTGTACTCAGTTGGACGGCAATCACCTGTTTTATCAGTCGAGCGAAGACCGATTTCAGTCACCGTCTTCAAAGCAGATGGTCCCCAAGGTTCAAACGTCTCGAAATACAGGAGACAGACAATATAATTAGGACAGTACTTTTTGGCTTTTTTAGACTAAGCCAAAAGAGGTGCCGAACCTGGCCATTTGAACTGATTTATTCAGGCGAAATGCCGCAACCCAAACCCAAACCAATAGATAATTAATAATTAATAAAATATAATACAGTAGAAACTTGATATAACGGACTAATACGGGTGAGAGGGTATTCGTTTAAGCCGAAAGTTCGCTATATAAAAACAAAAACAAAATCCAATTTATTCGTATTCGGATGATATATTGAGACAAATCCGTTGTGGAGTGACGTTAATGTTCGATGTAGACGCTCTTTCTTTCAAAAAAATAATCAAGTTTTGTTTGCACGATTGTCTGTTATTTTTTTTATAAACCATTCTCTAAAATTTGGAATATCAGTCATGATGTGATTACCCAGTGTCATATTTTTCTACTTCTAACCATTGCATCCATTCACTTCGTGTAAACAAATTAAACTGCTGTGCAGCTGTGTGAATTAGCGGACAGCGTTCCAAATGTTAGTGCTACGTTCATTCTACGAGCATTATGACTCAAATTCGAATGCGAGAGGTAGGTATGACATGATTATCATGCGCAGAACATTGTTTATAAGTGGTGATTAAAACATTTATAATATTATCCGGATGTTTTTACCAATTTTCACATTTGACAAGATATTTTGCCCAATTATATCAGATGTCTGTTTTATCAAGTATTCACTGTGCATTCTTAGTACTCATTCCAAAAAAATAATAACGATCAGAAAAAGTTTTGTTCGCTTCAATAGAACATTTTCAACTGATGAAAATATGTATTTTTACAAATATAATTTATTAACGAATTTAACGATAAAAGTTGTTTATTGAAGAAATAAATACAATGTAGAGTTATTAATTCTCTGTTATATTTTTTTGGTAGAATATGGTAGCTATTTTAGTATAAATAGGTATCTGTAATAATCTTTTATTTTGTATTGGTTTAGAATATCCTTTTGAAGCGTATGAAAATGTTAATAATCATTATTAAATTATGTGGAATTCGTTCTACGTAGATACATGTTTCATGTAGATCAATACTATATTTATCCACTAAGTTAAAATTATACTATCGTAAGCTGTAGTCATACCAAATTAAAGTTATATAAAATTATAAATACTAAATTATTTGTGTTCTTTTTCCTTGGGCAACACCACATGCGCGTGATAGCTTCGTATAGCTTTCGCGCTCATTCAAATCTGGCCAACTCAACACTACGTTTCCAATTTGTGTGATATCGACCAGGTCTTAAATTACCTCCCGATTTACCGATAGTAAGCTTTTTCGTGTTGTGTGACGTATTCATCATAATATTATGTACATGGCTCGGCCATCCAATTTGATGGACTGTAAGATGTGCGGACTCCAGTATAGAGTATAGGTCGTTGTTGTATATCCATCTCTCAACTGACTGTGTATAATTGTATGTACATATTGTCTATGTGGCGGAGAAATATAGGATGC
Organism: Rhyacophila brunnea; assembly: GCF_057557595.1. Classification (NCBI taxonomy): domain Eukaryota; kingdom Metazoa; phylum Arthropoda; class Insecta; order Trichoptera; family Rhyacophilidae; genus Rhyacophila; species Rhyacophila brunnea. Next base: position 4,994,932 of record NW_028232763.1, on the reverse strand, counting down.
AAACCACATCCTCTGAAAATGTCCTAAAATACAGAGCGTTGGAGCGGACCTCAGAGCTGGAGCACGGAGCACTGGAGCAATGGGATTTTACCCGGAGTAGGAGCGGAGCTGGAACAATAAAAATTTGTAGTACTCCACTGCTCCGGATGTTTTTTTTTATTATTAAATTTTCGTCCTAAAATCAAATGAAAATATTATATTGTAATACTTTGCAACACTTGAATTATTTTAAATATGACAACACTGCCGAGTGATAAATAACCTCAATTTTTTGACAGAAGAGGCAAATAATGAGAGACGGTTTGCTGCCGGAATGTTGTTTAATAGAATTAATTATGAAAATGACGATTATTTTAACATTTGTAGACATAATATAATACTTATTAAAACTTTTTTCCAGAGCGAAGCAGACACTGGAGCGGAGACAGAGCAAGTATTAGGTCCCAAAAGTGGAGCTGGAGTGGAACAACTCAAAAATGGGTCAGCTCCAACGCTCTGGTAAAATATGTATGGAAAGGGAAGAGCTGCTCAAGTCAGTTCAACTAGCTGTTGGGCCCACCATCCAACCTGGTAGAAACCAAGGTTCCAACGTGAAGATCTCTTCACTCAAATTGTTCGGCAGTTTTGTAATAGCTTTTTTTAATTACTTCAATTTTTAATTTTGTCGTTACGTGCTCCTCTCTCTCATGGGTGCACTTAACTTAAGTCATGTAATTTCAGTCAAAGCACTTTTGAATGAATGGCGACCTCAGTCTTGTATAACTGCTCCTGAGACATTCCAAGTCATTAAAAAAAATGCTTCAAATCCAAAGTAGTGTCCCGTGAATGCTTAATTAAGACCAGCTGTGTTTGGGGGGGATTTACTTCAATAAATGGGGCTGAAGATACCATGCAGTTGTAGAGGTTTACCCAACTCTACAACCGAGGTATTATTGTCTATGTTTATTTGTATAACATAGACAATAATACTAAGCAGAAATGACAGTCAACAAGTCAGATATTCACTCGCGACTCCGTGAATCTCCAAACTCAATCAAAATTCATAATGTAAAATCCTACGTAATCAAGTCTCAATATTAATGTATCTCGATTCGTAATGCCGTGTACAATCTAAAATGTAGTGCTACAATATGAATCCAAGAAATTACATCACAGTGTCTTATTTCTATTGTGCCCCGAACATATAACATTTCACACACGATGCAACCTTCTACATAATATATAAATAGATGCTGGATCCTACAACCAAAACTCAAGATCCAGCGTCTATACCAGGGGAGGGCAAACTGCGGCCCGCCATCATTAATTAATTGTACTGCTGATGACTTACTGATGACTTCTGATACTTTCTGACGAATAACTTTTTTATAATTCTTTAAAAAATATTGACAATAGATAAAAATTTGTTTAGCAATAGTACGCGATCCATTTTCAATAGATATTGATAGTGTACCGACAGAGCTACAACTTGAGATTATTGATCTGCAGTGTGACACTGATTTAAGAGAATTGCATCGTCGTGAAGAAATCTCCAAATTTTACAATGCCCTTAATTCAGACAAATTCGACTAACTTAAAGATTATGCAAGAAATGTTTTCGTTATTTTTTGATCAACCTATATATGTGAACAAACATTTTCGATCATGAACCTCAATAAAAAAATTTTACGATCAAATATCTCCGATGCCCATTTAAAAGCAGTTTTGAGAATATCAACTACAAAATTAACACCTAAATTTAAAAAAAAATGTTAAAAAATGTACAACAGTTTCATTCTTCTCATTAATTTTTTTTGTAATGTTTATTTTTCGTGATGATAAACAGTGTATATCTAAAAATGGTATTTTACTTGCGGCCCGCCGCTCATTTTGAATTATTGAATTTGGCCCTCCATCCAAAAAGTTTGCCCCCCCTGGTCTATACAGTACTCACTACTACAATGTGTTCAGCAGTCTTTTCGTGTATTTGGTCATACCCTTTTTTCTGAGGCATATATTAACACAATGCTTATGGGCCCTTTTAATTAATTTTGTAATTAACGTGTTAATTTTCATTTGAAAAGTAATTAGCAAAAACACAATTTTGTGCGGCCGGTAAGCTATGGGTTAAGAGAACAGCTCTTATTATTATGTACAGCTTTTGATTGATATATTTAATAGCTGTTTTGAAAATCGATGTCTTCGTCAACCCTTTAGATGCACTGGTACGATCGTATAATTAATACTCGAGTTTGTGAGTAAAGTTCTTGGTTGCAGATGTGATTACTAAGAGACGTTTCACAGAGATTGGTTATATATTCCGAATACTATCCAAGGTTTCGATACTCCTCGTCTTTTTGGTACAGTTGCATATAAACTCATATAAGAACAACCTTCGTGATACAGTCGGGTATGGCAAGAGGAACAAGATTAGTGCTGAACTGAGAAAAGTGATATGACCTTGTGCTTGCTGACATACATAGTCAAGTGTCTAAGCCACTGACATCATTCAGGGGAATTGAGTTAGATTCCGGGTGAGATCACAATATATTTGTATGTTTTTATCAAAGTATAGGTGTTTATATCTTTGTTTTACTTATTATAATATAGGTACAACTGTCATTGTATGTCTGCTATAGTATTAAAAGAATATTTATATTTTTTTTATAATTAATTGTTAATTAAAATTGAATTAATTAATTAAAATTTACCGACGCTCTATTGCTGGAGTCTGTAAGGGCGAAATAAGTCGGTAGATATATAAGAACAATCATTATTTTAATGATGAAACGAAGTTGTAAAATACTAAGTAAACAACTTTTGTCGTTCACAGAAAAAAATGAGTTGAAAGCAGTAGATTTACAAAAGAAGATTAATTTTATTTATTTCATTGATAAATAAAAATATATAGGTACCCTTAAAGAGTATACTCGAATCATAAAAACAAAAATCGTAGTGATTCAAATAACCCCATTAAAAGTTTTAAATTAAAAATTCGAGGGCTTCATTATTATATTTCCGGTAAATAAAAATTATCTTTCATGTCAATTTTTGAGATGTTTTTGTACAAAAAGTTTTAACTTGGAAAAGTAGTATGGCAAAAAAGTCTCATAAAAGCTCGTTTCCTTTATCAAAAGTTTTAACTCTTATCGTGCTTAGGGCTTTGTATTCGCGAGATAAAACTGAAAGCTAGGTAAGGGCGCAATGTTAACATGAAGCTTTTAAAAGCCAGCAGTAGCTACCGGTATTGCAATATTAAATTTTGTTTGAAAAACTTTATATTGAACGCATGGAATTCTACCATTGTTTGGTTTGACCAAATTTAAAAAAAATAGCTATGCTACAGGAAATGATAATTATAGATAAACTCTTGCTGTACGGGATATCGTCCCATCTTGATGGAACCATATTATAGTATCCACATCAATGTACAACTGACATAGCTGCACAGGTGCGGTTTCTATATCAAGTCTTCTACGTCACCACGGTTGTTTCTAGAACTAAAACCCTTCACCCACATTTATTTTCCACGCTACTTCACACCCCGTACCCATAATTAAGTATGTGTTTGATATCGCGTGGAGTTTTATTAACATTAAAATACCTAAAGCTTTGCGGAAGAAGGTGTTTTGAGAAGGAGAAACAGAAATGACAGTTTTTAATTCCTCTCAAAACCTCAAATTCCTCTCGAGTCTCTGATATAACACGTAAAGAGTACATGATGTTATAGTGTCAGCGTGCAAAAATCACGTGACGCAACAGTGTCATCGCATACAGCGTTGTGACATAAAAGACTTGATATATAAGTTGGTCTATACTTCCAAAAAAATACATTGTATTTGGACATATAGGTTTGATGTAAAAGCTGTGCCAGAATCGTTTTTAAAAAATAAAATCTTTACGAGATCTTTGATAGATTTACGCGTGTATTATAAAAGCCTTAGAACGCGTGAGTATTTACGAGGGCTTAGTGTCAAACAACACTATCTACAAAAGTGCAACTTTACAGGAGAGCCAAAAATCGTTATTTTAGATTCTTGTAACTTAACAAGGGAAATGTTTATATTAAACCTAATGTTAATATTTTCTAATTTATTGTGTATTGTACATTTATCTTGCTTATGATGATGTTAAAATGTATAGGGATAGTTTAAAAAAAATATGAAAACAAGGGTAACTTATGTAATTAGCGTTAAACATTACTGACGATTTAATAAGAAATTAGAAAAGATTGTTGGTGGTGGATATAGATAATAAGCAGATAATCTGTAGGAACATATTGTATATCAACAACTATTACATTTAAATACATTTCTATGTATGCATATTATGTTAGTTTGTTATTGATAAAATAATGTTATATAAAAATTACTTACCTACTTTAAAAGTAGGCTCTAAACAACTGCCTAGTAAGGAGTCTTCGCTACTGTTATTGAATGAAACTGATGCAATTAACAAAGCGAAATCCTCATCTATGATCATTGAATATTCTTCGTCTATCGTGTCCATACAAGAGATGTGCTTAGACCAGTGGTTCTCACGTGGAATTTAACTGTGGCCGCACAATTGACACTGACAGTTCTATGGAAACGTCTGGTGGCCGTATCAAATTTCACTTTTGTTGTGATTGAAAAAAATTAAGCTAAAATTTATTTACTTTAAAAAATGGATTAATATATTTATAGACAAGCCCATTTAATAAAAAATATTTGAATATTTTAGTACATATATATTTATTCAAAAATAATGCAAATGGAAATTCCCAATATTCTTCTTTTCCAATGCGAGCTGCATGGCTGTTTCTAAGTTTACATCTGTCAACAGGCTTCGATATTTGATTTTTATGAAAGAAATGAAAATATAAGTAATATTAAATTCCATAGGTTTTTTTTTAAAGGTTTGTCGATAGATACGAGCTATTAGTCTTGATAATGGTGTTACAACCGAAATAGCTATAGACTAACCTTTTTAAAAAACCTGTAGAATTTAATATTAATTATATTTTCATTTCTTTTAAAATGGAATTCTACCAAGTAAATGCTAACTCAATTAATGATTTTCATGAAGTCTATTACACTAGTAGGTACTAAACAGTAGTAGGAAAATTATGGATGGAAATTCTTGGTCAACGTATAACTTCAACCATATTTTTCAAGCGTGGTATTATTAAAATGGTTTTTAAGAACTTGGTCATTAATTAATTGTTAATTAAATTAAATACTGAAAATGATGTTCGTGGCCGCACTTGAGAACCACTGGCCTACACTATTCCTAAACATGCCTTGGAAATCGTGATGGCCACGATATCGACTTCAAACATGTTATCATCAGCACATTTCCAGTTTAAATGTTCATCGGAGTATCCCAATTTCATCACAATATTTTTGTTCCTAATCACACTGAATCGATTTGAATTATTTATTTATTTATCTTTCTGTAACATACATATCATTATGATATATGTTATTATTACTTAAGTAGTCAGTTACCGTTCTTAAAACGTATTTTAAAACGTTTTATTAGCTCGTATTCTTGTTTGTCCGGTGGTTGTTTGTCCAGTACAAATCTTGCAATCGATTTTTAACTAATTTCTCGACTAGCTAGAGCTATGCCAATGCATTATTTTAATACTTTCAGCCATCTTTAAGCAGAATTGAATTAATTTTCAGTTAATTCTGTTTTGTATGTAAAGTTATTTCAGAAAAATCCGTAAAAAGTAAAAGACTACTATTGGTTGCTAAGGGGGTGGTCCTAGCAACTAAATTATTAATTTATACATGCGTTACTATGGAAATCAAACTGAAATTATAAAATGACATTTCAGTTTTCTATATTTATTTTTTGTTTGTTTTTTATTTACTTCATATCAAGTACAAGTATGAGCATATTGAGCATAATAATTCAACAGAAAATAATTTAAAAACGTTGTATATAAAAAGTTCTTTTTATTTTGTAATTATTTATTTTTAGGAGTATATAATATATTCGAGGAAGCTTTTTGCTCATACCCTAGTAAGTAGGCGAGAATAAAATTGATGCTATAAAAGTATGATGTAGGTATTAAAACTATTACAGGCTTTCAGAAAACAGCAAATACGTACAAAGATTTGCATAATAATGTAACACTAAGTAAAAATTTCATACGACACCCACTATGTGGTTTCTGATTGATGAGAAAATTGTAGTGCTTTATTGATTTTATATAATTTATGACATTTCAAGAAAATTTATACGACTTTTAGTATTGGAAAGAAAACGTTGTTACCAAGGTAACTGAAACATAATACATATAGATTGTTACGTTATTTGAATGGCCTTTATTCTCAAACTGCACTGAAATGCAAATTACTAGCTATTGTACTTGTAAAATCTTTTTTTCCCCAATTTGCATATTACATATTAATTTTCTGATACTTGACGGTAAATGGAAGAGAAAGGTAAAGGTTAGGTCAACGCTCAAAATAGAACATTTTACGAACCAGAGCGCATAATAATTTCCACAAAAAATGGACAGGCAATGTTTTTCAGCACCGCGGGCGAAAAAAAACTTATTTCTCCAAAATGTACTATCTAAAATTATTGTAGGTATTTTTATATTTTTCTCGTTTATCTATGGTCAGAAATGATTACTAAGTAGAGTTATTATTATTTCTAAGGTACAAATAATAATGTTATGATTAACAAAATATGTTGAAAAAACTTTCTTTTTATTCATACATCTAACCTTTTACGTCGATACTCTGATTCAAACACAAATTAAAAAAACAATATGACGTGTATTTGCTAGACCTAGGATTCGAGCCTGGGGCCCACGATATTATAGACCGATGCTTAAGCTGTTCGGAATTAGGAACTCATACTAATTTTATACAGCTTGACGCATCTAACTATGATTTTAATAAAGTTAAATAAATTAAATTAACTTAATTTTGAATAGCAAAGTTCTAAGATTATTGTACCTACTTATTTAATAATAATTCAGGTCTTCAATCAATAACTGTGCTCTTTAAAACTATTAATATAAATAGCAATAAGATTATTTGAGTCTTAGTTTAGAGTTTGATTATTAGTATCAGTTGAGAATATTTTATTGAAGCGTATGAAGCTGTTCCTGATCATTATTGAACTATGTGGAATAAGTACGTATTACATATTAAGTTTTATTTTAATTAATATATACCAATATAAGCAGATGTTGGATCTTCTTTCAGTTCGGAAAATAAATCTCAAAGTATGGATATTAGGAAAAAAGTGAATTTACAATGTAAAATGATATGCAATTTAAGTATCAATTTTTATTTTTACTTTCATTTATGAAAGCTTCACCTGTGTGTAATATAATAAACTATTTTTTTTTATTCAACGAAAAAGACACAAAATTTGAGAATGAAACATTCTATATATTATTGAATATACATAATTTGAAAACATCTCATGCATATCGTCTATTCAATTCTAAACTATCCTAAACGCTAAACCATAAAATGTACAGGAGAGCACAATTTAGAAATTATGAAACTATTCTTAATTCTATTTTGTTCTGCAATATCGAAATATTAAAAAAAACATTTTTTGTATATTGAATTGGGTACAATTAATTTTGAGGATTTTTTCCAATTTCAAATTTATGAAAAAATCAATACATTGGCAAATAATGTCACTTAGGATACTTAAGTGGCATGAAAATAATTGTTCCTTAAATTCAATATAATCCTGTACATTTAGGTTTATACACACTAGAAAAATCACTTTGTAGAAAAAACATGACACCCGACGGGACTTGAACTTGTATCTGCTGGATTCGCGCCAGTATGCTTTTCCAATTAAGCTACGGAAATTTTAATTAATTACTAGAGTGTCGTATTTTTTTCTACAAAATGATTTTTTTAGTGTATATATGCATGAGATATTTTCAAAGAATTGTGTGTAATATGTAAATAATTCTCGATGTCGTTTTTAAAGTATTTTTTAAAATCCGAATAAAACAACACGAAAATGCAATGTTTATATTAAGAAGAATATGCGCCCGTCTTCAGGAGGTTCAAATCCCAACGGAGTAAAGTAAATTGGCTTTTTAAGACATTGACTGGATATTCGTATGGAAAAATATACAGCTTTTCTATACAATACGTGGGTTGACGTAACTACGTCATTTAAGCGTCTGAAAAAGTCAATATTTTACCCCCTCGATAGACCGAGGACCTTTTCGGGAATAAAGTACAATTTATGAGGTCATTTTCACTGCAAGAATGGAGTATTGCCTATTTGATATATCTGTTTTTTTATCAATGGCGGTAAACCATACTTTATTTCTGCCTTTGATTAAATCTATAGAAACATAATATAACGGTGCTCTTGGTTGCTACATAATAATATGTCGTACGGTGATAATAAAAATATATCTACTCAACATGTACATAACTCTATAATATAAAAAAGATACGGTAAATCTGCAATATTCATGTTGCACGACAATGACAATGACAATGACAATTCATCTAGTGTTAGTTTGAAAATCAACGCGAAGAAAACCAATGTTTAGTGTAGTAGCACCTGTTCTGATCCAGATATCCCTCTGATTAGCATCGGGAAAAACATCGAGAGCATCGACAGCTTCAGATACCTGGGATACACATCACGGGAGATGGCATTTTGCAGAGAGAACTCGCTATCCGAATGGGAATGGCTAGAGCAACATTCAACTCGTTGCGGAATGTCTGGAACTCACGATTGTACTCAGTCGAAACCAAATGCCGTCTATTCAACGCTTGCATTCTGACGATGCTGCTTTACGGTAGCGAATCATGGCACCTTACGAAAGCTCAGAGCAACTGTATACTGAGCTTCGAAAACAGATGTTTGCGACGGATACTGGGTGTGAAGTGGTACTTTAGGAGCAACGAGGATATAAGAGAACGTACTAAGCAGTCTCTCATCACGTTGAAAGTGAAGTGGCAACATTAGACCTGGCTCGGCCACGTGCTACGGATGCCAGAAGAGAACTATAGAGTGTATACGGCTACGTGATGCCGGTTTGACCTGGAACGAAGCAAGAAGACTGGCGAGAGACAGAGATTCTTGGAGGCGCCGCGTGGTGTCCATATGCTCCAACTAAGTGGCGGATATGGCCAAAGAAGATATCTGCAATGTTTGTGTCAGGTTTAATTTTGGACCCCTCCACTTTATACTTATCCCGTATATATATTATATCCCATATAAATTTAAAACACAAGTGCTCATACGGTGCTAATATATTTTACTAAAATTTAGAGACTGTTCTGTACTGCATAGGTGTCCATACAATAAACTTAAAAAATTCTAATGATAATATCAATCTAGAAGCTTTACTGATAGAAAATAAAAAAGTCGTTGATTTATATTTCGAGATAATGAAACTTAATGATTACGTTTTGAAAGTATCGTGAAGACAGGTAGAAGCTCTGGTGAGGTGTTAAAGAGAGGAGCAGACGTCGGAGCACCAAAATATGTCACGGAGGCGGGGATTAAGTCGGGGGTCTAGGATCATAAGGGCAAAACTACAAAAACACTGTACTGAGATAAATGGGAAAATAGGGTAAAATAGTTTTTATTGTTAAAAAAACAATTTCACACTGTAAAAATACAAAAAAAAAAATTAAAGCTATTGTAACATATTCATAAGAGTAATGTAGAGCATCAATATCGTCATTTTAGACATTAGTTAGATGGGCAAAAAATAAAATATAATTAATGGGAGACATTCGCCTTTTTGTCTCTCAAAATATTTTCAAATAAGGTTACTGGTAAATATTTGTTTATAATACAAAACATAGGCGAAATATCTTTCATCAAATTCTATTCCTAAATCTAACTTTATACATAATTTTGTTATGCATCTTCTTCATCCATGTTTTCCTAATTATTTTCAAGATTTGACAACTTTAAAGAATTGTAAAAATAATGATATTGTTCCTGAATAATGCCCATTGATATCTTTTTCGCAGTGAAGGAAAGTGCTGCGTTATATTTAGGCTGGAGTCGAAAAGATGAATGGTTAATTATTCTGGTTTCTCTTCGTATGACTTGGAGCATTTTGAATGGCTCGTCAAATCCATATTTTCTCCATCCGTATCAATCCGTATGAGTCGTATAACACTTTCTCCATCCGCTTCAATCTTCTTATTTTTATTCTTTTTTATTTTTATTTTATTCTATGTTTCTTATATGCATTTTTGTAATTCAGAAAAATCAAGAAAATCTGGTTGATCCATCTCAGTTAGATTGTATTTTTTGTGTGCCATCTGAACAGCAGAGTACCATGCGGATGGATGATATTTATATCCAAATGCTTTAGTTTTCGATTCTCCCATGAACGGAATCTCATTTCATTTGCGAGTGCCCGGATTCAAAGAGCATTTGATTAACTATCGGAATTTTTGGGAACGACTATGTTTTATAATGACCATCTTGTGGCACCATCCGGTCTTTGTTTTTCAATATCGCCTGAAGACCAATATGAATTCAACATTGTCTGCCGTACTGTTTCGGTAAAATTCTCATTTCTCTTTCTAGGACATTTAGAACAGTCTTTGGGCTTTAAATAACTTCCTTCAATTTGCTTACCTGTAACTGAAACATATGACATTCCGTTTTGTCTATTAGTTATATGTTTATTTCTTTTGCATTCGTACGGCTTAGCAATACGTGTTCGTTTACTATTTAACTCATCAAAAACACAATCTTATTTCTGAATTGAACATTATCGGACATCACCGACATCATTTCTTATTGTAATTTCTTCTGGGCATCCATTACATTTTTCAAAAAACCGGTTGAGCTATTCAAACACGTAGTAATTCCTGAGATGCTGTAAATGAGTTTGTTCTACAGGAAATCGATGAATTAACTCACTTTTATCTGTTTTCATAATATAATATTATGAAGTATATACCATGGTTAAATTCAGCATGTAATGGTGGTTCATGCGTAGGTTCTAATATATTTTCTACTGACAATAATAATTGTTCCGAATGTCCTGGTAATAGCTCAAATACAATCTCTTTAAAAAATCCTGTTTCACTATTCAACCACGAAGTAAATTCTGGGATGATGTGCACGTCTAAGAAAAGAAATAGTATTTTTAATACAAAAGACAGATATTTTGAGTCCGGTTTTCTAAAAAAAATATAAAATATTAATTACATAATACATAATAGAGTTCAATTCTGTCTTTTATGATGAGTGAATATTCTGCATTATTTTCCATTAGTCATTTTGCTGGCCATCCTGGTAACGTATCAGGGAGAAACTCTCGAAAATATTATCTTGAGCTCTGCAACCACGAAGTAACTCCTAAGATGATAATATGCATGTCTGACAAAAAAAAATCGTATTTTTAATACAACCAGCTAGTAGATAAAGCCATATCTGAACAAATGAAGAATTCATTATAATATTTCATCAAGGTTAACTGTTTATCAGAGTTATTCTCCTTGAAATTATAATCATTAGTCGGTGTATTTACTGGTACATGATTTGAGTTCAAAACATTCAGTTCTTTGTCTTCCAATTCTGTATTTCGATCTGCAAAAACATGATTTATAATGATGCTGTAAGTATATAAATATTTAATCAGATAACATTTAAAAACAATTTGACCGGTTAGGAGTCGAAATAACATAACTTATATATACATAAGTAATTACTTACTTCGCATGCTTGTACGTTGGTTCTGTTTAAAGATATCCACAATCATTACCTCTCCAAAACATTGTTGATATGCAAATATGAACCGATAACAAGTGTTTACTTAAGTTAAATTGACAACTTACGCCAAACTAAAAATTACGAAACTTCCATAAACTAAACTTTATGACATTGACATAAAGGCGAAACGCCGCTTACGTCGAAGTGTCTTTGATTAGTCGGCATTAATGTCAGAGTCACACAGGTGTAAGAGGACATTCACCCATATGACATTAAAATTCCATGTGGATTTGTAGATACGCCAAGTAATATCTGGCAAACCGCTATACATACGAGTTTCATCTTTGTACATATGATAGAACTGCGTTCTAGCAAGACAATGCAATATTTAACTCAAAACAGCCATTTTTGTAGTTTTGCCCTTATGATCCTAGACCCCCGAAGTATTGTTATATTAGAATATAATCACAGTAACACTATGTCTATCATATTATTATTCGAGTAATCTATCATCAGCCGGATTCACTTCACAAGAGAAACTTCTGTACCGCACGTAAAACGTTTCATTAAAAAATATTTAAAATAAACGAAAAATGTTCCGATTATAATGTAAGTGAATAATTGACCAAATTCCCACAGTAATATGTTATATTGCAAGGGATGTTTTTATATCAACAAATTAGAGACACCTTTTAGATCAAGTACTGACTATAGATTGGATTTATTGTGTAATTTTAAGAAGTAGCTATGTTCCTACAATGTTGCGTGCAGTAATAATATAATTGTAATGTAAACATCATGGGGTGGATAGTTATGATGCTTTTGCGTAACATTATAATAGTATGTTGATTAGGGGACTATCCCCTAATCCTTGTCTGTGTGAATATATCGAAAGTACAAAAAATATCTGTTCAGTGTCCAACATATATATATTGAGTATCTAGTTTATATATAACAAGACTGTTGTATCAGACCTCATGCTGTTAAAGTTATGTATATTAAATACCTGATTATACAATTGTCAAATAAATGAATCCAATAAAGTATTTTAATAAGATACAATCGTTGGAATAATTATCGCAGCCCGGTCACACCGTGTTATTATAACAGTACACGTTACAAGTTGGTGACTATAATAACATTAATAACCATACATGTTATTATTGATTCAATAAAAGACAAATTTAATGTGAAAACAACTTTTTGCCATATTGCATGCATTGCCATTTATAGTTAAGTACCAAATCCAATTTCTTCCATCAATCAATTATGGCAGCTTTTTACGATGGCAGTTTATTGACAGTGATAAGCGTTAATACTGATAACTGATAAAAATTAGTCCGTTACCCGTTGGGGACAATATAAAACATCACTTAGACGTGAAAAATACAATATCATTTTCGCGTTTCATGCTGCGATAACAGTTGACATTGACTTGTCGCAAATTGAATTTGACGGCAACAAGGTGTCATTGACCACTAAATCGATAGAGAGTCAAATGTTTTTTTTTTTTTATTATTTGTATACTCATTTGCTCACGATAGTCGCTGTTCGAATTCCGTGACTCACAAAAATAGACAAACCAAACAAATCCGCCCTCACCATACTCAGTCTTAATCAAGCATATCACGAGGCCTTGCGTTGTGATGTGAAGCATCAGAAGTTTATTACGCCCGGGTATATCTCAGGAGCAGTCACTCAAGACTAAAGTCACCACGCACTCATAATGTGTAGTTTTACTGAGTTTAAATTTACTTATTTAATAAAAGTGCCCGTGGAGCACAGAAAACCGATAAAAATAAAAAAATAAAAATAAAAATCCGAGCACATTCTCATAGGATTTAGTTTTAATTATATATTAATTTTCCGCTACATAAACATGATGGTCAAGTAACAAGTCCAAGCTCATAGAACTTAACAGAAAATCTATCGTGTCCAGTTAAAAATTGTGGTCAGGAGGAAAATAGGGAAAACAAATATTTTTGTGCCTGCAATTGTTTGATGCATCCTTAACTACTTGATGGAAACTGAGTACAAATCAAGTGATACGAAGCGGTTCCTCATAGTTCATTTGAAAACAACTTTCACGTAAGCTGGTTAACGGAATAAAAATATGAATGGTTAATAATTCCTTGAAATTTCACAATGAAATCGTATTATATTACAACTAGGGATTCGGGATCCCGGGATCCCGAGCTATTTTCGATACCTATGAATCCCGGGATTGATAAACATAATCCCGGGATTTCGGGATTGATTTTTTTATCAATTTTTATGGAAAATAAAATAAAAGCGAAAATAAAACAGAAAAAATACTTTTAATAAAAAATAACTACATTAAAAATAAACTGAGTTTGAATGAAATTTGATTTATACCCATGTGTAGGTAGCCGATTCATTTTATTTTTTCGCATGAATTATTAAAAATGAGAAAGATTGAGAAAAAACAATGCTTCGCACTTTTAACAAAGTAATTCTACCATGATATCATACGTTTTACGGCAGTTTCATATTTGGCTGACTAATTAGATTTATGATGCGGAAAGGCCATAAGGACGCCATGATTATTTGCTTTACTATTTGAAATCTCGCTAATCCATTCATTATGTCTTTACTATCAGAAACAGCAATCTCATATTAAATTCACATTATTATTTATATTACAATATTATTTACTCCATTAAACTTGTGTATTTCCAAGATTGAACGTATACAATAATAACAATAAATGTCTTAAATAGTATAAATTATACTAGATTTATTTTTCACCGATTTTATCAATGTTATTTGTAAATATAAAATTTTTATATTAACAATGGAAAAAAATGCCAATCCCGGGACCAGTCCCGGGATCCCGGGATTGTCAAATTGTAATCCCGAGATCAGAATTTTGGCTCGGGATTGGATTCCCTAATTACAACTGAATGTAGGTATATGCTTTTTTCATGTTCACAATTTAATTCAATTCTTATTAGCCTATAGTGCGATTGACTAAAAGCGCGCCCACTGTAACGTCTAGCCGTTGCAACTACCTCATTATGCTAAATGTAGATAAGTGCAATATGCTTATGCGGGGTGTCCACTGGAGAATTCAGACATAAAAACTCAACCACAGATAGCGTTAATGGGCACGCAGGCTTAAAGTTAATACATTATCCAGTTAGTATGCCGGTATGGTTGGTTGGTTGGCGGCTTAAGCGTAAGCCTATTGCGTCGTGGGTCTTAGGTTCGAATCCTGGGTCTGACAAGTACAAATATTGTTTTTCAATTTGTGTATGAGTCAGAGTATGCACCTAATATGTTGAGCAAGTAGCTGACATCCATTTCTAGTAAAAATAAAATCTGTTAATACAAACCTCCACTCTGTGGAGGCCCATATGATCCTATCAGGACCGGACATGGTTTAAAGAAGAAAAGAAAAATCTTAACAGAACATCATACATATGATTATTTTCCGATTGCCTTTCTACAAAGCATACTTACTTTTCACTGTCTTGAATCTCGTAGGTACCTTCTGCTCTTGAAACATTTTTGCCTGTTACCGCAAGGGATGGTTTCCAATCCTGGTGTCCTAAAGAATTTGAATTTACATGCGCCTTTTAATTACCTACGTGGTCGCAGCTATGATTTATTCTCGATTGGAACCGTTTCCTCGTGTCAAGCCTATTAGGAGGATGCAAGAGTATTCAATGCGCTCCCCAAAGACGTAGAAATTTTCAGTACCGTACTATTTATTTTGTATTTGAAAATTTATTTTTCTGTAATTATAAAATTGTACTTAGGTTTTTTTTTATCATTATATATTATTCTGTTCTTCTCTCATGTGAGGGTAATATTAGTTATAGTGTAAATATCATGTTGTGAATGTCTTGAATTAAGATTTGTTATGTCCATAATTTTTTGTTTTCTTAAATAAATCAATAAAATATATGTAACTATTTTTTATTGTTTCAGACACATTCGAATTTTCTTTTGCCGACGTTAAGTTGACGTAAATAATTGATTTAGCCGACAAGATGTCATTGACCGTTTAATAGATAAAGCATTTCACGTCAGACGAAATTAAATGCGGCTCATCGAATATTAGTATCGGTGATACTGTTGTAATGCATTTTCATTGCAAAAAAAAATATTTTGTTGTAATATACATACTATAAGTTGGGTTTGAAACTTTTCAAGCCCGGTCAGAGTTAATCAGGCCTGTCAAATGGATGATGCGACCGTAAACGATGCGTGAAATATATTTATGAATGTGTACACCATGCGAGCAAAATATTGATGAAAACCGTTAAAAGGATGATGGAAAATTACTTATCTATGATATTTTGAAAATTTATGCTCACATTCAATTTATTTACATTTCTGAGAGAATTCTTGAGAATCATAGATTCAAAAAAAGGGTTATTTTGATTTTTCGATTTCAAATAAAATAGCAAGATAATTCTTTAAGAAATATGACCATACCAAAATTGGATTCGATATAATAATTAATTTTTTAGGTTATACACGATTTAGAAAATTAGATGTATGTATATATTTTTTTAAATAAATTAATATAAAATACAATATTAAAATAATGAATTATTCAAAATTCGTGGGTCGGGATGTGTAGTCAGGTAAGTCACAAAACAGCAAAAATGAGATATGAATGCCACTATAATAATAATAAAAAAAAATCTTTCGTTGTGTGTCGTCAGGTAAGCCATACGTCTCACCATTGGCGAGATGCAGTTTCAGTCAAAACATATTTTTTATTTTACGGGGTGTGTACACAGTTAAGTCACATGAGTAGTCAGATAAGTCAACATTTTGTGTGACTTAGCTTACTACTCATAGTTGGCTTACCTTCAAACGTCATACCTACTCAGTGTTGATTTTGCTGAATCTCACGTATTTTTTAAGATATTTTGAGAAATTTTGAAAAAAAAATAACAACAGAATCTAAGTAAAATAGCCATATTATAATAAATTATGACTTATATAAATAAGTATGTGTATTATTTGTTAATAATAAAAAATATACCAAATTTATCGAATTTGATTTATTTAAATCTAAAATCACGTACACAATATCCAAATAAATAATCTTGCTTCTAGGTTTAACCACATACTCCAATAACTTGTATGTTGACGATTCATTGATAGCATAAAAGATCCTGATTTTAATATTCAAGAATTATTACAGTCTAATTTACCAACATTGAAGAACCACGCCCTTCGTGCTCAAATAGTGCTTCCACGATTACACATTACAACGATGTTTTAACCTGTTACCCTCGTTCTCGATTGAGAAGTAATAATCACCAAAAATTTAACTTAAGGGATGATACAAAGCCTTCAGAAATGATAAAAAAGTTGCACGAAATACTGGAAAAACTTACACAACAAGTACCCTATAATGGAAGTTATAAATACGAAAAAAAGTCGTATTAGACAAAGCGAACCAGGAAAACAACATTTTCGCCAACAGTTCAATATTACTTGACTGTTGAACTGTTACGGAAACCAATTTGTAAAGATTGTACACTAAAAACATTAAGTGAAAGTCACAATTTTTTTGAATATGTTTGGGAAAAAAAACGTGCGACTACTTCCGGTATATTTATTCAAGAAGATGCAAGAGGAAAAATATCTCTAAAAACAAAGATAGCGAAGAAGATAGGCAAATATCTAAGACACATATACTCTCAATTCCATAATTATGAGAGTTATTACTCTAGAAGACTGTCAGAAAATACTTACCGCCACATTTGACAATAACTGTTATATATTCTCAATATTTGAAGAGTATTAGCTCTAATCCCATCAATATTCATTTATACGCAGAAATATTCCATGGCATGAACTTAACATTCAAACGGCCAAATAAGGATACTTGCCAAAATGCGATAAACTTAACTTAATTAAGAATTCCACCAACGATGAAGAAAGAAATAAAAATCGTGAGGAATTGAAAGAGCATCACGACGAAGCTGACTTTGCATATTCAGCTAAAAGTTGTGATAAAGCGTACTTGCAAGATTCCTCTTGCCAAATTGTAACATATGACATGCAGCAAAGTTCCCTGGCAAACCTCATTTCTTCCATTCATTCCTTTACAAACGACATTTGACAGTGCATGATTGTGATAATAACCAGGGATATTGCTATGTATGCCATGATACTTTTGCTAATGGAGAAGCTAACGATATCGCTTCATGCCTGTTCAAATACTTAACCAAGGGGATACATGATAATATTAAGCATGTGATCATGTATTCTGATAGATGCGCGGGTCAAAACAAAAATAGCCACGTAGCTGTAATGTTCATGATAGCAGTAAAACATTCTGAGACTTTAAACAAAATTGATCACACTTTTTAGTCCCTGGCCACACACATATGGAGTGCGATAGTGACCATCGCATAATTGAGAAGAAGAAAAAAACATTTGGTGGAACGATTGAACATCCTCATGATTGGGCCAAATCAATGTGTGAGGCTGCAAAGAAAAATCATTTTAAAGTCACTGAAATGACTGAAGATTTTTTTAACTACTCGGATCGATTAAAAGGACCATTGCCACTCAGAAAAATAGACACAGATGGGAATAAGTTTGTTTGGAGAGATGTTAAGTGGCTTCAATTCAACAAACACGAACCGGGAATAGTGAAATTTAAAAGAACTCTCGACGAGACGACTGCATTTTAACAAATTTCATATATAAGACGAGACAAGACGAAAGATTAGACTTACTTCCATACATATCACCGTATTATAGAGAATTTTATGAGTCACTTGAGACATCTGAGATAGTCAATGATATTTAACCTGATACCATTGAAGAAATCCGTACTGAAGTTTAATGATCACGATGAACCTTTATAATATTCAGGTTTGTGTGCCTTTTCGCTACTTAAATAACATTAAAGTAAAAAAAAAAGTTATAAAAATGCTACATTTAAATTTATATAATATTTTGTTCAATAAACCAATAAGATTTATGTCTAAAATGTGTGTTTTATTGCTAATATTAGTCGGATTAACATGAAAAAATAACAATATTACTTTGTGCGTAGTAAGGTAAGTCAATCATTTCTTGTGCAAATCCAGTTAAGTCAATTACTTTTTTTTTTAAACCAATTAAGTTTTAATGAAACAAAATAGTTAGAATACTTCTAGGACATATAATTGAAAGCCAATTACATGTACTTTGATTTGTTACCCATAAAAAAACATAACTATAATTAGGGGAACGTGGGGAATTTTTTGAACTTTGTTTTTGCTATATCTCAAAATGACAATTTGTGACTTATCTGACTTCACATCCCGACCCACGAATTATTTTCTTTATATTGGAGAAAACTTAATAAACTAAATTTGAATGAATGAAACATAATCACCAATTATTAATAATATGACATACTAAATGTGCTTTCTTTATATTTTAATGAATTTACATTTTATAACGTTTTATTTTAACTTCAATAAAATACTTTCTTTTTAATGTTTTTAGAGACGTATTGATTAATTAAAACACAAAATTGTAATATAATATCAATAAAATTCATTAAATTGCAAACTTTGTATTATTCCGGTAGGTGCTTCTGTCAATGGGTGAA
The DNA here is from genome assembly GCF_057557595.1 of Rhyacophila brunnea. NCBI lineage: Eukaryota > Metazoa > Arthropoda > Insecta > Trichoptera > Rhyacophilidae > Rhyacophila > Rhyacophila brunnea. The sequence goes on along the minus strand of NW_028232763.1, from coordinate 4,975,668 downwards.
TGAAAGAGCGTCTGTCCATCAAGTCTAGGGCTGAGGGGTTCAAATCCCGCGTCGCATTTTTTTTTCAATTTATTCTTATGTGATCCACAGTAAAGACACAGTGGATTGTGGAAATAGCTGTCTACCATCCCTTTAAACAAGCCATCATATATAACCTCAATTTAGAGTAAGCCGTTGTTCTATTTATTTAATACTACAACAGGTCATGATGCCTAATGATAATAGTTTAGTGAAGCAGTAGTATATAGTAATATAAGTAAATGATTCAAATCACAGAAACACCCCGGGTTTGCGACAATCATACACATGTATGGTCACCTCATCGGGTATCGAACCCTGAAACCTCGAATGGGAAACCAGTGCCTCATGCATTGAACTACGAGGGCCACTGCTTATCCACTTAGGGTAAAAAATGGTTAAAAATATGTACCTAATAATCTGTATCAATATTTATGTATTTTTATAGTAATATAAAATATGTAGTGAATATATTGGCAGTTTTTATTTTGGTAGATCAATCAACCTGAAGTAAATGAAATCAAAACTTCCGATAGTACGTACATGGTTTTAAGGTCAATCGGTATTTTTGATATTGGGAGTATTAAATTACTGTTTCCATTATAGGATTAACTTTCAATGAGTTATAATATTTATCATTATGTAATACTTAATTTAATTATCTACACCCACGATGGCCGCGTGCCTTAAGTGCCGGTCTATAGTATCGAGGGTCCCAGGATCGAATCCTGGGTCTGACAAGTACACATATTATTTTTCAATTTATGTATGAGTCAGAGTATGGACCTAATAGGTTGAGCAAGTGGCTGACATCCATTTCTCGTAAAAATAAAATCTGTTAATACAAACCTACACTCTGTGGAGGCCCATATGATCCTATCAGGACCGGACATGGTTTAAAGAAGAAAAGAAAAATCTTAAAAGAACATCATACATATGATAATTGTCCTATTGCCTTTCTACAAGGCATACTTACTTTTCACTGGCTTGAATCTCGTATACGTACCTTATGCTCTTGAAAATTTTTTGCCTGTTATCGCAAGGGATGGTTTCCAATCCTGGTGTCCTAAAGAATTTGAATTTACATACCTACTCGGTCGCAGCTATGATTTATTCTTGATTGGAACCGTTTCCTCGTGTCAAGCCTATTAGGAGGATGCAAGACTAGTCAACGCGCTCCCCAAAGACGTAGAAATTTTCAGTGCCGTACTATTTATTTTGTATTTGAAAATTAATTTTTCTGTAATTATAAAATTGTAATTAGGTTTTTTTTATTATTATATAATATATTCTTTACTTCTCTCTTGTGATTTTTGTTATAGTGTAAATCACATGTTGTGAATGTTTTGAATTAAGATTTGGTATGTCCACAATATGATCCATATGATCCAATTAGGATCAGACATGGATTTTTTTTTATTTAATTATAAGACAGTATAAGACAGTTTTAAATCTGCATCCGAATATCTATAAAATCTATCTGTTGAGGAAAACTGTAGATTATTGTATTTAAAATACTTGCGATTTTACCTGTAATGTGTATCATGTCATAACAAAGCAGGTAAGCAACAAAAAGGGGTCTGTATTTTTAAAATACATAATTGTCACTCTTTGAAATCTTTGAAAATTCAAGCAATGGTTAAAGTAGTTCAGTATACGCGTATTTCAATATGTAACTGATGTAGAGATAAACTCGTTTGCTTTTGATCTACTTTAAATCGTATCATTATTTGAATAATATTCATCACTAATTGAATATACAAGTATTATTCAAATACATGAAAGGCTCAAAAATATTATCATTTTGTTTCCCCAAAGATTACGACTACAAGAGTGGATGTAATTGATTGACCCTTTTTTGAGAAACAATTGTTGCTCATTCGTCCAATATATTGGGATAGCATTTGGCTACATCCCTAAAATTATAATTAATTATAAATGCTTAAGGGGGGACATGCTCGTCGACGGTCAAAATTGAGTTTTTATTGTATTTTCAAACCATGATCCTGGACACTCCGATGTTCAAACACGCGCGTTAACATAATTTTACTCCCTAATTTAATTATAGTTTGCCAATTTATGGCTACGGCCGTATGTTGTAGCTTAACCACTGGGGAATGACAAAAGAAATGGCGTATTTCAAAAAAACACTACCTTATTCTTAGGTCAATAATTATTATAAAGCAATCATTATTCATAAGATGTTTATCACACTTGAATGGTCAAAGACATAGCTTATAATGAGTATCTTTAGAATCATCTTCCAATGTGTTAATCTTGCCGATTTTTTGAATAATAAAATGCCTAATTCTTGTGAAATTTGGGATCACAGAGATTATCAATATAATTTTTTATGGTGAATATTTTACAAAAATTATCTATATAAATGCATGTAAAAATTAATAAATGTAAAAAATCTTAACACCACTGCACAGTTATGTACCGAAATATGACTATATTCTGAAACATTAGAGCGAGAGGTTTAAAAGAATACTATTTTATGTAATAAAAATACTTTATGCAGTCATCAAATGTTTAAAATAACTATATAGAATAATAAGGCTTCAAAATTATATAAATAGACTAGCTGACCCGGCAAACGTTGTTCTGCCATATAAATTATTTCTAGTGAATATTTTGGTTGTTAAATAAAAAATAACGAAAGTATCGTAAGTGTGTGGGGATGGGATCTATGACAGAAAGAGGAATAGAGCGCTGTAGACGATGACCGCCGATAAAAACAAAAAAACATCAACCATTCATTTTCTCAATTCAAAATGAGTAATGATGTTCATAATGAATGAATTACCTGTGACAGGATCTCGTTGTTTAATGTTTATGCAATATCCGTCTTGTCCCTTCCAGAAAATTAGCGGATATTGGAGAGCGTCCTATGAACGGTGTGTGTCAGCGATGAACTCCAGATTATTGTTTCTTCTTCGAATCACGATTTCTCGCGTCGATGTGCTGATGATTCCAGCAATGTCGTCAACAACAGTCGCAGTGAATCGACGTACGTGCTCTCCAGCTGTTGTTTTATCAGGATTGATGACAACACCGTGATTATCACTTTGCAATTCGTGCATGTGTGCTTTGAAGAATTTCAATAATTCATTGTGCTCATTCAACAGGGCGTCCAGTTCGCCGACGATGCGCCTGGCATTAGGCAAATTGAGGCCATTGTAGCCGCAACGTGCATCTACATGATTGATGTCCTCACCGCCGCCGCGCCCATGAAGTAGATTTGTAAAAATGTATGTGGTTCGTTTGGCATTAGCAGCAATGAGCCTTCTTTGTGTTATACTTGGCCTTTGGTTTTGAACGTAGAATGGAATTGTTGACCATTTGCCGCAGTATTGTGAACTATTTATGTTGCTCCGGACGAAGTCATTTGGAAGGAATTTGAATCTGGAACCGTGCCGATGAGCAAGCCGTTCAATGGTTCTTGTGGTATCTCAATTTCTGGTAGTTGCACTTTTCCTGATGCACAACACATTCCGGCTGACTCATGTTTGAATTTGAGCGCATGACAATGCCAGCACTTGTTGGCGTTGTCGGTCATTTGCTCTGTGTGTGTTAACTACGAACCGGCGCACTTGGCTCCGTTCCAATTGTCGTAGTTGATTTCGTTCAGCTCGTGCCTCTTGTGATTGAGATGCACGCAATTGCGACATGCTTACACGCACGTTTTTGTTATCTTGTTGGATTTGTTCGTCTGTTCTTTCTGCTCTACTATTTCGCATGTTCGTTGCTTTATTCGTTCGACGGCCCAAATAGCCCCCCTTGCGTCTTGCTGGCATTGTGCACTGTAATACACGCACATAAAAATAGATAAATAAAATAAATCGTACAAAATTTTGCACGCACTGCATTGTGGTATGCCGAATGAAATGTCAAAATGACGCGACGCTTCTCTTGAATTCTTCTCCGACGTAGCACCATCTGTCATTCAACAACATAAATAATTTCGTTCTGTTTGAAATACGAACGACGGTTAAATTTGTTCAAACAAAAATAATAAAATCTCGATTAAAAAATGGGAGGGTAGGGGTAGGAAAGTGAAAATTTGGGGTTATAGTTATTTTTTTATACCAAATAATAAAAAAAATACAAAAAAAAATTGTCAAAAAAATAAAAGAAAATTTTTCTGGATAGAGATACCCTAATCACCTAGCGGTATGAAATATACTTGTTGACCTATTTATACCTAAAAAATATACATAAAAAACATCATAAAAATCGGTCGAGCCATTTCGGAGGAGTTCGACCACAAACATCGTGACACGAGATTTTTATATATATAGAGATTATCTACAACGTTTAAGGAGTGTCCAGGATCATGATTTGAAAATACAATAAAAACTCAATTTCGACCTACGACGAGCACGTGGGCCGTTTAGAATATTTTTTTCCCAAAAATAAATGCATTGATTAAATAATAATATATCAATTACAAACTCATTTATTTTCTGATCTTTATTATATTTTCCAGTATCCAGGCTTGAATCAAAAATTACGGCTAGGTATAGTTCATACATATTGCAGTATACATATTATAATATACCGTAATATGAGTGAACTTATGACTTATCTAAAAAAATCTCATAAAGTTTCAATTACTAAGAAATTAATACAATATTAAAATATACATTATTAGATCAGACCGTAGAGTGCTCAATCATCTTTTTTATTGTAACCTGATAGTGTTATAAATGTGGTTTTTATATTTTAATTTATTACATATTAAAATGGAAAAAAATCAAAACGCGTCTTTCCTCTGATACTAAATTGGGAGTTTTTGGCACGGGATAACATTTTTTAGAAAACCACAGTTTATTAATAAAACAACATATTGTTTTGATAAATATTTTACACCTTGCATCGGTGGTTTGCTGTATTTTATCATATTATGTTACTGGGATAACCTAAATCTGATAATATTAGCAGTAAAACTCGTATGGTCACAATATTTTTGGGGGTTCGGAGATCTATTCTCGGTTAGGTTTAGGGATTGCAATACCGAATGAAAATACCAATACCAGTATTTAGGTATTACCTATTTAATACCGGTATTAATACTGGTATTTGTAAAATAATTGACCTACATAAAAATCTTGTGATTAATCTTGTGTTAACACAATCACTGCTGACCTTTTAATTACCCTTTTTTCCACATTTAAATAAAACGTTAATTATATTTAATGGCCAAGTACTACAAATGCGCCAGTCGCGGTATTAGCACTAAATGAGTTATAATATTAGTATTTTATAGCACGTGTCATTGTTTCATTGCTAGTTGCCAAGGATGATAGAAATCCACGGTAGTAAACCAGACATCGTGAAACTTAAAATTTACAGTCCGGTTAAGCCTTTTATGTTATTTAATATGTCATGTTATTTCCATTTTAAATACCGATTTTATCTTTATTATCTGATTTTTATAAGCCTGTATTTCGATATTGAAAAATACTGGTATTTCAATCCCTAGCTAGGTTAGGTCACAATACATATTTGTGATTTTATCAAGCCCGAAAATATTTATGATGGTTTCATTGCTACGAATACACTACTGTAATTGGTTCTAATCACTTATTATAGGTAGTCTAAAAACATAATAATTATTGAATAAAAGGCGAACGCTATGAAAAAAAGATGCACAATATCAATAAATCGTTGGTGTCATAGTATTTTTTTATGTTATATAAATTGATAGGTATCTTATTGAACAGAGATTTTTTAGGAATTTTATTTCATATCGTCAAAATATAAATGTCTTTTAAAATTTTTGTATAAATATCAATATAATATTATTGCAATATAAATATTGTGTATTAGTTGAAATAGTTACTTTGAAGTGGACGAAAATAGTTCTTATTGTAATAGATTTTTGGGTTTCCACCGCGTGTACTTTTTCCTTCTTTCCTCTGGAACACTACATATGTATTAGTAGACTTTGAGTGCACTGTATGTATTTATTAATCGATTATCTACTTTCCCAGCCTATTGCCATTTTTAAACTTGGCAACTTCTATCACATTTCGTAAGTAAATTGTTGGTTTCTCTTATAAATCATGGAAATACTGATAAAAAGTAATAATTTCGTACAGTAATTTCACAGTTTTTTTCTTCTGGTATGTAAGTATAATACAAAAACTGCGATGCAATATTTTTTCGTCATGTGTAAATATTACAAAATGATTTATGCGCGTTACTACTCACATAACTAAACTAGTGACACGAACAAAAACGCCGACCTTCAGTTAGTGTTTATGGCAGAGTATGGTTTAACGACATAACTATACAAATCTAGCCTTGTAGTCAATTCTACTTCTCAATAGCCGTGCGACAATCTCACGACAAGGTACAAACAGAATATATAAGTCCCATGGTCCTAAACTATGGAAGAAGCAGGGAAGAAATGGTCGAAAAAGACCATGAACAGGTAACCACTAGCGTAATCGTTTAGTATTAGGAAGTAAAATGTATGTTGTTTACCTTTTCTTTATAAATGTAATACAATTTTACGTAGAAAATTTCGCCCCCAAGGATCGAGACTGCTCAAGTGTAATTGGAACGCTGTGACCACAGGCCTCGAAATGACACGTCGCGTAGATTTGGCGCGATGTTATTTTGGAAATAATTTCCGGGAAATCTCCATTAAACTTAGAAAATAAGTTATGGGAGAGATTGTTTACGTAAAATTTAGCAAGTACATGCTTCAATAATTTTTATAGCAATAATGGAAATGTATGAAAATTGAAAAAGAAAATTGAATATTTATAAATTTATATACTGTATAATTATGAATAAAGAATTTTAATATTAATTTTATCAGCACAAGGTAGAGGCGAACTACCGTTATAAAAATATTGTAAACGCGTATCTATATCTATAGACGCGTAATTATAATTATAGATTTTGTTAATGCTATAACTCGCTAACTATAATGAATATTGTAAAAGTAACAATTGGAAAAACTTAAGATTCTGGTATAGATGGGTTTCTACCCATAAATAATAATAAATCTTAATCGCGTCTTGGATAAATAAAAGAATCAAATACTGCGACTAAAAACACAAATTGACGCGTGACCTTGAACCTTAACTGAATTCTGTTCGACTAGAATTTACGGCCCGGCTGTATTGAGTTGCCAGATAAAAATAGATTCAAGGTTACGTTTAGATTACTATGGAAAAGCCACTATTAAAGACTAAATAAATTTGAAGTCGCTTGTAAATAACATCTTGTTAGGATTAAGCATTTATATATTTAAGTTGAAATGTTAAGTATAATATTATAGTGTTTTCACGTAATAATGTTCGTCCGAAAGGTAAATATCGAATGAAACGTTTTCTGCGGCTCCAAATAGTTTTATTAAAACTTAGTAAAATTCTATTGGCCTAAAAAGGCCAAGAGTGGTGGAAAGGACTAGTACGTGGGTGTCAACCTTTCGTTTTGACATTTTAAGTTTAAAGACTGCCATTCCCTTATTTAGTACCCGAATACTTATTCCGATACCTCGATGGAAAGCTAGAAACTTTCCCCTTCGTTCGAACACGAAAAATCATATAAAATCAACTATTTTGCTTACGTCACCGCTACGGCGTATTTAAGGGACTTGTTCTAGAGGGTGCTTGAAACACCCCTATTGAAACTTTATTTTGTGAAAATAAGGTAGAGTAATTTTAACCCGATTTAATTAGAAGATATCTCTATTAGAAAGTTGCCAGGAACGGGAGATATATGTAAATTTATCCCGTGAGAGAAAGATATACATCTGCTATCCCTTACGGACTGTTTCCTGTTAAACCTCTATCCGAAGGGTATAAAAGGTGACCACTTTTCCCGTAAAATCATTAGTTTCTACACTTCTCACCAGCGATCTCCTACTAAGCAGCAGTCCTTCCGCGGATACGAGACACGGTTCTCAGTAACATTCGTGAAATTTACCTACAATAAGTCCCCATCGACGGGCAAAAAGTAACGCGAATATCTCGTATCTGCCGGTCGTGACGTGTGCCGCAAAACGTAGCGCGAATAACACGTATCTGTCGGTAGTGACGTCGGCCGCTAAAACGTAGCTAGAATACCACGTATCTGTCGATAGTAACGCGCTCGCGGAGTAATTTCATTTTTCATTACTCATCATACGAGGTGACGTAATCGGGATAAATTACGTGATCGGATTTGTTTTATAAAAACAAATTAATAAACTCAGTTTGTAATAATAAATTTTACAAATCTTTTTTCGGAATTATAAAATAAATTTTTGAAACTTTATTAAGTAAACATAATCATAAAATAAATTTTAGTAAACAAATTCATAAACATAAAAACAAATTTTAGTAAATAAATTTGTAAACATTAAGCAAACCTTTTGTAAACAAGTCTGTAAACACAAATAAATATTTGTAAATGTACTGTGAACATAAATAAACTTTATAAACAACAATAAAATAATTTCTATTTTTTTTTATAAACCTAATACTGTGTGACCAAAGAATAATTTATATTTTCTTTCTTATGGGAAAATATTTCTCGAATTAAAAATATCCAAAGAATATCGGCGTATACATTCTCTGAATTAGGTGTGACTTTTTGGGAACCCGTGAAAGATTTCACAGAGATCCTATAGTGAACAAATAAATAGTTTGCTGATACTTTAATGAGATTTAATTACGGGAACAATGACAGTTAACCTTATTGTGTGACCGTGAACTCTAGTACCTGCACCACACCAGCTGAGAGTTTTATTCGGGAATTCAAAAGTTGTGATACTACAAAGGAGATCCACCTCTCCTAATTCATCACTAGTCTCCTCAGTGACGGCCCGGTAGCATTATTGAGCTAGCCGTGAGCCGGGTCATGTCATTATGGCGCCCAACGTGGGGCATCTTCAGGTTGCGAAAACCTGAACGATCCTACAACTAAGATCTACTAAAAGATTTTAAAAACAATATATTGTGAAGTGTATCAATGAATTGTGGTTACCTGAGAGGTTTTAAGAACCTTATACCGGAGCTACAAGAGCGATCTACCTCAACTTTATAAATGTGAGTACAATGAAATAAAGTGTAACTCGCATTAACGAGGAACCAGTGATGAATACTTTTGAAAAATATAATTCGGAGAAGAATATATACGTAAAGGCGACTGTATATAGAATACTTTTCTTGATATACTTGGAAAAGGAAAGAATAAATAAAATAAATACTTTTGGTAATTTATTAGAGTCAGATACCGACATTAAGCAAAAGTATGTCGATGAGACTATCCAAAGGATCTCTCTGACCCTTTTAAACCATAAAGAAAGTATAAAAATAAATTGTGTTACTCACCGTAACAGAAATAATAGAATTAAGAATAAAATGCACAATAAAAATTTCGCGTGAATTTTTAAGCTTTTTTCTAAATTAAAGTTGAGTACCATACAAGTATAGGTACAAGAACCCAGACAAAGAAAAAATTTTTTGAAAAAAATAAATTTATACTACTTTGTATATTAAAATCTCGATAATTATCATAACTACCGTGACGTCATGGGTATAGGTACATGAAGGCCTGTACCTTTTACAATATAAGATTTTAAACGGAGAAGATTGGACGCTTGTAACAGGAGTTGCAAGCCTTCAGGGTTATCAGCGACAAGCAGCGCATGCCCTCAAAATACTTTAAACGTCGATTGCGGACGAACGGGTGGTCGTAGGAAGCTGAAAACCGGCGCAATCGATAGCTGAATTTTTATATGAATTTACGGTCGAAGGTCCGCTTCTTCCAACTCCAGGGGACGGAGGAATTCGAAGAAATTATGCCGAACCCTGTTCCGGGTCCGAGTGTAGAAGAAGACATTATATTGGAAGAAGGCTTGCAAAACGCGCAAGTATTCCCCGAAGAGGATTCATTTTTGCAAGTAAGCACGTCGGATCCCAAACAAAAAATGGCACCACCAGAACCAGCCGTATGTACCCCGTGCCATGTTAAGCCGGAACTCCATTCCACCTATGAGGGTAGCCCAAAGCAGAGCGTTGAACTTTTTCTCCGACGCTGCAGAGAATATTGCGAAGCTGTGAAGTACCCAGCTGAGAATTGGACAGAGTTGGCTATGCGTCAGCTCAGAGGAGAGGCCAAGACTTGGGCCAAGAATATTGACACATCGGACAGTTGGCGGTCGTTTAGTAACGATCTGAAAGAGCACTTCGAATCGCCTTCAAGACGTCGTGCTCAACGAACGGAGCTCGAACATAAAGAGCAAGGATCTCAAGAGGGAGCTTATGGTTTCCTCCTGAAGAAGATGGAATTAGCCGAGGTACTCCTTCCGGAAATGAAGTCGGAAACCCTGGCTTCAACCTTTTATGACCTACTCACCGTGAGCGATCAAATAAGGGTTAATCAAGAGAAATGGAAGACGATGGACGAGCTGCTTGAAGTAGCTCATACACTTCGACCATTGAAATCGGCATTGGCTTCCGTGCCATCTCCAGAAAATGCCGTCAAGGCGAACAATGAAAAGAGGCCCGCTCAGCAAAATACTTGGCGCGAGAAGCCGCGTTCGGTACAAGAGACTAACGCGAAATCTGATAAGACCACGGAGGCTGTTGATAAAAGGCCTCCACGGCAATCAGACCAGCAAAACGATTCAGAAAGACCTGCGTACCGCCCACGTCCTCGCGTTGAAGAGCGAGGCAGTGCCAGACAAAGGCGCTGTCAACATTGTCCTGGCTTCCATGAAAATAAGGATTTCCCGGACAGGCAAGCAGCTCAGCAGACCAGAAAGGAGCCATGAAGACGGCTCGCGGACCGGGTTGATCGTCGATGGCTCCAAGACGACGAACACTGGCGGACCGCCGAAGAGAAGACTCAAGAAGGTGACACGAACGTTCCTCGAACGCCGTTCAGCCGAGTTCTAGCTAGTGACATAGACGCTCTTCTGGCGAATAGGGTTAACTGTGAAAGTGAACTGAAGGACACCCTTCCGGTGAAATCATTTAACCCTAAGGTTCACTGTGAGGTCGAAGCTGGCCCCGGTAACCAAGTTAATCTTTGTACAGGTCCTCTTGTAAAGGATAGCAGCGTAAGACCGGAGAAATATCGCAAACGCGATATTAAGAATTCTGCTAGTAAAATAGTAGAAAATTTTAATAAAAAGAATAGCGGTAAGACGTTGTCCAATGTTGAGACTTCGCGAGCTAATAATCCTTTTACCGGCGGCGAAATAGAATATAAAAAGTTTTTAGATAAATTAGAATTAGGGAGTTATGAAATAAATGTTGGCGGCAAGGAAGAAGGTTATCAAGATAAGCAGTTAAAGACAGCTAGCAGTGGATGCGGCGAAGGCGTAAGCAGTGGCGCTCTTGGTGTGCTGAGAACATCGGCAAACGTAAGTAACTGTAGTCTCGTCGATACTGACGACAGATCTCTTGTAACAAATAATTTAACGAATTATTGTGCTTCCGCTAACCATTTGTGTAAAAATATTAATAGTACTAACTATACTAAAGCCGAAACTGGCAGTTTACTTGATATTAATAGCGATGTATGTAGTTTAGATAGTCGATCGTCGTTGCAATCGAGCAACGAAGCTTTAGGAAGGGACTTACCTTTTAAATTAGCGAACAGACCCCACGAGGCTGACGTTAAGAATATTATTAGGAAAAGTCGAACTAATCGTCGACTACAAAACATTAATACCTTCGGTAAATTAAGGCGAAATAAACTTAATGAAGAAGAGCTCATAGCATTAGATGACTATAATCGTTATCTTAAACAAAAATCAAGTAAATGTAAGTCCTTTAGTATTAAGAATGTTAAAAATAAATTGTATAGGCTTAATAAGATTAATTTTGATAGCGTTAAGTTTGAACTAAGAAATATGAACTTAATGTACATAGATAAAGCTAGATATAGTGACGAAAGGGTTGTTGTGTATAATCATCGTCTCAAAGGCGGTGATATACTCAATAACGGAGAACAAGGGTTATGGGACTCAGCTACGGCGGCCCATGACCAACAAAGCAAAATATCTACGGATTTTCTCGGTTCTGTAAATATTTTAGATCCTAGGGACAGGTGTAGTCGGGGACAGAATTTTGCGGCGTGTCAAAAGACACTACCATCTGTAACGACTGCAGACCGTCCAAATAGCGTAGTCAGAAGTACGTGGACAATTGTAGGTAGTACGTTGGATGCGCCGGGTGAAGAGAAATTGCCAACTACTGCAATCGCACGTAATAAAAATAGTTTACCTCATAAAGATTTAAATATTAAACTTGATAAAAATGTTAGTAATAAGAGTGCTTTAAATGCTAGTGATAAGTTTGAAATATTTAATAGTGATAAGTGTAATATATTTGAAATTAATAGCGGGTCGAACGCCGCCGTGTTGGATGGTATGCCCTCTGCGGGAGTATACAGTGCATGGGGTAGGGGCGCGCCGAAATTGATCGGAGGTCACCTCCTCACACTGCCCTTCCGTATCTTCGGAATAGAAACAGACTATGAGGCTGTCATCGATACAGGTGCGACGCACTCCTTGGTGCGTAGTGACCTACTTCGCCCTCCAATTGAGCCGTGCGGGAGGCCTCTGACTTTGACCACGGCCGGGGGTGGATCACTGTGCACTGAAGGCGTCGTCAATGTGAAGGGTTTTCTTCGAGACACACCGATAGAAATACCGGCTTATGTTTCGAAAGACCTTCATATAGACCTATTAATAGGTCTGGATTGGCTAGAAAAGCAAGAAGCAGTCGTCGATATGAAGCGTCGCTGTTTACATTACGGCGACGGCATAAGGCAGACATTGTACTGTAAAACAACGCGGGAACCACTGCCATGTGGTCCTGTAAAATTAGCAGAGCTTGCGCCCGGAATTCCAGAATCGGCACGGATCGCGTTGACTGAAGTCATGGAAGACTTTAGAGACCGTTTTGCTGAAACTGGACCTCCGTGCCGCACAACTGAGTTTCGCATCTTCTTGAATAAGGAGACTCCATTCCGTCTGGGCCCTTATCGCCAGTCGGAACAGAAACGAAGACAGATTCAGGAAGATGTCGAACAAATGATGGTCGATGGAATAATCGAGCCGAGTTCGAGTCCCTACTCCTCACCCATCGTTTTGGTGCCGAAGAAAGATGGGACCTCGAGGTTCTGCGTCGATTATCGAAAGCTTAATACTTTGACAGTGGATGAAGCAACTACCTTACCTCTGATCTTGGAAACATTGAAAGATCTGGGAACGGCAAAAATCTTTAGTTCATTGGACCTTAAAAATGGATACTGGCAGGTGAAATTACACCCTAGCACTAAACCCTTAACTGCGTTTACGACTGCTGATGGTGGTTATTACCAGTTTCGCGTGTTGCCGTTCGGTTTGAAGGGCGCGGTGGGGTCGTTTCAAAGACTCATGTCTCAAGAGGTTCTCATTGGACTCGTCAACAAGATTTGCCTCGTCTACCTCGATGATATTATCATTTATAGCGATACATGGGAAGAACACACGCAGCACTTGCGAATCGTGTTTGAGAGGCTGCAGTATCATGAACTTCGCGTCGCGCCAAAAAAATGCCAGATAGGGAGACAAGAAGTAGACTATCTGGGACATCATATTACGGCCACGGGAAATGAACCGCAGACTCATCATCTAGCGGAAGTAGAAGCTGCGGCGGTGCCAAAGACTCGAAGGGAGGTGCGTGCCTTCCTCGGCCTTTGCAATTGGCTGAGGGAGTATGTAACTCGTTTCGCTGAGATGGCGGCGCCATTGACGAGATTACTCCGAACCACTGTACGATTTCAGTGGAACGATGAAGCTGAGGACGCCTTTCGTAAAATAAAGCGTGCCCTATCACACCCTTTGAGATTAGCCCGACCCGACTTTACTAGATCCTTTTGCCTTCAAACGGATGCTAGCGGACATGGCATTGCGGCCGTTTTATTCCAGCCAAAGGAAGACGGTGGTCGTGATGTCGTTTCCTTTGCGAGTAAGCGCGTTAATGAGGTGGAAGCTCGTTATCATATTAATGAATTAAAAACAATGGCTGCCGTCTGGGGAATCACTAAGTACCGTGGTTACCTGGAGGACAGAAAGTTTAAATTAATAACCGACAACCAAGCCTTAACGTGGTTAAATACTGCAAAGAATCAGAGGGGAAGTTGGCCAGATGGGCAATGCTGTTATCGGAGTTCGATTTCGAGACAGAACATTGCCCAGGAAAGGAGAATCACCTCGCTGATCATCTGTCAAGATTTCCCCAGAACCCTGCGGGTGCGACTTTAAGCCCAGAAGTAGAGTGTGCTCGTATGGCAGCTCCGACGAGACGACCGGAAGTAGCAGTATTGTTACTAGATGCAGTAAACATTCGGGAAGAGATAATTACGAAGCAAAGGACGGATCCACAGTTTATTGAACTGATGGCGTCTCTCGATTCTCCCGCTCATGTGAGGAGGAGGCCTACTGGACTGACTGTACGCGACGGGATTTTAGTACACGTTGACAGCGAATTAAACCCTCGATTAGTAGTACCGGAAAATTTAAGAAGAACAGTAATAGAAATATATCACGATCAGTGTGGACATCCGGGTGCCACTGAAACTGACCGATCAATAAGAGGATGGTATTTTTGGAATAGGCGACGATGCGATGTCCAGAAATATGTGCGCGCCTGTAAGATCTGCGCGACGCGCAAGCGAGGAGCGTTGCAGCCTCCTGCCCCGCAGACCTCGCATATCGAGGCTGTGAGACCTTGGGAGATACTCACGCTAGATCTAATGGGTCCATATCCCGTTACGAAGAAGCGTAACAAATACGTACTTGTCATGTCCAATATGTTCTCGCGATGGGTGGAAGCGTTTGCCATGCGTTCTGCAATGGTTACTGCGATTTTACCGCTTGTGGAAGAGCAGATCCTCAAAAGGTACGGATACCCTCGAGCTATCCTTACAGATAACGGCACGCAATTCGATCATCCGAAATGGCTAGCGGCAATGGAGTCGTGGGGGATTAAACACTGGACGACGGGTATTTATCACCCTCGGGCAAATCCTACCGAACGCCGGAATCAGGAGATCAAGAAAGGACTCCGTGTTCGTCTGGAGAGCGATTCTCACGACGAATGGGACATACACTTGAACGACATTATGTACGACCTACGTTGCAGGAAGAACGCCGCGTCTGGCTTCTCTCCTGCGGAAGTATTGTGGGGATATCCTATTTGCCGACCGGGGCATTTTAATAATCCCCTACGGCCAGAGAGCGACGATCGAGTTAGGCTTGATCGCGACGAAATGAATATAGCGGTTTCGGCCCATCAGAAAGAGTATTTCCGAAAAATGGGTACCAACTCTGGCGTTGAGCCGCTGGCATATGAAGTGGGGTGTAAAGTTTATACTAAAGAACACCCGAAGAAGAGGCCCGGAGCCTGCGCCGGCCTCGACGCCCGGTGGTCAGGGCCTCATACCATAATCATGAAAATGGGAAAGACCCAATATTTTGTTAATCGTCGCGGAAGACCTTATAAATTCCACGTCGATCAGATCAGACCTTACATTCCGTCAGCCATGGCTGAAGGGAATGTAACTAGTGAAAGTGCGGACGACCCAGTGGAACCGCCTGCACCGCTTTCCGAAGCTACCAACGACAGAGACGAGGGAGTGCACGCCCTGTCAGAACGTCGTATGGATGCGCAGGAATGTGCGCGGGAAGAACTACTGGCGAGTTCAGGGACAGATTCCGAACTTAGCGATGGAGAAGCTGAAGTAGAAAGGATTGTTGACTCGACAATATCTAATGAAGAGAGGATCCTCGGCGAGAGGCTGGATGCGTTGGACGTAGTCTTACAAGACGCCCCCATCAAGATAGCGCCCCCCAAGAGAGAATTTAGGAGAGTGGGACGGTTGGGAGGGCGGCGCCCTGCGAGGACAAACTTCCCAACGCCCTGGAGCAAAGAACAAGGTACTACCTTTGGCGAGTGGCGGGATGCGTTGGACGCTGTCTTACGAGACGCCCCCATCCGGAATGCGCCCCCCAAACGTCAGTATCAGCGTATAGGCCGATCAGGTAAGCGTCGCTCAAAGCGATCGCTACCGCCATCGCCTGTAAGCTAAGTCTCTAACTAAACCGAGCTATAAGTCTTCGAGAGGAGCGATAAAGAAATAAGTCTATTATCGAAGCGGGCGATAAGACTTCGAGAGGAGCGATAAAGAAATAAGTCTCTGATCGAAGCGAAAAACAAGTCTTTTCTCGAAGCGAAAGAGAAATAAGTCTTCGGGGAGAGCGAAACGAAGAACGTGTTGCTAATTAAGGCGTGGGGAAGTCCGTGACTTTCACGCTAAGTCCTTATTAGTATTCGGAGCTGCGAAACAAACAAGTCTTCGAGAGGAGCGATAAAGAAATAAGTCTATTATCGGAGCAAACCACAAGTCTTCGAGAGGAGCGATAAAGAAATAAGTCTATTATCGAAGCAAACAACAAGTCTTCGAGAGGAGCGATAAAGAAATAAGTCTATTATCGAAGCAAACCACAAGTCTTCGAGAGGAGCGATAAAGAAATAAGTCTATTATCGAAGCAAACCACAAGTCTTCGAGAGGAGCGATAAAGAAATAAGTCTATTATCGAAGCAAACAAGTCTTTTCTCGAAGCGAGAAAGAAATAAGTCTTCGGGGAGAGCGAAACGAAGAAAGTGTTGCTAATTAGGGCATGGGGAAGTCCTTGGCTTCCACGCTAAGCCCCTAATAGTATTCGGAGCTGCAAAATGAAGAGAGCGTTGCTAATTTAGGCATGGGGGAGTTCGTAACTTTCACGCTAAGTCCTTATTAGTATTCGGAGCTGCGAAATGAAAGAAGTGTTGCTAATTTAGGCGTGGGGAAGTCTGTGACTTTCACGCTAAGTCCTTATTAGTATTCGGAGCTGCGAAAAATAAATCTCTTGATTGGGATTGATTTCAAATTCTTGTAGAATGTAATATATAGCTAGGAGTATTGAGCGTTAGATTAAATAGGTTTAAATGACCCTATGTAATTTAATATTAAAGGTATTGTCGGGGGAGTCTCCCTGGCATATCATGGTACTATGCCGTATTTTCTAGTAAGCGGGAACGTGATTCGCGACGGGAAGTCGAACTCTACTTCTGTCCATGGGTCGTAAACGGAGCGTCTCCGTGAGTCCTCTTCTTTGCGGTTGTCCCTCGGCAGGAAAAGCAGTAGTCGTCCCATACAGCACTCACCGTCCTCGAAATAAAATTTTTAACTTCAGAATTATTGAATTATATAATTTTTCTTTTATTAATTAGAATTTTAAGACCTGAATCTGGGCGAATATTAATTATAAAAAGTAAAAGAAAAACTTTGTGTGCATGCGCAGATTTTGTGTATTTTATTTTGAATATGCTTTACTGTTGCTTTATCGCTTTGCATATTACTGAGTCCTGAGGTGTGGCAATGGTGAATTGAGACTAGACATATACAGTTATGTCTTTATTAAGGGTGGGCATTTGACACGAACAAAAACGCCGACCTTCAGTTAGTGTTTATGGCAGAGTATGGTTTAACGACATAACTATACAAATCTAGCCTTGTAGTCAATTCTACTTCTCAATAGCCGTGCGACAATCTCACGACAAGGTACAAACAGAATATATAAGTCCCATGGTCCTAAACTATGGAAGAAGCAGGGAAGAAATGGTCGAAAAAGACCATGAACAGGTAACCACTAGCGTAATCGTTTAGTATTAGGAAGTAAAATGTATGTTGTTTACCTTTTCTTTATAAATGTAATAAAATTTTACGTAGAAAATTTCGCCCCCAAGGATCGAGACTGCTCAAGTGTAATTGGAACGCTGTGACCACAGGCCTCGAAATGACACGTCGCGTAGATTTGGCGCGATGTTATTTTGGAAATAATTTCCGGGAAATCTCCATTAAACTTAGAAAATAAGTTATGGGAGAGATTGTTTACGTAAAATTTAGCAAGTACATGCTTCAATAATTTTTATAGCAATAATGGAAATGTATGAAAATTGAAAAAGAAAATTGAATATTTATAAATTTATATACTGTATAATTATGAATAAAGAATTTTAATATTAATTTTATCAGCACAAGGTAGAGGCGAACTACCGTTATAAAAATATTGTAAACGCGTATCTATATCTATAGACGCGTAATTATAATTATAGATTTTGTTAATGCTATAACTCGCTAACTATAATGAATATTGTAAAAGTAACAATTGGAAAAACTTAAGATTCTGGTATAGATGGGTTTCTACCCATAAATAATAATAAATCTTAATCGCGTCTTGGATAAATAAAAGAATCAAATACTGCGACTAAAAACACAAATTGACGCGTGACCTTGAACCTTAACTGAATTCTGTTCGACTAGAATTTACGGCCCGGCTGTATTGAGTTGCCAGATAAAAATAGATTCAAGGTTACGTTTAGATTACTATGGAAAAGCCACTATTAAAGACTAAATAAATTTGAAGTCGCTTGTAAATAACATCTTGTTAGGATTAAGCATTTATATATTTAAGTTGAAATGTTAAGTATAATATTATAGTGTTTTCACGTAATAATGTTCGTCCGAAAGGTAAATATCGAATGAAACGTTTTCTGCGGCTCCAAATAGTTTTATTAAAACTTAGTAAAATTCTATTGGCCTAAAAAGGCCAAGAGTGGTGGAAAGGACTAGTACGTGGGTGTCAACCTTTCGTTTTGACATTTTAAGTTTAAAGACTGCCATTCCCTTATTTAGTACCCGAATACTTATTCCGATACCTCGATGGAAAGCTAGAAACTTTCCCCTTCGTTCGAACACGAAAAATCATATAAAATCAACTATTTTGCTTACGTCACCGCTACGGCGTATTTAAGGGACTTGTTCTAGAGGGTGCTTGAAACACCCCTATTGAAACTTTATTTTGTGAAAATAAGGTAGAGTAATTTTAACCCGATTTAATTAGAAGATATCTCTATTAGAAAGTTGCCAGGAACGGGAGATATATGTAAATTTATCCCGTGAGAGAAAGATATACATCTGCTATCCCTTACGGACTGTTTCCTGTTAAACCTCTATCCGAAGGGTATAAAAGGTGACCACTTTTCCCGTAAAATCATTAGTTTCTACACTTCTCACCAGCGATCTCCTACTAAGCAGCAGTCCTTCCGCGGATACGAGACACGGTTCTCAGTAACATTCGTGAAATTTACCTACAATAAGTCCCCATCGACGGGCAAAAAGTAACGCGAATATCTCGTATCTGCCGGTCGTGACGTGTGCCGCAAAACGTAGCGCGAATAACACGTATCTGTCGGTAGTGACGTCGGCCGCTAAAACGTAGCTAGAATACCACGTATCTGTCGATAGTAACGCGCTCGCGGAGTAATTTCATTTTTCATTACTCATCATACGAGGTGACGTAATCGGGATAAATTACGTGATCGGATTTGTTTTATAAAAACAAATTAATAAACTCAGTTTGTAATAATAAATTTTACAAATCTTTTTTCGGAATTATAAAATAAATTTTTGAAACTTTATTAAGTAAACATAATCATAAAATAAATTTTAGTAAACAAATTCATAAACATAAAAACAAATTTTAGTAAATAAATTTGTAAACATTAAGCAAACCTTTTGTAAACAAGTCTGTAAACACAAATAAATATTTGTAAATGTACTGTGAACATAAATAAACTTTATAAACAACAATAAAATAATTTCTATTTTTTTTTATAAACCTAATACTGTGTGACCAAAGAATAATTTATATTTTCTTTCTTATGGGAAAATATTTCTCGAATTAAAAATATCCAAAGAATATCGGCGTATACATTCTCTGAATTAGGTGTGACTTTTTGGGAACCCGTGAAAGATTTCACAGAGATCCTATAGTGAACAAATAAATAGTTTGCTGATACTTTAATGAGATTTAATTACGGGAACAATGACAGTTAACCTTATTGTGTGACCGTGAACTCTAGTACCTGCACCACACCAGCTGAGAGTTTTATTCGGGAATTCAAAAGTTGTGATACTACAAAGGAGATCCACCTCTCCTAATTCATCACTAGTCTCCTCAGTGACGGCCCGGTAGCATTATTGAGCTAGCCGTGAGCCGGGTCATGTCACTAGCTTGGTGCAGATTTATGCATCTGGATAGTATCTTAAAAAAGTAATCATTGTGGATTAAGTGTTCAACCAATGTGTACTACCTGTGCTCACGTTTGCATGTGAAACATGAACCATTATGTAAAATAAGTATTGCAACATGCCATAGAAAAGTGCATGTCGGGCATAACGCGGAAAGACCACGAAATAAATATTACTAATGGATAAGAAAGCAGACAATGGTACACGATGTGATAGAGGTCGCTAAGCAGATAAAATGTCAACGGGCTGGACATGTCGAGTGGCGAGTGGAAAAACGCTGGAAAAATACCGTTATACTGCAGGTAGTACCCAATAGGCAGTGACGTCCCTAGACAAAATGCCGCCCCTAGGCAGTGCCAAAATACCGCCACATTTTTTTATACATCACTTTTTATCATCCATTCATGACTCCAATATCTAAGGATTGTGTTGTATGGATACATTACTAACAAAATATAGGTATACTACTAAATCTACTATAAATGCCATCTCTGCTTTAATAGACAATATTGCGAGTCTACGGTTTCAGATACGTACATTTAAAAATACACCTGACAACTGCCATAACTCGCGTGTGACTGTGAAGAAGGTGACGTCCAAGGACAGCGGAAGTAAACTACACATCGCAAATCCGACAAAAAAATCCTCCGTCCTGTTGTCAAGTCAACGTCAACGTCAAAGTCAACAAGTCCTGTTGAAAATTTTATAGTACCTATATTTCCCTTATAACTAAGTTTAGGAAGCTTTCTATATATACCTAATGATTCTCCACGATTTGCCGCCCTTTAAGTAACTGCCGCGCCCAGGCGATGCTCAATCTGCCTACCCCCACGGGACGTCACTGACAATGGGATTAAACGACCACAAGGACGCCCTCAAATCCGCTGGATAGATGACGAACTCATAATATTCGGTGAGGACATAACAGCAAATAACTAGGGATCGAGAAGGGTGGAAGGAGCTAGTGAAGGTCTTTATTCAGAAGTGGACCAAACTGGCTGATGATGACGACTACATTAATTATTATTTGAAATTGGTCGATTATTATTTATCCATAGATTAGCATAGTTGTGTGATTAATTATTTTTCGTGTAGCAAGAAGTGTAGAAATTAAAAGTCTGAAGAGGGAAATTTTACGTCTCTATGTGGAAAATTCTGCATACCTTATTAAGTAACGCTGGTTGTAATTTTTCCATAGGGAAATTTAAAAGAAAACGTTTTAGAATCAACTGTGTTATACAAAAAAATCATACCATAGTCTGATGATTTTCAAGCAACATATTTTAATTTAAAATTTAAGAAAAGTGATATGAGTATTCTGCAATGTGCCTCAAAAAAGAATATTCATTCGAATAGTTTGTCATAGCGCGAAAACGGTTGGAAGAATTCTATTACCTAAGTTATCTTTTTTTTTACTATCCAGAAATAGTTATTTGCATTTTTTACACAATCATATTATCAAAATGCAGAAGTGAGTAACTTCACTATAATATTTAGATATAAAATTTTTGTTAGATGTTTTTATTTAAGCAAAATAATTCACCAGTAAGTGAAGATATTACTTTTTATTGTCTGGCAGCATTTATTTCAGTTTGAACCTTGCTCAAAGTTCAGTACATTTTAGTAAATTTTCATTTGAATAAACAGCCACTTTTTGTTGTTTACAACTTTTAACGGCATTAAAAAACTGTGTTTATCTTGTGAAAAATTGGTTGTATGACTGAATAAAAAAATCCTGATTTATAATAGTTACCCAGTTACGCGTTTAAAACTCTTCTTTGTTTAAAACTGAGTTTTAATATGTTTTTAACGTTTAACAAAGTTCAGGTCTACAATAAAACAATCCTGTGTATTCGCTATCACAAAACTTTGACGTGTTTTAAAAAAGTGTTTTGTTTGTGAAAAACATAGTCATATTTAGTTATGATTTTTTAATTTAAAAATAAAAAAATAAAGTTCGGTGGATATACGTGGCAGCAAAGAACTAAGGACTGAAAAGAGTGTAGAGTGCTAGAGGATGCCTTCATTCAGTGGTGGATCGACCCCGGATGATGACGATGATGCTGATGACTTTTTAATTAGACCTTCTCTTTACGATGCTAATACATTTCTTCTGTTTCGATGATGTAACTTTGTGTAACCATACGAAATTGACAAAATGTCTAGTTTGGCACTATAATTAATATATCTAATTATATTTCATAATAATTATTTGCTATTTGTTTTATCTATAAGATTATCAAAAAAGCATCGACACATAATTATAATTTTACGAGTATTTTTATAAAAGTCATAATAATATCTTTATTTCACCCCTTATTTCATATCTCTTTCTCACAATTATTGAGTATGTCTCTTTCTGTCGCATATACTTTTAGATCTGTAGCTGTCAGTATATTAGTGATCAAATATCTATTTTTTAATGTATCCAATTATAATTTCTCAGCGACTCATATAACGGTAAACAAGTTTACTGTTTAGCTGGATCAGCAGATTGATTGGTGATTTGAAATACGGTATCGCAATGGAAAATTAGTCGAATAATCCTTTCCCATAGTATCATATAATATTATGACTGTAATAATAAATAAAATTCACAAGCTACTCGTATTTAAACCGCTGACTCGTTCAATATAATTATGTACTAAAATATAATGTTTATGTATTCTTTTGACTGTATAAATAACGAATAATGATTTATCAAAATGCCACTCGAATCTAAGTACCAGGCTCGTAACTATCTCAGTAGATAATATGTACTGTCATTGTATTTATACTATTGTACCGATCGTTACGCTGCAAATATCTTCGACTTCTTCATCATCATCCTCAACACCATAACCCACACATCGAACACCACAGATCTATATCATTTATTCGCAATGTAAAGCGATGCTCTGTTTGCAATGTGCATTTATAATTTACGACATGTAAATTAAATATGACAGATATCTATGACTTTTATGAATTTACTGGATAATGCTATCGATTTTCGAAATAATAACATTTTAATTAGAATATTGATGATTCTGATGATAGATGACCGAGTGCATATTAACATTAATGGGTAGTGTTAATCTAAAGTCGAAAAGTAGAAGTAACTTATAATGACCATTATGGTTGAAAAATATATACTTATAATATAATATTGTGATTGGAAAGATTGGAAGATAAAACTTGAGGGTCGAGAGAAAAGGACTCATAGTAATATGATATTAACGATGGAAGTGATTGAAAGACACTGTATGGATTGAAATAAAATGTCATGCATTATTTATTCAAATATAATGAATACTTATAATAAATTTTGCTTCTCATATTATTGCAAAATAAATAACACGAGAGACCTTGGTATTATAAGAGATGACAAGATAAATTTTATTGTGAAAGTTAACCATAAAATATTAAATTTTGATTTATCAAGGATTCAGATCATAATGTGAAGTTCAGAAAGGATTATATTTTTCAAACATTTGATTAATATTTGATCGTATACTAATCCACACTACATGACATATAAACTGTTTCTAAGAAGTACAAAGTAAATTGATTTTAATGCACATTAATTATTTTAGAGCCAATTATTATGATTCATAATAAATAACAATAGAAAATAACACTGCAAATTCCACCTTAAGAAAATCGGTGTGGTCTTTCAGGCTAGTATATTATTATTCATTTGTAAATAATTATTATGATCTAGTTTTTGACTGGATAACCTTCTCTGCGGAGTGCGTTTTTAATATTCATGGAATTTACGAGATGTCAAGTTTTGTGCCATGACTTATTTTGTTATCGTGGAGAATGTGGAGAAATTGTTGGTTTTTGGTATATTTTAGGAAAAGCAAAGTATATGAAGATTTGATTTGCCATTATGCATGGCCACCTTCCATGACTATATAATCGTGTCAGAATGAATAGATTTTAGTGCCACATTTCTTTGTCCTGAAGCGAGGCTGCATGGGACTGATGTAGCAACCATGCACCTTAGTGCTTAAAGAAAGAATTTTAGAAAATAAAAAGAGTCTTGACTTGCTCTGCCGTCATTTATCTTTAATGATATGAAGATGTGTCCTCTGTACCTGTATACTGAAACTCTGACGAAACAGAGGAGTCAGGAGTTGAAAGTCATAAATCTATGGAGGGATCGGAATTATTCCGTCCTCCATATGACGAAGCAAATTTTTCTAATGCCTCAAAGTTGGCATTGGTTGACATCAAGTCGGCGTGGCCAATCGGGCCTATGTGTGGACGGATCGTGGCAAACAGCTCCGTTCTGTCGGATTCTATCAACAGGCAGTCCCAGAGGACGTGTTCAGCGTCTTGATTGTCATGCCCACATGTGCATTCCGGCCCATGTCCTATCAAACGAAAACCATGCAGCTTGCATGGGAGAAGTAGATGACTGTGAAAGGGGAAGAGATTTGATAGCGTGGAAGATGATCGCATTACGATTATCAGCTACGGTAGGAGAGTGATTCAGTTTTACAGTTTTGCATCCTGTACTAGGAAATATCCTATATTTATATATCCTATACTATATATCCTAAAAGTTGTCTCCGTAATCCATTATAATGAAAAATCGTCATCCGATTAAACTAAAGTACATTTAAAAAGTAGTAATAAATTCTATAAATGCCCGTTTAAGTAATAACTGTCAGATTAGGTTCTCTAAAATTCACATTCTCACACAACATTAAATCTTTGTATGCAAAAATAATACCGCATTTTATTTCACCGAATGCTTTGAACAATGTACAAATGTGAGTAATAATTTATACGTATTTTTCATTGCTTTACAAGCGTTTGCCAACGAATGGCATTTAGAGATATTTTACTAATTCAGGAAACTATGAGAAAGTAGTTTTTATACCTAAACACTTACCGTACTAAGTAATTGTCTAATTTTAATTGTGTATTGATTTGAATTACCCCATCTCTATACCCATATATGCAACCGCTTTACATTACGCTATAAAGTGTCAGTATGAAACTATTTTAATGCCACACTTCCTTGTCCCGAAACGATGTTGCACGGGATTGATGTAGCAACTATGCACCTTAGTGCTTAGAGTTTAGAAAATAAAAAAAGAATCTTGACTTGATCTACCGTCATACATACATACAGAAATAATGGGAACTGAAATACATAACGGTTAAGGAGAAGCAGACAACCGATCTTGAGTACGAAAGAATACGTCATACGTCGAATACTGACAACGGCTCTCGGTTTATGTAATGACGCTCATTTAATATTGGTGTATTGAAGGTTGTAACACACACTAGTGAACGTCTATAATGCGTGGTTCATTTTCGTATGATACTTACACATTCAAAACCCTGCGTAAAAATTTACTGTATTGGGATATAGCCTGTCAAAATTATAATTATTAATCTGTTCTATGGTTGATATTAAGCCGGCGTGGCCAATTGCACCCGTATGTGGATGGATCCTGGGAAACAGCTCCTCTCGGTCGGATTTCTTTAGCGTGCAGTCCCAGAGGACGTGTTTAGCGTCTTGATGGTCGTGCCCTGTCTTATCAATAACAACAATCAAACAATCTTAAATCTAGTGTATGTTCACCATTGAATAAAATAAATAGCTTGTTAATAAATACTAATTATTCGAAAACGTAAAGACATCAGAATGATGTATTTTACTAAACATGTTGGTAATAATAATATTATTACCGTGCAATGAAAGTTGGCTACTTTCATTAGTTATCTTTTCATCTCGGACGATTCATTTGGTAGTGCAAACTGCAGGTAAATCTATCGCGTCGATTTGGTTTGGATTTTGGTCAATTGTACGATGGATCATTAGAAATTGAATCGTGAGAATGTAAAAAGCGTGTACATCCAGTCACATTATCACATGATTTCATTGAGATTTTGAAGTGAAGGCATTAGAAATTCCTTTTCGTAATCAGCTTCTTCTTCTCTCTTCTTCCACCGCGCTACATCCCGGGGTGGGATTTGGCCTCCTCCACAACCGCTCTCCACTCACTCCGGTCTCTCGCCACACTTCTCCAGTTACCGGGTCTTCCTATATGAAGCCAGTCCACTTCTACGGCGTCAGCCCATATCCTTCTTGGACGGCCTCTGGGTCTCTTCCGTTGGGGTAGCCACTTCGTCATGATCCTTGGCGCTCTAACTTCAGGCATTCTCGCCACATGTTCCGCCTATCGTAGTCTTTGGGACTTACAGTATCTTATGATTGTTTGCTGTTCAATCAGCTCTTCCAACTGGTGGTTCATTTTTATTCTGTAGTTCCCATTTTCCAACGTGGGTCCAAAGATTTTGCGGAGTATTTTGCGCTCGAAGACAGCTAATTTGTTATCCTCGTTTTAAGTTAAGCACCAAGTCTCACAGCCATAAGTGACCACTGGCCTTATAATTATTTTATAAATTAGAAGTTTACTTCTTCGGCCTAGAATTTTCGACCCCACCAGTCGCTTGCAGGCATGCCAGCATTTATTCCCGGAGATAAGGCGGATTTTTATCTCCTCTGCTGTCTTATTTTGGGTATTTAGGCAGGATCCGAGATACGTGAACTTGTCCACCCCTTCATATGCATGCTGTCATAATCAGCTTACGTGAAAATATTTTAACATGGAACATGTTTTACTCATGATCTCCGACGCAAAAGCGTTACGAAAAATAAACGTAGAATAACTATAGACGCGCAGCCCGCCCGTGGCCCGTGACCCACTCCAATTACTTACGCGCGCCAATTATTTTCATTTTACGTTCAGTAGCCTACATTCTGTGCGACGTATTGTTCGTCTGTCATTATTACTTCTTTAGTTTTATTATTGTAATTACATAATTTTCAGAAAAGTAAATTCGGTTACTTTGACAAATAATTTTTCTTTCGAATTTGGACAACCAGCATTCAGAAAATCAGTAGGCAAAGCATGTTCCATGTTTAATAATTTTATCCGTCATGGTTTAAATAACCATCACTATGTCCTGATGGTTTATTATCAAACTGTAACGTATTTTTTAACCATGGGTAAATAAAAACAAAGAACCAGGCGAGACCTCGTCGTATCAATTTATTTGCATTGCATCGCATCATTCATGGCCTCGCGCATCTATTTCGAATAGAAAAAATAGATTATTAAAAAACTATAAGTGTAGTTATCATACTACTCAACATTAAATGAATGACACATTTTAATATATAGGTTTTGTTATTAAAACAAAACATTATAACAATAATAATTGTCAGCGTTTCCTTAGTCATAACAACTAGACCAGTAGATATTGTTTGTTTTGATTGAGAATTACGACAATATCTAGAGTAATATATGTATGTACTGCATTCATAAAAATATAAAGAAAAATCTATGAATCTACACTCAAATCGTCGAGTCCGTCACGAGACGTAGGTGCTGCTATTGTCATGAGTTCTTCTCTCGACATAGTACATCCATTATTCCACTCGAATCAAGTCTCTCAGTGCATTCTTATAATAATTAATCTCTTGATCATATCGATCTCATCAGTATACCTATCATTACCTCGCGATATTTATTTCCACATTCACATGTATTAAATTATTAAAGTATGGTAGCGCTTTTAGCAGTAAACTGTAATTTGAAGGTGATAGTGGTGGATTACGGATCTAGGGGGGTCTTTTGATCGCTCTTTTTATGTTGAGAGGGTTGGTGCGCGCTGGAGCCGGTTCGGTTGTCACGCACTCACGCACTGGTAAACGAACGGTTCGGAATGTTACTCTCACGGTTTTACTTGGTTTTGGGATGAATGGTGATGACAAGTTCAGGATGGATGATAGACGCGACGTTCGCTCATACCGTATTAGATTTAGAGCAACTTAGGTCGGACATATGCTTTTTGAGTCACTCGGTAGTTAACGACAGCTAAGCTATAACAAGTCCGCACACGACCGCTTTCTTGATGTCAATCGAGATAACTACATGTTATTTGTAATCACGGCCGTCACATGACTCGTAACTGCTAGTCGCCTTGGTCTTGCTACAATAATAAATAAGGAATCGAAGGTAGGTTGGAATGCGACCACAATTGGCCCAACCTGTATTTTTTCATTCTTGTACGGACGTGATTAGTTCCCACTTCATCTACCTCCACACCATCGATAGACAAATAATTAATTTACTAATAAATCATTATTCAACAACTAAAAAATCGTATATAAATCTTCAATTATTATTAGGGGAAAACATAAATATTTTTATGTTCACATTACCAGTAATGAATGTCGTTTCAGCAGCTATGACAAAGTTTCTTTGTTTTATGTTTTTCTCTTGTGTAATCAAATACAATAAGTTTTCCTTTCAGAGATATTATTCTTTCAGAGTTGTATAAGCGATACTTTGATACCATGGACAATAAAACAATTAACTAAGTACTAACTGGTTAATACAGAGGACAAACTCTAGAAACATGATATTAAAAGAAAGATTTTTTTCAATTAAGAGATCACATAAAAAGAGTCAAGACAATGTAATGATATTAATATTTAACAAGTCTAAAAAGTTTCACCATAAGATTTAATAATATATATATATATAAATATATCGATTATTTAAGATGATAATAATACCTATTCTCGGTCAAAACCGTGTCAAGGTTATCAAACACCATTAGCGAGGGTTGCAAGACTAGTCAATGCTTTCCCAAAAGACATAATATATATTCAGTGTTGTGCTGTGTATTTTGTCTTTGAAATTATTTCATTTTATTATAAAAACATTGTTTAAGTTTATTGTTTTTTTTTTCAATCTTGTGATAGCAATATGTTTTATATAAGTATTTCTTTTTATTTAACGTTGTTTGAGCTTAACCAGCTCTCTTTCAATTTAAATCTCATGTTGTGAACGACCTGAATTTTGATCTGTTGTCTTTTTATTTTAATAAATTAAAATAAATACATAAATTGTTAGAAAATATTATCAGGTGGCAACATTCTAATACGTATCTTACCTGTCTCTCTCTATCTTGCACAGTTACGTGTACGATTTGCCTTACTGTTTTTGTTCTGGTATTTGAGACTCAATATTTGTCTGTAATCTGCTGCATCGGTTTGACGGCATCCTAGTAGAGTCTTCTGCCTTCGCCGAGCATGCCACCACTGAACTCGTTCATCAAACGATGACACTTAGCTAATGGTTATTTCCCATCCATAATCTTTATATTGTTTGATTGATCGTGTATGTTGCCTAATATGATAGAAGGTTACAGCACTATTCCTATTATAATTACCTTAAATATATGGGATTACAACTTATTTACCCATACTCTTATCACTGATATTATATAACCATACTATAAAACTGTCAAACCATTATGAGAGCGTCATTTTTTTCTTTCACGACCCGATTTAAATGACAATTACTCCGATTTTTAATATTTAGAATTTGCGTTTATACGTGTATGCATTACAGATAATTAAATATTATGTATATATATATTATTCTCCATAAGAAAGGAGACACTGAAGATCTGAAAAACTATCGACCTATTAGTCTACTGCCAATTCTGAATAAGGTTTTCACGAAAATACTCTCAAACCGTCTCGAAACAATTCTAGACGAGAACCAACCAAGAGAGCAAGCCGGGTTCAGAAGAGGCTATAGTACTATGGATCATATACAGGTCGTCAGGGAAATCATAGAGCGCTACCAGGAATACAAACTGCCATTATATCTTGGTTTTATAGACTATGAAAAGGCGTTTGATTCCATCAAAAAATTCTCAATTATAGACGCCCTTAGCAACCAACGAATTTCTAGACGCTACATAAATATATTGAACAGTATATACAGTGATGCCACAGCATGCGTGAAACTCCACAAACGGTCGTGTAAATTCCTCATTAACAAAGGTGTCCGGCAAGGTGATACCATTTCACCTTAACTATTCACCGCTACTCTTGAGGACTTATTTAGGAAACTTGATTGGGAGGAAAAAGGTGTTCCAATTAACGGGGAGCACCTCAGTCACCTGCGCTTTGCAGATGATATTGTTATACTCTCACAAAACCCGAAAGACCTCCAAGGTAGAATGCAAGAACTCGCGGATGTCAGTCAAACGGTCGGTCTAAAGATTAATGTCTCAAAGACAAAAGTGATGAGGAACTGTTTTTCGGACCCTGCGATTATCTGTATTTCTGGCACCCAACTCGAGCAAGTCAGCAGCTAGATCTATCTCGGACAGCAGGTGTCCATAGACAGAAGCATGCACGATGAAATTGCTCGAAGAACAAAGCTGGGATGGAGTGCTTTCGGATGTCTGAATAGTATCTTCAAGAGTGACCTACCATTATGTCTTAAGCGTAGGGTGTTCAACCAATGTGTGCTACCCGTGCTCACGTATGGCTGCGAGACGTGGACCCTCAACACGAGAGATGTCCAAAAGTTAAGAGTCACACAGCGAGGCATGGAGAGGTGCATGTTGGGCATCACGCGAAAGGACCGTAAGAGAAACGAATGGGTTAAGAAGCAGACAAGAGTACGCGATGTAATAGACGTTGCCAAACAGCTGAAATGGAGATGGGCGGGGCACATTGCTCGCCGAAAGGACGGCCGCTGGACAAATGCCTTCATCCAATGGTACCCAAGGGGTACGAAACGGCCACAGGGTCGCCCTAAAAGCTGCTGGATTGAGTAACTGGTAAAGTTCGGCGGAAATACGTGGCAGCGAACGACACAGGACCGAGAGAGTTGGAGAAAGCTTGGGGAGGGCTTCATCCAGCAGTGGATTGACCCCGGCTGATGATGATGATGATATATCTTGAACTGTCACAGTTATTTGTTATCGTATAAGATTTTTGGGGTATCAGTGTTTTTTTTTCTATCTTTCCTTGACGTTTCGTACACGTTGCGGAGGCGATTCTCAAGAGCTAGTAATGTTTTCACCGACACTTTCAGTAAAATCTTATATCCGATCTGGTATCTCTGGCCATCGCAATTGAAATAATATACTACCGCATTTATTTTAACTGGTAAGCATTTTTCGGCGAATATTATATTAACCCTACAGACGCTGTTGAAAATGTATGTTTTTTGTGTCATTTGTAACCTTTACTGCGGAACCATGTTTATGTATATTTTAAAAACATAATCAAGAGATAACTGTGAGTTTTAACCGACAATCGTAAAAAGATACATGTGTTATAATGATATTTAAATATTGATTCTATCAACCGTAGGTAGGTAGGTACTTGATGGAATTAGAATTTTGATATTTAAATAGTAAAAATATGCGAGCAAAATATGGTTTAAAATTATTAAAAAAATGTCTCATTGGAAGGTATCATTTTAATAATGCATGTAAGATACACGGTTTTTCATAGCAGTTCACAAACTAGAATAATCTGGTTAAATTAAACTAATTTCAGTATTTGTACTACATAATTAGGGATTCCAATCCCGGGATCCCGAACTATTTTCGATACCTATGAATCCCGGAATTGGTAAACATAATCCCGAAACTTTCGGGATTGATTTTTTTTATCAATTTTTAAGGAAAATAAAATAAAAACGAAAATATAACAGAAAAAAATATTTTAATAACATATAACTCATTAGAAATAAACTGAGTTTGAATGAAGTTTGATTTATTACTCATGTGTTACCAATTTATTTTATTTTTTCACATACATTAATAAAAATGAGAAAGATTGAGAAAAAAAAATGTTTCCCACTTTCGTGATGTGACTTTGAGAAATAGAATAAATAATTCGAGAAACATTTCGTTAGACGTTTCTACCAGAAAATGCGATTCTGGAGACCCACTGATCACAGGGGGAATCACCGGATAATAAATAACCATTTTTTGCTGCCTTACGCAATCGTAACAACATAAAAAAACTAACAATCCATGTTAGCTTGTATTTATTGTCAACACAATACCTATGTTATGTTTTATTTTAACTTGTATTTTTGTATTTGTTATCTTTTAATAAATAAATATAACTGTTTTAATCATTTATATTACAATATTATTTACTCCATTACACCTATGTATTTCCAAGATTGAACGTGCACAATATTAACAATACATGTCTTAAATAGTATAAATTATTTATTTATTAATTTTTGACCGATTTTATCAATGTTTTTTGTATATATAAAATTTTAATAATAACTATCGAAAAAATGCCAATACCGGGATTCCAGGATCGTCAAATTGTAATCCCGGAATCCCGGGATCAAAAATTTGGCTCGGGATTGGATTCTCTATACATAATACGTAAACTATTTGTACAGAAATAGTAGTTTATTGAAACAAGGAATTCAGAATACCAACGATAGATTTTATAACATGAATGTTTTCCATTTGGTACATTTTAAACCAAACGCGGAAGGAATATTGAACAAAGAAATTGATTTTCTGTGTAAACGTCATGTCTTGTATTAATGTTTTACCGAAATACATATTTTTTGTTATTATTGTTGAAAATGATACAAAAAAACTGATTAATATTATTCACTGGTCAATGAACCTAATTAACAAAATTATTCAACCAAAACACATATTTTTTCAATTTTCAAGGTCGAGTTGCTTCAAGAATAAGAATATTATAATATTTGGCTGTAGTTTATTTATTATTGTTATGATGAAATTGGTATAAAAAAAATATACAACAAATAAAAAATGCAACAAGAATTTTAAAACATACATACTTACATAATTTATTCTCATGCGTTTCAAAATATGTATAAAGTCAATAACGAATTCTAAATATTGAGACATATTTATTGAATAAAAAAAACCATTTACTTAAGGGCGGACATGCTCAGCGTTGGTCAAAATGGAGCTTTTATTGTATTCATATATCAAAGCATGATCCTGGACATTCCTTAAACGCTGTAGATAACTATTTATATAATTTTGAAGCCTTATTATTCTGTATATTTATTTTAAACATTTGATGACTGCATAAAGTATTTTTATTACATAAAATAGTATTATTTTAAATTTCTCGCTCTAATGTTTTAGAATATAGTCATATTTCAGTACCTACATATATATGCAGTGGTGTTAAGATTTTTTACATTTATTAATTTTTAAGCGCATTTAAAAAAAACCATTAGTATCATTTATGTCGACATTATTATAGTGAAATATTTACGATAAAAAAATATATTGATAATCTCTGTGATCCCAAATTTGACAAGAATTAGGCATTTTATTATTCAAAAAATGGGCAAGATTAACACATTTGAAGATAATTATAAAGATACTAATTATAAGCTATGTCTTTGACTATTCAAGTGTGATTAACATCCTACGAATAATGATTGCTTTATAATAATTATTGACCTAAGAATAAGGTAGTGTTTTTATGAAATACGCACATTTCTTTTGGCATTCCCCAGTGGTTAAGCTACAACATACGGCCGTAGCCATAAATTGACAAACTAAAACAATATATGAAATTTAATTGTCAAACATGTTAATTATAAATGAATAGTTAGTATTAAAAAAGTAATTTTGTTACAATTGATTGCAAGTGATATTCATTTGAAAACGCTGGTGTTCACGTGCATTTGTCGGCATTGCAGTCAAAGGGTGAATTTATTCTATTATGCAATTTTTCATGCCTGATTGAATTAAAACAATCCATCAAACATGCTGTCGCATATTAAAATAAAGAATAAAATAACCACCTGCATAATATTCACATGTAACTCGCTTTGTCAGTAATAAATAATGTTGTGAAAAAACATTCAACAATAATAAACAGCATATAATTTTCATGTACGTCAGTTGATATTATTTGTATGTATGTTGTACAATTTCCAGATATGCGTTTTAAAGTTATTATTTTTGTCTTTGAATGACCATAAATATTATTTTAACGACAGCAATGTTTTATTTACAGTGACTTTGTATGTATAATAGAGTTATTAAAAAGGTGTGTTATTGATATAAGAAATATATTATTAATATAAAGAGACTAAATTCAAATGTATTTAGTTTTGTACTAAGTATTCCTTTTGAGTCGTTTTTTGCGACCCGGGTTTCGATCTACAAAAATTATGCGCACTCATGAATGAGAAATGCATACTGACAACGAATATAATTCATTCTTGCTTATGTAATAAATTAATATAATAAAAGGAGGTAAAACTCTTACTAAATAAAGGACCAAATATAAATATTTTTTTGAATACTTGAGGTGTTTGCAAACACCCATACCTAATAGATAATAAGATATCTATTCACCACTACTACATTCAGTAAGCGTATTATATTTAATTACAGGAAAACAATGGAACAAGGTAACGTATGGGGAAATAATCAAGTTAGGTAACTAAAAATGAAATGTCAGGTTAAGTTATTTTTGAACATTTTTTTATTATAATATTTAAATAATATATACGTACTGTCATTCCCCTCCATTTTCGAAAATGAAAACATGCTGTCACTTCTGCTTCGTTGTATGGATTTTTCGTCTGGATTCGGGACTTGGAGGTGAACAAATAACACACCAGAATTGTGTTGGAAACGGCAAGGTATATTTACGTTACTATATTCTAAAGGTTACATTTTTATACAAATTCTTTTCAATTTATGGTTTTGTCGGATAGCGAGGTTAACACTGCTTATTGCGTTGCTGTCAAAAATGATTCTCCCGCTAAAACAAACGGTCGCTTACGAGCCGTACAAATGCGGCGTTGCCATTCGTATTTTTTTAACGGCATTTAGACAATGTTGCCGGTCAGATATTTAACATTATTTAATTATTTTCACAATCAACCTTTACTATTTGTTGATTTAATATCAATTTGGGCCTCTCCAGATTCACAGAGACATCCCCAAATGGGGGCCATTTGGGAATGTAACAGTACTCATAGATACATAGATACACCCACATACAAATACATATTATATATACATATATTTAATATCATTACTTTATTATTATCGATATAATTATAGTCTGACATGTAAACATTCAAATTGCATAGAGCAATCGACTATTGGGGAAGATTAGCTGGTCCTCTGTGCTCTATTCATCTCTAATATTTCTTGATAAAATAATTTATTATCACCCTTATTACTGTCGACTAACTTAATCCCTTCAAGTACCCTCGGACGCTAGTATTAATATTATAAAGAAAGTAAGTTATTTGAACAGCGCTCGAAATGTAAAATTTTACGAATCGGAGCGCTCAATAATTTTACGAAAATATTACCTAACATTATTGTCTAATTATAAATATATTTAAAAAAAATAAGTATGTTAGATTTTTTTATTATATGACATATATCGCTCAGATGGTCAAATTAATATTTCCACGAGGCGGAGCGATAATTTTGGGGATGTTACGAACCGAAACGGCGCTCCGGTGCGTTCCGACCTGTTTCGAGCCCTGTATTTGAATCCAAAAATAGTTTATTTAATAATATAGAATGTAGTGTTGTCAATTTTATCACTATCTAAATAACAATTAATTAAACATGTGATAATATAAACTATTTTTTAATCAGCAAATAATTCACAAGATTTAAGAATGTAATATTCTTTTATTTAGTAATATAACATATCGTTGGGTTGCTGAGTCGATAATTTAGTTGTTAAGAGCTAACAACGGATTATGTGTCTATATAATATTAGGTGGGTATGTATGGTAGAAAAAAAATCAAGGTCATCCGATAAATACACATGCATACATATGCACATAAAGCACAAAGAAATTAGCATTATGCCTGGTTTTAAAGGGTATATCAAACTTAAAATTACAATTACTCTATCTATAACATGGTTCCGAGACTGTTGGCAGTAAGCACACGATGTATCTTATTATATTATATATTTTACCATGTACATACGATCTTAAGAAGATCATAAAAATGTGCCTCCACAGA
The DNA here is from genome assembly GCF_057557595.1 of Rhyacophila brunnea. Classification (NCBI taxonomy): domain Eukaryota; kingdom Metazoa; phylum Arthropoda; class Insecta; order Trichoptera; family Rhyacophilidae; genus Rhyacophila; species Rhyacophila brunnea. The sequence goes on along the minus strand of NW_028232763.1, from coordinate 4,939,641 downwards.
GTGGAGGTTTTGTATTAACGGATTTTTGTTTATACGAGAAAAAGTCACTTTCGCCAAACACACATTGGATGTGTATATGCCAGACTCAGGAATCAAACCTGGGACGCACGACATTATAAACCGATGCGTTAGTTATATTATATTACCACCAGAAAAAATTCTTTGGTGTCGTATTATTTTTCAAAAAGATTTTTTCTATCGGTTATAATATATATCTCTGAAGTGTTTTCAAATTATGTATTTTCAAACACATAGTTAAATTGTATTCAGGTAAGACATTTCATGAATCAGCCTCCAGTAAAATGAAACAGACACGAAGCCGCCTGAAAATAGAAACGTTAGACGTTGATGTGAAAATACAGTTATTATTATAATACTAGTAGTAGTTTGGAATCAATAATCTTCCAAGTGGTGGATTGTTAAGTAAGTATCAGATGTATGTTCAATAGTACAATACTATATTGAATATACACAGGATTTAAGAATAATTTCGGTTAAAAAGAATATTTCAGTCGCCTAGAGTCATAACTCACGTATTCCAAAAATTGACTATTGAGATAATCGCAAAATACCACTAGAGCACTGTTTTTACAACGTTTTTCTTAGCTCGTATTCTTATTTGTCCGGTGGTTCTTTGTCCGGTACAAATCTTGCAATCGATTTTTAACTAACTTCTTGACTAGCTAAATACTATAGCTAGGGGTCTGGGGTCCTAGCAACTAGATTATTAATATATACATGCATTACTATGGAAATCAATATGACATGTAAAAATGACAATTCAGTATCATTTCTATCAAGTTTAATTTTTTTTTGATCATTTAAGCTAGCCAAGTCAAGTTTATATGATTCAACAGAAAATTTAAAAACGTTTTATATAAAAAGTTCTTTTTATCTTGTAATTATTTGTAATTAGAAGAAAAGTATTGAACTCTCTTGAATATTGATGAGTGAGTTGATTTACATTATTTAAAATATATATATAACACTCTTAAGGCTGCAGACACACAGTACACTATGAGAAATAAAGCTCTCTGATTGGTTAGAAAGGTCTTGATTTGATAATAGACTTCATTGAAAAATGTGAGTTATGACAACGACAGTCAACTTTGTCAACAATTTTCAGATGGTTTAAAGTGATTTTTGATAGCCAATTATTTTTCTTTATATATATATATATATATTAATGCCTTTAGAGTCACTTGGTATATTTAACTAAAAATGAGAAAATTGCAAAATGTGAGTTATTATTGGTATTATTAACTACACTACATAATAATTAATACCTACATTGGACGCTAAAGACGCGCCCAGCGCGTAACGATTAGGTGACCATTCGATACAATTAGCATGCTTTTTAGATGTGGTAATTAAAGAATAATTATCTAGTCAGCAGTCAATGTGTAGTCACGTAACTGAAGCATTTCTGAATTCTCGATAATATTGATTTAAATCAATTTTGTCGTAATTCAATAGGGTGCAGGTGGTTAAATTCGTGAATTCGATGGACACAGATTTGAACCCCGCCCAGGTCCGGCACCACAATTTTTAAAAAGAATTTATCTGATTGGTATGTTTCTGAGGTGTTTTGAAATTGTGTGCAGATATATTGGTTTCGTTTTATAAATCACATTTTTTCAAATTTCGTAATTTAAACTTTACTTTTAAAGACTGAAATAATTACACCCTATTATTAAAAAAATAAAATAAATGCTGCCTATTAGTCTAAAAAAGTTTCCGACTACTTATTTAAACGATAAAAGCACTCACCCGGACAGCGATTGATTTGAGTGGAAGTACCATTCGGTTCACATTTTTCTAGAATCTTTTCTAATACCTACGTAGATATTATGTTTATGAGGTAACCATTAAAAAAGATGTATTTTATAAAAAACGATCTATTTGTAGTTAATTCTTTATTCCGAAACCTTCTTTGATTAATTAATAGTAAATACTTATTTATATGTTCTGTATAAATTCAAATGCAGTACGTTTTCTACCACAAAGTTCTAAGCCAAGATAATGAATTCAGGCATTAGCATTTTACCAAGTCTCAAAGCGCGTTCGCAACAAATTAACTTGTATAAATAAATCTCTATAAATAACCTTGTGCAGGTATTTGAGAAAACACAAGTATTTTAAGCTAATATCTAACTTTGTTAGTTCCAAAGTATAAATTAAATTTTAATCCATTGATATATTTTAGTTTCTGGTTGAAACAGGGAAGTTGGATATCAACTCAAGTCAGCCATTTCAATATTAGTAAAATATTACACAACTTCAAAGGATTGGTATATTCCAGGGTTGGCGAATCTTTTTACGTACGTATGCCGAAATTTCCTAATTATTATTTTTTAACTGTCTGACGTGCCAAGAAGCCACAGGGATAAAAATGAAAAGAATAGTTAAATACGAAATCCATTAAAAATAGTTTGAACATTACAATTGAGTTCTTGAGATTCTATATTTCATCATGTTTTTAGCCAAAGTCATATATTTTGTTCTTTGATGAATAATTTTTTCCTTGTTTTCAAAATCATGAAAGAGATCGTGGGAGCATTTTAACCACGCTCCTTTCATTATTATATATTCCACGTCACTGAACGGTTTTCCATTTTTAGCGATTATTTTTAAGGAAACATAACACGCAGCCATGGCCCCATAAGGAGGGGGCTGGCAGGGCTCTAGCCTGGGTGCCCGTTATGGAGGATCGACGAGCCAAGTGAGATAAACACATGTCACAAAATTGCACTAATAGTAAAAAATGTCTCCTGCGGCGCTATTTCACTTCATGCATACTGACATTTCAAATTATGTGGTTGGGCGATGCAATTTTTGTCGATATTCGACAACTCTATAATTCAAATGGGTGTATTAAAAAAATAAAAAAAAACCATTAGCTTTACCTCGAAGATCCTTTGGAATACGCAACTGCAGATCGTCACACTGCCTTTAATCTTAGCGATAGGTAAAGGAGACCACCAAAGATCTTCAGAATCAAAGAAAGACCCGCTTCAGAGTACGGGGCCATGCACGCAGCTATTATATTTGAATGACTGTCGATAAATTTCAATAAAATGAAAAATTCGCGTGCCATGTAAACTCATCTCCTGTGCCATAGGTTCGCCATCACTGGCCTATTCCATATTTTACTCCAAGGCTGTTTGAGAAACTGCCAGTTATAGCTTGTTTGATTTGGACTTAGTTGTCTTAGTTGGAATGCCCATTTTACCTTTATAGTATTATCAACGAGATTTAATATTATTGTACGTATGTATATCTAACCCTTTAGTACATATTAATCTTCACGTGGCTAACTTGTATTATTTGAAGTGACGGATAAGGGTTTTAGGGCATGCAGGTGTTCGACCCATCTCGTGAGCCTGGCACTTTGTGGTCCTTGAACACGCCCTTTTTGTAAGGGATTTCCGTGCATGCGTGCGTTCTACCCGTACTTCTGAATTACTGGTGGCATCTTACCAATGCCCAAGAGTCTCAATTTTTGAGCTTCGAGAATATATGTCTTCCCAAATCTTAGAGGTACGGGGTACACTAGAGCAACCGCAATGAATATACTCGAGTGTGTAAGCTGACGTGTCAGAGAAGTAGTTCACATAGCTGGGACACAACATACTCCGGATGCTGTCTGAGAGTAAGACTTTACATGACTTTGAATGTGCTGATCTGAGTTAAGGAAGATATTGTTTTATAAATTCTTACAATAGGGTTTACTTAGCTTATTTGGAGTACTTACTCAATATTTTTTGTATTTAGTCCTAAAACTCTTTTTGTACTATTTTTCAAATACTGTTTTTATTTTTTTGATTTTTAATAGGTACTTTTATAATATTATTATTATTTTTTTTTGTTTTTATCCTCATGTCATGTGGTAAACGTTCACCATTAATGTAAATAAGCAAACTTGAATTTGAATATCTCACACGCCAAGAAGCATATGAAGTGCATTGGCCCGAATAAAATAGCACTGCCAAAATATTTAGGATTGTTGTAAAGGACCGAGACCACTTTAGGAGGTGAACAGGAGTTGGTCAGAAAAGTCAGATTGGTGGTTGCTCCGATGGATGGAGGAGTCAGTTTAGATTGCGGCGTAAACAGTTGGTACAGGAATAATTATGTTACTAGAGTTATAAGTTATGCTCCGAGGTCCAAGGCTCGGTTTATGAGATGCTGAAATGATGCGATAAATATACTGAGATACTGACAGTCCGGGAAGTTATGATAGAGTGTCATCTACAATCAATTATGATCCGATATTATTTATTGACGTATGCATTATTGAATAATAATACGTTGAAATTACTTCAATGAATTGCGGATTAGCTATTTTAATGAATGTGCGATAATTGGACATTTATAAAAGATATTCCTATGTAACTTGGTGTGTTACGAGTACATCAGTTATTAATTAATCAGAGGTTTGCACTTGCGCGTGTGTAATATATTGAAATCGGTATACATTAATGATACACTTGTTGGCGTTTTGGTAATACTTGTATTTCGTCGCACATTATTAGTTAACTTTATATTACATTGGTATCGAAATAAATTGAAGCTATAAGGTTTTACATGAAACCTTTTAACTTGATATTTAAGCGGAGGCTGAAGCGCCCTTGTAGTCAGGAAAGGCAGTTAGATGAGAACTTCAGATTTGGGCGTATCCGTGTTTTACTATTGTCTATGCTCCAGACATGAGCATTTTTGTAGAGTTTGATAAAACCTCTTCACATTTTGCTGACTGTCGTTGAAATGAATATTAGTACTGAGGTCAGTTATTTAGTTGAGTTTGCAATAATTGGATACTGGCTGATTCTACGTGAAAATGAATGTTAATAAATAGTGCCACCCGGATTCGACGACGGTCACATACCTATATCTAAGCCATCCCTCAAATAAACACTTGGTCTGCAATTTGTAGAAACTTTAAGAAATAATATTATTTTCGTATGCTAGCGGCCTTGACGTTTAATAATATTACTATAGATTTTCTTACAAATAAATAAATATTTATCTCTTATGATCTTCACTTGACCCTAATTTATTTACGTGTTTTTTTTCTGTAGGGTGATGATAATGATCATTTCATTACTTATCTTGCGGAAATAACAGTTTTCGGAATAGAAACATTCCAGATTAAATTTGTGTGCGTAAAAACGTGCCATAATTTTGCTGCGAAACGCCCATCTGTATTTTTGCCTCAAAGGGAAAAAAAAACTTTATGTGAACTGTGAGGACCACATTTCTGCTTTATGAGCATTGGGCGAGACTAATAATATTTACCACACGTAAACAAATTTAATATAGGAATAATAAGAATGAAAAATATACAAAAAACATACAATACTAAAAGAATATTAAAATGAAATGTGGCTTAATGTCTTATGAAAATAAATACATACAAGTTTTCAAACAACAAACTTTTTAAAAGGAAGTTATTGAATTTATGATAATATACTCGTACTATTTTATTTTATATTACATACACAACTCAATAATTATTTAAGAACATGAATTGAGATAGTGAGTGCCATTTTTTTTAAATAATAGATTAATCGAGACTTCAATTCAAACCTGAGACTCTTGCATGGTATTTACTTTTTTGTAATCGCAATTATTTTCTACGTTAAGCGAAAAATATCATTCCTCATAATTTATTTAACTAATAGTGTAACAAAAATGTTGACGTTTTCAAATGAATGGCAAATGAACGAGAAGTTTTACTTAATATCAAGACTAGAAAACGACAGTACCTTTGCCATATTATGACAGAAGAGAAGTATAACATTTCATAACTCAATAATCAAGGAAAGTTCGATGGTAAAAGTGGCAAAGGAAAACGCTGCAACGGGTAGCAGACGTAGTGCACACATCGCTCTAATGATGATTAATCTTCGAAAGGAAATCACATGGGAACAAGAAGATCGAACAGCATAATAAAATTATGTACCTAGTTTGATAGAATGTATCATAATACTCGTAATATAGTATAATTTTTTTTAGATTCAGATGAAAATAAAATTTAAGATTATGTATATTGTAAAAATACAAAAATAATACAAATCATAAAATATGGATGTGTGTGGCGAGCACAGGCGAGAAATGTGAAACTTCTTTAAATACATATTAATAATAATTACTCGGTGAGAGGCAAGGGACGCTATAGTTATTCGACTGTCCCAACGTAAACTCGGACATCTAGCAAAAAAGCATTTTTTAGTTTTTCTTGCCAAAACACTTAAAATAACTTCTCCCTTGATATGAAATTAAGAGAAAAAAAAATCTCACTTAATTTCGGGAAAAAATGTACATAAAAACGGACAAATACTGTAATTTTATTAAATGAACCGCGTAAACAAGGATATGTTAATATGTCCGTATTTACATCAGACACCAGACAATCATTTCCGGTCGCATAAACAGATGAATGACAGTTGTCTTTATGTACGTCGTGCAGGTGGCCAGCTGTCTTTATATACTCCGTGCAGCTGGCCGTTAACAAAGTACGTTAGAAACGCACGTGTATTATTTTGAGGTGTTTTTGTTCGTTATATCAGAGAATAGGTATTTTTAAATGAGCGGTGACATGACAAAAAAAGTTGAATAAAAGTCGAAAATAAAAAATCTGAAAACCATCGTAAAAATCCCCGAAACAAGCATGGCCTTCATAAACTACAAAAGATGTTGTTTATTGTATTGAACGCTGGTAGGTACCTACGGACTTCACAAACCTTGGATTTTTCAACCATATGCTTGGATACTTTTTCATTATTGTCAGCGAAAACAACAATTATGTACGTACTTAGACACTTAACTAGTGTCATAAACGTAATCCGTCCCCGGCGGCATCCTGTCTGATCGGATTTTATTGCTTAGGGTAGAAATTTTTTTAAACGATCGACACATTAACAGTATTTTAGCTCGGTATATCCGATAAGTTGCTCGTTAAAACAGTGAATACATGTATGGAGAAAATCATAAACTAAAATGTCAACGAATGTTTCCTCATTACATCCGAGATCTCGCTATGTCCGAGATCGTGATAACCGAGTTCGACTGTAGTGTGATTATTGTTTTATTCGCTGAATGATACCAGTCCCACTGAGGAACAATCCAAATTATTTAATAGTCATCTTCAGAATAAAGAAATCACTCGCCAATTAAAAAATGAGTTGCATTAAAATTGCATTAATAATTGATATGAATTCTTTCCCACGTAAAGTGAGACATGTGGTAGTTGTCTCATTAACGGATGTTTGGAAGTCGACGTAAAGTCGGACAACTACAGTTCTACCAAAAGTATATAATTTAGAAAAAATGTAATAATAAGTAAATAAATTGTGTAAAGTATTTATATTACTCCCCGAATTTCAGGTGCCTAGTAATAAAAACATAGAAGTTCAGTAGAAAACAAACTATTTTTACTTCAAATTAATAGCTCTCCTGTAAAATTACGTTTTTGTAGATGTCCGAGTTTACGTAGGGACCGCCGAATTATTATATAGCGGCGCAAGTAATCGTGACTGTTAAGCGCGAATCAAATCGAGGTGCATATGGCCTACTGTCACGCTGTTGCGGCGACAAATTTAGTATATGGTTTCGTCATATTGTAGAATATTTTGAACAATCACCATCTCTGTAAATTCACTGAAGAGTGACAGTGATGAAGAGTGCCAACTATAATGTATTAGTAATTTGATTTATAATTAATTTATAATGCTAATTTTAATTATTAATTTTAACAGTTTCTACGTGTGCGTGTTTTAAAATTACTTGCGACATGACATCCATAGATAATATTTTGAACAGAATCCAACCTGCAGACCATAGATAATAGAGAAAATTCTTATCATAGTGCCAATCGCTAAAAACAAAAATACGTGATTTTGATATGACAGTCGAAAAGTGTAGGCATGTAGAAGATGATAAAAACGTTCATTGAGTCATGCAGGTGTCGATGCAGTGCAGTTCAACGCGAGGTGACCTCATTGTTGTTTTGCTGATTTTGGCAGATTTTGCTAACTGACAATGTTCGTTTAAACGTTTAAAGGTTCAAAATGTGCTACGGAATGGGAGTATCAGCCTGATAACATTTTGAACACCAAGACGACATTACAAACTTTTTTCTCGTAGTGGCAGCTTACTGCGACGTCACGTGATAGTAGGCGACATACAACTCAATTTGATAAGAACTTTAATGTTTGACAATCACGTACGTTTTTGTTTTTCGTGACGCTTTTGCGTTACACATCAGTTTTGCGGTACTAGTAATTTAACTGTAAAAATTTTCAGTTCAAAAAGATAATTAATTTAATTAGTATAGGCATAAGAAATGACATTTGTTTAAGAATCCGTGCAGTAAAACATTTCTATAGTCCGGCGAGATAAAACATTCCGAGGTGGGATGCGATGTCGCAGTTAATGAATTTTAAAGAGTATTACTCTATAAGCCAATATGGGGGGACATGCTCGTCGAAGGTCAAAATTGAGTTTTTATTGTATTTTCAAACCATGATCCTGGACACTCCCTAAACGTTGTAGATAATCTATTTAAATACTTTTGAAGCCTTATTATCCGTTATAGTTATTTTAAACATTTGATGACTGCATAAAGTATTTTTGTTACATAAAATAGTATTCTTTTAAACCTCTCGCTCTAATGTTGTAGAATATAGTCATATTTCGGTACATAACTGTGCAGTGGTGTTAAAATTTTTTACATTTATTAATTTTTAAACGCATTTATGAAACCATTAGTATAATTTATTACGAGATAATTTTTTTAAAATATTCACGATAAAAAATTATATTGATAATCTCTGTGATCCCAAATTTGACAAGAATTAGGCATTTTATTATTAAAAAAATCGGCAAGATTAACACATTTGAAGATGATTCTAAAGATATTTGTTATAAGCTATGTCCTTGACCATTCAAGTGTGATAAACATTTTATGAATAATGATTGCTTTATAATAATTATTGACCTAAGAATAAGGTAGTGTTTTTTTGAAATACGCCATTTCTTTTGTCATTCCCTAGTGGTTAAGCTACAACATACGGCCGTAGCCATAAATTTACAAACTATAATTAAAATAGGAAGTAAAATTATGTTAACGCGCGTGTTCGAACATGTACCTAACCGAATTTTTTTTTATTTTTTTTAAACGGTACATGTTCAAACACGCGCGTTAATATCATTTTACTCCCTACTTTAATTATAGTTTGTTAATTTATGGTTATGGCCGTATGTTGTAGCTTAACCACTGGGGAATGACAAAAGAAATGGCGTATTTCAAAAAAACACTACCTTATTCTTAGGTCAATAATTATTATAAAGCAATCATTATTCATAAGATGTTTATCACACTTGAATGGTCAAAGACATAGCTTATAATAAGTATCTTTAGAATTATCTTCAAATGTGTTAATCTTGCCGATTTTTTGAATAATAAAATGCCTAATTCTTGTCAAATTTGGGATCACAGAGATTATCAATATAATTTTTTATCGTGAATATTTTACAAAAAATATCTCAAAATAAATTATACTAATGGTTTTATAAATGCGTTTAAAAATTAATAAATGTAAAAAATCTTAACACCACTGCACAGTTATGTACCGAAATATGACTATATTCTAAAACATTATAGCGAGAGGTTTGAAAGAATTCTATTTTATGTAACAAAAATACTTTATGCAGTCATCAAATGTTTAAAATAACTAAAAAAGATAATAAGGCTTCAAAATTATATAAATAGATTATCTACAACGTTTAAGGAGTGTCCAGGATCATGGTTTGAAAATACAATAAAAACTCAATTTTGACCTTCGACGAGCATGTCCCCCCTTGCGTAAACCAATGAAGAATCTATCGTTAATGGACACTACTCATCACCATAGATCATGGTGGGCTCATCGCTCATTGCATCAGTGTCAGCTTAACATAATAATAAGTTTGTGATACTTTTGCATTAAAACATAATTTTCTACGTTGTTCGCCGAACGTGGGTGAAAAGTCGCTGACAGATTTTCAGAAACATTTTCGTTCAAAAGAGGGTCCGGTTCTGTTAAGTGACATGTTATCAAATTGTGATTTTAAAGCTCGTCCGAAAGCTAAATATAAACTTATTCAATAATTTTATCTTCATTTTATACGAATTAAAATTCATTTTATTCATTCTATAGCTACGATATATAATTTTATTAATATTATTTATGGTTGCATAGTAAGTAGTACATATATTTTTTTTAATAAATAAATATATTTTACGCAAATGACTGAAGAATCATCCCAACAACCCACGTTAGACCTGGGCAGTCATGTTTATTCATTAATAATATATTTTTTAAATTTTACCAAAGCTTTGACTCTGACTCGCTGTCATATTGCTCTTATGCTCTGAGTGGGGGTTTGCTTTCAGACTCTCCCTCTAATTCTATTAAAGAACTTTACGATTTTACAAAGCTCTTCCGTCATCCCCAATGCCAGAGGATATTTCAGTTCCTTGACATTCTCAGCGACATCTGCAAGTCCTACCTACCTATATGTGTATAATTTATTTATATAACCTGGCCACATATTTTTTTCCGACTTTAAGGGGTGAAAATGAGAATTCTGCCATTCTTGATTGACATGTGTGTCCCTGATAACTATCTTAGAAATCGGGAGCATCATTTGTTTGTTCTCCCAAGGTGCAGAAGTAATTTGCCATTTGTAATGCCATTGGGAGGGCAATAACTCTGTTTAACCAAATCACTTCAAATATTTACATATTCCACCTACTGAGGATGAGTATAGCTGGATAATAAACTCTTAAAATAAGGTCTACTCAGCTCATTCGGTGTACTTCGTGTATATAATGTGAAATTTTTGTATTTTCACATTTTACTGTTTCATAACTTAATACTGATCTATTTCTTTTTTATATACGTATACTGTTAATAATAATATTTCTTTGTTTTTAAATGTCATGTTGTGAACGTCTTAAATTAATATTTTGTAATGTTAACTACATAATACATGTAAAAGAAATAAAATTTGAGTTGATTTGATTGGTGACTACACAACCGTCCTAAAGCATATCTATCCTGAACTCTCTCTATCCAGTCGGTCACACTCAGCCTCTCTGCGTCTTTCTTGACGTTATCCGCCCACCTCTTTCGGGGGCTATCCAGGGGTTCAAGTAATTATTAAGGGCTACTTCATAAACTTCATAACAAGGTGACCGGCGCATCTGAGTCGTCGCGCCCTCAATTTTTGATTAATATATCGCGCCCTATATTGGACTTAGATTCTTCGCAGAGCTCAGCATTTATACGGATTCGCCACCTTTTATTTTCTCCCCTCCAAGTATTCTTTGAAGAATTTTGTTTTCGAATACATCTCTAATGTCTATTTTGATAGGCTACAGGTTTCACACCCACAGAGAGCGATTGCTTTCATGTCCACGTTGTAGGACTTCAGTGCGAAGAACGCTGTATTTGTACTATTCAGTCTCCTGGCAGGTTCGAGGTTCATCTCATTCTTTTTGGAGATGTTGGTTCTTAAGTACGTAAAAACAACGCGTCTCTCAAATATCGTGTTACTCATCATGTGTTCATGATATTATTATGTATAAAATGTTTGCCTAAATATCACATTATTCGCAGAACCACAAATCCCTTCTTCTCTTTATCGATAACATCAACTATTTTACTCATAGTGTGACCTGGTCACTATTATTAAAAATACGGAAACAATTTTATACACAAGAATGTTTGTTATAAATAATAAACAACGAGCTTAATATTTGTAATAGCGGGCTGTTAAAAGCTTATTCAATTTAATGACACATGTAAGCTTAATAAACCGTGTCTTGCAATGCAATAAGCAGGGGCGGGCAAACTTTTTGGATGGAGGGCCAAATTCAAGAATTCAAAATGAGCGGCGGGCCGCAAGTAAAATACCATTTTTAGATATACACTATTTATTATCACGAAAAATAAACATTACAAAAAAAATAATGAGAAGAATGAAACATTTTTTTAAATTTAGGTGTTAATTTTGTAGTTGATATTGTTCAAAATCAAAGCTCAAAACTGCTAGTAAATGGGCATCGGAGATATTTGATCGTAAAGAATTTTTATTGAGGTTCATGATCGAAAATGTTTGTTCACATATATAGGTTGATCCAAAAATAACGAACATTTTTCTTACATACCTACTCTTTAAGTTGGTCGAATTTGTCTGAATTAAGAGCATTGTAAAATTTGGAGATTTCTTCACGACGATGCAATTCTCTTAAATTAGTGTCACACTGCAGATTAATAATCTCAAGTTGTAGCTCTGTCGGTACACTATCAATATCTATTGAAATCGATGTTCAACGTAGAAAATTGTGGTTACATAGTGTGAGACGAGACGCAAGGAATACGTACTGAGATAATACATTTACGAAACAACAAATTCTTCAAATTATGATCTATTGTCAATATTTTTTTAAAAATTATAAAAAAGTTATTCGTAATCACAAGTACAATTATCGATGGCGGGCTGCGAAAAAATACCTGGCGGGCCACATGCGGCCCGCGGGCCGCAGTTTGCCCTCCCCTGCAATAAAAAATAGCTTTTCAGATTTCAGCAGTATTTTACTTTAATATTAATTGCTTTCACGTTGACATAAGAATAAAAATTTGCAGACTTAAGGCGTATTTATTATTACTGAAAGCTTTGTTTTAATGACAACAGACAGAATTAGCTGCAGTGTAAACGACGTGAGGAAATTGGTCTTTGTGGCGACCAGGTCGGATGACCCGGTGGGCCCAACAGCTGGTTGAATGAACATGCACATCTCTTTCCATTTGGAGCACATTCTCGAACATTTTCATATGGTTATCTCCCACATGAACATGTTGGTCGACAAGTCCAAACTCATAGAGCTTGGCAGCGAATCCACAGTGGCCAGTTAAAAATACAGGAGAACAGGTAATACACACGCGTTGATTAAACGGCATCCAGTATTATCATTCACGCGACTTTAACTTTACTAAATGTAGACCTCACCATGCCCATGCGGATTCCAAATATACTGAAAAAACTCTTAAGCGTGACGCACATTGAGGTGCATATCGCGGACTATCACGTTACGTCAGAGACAAATTTAGTCTATGATTTCGTCATTTGGCAGAATATTATGAACGATCACCACCTCTGTTGATTATTTGTTATGGCTGTTATTTGGTATTTTATAATGGAGAGTGCCAACTCTATTATATTAGTATTTTGAATTATTATTCATTATTCATGCTAATTTAAATTAATTTTAACAATTTCTACGTGTGCATACGTTACAATTACATGTGACATGACATTTATAGATAATATTTTGAAGAGAGCCCACCATAGATAATAAACAAAATTCGTATATAAAATACACAGTGCACAACTGCTAAAAACAAAAAAAGAACGTCAGTTTGACAGTTTGACGTGACAGACGAAAAGTGTTGGCATGTGGAATATGATAAAAACGTTCAATTGTCATTCATTGCATTATGCAGGTGCCGATACAGTGCGGTTCAACGTGAAGTGCGCTCATTACTGTTTTAATGATTACGGCAGATTTTGCCAACTGACAATGTTCGTTTATAGGTTCAAAAATCAAAATGTGCTACGGGATGAGAGTATCAGTCTGATAACATTTTAAACACCAAGAACAGCGACAGTACCTACACACTTTTTTCCCCGTAGCGACAGCCCGTGACAGCAGACGACAAGCACCGTGGCATGCACCTCAATGTGGGTGGCCCTTTATTGTCAAGAATCGTGGTACCTACCTAACCATCTAAATCTGCTCGATAGGTTAACCGGAAACTCGCCGACGAGAGTCTTGTTTTTCAACGCATTCAAGACGAGCTACATAGCTCTAGCTAGATCGTGGCGAACCTGATGATAATGTTATACAACCGATAACTGAATCTGACAATGACGAATTCATCAATAAATCACTGAATATAGTACCTACAAACCTCAGATATTTCTACGTGATTATGCTGTCTACAAAATAAATTAAAATAATTACAAGATAAAAAGAACTTTTTAAATACAACATATTAAAATTTTCTGTTGAATTAGTATGCTCAATATGCTCAAACTTGTACTTGATATGAAGTAAATAAAAATCAAACAAACACAAATGTAGAATACTGAAATGTCATTTTGACATTTCATTTTGATTTCCATAGTAACACGCGTATAAATTAATAATTTAGTTGCTAGGACCACCTCCTTAGCAACCAATAATAGTCTTTTACTTTTAACGGATTTTTCTAAAATAACTTTCCATACAAAACAGAAGTAGCTGAAAATGAATTCAATTCTGCTTAAAGATGGCTGAAAGTATTAAAAGAATGCATTGGCATCGTGTTCTGATATATTCTAAAAGTTTCAAATGTCTAACTAGTTGGGAAGTTAGTTAAAAATCGATTGCAAGATTTGTACTGGACAAACGACCACCGGACAAACAAGAATACGAGCTAATAAAAACGTTGTAAAATGAATAGGTAATTGCAAACTCAAATTAAAGCATACGGGCCTTATAAGCAATTGATTTAGAATTAGCATTTTCTTTTCACATGTAATAATTATTAGCATTTTTTATATCATTGCATTCATAATAAATATCGAAAAAAATATGAATTTCATCCGAAAGAGGAATTTAATCTCGCGTTGAACATAATATTATTAAATCGATGCGATATTTCATTCTATACTACAACACTGCAAGTCTTCTGCCTTATTTTATTCATAAAACATATTTCTTATTTGTGACGATTTCTATTGAATAGAAATCTTCACAATATGCATTAGTTGAATTCATAAAACTTGCATAAGGAAAAGCAGATAGTAAAAAAGGAGATCAGTATGTATTTATATTTTATCTACATACATGCTTGAAGAAAAATACGTAAAACATAAGTATCTAGCCATATTACGGATGTAAAAATGGTGAAAATATTTTTATTTTACGCAAATATGTACTGTATAATTTTCCATTTAAAATATATATTTTATTTATTATGATTGAGGACGATGGAAAGAAAATAAACTATTTGTAGTTATGTCTATAGTATTATCAGCGAGAGTCGATGTACTGGTGGATGAACGCCTCCCCTAGCCTTTCCCACTATTTTCATTCCCTAATTATTCGCTGCCACGTACATCCACCGAAATTTGTGAGTTCGTCTATCAAGCGTATAACAGCATTTGTCCAGGTCATTGCCATTTTATCTGTTTACCGTCCTCTAACACGTCATGTAATCTTGTCTGCTTCTTTAACCATTGGTTTATTTTATGGACTTTCCGGGTTATGTCCAACATGCACATTTACATGTCACGTTTACGGATGCTAGTCATTATGGTAAAATTATTTAAAAATCTTTATTTTGTAAACAATTTTTTCGTTAGTTTACAAGCATATAATACTTAATAAAAGTATGTACGATAATTAATGAAATATAACTTAACAGAACGTATTAATGGGATCATAGACTGATACTTTGAAGCCAGTTTTGGTTTATGACTTAATTATGTTCACGCTTTAAATCGCAAGGAATATGAAGCTTTCCTGAATGTCATCAAATATTTTACAAATACTGAAAACGCTTTTTGATTATGTGACAAACTTTAACGCGTACAATGATACAGACATAACTATTGATTCTAACATAATGTTATTTATGACGTTTTTAAGTTTATCCATATTTAAGAATTTTATCATTTTATAGTCATACCCAGAAGGTAAAAAACTTATTTTTATATTTCCTACCTGGCTACAACTAGGTATAAATTTCCATCAAGTCCTAACACTAAACAAAGTTAATAGTGAAAACAATGTTGCTCATCCTGTAATCCCTAGAAATTACGTAAGTATGTACTTTGTTTGATTAAAAACTTTTTTTGGAAACTTTTCAAACAACCTTCAAGGTATAGTCCATTTTATTACTATGTAAAGTAATAATTATAACTATAAACTGAAAATAACAATGTTATGTAAAAATGACGAGTAATAAATTAAAATAATAATATAATCATGTCAAATATATTTTGTAATAATAAAATAAAAATAATTACAAGATAAAAAGAATTTTTTATATACCACGTTTTTAAATTTTCTGTTGAATCATATAAACTTGACAATTCTATGTATTAATAAAAGCTTTATATTGTATATTGATAGAAATATCGAATAAAATAAATATAGTAATGTCATTTTGACATTTCACATTGATTTCCATAGTAAAGCACGTATATATTAATAATTTAGTTGCTAGGACCCACTTAGCAACCAATAATAGTGAGTAGTAAATATTACTTATAACGAATTTTTTCCGAAACATACAAAACAGAATTAACTGAAAATGAATTCAATTCTGCTTAAAGATGGCCAAAAGTAAGTAAGTAAGTTAAAAGAATTCATTGTCGTCGTGTTCTGATATATTCTAAAAGTTTCAAATGTCTAGCTAGTCGGGAAGTTAGTTAAAAATCTTCAATCGTCCAATACAAATCTTGGACAAACAAGAAAAAATTTGTACTGTACACACAATAAAAAATCGTTACCGGAAAAATAAGAATACGAGCTAATAAAAACGCGGTAATAAGAACTACAATAGTTTAATACAATAATTACAATAGATTTAAAAAACTATATGTTTTTTCTCTCATTTATTTTGTATTTACAAAAAATATGCTACTGTAGCAATCATTCCATGTCAGCATGTACAGGTGTAGCACACTTTGGTGTTAATGTGTTGTTATCAAAATAAATCGAAGTTGCGATGGGCAGTTGTCAGCAGATTTCTCAACCATAACCTAGATCAACAATGACTATTATGATTTATTAATAAACAATAACTCTAATAATGTATTGAATATTCAGTTGTATGTAAATATAGCGAAAGACGATGATGGAAACAGTTACTCTTCACTCGTCACTCAGCACTCGATCATAACATATCGGTACATTGCACTTCTTTTAATATTGTCAGTCATACCAATATACCAGTACCCTCCATTATAACTTGGCATTTTAACAATTGCATTATTTTATTATTGTGTCAGTTAATAAACTCTCTCCTTAATTCATCCGAGAAACTCAGAACAGAATTTATCTCTACACTCATCATCTCCTCACTAATATTAAAAAAAAAACATGTAAAACTAATCCCGAAATCACATGAAATTCCAGATAGTGCTGTCTTATTATATAAAACTGTTAAAATAATGTACATTATATCTACTGTGCCAGAGGTTTACGTACATGGATAGAAAACAAATGTATCAACGTGTCATTTTAATTCTACATAGCCAATTTTAAGGCAAAACTCATTACGTGCATCACGAGATACACAAATAGAAATTATTCAGTTCAATTAATGCAAACAAAAGTCTAACATTAATCGCACAAAAAGCAGCGAGAAAGCTTTAACTTGATACTATAATTATTTATTATGGAGTGGTAGAAATCTTTTCCAACCTCGCTAAACTAAAATGACGCTGGTGATAATTTGAAAATTTTACAGAAGAGCGATTTGAAAATTTTATAAGTTATATTATTATATTTTTTATACTGTCTAGCAAAAAAAAAACAATTGGAATCTTGTCGCGAAATATTTTTTTCTGACGCATTTTCAATATTATTACTGATTATTTTTGCTCTACTATCTGATATGGATCTTGAGTACCTGATAAAGAACTGATTTTTTTAACGAGACATTGATATTTATTAGTCACTTGCTCAACACCCAACTTGCCAACTTTGATCCAAATACATATTAAAAATTAACATGTGAGTTTGCACAGGTCCATGATTTCATTTAAAAAAAAAAGACATTGTACCTAATAATTAATTGTGTAGCTAGTCCAATACAATCAAGTAAATATTACATTTTTTGTATTTTTTCAAAGTTATAAAGATTTAATACTAATATAAAAAAATACCAAATTATAGTAATCTCTACGATGAAATAGTGGTAGAACCAGTGTTGCTAACTGTCGTTGACAAAAACAAGCTATTTGATAAGAAAAGACGCTAGATTTTGTGAAAATAAAATAGCAAGTAAATTTACTTATTCTACCAAGATCGAAATCAATACTTTTTCTTTCGCGTATTGAAAAATGTTTATAGGTATAAAAATCACACATTTTAATAGAAATATATTTCAAAATTGACAACAAATGCCTATAGTATTTTGTCAATGGCGTTCAAGTCTCATTTCATGTCATTCCTATAATCGACAAAATGATGTGACATACCTAAGCATAAATTAAATTATATAATTCTTTCTTCTTTCGACCATGTCCGATCCTAATAGGATCATATTATGGGCCTCCACAAAGATGAGGTGTGTATTAACAGATTTGGTTTTTTTACGAGAAATGGATGTCAGCCAATTGCTCAACCTATTAGGTCCATACCCTGACAGACACAAATTGAAAAACAACAATGTGTACTTGCCAGACCCAGGATTCGAACCTGGGACCTACGGTATTATAGTCCAATGCTTAAGCCGCGCTGCCACCGTGGGGGTTTTATATAATACCATCTTACATTATATTATATTATTTATATTAGATAATACCATTTTACTATAATTCCATGAATGCTCCTATTGTTTCAAGTGTTAATATATTGTTTTATTTCTCATGCTACATGCTAAAATAGGTACCGACCTTACCTGCATTAAGTAGGTATTTGATAGTCTGAAATTTTATGCGCATGAAAATAAATAAACTAAATATCTAGCGTGTTTTCAGCACATTTAAAAGATGCCGAAGGCATCAAACATTTTAGTAAAAACGCCACAAACCAGATGCGTTTTTAGCAAGCTAGATGTCTATCGAAAAATTCTAGATAAAGCAAGAATAACGCTAAATTGGCAACGCTGGGTAGAACCTCTTTGACGTCGTGATTGCAAGTTTAAATAATACGTATAGCATAATTATTATTCACGTATTATAGTTTTACTATGTTCTTAATTCAGAGCTAGGATCAAATGAATTGATCAAATGACTAATCAATAATATCCTAGTAAAGATATTTTTAAATAGGTATATACATATAACTCTGTGAAGGCCCTTTTAATCCACTAGAAGTGAATAACTTTATTTACTTTTATTTCTTTGAAACATAAAGATTAAAGTAGGGTATTGGTTGCTGTTGCTAATACAGTTATTTTCTACTTTTTTGTAAATTTTTAGGCATTTTCTTACGACTTAAGTAAGTACCTACTTTTCGTTCGGGTTGATAGTAAAGTTTGTCAAATCCCTTTTTTTTCGCCAGTAAGATTGGGTTAAAGTTGATTGTTAGTTGCAAAGCCGATTACATTCGTTAGCCAATATTGACATATTATTTGACCACAAATAGAAAAGAATTTTCAAATAATTAGAATGTGTTTTATCCGAATGTGATAATTCTATTTTGCTATTAGTATCTAAATATTTAATACAATATATTGAATGTGAAACCAAATATCAACCCATAGTATGACAGGCAGATACTGTGAATGCTTGAAAGTTTATGGCATATACTGACTTTACAACCTTCCTCAAGCAAACGTGATTAATAAACCAACGCTTACAACTTATTATTATTTATTTAAACAGTAGATAGGTACCTACTTATTGCTTACAAGTTGTATAAGCTTTTAGAAGCTATCCATGAACGGAAATCACATTGTGTGGTTTTGTACCATGTGACATACTAAACTTATGATTTCTGTTATATGTAAATACATTTTAACGAAGTAAATAACAATATAATACGTATACGATGTATAAACGGATACCGTCAGATTTTCATATATTTCACGAATACCGATATTCAATAGGAAATACAGAAAAAACGGGTATTGGTATCTTCATTCGGTATTGCAATCCCTACTACAAGTGTCCACCTAGTAAAAATTGGCTAGTAGTAATAAGGTTAATATATTATATTATATGTGTCGGGACTAGCATGGAAACTCATCATTACATATAAATTATCATAATATATTTAAGTATCTAATAATATTTGTTACTATGTAAACTAGTTGATAAGAAAAGCGTATTGGCATGATTCACAATCTGACTGACGGCACACGCTGTCAGGTCAGTCAACTTTCGTAGCAATTTGCAAGACATCAAATTTCATCATAAACACATTTGCTTTCTTGATAAAATATAATTATTCATAAGAATTATTTAGCAACATTGTAACGAGTATGCGTTATCAAGCATTTTCATTGCCATATAAAGCAATCCGGAAATGTGCCAACTTATCAGATTTGCTCGTACTTAGTAAACTCACAGTAAACAAGTGACATGTGGTCATCGGGTCAACGTCCTGACCTCAGATAACCTTTCTTTGTTATAATTTATATAAAAGCTCAAAGCGGGGCGAATCTGATAACACACGTCGTCAAATCTTTGCCACATATAGTCGAATCTCTGCTCGTCGCATTCTGTTCAACTTTTCTCATAGCAACACGCCTTTATAATTTAACTTTATCAATTTAACCTTAATTCTAAATATATTGTCTGTAAGAATTGTTTCAAGTATCATTGAGAGTAATAAATCTCAATTTACGAACTGCAATAGACTACAACACATTCGAGTCTCTTTTGATCAATTTTACTACTGGGTCATCTTCATCCTCGTACTCCTCGCGATAGTGGTGACCCCTCAAAAGTAAATCAATCAATTCAGCTGATCAATTTTTACAGACTTTACTTGCATATTTAATTTTTTATAAATTTACACTGCGTTTTCTTTGAGAAAGTTAACTGAATCGTCGATCTCGTTTTCCCGCGAAGTATTTCAACATCCGTTTTCCCGCGTATTTCTTTTCAATTAAAATCACTTGCTTTTCAAGATGCCCACTGGACAAGATTCCACTGGGTATGGCAGCATTGCCGGAGAAAACACCACAGCACCGGCCCAGCAAGCAGCAGCACAGATCAGCCGCGTGGCGGTGAGGATTCCACCATTCTGCCCGGAGGACCCGGAAATGTGGTTCTGCATGGCAGAAAGGAGCTTCGAGGCATCTGGGATCAAGACCGACGCAACCAAATTCGGATACATCCTGGGAGCACTGGAGCCACGCTACGCCGCGGAAGTACGAGACATCATCCTCAATCCACCAGAGGAAGGAGCATACCAGGTTTTAAGGACGGAGATGACACGAAGACTGAGCTCCACCCAAGAACAAAAGACGAGGCGACTCCTGGAACACGAAAAAATTGGCGACAGGAAACCATCACAATTCCTGCGTCACTTGCGAACCCTCGCAGGCACAGCCATGTCAGACGAAATCCTGCGCACTCTGTGGATGGGCCGCCTACCAAACACCATGCAAGTGGTCCTGGCCACACAGAAGGACGCCGATTTGAACAAAGTTGCCGACCTAGCAGACGCCATGTCTGCTGCATCATCATCGAAAGCCACCATCGCTGAAACAGCCATGGAGAACATGTTCGACAGCCGGATCAAGCAGCTGGTCGTCACGTTACGCCAGGAAATCTCAGCACTCCGCGAAGAACTCTCCAAGGATTTTAACTAGGATTCCCGCCCAGCTAGCAGGCAGTCACGTCAGCCCAGCAGAAATCGAAGCGCATCCCGAACCAGAGAACGAAGCCAATCACGCCACAGTATGTGCTGGTACCATCACAAATTCGGCCAGCAGGCAAAGAAGTGCGTCACACCGTGCACTTTTGCCGAGGGAAACGCGCAGGGCGCTCGCTAAATGCGGCAAGCGATTTCAGCCCTACTTCAAGCCGTCTTTTCGTTACCGACCTCGCTACGCAAATTCAATTCTTAATCGACACCGGCGCAGATCTTTGCGTTTTCCCAC
This sequence comes from Rhyacophila brunnea, assembly GCF_057557595.1. Lineage (NCBI taxonomy): Eukaryota > Metazoa > Arthropoda > Insecta > Trichoptera > Rhyacophilidae > Rhyacophila > Rhyacophila brunnea. The sequence continues at coordinate 4,917,757 of NW_028232763.1, read as the reverse complement.
GCACGAAAGTGCAGGGGCGCCGAACAAAAGCACAATACGAACTTTCGGCCGCAAATGGAACGGTAATTTCAACATATGGCAGCATCACGATGACCCTGAACTTAGGACTACGGCGAGATTTCACATGGAATTTCGTCGTGGCGGATGTCACCAAACCCATCATTGGCGTCGATTTTTCAAATTCCTCGGCTACCTAGTTTCCAGCACGGGAACCCGGCCACTTCCAGACAGAGTTAGCGCAATACGTGACTACGCCCGACCCGAAACTCAAAAAGGTTTACGGCGGTTCTTAGGAATATTGAATTTCTACAGAAGATTCATTCCTAAGGCCGCAGAGATGCAAGCTCCGCTAAACATACTCCTACAAGGAAAAACGTTGAAGAAAGAGCCTCTAAACTGGACACCAGAAGCAATCAAGGCCTTCGACGTGAGCAAAGAAAGTTTGGCACAGGCAACACTACTGCATCATCCCAAGAGTGAAGTAACACACTTCGCAATCATCAGCGACGCATCTGACACTTCCGTCGGCGCGGCACTGCAACAAAGAATCGACGACCAATGGGAACCGCTGGCATTTTTCTCAAAGAAGCTAAGCCCAGCGGAGCAAAAGTATGGTGCTTACGACCGTGAATTGCTGGCTATTTACCTAGCCGTGAAACACTTCAGACACATGATTGAAGCTCACACGTTCACGATTTTCACCGACCATAAACCCATTACGTTCGCATTCCAACAGAAATCCGACAAATGTTCGCCGAGACAATTTCGCCATTTAGATTTTATCGGCCAATTCACAACGGATATTCGCCACGTCGCCGGAAAAGACAATATTGTCGCTGACGCCTTGTCAAGAATCGAAGAAATTGACAACCCACTGGACTATACATCCCTAGCAGCCGACCAAGAAAACGACGAAGAGTTACATACGTACCTACGTGAAGGAACAGCACTGCAGTTAAAACGCGTGCAAATTCCGGACTCAAGCGTAAACGTATATTGTGACTTATCGACACCGCTAGCTAGACCATTCGTCACCAAACAACATCGCCAGGCAGCGTTCAACCACATTCATCGTCTTGCCCACCCAGGGATTAATGCGACGGTCAAAATTGTCACACAAAGATACGTGTGGCCGTCCATTAAAAAAGACTGCAGAACCTGGGCCCGCAATTGTGTACAGTGCCAGAAAAACAAAATCACCCGTCACGTCTCAGCACCGATCGGAAAATTCGCACCTTCAGGCCGGTTTGAACATGTCCATATTGACATCGTCATTCTCCCCATGTCTGAAGGATGTAGATACTGCCTTACCTGCGTCGACCGATTCACGCGTTGGCCAGAGGCATTCCCGATAATAAATCAAGAGGCAGAAACAATCGCTCGTACGTTTTACAACGGATGGATCACAAGATTTGGCACACCCTTGAGAATCACTACAGACCAAGGGAAACAATTCGAATCGAACCTGTTCAGGCAATTAAATCGTCTGACTGGTACGAAAAGAATTCACACAACAGCGTATCATCCTGCAGCAAACGGGATGGTCGAACGCCTGCATCGACAGCTCAAAGCCGCAATCAAATGCCATGAAAACAATAAATGGACGGAAACACTCCCAACCGTGTTAATGGGTATTCGAGCAGCCTGGAAAGAAGACCTGAAAACAACAGCAGCCGACCTGGTTTACGGTGAACCTTTACGACTACCAGGAGAATTTCTGTGCAAACAGGTCGACTCAGACGAAGATCCTAGTAACTTCGTCATGAGACTAAAAAGGCACTTCCAACAGCTACAACCTGTGAAAAGTCAACAACACGGCGAAAAGCGTGTATTTATTTTCAAGGACCTCAGCAAATCAACACACGTGTTTGTACATGATGACACAGTTAAGACTCCACTTCAACCCCCGTTCAATGGACCATATGAAGTCATAACACGCAACACACGTACTTATGTTATCTGCAAACATGGAAAAAATATCACGGTTTCAATCGATCGTTTAAAACCGGCATATTTATTTAACGAAAATAATTTGCATACACAAACAACGCCGACAAAGGGAACTGACCTCGGACAAACACAATATGTAACTCGAACAGGCCGTCGCGTCCGTTTCCCAGAGAGACTGGGTCAGCAGAATGCGAAAGAACAATGAACCGTAAATATCGCACACGGCACGCGCCGCCGGAACGTCCAAGCGTCGAATTGCAAAATGACGACACGAGTTTCATTGTTATTACAAAACCAGTGCAAGCAAAAAAAAAACCATACGAGCGACCGAAATACAGGTCAGTGTGTTTTTCACAACGACAAAACGCTTCGCAAGCAAGAAAATAACAATATATATTGGACCACACAGCTGGACTAACCAGTTTGAAATACGAGAGCAGTAACGAATCAAGTTACTAACGCCAACATCCGATAACATGGGTTCCCAGCAGACAAAAGAGGAAATCGTACTGTCACAAGCCGCCGCGGGTGGCACCATCATAAATGACACATCAGCAGCCAACCAGCTTTCTTGGACAACTTTTGCAATGGTCATCATCATCATCGCAGCAGCAACCAGTTTCCTGTTGTGGATGCTTTGCAAGAAACACCTCACAAAAAAGATCCTCAAGGACATCAGGACAGACGTCCCAGGATCCCGAGCACCACCAAGACAACTATAACGCAAGAGTCACCATGCTACACACCGTCTATCTTCCTGCATCACGACCTGCCACACCAGATCACTAGAAGGGGGGTCTGTCGGGACTAGCATGGAAACTCATCATTACATATAAATTATCATAATATATTTAAGTATCTAATAATATTTGTTACTATGTAAACTAGTTGATAAGAAAAGCGTATTGGCATGATTCACAATCTGACTGACGGCACACGCTGTCAGGTCAGTCAACTTTCGTAGCAATTTGCAAGACATCAAATTTCATCATAAACACATTTGCTTTCTTGATAAAATATAATTATTCATAAGAATTATTTAGCAACATTGTAACGAGTATGCGTTATCAAGCATTTTCATTGCCATATAAAGCAATCCGGAAATGTGCCAACTTATCAGATTTGCTCGTACTTAGTAAACTCACAGTAAACAAGTGACATGTGGTCATCGGGTCAACGTCCTGACCTCAGATAACCTTTCTTTGTTATAATTTCTATAAAAGCTCAAAGCGGGGCGAATCTGATAACACACGTCGTCAAATCTTTGCCACATATAGTCGAATCTCTGCTCGTCGCATTCTGTTCAACTTTTCTCATAGCAACACGCCTTTATAATTTAACTTTATCAATTTAACCTTAATTCTAAATATATTGTCTGTAAGAATTGTTTCAAGTATTGTTGAGGAGAATAAACTGATATTTACTCAAACACGCATCTACCTTCGATCCATTGAAGTCCATCTACCTACCTCATCCTCACACCTCCTCGCAATATATGTATGTATACTCAGAAGACCTCCAAAACAGAATGCAGGAACTCACTGAAGTAATCATTAAAGAAAGCTTGAAAATAAATGTATCAAAGACGAAAGTCATGTTCAACTAGTTTGCGGGCCAAATAGAGATCCTCATCAATGGAATTTAGCTTGAACAGGTGAAAAACTACATCTATCTGGGACAACAAGTGTCTATAGATGGATGGATATTGAATTTGATGAAATTGTTCACAGAGTAAAGCTAGGCTGGAGTGCTTTTGGCCTCCTGAATAATGTCTTTAAAAGTGACCTCCCACTGTGCCTAAAGCGATAAGTGTTCAACCAGTGTATGCTTCACGTTATCACACATATAAGTAAAAGAGAGATTCAGAAACTTAGAGTAGCACAGCGTGGTATGGAGAGGTGCATGCTGGGCATAACGCGAAAGGACAAAAAGAGGAATGAGTAGATAAGGGAACAGACAAGGGTTTTCGATGTAATAAAGTTTTCTAAAAACCTCAAATGGAAATGGGCTGGACATATAGCTCGAAGAAAGGACAATCGTTTGACAAATTTAGTATCCAAGAGGTACAAAACGTCCACAAGGTAGACCTAGAGGCCGCTGGATCGATGAAATGATAAGTTCTGTGGAAGTACGTGGCAATGCAACGCACATGACCGAGAGAAGTGAAATCGGCTTCATCCAGCAGTGGATAGATTCAGGTTGATGATGATGAGATATGTATATTAAAAATAGCGATAAAAATATTACTAAAAATAAGTTATCTATGTGAATTTTTGATTTATGAGAATTTTATCATAATTATAGTAACTTTCTAACAATAAAAGTACATAATATAATATAATCTGTTTAAATCAACCCTAAATAGCAGCCGTGTGCATATTTCCTAGGAAGTTCTTGACTTTTAACAATTGTTGTTTGAATTATTTTGTAAATACGATATATGCGCATATTTTTAGCGTGTAGGTACCTAAAGAATGTTATCGAGAGTTGGGAAATCAGAAACAAACATAACCTAATGTTTTATTCATTCTCGTATATATGCGCAGCATTATTTATTAAAGTGTCTATAAGGTGTTTTGACGCCTACCCAATAAATGTGCTGGTTTGATTTCCATAAAGGAAAGCCACGAAGAAAATCATTATTAGATAAAGGCTTATTTGAAAAGAAATACATGAATATACATGAAAACTGTAACAATATATACCAAAAGTATTCAATTTAACGTTAAGGTTTTTTGACCTTTAGACAAGTAAGTATTTATATTATTTTGATCTAGAATAATCGTATATGAAAATTAAGCTGAAAAGTAAGTTACTGAGGCCAATTATAAGCTGTAAGTTATTTTGTATAGCAGATTAATTATATTGTATCAGTGGCAAACACTACAAACTAAGCGATTATATTTTAAAGCCTTCTTTTTCTTATTGTGCCATCCCCTAGCAGAGGTCGGCCACCATCAAGGCGATCTTATCTTTGTCGTCTGCTACCCGGAACAGTTCGGTGGAGCTGCACTCGTACCAATCACGGAAGTTCTTAAGCCACGAAATGCGGCGCCGTCCTCTGCTACGCTTCCCATTGATCTTTCCTTGAATTACAAGCTGGGGAATGCTGTATTTTTGTCCTCTCATAATGTGGCCGAGGTATTGTAGTTTCCTGGTTTTGATACTACGTAGAACTTCTCGGTCCTTCCCCATTCGATTGAGAACTTCAACATTTGTCACCCGGTCAGTCCAAGGAATTTTGAGGATGCGTCTATACAGCCACATCTCGAAAGCTTCAAGTCTCCGTGACATCTCTTGGTTTAGCGTCCATACTTCCAAACCATAGAAAAGAATTGACACATAACAACGTACCATACGCAGTCTCAGACCTAGGTTAAGATCTCGATTGCTAAGGAGGCGTCTCATTTTGAGAAAGGCGCTCCTTGCGATCTCAATTCTAAAGCCTACTTTCTTAATATATAATAACTATACTATATTATAGTATATTATATGAAAATTAATTAATCTGCTTACCACCACGTCCATAAATGTCTGTACGTATTACAAATTGATTGCTGTCTTACTTAATCAGCCTGATGTATTATATTGTATAAACTAACATAACGAAAGGTCTAGCGAAGCAGATTCCAATGAATTTGGAGTAATTCACGCATACAAAATATACATACGCATATATTCATTTTATAATATAGAGAGATCTAAAAACTTAAAGTAGCATAGCTTGGTATGGAGAAGTGCATTCTGAGCATACCGCGAAAGGACAAAAGGCGGAATGATTGGAGAAGAACACCGTCAACGGTTTGCGATGTAATAGAGTTCGCTAAAAACCTCAAATGGAAATGGGCTGGATACATAGATCGAAGAAGAGACAATCCCTGGACAAATCTCGTCATCCAGTGGTATCCAAGAAGAAAACGTCCGCAAGGTAGACCTAGATGCCACTGGATCGATGAAATGGTTAACTTCTGCGAAAGTACATGGAAACGCAATGTACAGAACCGAGATAAGTGGAATCACCTAAGGAAAGGCCTTCATCTAGCAGTGGATAGATTCAGGCCATTCGTTTATTCGTTTTATAAAAAAAATACACACAATTATGTGCGACGTCGGAATCAGCGTCATAGTATCTCGTACCCGGAGGCAGTAGGTATTGTATCCTATCGTTTCACCAAAAATATGGGACATTCCATGTGAAAAAATGTGGTTTTAACTTGACTCTCTTTGCAGCGATGTAATTTTTGTATATTGGGTGGGTACGTCAATTTACGTATGGTAGATTCTGTCCTACGGGTCTATTTTATACACAAGGCTGCTTTTGGTCCGCTACGGCAGCTAAATAGGGTAGGAAAGTATCGAATTATTAACATTTATTGTAACAATTACAATAATTTAGTTATAATTGTTACATAGCATAACTGGTTAATGCACAGATAGGCGCGATAGCAATGGTTATGCGAATTCAAATTCCCGTCGAGTTTCGTATTTTTTTCAAATATATTTTTTTCTAGTGGGTATAATATATCTGAGATGTTTTAAAGTTATGTATGTTCAAAAAGAATTTGGTTTGATAGTAACTAATGAACTTATATACGATGGGAAAACACGTGGAAAGGAAGAACCAAGAAACATAATATATAGATTAGATAGGTAGGTAACTATTTATTAAAAATTAAGGTAACTAAGTTTGTAACCAGAGCCTCAATTTTGTTATAATGCCTTTTCTACTATAAAATGACCAGTCTTGACTAATTATTATTTTTGTTGTCTGTTAATAAAAATCTCAACTCTGTAGAGGCCTATATTATAAGATCAATTTAGTTTAGATTATAATATAGATAATATCTAATAATAATATAAGATCTTCTTAGAATCGCACATGGTCAAAAGATTTCTTTTTTGTCAAAATTACACTTATAGTTAGTAAGTTAGTTGTTTTTTTTATTATAGTGTTTTACATTACTGCTTTTCAAGAATTTACCAAACATTTAGGTACCTACTTTATCAAAAAAAAATTAAAACCATTTACTTTCCTAATTGCCTAATTTTTAGTGTGATTTTTTTTTAAATTATACATTAATACAGTATTATAAAATAAATTTAATGTCATGCTAAAAGAATGTAAGACTTATTTTATCACATTTAACAATGTCATGTAATTTTTTTTACTCTCTTAATAGGCCCCCGTCCATAATTTTGAAGGTCTTTGCTATTAAGGAGAAGTATAGCAATTCGTATATTTTAGCATGCAAATGTAAATAGATTCGCATAATAAAAAGTTCTCTCGTAAAACACCGAAAATAACAAAAGATTTTTAACACCGTGGGCTATTTGCTTTTTATGAGAAATCTCGACTAAGACCACTCGAGTAGGGATTGCAAATCAAGGGACAATTTTCACTACCGAGATTAGTATTCCCAGTTTCAATTCCGGGATTAAGGGCGAACGTATCCTAAAGAGATTTTCCATTCAAAGAAGTCCACTATTTTCCACAATCGAAGTTATATTGCACTATTAACCTTTCTTTTACGATGCTAATAACTTCCGTCCGTTCCGGTGATGTCATCTTAAGTTACCATACGAGATTGACAAAATTACAGTTGGTAAAAGTTAATCATTGTTTGCTATTTGTTTTATCTATAAAATGATCAAAATACATCAAAACTTAATAATAATTATAATCATATGATTATTCTATACATTATTATAGTCTACAACTTATAATAATATAATCGTGATCTCACTTCTTACTTTCATGTTATCTCTTTCTCACGATTAAGTATGTCTCTCTTTGTTCCATATATTTTTAGATATATCTCTTTTGTTCAAAATGGAATGCGACGATTTGTTTACAATGTGTATTTATAATAATTTATGACAGTAAATGAAATCTGATGGATATATATCAATAATTCGTATTTACTGGACAAAACTATTGATTTTGAATAAATTATCATTTTCTTTAGATGTAATACTATTAAAAATTCTAGGAATAGTGGAAATATAAAGATGGCGAAGTGCATTTTAACTGAATTATTTTCAGTTAAATGGACTGGGTCACCTAAGGTTACATTACAGTAACGAGAGTGTTAACAAAAGAATAATTAAAAAGTGTTCTATAATCATGTTCTTAATTTCAAACGATGGTGCTATATTTTACTTGATCATAATATATTCAGTCTTGGTATTAGAAAAAAATAGGGTTTAATAATTGGATATTTACACAAAATCAGTCGATTGTTTAGACTTAGCTGTCAAATATATTATAGAGTCTTAATAATTAATAGTTACCTATCATTGGAGTTCTAATACAAAAAATGTCCAAAACGGAATCTTTTATTGACTCTCTTGAAAAGTATTGCTTTTCGACTTGTTTGTCTATTATAACAGCCTTATTCATAACAAAAATAAAAAAATATATGTATATAATATGTATATTATACTGCCCTTCCAAGGAAGAAAGCAGTAACTGACTCTCAAATACTAACTTTCAAAATAAATGACATGTGTTTTTTTCAAATTTTAGTACTGTGAATTGATAAGAAAAACTGTGATATTTTTTTATTATTAGCATGTTAGTTATTTCACTAAGGATTTTAACGGTATTTTAGTGATTATACTTATTTTAAAGTAAACATAATAATATATTATAACTTTTACATTTACCTAACGGATTCATAACTTAATTTCAAAATTTTAGTGAGTTACTGCCTTCTTCCTTGGAAGGGCAGTATAATATATCAATTTAATTACATAACTGTAGGCTTTTATTTTTTGTTCTGTTGAGGATCTAATGTTTTATTTCACAAAGCTACAATTATGTAACGTGTATCAGATGAAAAATATTCGAGAGTTTAAAAATATCGGGATTATACCATTTTCAATCACGGTATTATGAAATGAATAAATTTTGCGAGACACCGGAAGTCGTGATTGTAAGCCCTAGACTCGAGTATGTACTTAAGCAGGTTTTATTTCTTTTACAGTAGCATTGTTATGTATGAGCACGACTGCCTACTTACTTACTTACAACAGTAATTGAACTGAATTTACGTTGATAATTTTACTGATTAGTGATTAGAGATTATGTTTCAATTCTATTGAAATTGTTTTAACGCATGTTTTGTTATTTCTAATCGATTTCTTATCGAGTTCTGCCATTATTATGTAAATACTAACCGTATTTGTAATTTGAATTACGAATCATAATTTATTATTCAAATTAAGTTAGTTAGGCAATATGCAAATTAATTACATATGACAAGAATATACTTGTGATAACTAATATCCCTAATTATGTATTGTTTGATGCAAGATTGGCATGTGTATAGGCCAATCTGGTTGACAACATTAACATATATTCCACTACCTACACTAATCCACCGCCAAATCCGAATTACAGATCACATTCGTAATTAAAAATTTAAGAGGTTACTGTAAATTTTGACACATTTTTTTGAGTTTTGAATTGAGAATTGTGGACATGTGTAAAATCAGAATTCAGAACATTCATAATATATGATTTAAATTGAAAAAAAAAATCTGGTTCAAATCAAACATTTAAAATGAAAATATATACTAACTTATCTAATATACTATGACAAATTTAATATTACCCTCTGAAAAGAGGAAAAAAAAAACATAAACATATTAGAATGTTATACAATAAAATAAAATTTCAATAACAAAATACACAGAACATTACTGTATATGTCTATGTCTAGTCTTGCACTCCTCGCTAATGGTGTCAGATAAGCCTGGCACGAGGAAACAGTTCTGACCAAGAATAGGTCATGGCTGTGACCACGTAGGAAATTGACAAGTGCATATTATACATTCAAATTCTTTAAGACGCCAAGATTGGACGCCATTCCTCGTGATGGCAGAAAAAAATGTTTCAATAGCAGAAGCAACCTACGAGAGCCAAGAGAGTGAATGCTTTGAGCATGCTTTGTAGAATGGCAGTTGGAAATAGCTGTTTGACGAATTATCGAAATGAAAATTGTTATAAATGTCTTAAAATAAAGGCATCGAAGAAATTTCTTCTGAATACGCTATAAAATATGCTTGTAGGAAACATCATAAGGAATTTTTAGGTCACGGGTTCAAATCCGATGTTGGTTTGTAATTTGTGTGTTGGATCCAGAGCAAGGACTTAATAGGTTGAGCAAGTCGCCAACAAACATTTATATTCTTGAAAAAAAAAAACCCTCATAGTGAGACGGCATCATGGATTATAATATAGCCAATCCGCAGATCAATTATTTCCCTTTTTATTATACATATTTAATGATTTGTTTTAAAGTTAAGTTGGTTAAGTTAAAGAGCGATTTCCCAAACACTCAGTAATTTTTATTTCTTACTGAGTGATAAAGAGCAACGAATCTTTTTGTGAGTTAAAATATATGAGCACGAAGAAATAATTGAGTGGTTCACAAGCATAGTGAATCAAGTCCGTTCTGGTTATTTTTGAGTAAGCTAGGCTCAAACATAATGCTATATTATTAATATTATAATATATATGGTATTTCTTATTCTATAAGGGTATGATTTCAATTACATAATAACTTAAGAGTACTCAAACTTAACACTTTAGAATTGTAATAATACCCTGACAGAATTAGAAATACTTAAATATTATGTTTGAACCTAGCTTACTAAAAAAAACAGAATGGACTTGGTACACTATGCTTGTGAACCACTCAATTTATCTTTTCAGTATTAATAATGGTATGACAACCCAAATAGGTAATACCCAAACAGGTAATTAACAGACTAAAATTTATACAGAATTTATTATAAAATTATTATTATGGAGTATGAATAAGCTCCAACTAACAATTAAAAAGTTTCGTACATTAATTTTGTTGCTTGAAGTGATAAAAGCTCTCCAAACTTTCGTCCTATAATTTCATGAAAGTGCATTATTTTATCAATAATTACTGTTTACTTGAAAGTTTTCTATGAAATCTGTGTAATTGCAAGTCACAAGTACATTCGAAACAATGTACAACACTGAAGGTCGGTAGAGTTTGCTCGCTATGTTTTGCTGTTATACATCACAAAACAAAGGCTAACTCACGACTTATCAGTTACTTCTTTTTACCACGTTTTTATTAGCTCGTATTCTTGTTTGTCCAGTAATTTTTTTTTTGTTCGTCCAAATCTTGCAATCGATTTTTAACTAATTTCCCGACTAGATAAACATTTGAAACTTTTAGAATATATCAGAACACGATGACAATGCATTCTTTTAATACTTTTAGCCATCGTTAAGCAAAAAGAAGCGTCATTTTCAGTTAATTCTGTTTTAATAAGTTAGTTTCTGTTGAAATTTATTTCGGAAAAAAATCGTAAAAAGTAAAATACTATCATTGGTTGCTAAGGGGTCCTAGCAACTAAATTATTAATATATATGTGCGTTACTATGGAAATCAATATGAAAAATGAAAATGACATTTCAGTATTCTATATTTATTCAGTATTTCTATCAAGTAAAAAAAAGAATTTATTACTACATAGAATTGTCAAGTTTATATGATTTAACAGAAAATAAAAAAATGTGGTATATAAAAAGTTCTTTTTATCTTGTAATTATGTATTTAATAATATATTAATCCGTGGTCAAAAGAAGGAGTGGTATAATATGTCACAAAAGTGTTATTTTGCAGGAGAAATATTTTAAACTTAAAAGTTGAATATCAAATAAGATATTTATAATTAAGTGGAATGTTAAAATAAAAATTAAATCTTATTAATCTAGTTAGCTTCTTTTCAAAATCTGGATCGAATATAATTAATTTTTCTAAATACAGTTTTCGTATTCTTCGTCGTTTTGAAATAAATCATTCCAAATTCTTTTCTGTATTGAAACCATTTCGTTAGCTGAATGGGAACTATTTTATCTCACATTTGAAATATTTTACAGGAGTAGTTTTTGAAACATCCTTTTAATGTTATTTATTATTTATATAGACACATTTATGAAATTATGTCATATGATATTTTCATAGAAATATATCTTGAACATACATAATTTTGAAAGACACTTTTGAGAAAATATATTATAACCAAGAAAAAAATCTTTTTGAAAAAAGTAAGCCACCCAGTTGGAATCGAACCAGCATCTCTTGGGTTTACACCACGTCCGCGCATTATCCTCTATGCTACAAGGCGACGTACTAATTGCGACAAATTTTAAGGTTCGATTTCAGCCGGGTGGCTTACTATTTTCAAAAAGGTTTTTTCTATAGGTTATAATACATTTTCTCTTAAGTGTTTTACAAAATTATGCATGTTCAATAATTAGAATGGTTCATTCTTAAAACTTGTGAATTATTCGTTGAATAAATGAAAAAGTTAATTACAAATATATCTTATTTATGGCTTGTTCCCATTTCAAACACAAGAAAATTAAATAAAGAGAAAACAATATTTATGCTTAGAATAGTAATAATACTAATAATGAATTATTTGAAAATAATACATTGATTATTGCTGCATTTTTTTAGAGTTTTTAGCCGTTTATTTAACTTTGAAGTCGATATACTCTTCTTGGTTAGCTATGCATTTGTATCATTTTAATCCTCAGACCGTGATATATAATATAATTAAGTAAATGTGTTGTAATTTATTATATAAGCCAAGCTCACGTTTTGTTTTTACAACCGTATCTATGCAATTTGATGCTTGTCGAAAGACAAACAACAATAGGTACTTATTGCATGTTTGATTGGAAGCCAGAGCGAAACTTTTTCTCCATCGATTCAATAATATTGTATTATTGAAAATTTTTATATACGAGACTGGTTTATTTGCATAACTACCTACTGTAGAAAATGTCATATTATATTGATTCAAGGCTGAAACAAAACGACGGATCCAAGGATTTTTATATTTTAAAATGAGATCCAGATTTTTATGTAGGTACCTACTTAATACATAATATGTATCAATTAAAAAAATATATGGTTATCGATACGTTACGTATAAATGTAAAGGAGTGATATTAAGGATGAATGTAATTAAAAAAATGCCTTTTACGTGGAATGGACATAATTATGTTCCGGATGCCATTAGAAAGTGCGATATTCCTCACTATTGTAGCACCGTAGTATGGGAAATTTAAAGAGGCACACAACATGGTGATCTACTGGATGAAGTAGTACGACCTTGTGTTTTCCATTTGCTCTGATGCTGAGGCGTAATGAGATGAAGTCGTATTGTATATGAGGGGTATATAAGCAAAGGCAGCTTTCTACCAAAACAGTGTTTTGGAGAAAAAGCTAAAAAAATAATTTAAGGCAGATAACCTTTTTATTTATTTTTTTAATGTAGAAATAAGGTTAAAAAGATAATCTGTATAATAAAAATCAGTATTTTCGTTACACTTATTAAGATATTTTAATTATAAAAGTCAATATTGCTACATTTGCTTCCAAATATGTAAGATTGCTGTGTTTGCGTCTAACTATTTGAAAGTTTGCTGTATTTGCTCCCAAATTGTATCAAGCGGCCATTTTGTCACGTGACTTTTTTGTATGGGAATAACATTGAATATAGAAGAATGCAGCCTTTGCTTCTAATGTGATTTTTTTAAAGTGATTTTTGTATGAAAGAATGCAAGGTTTGCGCCTCAAATACTGTTTTACCGTGTGCATAATGAGCAGCTCTATATCAGCATTCACAGGTTATTTTGCCAATTTTTCCAAGATTGCTGCCTTTGCTTCTATACCCCTCATATGAATTGAGTTTGTATTTATATAGACTAAATGAAAGCTTCTACAAGATTATTGCACTATTTTTAGTCTTATTAGGCTTACAAATACTTCCGCAGACTGAAATATTTTGATAATCTAGAGGCCTTTAGGTCATCGTTAGAATAACACTCAATGACTGGGTTTGACCAGCGGTTGCATTTTCTAAAAGCTGTGTCCTGATAATTGTCACTTGTGTTTTACGAAATTGCGATTAAAGTTCATATTACATTTAGGATAACTGAAAGAGACCCAGTCACTTGAAAAATTATTGATGAAATAATTTAATTACGCGGACATTTGGAGAGACCTTTATCCAGCAGTTAGTTGATATAGAATAATAACACATTAAATGTACATATATTATATTATGTATTAGGTAGGTATGTATTAAAGGTGCGTTGGCATGTGATATTTAGGCCCTATTTATACCTTGTAGTTATAAACTTAAAACTTCTCTACTCAAAATGCAATTTAGGTTTTAAGAGATATCTCGGATATCATACATTTTATGTAACTTAATTATTACTAGTATATTTTCTTCCGAAAAAAATTAAACAAATGTTTCAATATAACATCGACATAGTTGTACACATGTTTGAGAGGTTTTTTGTGTAATAATCGAATATTTTTTTGACTATTAGGTATCTACTATGGCTTGGATTATGCAGGGTTTAATTGAATTTAAAAAAATAACTAACACCATCTACACATTGTAGTCTTAGTTTAATGAAAACGAATACGTTTGATTGACAAAGTTTATTATGCACTATTTATGTCAGATCTTAACAGCCTACTTCCATCCTTCGTCACTGAATTACACTCACTACCACTTTTTGTAGCTATCAATAAATCGACTGTTGGAAGCAGTGTAGTCATATAACAAAAATTGAGCTTAATATAATATTAGAACTAGAATATGCTAAGATTCTGGAATATTTTTATTTAAAAAGTTATGAAAAATGAAATTGCTTGAACTTACCCAACATTTTTATAGCTCGGCTCTGCGATACTCCATTTTTGTAACTCCTAGCACTTCCATTTGGCTCAGCGTGACTGTTCAGCGAAGAATTCTTCGCTGGCCTCAGAAGACGAGAAGTTCTTAACTTGATACCAATAAGAACGTAAAGCACCGTGATCACTGTCATAGGTCCCACAAAAAACACAAACCCTGATATTTCAAAGGCATGTTCCACCATCACCCACTTAACAGTACAAGAGCTTACCATTCTATCTTGCTCCATAGCATACACTACTCCGAACTGTATCGCTTGAGGTATAGCTAGACACAATGCGAGGATCCATATCGCAATGATAAACTTCACAACTCTTGATAATTTTGACATGGTATGTGACAAGAATGGGTGACATATTGCAATGTATCTTTCAACAGTGAACGCAGTAATTGTTAATACTGTCGCATTTGCTGACATTTCAGATGAAAGTCCAAGAAATACACATGACACTTCACCAAATATATAAACTTCTGGGTACCACATACGGTAAACATCAGGAGGTAGCCCACTTAGTAGTAATAGTAAATCTGAGATAGCCAAACTGAACAAATAATAATTGGTTGCTGTGTGCATACATCTGTTTCTTACAATGACAATACACGTACTTACATTGCCAATTACTCCAGCTAGTAAAATAAGGGCGTATATCACTGTAATTGGAATAACCAAATACAGCGAATCTCTTATGTCCGACTCTGAATCATTCAAACTGGAAAATGTCGATATTTCAAATGGTTTTGGCGTACTATTGACATGGTACGTATCGTCACCTGTGTTCACTGTGTAATTTATTTGTTTTATATTACCGAAGAACATAGTTGCAAAATCACTCATGATTAAGCCATTAAAAACTTTGCAAAAATAATATTTTATGTCACTATTATTTATTATCTAGTAATAAAATTAATTTTAATCGAATTTCTATACAGTTTTATGCTCTCCTGGTAGCATATTGTATACATACATTTATTATACTATATTATTATTATATTATCACTTTTTATTATCAAATAAATATATTAATGTTAATTAGTTTAAGTTTTTATTAATATTATTACAGTACAGCATACTGAGTTTAAAACCGCTTTTCACTTATGTACAATTTATAGCTTGAAAACAACGTTAAAATTGCTATGTTTATTCCGATCAAGTCAAGTTATATCAGATCTCATTACCCACAAGGCAGCTGAGTAAAACATCTTAATCAATCTTTCAGAGTGCAGTCATAAAATAAACACTCCTCATTACCAATCCTGTCCAATGATTGCAACCTGCCTCTCACAATTGGCTTCAGTTTTGCAGTATACTCGACACCAGTGGTTCCGTTAGCTCGGTATTTGCGCTGGAGGCTGTCATTTTAATGGAAATGCACGCGTATCGACTGACAATAGATCAAGTTATGTCAACGTTGATTTATTCCCGCAGTTTCGTGGAAGTTTTTCTCTGCTTTTGGCCATAATTCGCTACAAAGTGCGGCATACTTGCGAGTTAACGTCACCTATAGATTTCTACGTCAGTGTAACATGTCAATTAGAGGCTAGTTTTGCTTTGTTGCCGGCATTGTTTGTTGGATAAAACCATGTTGTTTGCTGAACGATCAATTTTATCCGACGCATTCGCAGCTATCTCGTAAACTGGATCTTATCAACGATCTTATTTTTCTGTTTAAATTGAATTGCGATACAATAATCGGATTTCAAAATTGTATAGGAGATAAAATATTACCTCATTATTACTTAATGGGTTTATATACAGCATTAGAATTCAAATTAACTCCCTCTCTTGATGTCGCAACTGTATCTTTTATGATGAATCTGAAAAAGAAAAAAAATCTAGTATGAATTAAAATTATATTAAAAAAAAATCATTTGTTTAATCACAAGGCAACCACTATGATAGTACTACTCACAGAATAGATAATAAATAGAATATCGATAGGCTATATTCAATACGCCGCATGTTGAAGCAGGCTTTTGAATGTGTGAGTGTCCTACGAAAATGAAGCAGGCATTATGCACGTGAAATAGTATGTGTAATACACCTACATTAAATGAGCGTAAATGCATAAACCGAGAGCAGTTTTCAGTATTCGACGTAAAACGTATTTTTGACACGAGTGTAAGTTTCACACGGATTCTTCCTTACTCGAGTCGGTTGCTTGCTATCGCATTAGGGTCGTATGCATGAGATTCCTAAATACGTTATAGGCTATATACTGCTCATTTGTATGCATAAATGCAAATGTTATTTGTTGGTTAGCGACATCAAGATGTGACGTCATAATGTGTCATGGCGTACAAATAATTGCAAGCTTATAAAATTTCATTCCCCGACCATTAATTTAAAATTTTGAAATTGTAAATGTGTCTGAAAGTGTGCGAACGGTACCATATAAAATTAATAATTATACATGAATAATTATTATGAACTTTAAATAATTTATCAGTTATTTTATCACATTTATTTTATAATTCTACTGTACGAAAGGTTAAAGTATTGCCAGTAAACATTTCCATTTGGTGGCAATACTGAATATTATTATGACTAACTTCACTTAAATTATGAGAAGTCAAAACAGAATAAGAATAAATGACAGAAATGCAAATGGATTTAGATATTAATATTATGTAATAATCTCTGTATAATATTATCATTTATACCAATCACCGTATGATACTATTGATGTTTCAAGTGTATTTGAGAGTTGTGCCTTGTTTATTACAGTTATCTTACAATAATTAACTAGGTAGGTAGGTACCAACCATAATATTTTGAAGAATGCAGAATGCTTCCAATTGCATATTTTAATGCCAGATGTAGCAGTAGGTACATATTTTTGCGGTCGTTTAGCGGAGATATTTTATCGTAATCTTACGTAAGTCCATCTTATCTCTCCATGAGAAATATTGCAAGCGAAATAGGTACGAGACATTGTATCAGCTACATACTATCTAGATTATAAACTAGGGATCAAAATTATACGTATTTTGTAAACAACACGACTAGGAACTGTTTTTAAAGTTCGCAAATGTTTTACAGAGTCTACAAAATGAACAAGGGCCTCAAGAAAACGTTTGTTGTAATGAATGCAAAATTAAAATGACATTTGAAAGTGGCAGATGAAGCAGCCATTTTGAATGGCGCGTGACATCCGATTGCTTACGTCACAAATAGTGTTATACGCTTTATGATGGAAAATCGGTTAAATAACTTATAAAGAATTTAGGAATCTCATACATACGGCCCTTACCCGTTATGTATTTTAGTTTATTTCCAAGTTCCCTGGTACTACTATAGATATATCATCATAAATCGGCAAGTATCCGAATTTAGAACTAAGCACATCACAGTATAAAAACCATTGAATGATACTCATATGTTAAATATTAGCATGTGGTGTCTTCACTCAACGGACAACTTATACTGGTGGATCTATAGTAAGTAACGAGTATTTGAGGCATCTACTTATATATTTTCAAAAATTAAGTAGTCCACAATTCAATATTAATACTAAACGACGGTGTTAAGTGTCAAGCGTAATAGATTGGTTTAAGCCGCGAGTTCCCAACATGTGAGTTGCGGCCCTCATAGATCGCGAGGTGATTTATAAGGATTCGCCAATTACTAGTAATTCTGATAAAAAGTAACATATTCATACATTATTTTTTGTAAATTTTTTTCATGAATACTAAAATAATCGCTTCTTGTGCCATTTCGTTTCATCTTTATTTCAATTTAAAATAAGGTGTGGTTACATCATAAGTAGTAGGTACGTAAAAAATGTGGTTAATATTTTATACTAAAATAACATGGTAATAATAATTGTGACCTTCCGTAATTTATGGTCGGTAATCTTTTTAGAAAAAAATACGACACCTGACGGGACTTGAATCTGTAACCGCTGGATTCATGCCATTCATGTCATTTTGATTTCCATAATGATGCACTATATATTAATAATTTAGTTGCTAGGACTACCTCCTTAGCAACAAATAATAGTGGATTGGATTACGGATTTCTTCCGAAATAACTTTTTATACAAAACAGAATTAACTGAAAATGAATTCAATTCTACTTAAAGATGGCTAAACGTATTAAAAGAATGCATTGGCATCGTGTTCTGATATATTCTAAAAGTTTCAAATGTCTAGCTAGTCGGGAAGTTAGTTAAAAATCGATTGCAAGATTTGTGCTGGATAAACAACCACTGGACAATATAAAAATACGAGTTAAGAAAAACGTGATAAAAATACGACACCCGACGGGACTTGAATCTGTAACCGCTGGATTCATGCCAGTGTGCTATTTTAATTAAGCTACGGGTATCCTACTTAATTATGATGATTTTAACTAGTAGTTATTTAAAATGCTTATCGAATTGCGTTATAATGTTAGCTATCGGTTGAAGCCCGTAGCTTACTAAAATTGGAAAAGCACAATCGCGAATCCAGCGGTTATAGGTTCAAGTTCCGTCGGGTGTCGTAATTTTTTCTAAAAAGATTTTTTCTATTATATATATGCATGAGATGTTTTCAAATTGTGTCAACATATTGTGGAATGTTACATTCTCAAATATTGTGTCTTATTCATTGAATAAAAGAAATAGTTTATTATATAATGTATAAGCCAAAGTGAAAACAAAAATTGTTAAACGTATCTATATTGTGTTGTCGATTTTATTGTTTTGTCAAAAAATATAAATAAAATTAGGATTGGCTTATGAGGTACGTTGAATTATTATGTAAAACTTATTCAGTTCTCAAACATTCCCTCGGTATAATAGTTGGATACATTTAAATCGTATGTATAGTATTAGGTACGTATAGAGAAATATATTGGAATTCCTCTCTTTGATATAAAGAGTATTTTGTATGAGTATTCTAATGCAATTTAAATAAGATGATCACGTAAATAGGGATGTAGAAAGGCGTTGAAGAATATTCTATACATACCGAAACTAAATATGTGGACATAAGCAGGGTTTAGTAACGAAACTAATGATTATCTAAATTTAATAAACCACAAGTTACTTTGCATAACAGATTCGTTAGTAGAAGTTCCTCTTAGGTATGCTTACATACGATATTTATATTTGGCTGCATATTTTTTCCGACGTATACGCGGTGAAAATGAGAACTCTGCCATTTTCGGTAGTATTGACCTGTGTGTCCCTGATAACTAGCTTAGAAATCGGAAGCATCAGTTGTATGTAGGGATTCCCATCACGGGATCCTGAACTATGTTCGATACCTATGAATCCCGGGATTCGTAAACATAATCCCTAATCTTTCGGGATTGATTTTTTTTATCAATTGTTATCGCAATCGTAACAACAACAGAAAAAACTAAAAAAAATAACACTCCATACTTTGGTATTGGGCTAGATTATTTTTTACCAATTTTATCAATGTTTTTTGTATATATAAAAATTTAATAAGAACCATCAAAAAAATGCCAATCCCGGGATCGAAAATTTGGCTCGGGAGTAGATTCCCTAGTTGTATGTTCTCCCAAGATGCAGAACAAACCTACCGTTGCTGATGCCAATTGGCAGGGCAATAACTCTGTTCAACCAAATCACTTCGGATATTGACATATCCACCTGCGCGAGAATGCGTATAGGTGGGCATTGTTTTATAAATTCTTAATGACTTTTATATAATATCTACTGTTTAAATAATATTTCTTTGTTTCTAAATAATGTCATGTTGTGACCGAATTGAATCAATAATTTATAATGTTCGCTACATTAAAAAAATAAATAAAATTTGAATTTGAATTCGCAAAACATCCAATTAATTTCATGCTGCAATATTAGTTTACCATAGCTTCTCTGAGATAAAAAAAGCCTTGGATTAGTATTACAAACGTAAGCAAAATAATTTTATGAAATGAATCATTATGTAGATGAACAATCTTAAGAAATTGCAAATTAAAGAATACAATTTGTAATATAACGAACAAGCCAATATTTTTAATATTGGCAAGGAATATAGTATTTAATATTTTCTATGGGTGGCAAGTCAACCGCACTAAAAAGTTTTTCAAATCATCATCACGAATAAAATTGTATTATGAACAAACAATTAATAAGATTTTCTCTAGATAAATTACATTTTTTTTCTGTGTAGTATAATTTATGGTTACTTTATTCATGTGATTCGCAACCAGAGTTCCGACAATCCATTCGAAAGATTGCGAAAAATAGTACCTACAATAAAGTTTTTTTAAATTTTAATAATGTTTAGCTTATATATTTATATTCGTGTATACGGCGGAGCTTTAGGATCCTGGTGTGATCTACAACGATGCAAGAAGACTGGGTAGCAACAGGGGTTGTTGGAGGCGCCGCGTGGTGTCCAAATGCTCCAACTAAGGGGCGGATGTGGCCAAAGAAGAAGAAGAAGATTTAGATATTTTAGTAACTGCTAACTTTTACACTTAAACAATAAAAAAATAATCAATTTTGAGACAAAATTATTAGAAACTATACTGCCCTCCTAAGGAAGAAGACAGTAATTGACTCTCACACACTTTCGAGATAAATGACATAACGTGTTTTTTCTCAAACTTTAGTACTGTGAATTAATAAAAAACGGTGCTCATTTTTATTAGTAGGATGTTAAAATACAAACAAAGTAATAATAAACAAGCAGTAACTGCAATAAATATGTGTAAGTACTGCCGTTTTGCTAAAAAAAATGCATTATTTTAGAAGATGTCTATTTTTTCACTAAGGATTTTAACAGTATTTTAGTGATGATACTGATTTTCAAGTGAGCAGAATATTTATAGCTTTCAAAATTACCTAACGGATGGCATTCATAACCCAATTTCACAAATTTTGCGAGTTACTGCCTTCTTTCTTAGGAGGGCAGTATATAAATAAAATGTTTCTTTTCTGATCATTAACCTAAATGTACCTCTATCGTACCTACCGTACCTATCGTACCTGTATGTGTCAGACAAAAGGGTTTCAACCACTAGAAGACGTTGAGAATCACTGATCCAACCGTATCTAATGAATATTAAAAAAAGTGTTTTCCTAAATTTTAATATTCTATGAGCATTTTTAATGCTGAATGAAAATTATCTCCAAAATGTCATAAAGAAACAGTGAGTAATTACCGAATAATATACTTTTTGGGAAGGCCTTGTTAAGGGAGGAAACCGTTTAAGACAAGAACCCTCAAATAATTACTAAGAAATTGCTTTTATAATTAGTATTGCCTAATGGTTAACGAAGCTTGTATGTACTCGTATTGTGTATATAAGACAATGTTTCGACAAATGAAAACAAGTAATATTTGGCATTGACAAGTTTCAGAGGTTAATATTATTACATTCGTAGAATAACAAAATAATAGAATTGAAACATTAGAGTCTGCTTGTTTTACTTCGTTGTTTTGAGTATTCAATGCCTACAGGATTTTACCCTAGAACAGGGGTCGGCAAACTTTTGGACCAAACGAGCCAAATATGAGTGGCACAACGGTTAAAAAAATTCGAGAGCCATACGTATATTTTTATAAAATCGATTTACTTAAATGAATTAATTACATTTTAAAATTGTTTATTTATTAAGCGAAGAAGATTTCCCGAATAAAACTAACGTAAATATATTTTTGTATTGTTAAAATTATAAATATAATATTTAATACAGAATATTAATTACATACAATTTTCGCGCATTTCGTAAAAAAAATGTGAACAATTGAAGCGCCTAGTTTCAAAAGCCCCTAAAATGGTTTTTGAAAAATTTTGAGTTAGATATGTATTTAGATAGATATTTTTGTTAGCTATATGATGCCCAAAAATTGATCTTTAAAAAACGCCGAAAACCGTCAATAAGTATGATCATAAATAATGGTCAATTTCAAAACCCGCTAAAATGGTAGGGTGTGGTTTTCAAATACCTCTAAAATGGAAAGCCAAAATAATCTTTCGAATATAACGAATTACGAAATACATAAAGTTCACAGATTTAATAGATATGATTTTTTCTCTTTTTTTTCAAAATAACCTCAAATCGTTTTTCTCATTTTTCTCAGAACTACTTAAAATCATTTAAGGGCTTTTGAAACTAGGCGCTTCGATTACCTTTCTTGCATTTCTTTGGAGAGTTTCTGTATGTTTGGTATGTAACTTGTAGTTTTTAATTTCAGGCGCGACTCCAAATTCTCATCGGTTATTTGGCTTCTCTAAATGCTATTTATATTGTTCATGTTTGAAAATGATTGTGCACATACTTACTATGTAGACTCAAATATGAACTATTTCATGTATTAAACATCGTAGTATCTACCTTATGTCGATCTTCTAGAGCACTCTAATTGTGTTGTGAAATTAAATTGCATTTTTCTCTCTCCAAATCCTCAATTTTGGTGGCAAGACCTACAAATTTGGAGCTCCATAAATCTTTGCTTGTTAAATCCACCAATAAAATTGTATTTCAAAAGTGCTCGTGTCAATATCAAATAGAGAAAAATTTAAGTTGTCGACTTTTACAATGGGCAGATTTAAAACAACAACAATCAGACCTTTTTGCATCAACCATTACGGAGGGAAAATTAGTCTCGTAGTAATGTCATTATAAATAATATAATAAACGTACAATGATAAAAAATAAAAAATGTGAATTCTGCCAAAGTTTTTATTGTGAATTTGGCAAAGAGCCGCACGCCAATACCCAAAGAGCCGCATGTGGCTCGCCAGCCGCGGTTTGCTGACCCCTGCCCTAGAACACAGGTATCAAATTGTTTATTGTTATGATCTATTTTTGGCAACAAAATAAAGTTGCAAGATACCTTCTATACTCCCATAATAAATTAGGTAAGAAAGTATTGATGTATTTTTATATGTTTTTTAAGTCAACAAGATGCATTTACAGATGAAAACATCGCATTAATAAAATTTTTACTTATATGTATATATATTGTTTTATGTATTTCGAGATTCGATATTTGCAAGAATTTAAAAGGCATGCATCAATTGTCTATATTGAATTTTATTATTTGTGGTTGTCAACCATTCTTGTAACCCAGATATCAATAATTTATTACAATATTATTTATTACATATTCATTTTTCACGTACAATCAGTCAGTACATATTTATATAATATGATTAGGTAATGTTATGAGATAGACTTAGGTAGATAGGTTATGAGCGGACATGCCTTGCATTAAAATAGGCGTTTCATATTTTGTACTTCGACTCACTCGAGGCCCGGTCTTTAGATACACCTAATTTCATAATATTATATCGGGAATACCCTATCATGGTTCTCAGTATATTGACGGTTTTATTATTTTATTTTTCAAGACTGGATCCAAGAAGGCGGACGCTCTGTTGGCCTTAACCATTTTTAAAGATATTTAGAGACTAGAATAAATTTAAGATCCATACGTTTAGTTAGTACTCTTCAGATGAAAATCGAAGGCTTATTTTGTATATTCTTCTTCTTCTTCTGCCATATCCGCCCATTAATTGGAGCATATGGACACAACGTGGCGCCTCCAAGAATCCCTGTCGCTCACCAGTCTTCTTGCTTCGTTCTAAGTTAAGCCAGCATCCCGTATCTCCGCCGTATACACTCTATAGATAGTATTTAGTGGCCTTCCAGGACGCCGGAATCCGGTCGGCTTGAAGAACAGGCAAGCCGGGTTGAGGTTCTCTTCTGCCATCCGCAGCACGTGGCCGAGCCAGGTCCAACGTCGCTTCTTCACTCTCATCGTGATGAGAGGCTGTTAGATTCGTTCTCTTATCTTCTCGTTGCTCCTAAAGTCATTCCACCGCACACCCGGTATCCGTCGAAAACATCTGTTTTCGAAGCTCAGTATACGGTTGCCCAGAGCCTTCGTAAGGTGTCATGGTTCGCTACCGTAAAGCAGCACCATCAGAATGAAAGCGTCAAATAAGCGGCATTTGGTTTTGACCGAGTACTATCGTGAGTCCCAGATATTCCGCATCGAGTTGAATGTTGCTTCAGCCATTCCCATTCGGATAGCGAGCTCTTTCTGCAAAACTCCATCTCCCGTGACGTGTATCTCCAGGTAGTTGAAGCTGTCGACGCACTCGATATTTTGTCCGTCACTAATCAGAGAGAAATCTGGATCAGAACAGGTGCTATTACACAAAACGTTGGTTTTCTTTGTATATTACACATTATTTTAATACATTTCCATTACGTGTCGTAGACTTATCTCTTGGGTTATCTTTTTAGGCTACAGTTTAGCATCGGATAAAATGAGGGATAATTAATGACGAAGTTAATGACATAAGCTTTAAGAACCTTATTAAAACTTGACAGATTTTATTGTTATGCGTTGTACTGGATAGTACTAGGTTTTCATCGAGATACACCCACAAGGTAACGTGGAATATTTCGAAATAATTTATTATTATGATTGTATGAAACTAGTGATTCAGATAAATGCCATAAAGTCATTGCGATTGTAATATTAACCGATATTTGCATAAACGTGGTTAATTAGTAACGCTGAACTTAGTAGAAATAAGAAATGCCCGCGCGTAGGGAATCTAATCCCTAGCCAAATTTATTTATACAAAAAGCATTGATAAAATCGGTCTAAAATGTCTAGTATAATTTATTCTTCTTAAGACATTTAATGTTAATATTGCGTTCGTTCAATTTTGGAAATACATGAGTTTAATGGAGTAAATAATATAATTGTAATATAGATAATTATGTGAAAGTAAAACTTTTTTTTATTTATTTAAGAAAAGATGATATTCATAAAATTCGGTGTAGAAACAAGTGCTTATCTGCACGTCCATGGCATTGGCAGTTAGACGCCGTTCACGTGCCAGAACGTCAGTGGCTCTAGCTGGTTAAATAAACAAATTTATTACTTTTCTGATGTTCTTACGATCGTGTATGACAGGGATGGCGAACCTATGGCACGCAAATGTTTCATTTTGAATTATATTATATACATATATTTAAAACATATTTGTTTTTTTAAAGTTTTATAAATAAATATATAAGTAGGTACTTATATAATATTTCAAAATAATGGCGACATAGCCATGCGTATTTTCATCGGTTTTTCATATTATGTTTACCAATCAATGCGCAAACGGAATCGACGCAATTCCAGCATTAATGACAAATCGCATTGTATAAAAAATTGTAGGCTAATAATTTTCAAGAATTATTATGCTAATGAATTAAAAATAAAAATATTCAATCAACAAACCTTATGAAATTAATTATTAGCAGTCATTCAAATATAATAAATGCTTGTTATTTTGCCTCAACGTAATCTCTAAAAATGGACAACCGTTCAGTGATCGAGAATATAATAAGAAAGATGAGTGGTTTAAATGCTTCCATGATCTCTAAATAATTTAAAAACAAAGGAAAAAAAATCGAACCAACGGTGATATCAGGAACCCAATTGTAATTTTTAAACTTTTTTAATAGATTTCTTAAACACTATTTTTGTAGAAAACTTTAAAAAAACTTTTTTTTCGCCATGAAAAACGGCTTGGCACGTCTGACAGTCGCAAAATATTATTTGAGAAATTTTGGCACGCGCACGTAAAAAAGTTCGCCAACCCTGGAGTATGACAACAAAAAATGGTTATTAATATTATCCATGAGCATCCGATAATTCAACCTATGACATGTGCAGGTACATACACTTTTACTATACACTAACATAATTTTGTACACATACTAATTGATTGTGATTGATAAAAAATCAATCCCGAAAGTTTCGGGATTATTTTTACTAATCCGGGGATTCATAGATATCGAAAATTGTCCGGGATCCCGGGATTGCATTTCCTAGCCACGCGTTACTTAATGGTGATAACTCTGATCAATGTCTATGATCGGTATTAGACTATAAAAATCTTTGGCGAAGCTCTTTTGTCAAATGTTTTAAGTATAGAATTTATTAGACATATTGAATTGCCTACCTATACTGTTTTAGAAAAGTTTTAAAAATTGACAAAGAATGTATGTTGGATTGAACGTTTATATTTTAAGTTTTTAATTTCTAATTTTATAATCAGGGTAGCGACTATTTTAAAGCATTCCATATTTTTCGTGTTCCACAATCAATAATTTTGTTGATAAATTTTTGCCGTCTTCTATTTTGAAATGAGCTGTCAAAAGTGTCGGAATATTTACCCAATAATACCATGTTTACTAAGATTTCAATAGATTTACTGACATTTAATATTTGATCAACGGTCGTATTTACGTATTTTTAAAAATATACATAAATGATTGTAACAGTGGTAAAGTTTGAAGACTACTAATCCGTTTTTCATCAATTAAAATTGTTTATTTCTATAAATTTTCGTCAATCTACTGAATTTTGAAAATTTCATTCCTGCAAAACACTCGAATATAATATGGATATTAGATATAATACATACTATAAGAAAAAATACATATTTTATAAAACACTATCTACAATGTAAAAGTTATTATTAAATAATATTCATTAAGGCTATACCTCAGTTGAGGCATGGTCTAAAAAGATCGTGGCTAAGCGATGTGCGGATTGTGGGTCGCGGGTGCAAATGACGCATGCTGAACGAAATATAATTTGTCATATAAATCCAACATGCGTCCATTTAATGTTCTATTAGTAACAATAATAATATATTCATTTACATGTTTTCTTTTTAAAGTAAATGTGTAACTTTTTTATTCATCTTTACACGATTTAAGAATTAATACCCCCATCGCCATCACGAAACAAATTGACGTATTCACACCTTACGGTCTCTGAGTGCCAGCGAGTCCAAAATTTCGTCGCGCCTATAGTTGACAATTATTTGCGTTTCACTGATGTATCGTCTTCCACTTCCATCGCATGTGCTTGCCGCCTCACACATCCTTCTTTATAAGTTGTTTTATTTCTGTATTTTTACAATAAACAAACGTTTTACTGAAGTATCGCCGTAAAGATATTATTAGCCAATGATCTTTTGCAGTCTAGGTAATAACAAAGTGTGTTTTGTTCGTTGTAAGCCTCCGTCTAATCTTCGGTCAGTGTGACAGTCAGTCTGGTACTCAGAGTGGCAGTGATAATTTTCTATCAGAGAACACAATATATTCTTATTAATACTATATTATATTCATAACAAACGTTGATAGGGAAAGCAATTATTATTGTAGATACTTAACATAATATAATATGACGTAAGATACATGAAATATTGACTCAAGACGCTTAGCATAATATTATTGTAACCCTACTACTGCAGCTCACACCGTACTAACCGAAATTTTCAACTCTCATAAACATAACACACATCATTTCCTTACTTTTGTTATGCTATGATTAAGATTAAAGTAATACATATTAAAAATAATTGTAAGTACATTTAATCGATGATTAGATATTATAGTAATACAAGTGATTTTTTGTCTGTAATTTTAAACAAAAAATGTTGGTACTGTTCGGTTATCAGGAATACAGCATATATCTTGAATGTATCATAAAATTAAATTACTCTTTTTGGGAGTATCTATAAGCATAAAGAAATGCCTCCGTTGATTCCTTACTGGAAAATTTCTCTGAGCGTTACTAAATTATATTAGATCAATGGATTCAAATTCCAAGACGACGCATAATTTCATGGAATTTAAAGGGCACCAACAATACGCAGCATCTAGAAAATGTGGAAGTTTTTTTTTCATGGATTCTATACTAAAATTTATTGTCAGTGGAAAAGCTAATTGATAGAATAGCTAACACATACGTGTCCAATGTTGGGTAGAAAAACTGATCGTAGTGAAAATTTCTTTTTGATAGGAAAATATACGAAAAGTTGGTACAGTTCGGTTATCAGGAATACAGCGGAAAACACATTTTGAAAATAGCCGATAAACTGGATTATTTGTGAGGTTAACCTAACCAAACCTAACCTAACCTAACCCAACCTAACCTAATCTAACCCAAACTAACAAATAATCCAGTTTATCGGCTGTTTACAAAATGTGTTTTCCGCTGTATTCCTGATAACCGAACAGTACCAAAATGTTGTATTATTTGGTTAATTATTTATTTAATTTAAAAAAAATAATTTTATAGTACTTATTCCACTTTTTTAATTAAATTTTAAACCGGTTTTGTCCTCCTCAAATAGACATTATCAACAAAACCGGTCCAAAATTTAATCAAAAAATGTGGAATAAGTATCTAACTATAAAATTGTGTTTTATTTAATTAAATAACTATTTAATCAAATAATACAATTCAGTTCCACCATGAATTGACAGTGAATATTATGAAAAACATGTTCTGCCATATTTTCCAAAGATATTTTTATTACTATGAGCAAATGATATATTTAAGTTAGGAAAGATTTTATACAATTATTTCACGGGTATTGATGATGAAAACTTTTCAAAAAGTTCCATTTATTATTCACCTTCGCAGAATGCTATCCACTTTTTTGTAAGAAATACTAATACTAAGCAATTTAAATCGTAATAATGTAATTTGTATTTCAGATAATTCTATTTATTCTATTTTTATCTCTTCGGTCCACATAGGTATCTAAATGGTACCTATTAAGAATTTGATCGATCAACCGAATAAAATGGACGTTTTAGAAACCTGAGGTTAACTAGTCAACCGGTTTTGGTTTAACCCGGATTGGATGCTCTATGCACAGCTGACTGGGCAGGAAGCATTAGGCAGGTGGAAATAGCGCAATCCGTCCTTTGATTTGAGGATGGATCCTAACAGGCATGGCCGACTATATTCAGGCCGCAGTACTGAATTGTACCTACTAGTTTTCGATTTCATTCACCATTTATTTAAATATTCAATAATATTTAATTTATACAAACAGTTTAATATCTACATATTAGTAGGAGCAATAACTAAAGTCCGACCGCTTAACTCATGCGCGCGAAGCAAAGCGTTGTGTGTATTTCCTGTATAAACATGTCACGAAAAAAGATTGCAAGAGTTTAAAAATTAAGAATTCCCTAATTAATACTCAATAAATAAAAAATTCAAAATATTAAAATTGTCATTCTTTCAACTTTACTTTCAACGGGCCGCGCAACATCCGGGCGCAATGGTTAAAAGTCAGACTTTAGCACTAGGTAACATCGAAGTTTAGACTTTCTTATAACTGCCTAACTATTTTTTGCCTTGATAACAAGGTAACGCAAGTAAACAGTAAGATTGTTTAAATCCTATAAATACATATTGTGTAGACATAACGGTAGAAAATCAGACAAAATAATATAATTATTACAAGATAAAAAGAACTTTTTATATACAACGATTTTAAATTTTATGTTGAATCATATAAACTTGACTTGCTAGCTTAAACGATCAAAAAAATTTGTAGAAATAATACTGAAATGTCATTTTGATTTCCATAGTAACGCACGTATATATTAATAATTTAGTTGCTAGGACCATCCGCTTAGCAACCAATAATGGTGTCGAAATAACTTTTCATGCAAAACAGAATTAACTGAAAATGAATTTAATTCTACTTAAAGATGTCTAAAAATGCATAAGCATCGTGTTCTGAGATATTCTAAAAGTTTCAAATGTCTAGCTAGTCGGGAAGTTAGTTAAAAATCGATTGCAAGATTTGTACCGGACAAAGAACCACCGTACAAATAAGAATACGAGCTGAGAAAAACGTTGTAAAATGTGTCTAAAATTCACTGGTCTAGAGTCTAGACTAGATAGTAACAGTTTTTTATATACATATTTTTGTTTAAAACAAATCATATCAGGTTTTACATTTGGATAATAACACAACACCCATTAATTTTATTAAAATTACTGAATCTACAATTTTATTATACTGTTAGTCTTAGGCGTGAACACACGTCTTTTTTCTTACACTAATTTATTTAAATATAAACCAATGGTTGGTAAAACAAGATTGCGAAATTATGCACAAAGATTATCTTAATAGAATAGGAAAAAAAATATTGGTTCCTATTAAATTAATATAAAAACTATCATAACGTATAAATTAAAAATAAACCCAGACGAGTACGTACAATGGCAGAAAATACTTTTTTTAGAGGGAAGCAAGTTATTGATTCTTTTTTTTAATGTGTTGTTCAACACAAATATAATATTGACTTTGAAAAGTCAAAAGGACATTCCTTAATTTATTTTTCACCAACTATCTTGCGAAAAAAATGTTGTAAGTTTGAAACGAAATAATTAGTTCAGCGCATCTATTCTATATACAAGACTGATTTCGGCCGCTACGGCAGCTATCTAGAGTAGGTTTGTATCGAAGTATTAGCACTTATTGTATCAATTACAATAAGTTAGTTGTGATTGTTACAATAAGTGATTTATGTTTTAACAGCACCTCTTTTGGGTGTGCTAAGTTTTAGAGCGAGATAGACAGTTTTGACTGTTTAGACGGCTAACTTAATGTAACAATTATAATACTTTGATACAAACATATGAAAAACTATCTTCCATAGGTGCCGATATCAGTCTTGTGTATAGAAGAGATGCGCTGGTGTACTTTAGAGATACTAAATAATATGACATTCTAAATAATTTATTAATTTATTTACGTTTACGTGGTAGGTAGAACTCCATTATTATGGTTTCATGTTTGTTATTATTTCTAATTTAATTGAGTCATTTACGTTGATAAATATTTTGGGCTATAAGTTCATCTTCGGAACGGTGACTATAAGTAGTAAAGATGAAGATTCAGATAACATGTTCCCAATCTTGGGCTATTATTATTAATACAGTATATAAATGGCAATAACTTAATATATATTTCTTCTCTCTTCTCGTTCACAACAGTGGCGGAGTTTATTCTCTTTCGTTATTATTATTATTGTTAATCTATTAAATTGTCCACTTCTTAAACTCCACTGTTTTAATACTAATGGTATTTAAGTGTATGTGTGTATTTGCTTTTGTGTATAACATAATATATAAATACCAAACCTACACTACATTATGTAAATTCCATACATAAATGCTCTAATTCACTATCGATAATCTAAAAAATGCAAAATTTCCAATAATATGGAGTCGTTATACTTTAGTCTGACTTAAGCCACACACATCTCTCTGGGACGAAAACAAAATATACCTGACAACAACCAAACACCAGTAATTTCTGGTGACATGAAAATGATATATTTAAAAAAAAATATTTATCAGTACAAAAATCATCCCCACACCGCTTAAATACACGGTGCTGCCATACCCAAACAATACAATTCCCACTATCTAATAATTAAATAAAATAAAAAATTTCAAAATATTTTCCAGAAATGTTTTCAAATTATACCTATGTATGTTCAATAAAATAATGTTACATTCCTAAATCTTGTGAATTTTTGTTAAATAAAGGAAATAGTTTTTTATTATGCATTTTGATTAATTTGACATATTTTACTTATCTCTCTTTTCTTTTTCAATAAACTTATGTTAATGTTTTTAGTTATATAGAATGTAAAAAATAATCAGAACGCTGGTGTAATATCCCAAGTTTTATTTTAATTATAATTGGATTCATGCTAAGTGCTCTCAATCAGGTGAAGTAGTCAGAATATTAGTCATATTTACTTAGGATATTTCCATCAAAAACATTCCCATCAAACCCAAATCAAAATGTGTTTTGAGTTATAATTTTCGAAAATTAAATTTAACGATACTTTGTTGGCATGGGAAACTTACAATGCCAATATTTCATTATTTACTAAGATGGTAAGGCTTTACATTTCATCAACACTACTAGTGGTTTTCAAATTTTAATCAGATTTTTCAACAGTGACTTAAATATAGCAGAGAGAAGAATAGGTTAACAAGTTGTTCCTTATTCAGTCTCTAAAATTTATGAATCAAACTAGACATAATAAGCTGATTTAAAATACCACTCCATATTACTATTATTTGTATTGAATTGTATGTAAATAGGATTGCGTTATCTTAATTGCATTGATTTAAAGATTAAAAACATCTATTGTCTACCCCCACAAATATAATATTAGCGCTGCAGGCGAAAAGCAATGTGATGTCCATGAAATCTACTGCCAACATTTAAATTATTCGCATTCCTTGGATAATTTTTGCCCTTTTAGAATGTCACATCTCGATCAATGCATATTATCCTGCCAACTCACACCTCTTGGAACGATTTTTTATCACCAACACTTATTTTTCTGAAATCTTTAATCCATCTGAACTTCGTCATACTATTTTCTTGAAAGTATATTTTGACCTGAGAAAAATTCTATTTGGCCACAGAGTGATACAATAATGGAAAATATCATTCTTATTGTGCATCAGCGCAGTGAATTAATATTATATGGATATTTTTAAATATAGCCTGTGGCATCCCAGGTATACACGTTGAAAACCACTGACAATATACAATTAAATTGTGTCAAATTTATACTTCAAATCCTTACCAAAGTAATACTATTTTCAGTCTACCTTTGATGATATTATTATAATAATTATTATGTACGTATTGTAAGAGAGTGAATTATTAGCGATAATATAAATCAGTCATTATAGAGAAAATTAACAGGATAATCGCGACGACGAGCAAATCCTACTTCAGTTACGATATTATATACTATATTAAGACATTTCATGTCCCGCTTAGAACTTATGATTTCTTCACTTTTTTCATTTCTCTAGAAACGAGAAAATTAGGTTTCTCGAGAATTCGAGATACGTATTTTGATTTCTCGAGATTTTTTTAAATTCTCGAGAAATCTATATTAATACGAAATCACCTCGTCTTGCCGATTTTTTAAATTAAAATTCTCCGGTCAAAGAAGAGGTCTTTTTTTATGAAGAAATCATATTTCTTGAACAATTTCATTCAGCTTTTTTTTCGATTTTTTGATTTCTTGAGAATCATGAGATTCGAGATTGTTTTTTTTTTGATTAATTCTTGAGAATTCTCCCGCCTACAATTATATCGGTGAATTAAATGCAAGCTTTATAAGACAGTAGTATTATCTGTGCTCATATACACTTCCGAAATTTGGACAGTTACTCAGCGAAAAGATCGATCCATAAATGTTTTCGAAACAAAAAGTCATTCATAGACCAATTAATGACGGCAAGAATTGGAGGAAAATATTTAATTCTGAGAACTAAAGCATGTAGGAACATTGGACAGCACTAATTTTTATATATGAGATGCCATTTTTAAATATTGTTACATTTTTCACAATACATAGATAATAATATAAACCATATCATAATTATTCCACATAATTTTATAACGATCAAGATCGGTTTCATCAGCTTCAATAAGACGTTCTCGAATGAAGAAAAATATAATTTATAACAGTTATTTATACTAACAAACTTAAAAAACAATTATTATTCAATGATAAGAAAATACTAATTAAATAATATCTCTATATTGATACGCATTTCATGTAACAACACTAGTTAAAATCATCGTGGTTCAGTAAGATGCCCGTAGCTTAAATAGGAAAGTATACTGGCGTGAATCCAGCAAAGACGTCTCGTCGGATGTCGTATTTTTCAACGTTTTTATTATCTCGTATTCTTATTTGTCCGGTGGTTGTTTGTCCGGTACAAATCTTGCAATCGATTTTTAACTAACTTCCCGACTAGCAAGATATTTGAAACTATTAGAATCCATTATCAGAATACGATGCTAATGCATTTTTTTAAAATACTTTTCGCCATCTTTAAGTAGAATTGAATTCATTTTCAGTTAATTCTGTTTTGTATGACATGTTATTTCGGAAGAAATCCGTAATCCAGTACACTATTATTGGTTGCTAGGGGTCTGGGTTCCTAGCAATTAAATTATTAATATATACGTGCATTACTATGGAAATCAAAATGACGTTTCAGTATTATTTCTAAAAAGTACATTTTTTTTGATCATTTAAGCTAGCAAGTCAAATTTATATGATTCAACAGAGAAATTAAAAAACGTGGTATATAAAAAGTTATTTTTATCTTGTAATTATTTTTCTACAAAATGATTTTTTCTCGTGTGTATATATGCACGAGATGTTTTAAAATTATGTATATTAAATACAACACTAATCAAAAATAACATTCATAAATTAAATAAAAATTATGTGTCGGTACATACTTAAGGCTATATTGGTCAATAGCGTTTTCAAATCCTGTGAAATAAGTAGGTATTACATAATAATAAGGTGTTTTATTTTAATTAATAGTTAGCCACATTAAAACAAAATAATGTTTTAAGCATACTTTCGGCCAGGGTACTGTTTCTAACGAATGGTCTCATTAGTATGGAAAAGAGGGAAAGATGCGGTAAGTCAAGGATTATCTGTCCTCGTTTTTCAATTTTAACTTTCCGCAAATTTATTTCAACGGGATTAAACTAGTTTTTTTGTAGCAAAAAACCGAACCATCTACCAATTCATAATGAACGGATTTGAAGAGAAATTTAGCCTTTGAATTTTTAAATGGTTACAAAACAATTTTTTTCACTAAAATCTATTTTCAATAGATTAATCTTTATTAAATTGTAATTTAACAATTAGTTTCTTTTCGCTTTGAAATTAGTACAATAATTATTAATGAAATTGCCAAATCAAAGCTTGAAAGAAAATACCTGTTGTATTTGATTTCATTTACCTTGTCTTATTTTATAGTTGATGAAATATTTTGAAGGCTTTGTACAAATATCACCATCCATTCTATCAACACATTCAGGTTTTTCAAAACATAATAAGTAAATATTTATCTATGGTTACTCTCTTTATTTAGTAATGCTACAGTATGGATCTACGTGATGCATGTTTTGCATGGAAATACGCTTACGTCATGCTTTTTGTGGAAATAGTGCTGCTGCATTATGATTTCCATCTTACGATGGATAGATAAATATTATAAAATAAAATAAATTGTTAATTTTAAAATCAAATCAAATAAAATTTATTTATTTTACACACAATGAACATAATAAATTATAAATTTAAAGCGTTCACGGCATAAAATAAAATAAGTGTTAACAATTTTTAAAATAAAAATACAGAGAAATGTGATTTAATAATACAATAAGTAATAAAATAAGAAATAAAATAAGAAAATAAATTAAATAAAATAACAATAAAAGTAGATGGAACCACACAGAGTGAACTTTGATAGACCCTATCTTAAAAACTTATAAAACAACGTCCACCCAAATTCACTCTCACGTAAGTGGAATATATCAATATCCGAAGCGATTTCATTAAACATGGTTATTGCCCTCTCAATTGACATTACTAATGGCAGGTTAGTTCTGCACCTTGGGAGAACAAACAACGGATGCCCTCGATTCCTAAGGTAATTATCAGAGACACACAAGCCAATACCATCAAGAATAGCAGAGTTCACATTTACGCTACGTATAAGTCTGAAAAATATGTAGTTAAATAAGGATCCCATCTAAATTTTAAGCTACAGGATGTAAGCATACCTAAGAGAAAGTCAGTCGGATGGAGCCACGGATAATATCCATACAGTTGAAAGTAAAGTAGTCTCAAAAATTTCTTTTGGACTCTCTCCACCATAAGGCCGTACTACAACTGATGCGGGGCCCAAACGATAGACCCACTCTCAAGTCTGCTTCTAACTAAGGAGTTATATAAAAAGACGTTCCCAAAATAATTATACTGTAGAAAGTATTAATAATATAGGAAAAATTTAATAATGTAAATAGTATACTTGTTGAGCTAGGCAAATTCCATTTTAAGAATTTAATAAAACATACTTACTTCAAATCAAACTTGCTCCAACGTAAGTGGAATTCATCAGTATACAGAGCAATTGACATCGAACATGGCAGTATAATTTTACACTTTATGAGAAGGAATGTTTATTTTCTTAATTTAACTGGCGTTTACATGGTAGAACTTATAAGGGCTTGGAAAATAAATGTCTCTAAACCATTAGCGATCACTTTATATATTATAATAAATTTGCTTATTTAATATAATAAATTAATACACTCAAATAAGATAAAAACATTATTTCCTAAGTAAAGGATCAAGTGTAAAACCCGTCATAGATAAAATAAATTGTATTCATACATGCAATAATACTTCAGTTGAGGCATGGTCTAAAAAGATCGTGGCTAGGCGATGCGCGGATTGTGCAAATGACGCGTACCGAACGAAATATAATTTGTCATAAAAATCCAACATGCGTCCATTTAATGTTATGTTTATTGTTATATTACTAATAATACTAGTATATTTACTGACTTGTTTTCTTTTAATACATACGTAAAGTTTTTTAGTGATCTTTACACGATTTAAGAATATTTTCATCCGACGCCATGACAAAACAAATCGACGTGCAGACACCTCGACTGTCTGTCTCCGATTGGCGACTAGTAAAAAATTTCGTCGCACCTACTGTTGAAAATTATTTGCCGTTTAATATTAAGTACGCTCTTAATATTATGGCATTACTCGTAAACAATGGAACTAGGTAATGTGTTGGGAATGTAATAAAATTAGTTATTGAGAAACGTCACTAAATATACCTACCTAATAAATAAAAAAGAAATAAAGAATATTAAGGTATAATCTATAATCGGTAAATTGAATGCATCAATCAAGGCATGAAAATGTCAGGTTGAAGTTTTCTATATTAAATAAATATACGCATTGTACTAATTTATTATTAAGTGAGAATTAATTATATTCGTTGTCAGTATGCATTTACCATTGATGCCGAGCGGAAAAACCCTGGCAGCAAAAAAATACTTATAGGCGGAGTCACCACCATCTTTAGATTAATAAAGCCTTAGCATAACTTTTTGCACAAACCACGAGTGGTCCACTGCCATACTATTTATTGATAAAAAAACTTGCAAGCAGAGCTTGGTATTCTATAATGACTGAAGAGTATAAATAAGTTATTAGTTATTGTCGCTTAGAATCGACTGTCACGTTGACAGACATCCTAGTGTATTATAATATTATTATACACAGAAGAATTTTACTTACGTTGATCGTCACTTCCAATTATTAATAACACAGAACCACTAAATCAGATAAACTCCAAGGTTTCCAAGACACATTAAAATAATCTAAAAGAAATCTGAAACTAAGAATACTCCGACAAGTGAACACGACAGACGCGTCAGTTTGAGCACTCTATAGACAATGACAGGCAATGACAAGTCATCCATAGAGAACGGGAGGGGGGGAAGGTAGGACCAGTCGTGAAATGTATCGGCTTTCCTCTTCAGTCGGAAATGGCGGAGTGCAAGAATTAAATCAATTATAAATTAAAATTTGACAAAACACACATAATTAACTTACTCCAAGTAATTCGATCCATACCGGGTTCGTCCGTGAATAAAAAAAGTATTGTCAATGATATTGATAAATGAGAGATACAATATTTTTTTTTGTATTACCTACTTATTAATGTCCTTTTGGCTTAAAGCCTAAGCGGACAAAAGCAGTCGTGGCCATTTTAAATTACGTAAACTAAGTTTAAAAGAAAATTCCCACCCTTATTCCCAA
Source organism: Rhyacophila brunnea (assembly GCF_057557595.1). Lineage (NCBI taxonomy): Eukaryota > Metazoa > Arthropoda > Insecta > Trichoptera > Rhyacophilidae > Rhyacophila > Rhyacophila brunnea. Next base: position 4,879,520 of record NW_028232763.1, on the reverse strand, counting down.
GGGTAGCATATAGGCCCCCACTCCACGACTGTCCATTAAAAAGTTTAATTACCGATTTTTTTGTAGGATCATGCAATTGTTCAGGTTTTAAGCATCGGACAATTATGTATATTATATTTATATTAATACCTATTGGTTAAAATATAAGAAAAATGCCTCTAAATCAGCACTAAATAGTAATATTAGTATGTGTGATTTTTTTAATTAGAAAACACTCTTGGACAAAATGGTTGGTTTGTCTATACCACGGGCCGGAATATTATCGGTTTCCTTGAAACCAGGTTTGGTTAATACCTTCATGATAGTCAGACCATAATATACAAGAACCATTATTGAATGCGCGTTTTGTTTATGTGACAAACATTAATGCATAATATGACACGTAATATGCAACAATTGACAATAACATAAACTTTAACACGTCTTTGTTTATCGTTCATTTTTCCTCGACCGAAAATTGTATATTCTTACAGCCACACTCAAAGGGTAATTTACTTGCAGTACTTTTATATTCCTGACTTATCCCACGATTGCCGCACGGCTTAAGCGTCGGCGGTCCTAGGTTCGAATCCTGGGTACCTACGCGTATTGTTTTTCAGTTTGTGTATGATTCAGAGTATGGATCTAATAGGTTAAGTAAGTGGCTGACATCCATTTCTCGTAAAAACAAAATCTGTTAATACAAACCACCACTCTGTGGAGGCTCGTACGATCCTATTGGGATCGAACATGGTTGAAAGAAAGAAGAAAGATTTATTCTTATTCTGGAATCCCGATATGAAATACCTACTTATTACGTAATTCCAGAATAGCAATCCTTAATGTCGAAAGCAATATAAAAGAAGAGAGAAGAATTTAGATATATTTTCTTATAAAAAATCCTTTAAATCACGGTCTAATGCTTTAAAGTTTAAGAATTCTAGCCAGACGCTAAGTGTATAAATAATTACTAAGCTATTTGAAAAAAATATATTCATTTAAATATTGGCCATCTAAAAAAAGCTGGGCATTTCGGATAATCTTTTGATTTTCAATCGAATACAACAATAAAAAATATATTTCGTCGTAGAGAAATAAATAAATTCTTGGGTGATTTGTATATCATATTTACGATAAAATGGTTTTAAGTCAATCAATTTTACAAAGAGACAAACATTAATGTGTGAGAAAAATATCTGCAAATGACAGCCGCTTAATATGAAATAATTTTTCACTCTTTATTTACGTTTGTAAAACTATTTGTTCATGGATTATTTTTTATAGTAAAAATACATTCATATTTTAGCTGTTTACCTTCATATTATATATCATCATCATCATTTTCATCTTTTATTTTGTTAAGTGTCAATTCATGGTGGAACTGCATTGTATAGTTGTTTGATTTAATAAAAAGAAAACTTATTCCACTTTTAATCAATAAATTAAGACCGGTTTTTATTAATCAATTTACTGATTATAAGTGGAATAAGTACTACAAAAAAATGCGTTTTATTAAGTCAAACAACAATCATTATCATCAACAGCCGGGGCCATCCATTGCTGGATGATGGCCTCCCTCAGGTCTCTCGACTCTTCTGTGTTGCACACTAATACGTGAGCGTTGGTAGAGTACATTGGTTGAACACTATACACTTAAGACACAATAGAAGGTCACCTTTGAAGGTACTATTCAAGTGCCAAAATGCACTCCATGCCAGTTTGTTTCTGCGAGCAATCCCGTCATACATATAACCCACCGTTTGTTGACATTATTGTTGTCCGAGACAGACGTATTGCCATTGATGAGGATCGCTTTTGGTTCAGCGAAACACTTTATCATTACTTTTGTCTTCGAGAAAATACGAGTGCATATAATACGTCCACAACAAACACAGTATACGAGGAACGATTATTAAATTGATAAATTATTTGGGAACTGCATTATTGAAAGGTTTGTTATCGACTATTCATTATATTAATTTATGCCTAAGAGCATAAGTTCTAGTTTATGTCGATAGATGTTACTATACCATAAAAGTTACTAAAAATTAACTTTCATATAAAAAACACAGTGACCTTATATTATGAAACGGGTACGATCCTACGGCTAGCACAAATAATACATGTTGTTTTTGTTTACAATGTATGAATGTTCTGGTGCAAGCCAAGACAACTGGTTAACAAGCGTTTCTCGTAAAACATATATTTAACATTACCTCCGCTCTGTGGTTGCTCATATTATGGTTACGTTAGAAGTGCACATTGTAATTATCTTTAATATTTATTTTTATATTGTAATCTATTAAAATTTGCAAATTTTAGTCACCCTGCAGAGTTGTATTTTAACAAAAGTTTTTTTGCGAGTACTGGTTTATCAATCACTCAACTATGAAGTCTATGCTTTCAGTCTAAAAACACCTTTATAAATAACACGAGATTTTGATGGAACTGCGGTATTTGAACTCTTGATCCGTGAATTTTGAAGCGGGTATATTGTCCATTAGTCATGTCTTTTGCATATAAAATACGACTGTAAGGTACTTTAATAAGTCTAGGCAAACTTATTAAGTACTTTTCAAAACACTTACGACGAAAAAGAGAGAAATTCGTTTGTGACATAACGAAATAAAATAGTTACGTTGGTACTTGTAAAACTCCGTAATTTTTATTGACTTCCGGCAAATTTTATTCTGACGTCAGACTTAAAATGAAGTTACACAATATACTACCTATCTAAATATGTAAACGTAATCAGTAAGTATTGCTTTTTACCTAATAAAAATCAAGGCTATTTGATGGAGCGATTATAAAACTTTTCTTTTTGATGTTTTTATACTAGTTTTTTTTAAAAATAATAATTGCATAATATATTGTATAATAAACTTCTCGAGACTTGTAATCATATTACTATGATGCCAGTATAATAAAAAGTACATATTATGCTTATATTAAGAAATAGTAAAAAAATTAGACTTTGTATCCATAAAGTAATTGTGGTATTAAGTATTTATATCTCGACGGTGGCTGTTTTTATTAATTTTGAAAAAAATACAAAAAAGTCTTTTAACAACAAATCACGTCAGTAATATGATTCGACCAATTTTTTTTTAAGTATGTATCAAAGTAAAACGTAGGAGCGTACTTATTATTATTAATACAATGAAGTGTTATTATTGTTTGTAGTTTAAATTTTTACACTAAAGATATCGTAGAAAACTCTTTTTAATGACGACAGAAATAAATATGTTATATTAAAATTAAAGGGAGGCGAACTTATTTATATTACTATTATCAAAAATCTACCGCTGGGTATGAAAGCAATCATTTACTGTTCCAAAAAGATCATTGGACCTTAATAAGGTCACTAAGTATATTGAAAATAAATAGCTTTTTATCTTGCTTTTTTACAAAACATTCAAAAGTAGGTACTCTCGCGTATAGATAGATTGAAAAGAACAAAATTTTAAGAAATAATCATATATTTGTAAGTAATGTAAATGTAAGTTAACTAAAATTTAGAGAGATCCTGGATTAGTAATTGAGGTGATATTATTATTTTGATTTAAAATACAATAGCCGACTACTAAAAATTAATCCAATTTAGAAAGCGCTTTAGAGAGTATTGAAAAAACCACAAGGTTATCGCATTTAGATGAGACACGCATAGTTTAGTGGTCAGGCCATGGCCCCCACATCCTGAAGCGGGCCCCAGGCTAGGATATTTGGCGGGCCATTTACCTATATCTAAGGATTAAGGTAGTGTGACGCTCTACAGTACCGTTTTCAAAATGGTGTCCGCGGTAAAATTAATGTGTATATTTAGAGTTTTTTTGTATATTTTAATACATCCATTTGAATTATTATGGAGTTGTCGAATATTCATACACAATAAAATAATTGTATAGAAATTGTGTAAACATATTATTGAAGGACAATAGCGCCGCAGGCGATTTTTTTTACTATTAGAGCAAGTTTGTGATAAGTATGTGTTTATCTCACTTATCTGGTTAACTCGCCACGCCGGGCCCCCAGGCTAGAGCCCTGTCAGCCCCCTCCCTTGTGGGGGCCATGGGTCAGCCACATGGGCGCAAATCCTAGGAGGCGGAGGTTCGAATCGTGTTAGGTGCCGTATTTTGTTTTTCAAAAGATTTTGTCGGGATAATATATTTCTCAGAAGTGTTTTCAAGTTACGTATGATCAATGAAAGAATGCTACATTTTTAAATCTTATGAATTCTTATTTTATTATTATATATATTTTATAGATAGTTAGCGGTAATAAATGCGGGAATAAGCAGCTTATAATCTCGTGAGTACCAGGTCGTAAGTCTGGAAAAAAATGTGTGAATCAATGTGTGTTCGTTATAGGTTGAGCGAATGGCTAATTATTTATCGTAAAAACGACAATATGTTAATACAATGTCCACTCTGTAGAGCCCCATCTAATCTTCATAATATCGAACATTGTAAAAAAAAGTATTTTTTTGTAATTAAAAAAAAAACATCGATTTTTTCAAGAAAATCAGAACTTAATTACATATGTAAATTATTTTTATAAAACAATGGCTACGAGCACTTTTAATTGATTTTTTAATTAACGTGTTATTTGCATTTGAAAAGCGATTAGCAAAAACACAAATTTGTGCGCCCCGTAAGCTATCAAATCCAGCCACAATATCATGGGACTAGATGTCCCTAGTATAACTATAGTGCACTTTTGTACAAGATTTTTTGAAATTTATATATTTAATAATAATACTATGTACCTACATATGAATCCAATGAACACAACACAACCATATCATAATTATTTTAATTGTAAATCTTTGGTAGACGTGATTGTGAATAAATAAATAATTTAAACACTTTAACACCTACGTTCTTAATTTTACAACGTTTTTCTTAGCTCGTATTCTTATTTGTCCGGTGGTTCTTTGTCCAGTACAAATCTTGCAATCGATTTTTAACTAACTTACCGACTAGCAAGACATTTGAAAACTTTAGAATATATCAGAACACGATGCCAATGCATTTTTTTTGTTACTTTAGCCATCTTTAAGTAGAATTGAATTCATTTTCAGTTAATTCTGTTTTGTATGAAAAGTTATTTCGGAAGAAATCCGTAATCCAATCCACTATTATTAGTTGCTAGGGGTCTGGGGTCATATACGTGCGTTACTATGGAAATCAATATGAAATGTCAAAATGATATTTCAGTATTATTTCTATCAAGTATATTTTTTTTGATCGTTTAAGCTAGTCAAGTCAAGTTTATATGATTCAACAGAAAATTTAAAAACGTTGTATATAAAAAGTTCTTTTTTATTTTTTTTATTTTATTTTAACTATTAAGGAAACAAACAGTTACATATTGATTACAAAAATTTTAAATATAATAATGAAAAGTTATTGCAACCAGCAAAGTTTCCATATATACATTATAATATAGTTAAGCCTAACAAGATGGAGATTAAGAATAACATAAATATCAATAAATTACATGAGAAAAATGAGGAAGAATAATGAATAATTAAATTAATATTAAAAATATAAATTTATATATCTATTTATACATTTTTTATACATATTATTTTATACATATTTTATTTTACTGATATTTCCAGAGTTTGAATTTCATGTGTAAAAAAGTAATTGTATTAAATCGACAACAGCCAATCAGTGATTGGATGAATTGGCAGGAACGCAGATACAGTACTGGCTGAATTTCTGGTAACGAAATACACCTTGTATAAGCATTCGTACTGTCGGATCGTGATCTGACTTATAATCGCGTTAATTAGAAACCACAGTGTTCAGTCAAACAAGTATGAATTACTCAGTGAAATTCGTTTACAATGTAGCGTGTTGTGATTCACAGATAGTGGAATGAAATAAAATACCTTGATGTTTTAGATTAAAAAAATATTACAGTTTGATAACGATTTTTTGTCTTCCCAAATTGTATAATATAATAAGCTTCTAAGACCTAAACTGTAAAGGATATAATATGCTCTAGGTGAAGTCTCCTGAATGGTCAAACAATGCACTGATTGAATAATCAATGAATTCCAGATTCGAGACAGATTTTCATTGGTTGGACTTTACTGGACTGTGAAATTTTTGGTTATATAGCCCGCGAAAAGAATGACAATATTAGAAAAACATTTGTTCAGATTAAAGGTAGCAGTCCTGCGTGCCACTGAAGGCTGTACATCAGTTGAGGCACGGTCTAAAAAGATCGTGGCTAGGCGATGCGTAGATTGCGGGTGCAAAAAATGACGCCTGTCAAACGAAATATAATTTGTCATATAAATCCAACATACGTCCATTTTATGTTCTGTTTATTGTTCTTTTAGTAACAATAATAATATATTCATTGACATGTTTTCTTTTTAAAGTAAATGGGTAACGTTTTTAGTTATCTTTACACGATTTAAGAATTAATTGGCCCGTCGCCATCACGAAACAAAGTGACGTGTTTCCAGCTCGACGTTCTCTCACTGAATGCGAGCGAGCCAAAAATTTCGTGGCGCCTATAGTTGAAAATTATTTGCCGTTTCACTGATGTATCACCTGAATGCCAAACGGGATAAAACCAACCCACGGAAGAAAGCAGCTAGCTGGCCAAATTATTCTCAGACATGAGGTCAAAACTAATTCATCCGTAACTCTTATTTTGTAAACTCCAACCTTTGATCTGACCAAACACGATGAGTTTTTCCGCGATATCAGACGCCCTAAGGGCTATATATTATTATCAAAACAATAAAAGAACCCGGTCCAGACAGAAAGAAACAATAGAAAAACTCTTGAATCTGGTGTTTGCTGATGATAGAATTATTTTACGTTTGACCATATATGAAACTCTCAGCATCTGCTTCCAGCACCACATAAAGTGGTAGGTTGTTAAGATTTGACATACATGGTGTACACTAAACTTTGTCAGTCATACTTATTTGTTTTAATTTAACTATGAATACAGTTTGCAGATAGTGCCGGTTAGTTTTCAAAATTCAATTAAACCCTGCCTAATCCAAACTATAATAGTTAAGGTATGCTATGGGCGATCTGAAAAAAATAGTACACACCTTTTCAGTAATACTTATTTGTTTTCATTGAATTACAAATACATTTATTGTTGGTGTTGGTTAGTTTTTTTTAAATTCATTAAGACTTGCCTTTCCAAACCACAATCGATAAAAGAGATTCTTTTGTCTATAAAATATCTAAAATTATGTATAATTTAATGGCATAATTATAGATAAACGAATATTATAGATAAACTATTCATTTTAGTCTCAGTTCAATGAAAACAATAACGTTTGCCTGGCAAAGTTTAGTGTGCACCACTTATGTCGAATTTTAACAGCCTACCCCCACCCTTCGCCACTGTTATCAACAGTAGATACTCTGATCTTATTTAAAAAAATATATATTATTGCGTTTGGTCGTAGGTTTTCACCTAATATTTATTTTAAAGTTGTTCATTTTTCCATGACAGATTATCATTTTTAAAATCTGTTGAGATCGTGATAAAAAATCTTAAATCCAAATTTACATACCTACGTACAGTATGCTAATATTATTAACTTCTTTCTGATAATGTAACCTTTCGTAAAGTATTAAGAAACCTAAAGAAAGCTCCATTCTGGAATAAAATCTCTCTACGACAAATTTCAAGGTTTATCGGAATATTTCCGCTTACTAATTCTTTTTGTGTTTTATTTTCATCAGAGTTTTCCTTTATAGAAAAATTCTTATCACAGATGTACGCTAACAGTTTGAAATATGTGATGAAAAGTTTGTAACTCTTTCCTCAATGCTTATTTTTTTATGGAATAGTAATTGTATAATATAATAATAATATGTTGAACTATCGTTACTAGAGTAATGGCCTGACTAAAATTAACAGGGTTTGACTGTCTTAAATTATTGTTATCTATTCAAAACGATGCCAGAGCTAGCAATAAAAAAATTCAACTGTCAACCGGTGGCGAAGAGTGGAGGTAGGCTGTTAAGATTCAACATAAATAGTGCATGCTTTAATTTTTTAAATTCAATTAACCCCTGCCTAAAATAAACCATAATAGTATAGATATTATGCTATGGGCGATCCGACAAAAATAGTGCACACTTTTTCAGACGTACTTATTTGTTTTCGTTGAATTAAAAATATTATATTACAGATGGTGGTGGTTAGTTTTTTTTAAATTCATTAAGCCCTGCCTAACCAAACCATACTCGACAAACAATATTCATCTATCTATAAAATATCTAAAATTATGTATGGTTTAATAGTATAGTTTTAGATATTTTGTAGATAAATGATTATTTTTTTATATTAACTATGGTTTGGATTAGGAAGGTTTTAATTGAATTTTAAAAACTAGCAAACAGTATCTACACATTATAGTCTTAGTTCAATTAAAAAAAATACTTTTGACTGACAATTATTATTAATATGCACTATTTATGTGAGATCTTAACAGCCTACCTCAACCCTTCGTCACTGCTGTCAACATGGTTTAACGAATTATTACAATACTTTATGCAATTCAGTTTACTTAATAAATAATTATATTTTTTATTAGACTGGCAATCCTTTCTTTGTGTGTACCTACATGTCTTAAATTTTCCCAAAATAAGTTAAAACACATTTTTTTTTTTTAATTTCGACCATGTCCGATCCTTATAGGATCATATGGGCCTCCACAGAGTAGAGGTTTGTATTAACAGATTTTGTTTTTTACGATGTTAGCCACTTGCTCAACCTATTAGGTCCATACACATACTCTCTAGAATTCAATTACATAGGAAAACTATTAAATAATATATGCTTCGTAAAATAATTATTTTTTTGAAACACAAAATAGTAATTTATTTGCTGGGGATTGAACAAATACAAATCCACTGGTGACGAATTTGAGTAAATAGGCTTCAACGTTAAATGTGCGATTGCAAAGTTTTTATAATTGTTTAAATTTTAGAAAATTATGTAAGAAAGTATTTTGACATGGCTTTATGCTTATTAATATTTAAAATTAAATACCTACGTCAAACCGTTCAAAATAGATACACCCATATGAAAATAATAACTGGTTATGTGCCCCGAAAACCACGGAGTGTATTCTATGAGGATAATGATTCTAATTTTTCAACAATTTCATCTCTCTTCTATGAATAAATATGTACGTGTGTGATGTGAAAATTTCTATATTTCTCTTATTTGTCACTCGTACGCTTCTAATTTTCAGCACCTTAATTCGTATTTCAAATAAAATGCGTACTAAGAAAATCAGTGAATTACGTTTGGAAACGGGTATTGTGAGTGGCGGAGAGGATTTATTTTGAGGGTAGGATGCAAATAAAGATGAAAAGATGTCGCCTCGAATTTACGCATACACATTGCTGAGCAGGATCTAAGGTAAACCGAATTTGATCGAAATATTTCAAGATTGCTCGAATTTATTTAATTCAAAAATATCTATTTATACTTTCCTACTGCGCCACTGTTGCCATACGTTCTTAAAAATTAAGGAAACATCAGAAAAAAGGTTTGTAAGAAAGTAGACAGATATAAAATTTAATAAGTATATCAATTTTTTAATCAGTGAATTGCGAAGTAAACATAAAATTACATTAATTCTAACATCGATTTTAAAATATAATATTGTCATTTTTAAAATCGATGTAAGTGCACATAGAACGAATAAGCGGGATAATTCTTAAAACCATTTTTTTGATCATGTCCGATCCTAATAAGATCATATCGTCACTGTTCTGGCAGAAGACACTAATTCGAAAAAATGACATATTGAGTTAGTTATACCAAAATGTTCCTTATTTCAAACTTTACCGCCTGGAAACCTTCTTAATACTTTGGACGCTGAAGACGCACATGCGCGTAATGCCCAGGCGGCCGATCGATGTAATTAACGTGCATTTTAAAGGTACTCATTAAAAAATCATTATATAGTCAGCAGCGAATGAGTTAATAAATGGACAGTCTTTATTTTAAAGTCATCATTTTTACGATTATTTATTAAACTCACATGATCTCACACTCCATTTCAAACATTTTAACAACTTCAAAGTCAAACTACTCAAAACTAGTATTCTCCAGTTAGTGTGTTCTGACAGAACAGAGACGATATGGGCCTCCACATAGTTGAGGTTTGTATTAACAGATTTTGTTTTTACGAGAAATGGATGTCAGCCACTTGCCCAACATAATAGGTCCATACTCTGACTCATACAAAAATTGAAAAACAATATGCGTACTTACCAGACCCATGATTCGAATCTGGGACCCACGGCATTATAGGCCGACGCTTAAGCTCCGTGGTCATCGTGGGTGTAGGTGTTATAAAACCATACACAACCAGAACTTGTGGAAAATCATTGAATTGTGAGTGCGATGTTTGTTCAAATACTAGTATAACGCATCACCATATCGTCGCCCTCAAGGAAGAACTCACCAACCAACAAAAGTAAAATCCTGAGATAATCGACTTTTAAACTTTTTGAAAATTTTAAATTGCTCTCATTAGAAAACGAAAATACATAGAAGGAAACGGTTTTTTTTGTTTGATTGTTTATTTTTATGTTTATGTACATTATATTAAAAAATTTAACCTTTTTCCTGACTTTTTCCATAACACAAATATCTTTTCTATGTAGTTGGTGAATTTTTTGTTTTTGTAATTTTTAACATAAAACCTATAGATAGAATTTTGATGATTTTTTCTAAGATAGAGTTAAAAATTGCAAGATTTTCTGTATAAATAACTCATTTTGAGCAAAAACTGTATTTGGTGAGTTCTTCCTTGAGGGCGACGATATAGTGTTGCATAGTCAAATAAAAATGATATTTATGTTCATATTATACAAGCAGAAATTGTAAGCGCTTAATTTGTGAAATAATTTAATGCATCTTATACACGAATACATATCAGCATACAAAGTGATAAATCACACATAAATGGTACGTTTATTCGTGTATAGGTAGACATTTTAACATCTTAAAGCATTTACAATTGGAACTAGAGTACCTATACGCTTCATAACTTTGCGCTCCGACGCTAGGATGAAAATGCTGTGATATATTCTGAAAATATATTTTATCTATTTATTTATTTTATTGCTACATTTATATTAATACAAGTGAATATCATTTGATCTCATTCTGTGAGGTAATCCGGGAAAGAGGCGTGTCAGTGTAGTAAAAAGTGCAAAAAAGTGCAAAGTTATAAAACGTATATTTACTCTACAAAGGACTACATAACTGTAAGTATATAAACATTACAAAAATATTTATACTTTATGCAAGCATACGTTACTACAATTAATAGTACCTATATACATATAAAATGATTTTTCCGACCATGTCCGATCCTAATAGGATCATATGAGCCTCCAGAGTAGAGGTTTGTATTAACAGATTTTGTTTTTTACGAGAAATGGATGTCAGCCACTTGCTCAACCTAATAGGTCAATCAATACTCTGACTCACACACAAATTGAAAAACAATATGTGTACTTTCCAGGCCCAGGATTCGAACCTGAGACCCACGGTATGATAGTCTAAAGCTTAAGCCGCGCGGCCACCGTGGGTGTTATAAAATATAATTTAATATATAATATAAAATGATACAAATTAATAAATGATTAATAGAATTAGTTTATATATCTTATTATATTATTATATTTATTGCATTTATGGGGTTTGTTGAATCTAATACCAATGGCGAAAAGCTAAATAAACGATAAAAGTGGGTGTTAGAAAAAATCTAAATGACAAAATAATAAAGGGGAAAAATTAAGTTCGCATGGTCATTATACACTACGCTCAAGGGAAAAGGGCTCTAAATATATTGAAAATTAAGAATTTGGGTTAGGCTTGGAGTTTACGGCTGAACAGTCAGTAAACTTTGTAGGATATAATATCTGCGGTGTTTGTGTAAAAATAACTATATATATAGGTACGTCGATTGTTGTGAAAAATTTGCTTTACAAACTCATATTTTGCTGTATTAAAATGTAGTCATAAATAAATTTTAAGATGTTAAAAATCGATTTGAAATTATATATAGGTAGGTACTTATGTAAAATAATATGCATACTTTGGCCTTGAATATAAATTGGTCTAGGAATATTGAACTGTTTTTCGGACCCTGCGATTATCTGTATTTCTGGCACCCAACTCGAGCAAGTCAGCAGCTACGTCTATCTCGGACAGCAGGTGTCCATAGACGGAAGCATGCACGATGGAATTGCTCGAAGAACAAAGCTGGGATGGAGTGCTTTCGGACGTCTGAATATTATCTTCAAGAGTGACCTACCATTATGTCTTAAGCGTAGGGTGTTCAACCAATGTGTGCTACCCGTGCTCACGTATGGCTGCGAGACGTGGACCCTCAACACGAGAGATGTCCAAAGGCTAAGAGTCACACAGCGAGGCATGGAGAGGTGCATGTTGGGCATCCCGCGAAAGGACCGTAAGAGAAACGAATGGGTTAGGAAGCAGACAAGAGTACGCGATGTAATAGACGTTGCCAAACAGCTGAAATGGAGATGGGCGGGGCACATTGCTCACCGAAAGGACGGCCGCTGGACAAATGCCGTCATCTAGTGGTACCCAAGGGGTACGAAACGGCCACAGGGTCGCCCTAAAAGCCGCTGGATTGACGGACTGGTAAAGTTCGGCGGAAATACGTGGCAGCGAACGACACAGGACCGAGAGAGTTGGAGAAAGCTTGGGGAGGCCTTCATCCAGCAGTGGATTGACCCCGGCTGATGATGATGACTATTAACTGATAATATTATGTTGTGAATAGTGTTTTCTGTAGGTATGGGTGTATTGAATTATTATGTATAATTGCATTTAACAGTTATAGATAATGATGATAAGAAGTTGCTTTATTCGATTACTATAATATATATCTTTGGGTCATTATGTTGCCCGATCTTTTCTCACTATTACGAGATTAGTGTTTCAGATATAATAATGTGATTACAGTGAACGTTTATCTTTCTATTAAAACTTCAAGAATAACTTTACGTATAGAATTCCAAATTACCATAATAGAAAAAAGAATCTGCTGAGGTATTTGTTATTTCAATTTCAATTTATTTATTTTACATATTGTGGACATTACAAATTATAAGTTTAAGACGTTCACAACATGACATTTAGAAACAAATTTATTAAAACAGTTTTATGTACAGTATAAATGTGTAAATACAAAAAATTTTAAGTATATATGTACAAGGAAGTACACCGGATGAGTTAAGCAGACCCTATTTTAAGAATTTCAAAAACAACGTCCACCTAAATTCACCCTCACGTAAGTGGAATATATTAATATCCGAAGCGATTTCATTAAACATGGTTATTGCCCTCCCAATTGGCATTACTAATGGCAGGTTAGTTCTGCACCGTGGAAGAACAAACAACGGATGCCCTCGATTCCTAAGGTAATTATCAGAGTTATGTTATGTATATTATGGTTCTAGTATACGTACATACATACATAATGATTATATAGAAGAGTTTCATGGAATACAATAGTATTATCTTAAATAATAAAGAATAAAATTATATTTTTATTTATTTAGAAAAAGAGTATTAAGGCATTACAGCGATTGGCCAATGCGCCATAATACATAATAAATACAAAATTATAAAAATATCTTAATTACAAATAACAACTAATATAACAAGAAAGTAGAAAAGACAGCATGTGTATATTATGTAAATATTATTAGAGAAACATGATAATATATACAATTATACATTTAACCAACTTAACACGTCCACAAACATTATATAGTTAATAAAAAATAAATCAACCTTTATGGTGCCATCAAATAAATTAATTGCATGATACACAGCATCATGAAACATAACATCTGTCCTGCGACGAGGTATCTTGGAGACCGTAGAGTTACGAGTGATATTGGTGGGAACATGAAAATTAATATTTGCCAGTATATACGGATTGTATATATTTGGTGACCAAAAGTATAATTTGAGAATGATCTATTATTAAAATGACCCACTCAGCGGTCCCCAACCTTTTTGACCTCGCGGACCACTTCACTCAAAATATTGAATCCCGCAGACCACTACCACGTATTTTTTCCACACTTGTTAAAAATTCGGTATGTCAATAGAATGATAAAAGAATTACAATAAATAAACATATTAACACAGATATTCATTACGAAAAATTAATTAGTACTTTGCCCCTCGATGGCCATCTCACCTTGGCGTGAAGAAGAAGATGAATATGAATGCTGAAGCCCTATTTCTTCACAAAGTGCTTCAAAGTTTCGAGAATTGAGCGCTTTGTGGCGAATTTCGATTACAATTTTAATTACATCAGAGAGTGCTCCGTGCAGTTCTGGGGATAATTTTTTCGCAGCAAGTTACTCACGATGTATAACGCAATGAGTGAATAAGATATCTGGGTGTCCAACGTCTTTAACTTTTGCAACAACTCCTGAACGATGTCCAGTCATGCTTGTGACACCATCTGTACATATCCCCACACAATTCTTCCATTCTATACTGTGCTCCAGGAAATAAACATTAATTTTATTGAAGATTTGAGAGCCGGTTTCTACCTGGTAAGGATAGCGAACAGAGGAGTTCTTCCTTTAATTTTCCTTGGCAATCAAATCTTACAAAACAAAAAAGAATTGCCTTGTTAAGTTGTCTCTTGTTTCGTCGAGTTAAATCGAATAAAACGTAGAATTTTTCACAAGTCCGATCACTTGACTTTCAATATTTTCAGCCATGTCTTCAATTCTGCATTGCTCAGTGCTAGCAGACATAGAAATTCCTTTCAGTTTCTGGCCAGCCTGTTTCCCAAAAATCTCTTCACAAGCAAGAATTAATTAAATCTTATCCAATCGTATACTTATGGTTTTTTACATCTCGCGATTTGAAGTGCTATCAAATAAGAACATTTTACCAAGGGCTTATCTTCAACAAACATTGTTGCTAATGAACTTTTTGGTTTTGACATTTTTACTAATCCTTTGGAAGTAGTCAATTGGCTTATTAGCTAAATCTGGAAAAATATTATAAGAATATACTGAAACTTTTTAATAAAAATGAATATTGCAAATATATTCAAATTACTCTGCGGACCACCAAAATTCTCTCACGGACCACCGGTTGGGGACCGCTGCAATAAATCAATATTGTGAGTTAGAGTAACTTGTGATCTTATACACATTTCTAAAATATGGTAATAACTTCCAGAAAATGTGATAGGCATATTTCAAATTACCATATGCACAATCTGACAGAGATTGGAGACAAAATAGATGTAGCGGGTTAAATATTGATTACTTTATATTTGCGAGATAATGGAACTAAAACAATGAGTTAGTATGCGTTAGTAATTTGCAGCTCTAGTGGATCTGTCGGCAGTGAGGGGGGGGGGTTCATATTGCAACTCCCTTCTGCACGTATATCCGGGACAGTGACATTAGCAGCATCTGCGCATGAGTAGCTGCAACTTTTCCCATGTTCGACTGTTGCATTCAACAGCATATATTTTTTTCAATTCAAATGTTACGAGTACATCGATGCTATCTGCGGAGATACATTACGTTACATATTGCGTTTTGTGATAGTCAACAAAATCACATTCGACAAATTCTGCTTATTGCAATTAAGACCAGTTTCTATGTGCTGTTGTACATGTCTGATTACTACATGGTGTTATATGTTTATACCTATAAATTTTGCAATACTGTTTACCTATTAAACTTTGCAAGTTTAATATTCTTATTGTGCCATCCCCTAGCGGAGGTCGGCCACCATCAAGGCGATCTTAGCTTTGTCGTCTGCTACCCGTGGAGATGCACTCGTACCAATCACGGAGTTTCTTAAACCACGAAATGCGGCGCCGTCCTCTGCTACGCTTACCGTTGATATTTCCTTGAATGACAAGTTGGGGAATGCTGTACTTTTGTCCTCTCATAATGTGGCCGAGGTACTGTAGTTTCCTGATTTTGATACTACGTAGAACTTCTCGGTCCTTCCCCATTCGATTGAGAACGTCGACATTTGTCACCTGGTCAGTCCAAGGAATTTTGAGGATGTGTCTATACAGCCACATCTCGAAAGCTTCAAGTCTCCGTGACATCTATTGGTTTAGCGTCTATACTTCAATAGCATAGAAAAGAATTGAGAGGATATAATAACGTACCATACGCAGTCTCAGACATAGGTTAAGGTCTCGATTACTAAGGAGGTGTCTTATTTTGCGAAAGGTGCTCCTTGCGATCTCAATTCTAGTTTTTATTTTCTGAGACTGGTCCCAAGTTTAATAAGAACTTTTAAATAAACAACATTGTAATATGAATAAATACATACCTAATTATGTCAAGATAAAACACCTGAGACCCTCTCAAATTTTGATTCGTATTTAGAGTCAATGAACTGATTAAGATAGCGTTATATCCACATGTAAAAAAGGTACGTAACTACGTAGTCACCCCACGATATGTGATTAGTTCCAACCCTTGCACTGTAAAGCAAGAAGCTAATGAACTAATTAAGATAATATTATAGAACACATGTAAGAAGTCATGTAGGCATCCCTTATGGTCGCTTCTATTCAAAAATTTGTACGAGTCAATAAACTCATTTAGAAAAAGACTATAAAAGAACCAAACGAACTGTACTCCCTGTCCATTATCTTTAAATTAGTTGTAGAATCCGTAAATCTGTCATATCATTTTTGTACTTATACTGTTTACGTTGAATAAACAATAACATTTTCTACTTCCGTTAAAATGTTCTTATTGTTGTGATCACCTATCACGCTGCCGTTCTAAGCTAAACACATCCTCGAAGGTAAAATACCGGACAATTTATCTTCAAGACGACTGTCTTAAAATATAACAGCTATGAGTATTAAATCAAGAGTTCCACAGAATGTGCAATGCTTGGTAAGAGGATATTTCTTCTTCTTGGTTGTGCACTCATGGCTGAGGATCGTAACCACATTTGAATTTTGCCATCCTTTGAGCGACGAAGACTTTTCATCTTTCTCGATCTTCCGCTTCTCTCTGGATGGCCTCCCAGTCAGCTCTTTTACTTGGTCGCTCTAATGCGCAGACGCTCTTCCTCTGCTTCACTTTCCCTGGAGGCCACCCAACACTACCAGTCTCTCCAAGTTGTCCGGTCCGCGCTTGATAATATGTCTAAAAAACTGTAGAATTTTTCTCAAACATATTGTCGAGAGCCGTTCCTTTATCTTCAGTCTCTGGATGATTGACTGCTTCGTAATGTGCTCCATCCAAGAAATACGAAGCATTCGTCGCCAACACCACATCTCAAAGGCATCAATTGCCTTGCGTTCCCTTGCCTTCAGGGTCTCCGCATAGAAATATCGAGAACACTAATGTTTGCACAAGTTATTTTTGTTTTTGATAAGAAGATATAAGGAAAGTTGATACCATCAAGCCACACCAGGTAACTGCCAGTCCAGCCCACCTGTTTCCTTTAACTACTCACCGAGGGACATAAGACATAACAGTCCGACAGGGCTAAGTGAATGATTAATGATATAAATAATAATGAGTGCAAAGTTATTTAAATGGAATTTAACGAAGCAATATTATTTCGTTGAGTCATGCGTCAGTTTTCCAAGTGAGCGCGGGATCGGGGTCCACAATTAGATTATTGGAAATTGCGAGCTGTGACGTCGATTGGGGGAGAAACGTCATCTTTTAAGCGTCGGGCGATTTTTCATTATATTTTTCAGCGTTAATCAAAGGTCTCGCGGTACGGCTAATTGCTGTTCGCCTCTAACAATATTCCCGAGGGAAATTATTTGTTTAATTTTAAATTTTAATCGTCCTCTGAGAAATATGAAAATGAACTTTAATAAGAAAAAAGCACCATGACAAAGACCCTGACAACAACGAATGTTTCCATTTATAAAAAAACGACTACTGTAAAATTTCATTAGTACTTGTTTAATAAAAAGTAATTAAATGATTTTCGCACTGCTTGTTATTAATGTTCCATGTCTCATACACAATCAACATTAAAGTATTTATATAATAGTAGGTATTGTAAAGCTTCATCTATTTTTTTTGTATTATTTATATATAATTCATTTAAAATACAGTCGAACTCGGTTATTACGATCACGGAAATAGCGAGCTCTCGGAAGTAATGAGGAAACATTAGTTGCCATTTTAGTTAATGATTTTCTCCATACATTTATTCACTTTTATTACGAGCTACTTATCGGTTATACCGAGCAAAAATATCGTCAAAATTTTTCTTAAAACTGTTAATGTGTCGATCGTTAACATTTTCGACCCAAAGCAATAAAATTCGACCGGGCAGGATGCCGCCGGGATCGAATTACGTTTATGACGCTAGTTAGATGTCTAAGTACTTACCTAATTGGTGTTTTCGCCGACAACATTGAAAAAGTATCCACGCATATGGTTGAAATTGCATGTAAAAAATCCATGCTTTGTGAAGTCAGCAGGTACCTACCAGCGCCGGCGGCTGATACAATAAACAACTAATTATTTTGTAGTTTATGAATACCATGCATCTTTCGGGGATTTTTACAATGGTTTTCAGATTTTTTATGTTCTATGCTTAAGTAGAACGTGTCGCGAAAAATGTTATATAACGATATAGCGAGCAAATTCAGTCGGTCTTATCTTCTTCCTAATAACCAAGTTCAACTGTATACATTTTAAACAGATTCAACGTTTACTTGGTGGTAAGTTATTACATTTTTATCACCATAACGGTGTTAAAGATGTCCACTTACAAAACCCACCCACCGCTGGTTTAACGCCTGTCGATCCTCCGCCGTTGGAAATCTTAAAGCCAGCCGGTGGAGTCAGTCTACGAGAGGCATATGAGGTTAACACAGCAGCTGGTCATCGTAATGAGCTGTTATCTCGACTTTAATAGGATATTATCAACAAAATTTACAGTCTTAGAGCAGGTTCATATTAGGTCGGACCGACACTTTTGTTGTTGGACGGTTGTCGGCTCTAGCTGTTCACACTATCTATGGTGCACTACAGGTTGTTATGCCAATCATATTTGACCTGTCAGTAAAATCGAGACAAAAAGTCCTGTAAATGTGTCGTTGCCGACAGTTTTATCGGATCACAATAATGTGAACGGTGCTTTTTAAATACAAACGCCAATATATTACGTCTGATACATTTATCGGCTAGATAAATGTGTCGGTTAGACCTAATGTGAACCTGCTCTTACAATGATTTACACTAACAAATTTAAAGATAAAAGTAATTTATTGACCACATGCACATTAATTCAACAACTATAAATAAAATGTTTAGGTATTTATTTTAAGAGACGTATTTTGTTCGGTAACCGGACAAAACAGAACAGTGACAAAACAGAACTAACAGCTAGGGGAAAAATGAAACATTAATTTTTGTGGAATCTATTTAGGTAAGGTTAGGTCATTATTTCGTTGTACCTAGTCACCCAATCATTTTGAACATATTAAATTGATTAAGATGAGATATCCTAAGCTTGCCGGCAACACCGAGTTAAGTCCCGTTTATTTGAGGCTTTCTAGCCATAAGGAATGCAAAAATTAGGTATATAATTTGATTTATTATGGCGTATTGAAAATCTGTGCTATTAAAAATCTATCAACATATTAGAGATAGGACAATTTCAATATTAAATTTATATTTTTCCTGGAAGGTCACAATATATTTATCGTTTTTTTTTAATTTACTGTTTTGTCATGGAACCATTTTGTTTACATAGTGATATCTATCATGTTTGATTATCAAAATGTTATGTTGTTACATTATAAATTTAGAATAACTACTGTCAATTTTATTAGGTCAGGGATTGTAAAGAAAGAACTTAGTAAAAGTAACCTTTTTCTCAAATTTCCACTGAAATCATAAGAATCTTGCATAATCTGGATTGTTATTCTCAATCATTACCTCCAAGTATGTGTATCGCTTCTGAATTAAGATATTAACTTTGATTAATTTATATTGAACTAATTAGTAAAATATATGTCAGGTAGCAAATTAAAATTTTTAAAAACTTCACGCTAACTACCAAAAAATCGTTGCCGAAAACTCCCTACGTTTGCGGCAGATTTTTTTAGACCCATTGTCACTTTCGGAAAACTTTCAAAAGCGCTTTTTGTTTATTAAGGTCATTATACTATTGAATACAGTAAAAGTGTAAAAAAAGCGGGTGGTAGAGTAAAAACCAAGTATTATTCTATTTGACTGTGATTATTCAAAAATCCGACATGTACACATTTTCTACGCGGCCAATCAATGAATCTTTTGAATTGTAAGTATAGAGATGAAATTATTGTAGACAAAACGCTCGCTTATTTTAAATGATTCAAAGCTTAAAGATAGAATCAGGTATCGCGTTTTAAACAACACTCGTGTACTTATGTAGGCTTTCAGAATATAACGATTGTTAGAAATTGTTGTAAAGAGGTAACAAAACCGAAGAATGTTTTTTAATAAATATAATACTACTGCTTCTAGAGAAAATGAGAAATCCTCATAATTCTAGGAATATAATAATATAGGTACTATTATTAAATTTATTTGATGGCCTGCCATCTCAATAGTAAAGAATGTTTTGGTAGGTTCTCAAATATTTTGCCTAATATTTCAGCTATTCCATTGTTGGTATAATCATAATAACGGAAACTATGCCATTATCCTACTCCATATCTTATACTCCTATCCATCTTCTACTTGATTATTTTATAGGAATTTTTCAACGATCAAAGAATAATTATTAATATTACTAAAATAGCTTCTAGACTGCTTCATCGGTAAATCAGATAACTGCCCTTTTTACCAAAAGTGGTATTTTGATGACATTTTGTTATAGAAGTATGTTTTTATGCTCACACAAAATTTCGATTTCCTTCACATAAAACAGCCAACTGCAGGTGCCAAATTTCAAATATCACAAATCGAACAACTCCGCTCTTTATATAAATTGTCTTTGTCTATACATCTAAAAATGAATGTTTGTTTGTTTGTGCCGTATGCGTTCCTATACCATTTATTCGATTGCGATGAAACTTTTTTCAGTTATTGTGTGCATACCCGCGAAGGTGTTTGAAATAGAAAAACCATCTTCTTCTTCTTCTCCTACTTCATTCTATCTTCTTTTATTCAAATGGTTTATATACCATTCATCCGATTGCGATGAAAGGTGAGTTGTTGTGTGCATACCCGCGAAGGTTTCTGAATTAGTACAACGATCTTCTTTTTCTTCTTCATTCTATCTTTTTTTATTCATAAGGTTCGTATACCATTCATCCGATTGCCATGCTTCCATGCTTCTCACATGGACAGCTGTATGTGGCCTGCTTACGCGTTGGAAAACCTTCTGATTTATTATTGTATGCACCAGACGGAAAAACAAAAATATTGTGTATCCAAAAGCACTTCAATAAACAGAATTAAAACACTTTATTTATTTGAGTGGCATTGCAACGCATGCCGGGTACTTGCTAGTATTATATAAAAGGGAAGCTAAAATAGTGTTTTAATTATTGATAGTGCAACTTATTTTTAAAACAAAAATTCAAGTGTATTTTTGGAATTGTTTAATTCCGCTGAATAGTTAAATTATTAAATTTTTTCCCCTTTCTGAACAATTTGCCCAAATGGAGTTAACCGGTTTGCAAAGCCTAATGCCACCTGTTGTCGATATTAAATTAAGGTTTTTTTGGCATATATGTAACTAGATGAATTTTACGACAATAATGTATTTGAGCTGATTTGCCGAAACTAATCCTAACCTAAATGTATGTCATAGTTTGATTGTTAATTTGTTTCAATATCATAGTAAATAGATATCTAGTTTTTTTGTGGAAAGTTATGAATTTATCCTCATATGCAATTGAAAGGGTATGAAATTTCTCTTGTGCTAAAATAAAATACCCTTTGATGTTATATATTTTCGTGTGGTAATGATAAGAAAGAGAAGCACTTAGAATGGCGGATTCGTATGTCGTAGTGACGAAGGAAACCTTTTAGAAAGAGAAATCGTTGATCTTCCTTTTAAAATAAAATCTCTATGGGATTAGTCTTTCAGATATAATAATGTGATGGCAGTGAACGTTTATCTTTCTATTGAAACTTCATGCATAACTTTACGAATAGCGTTCCTAATTACCATAATAGAAATATGAATCTGCTGAAGTTTTTTTTATTATAGTCAACCAACAGGACCAAACACAATAGTATAGAATATTATTATGATACATAATAAATAAATTAGTAGGGTCCCAATAACATGCGGATACCGGCAGCATTATTAAACCAATTATTAACATAAAGTTATTAAGAATCGTACACCAATATCTATTTAGTGGAAGGAGAAATGAGTAGGTACACAAAAACAATAAAATTAATCATAGAAATTGAAATATAAATATTTAAAAAAATTATAAGAAATAAAAGTATTATTAAGCACCTAACTAAACATTTTTCATTTATAATGAGGTTAGTCCAATAAATTTTGAAAGAAGCAAGATAACAACATAGTTTCATTAGATCAATACAAAATTATTCATAGTTCTGCAGATTTCTTCATTTTATAATATGTGTAAAATTGTTAATACATAATGTCTAAGAATGCTTTCTAGTAATCATTGACATACTAGTGGATTCAGGAATTGAAGTATAAGTGGGCCTTTGTAAATCTGATCTGATAATTGATATTAAATTTGTGTATGCTCATAAAAATATTCTGTTGTAAACAGATCGTTAATACGAGTATATTGGGAACCACGAATTTTTAAAAAAATAGCTGTATCTAAACTGTAATAATAGTTTATACAGTGTTGTCCAATTCTTCTACCCTTTGGCCTTCAAATATATTACCATCTAAAAAAATAATAATTATAGATAATATTATCTATATTGTAATAATCAAGCATTTTGAAAATTTGCGTTCTTATTTTTGTCCAAGTCTGTTAATATGCTTACCTACTTTAATACTGGAAGTTTAAATACGTGTCGGGCTGTTTTCGTATAACATATATATTTTTGAAATGACAAAAGCATACGATTTTTTTAAACTTACAAAAACCAATCATTTCTTACACATTTTAACCGTTGATGTTTCATATATATACATAAGTGAGCAGCACACAGTGGTTGGACACTATATGATTTAGTCACTAAAATAAGTCACATGGGCTACATACCAGTATAGTCCTATGCGTAATCTTGTTATATACTCACTGTGAAAAGTATTTTAAGAAGACTCTCGTATTTCAATAATAAAATTCGTAAGTAGTTCGGCTTTTATATATTGACATCTACGTCATGGCGCTGTTTGCGATTTAAGTACTACACCATGCGCTTTTTGGATACTGGCTATATTGCAACGGCTTAGTTTCAGAAACGGCCGCAGTAACGTGTACTTCTCGATATAGCAGTCAACGCCTAGCTTCTCAGCCGCTTCCTGTTGATGTCACAATAAATCTAAGAGCGGCATGCACAATCTAAGATCTCGATCCTAAGGATAAGTCGCCGAAAAGCATGACTTAACTATAGACAATCCTGAGTATAGAGTTAAGGAATCCTTAACCATAGACTACTTTTGTTATGGACACGCCTGCTTCTGTATTACCATTTACCACTGACAGCTGCTGTCAAAATAAATTCGCATGTCTATTAAACAGTCCACACACTCAAATTCATTTAACAATGTATCTCAATATGGATATTGATAGTGTTAATTCGTTTGGCATGTACTTGCAGAATATTATTTTACTTTTATACGCCAACCCGCAGAAATACAAGATGCCAGATGATAGAATGACACTTGACGCTAGTGTTACCATGTTAAAAAAATATCTTTCGGTGCCTGTGGAATCACGTATAATGACTGATAACGGAAACATAAGAGTATTATAATTAAATATTAATATGTATTTATAGTTATTTCATTTATAAAACGCAGTTGTCATATTTTTGTCATCGTTTAACAATTATAAAATAATTTACCTAAACTATAGGAAAGAAAAATTTTAAATATGGTATTATTTTCAATAGAAATGATCTTAACTAAGAACAATGTTTCTGCATAGTGTTTTCTGCTAAGGAAATTTTAGTTATGACAAATGTTTCTGCATTCCGCTCTAAGTGATTTTCACAGTTATTACCATGTTATTACAATACTACTGCATTACGACTACTAGAATAATTGAACAAAATTGATATAGAGTATTTCCTTTCAGTACTCATACTATGTAAAACTTAGTGTATCGGTAACAGATACATCCAGATTCCTAACTTGGAATAGAGAGGTGTATGTTAGACATTATGCGTAAAAACAGAAAGAAATGATCTAATATATATGATAATAAACGAGTACGACAAAGCCCTTAAACGAATGGCATAATCCAGTAGAACTAAAGGGTTATGAGATGACCGAAAGGTTGCTCAGAGTACGTTGGATTGGCATAAAATTAAGGTAGGTACGGTTAAATTACGCTGTAGGGAATAACAAGAAACTGAGAAGAATGGATAGAGCTTGAGAAGGAAGTGGATTGAAACACTCAGATGATGGCAATGGAGCTCGCTCATAGCCTATTGTAGTACTAACAAAAATTTAAGATGCAAAGTAAAAAAAAAACACAAAAGTTGTGATACTAACTCACTTGCTAAGTAATTAATACCCTCAGTTATCACTAGGGATTCCAATCCCGGGCTTTTTTCGATACCTATGAATCCCGGGATTGATAAACATAATCCCGGGATTTCGGGATTGATTTTTTTATCAATTTTTATGGAAAATAAAATAAAAGCGAAAATAAAACAGAAAAAATACTTTTAATAAAAAATAACTACATTAGAAATAAACTGAGTTTGAATGAAGTTTGATTTATACCCATGTGTAGGTTGCCGATTCATTTTATTTTTTCACATGAATTATTAAAAATGAGAAAGATTGGAAAAAAACAATGCTTCGCACTTTTAACAAAGTAATTCCACCATGATATCATACGTTTTACGGCAGTTTCATATTTGGCTGATTAATTAAATTTTGCAGGTTGAGCAAGTGGCTGACATCCATTTCTCGTAAAAAAAAAACAAAATCTGTTAATACAAACCTCTACTCTGTGGAGGCCCATATGATCCTATTAGGATCGGACATGGTCGAAAAATTAGATTTATGATGCGGAAAGGCCATAAGTACGCCATGATTATTTGCTTTACTATTTTAAATCTCGCTAATCCATTCATTATGTCTTTACTATCAGAAACAGCAATCTCATATTAAATTCACATTATTATTTATATTACAATATTATTTACTCCATTAAACTTGTGTATTTCCAAGATTGAACGTATACAATATTAGCAATAAATGTCTTAAATAGTATAAATTATACTAGATTTATTTTTGACCGATTTTATCAATGTTATTTGTAAATATAAACATTTTATATTAACAATGGAAAAAAATACCTATCCCGGGACCAGTCCCGGGATTGTCAAATTGTAATCCCGAAATCCCGGGATCAGAATTTCGGCTCAGGATTGGATTCCCTAGTTATCACTATATTTAATTTAATTAGGCATTAAGATTGGATTGACTATTGCTACTCACTAGGAGTTGTTTTTGTTTGGATAATTTTGCCAACTTTGTTGAGCCGAACAAATAAACTTATTCTCCAGATGCTATGTAAGTAAAACCTACGCAGGAAACTGCTTTATTGAATCAAGTAATTAACGTCAGAATTTTAAGTGCCGAGCTCGCTAGCTGTTCTACTATAATCTCTCTTTAAGTTCTTAATAGTAGTTTTAAAACAGTATTTATATTTCGCTTTATTTATATTTCAATACATAATTATGTTACAATAAGTATAAAATAAATGTTAGATAAATATACTTAGTGAAACAATCCGTTTATATTTGTTTGTTTACAAACTGCTTTATCAGAGTTTTTAGCTTCTCCCAGTAAATACGATTTTATACTTACGTTTTAATCGTATTGTATTACGCTGACATACTTTATTTGTCTTGGCTGATGTAGAATCAAAAATAGTTTTTGAACGAGGGATGGTAAAAATTGCAGTGTTTGCTAGATATTATTTGGAAAAGAAGCCATGGCTATATACACTAATGAGTGTCTGGTAACTATGATCACTTATCATCTCTATATATCTCTATAATATAAATTTATTTATGCGACGTCGTCTTCTGCCATGCTTACAGTTGATATTTCCTTAAATGGGAAGTTGAGGAATGCTATACTTTTGTCCTCTCATAATGTGGCCGAGGTACTGTAGTTTTTTGGTTTTTATACTAGGCAGAACTTCTCGGTAGTTTCCCATTGAACTGAGAACTTCAACATTTATCACCCGGTCAGTGCGTCTTTATAGCCATATCTCGAAAACTTCAATTCTCCATGTCATTTCTTGGTTTAACTTCCATACTTATATACCTACCAGAAGAATTGAGAGAACTTAAGAATGTATAATACGCTTAGATTATTGTTATGATTTATAAGGAGTTTAATTTTGAGAAAGGCATTCTTTGTTATTTCAATTCTAGTTTTCATTTATGATAAAATTATTAATTGCTTTGAAAATTATAATATAAAAAATCGATACTAATAAAATAGAGTCACCTAGAGTCATATCACATTTTGCAATTTTTACATTTTTGAGTTAAATATACTAAAGGCATTATATATAGGCATAATAAGAAAAATAGTTGGGTATCAAAAATCATTTTAAATCATGTGAAAATCGTTGACAAAGTCCAAAAGTCACACTCAAAACTCACATTTTTCAATGAATAATGTGAGTTCTATCACCAAGGCCTTTCTAAACAACAATCAGGGAGCTCTATTTCTCATAGTATACTGTGTGTCTGCAACTTTAGGAGTATTATATAATATATTTTCAAAAATATTGTAAATCGACTCACTCACTCATTCAAGGGAGTTTAATACCTTTTTTACTAATAACAAAAAACAGTGTTCTGGTGTTTTTTTTTGCGATTATCTCAATACCTACTTAATTTTTAGAATATGTGAGTTATGACTCTAGGCAACTCAATTATTGTCTTCACAATACATGCACGTATTTGTTTCAAAAGTATTTTTTAGATGTCTCGCTGAACCATATGGTTCTACGGAATCACATTTGGGAATCACTGTGCTTAGATGAAAAAGACCTTGTTCAAAAATGGTTATTATAAAGAGTGGGAGGAAAAATGAAAATGAGTAAACTGATGCAATAATGGGATTATCATTAATGGGATCACCATAAACGTATTTAATTATTAGTCTAGATCAGTGGTTCTCACGTGAAATTGAACTGTGGCCGCACAATTGTCATTGAAAGTTCTATGGCAACGTCTGTTGGCCGCACCAAATTTTACTTTTGTTGTGATTTAAAAAATTAAAGCTAAATTTTATTTACTAAAAAAATAATAATGAAAATGGAAATTCCTTAATACTCCTTTTTCCCAATGCGAGCCGCATGGCTGCTTCTATGTTTACATTTATCAACTGGCTTCGATATTTATTTTTTATGAAGTGCATTACACTGAATGATCTTTCACAGTATACAGTTGTAAGAAAAATCGACAATAGTAATAAAGCAATTGTTGCCAATTCTTTGAATTGACTTGATTCTTGGTCAACATATAACTTCGACCACAATTTTTCAATCGTGGTATTATTAAAATGGTTTGTAAGTACATGGTCATGACTCATTTCTAATAATGCATGTTTAACGTTAGACCGGTTAATTGACTTAAATACTGAAAATGATGTTGGTGGCCGCAGCAAAATCCTCCGGTAACCGCAAATGAGAATCACTGGACAGGATTTCTTTAAAATAGCTTACGGGTTGGGATAGGCATTGCTTGTGATGCATACTTTGAATATCATTTCCGACTGCGTTACTATTTTGCAGTAAAATTATTCTATTTTTAAATTAATGGCATTCTCAAAAACATCGTTACTGAACATATTCATAATATGTTAAGAAAAATGCAGTTAAAACATAAATGGTTGCAAAATTTATACATTTAAAACGGAACAATCATCAGTATTGAATGTTAAGGTCAACGAAGAGTAACGCAAAATCATACAATCACAAATTTAGTAACCTATTAGACCCGCCAATTAATAGTGGTCAGAGGTGATGCCATAAACTGTTTAACTGTCGACCAAATCGACTGAACTCAATAAGTCATGTAATAAAATTGGCGCACTCTATTCGGGTAGAGTAAATAATATTACGTGTGAATGATGGTTACAATGTCATATGAAATCTTTACTTTGAGCTTTCGCTATTTATCCGCAAGAGACGGTTCTATATATTTTTTAAATTTACCTAGGTTGGGATATTCAGTCTTAGCAAAGCGTGAATTTTTAATTATCTTGATGGTGTTGAGCAATGATAATAATATAATTTGGGATTGCAATACTAAATGAAAATGTTAATACCGGTTTTCGGTATTTCTTATTGAAAACCGGTATTTGTACCGATATTTCTTAAAAATTAAAAAAAAAAACAGAAGTGGATGGTTATGAATAAATATAGCTATTAAAATATTTTTAGAATATTATTTTATAGCAAAAACCTACATTCGAGCACTGCTCTAACGCCATTACAATAAAGGTCATATTGCTATAAATTCCCGATACGTTATATCGCATAATGGAAATTGCGTGACGTCTACCTATACATGCGAATACGCGAATTTACTTGCTAGCTACTGTATTGAGTGCGTCGTCCATTAATAATGTCATTGTCAATAACTATAGAATAATTGAACATTTTTGTCATTTTTCGAAATAATATTAAGATAATAATTCATCGCGACAATTATTACTTATATAAATATATTATTTGATGAAATTTGTTTTATTATTTTTTCACCTCTGTTGGATTCACTCAATATATTATTTTCATTTTAGCAGCACATAACTTATACTTAATTCATTTTCATAAACGTAAACGTGCGTGAATCTAACAAAGGTAATAAAACTGATTGTTTATATAATAATTATCAATGGAAGCATCATCCCCCACTGGGGCACTTTTTGAAGAATACAGTAGGTATAATACTGACGATAATATCTTTGCTGGGAGCCTAAACATAATTATAGACAAAAGATTAAACTCAAAATACGTCACGTGTCCATATTATATATAATTGGAATACATGTATTTATTAAAATACACTAAACGCTGGATAAATATTCATCCACTAATACCCACGAGGCACAAAACGTCCAAAAAGTAGAACCTCCAAAAGGAAAACCATGATATAAAAGTATACAAACTAAATGGGGTGCCAGACAATATCCAAAATCCTAGTTGACGATTATGTTAAATGTGATTTCGGCGTAGGGATTTTGGTTTTCGAAATTTTGGCATTCGTCATTTCGACTTTCGGGATTACGGGCTATTGAATTTTTACTTTCTTGATTTCGACCCGAACCCAAGTAAATGATAGCTCAACTAAGAATGTAATGTTGACTTACTAATTATTAAAATCAGTTTGTATAATAATATGATATCTTTGTTATTCAAAATGATATTAGACACTTGCTTAATCTATTAGGTCCATACTCTGGGTTCAAACAAATATGTGGATTCTTGCGAGACCTCGGATTTGAACCTGAAACCCACGAAATTATAGGTCAATACGCTACTACGATTTAATTGAAAAAAATAGAATATTTACACATAATTACTTCATGATGTATTTAAAAATAAGCAAAAAGTTGAAAAAAAAATATAAAAATAATATTTTTTCTAATATAATATGCTTATCCTTATATTATTACATAATATAAAAATGATTGTGGTAAATAATATAACATCGTACAATTTAAGATGCGAACGAACCCGAGGGAGAACGTAAGATCATTTCAGTCTATCGACAAAAAATCCTCAAGTGAATAATATTGAATCTTGATAAACGGATCTGCCCCCAATAATTCCGCAAATGGAATCATCGTAAGGGTAGATTTGCAAGAATCAAAGGGATGGATATATTGAAAAGAATCGTAATGAAGTATTTACGTATATTTAATTTTTAGTATAAAAGGTTAGAAAGATAATAATAACAGCTGTTATTTATTATGAATAATTCATGTCGAATAATACATCAATGAAAGTCTGTGACTCTTTAGCTATAATTGTTAATGTAAATAAGCATATTCGATCCTGATCGAAGCATATGAGTTTTCACAGAGTGTATGACAGATTTTATGGGATAAATAGTTGTTAGCCATTCGCCCAACCCATTGGGTTCTTGCACTAGATAAAAGGTATTCGACCATGTCCGATCCTAATAAGATCATATAGGTTCACAGTAGAGGTTTGTATTAACAGATTTTGTTTTTACGAGAAATAGATGTCAGCCAATTGCTCAACCTATTAGGTCCATACTCTGACTCATACACAAATTGGAAAACAATATGTGTACTTGCCAGATCCAGGATTCGAACCTGGGACCCACGACGTTATAGGCCGACGCTTAAGCCGCGCGGCTATCGTGGGGGATAAAAAATATACTCTGAATTAATAACAACATGCATAATATTTTTGACCATTTTAGCTAAGTATTGTTACCTATATAATAATACATTGTGAATGCATGTGATTTCATGTAGTATTTATTGTGACTGGGATTAATTTTCGAAACCATATCATCGACTTTAGAATGAAATAATTACAGGATAAAAAGAACTTTTTATGTACCACGTTTTTAAATTTTCTGTTGAATCATATAAACTTGACAATTCTATGTATTAATAATTTAGGACAAATAAGGCAATTGTCAACAAATCATTTTTTTGCTATTTTGCAACAAACAAACAAATATAGAACACTGAAATGTCATTTTGATTTCCATAGTAACGCACGTATATATTAATAATTTAGTTGCCAGGACCACCCCTTTAGCAATCAATAATAGTGGATTGGATTACGGATGTCTTCCTTAATAACTTTTCATTCAAAACAGAATTAACTAAAAATGAATTCAATTCTTCTTAAAGACGGCTAAAAGTATTAAAAGAATGCATTGTCATCGTGTTCTCATAATTCTAAATGTTTCAAATGTCTGGCTAGTCGGGAAGTTAGTTAAAAATCGATTGCAAGATTTGTACTGGATAAACATCCACCGGATAAACAAGAATACGAGCTAAGAAAAATGTGGTACAAAGGGCTTAACCCTCATTTTTTTCAAAATACGTTTTATTGGATATTAACTTTGTACACGACTAAATTTAATACACGTTGTGTCCAAAAGATGTAAACTAAAAATGTCAATTTATTATCTATATTAAAGTGAAAATTTAAAAAAATAGAAGGAAGTGAAGTGAGAAAAATGATTTAATTATAATTTTTGTTGGTTTTTATTAATTAATTTCAAATTAGGAATATAAAACTAAATTATTAATAACCATGCAGACAATATAACATTGATTTATATATATTTTACCACGTTTTTATTAGCTCGTATTCTTGTTTGTCCGGTACAGATTTTTTCTTGTTTGTCCAAGATTTTTAACTAACTTCCCGAGTAGTTCATTTGAAACTTTTAGAATAAATCAGAACACGACGACAATGCATTCTTTTAGTACTTTTGGCCATCTTTAAGCAAAATTGAATTTATTTTCAGTTAATTCTGTTTTGTATATTTCGGAAAAAAATCGTTAAAAGTAATATTTACTACTAACTCACTATTATTGGTTGCTAATTGGGTTCTGGTAACTAATCTGGTAATATATACGTGCGTTACTATGGAAATCAAATGGAGGAGGCCAAATCCCACCCCGGAATGTAGCGCCGTGGAAGAAGACTATGGAAATCAAAATGAAATGTCAAAATGACATTTCTGTACCTATTCTATAATATTTATTCAGTATTTCTATCAAGTACAATAAAAAGTTTTTATTAATACATAGAATTGTCAAGTTTATATGATTCAACAGAAAATTTAAAAACGTGGTATTTAAACAGTTCTTTTTATCTTGTAATTATTATTTTAACTTTATCCGAAAACCATAAAAAAAAACGTTTTTGCGTCTCCTGTAAAATTTGATTTGGTGTGGATTACCCCCTTTTTCTTTATTATTTCGCGTCGTTTTGTATCGCCTGATTAAACACTGCACAGGAACTCCGAAAGACGGTATTCGAGCGTGCAACGCACAAGGTCCCCTTTTCCTTTGTCCAAGGGCAGTCATGGGAAATGAGTCACTAAAATATGAACGTAAGTCTTTCCTCCAATAAAATTTTATTGATTAGGTCATTCGAGTCAGAATGAAGAAAATTTCTCATCATACGCGTTTAAGAAGAACTTTCTACGCTTCTGCCTAGCATTCACGAAGAACCCTCTGATTCAATCCTGTCTTCAGAGTATTCAAGGACGTGGTACAGCGTTTCTCCATAGTCTGATCTGAGATCGGATGACGGCCATTTCCATTGACTAATACTAAATTATATACTATATAGGCAACTTTGACACATATAAGTGGTTCAAAATTGGCGCGCTTTTATTAACAAATCGCTTCGGATATAGTTTTAATCAACTTGTGTTTGATTGAGTTTAAATCAGCGGTTCTCAAATGTAATTTAAATGTGGCCGCACAATTGACATTGCCAGTTATATGGAAACGTCTGGTAGCCGCACCAAATTTCACTTTTGTTGTGAATTAAAGCTAAATGTTATTCACTAAAAAAATGGATCAATTTATTTAGAGACACGTCCATTTAATACATTTTAACATTTTAGTACAATATATTCTATTACTTTAAAAATAATGCAAATGGAAATTTCTCAATACTCCTTTTATCCAATGCGAACCGCATGGCTGCTTCTAAGTTTAAATCTGTCAACTGGCTTCTATATTTGTTTTTTATGAAGTGCATTACACTGAATGATCTTTCACAGTATACACTAGTAGAAAAAATTGACAATATTAATAAAGCAATTGTTTCCAATTCTTTGAATTGACTTGATTCTTGGTCAACGTATAACTTCGACCAAAATTTTTCAACTGTGGTTTTATTAAAATGGTTTTAAGTATTTAGACAAGACTCATATCCAATAACTCATATTTAACATTAAGGTTCAAATAGACTATATGACGATCGGGCACATATATGCTAAGAGCGTTTTAGTGTCTATGATCAAATCTATGCCATTCCGACTTTTATACATACATATTGTATGACAGCTATGACATCGTATTTACACTCTGTGACAGCCTGTGACACAGGACGCCAACATAAGAAACGGGTTTTTCGACATATATATGACCGATCGTCATAGAGTGTATTTGAAGCATTAGTCCGGTTAATTAAATTAAATACTGAAAATGACGTTGGTGGCCACCAGGGCCGCGCATGAGAACTACTGGTTTAGATGAATGGTATTTACGTCGTGGATATCTTTAATATATAATTTGTAATATTCGTATTATGTAAAACAAGTTATTGTATAATCAATATTCTTTAAGCCCCATTTTCAAAAATACAGTGTGCTACCATAAACAAAAAAATCCGTTATGCGTGTATGGCCACATTATTTTTGACCACGAAATATATACTTAATCAAGAATCCAAAAATAGATACCACGCGACGACAACACGATATTAAGTGCAGTAAAACACAATAACAATTCTAAATGCATTCCCATTAAGCCAGGTACACAAAACACTTTAAGGTAAGTACGTACCTGCCCATTAAATACGTATCGGCAATATGGATTTCAATAGCCGTGCGTCAATTTTATGAGACAGAATCAATTTATCGATGATTTAAATGGTCCCCATAGCACCTGATTTATTCCACACTTAAGCAAAATATTTTCTTAATTAATTTCTTATACCTTTCATTTTATACAGTTGAACACAATTCACTATAAGATTAATTGTGGTCAAAAACCATAACATGTGCTTTTAATTACATATGCTAGCCGAATATAAATTAATGGACTGTATGTATATGTAGAAATGCCATAAGTGTGGGATCAAAAGCACTAACCTTGATGTTGAAGTTCATGTATTGATGATAATATTAGATTGTCGCAATCCTCGCCGTCTTGTTGTATACACGTAATGTTGACTTACGCGGTTTGTGTATGTAAATTTGTTCAAAAAAATAGTCTACATTATTATTTAGAATCACCCCATCACGCGTCGGTACGTGCTCTCAGTTAATCGCTTGTAAGTCATTAACTGTGAGACTCCACTTAATATTAAGTGCCATCTGCCTGAGACTCATAGAGCCGTTAAAATATAAAAGAAAGCTGGGCATAAGGATTTGGCGTAAATGATTTAAAAAAAAAAGCAATTTGACCATGGACCATGGGCCAACAGGGCTCTAACCTAGGGGCCCGAGCTTAGAGAGGGCCTGGCATGGCGGATCAACCGGGTAAGCGAGAAAAACGCACACCACAACTTTGCTCGAATAGTAAAAAAAATCGACTGCGGACGCTAATTTCTTTAAAGAATATTAACATTTTAAAATCTGTGCGATGCAATTTGATTGATATATATAAATGGTAATTCACGTGTAAAATTTTATTTTGTCATTATTATTATTAGTGTGTTTCCTGATTTACGAAATGACTATTTACCATATGGTGAAGGGTTGCATGCTATTTTGGCTACCACAAAATAGGTCGCGATCAGTGCTTCATACTATTAGAAGGACGATATAACTCAATAAATCAACTGGGTATATTTAAAAATCGCTAAAAATACACGGAACCACATTAACTCTGGGGTTTCGCGGAAACCATTTGAGGGACACTACTGTCAAAAATTATACTGCCCGTAACCATAGCGATAGCGAGGCCCGCTTCAGGGTGTGTGAATGTAACTTTTGCACTTATATTTTATTCAGTTGCATTAAAGTTTGTAGCTCACCTTACAATGTTTGACAATGATACTATGTAACTGATAAAAATAACTACTTGTATAGGGGTAGATTTATAGCAGTGGCGAAGGGCGAAGGCTGTTAAGATCTATCATAAATAGTGCACACTACACTTTGTCAGTCATACACATTTGTTTTCATTGAAATAAGACTACAATTTAAAGATGGTGATGGTTAGTTTTTAAAATTCAATTAAACCCTGAGAAAACCAAGTCTTAATAAATAATGGTCAAATAATGCTCGACTATCTATAACATATCTAAAATTATGCAATTAAATCATACATAACTTTGGATATGTTATAGATAGAATAATATTTTTTATTTATTATAGTTTAGTTAGGCAGGACTTAATGAATTTAAAAATATGAACCAACAATATGATGTCTAATATGTACCTATTCTTAATCCAACGAAAACAAAATAAATAAGTATGAATGAAAAAGTGTGCACAATTTTGTCGTATCGCACAAAGTATACTAAAACTATTATTGTTTGCTTTAGGCAGGGTTTAATTGATTTTTAAAGCTAGCCAACACCGTCTGTAAATTGTAGTATTAGTTCAATAAAATCTTATACGTATGACTAACAAGGTTTAATGTGCATTATTTATGCCGGATCTTAACAGTCTACCTCCACCTTTCGCTACTGATTTATAGCAAACGTGTCCAATCAGCTACAAGCATGTTGCATTTAACCCTGGAGAGCTAGTGATGCATCCCACAATGTCGTGGAAAATATACAGCTTTACTTCAGTTTTAATTTCCGGAAAAATTTTTAACATTTAAAGTCGAGTTTGCCATATTTTATGTTTCCCTATTTTATTTTAATAATAACCATATTATACTTTTTTATTTATTATAATATATTAACTAGATATATTATTATTTTATATGCAGTTCAATACTATTTTTCTTGTAGTATTCGTACACAGTTGTCGTAAATTAAGACGACTGTTGAAAAATATAAAAATGAGGGACAACACAAAAAATCCACCTTTGCTGCTATGTCCTCAATACCACATTTTAATATTACTCTAGTCTAGTATGTAGTTAGATAGACACTTTTAATTAGGGATTGCAATACCGAATGAAAATACCAATACCGGTATTTCGATATTTTATATTGAATACCGGTATTCGTGAAAAATATGGAAAAAAACTTACCAATATATTATATAGATACAAAATATCTTTAAAATATTAATGTTTTATAGCAATCATAATATCTTATATCGTCGCTATAGGATTTGTTTCCCGAATAGACCAAATGTCAATTTTACAGGAGACGAAAAACAAATTTCATTGTCGTATATTTTAATATCAGTAGATGTATATCAATCATTATTTATATACTGTATGATTGCAACATTATCTAAGAATAGATTCCAAGAATAATATACTGGTATAAATCATTAAATGCACAGAAAATGCGTTTTATTTACAAGTACTTACTGTGGATATTCGGGAAATTTTTAACGCTCTCTCAGAATAATGGATATTCTGGACAAAACATGGACGTTCGGGATTTAAGACCGTAGCGTATTGCTGCACAGCCTACAGATTACTGAGTGGTCAAAAAGTACGCGACTCAAATGTTATATTTATTTACATGATAATTGTTAATAATTACCTCTACTATTTAAATACTTAATGCTCGTAATTACCCAAGTTCGAATGTAATAATAACATGCGGCAATCGCTTTTTCGGTTTTTTTTCGGATTAAGTAATAAAATAGTTTTTAGTAATTAACAATTTTTTTATTGAACGAATAATTCACAAGAATTAAAAATTTACCATTCTAATAATTGAACGTACGTACATAATTTTTTAAAATCACTTCTGAGAAAATATATAATAAGGTATCTACTACTTCAATTACTTATCGACGTCACGGTCATTTCTCCAATATTTTATGATGGTACTTACTCGTACTTGCTAACAATTTTATATTAATACTTTTTCAAAAAAAAAAAATCTATTTATATATTTCTATAATTGACAATTAAACTTATTACAAACCACCAAATAAATATTATATATTTATTATTGGAAGGAATAACAACACAAAATAATAGCATGTATAAATTAATTACCATTGGCTGCTAATATTAGGTAAGTACCAATATCCTAAGTATATAATATCCACCAAATAAATAGTTACTTACATACATATTAAATTAAATTAACTATCAGCGCATTCAAAAATAACTAATGGCATCGCCTTTATTTTCATAGAAATACGTAGATCAAAAGTAAAATAAAGACAAACAATGTTTGATTAATAATAATTTGAAATAATAATTATTTTTTACGTCATAGTAGTTGCCGCGTCATACTGTAGAATTCATATAACCGTTGGGATTTTGTGTCATTTATCAAAACAAAATGCAGTTATTTAGGTTAAAATACTCACTTCCACAACTCTACTGTAAGTTCAGAGCGAACTGGTGATGTATCAGCTATGAATGATCTCTTCAAATTTGATGAATTCACTATTAAAACAATAGTAACGTTAAAAACAATATCAATAAGACGAAATTTGAAAGAAGTCTCCGGACGGCCGAAAAATATGAAAGTGGGCGTGATTGTTTTAGAGCTAGACAGCGTGAATGTGGGAGCGAGATGCACGGCGTGAGCGCGGTTTGATTGGCTAAAGTCATATTCGGAAAATAAACACTCAGCAAGAGATATATTTCGACCGAAATTAACTTGGATATTCAGGTACGAATAGTTGGACATTCGGGAAAACACCACGGAGTAATTGTTACTTAACATGGCGTATTCGGGTTTTTAAAAAAATATCTCTGTTCCTAGATAAAAATATTTTGTTTTTATAAATGATTTCGGTAGAATTCGATAAAAGAAATTGAACTGCATTAAAATGTCGATTTCGAAAAAAAAGGATATTCGGGAAACAAATCCTGTAGCGACGATATGTTAACCTTTACAATGGGCCTTTAAAATACTGATGTTTACAAATACCTAGTAATTGAACTATTGGCACTGAATGATCTTCCAATAAATGTGCGTATGTCCAGATGTGCCCCACTGATAATTGCACCCAATGTTTTATTAGTTTATTGCAATTTTTACTCGTTTTAATCTCGTTAAAATTAAAACCAAATATAATATTGCTTACTTATTTTTATTAATATTATAGGTATATCTCCATTATTTTATAAGTTACTCTTTAGTAGATAATTATCTTAAAATTAGACACAAGCAGGTTCATTATAGTGTATATTTATTAATTCATCATTAAATATTCGCCACTAGGCCTGAGGTTTCTAATGATTATACAAACGAACAGTATTTAACAATTAAGATTTGTTTCCAATTTCAATACCGAATATATCGGCATTGTACGATTTATAAAACCGGTATTTTGATATCGTAAAATACTGGAATACCGGTATTGCAATCCCTACTTTTAACAGGAATAGATTGCGCCGATATAAGACATAAGCTACAATAAAATCAGAAAAGAAAGTACCTATTGATAGTAAAAATGAATATCAGGTATGGATATTCCTATTAATGGAATAATGTTTTTTTGTTTTCATCTTTTCACCGCCTATTGAAAGCCAAGTTTGTCGTATAATGAGAAAAGTACTCAAGTGATTGAAAGGTAAGTTCTGGTTTCTATGCAGCTTATTGAAAGAAATTTCATCATATTTTGTATAAAATCATTTACTGTAACGATTTTATACAAACTATGATCAGACGGTGGCGATAGAAGCGCCCATTAAAAGTAATTAAAATTTTATAAGTTAGGACAAATTATGTACTTAAGTGTATATAATGAATACAGTTTCATTAATGGTTTTAGTGGCTTCATGAATAAACAAAATATTTAGAAACAGAACGGTGTCAAATCAGAACATGAAAAACAGAACAGTGACAAAACAGACCAGTGATAAATAGACGTAATATGACCTTTCAGAAAAAAATATAGCATTTACTATTGAAATTGTCGTATATCTATAAGATGTTGTATAGATTTTTAATAACACAAGTTTTCAATACGCCGTGAAAAAATCAAATTATCTAATTTTTGCATTCCTAATAGCTGGCAAGCCTTAATTAAATGGGACTCAACTCGGTATTGCCGGAAAGCTAGGTATAATATCTTGTCTTAAGGGGGATGCTTATACTATCAGAGGCGAAAAGAGACACCTAACGGAAAAATACGAAGCTTGCAATTTGAGATTTTTTTTTGATAATTTACAATTTCAACTGTAGTAATTAATAAATATGTATCTGAAAACACTAAAAAGATTTTTTATTTTTTTTTAAATTTAAAGATAAACTGGCAATTGTAAAAAAATGTAATAAAATGTGATACACTATATTTTATGGCCATATTTATTATTAAAATTTAGTTTATTAAGTTTTAGATTTTATGTGGTGTAGATTTTTGACTATTTCATCGTTTTAATATTTTTTATATATATTTAAAAAAAATATATAAATGTGTATAACTTGAAATCCTTTTTATTTATATCAA
Organism: Rhyacophila brunnea; assembly: GCF_057557595.1. Classification (NCBI taxonomy): domain Eukaryota; kingdom Metazoa; phylum Arthropoda; class Insecta; order Trichoptera; family Rhyacophilidae; genus Rhyacophila; species Rhyacophila brunnea. The sequence continues at coordinate 4,840,050 of NW_028232763.1, read as the reverse complement.
ATTTTATGTTAGGCATGGTCACAATATTGAAGCTCGAGTTGATACCGAATCTACTACCTGGGTTGTGGAGAAAAAATATATAAGATATTAAATAAAATACTTGCTATACGTTCTACTTACTTATATACTATTTTAGCCTTTCGAAATGGAGTTGCATAAGTCAGGGAGGTAGAAAAAAGATATTATTTGAGTGTTTGCAATTGAGATCTTTAAGGCTAGTGGGTACTTCTTAGATATGTATGTATAGCCTGTAGACGGCCAAAGGTCACGTAAAATATAACGACGCTAAAAAAAGACTGACGCCTAATTTTCAGGGTAGCATTGCATATTTTATTTCATTAGGAATTTATAGACAATTGGGTAGTGTGCCAATATTGGTATGTATTTTTTTTTTAGTATTAACTTGCGAGATTTAATAATGTAATATTACGATTATGATAAAAGTGCATTGTTTATTTTTAATTTTTTATTTTAGATTAAATAATTACTTTAATTGTGAAAAAATAAGGAAGTCCGATATTTATTTTGTCGTGTTCACTGCGTGTGCGCGATGGTTTTCAATCCTGGCGCCTGTCAATTACCTACGTGATCTATTCTGGGTTAGAACTGTTTTCTCAGTCAAACCATCATCAGGTACTATTAGTGAGGATTGCAAGACTAGTCAATGCGCTCCCTAAAGACGTAGACATTTTCAATTATGTGCTGTGCATTTTGTTTTTGAAACTTTATTTTACTGTAGGTATAGAATTGTTTATGTTATTTCATTTTTTTTATTCTTATTTATTTTGAAAGTAATATTTGTTGTAATGTAAATCTCATCTTGTAAGCGTCCTGAATTTTGATTTGTTATGTCCACATTATTTTGTTTTTTTTTAATTAATAAATACAGTCCCAAAGCCTAAGTCACTTCATGAATTTGAATTCATTTTTTTTTACATACAGTGAACATTAGAAATTATAAATTAAAGACGTTCACAACATGACATTTAAAAACAAAGAAATAGTATTAAAACAATATATATCATTGTCGTTTTCCCTCCACGGATTGTTTAATATAATCTTTTATGGACAAAAAAATAGGTTATACATTATTCAAAAGCACCTATAGTATTTTATTTTTATATATATTATGCTCTTATCATAAACCAGATACAGAACATTCGTTTCGGCAAGTGAAATGCTATCAAATTTTGATTATACGTGTTCGTGGTGGAATAGTGGCAGAAAATCCTCCTTTAAATTCATGAATCGCAGTGTTAACGCCCGTATCTGGAAAATTCACGTCATATTATTTTGTCAACGAGAGAGCCTAGTGAAATGGACAAATTCTTAAAAATATACTTGTCAAAGAGAAACTTTCATCTACACATTGTTATGCAGACAAATTTTTATAAATTATGACAGTGAAGCTGAAAAACGGTCACTAAGGATGTATATTAAATTAGCTGCAAGTATTTTTAATCAGTATTCATTTATTAAATTGGTTTATCACTTTCTTAAAATAAATTTTGATACTCATATTTGAAGTTCTCCATTTAAGCGAAACATTTGTTGTAAAAACAACATATTATACTTGATAATATGTGGTGATAAACCAATTTTATAAAAAATAATCATCTGTGGTTACATAACAATAGTATTTTATATTAGTGACAAGCACCACTGCAGATGTATTTATCAGAGTTGCACTGAGATATAAAACAGCATAACTTAACTGTGATCATTTAATATAAATAAAGTTTTATTTAACTAATAATATTATATTCTAATGGATTTAAGTTTTGTAATATTCCATTTGAGTCGTTTTTTGAGACCCGGGTTTCACCTTTCGGCATCTTCAGGTGCTGTGTATACTCACGAAAGGCAAACACAGACTGACAACGAATACTCTTAACTCTAACTTATATAATAAATCAATACAATAAAATGGGTAAAAACTCCATTACCAACCTGTCAAGTCAAGGGTTACAAAAAAAAAATATAACAAACAAATAATTATGAATAGTTAGAGTTGAAGTTGAAACCCGGGTCGCAAAAACGACTCAAATAGAATAGTACAAAACCTAAATCCATTAGAATTTAAATTCAAATTCCATCAAGTACCTTTGGTCGATAGTATTAATAATATGATTTATATTGTTTAAATATTACGTATAATCTGAAATAACAGTAGATAAGTATTTTTATTAATTAAAGCATAGCGTTAACAATAGGCTTTCACCATTTTTTTACAATGATTAATAACACGTAGCAATAATATTTTAATATATTAATGCTGGATTTTGTAGGGATAATAAAAAGTCATGTTATTCTATAAAAATAAGAAGTTGTTTATTGATGACACTTGAATATTATCAAATCCTTGACTTATTAAAAAAAATGTTGGGTAGAAATAATTATTCATTCTATTGTGAATAATATTATTATGGTTTACTTTATTCTTTTTAATTTATACATTTCCCTTTACTGGATTCGCCCCTATACATATTATATTTTTAATAATATTTCGCTGAGTACAGACAAGTACCTACAAAGACGGTTGTAGCAGTTGGGTTTAATTTTGAAGCGAATTACGAGTAGTTAAATACAAGAAGCCAGGTATCATTATACTGATAATATCAAAATATAAACAGGTAAACTCTTATCATATTATAATCAAATTAGATATGATAAACATAAGCAGGTACATATTATTAACAAAAAAAAAAAATAACATTACCTGGTAAATTTTACCAAAAGAATAATACTGTTCATATTGAAGTAACTATTAAATAGCTGATGTTGCAGTGTCGAGGAGTTTAGGTAGGCTGTTAAGATTCGCCATAAATATTGCACACTAAACTTTGTTAGTCATACTTATTTATTTTATTAATATAATTAAGAATACAATTTGCAGATGGTGATGGTTATTTTTCAAAATTAAATTAAACCCTAACTAGAACTAAACCATAAAATTATTATTACTATCGACCGAAAGTACTTGATGGAATTTGAATTAAAATTTGAATGGATTTTAAACCATAATAGTTTAGGTGATATAAGCGATTTAATAAAATAATGCACATTTTTTATTTTCGTTGAATTAAGAATACATTGCAGGTGGTATTGGTTAGTTTATTTTAATTCTTATTAATTCTTATTGCTTGCAACCAATTTTTGACTAATATTTGCTTCGGCTTGGATTAGGCAGGGGTTAATTGAATTAAAAAAAACTAATAAACATTATCTACACGTTTTAGTCTTATTTCAATGAAAACAAACACATTTGGGTGACAAAGCTTAGTATGCACTATTTATATCGTATCTTAACAGCCTACCTCCACCCTTCGCCAATGTGGTATTATACTAAAAAGAAAGTATTATAATCACTGTGTCTAGATATTATTGAACTTTTCAAAAGTTTAATGCTCTTGTTTAGTAATGTTAATATAAATTCTAATATCTGATCTTTAAATTTAATATAACCTCCTAATGTGACTAAAATTCAAGGTCTTAAACCAATGTACTCCTTGTACATGTAAGTAAAAATGTACCGAAACCTAAAAATTGACAGAAAAAGAGTTATATAACATAATATGGAAAGGTGTAAAATTTGTATGGATAAAAAAGAAAATTGTTGGTATACGAGTTAACGAAAAAAATATCTAGAAATGGTTGGGAGAAATTTTTAGTAGGAAAAACAATCGCTGCCCAAATTTAGTTATCATCAATAAGATACTAGATTAACGAGATAGTTTTCATCTAACACAATACTCAGCATTATATACAATGTCAGTTCCATAAATTATAATTATTACTGTTTATGGAAGTTTGTTTATGGATTAAAATTATCAGCAAAATTAATTTCGGGTTCACGAAAGGCGAAAGACTTTTTAAAGGAAAATTTCAAAACAAATGTCATTAAACTACATAGGTTGCCATTTATATTTCGGGAATTTGCAATTTGACTTATGTATTTTAAAGTTTGACATTTTTATCGGCAAAAGTACTCAAAACTTTTTAACAAACGGACGCTATTTGTTTTTTAAAATTCATTTGAAAAACTTATTTCGGCCAAAAAATGGAATTAACTCGTGAAAATTTTCTTGCGATTATTTTTAACAACTTTCAACGTGGATTGTCATGGGAACAGTGCATTGCTGAACTTAATGTTTTATATGGAAATAAAGCACTATCAAAGACTACGGTATATCGCTGATTTAGTGAATTTTATCGTGGCTGTCGTTCGCTCACAGACGAGCCGCGTGAAGGTCATCCAAAATAAGTTGGTTCTCTAGAAAACATCGATGCTATTTCTGAACTGATAATGCAATATCGTTATGTGATATACCGTGAGAATGAGGCATCTCTGGGCATTAGTAACACTAGCGTGTATATAATCTTGCATGAATATTTAGACGTAAGGAATCTATGTTCGGGTTGGATCCCGCATAGTTTGACAATCGCATAAAAATAGGCGCGTGTCGATTGGTGCAGGGAAATGCAAAAAATACGATCGAGGTGCTTCAAAAATTGTTAAAAAGATTGTTACAGGTGTCGAATCTTGGATCTATACGTATGATCGCGAAAGTAAACAGCAGTCGACCGTATGGGTCTTCCAAAATGAGTTTAAACCAACAAAAGTTGCTCGCGCTCGAAGCACTTCGAAGAAAATGGTCGCCTATTTTTTCTGAAAAAAAAACAGGCCATGTCGCAACTGTACTTTTAGAGAATCATAAAATATTCAATTCTGAATGGAACACAACCATTTGTTTTCCAGAAGTTTTTGGTAAAATGAGGAAAAGTAACCGTCGGCGTCAAATCATCCTTTAACAAGACAATGCGAGCTCTCACAAATCGTCTCAAACAAGCGCCTATTTGAGCACTCAAAACATCAGATTGATGGGTCATCCGCCGTACAGACCTGAGTTGGTACCAAATGATTTCTTTTTATTCCCGACAGTCAAAGATAAATTGCTTGGTCAAGGATTTTCTGCACCAGAAGAGGGGGTTGATGCATTCAAAAACCATGTTTTGGAGTTACCTTCTACAAAGTGGCAAAAATGCTTTTCAGATTAGTTCAAACGCATGAAAAAGTGTATAAATTGTCGTGAAAAATATTTTGAAAAACAATAAAACTGTTTTCATTGATAAAAAATTCGTTTTTGTTTGTTATTCCCGAAATATAAACGGCTACCCTCGTCTTACTTTTAAACGTTACTTTCCTGAAGATGCATATGGTTAATACGTAATAATATATATTTTTCTCTCAAATAATACACATGTATTAATAAAAATATATACAAACTAATTCTAGTATTTCCAATTCCAGGATTACAAAACCTTATTTATATTTAAATATAAAAATAATGACCTGAAAAACGATTTCCTTGTTGGCTCTTTATTGTGAGATTATCAAATCTCTTTGGTTGATGCGATTTGGTTTGTTAGGTACGCTTAATCTCTACAGCGAGATTTCATTTTAATATTCAACACAGATACTTACTTTATAATTACATACAATAGTGTTTCAGTTACAGTTACTAATAAAATAACACTAATATGTGGTATAGTATATTTTGTTCGAGTCATAATATAACATTAAATTTCTCATTTTTAAACATAACCGATCCAAAAGTGGCTTTACACTGATTTTTTTAAGGGGGGGACGTGCGCCGCGTAGGTCAAAATGGAGATTTTATGGTATTTTCAAAGCATTATCCTGGACATTCCTTAAACGTTGTAGATAATCTATTTTTATATTTTTGAAGCCTTATTATCCTTTATATTTATTTTAAACATTTGATGAATGCATAACGTATTTTTATTACATAAAATAGTATTCTTTTAAACCTCTCGATCTCATGTTTTAGAATATAGTCATATTTCAGTACATCCATGTCCAGTGGTGTTAACATATGTTACATTTATTAATTTTTAAACGCATTTATAAAACAATTCGTAAAATTTATGTTGACTTTATTATAGTGAAATATTTACGATAAAAAAATATATTGATAATCTCTGTGATCCCAAATTTGACAAGAATTAGGCATTTTATTATTCAAAAAATGGGCAAGATTAACACATTTGACGAAAATTCTAAAGATAAAAATTATAAGCTATATCTTTGACCATTCAAGTGTGATAAATATCCGACAAATAATGATTGTTTTATAATAATAATTAAACTAAGAAAAAGGTAGTATTTTTTTGAAATACGCAATTTCTTTTGGCATTTCCCGGTGGTTAAGCTACAACATACGGCCATAGCCATAAATTGATAATCTATAACTGAAGTAGGGGGTAAGATCATGTTACCGTTTATTATGTACCGTTTAAAAAAATCGGTTAGGTAATTAAATTAAATTATGGTCATCAAATGTTTAAAACAAATATAAAGAATAATAAGGCTTCAAAATTTTATAAATAGATTATCTACAACGTTTAAGGAATGTCCAGGACCATGCTTTGAAAATACCATAAAAGCTGCATTTTGACCTACGCGGAGCACGTGGGCCGTTAAATGCCTACCAAAAGTTTTGTTTTGTTACCAAGAGACTTGAAGTTCAAACTTGTGCTAATGCAGATGACTAGAATCTCTTTCACTAATTTTCACCATCCCCCAGAGCTGGTCCGCAACCGTGTCCGAGTTCAGTCGTTCAATCGAATGACAAAATTTCTGAACGGTGAACGAATGATTTGTATTGATGATGCTGTATTGATTATTTCAATTTAGTTGCACACGATTGACGTAGAATGTTGTCAGATTCGTCTACTTTTTTAAACATGTTACTCACTTAGGTGTTAGTTACATTCAAATGACACTAACATCATTACAAAGTGATTTCGTCGTGGCCGCAATACCATGAGAATCTGTCCTTCCTCTACTAAGTCGTTCAAGCTAGCTGTTGGGCCTACCGGGCCACCCGAACTGGTCGCCACAAAGGACAATTATATTGCATTTAAAAAAAAATGCGGTGTCTTATTGCGGACGTGAATATATCTTTACATAATTTCTTTGTCCGTATTATTTTAGCTTTGTTTTTTGTATCTTATATATAATTAAATTCATTTATTTCTGTTACCTCTCCGTGGCTTTCTCTCCCGTGGCACTTTTTATTAAATTACGTTTTTCAGTAAACTCAGTCAAAGCTCACTTTAGACTTATACCCAAGCCTTGGGTATCTGCTTCTGAGACATTCCCAGGCATAAATAACTGCTGATACTTTACATCCAAACGTAGAGTCTCGTGATATGCTCGATTAATACCGAGTGTGGTGTGAGGTGGGATGGTTTGGATGGTTCATGTTTGTATTTTCCTTCTTCTACCTAGTTTAATAATTAATGGAATCGTAGTGATGAATGGAAAAGCGTTGGAGTCATCGACAAGACATGTTAAAATTGAGTTTTTGAACTGTACCGATTACTGGATACTTCTTGTTAAAAATAATTGAAAGATTCTAGAAAAATATAGAAGAAAATTGTTTTTTTTTGCATTTGAAGTAAGTACACTGATGAAAACGTACAAAAAGCTTGTATTATATTCTGTATTTTTTTAAAGGCACTTGTAGTAAAAAACATTTCATAATCGGTACAATTCCGCAATTATATAATTTATTTGGCAGTTTAATCACTGCAGACGGCTATCACCGATTACTATATTAAATAAAATAACATTTTTGTTCCTTAAAGTATTTTTCATTTCACTATATGATAGTCTATTTTTGTCATTAACGTTTAACTTATTAATATAAACGGAGAAAACAACGTCTTTACAAATAAAAAGACAAACAATAATTACCATTCAAACGCTATATTATATCCAAGAAAAAAATATACCACAACAACAATTTGTGAATCATGAATAATATCACAGAAACTTTACAGATGGTGATAACAATGAGAAAAAAATATCTCCGCTGACCCCGAGATTTGCATTTAATTTCCATAAAACGTTTCTCGATTTTGACCCATTTTTTATGCTCCACGAATGCTGAATAGACAATTTTTATAGCAATATTGTTTTCGAAATTAATACTAGGGTAATATTTACTTCTAGTAAATGCATACCTACCATCTATCATAATATAATATTTTATTTGCCTTTTTACGAATATTGATTGTTAGCCCGACTATTGCACAGTGATAGATTAGCCGGACTGATCAAAATATTTGGGAGAACAATATTTTTTTTGCGGATTTACGGGATAAAAAATACCATACCAATTAAAATAAAACACAATAGTATGCAATGCACAATAGTATACGTCATCATATGAAGAACATTGTCAACTTTCATCAAATTATAATTATGTAGTTACGTCCTAGTAAACATCGCAGCCTTTTAGTAAAAAAAAAATCCAATGCAAAATTTAGGAATATTTTATTGTTAAAAACATTTATAATAATTTATTTATTTTATATAATATAATGAACATGAAAAATTATAAATTTTAGGCGTCAGGACATGACGTAAAAAATAAGTGTAGGTACTGAAATAATATAATTTAAATAAAAATACATGATAAAATAAATTTTGAAAAAAGCACACAGATTAAATTTGTATAATACCGTTCACCTGAACTCGCTTCGCGTAAGTGGAATATATCAATATTCAAAGCTCTTTTATTGAACTTTGTTATTGCCTTTCCAACTGGCATTACCAATATCAACTAAGTTCGGATCCTCGGGAGAACAAACAATAGAATAAAGGGAATCTTAAAAAGACTGTCTTAATATATTATATGGTAACCAATTTTTGAGAAAATGCAAATAAAAATATACAATTATTATATTATTTACATTTAAAATGTTCTACTTATTTTTATTACTTCTACTAAATTATTAATATTAAAATAAACCCCAATTTTAAATAGTGTAAAATTTAGATTGTGATAATGACCGCTTTATCCGCTTAGAAAAACAAACTTTCAACTTTCTTGTTAACTAAACAACTTCTTAGTCTTAACTTTATTTCGACAATTTATTCTTAATGACAGGATATTCTTTTTACAAATCCGTAGTGAAACATCGCCAAAACTTTGTCATAATAATTTGTCATCGTCTGGGCTATATCCCTTGATATAAAACTTATCATCAATAAAGATATACTTGAGTTAAAATATATGTAGTGGAAATGATATATATAATGTAGATGACATTGCAATAAAATTTATTTTAAAAAGTTGTTTCATAAATCCCTCGAAACTAAGTCAACAAAACTATGATTAGTTGACGTATTTTGTGTTTTCCATTTTCATATATTCCAAGAAGCGGATGAGCTAAAGTGCACTTTATCCGAAGTACCTATTTACATACATAATATAAACTTGGAAAAACTTGACTGATTTGAATAAGCATTCGATTCTAGGGTTTCCGTAAATATTATGTTGGAATATCAATACTATAATATCATATTCAGAATATATTATTAATGGAAGAAATTGAAATATATATATTATATACTATGCTTACATATTATGTAATGGGTGGGTAATAGTCATTTTTGTATGAATTTATTTTATTCCGGAGAAAAACAATGAATACTATCGATAAAAAGGCATTGGAATATGTAAAGCTATTACACCAATAGTGAGTTGAAGTTGGAAAGATTTTCGAATCGGTCATACACTAGAATAGACAGGTTGCCCATTGAGACTTGGTTTATATGAAAGATTTAGATGTTATTTTTTTTATATGTGTTTGGAAAATGGCCTTAATATGCTGTGACTAACATTCATTTCTCGTAAAAAAAAAAACTATTAATAAACCATTTCTTTTATTAAAATGAATAATTCACCAAATTTTGAGAATGTAACATTCCATATATTGAACATACATAACTTGAAAATACCTCAGATAATATACCCACTATAAAAAAACTTATATTTGAAAAAAATACGGGATTTCAACCTTTATAACCATTGGCGTCGCGCCAATATGTGCATTAACCAATTATGCTACGAGCCTCTTATATAATGACGACAATTTAAACTTGTAGGTCATACATAAAATGCTTATCAAATTGCGCATAATTGGTTAATGCACAGATTGACGCGACACTAATGGCTATACGGGTTCAAATCCCGTCGAGTTTCGTATTTGTTTCAAATATAGTTATTTCTAGATCTGAGGTGTTTTCAACTTATGTCTAAAATCTATTAATACAACCACCACTCCTCGGAGGCCCATATGATCTTCTTAGCATCGAACATGTAAAAAAATACTACATTATATAATAAACTAACCACTGTTTCGGCGATTGCTTCTGGGATACACTAATTACAAATTTGAAAGGCATCCAACATATATATCTAAAAGAGTGTTCGTGAGGTTTTTTTCGCTATGGTATATGATAACATAGTGGGTGTAGAGACGTTACAGATGTTGATGGAAAATATATGTGGGAGCAATATTATTGTATTTTTTTAAAATCATTAATAACCATGTCCTTGATTTTTCATACAAGGTGGTTGTAAGTAATCTTGAACTATCACAAACACCAAGGCTTTGAGAAAATTAAACAAATATATTGTGGCCTCATCGGGAATCGAACCAGGTGGAAGGCCAGCGTCTTACGCACTGCACTACGAGAGCCGCAAATATTATATAATATTATTGTAATAAGTATAAGTATAATTATAAGTATATGAAAACAGTTTTTAAAAAGAGTCTTTTAAAACCATTATTTTGAAGTTTACTAGGTAGATATAATTAGCATTTTATTTAAATTTGGTAACTAAATATTAATAAAAAGGTCCGCAGCGAATGGACCTACCTCCCATAGCCTGCCTCCACCCTTCGCCACTGCATAATATAAAACGTGGACAAAAATATTCAACCGTAAAACCCTTCCTCAAAATATAATATAGCTTTAAAAAAGTAAAATTTACCAAAAGCTTTATCAATAAATACCTTTTAATATAACTTTGTGACTGTTGTGAGTTATACAATATTTAAGGCTAAAAGTTTTTAAGTTGGTAACTTATGTATATTGCAAAGTTGTTTAAATTCATCAGTCGACATCTTTTATGTTTGGCTTTTCTAAGGACATTATGTTTTTAAAAAGAAAATATTCTATTTGCAGTCCTAAATATGCTTGACGATTTTTTTTCGATTATTTCAAAATGGTGGAATAAGAAGGTTGCCGACTTTGAAACCAACAGTCTTATTTCTTTAAATAGGTACTCCTCGTTTGCAGTATCTACCGCATACCACTAATATGTATATATCTACATATTCAAACAGTCAACGACTTCCCTATTTTCTGTATACAACACTTAAAATTGCCAATGCAGTAACAATATCATTTATAAATGTTTATGCAAGACAATGTTTTTATTATTTTTCCACTATTATTATTGTAAGAAAAACATTGTTTTTAAAAATATATAAACACATAATAATTATGTTAGTTATAATATTGTTTTTTTGTATAATTTCCAATTTTCATGACTATGTAGCTGCAGTATATTAGTGATCAAATATCTATTTTTAATGTATCAAATTATTCGACCGCAATAATATATTTCCAGCGTATCAATAGATTGATTAGCGATATGAAATACGGTATTGCAATGGAAAATTAGTCTAATATACATTCTCATAGTATCATATTATATTAAGACTGTAATAATAAATAAAATTCACAGCTACTCGAATTTAAAGCGCTGACTCGTTCAATATAATTATGTACTAGAATATAATGTTTAGGTATTACTTTCGACTGTATAAATTACGAATAATGATTTATCAAAATGTCACTCGAAGATACGGTTCCAGTCTGTCACCATCGCAGTCTCTATATCGCTTCGCCCAACATCTGATTGTACCAAGATGCGAACCTCGGATCCGTATCAATCATAAATTTAGTATTGTAACATAACTGCTATAATATATTATTGTACCAACCGTTGAGCCTAATAAAATTCGCTCCTGCATACACCTTCGACTTCTTCGTCATCATTCTCGAACCCCAAAACTATTTATTACGTATATACGTATAATAGCAGAGCTACGTTAAAGTGCCCACCACCACCCGTCATATATGCACAACCGTGGATATGCACGGCCGCTTTCTATGACGCTTTAAACGTGTCTGAAAGAAGTGATTTTAAGTGCTCATTCCGTCCCGAGACGGAGCCGCACGGGACTGATGCTGCAACCATGCACCGTAGTGCTGAAAGAAGAAAGTTAAGAAAGAAAATGTTTGTTTTTGGACTGGCTCTGCTGTCCGCTGACGTTAAGCGCTTTGTGTACCCGCATACTGAGTGTCACGAATTGAAATGGATGAGTCTACAGAAGAGTCGGGACTATCCCGCTCCCCATACGACGCTGCAAATTTCTCAAATGCCGCAAAGTTGGCCTCGGTTGCTACCAGATCTCCATGACCAATTGGGCCCGTGTGAGGACGGACCCTGGCAAACAGCTCCGCTCGTTCGAATTCCATAAGCGGGCAATCCCAGAGGATGTGTTCAACATCTTGGTGGTCATGCCCGCAGGTACAACCCGGCCCATCTACTATCAAGCCAAACTCGTGGAGTCTGGCGGCGAAGTTGCCATGGCCGGTGAGGAACTGGCTAATCCAGTGCGAAGGTTGGAGTCTTCTAGTTTGGTGCCTGCAGAATACGTCTGGAAAAAAACGGTAAGTGTGCCGCCCCTTGGGGGAGGCGGTCCACCTCGCCTGCCATGCCGCAAATGCGGTCTTGTACACAATGTCACTTACAGTCTTCCTGTAAGGAACGTCCTCGGATCTCTGCGGTGGTGTCAGATGGACACCGGCGAGTATTGTGCTGATCCCCCTCAAGAGGAGGGTGATCGATCCTCTGACTTGGACGTGCAGATCGAGGGGTAGCACCCCCGCGAGTACGGCAAGCGCGTCAGTAGAAGTTGTGCGGTAGGCTTTGGTAAGCGAGATCAGCGCAAGTCGCTGCCCGCTTAATAGTGCGCGTCTCACGAGAGTTAAGGAGTTTACTCGAGAATGCCAAATGCTGGAGGCGTAACCGGCAATTCCCATGAAAATTGCGCCGTATGCAACCTTAAGGGCTCTAGGCTTAAGTCCCCAATTGCTGCCCGCCATTCGGGCCATTCTCTGATAGGCCGAATTGGCCTTAGAGACGGCCGTCTTGGCGTGGTGAACGAAAGACAGCTTGTAATCAAGAATTACTCCCAGATACGTAACCCTTTCGGAGAAACGCACTGAGGTCTGGCCAAAACGAACCGTGGGCGGCCGTCGAGTTATGTTGACCCGAGAACTACCCCTGAGGAGGACAGCTTCCGTTTTGCTCGGGGCAAAGGTCAGCTTGTTCAGCAACCCCCAATTAAGGATTCTGCCCAAGGCGTCCGTGGCTGCACGCTCAAGTGCCGGTCGGCTGGTCGCCCCAACAAGCAGGAGCAAGTCGTCAAGTAGATAATATATAACAGAGTAGGTATATATATTTTCAACAGCATCCCCATAAGCAAAAGTCACCGCACGCAGTACATATTATTAGTTAAGGTCATGAAAGGATCGTAAAAAATTTGTGAAATGCTCTCAAAAGAACTCGTAGGCATTAAGGCAAAAATAAAACCCCAAAGAACACTTTAAAATAATATATTTTTATATATGCGGTGTCATGTATATACGCTTCTCAAAAATCAACATTTGATCTATCCAATTTCATTACCCACAACATACGACCTTGTTCACGTGCAATAAAATTTTGCAAAGGAAAAAAGATAATAATATGTCACGAAGCAACAACTCGACATGTTATACGATGGGGTCTTAGTAAAGAACTAATTTTGTATATTCGAGGCGCCTTATCTCGTAATGAGAATTTGAAAGCCTTAGGGTAAGTATATGAGGAAATATATTTATATGCAGGAGTGTATAAGGAATTGTATACGTAATTTCTTTCGTGCCCTTAAAGTAATGCAAGATTTTATTTAATGAGATTCATTTTGTTTTCTTTGGAGGCGTAATTCTGTTTCAAACTTTCGATGTGTTTTAACGAGTTTTATAGTTTTAGTTTTGTAAATATATTATTTTGAAATTTGCATGTGTAATTTAATTATATTATATTGAATTGTAAAGTTGAAAAATAATCCTTCAATTTGACTGCCTACCTGTTACCAAACGCTATAAATTATTTTAGTGCCATTAATAAAGTAACGCAAAAAAAATACGGCTTACACTTTACAATAGTACAAATACTACTAAATTAATAAATATTAATTTTCACACATAAACGGCGGAAAAAATAGAAATTATAAGGGATGGAACTCTTTTTCCTTCCTTTCCTTTTTTTTAAAATTTATAAGTCGTGGGTTCGATGAAGTGTATATGGTACGAGTATATTTTATCTTTTAACTCTATACATTACAATGATTTGATAGTACGCTTTGTACTGAATTTATACTGAAACTACGGCATAATCAGATCATCTACCTAGTACAAATAGAATAGCTCACTTGATTCTGATAGGGCTTACGGCTAACCAAATTTATCCATTTTCAGAGTGCAAGCAAGGCTACTGTAGTGAACTAGGTGAATTATATCTCCTGACGATGCCAAGCTCGGCTAAATTCTAATTGAGAACGGAATTCAATTTCAATTATATATAATATGAGGCACCAAGCCCAAATGGCCTTTTATCCTCGTCATCTGTAGTATTCGCGTTTGTATACCTATCTTATCTAGTGCTAACACCGTGACTAGCGCGTTTGGAGTCGTTGGCCATTAGATATAATTAACGTTTTATTTAAATGTGGTAATTAAAATGTAATTAAAAGGTTAGCAGTGATTGTGTTCTCTTCGTCGTGGTCTGAAGGAAAAAAAATGAAAAAAAAAAAAACAGCTGGGAAAATAGGGGATATACAGTGGTTTTTCCCTCGAATTGACTGAGTCAGCAATGCAGAATATTTTATTTTAGATGCAGAGGGAACCAAATGGCCTCTTTTTTGTATCCTACTGTAGAGGAAAAATATTGACTAAGAAGACTTTAAGAGCAGTATTGCTCGTGGTCTCGAAAATTTGGCGAAGATGGCTGGATCGTTATTATTGAGATCTTTGATTGACTGGTTTAAGAAGTCTGCTGTCATGGAACTGTAAATGTTTTTAGAAAGTTTCAAGACGTGATCATAAATTGTTTCTACGTTCAAGTCTCTATGAAGAGTGGTACAAACCATGCGGCAGTCACAGACTGTTCTAAGAGATTTGTTTTGTATAGTTTGTAGCGTTTTAAAGTGTTTTGTAGGATTAGCATAGCCCCAGACGGGGGCAGCATATGTCATATGGGACGGGTGATTGCAGTATGGAGAAGAAGTTTGCATCTAAGGGTGAGCTTGCTTTTTTACCTATCATAGGGCGTAGTCTGGCGTTTGTGACTTGAGCTTTGTTTATTAGATGTTAGATGTTCGTCTAAAGTTAGGCCTAGGTATTTACTGTATGAGTCCAAGGAATATCAGTGCCGTGCATTCTGATGCTTGTGTCGGTTGAGTCGATTTGGTTAGACGCAGCTTGGACAAGATCTATTGAACGATCGCGCAAGGATATCGGTATCATCAGTATATTGGGCAACGAAAATCTGGGAGCCAAAACTGGATTTGGGGATCGGAATGTCGTGGGTACACAAATTATAGAAGAGTGATCCGAGCACTGAGTCTAATTGATAGCTGAAGGTCAAGCATCGCCTTTTATAGTTAAAAAGTTGACCCCTTCTCTGCCGTCTGCGTGATAAAGTTTGCTGCGCGCGATGGTGGGAGCGACCGGACGGTGCTGTATGTGACGTCCGATGAGTGAAAGAGAAAGTATTCGAAGCCCCCCGCGCTATAAAATTAAATTAATCCAAAAATGATACATAAAAATAGCACTGATAGACTTTCAAACTGTAAAGATCATCCGCGCCAATTGTTTCCGATAAGGAAGTATCATTTTGAATCGTTTACTGCAGTCGTGGTAAACTAAAATAATTATAATTAAATATTTATTTTATTCAACGAATAATTCACAAGATTTAAGAATATATCATTCTGATTATTGAACATATATTATTTTGAAAAAAAAACACTTTCTGATAGAGAATAAAATAACCAATAGAAAAAATCTTTTTTGAAAAAAGTAAGTCACCCCGACGGGGAATCGAACCTTGTATCTCCCGAGTATACGCCTCATCCGTCGCATTAAGCCATTATGCTACGGCGTGACATACTAATAGCGAACAAATTTTAACTATTGGTCAATTTCTATACCTACCCATCAGCGTTCCTTCCAAATCAGCTACTTTGGCAATCGATTTTTGTTTCTTAAATCAAAGTAGTAATTCCACGACGTCGGTTAGTAATCAAAAGTAATAGTATTATACCTATAGTAATATACTAATAGAAAATGTTTTTTTTTCAAAATAATATATGTAAAATAATTATTATTTTGTGCATGACACAATAAGCGACCGTTGACAGAGTCGTGAGAGAAAAATCTAAATAGCTATTATATTTATCAAAAGTGAAGTTGCACGATCAGCGTGACTATCTGCTAGTGTAATTTGGCTTTTAAACCTCATAAATTTCAATATTTTGTTTCTCACTAATATATTGTGACCAATATATATGCACAATGTCTTTTGGTCCGGTTGATATTAGATTAACATTGTCAATTTGATATAGTACAAGAATAAACTAGGAGATTTGAGCATCTTGGATATAATTATTGGTCGCAATAATTGAGCAAAACTGGGAGGTTGGGCTAATTATAGCAGCCTTAATCCAATACAAATATCTTACTTACCACACACCATTATCCTTGTGTTCTAGGCATACTATTGACAAGGAAGTCACTCTTCAACCGTGTAAACACCTGTAACCTATAAAATATCAAGACGTCTTTACCTGCACTGGTTTTGTGCGTCAATCGCGGCAACACAGAGTGACTCAACAAGAAATAATCATGCGACCTTCGTTACCGCTAACGTCGCACATATCATCGATCATAAATATTCATCTTTACCCCAATAACAAGTGATATCGCAAGATTGATAGTAATATTAGGGGTTGCGAGAAATACGAAGCCAGCCCAGCGCACCCGCCTTATCAACATTAAAGGTTGGTGCTTGAAATCACGTCTGATCCTCCCTCCAGCATCCATATCATCCCCGTCCTACTACAGTCCACTAAAAAGCGCCGCCACTGGGAAAATAGTAATTGTAAGCCACTCACCAAATCCACGATATACTACCATATTGATGTGACAATACGTTTTTTTTATTTAAATTTAAATGATGAAACGATTACTTTGAATTAATACAAGTCTATGATATTAATTGATAAAATAAATAAAATAAAATAAAAAAATAAAAAATATAATAAAAATGATGAAAAATTTAATTCCTGTATTTAAAGTAATTTTCAAGTTATATCGTATTTACGTCGAAAATACGTCGTAATCCTATTTTATATAATTAAGAAGGTCATAAAACTCATAAGTTTTATTAAACGAAAAAGATATTAAACAACAATGGCGTAGGTAGCTATTTTGTTAAAAGTAATAATAGTACCTATTATAATAATAACTTTAAACATCAATTTAATTTATTTGTTAGCACTTGGCACATTGCTTGAGTGTATTTATTACGTATACTACAATTATTTAGGTATTATTCACAATGCGGTATTTATGTAGTTATTAATAAAAAATATATCTCATTACACCGTGCAAAAAATGTATTAGCCACCCGACGGATGAATAATTATAAATTTGATATTATTTATAGTAATCGAGTAATCTTATACCAAATTATATTACTGCCTATGTTTAAAAAAACTAGTCCTTGTTGATTTTATGTTGTACACAAAAAACTAGACATACTATATTAATAGTGAATTAATCATTTATTACTTATAGAACAGCTGCTAGAAGTCAGCTATTCTGCTACATTTGACGTAATATACTCATTGTATGAGAATTGTGAATGAGTTTTCTGAAAACGTATATAAAAAATCATACCGATGGCCTAATGTCAACAAGTAAGTGATTTTTTTTACAATTTACAATTGTGCAGGAAGTTAAAAAACTAAATATTTAATATCCCGTATCTGACTGTTAATAGTTCACACATTGTTGTAACAACATATCATGCCAATAACGCGTAACGTAAAAAGTGGTAAAGCAAAGTGATTATATTATAACGCCTAATATAATGATAACATCCAATAAAATGTGACATATATTATACTCGTATAAAGATAAAAATTCAAATTTGTTATATAACTTACTTACTTACTGTTTTACCTTTAAAAAAATTCGAGTAATAAGTGACATTTTGAAACTGAATTCTGCACACGTCATGCAACAAACTTGACAGCTAAGAGGCAAGATACGGGCTATATAAATTACTAAAATGGCTGTATCATTTTTGTTAAAATAATTACAGATATGGGAATTTCGCAGTCGATGGGCAGTCGTTTTGTTGTCCAAAAGCAATTTTCATCACATAGATCATAATAATAATAATATATAATAATAATAAGGAGTATAAACATTAGAACATCGATATACCTTCTGTATGTGGGGATAATCTTTCTGTATAGTGCTGATGGGACATAAGTAAGCAGATGTCTGGAAACAATACACTAATAATTATTATGTAGATACAAAAATAATCGAAACGTGGTATTCTATTTTTCTCATCGGTGTATATAAACGTTTAAAATATTCAATCGAACACTTTGATATTATTAAGTATCAGAAAGTCGTAAGTGATAAAAATATTTTTTTACACATTGATAAAAGTATCTTGAGAAAATGTGTATTTTTATCATTTGGCATCTTTGAATGTGTTGAGTTCTTGAAACAAGGTGTTTATGCGTGGTGTTCCCAAGATCTTCAAAACATCAGCGTATCTAATAAATACACGGTTGGAGAATGTGTTGTAAAATTTTGATCATTCGACAGTTTGAGAAAATGAGTTTTTATTACGATAATAAAATTATTGATGTAATAAACTTGTCAATGTGATTTAAAAAATGTTGATTCATTTATTAGGTTGAACACATATCACAACGATTAGATTTAACACAAATATTAGGACAGGACAGTCACAGGTTCTATATTCAACGCAGAGATGGCTAGGATAGGGTGTGATAATATGAACCAGACATATTTCAGTATTAATAGTGATCAGCTACGCTCTTGTAGAGATGGTTATTTTCCGAGAAAATCTCAATCTCGAGATTCGGGATTTTCAGAAAAGAATTCTCGAGAATTCTTGAGATATCAGGAAATTTAAAAAAAAAACGTGTAAGAAAACCTAAAATCAGTGTAAATCAGAAAAATTCCATTTTTTTTATTTATGTAAAAAGGCAAACAAATAATAATAAATAATTCAAAACATTACTTATTAAAATAGAATTTCAAAAAACACAGACTGTCAATCGTGTACGCTTTTGAGGCACAAAATTCCCTGATGTTGAAAAATTGCGCTCATTTTGAGTCGAAGTGTGTTTTCTGTCCATTTTTTTTCATGTGGAAAAATCGTTTTTCCAATTAATATTTGATAATAAAGAAATCCCTAATCCTGAGAAAAGATTTTCGAGATCCGGGATTTCCCGAAATGTTAAAAATTTCAATTCTCGAGATTCGGGATGGAAAATCTCTAAAATTTCTCAAGAATTCCCGTAGGGAAATTTCCGAAACCTACGCCCTTGTACTCAGTGTGTCATTAGTCATTATCTACTTATTATCGGACCGATTGCCGTGCGATACCCGCGCATTATTCAGGCTTATATCCTCATTGCATTGTACATTAAACTTGTGATATTATTATGTTTATGGTAACATTTAGCAATGGCAATGACTATAATTTAAAGCCTACCTTCATAACACAAATCGCTATATATCAGTTATTCCCTTTTCTATGATATCTCCACAATGCAATACCCTCAGTTACTAATTATGTAGGTACCATTGTTAAGAATATTCTATCGGTATGATTTCGACTATTGAAATGTACATATTCGATAATATTATATTATTGATCAACCCCAATTTATCCACCCTATCTAGCTGTGTTACTACACACATATAAACCCTTGTACATGAACTAAGCGTCACTAATATTACTTACTTACTATTTCATATTTATACTATTGAAAATGCCTGATGATGCATGAAAATTCTGATATCATTCATCTCGGACCATTCAACTTGTTAAAACTTAACTCAACTATGCTCACCGAGTACTTTCCTTTTTATTTATACACCATGTAATTGTAAATTGAGAATTTACGAATAAACATCTCTGAAGATTAACGTCCATTGAGTCTGATTACTGAAATACACCTTCCATTGGACCACATGAAGGATCAGGGCCTGTTGGTGAGGATTTCTGTTGTCGAAAACATAACAAAATTAATGTTAATAACCTACACATTTTAAAGTTTAAAAAAACTACTGAGACAATTGTCTTTGAGTATTGCAAATTAGGATTTACACACACAGATATACTGTATTCAAGTATATTGAATCATCTACTAACACATGCATAGGCTTGGAGTAATTCAGTTTTTTTGTTTATGGAATTTGAACCGATTTGTGCTTTAGTTTTCAGAGCTACTTCATTATAATATGATACGACCTATGCTTTCTACAATAAAGCCTATCTACTATTGCACATAATATTGTATAAAAGCTATTATTTTATGCACAGTTATCTGAGTTTATAGCAGTTTTTGGATAAGAGGGGTGACTAATAACGTCATAGAATTTAAAGCGCAAGTTCGACTTTCGGTAGGGCATCACTTTTATTAGTAAATGTATTTTAGTGTTTGTTATCTGGTTGGGCCATTTATATTCGCATTTCATCCTTATTTTCTCAGTCCCACCTCCAGATTTCTTGGTATTGTCACAAGACCAGGCAAGTGCGGAGTTACGGTCATAATTCGAGCGTACATGCAAGAGACATACAGTTAGATCGACACAGCGGACGCGTGCGGGTTATAGTTTTCCGTTGCTTAGTGATTGATTCAAAAATACAGACTTATTCAGAAATAGTTCGTCAGCTTGATATAGTGTGACCATCGGATACTTCTGAATACCTGCCAAGCCGTGATACCGGCTCACATCATTCATATCACCAATCATCCTCATTCGTCAACCCCATACCATAATATCATCCATAAAGAGTGTACCGCGCGAGTGAGACCAGACCACGATGCCATCATCAAAATCATCATAAAGGTCCAGTGTCTAGGATTCTGTAAAATTGCCTCCACCACTGGATCCGGAATCCTCGCCATCCTTAATAATATACTATCCACTTGCGAAAAGCGCCACCATAATCTTTTTTAGTACAATATTTTAAGTGAAAATAAAACCAAATTCAATTTCAAGTCTACCGTAATATGCGGAGAGCCTAATAAATGAATCAACGTTTCCCAAACACATACATCAATATTTTTTTAGCTAACATTTGTTAAGAAACCTATTCGTGACATCGAATAAATTCACATCGGATTGTAGACAATAGAAATAAATGAATATATAATTCATAATTGAAGAACACAAATTTTAATAACATTTTGAAATTCAATATTGTATATTACGTTACTTATGTTATTGTAATCTAATTATGTCTTCAATATCAAAGAAAGAGCTTTTTTATATTGTGTACAAATACTGAACAAGTGTTTCTTTACAGAACAAACGTGACAAATGGCAAAGTTTATATTCTGAGTATAGTTTTTTCAACATAATAAATATTGTTTGACCTTGTCATGTCAAAGTAAAAAAATTTTCTTATACAATGAAAACGAATCAGAAAAAATATAAACCTAGTTAACCCTCAATAAATTTTGGTACGTACGGCGACGCTTATTGGTTGGGAGGAAAGTATGAAAGATTGACAGACGAGAATCGATTTGTTATCAAACATACACAAACTTGTGTGTTTTTATAATATTGTAATATATGATAAAATGTATTTTTTGATAGAAAACTTTTAGTACATTTTTTACTCAAATATATTGAAAACACAACGACCTGGTTTTATTATAAGTTTTTAAAATTATATTTGAAAGAACAAACGAATTCTTTAAATTGATTTCGTAAAATAGATAGGTACCTGATACCATAAAAAGGCTGTCATCCGTTAGAAAATTATTTCCCATAGAACCCAAAGGAATGCTCAACTAGGATCGGGAATGGGACAACTGGACGCCAGGACAATTGGACTCCGCACTATTGTAGACACGTATACAGAACGTAGACGAGGAATTTTAATCAGTTTCTATCTACAACTTAGTAGTTTTAATTAATTGTACTCTTAACATAATGTTTTTTTTTAATGCGAATTGATAATTACCATACCTAAGGCTTTATATAAAATAAAAAACTCTTTTTTTCGTTGGAACTTACACATATGAACGATTAAATCATTATTTACGTGTGCATATTTAAATCCTCACCAACTATTAAATCATAATTTAAATATAAATAATAATATTAAATATATTTTTTAAAAGTACCTACCTAACGTCTATTTAATTTCGAATTGCGTGGCGTCCAGTTGTCCCGGCGCCAAATCGTCCTAGGCCCCCAGGATCGAGCTACTTTATAGCAAATATAACCACAATAGGCAGATAAATTAGTAAACGTAACAACATACTGTTCAACCACATCGCTTCGGATGTTGACATATTCCACCTATATGAGATAAGTATAGATGGGCATTGTTTCATAGATTCTTAAAATAAGGTCTTCTTAGCTAATTCGGCGTACTTCCTTGTAACTAATTTATAATTTTTATATTTACTCTTTCTAATGTAATTTTGTATATACTGCTTTAATACTATTTCTTCGTTTTTGAATATCATGTTGTGAACGTCTTAAATTAATAATTTGTAAAGTTCATTAATAAGTATCAACCTATATAAAATAAATAAAATTTGATTTGATTTAATTTGATAAGTTTATCAGACCAACCGTATACTGAGCTTCGAAAACAGATGTTTACAACGGATACTGGGTGTGCGTGCAGTGGTAAGACTTTAGGAGCAACGAGGAGATAAGAGAACACATCAATCAGCCTCTCATCACGCTGAAAGTGAAGAGGCGACGTTGGACCTGGCTCGGTCACGTGCTGCGGATACCAGAAGAGACTTTCAACCTGGCTTGCCTGTTCTTTAAGCCAACCGGATTCCGGCGTCCTGGAAGGCCGCTAAATACTATTTAACGAATATATACTGCAGAGCTACGGGATGCTAGTATGACTAGGAACGATACAAGAAGACCTGCGAGCGACAGGGCTTCTCGGAAGTGCTGCGTGGTGTCCATATTATGCTCCAACTAAGGGGCGGATATGGCCGAAGAAGAAGAAGTAAAATTATAATGATACAAATACATGATTTAAGAATGTAGTAATCATTATTGAACATATAAATAATTATTACGTAACACGTCTTAAATATACCTTTATAATAATATTTGCACCGAATGGGATTTGAACTCATGACAGTCATGACTATACAGTTTATTCTTTTTATCTTACGGAGACTGCTCAATCTACCAGAGGCACATAGTGGAACTCAACGGAGTTGGCCCGCTCTCACGTGTGTATCGATAACAATGCATAATATAGTTTATAGATATATATCTACTTTGCCACAAACTACTTACATCGCATATTATAGCTGTAAAGACCATTTTAAATATTATTATCTTAGATAGGTAGATAGGCCCGCGGTGGCCGAGCGGTATAAGCGTTGGACTATCACGCCGTGGGTCCCAGGTTCGAATACTGGGTCTGGCAAGTACACATATTATTGTTTTTCAATTTGTGTGATTCAGGGTATGGACCTAATAGGTTGAGCAAGTGGCTGACATCCATTTCTCGTAAAAAACAAAATCTGTTAATACAAACCTCTACTCTGTAGAAACCCATATGATCCTATTAGCATCGCACATGGTCGGAAAAATAAATAAAACACAGGAAAAAGAAAATCAAGAGAACCGAAATAGGTTACTTAGTATAAAAAAAAATACAGACTATTAGTCTTTGAACATAATATTGAATACGTGTATTAATTAAGGCGCTAAGTACCAAAAACAAAAAAACTGACATTTTTATATAAAAGTGTTCTACATACTAATGCCAATAACTTCAACTATGATCTAAGTGCCTCAAGCAAGTTAAAAAAATACAGCAAAATATTTAAACCTGTCGACGTTGTAAGTCCGTTGGCCTGTCTTATTTATAATGGTGTAAATAGCACTACAGTGGTCAACCTCATTCAATATAAAATGGCTGACGATGGTGTGTTGACACTTGCGAATTCTTAATACCTAAAATTATAGAAGCTGCCGTGATTGCTTCACACTGTAAAACCACATTTTTCAAAAGGTCTGCTTCATGAAATTTTACTGCAATGACTCGGTATTTTGTAACTACAGGCAATACTACTTGTTGGTACTTAGAGCTTTAATTAATACACGTATTCAATGTCAACGTTTTAAATTATGTTACTGTATAATCATTCGAAGATTATTTATAATGACGTGAATAAATCTATCGTTTTATAGCATTGTGCACAAACAATGAAAAACACAAATAAGTCAAAATAAACGGTCCGCTTCAAAAACTATTTCATCGTAAAAGGCAATGATGAAACGGAATAAATTGATAGAACGGAATAAATTGCTCTAAAAAAACCCGAAATTGGCCAGAATATCTAAACAGTAGTTCACAGAGAAAATAACAATTCTGATTTAGGCTATTCAACGAGGCATTTGCGAAAATCAATGCATTCCTTCTGACGGAATTTGAATTGAAGTTGTTCAGTTTTAAAATATATTACGAATATATTCAATTTGAAATATAAAGTTAAATATACCTACATACATATTATAATATTTACTATATTGAATAGGAATAACGAAAAGAAGACAGAAGAGAAATAGGAAAATCTTTATATTATAATATTATATGAACGTACTTTCACAAGTGTTTGGAAACATGATAAATTATCGCTATAATTGTCATAAAGAAACATTATTGGTATCGTATCGAATAAAAGTATCGATTGATACTGGTATCGTATCAGAAAATAATATCGATTAAGAATTATCAACACTTTTTAAATATTACAATAAGCCTAATTTTAATTTTTTCAAAATCCACAATTTTAATATAATATGTAACATGTAGGTAGTGTACTATGTATTTACATAGCCGGTGGTCCAACTATGGTCGCCCTCATACCTATATTGTCTTCCTACCTAAAATCATCATTATTGCCGCAAGTCCAGGCGCAACTCAGTTACGGGTAATCAGTTGACAGTGATTGAAAAACATTTAGTTATCTCAAGACAACGGGCGCGTCTAGGCTTGTTATATTTTGGGTCATTGTTAACGACACAGCGCACAGTTAAAATACATAAAGACTGATTCAAAAAGTTAAGTGCAAACTACGAGCGTGTACAGTATAACCGACGTGAAAACCAGAATTCTATTCCAGTCTTCATTAATCAAACCACCTGTGTCCATGTTACTGGCACAGGTGTCTCCTCATTTATAATATCATTCATTAAAAGTGTACCATGCAAGTGCCTACTAGGATGTTAGGGCATGCATCAGAGAGAAGCTTCAGCCAGACAGTTGTTGAACATCAATTAGGCCAACCGACGGGACTTGAAACTATAATCGCTGGATTCGCGCTAGTGTGCTTTTCTAATTAAGCTACGAGCATCGTACTTAACTACGATGATTTTGTTGTTGATGTTGGCTATCGATTTTTGTTTATTGAAACAATGTAGGTATCAATTAAATGCCTTAATTTCTCAAATATTTAATGGTTATTTCATTGGAGCAATTTAACTGTCAACAAGCCCATATACGATTTATTCTAATGCATAGAAATTACGCATGGCGAATGTGATTAATGTTTAAGATAATTATGCTGGACTTTATTTACATCAAGCCTTTTGCATAGCTTTTTCTCGCTAAGCGCCTCTCTGACTATGTCGTGTTTTCTTTTAAAACTATCGCAATTCATGCCAACGTGGTATTTTCATAGTTCCAGAGAAATTATTTCTTCGTGATGTAGTGTACGTACCTATAATAATAATATGTCGTGCTATATGAAGTACAACTAAACTCAGTAGGCATTGAAAATTTAGCACATTGTATATTGTTGCTTAAAATAAACAATAGAATCACATGTTACAAAATAAGTATCATAAATCATGATAAGTAACAGAACTGTTTGAAAACTGAATAATAATAGATAATAAAAAACAACATGTCAGGTTTTGTTGTATGCATATTTTTTATATTATAATATTATTTAAAAATATAAAATCAAATAATTCTTTAAGTAGATTTTTGAATGGCTGTTTTATAAATAAACGCCTTGTCCTCTCTGAATAAATTGGTCTCACAAAGTAGCCACGTGTTACATACAAGCAAAAAATACCCATACACTAACGAATTTATTAATAAAGTCGTTATTTTTGAAGTTATACTTCTTTAGGCGCGTTTAGAAAATAAGATCATCGTGTATTTTTGGCGTGTGACATGTAACACATAATTTATTTTTTCACAAAAAAAAACACATTCTATTTGAATCGAACCAACGATTGTTCGGTTATCAGCCGTATAACCATTACGCCACAGAATGATACTGCAATCGTGACGATTATACAGTATAATATTATAGTTTAGAATTGTTCCGTTGCTAGGCAGCGAATTTATTATTGTCGGCCATTTACAATTCCTTACGTAAACAAACTATTAAACGTCATAGTGGCGGTTGTTACTCTAAAAATAAAAACAACGATAAATAATTTAGTAATATAAGTTAAAGTGTATAGAAATAAATCAACGCCGTTCCAATAAGCGGTCCTTTTTCTCGAGTGTGTAATTTAACAAGATAATTAAGATGTAGTCGAAGAATCTAGTTTATCACAAGTTTTGTTTTGTTACGCCAAAGAAGTATAACTTCTAACGCGCGTACATAAGTACACACACCGATTTTTTTTTATCATTGCCATATTACTTGTTATATAATATTATATTATTATAATATTAATACTACGTGTGGCATAAGATACTTTTTATTTCAATTTCAATGTGTGCTTTTTTCTATGTCATTAGGTACGTCAACGTCCCGACTTCCGGTTAAGTTCCACTACATCATTGATGCAGTCTTCAGATGGGGATTTTAATGCGAGAGTTGTTAATATTTTTTTACAATCATAGAGTAAAGATTACAATATGTTAGTAGATACCTACTATAGATTTTTAAACCGTCATAGCAGCCATCTTTTTTCTGATTTCCACCAAAATCGACATTTGTTTTCAGTATTGTTTGGTAAATCATCATGAAAAGATACACAATTGTAGAGTGTATAAAAAATATTAAAATTTGTTACAATAATGAATCTATTCGAGCCACGTTTCGGGAATTATTTACGTTTAATTTATGGTGAAAATAATTAATCTATAGATCTTACTATTCGTAATTAAATTAAAAAATTCTTGTCAAATGTTAATGTTTGTGATGTTATGAATTCAACCCGTCAAAAATGTAAACATACTGCTAAAAATATTGATGTTGTAATTTGTAATTACCCTAAATGTAGATGAAAATTCAGAGCAGTCAATTACACGTTGTTAACGCAGATAGCCTTGCAAAAACAGCAACTCTTGAGAGGTGTATTGATAAACTCTCCATACCGTATACAGACTTTTTTGAAATATTCAAGAAAATAGCCAAAACTGAAACAGATAATTTATTAAAAGAACAAGGTCTAACAAAAAGGAAAAAGTACTTTCAAAGTTATTACAATTCTGAAACCAAACCATGGTATACCAATAAAATGCTAAATAGGGAAACAATCGTCACAATTAATCGCTGCAGAGCGGACCATTATAATCTTGCTTCATCCCTGGCTCCCTTGAGTTTAATAAATGATTCTGGGTGCCGGTGCGGAAGTGAGACTGAGAATGTTAACCACGTTGTTTGGCAATGTTCTCTGTATGACACCCAGAGACAGCGGCTTCTTAATGATTTAAGTAAACAAAAGTACCAATTGCCACTGGATCTCACGATATTTTTGGCTCGGCCAAATATCAAGGCGTTCCAGTGTGTCCAAATGTTTCTGAGTGAGTGTGGCCTACAAGTTTAAACTGTTTTTGTTCTTTTTCTCTTTTTTTTCCTCTCCTGTAAATCTGTATTATAATAACTGTATGAGTAATTATTGTAATAATATGTATTAATAGTATATGTTAAAAAGTAAAGCTAAATATACTCAATTGAAACTTCGGAGCTTAATAAAAAAAAAAAAAAAAAAAACAAGAACTTACACCACATTTTAAAGATCATTTTTGGTGTATCAAAATTTTGCTGAATTTGCTTTAGTGCTACTTGAAACTGGCTCATTATGTTATGAAAAAATAATCTTCAGCGATGAAGCTAATTTTTGATTAAGTGGCTTTGTAAATAAGCACAATTGTCGCATTTGGAGTAATAAAAACTCTCATACTATTTTTGAAACACCTTTACATCTACACAAAATAACAATTTGTTGTGGTTTATTGTCTGAAGTTGTAATTGGACCGTATTTTTTTGATTATGAACATGGTTACTGATTTTTCTGGACGATATGTGGTTCCAACAAGATGGTGCAACATGTCATACAGATTGTCACACAATCAATTGTGAGAAAAGTTCAGTATATGTATCTCTTATTTGATAACATTTTATTATTGAAATCTTATACGAAAAGGGCAAATAAATAAATTGCGGACCCCTGCAAGTAAAATTACAGGTGAGTCTATACTATATCAGAATATAAAACGACTTGCTTAGGCAGAAACTGAAGTTGATTAAGGTCAAATGATACCATATTATTATATCGAAAGATAATAATCACTTTGAATTATTTCTCCTAGGGTTAAGATTAATAAAAATGTACATGAGATGATAGATAGTACCTAAAAAATCACCGTAATATTGTGTTATTTTTATCCCATACTGATGTATTATTATGTGGGTAGTATCAACTACTAATAAGTAGGTAATAATATATTTTGATTTTTATAGTAACTCTCTACCAATTCCGTCGGATCACACACCTTATAATGATTCGAAATGGTACGGTTTTCTGATGGATTTGATTCAATTGAATGAATCAAATATATTTCAAGTTGGTCGACAATTTATTTGACAAAGCGAATCGACAATAACACATTTTACAAATAGAGGATTATAAATAATACATTTTTTAATCATTTTATCCTCTCCAAAGGATTCATATAAGTCATAAGAGGATGACAAGCTGATCGCATGCCTCTGTGCAGGACGGGTTTAGCACCATGAGATGAGCGATTAACATAACCGGTAAATGGTAAACATATAATTTGGGTAAATTTTTGTCGGTGCATTTATTTTAACCATTTCCATTTGTATTTTTAAGTCACATACCAAGTACCTATATGAAGTGCATATTATCTGATATAATACGTAAATTTTTCAGGAACTTATCTACCCATGGGGTATGTTAGTTAAAGAAAATACAATCGCTTGACAAAATAATCTGGTAATCCATGAGGTAGAAAACACCTTAAAGGTAGATATAGAGACCGCCACGTTGATGAAATAGATTATTTTTGCGAAAGTACCTGACTAAGAATGAGTAAAGTAAAAGAATGTGCTTGTAAAGGCTCTTCATCTAGTAATGGATTAATCTAGGCTGATAACGCAACCTATTCTGTATTTTTTTGATAGGATAAATAATAATTGTATATAATATACTATTATTAAAATCCAATATGTTGGCTCTCCTTCGGAGATTAGGCCAGAACCGACTTCTGGTGTTTTTATAACGAGAATTATTTTTTTAATTGATTTATTTAGCAGTAAAGTGGGATATCGTCACCTTACTATTAAAACCTCGTAAGTCTGTTTGAGAAGAATGTTGAGGGAAAGGAAAAACGTTATAAAAATAATATTTTAATCACCTCTCTAATCAATGAATATGCTATCACTGGTTGTAAAATACGAGGTTTTAATTCCATGTTTGAAACCACGCGACTTACGAGCTTTTAAAATTTGTCGATAGATGGACAGCATACTAGTCTAGAGAACCCAGGTTTTGATATGATTTAACATGTTTTTTGTTAAAATGTTGTCGAACAAACTTCATTTTTCCATAATATCGGACTTACAAGGTCTTGACAGTAAGGTGACGATATTATGTATCTGAGTATTTTGTCAGTGAACATTTTCCAAGAAGTTCACATGGACATCAGCCGGCGATGAATTCAAGCTTGATGAATACATGTTTTTATAACTTGCTCCCAATGACATTAATATGGACGAAGCATCTGGGAAAAAAAATGACACTCACTTTTTTGTCGGGTCTGCCGAATGGCATAATCTGTTCTAACGCCATTACGATATAGGTGATATTGCTATAAATGCCCGATGCTTTTTGTCGGTCTGCCGAATGTTTCGGTTCGAATGGGTTCGCTTAAATGAATATTGATACTAGAAACACTGTTCTAACGCCAATACAATAAAGGTCATATTGCTATAAATTCCCGATGCGTGATATCGCATAATGTAAATTGCGTGACATCTACCTATACATGTGCGAATGTCACTATGCGCGAATTTACTTGCTAGCTACTGTATTGAGTGCGTTGTCAATTAATAATGTCATTGCTTGCTGCCCACCTGAGGTCATATGTGACGAGTGAGTCGGACCTTGTCCTTTTAGCAAGCCGGCGTGATGTGCTGGATTAATTTCTAATTTTATATTCCCAATTAATGTACCTACTACAGTATATTTGTCATTTTTAAATAAATACCTCTCCGTCGTCATGTCTCTGTTTATTGAATTTTTCTCCCCCCAGCATTAATAATATATTATAATTATTAATATATTGTCTCGAATTGTATCTCAAAAAACCAATTAAATTGAGACAGAACTATAAATGTGCAACGTATTTATTGTTTAAAACTTATCCTACAAGAATATAGAAAAGTACTAAATAAAAAATATAATACACTTTTTAGTTGGTATTTCATCATAACGATAAGAAGTATTGGGTTGTTATTTATTTTAATTGAAAAAATATATCGTTATTTCATAAAATAGTTTCCTCCCAATTCCAAAAAAAATTCACATTGATTATTTGTCAGTGTTCTTGAATATTATCTACCTATTCAAGGTTGGGATCATTTATTTCATGTTGATTCTTTTCGACAGTTTTCAATTAGATTATGAGCGAAAATTTGTATGCGAATGGACGTTATACATTATTATTAAACTACTTAACGACATGAAATAATGGATTAGTTATGGATAAATATCTATGATTTAATTATTATGTATTATATGTTATGAATTATTATATTTATGATAAATTGTACTATACATACATACACAATAACATTCCAATTTAAAAAATAATATTGTAAGCTTTGATTCGATTATTATAACAAATTATACATATACATACGTATCTGATCCTGAGACATTCACTGATGCTTCATAACCAAAAATAAGGCCTCATGATACGCTCGTTTAATACCGAGTGTAGTGCGGAGTGATTGGTTTAGAAGGGTCCTCGTTTGTATTTTCAATTAATTTAATTCAACGAAAAAGTACGACTGAAAAAGTGTGCACTATTTTTGTAGGATCTCTCAAAGCATACCTTAACTATTATGGTTTTGTTTAGGCAGGGTTTCAAAAAATTCGAATTTTAAAAACTAACCAGTGCCTACTAACTGCAAATTATATTCTTAGTTCAATAAAAAGAAATAAGTATGACTGTCAAAGTTAAGTGTGCACTATTTATGTCGGTTCTTATCTGAGTACACCTCCACCCTTCGACACTGACTTATAATATATAATATTATATACCATATATACTTAGGTAATCCGTAACTACTAATATATTATTT
The DNA here is from genome assembly GCF_057557595.1 of Rhyacophila brunnea. Classification (NCBI taxonomy): domain Eukaryota; kingdom Metazoa; phylum Arthropoda; class Insecta; order Trichoptera; family Rhyacophilidae; genus Rhyacophila; species Rhyacophila brunnea. Next base: position 4,808,127 of record NW_028232763.1, on the reverse strand, counting down.
TATCTACTTATTCATAATTTGAAATCACTTCAGTGGGTCTATTCTCTATTCTAAGTGGCTATCGGCGGCTATCGACGGAAGATTATCATATTTATGTATCGAGGTATTACTATAAGTTAGCTTAACTGTCTCGCTATAAAAGTTAACACAGCCAAGAGAGGGGCTGTTAAAACATAGCACTTTTTGACAATTTAGACGGGTAACTTATTCTAATTAAGTTAATTAATATGATAAACTACCGTCGATAGCCGCGTTGTCTTTAGACTAAGCTCACTGAAGTGTTTTCAAATTGTGTACAAGTAATATTAGAAGTTACCTTGTAATAAATCTACCCAATATTATCTAGAATAATTAAAAGTGTCAAATATCTTATACTTAACAGTAATTTAAATTATTAATAATACAATAATTTATAAGTATTTTTTCTTCAAGTAAGAGTAGAATTTTATGAAAAATGTATTATAAAGATTCCTTGCCAATCAATTTCAGAATAATAACATAATTTGTGGGTAGTGTTACCAGATGGTTTATTTAAGAATCATTTTCGTGTTTTTCTTCGCCATCGACAGGTGGTTCCATCACATTGAAATGTTTACGATAAATATTCAAAATTTTACAAAAACCACACAAAAATAAGAGATTTTAGAATGAACCGATTGTCTATTATAAAAAAGGTATAATCGATTGTGTTAATACTCTGAGACGTCTTGTCTGTACATTCTCAGTGTATTCAATTTGAAAAAAAAAACTAGTACATATAAATCTCTTTTATTAATTAGGTATTGATGGAGTCAAGTGGTGAAGACTCAATACTAAACAATATATAATTATTGTTAACCTAGACAAATTATTTGTTGAACATATAATTATTATACAATCGCCATGGACGGTCGGTGTGAATTTATTATTTATTTTAATCTGCACTTAAGTAATTAGCACTCACGTCGGCCTAGTTGGTAGAGCAGCCGTTTTTGCAGCAGACTGTGCATTTAATTAACTATCTTAGAAATCGGGAGTATCAGATTTTTGTTGTCCCAAAGTGCAAAACTAACCTGCCGTTGGTGATGCCAATTGGGAGGGCAATAACTCTGTTCAAACAAATTGCTTCGGATGTTGATATATTTCACCTACGTGAGATGAGTGTAGGTGGGCGTTGTATTATAAATTCTTAAAATAGGGTCCAATTAGCTCATTATTTGGTGTGCTTCTATGCTTTATAATTAATAGTTTTTGTACCTTTTAATTTACTTCTTATACCTACTGTTTTTGTGATACTGCATGTGTTTATTTATTTCTCTACATTGTTTAGTAGTATTTCTTTGTTTTTAAATATCATGTTGTGAAAGTCTTAAATTTATAATTTGTAATATTCACGGTATGTAAAAAATAAATATTTGAATTTGAAATAAATAAATTTAAATTTAATCTGAACGAATAAATCCTCGTAAAATTGATAGAAACGATTCAACATTATTATATTGAAAAAAAATGATCCCTTTTTATCATCAATAATAATTATTGTACTATGACTTGGTGTTGAGTATTAAAATAGGTATAAATAATGTATTATATCATGAAGACAAAACCACTGGTAAACTACTTTGCTAAACCAAATTGATCGTCATCGATTGTAATCGAACCGAGTGAGTCAACAACTACGTTTATTTTGGACAACAAATACCAATTTGATCGATTTTTTGCAGAAGATTTTTGGCATGAAGTGCATCTAAATAATATTTTTAAAAGTGACCTCTCATTGTGTCTTAAGCGTAAAATGTCCAACCAGGTGTGTGATGGACTCACGTATGTATGAAATATAGACTCTTAGTATGAGAGAGTTCCAAAAATTTCTAGTAGCACAACATATCATGGAAACGTGCATGTTGGGCATAACGCTGAAAAACAAAAAAAAACAATGGATAGGAGGCAGACAAGAATACGTCGCTATATAAAGTCGCTAAGCAGTGGCAAGTTCGCTTGACGATTGGACAAATGACGTCATACAGTGGTACCCAAATGGCGCTAAACGACTATAGAGATACCCTGAAACCCGTTCAATATAATATATAGGAAAGAGTGGAAGGAGCTAAGAAAGATGTTTATTCGGCAATGGATCGACGTCGGCTGAAAATGATGATGATATGTGTAGATACTTAAGATTATAGTAAAAATAAATGAAATACCCAAAGAAAAATAAACTAAAATTGTTTTATTTTTTCACCTCTTATTGAAAATAAAGGTATTTCCTTATACATAGGTGATTTATTAAGAAAGAAAACCAACAAAAAATAGAGAGAAGAAGTTTAAAATAATAATATCCTTGGTGAACTTTAACCCTAAGATCATTATCTCTAAAGGGAAAATGTAGTAACCGCACACCCTCTGCTGAAAAATGTCTTGCTTAAAAAAATACCCTTATCTCTTATATAGAGAAAAATACCCTAACTTGGATAGAAACAACCGGAAGAGGAGTATAGAAATAGAATGACAATAAAAGAAATAAAAGTCACAAACGAGCGAATAATATATAGTATGTATCGTAAGATATTACTATACCCGGTTACACAACAATATAGTTAGAACTAAGTGATTGATTATTTTACGTCTAAGTTAAATGTTAGATTTTTCTTTTTTGAAAAAACTCAGATATATTAATATCCCTAAACCGTAGAAAACAATCCATAAAATTGGACTCGAATTCGCATATTCCATTTTCTGGGCGGGTGCACTCCCCTTTAAGAAGCTATCGATTCGTCTATGATCCATGCGAATTAATTATTATAACTATGAATATAGGTACAACACTTATAACCAATAGAAAAAATCTTTTTTCAAAAAAGTAAGACACCCTGCAGGATCGAACCTGCATCTCTCGGATTTCACGCCAATGCATATAGACCACTATGCTATTATAAAATATAATCATGAAATAATGTATAAAACTATTAATAATAATACGAAAAAAGAAATTTCTAATATTAAAATAAAACAATAAAAATAATTCAAGACTTATATAGGCTAAAAAATCAACCTTTATGGTGCTATCAAATAGGTTAGTCACACGAAATACAGCATCATGAAATATCACAAACGTCCTGCGACGGGGTATCATGAAGACCACAGAGTTACAAGTAATATTGGCGGGAACATGAATCTATCCACTGCTGAATGAAGGCCTCTCCAAGCTGATTCCACTTCTCTCGGTCCAAAGCATTGCGTTACCACGTACTTCCTCAGAACTTTATCATTTCATCCATCCAGCGGCCTCCAGGTCTACCTTGCGGACGTCTGTACCTCTTGGATACCACTCGATGACAAAATTTGTCCAACGATTTTCCTTTTTTTTGAGCTGTGTCCAGCCCATTTCCATTTGAGGTTTTTTGCGAATAATATAACATCAAAAACTCTTGTCTGTCTCCTTATCCACTCATTCTTCTTTTTGTTCTTTCGCGTTATGCCCAGCATGCACCTCTTCATTCCACGTTGTGCTACTCTAAGTTTCTGAATCTCTCTTTTACTTAAGGTCCATATTTCACAAACATATTTGATTACAGGAAGCACACACTGGTTGAACAGTTTGCACTTTAGGCACAGTGGGAGTTCACTTTTGAAGACATTATTCAGGCGGCCAAAAGCAGCCCAGCTTTACTCTGCGAACAATTTCATCAAATATACATAAATCTATAGACACTTGTTGTCCCTGAGTGCCATTGATAAGGATCTCTTTTTGGCCCGCAAAGCAGTTGAACATGACTTTCGTCTTTGTTACATTTATTTTCAAGCCTACTTTGTTGCTTACTTCAGCGAGTTCCTGCATTCTGCTTTGGAGGTCTTCTGAGTCTTGCGAGAAAATTACTATGTTATCGGCAAACCGCAGATGACTCAGGTATTCTCCATTTATGGGGACCCCTTTGTCATTCCAGTCAAGTTGCCTGAATAAGTGTTCGAGAGTAGCTGTAAATAGTTTAGGTGAGATTGTATCACCTTGTCGGACTCCTTTTGCGTGATGGTTTATGGAGTGTATGTACATACTTAAGTGTAAAAGTTGAAAAAATATTATGAAGTGGATCCAACATCAATATATGGACGGACTTGCGAGTACTCCTAATAATGCTTGTAGGATATTAGAAAATACTTAACACAAATGATACGTATAATGTACGTAATATTAAGGAAAAACGGACATACAATGCCGACAATATTATTATACCAGAAATTAATTATGAAATTACTGTGGGTTACCATTCTTGTCATTTATCACGTTTACCTTCGCTCACCAGACAATCTTCGTCACTATTAATAATTAATTGCTGGTTATCACTTATAATCACTCTATGTATTGTCGTATATACGGTTTTATTATCTCGATATATTATTATATCGCTCATTGATTAAACGGAAATGAAAACATACAGCGTGGCGCCAACGGATATGACTAGTAAATATAAGATAAGTTTAAAATATAGATCATTGTAGTAATTTGCAGTGCGAAGTGGAGTGTGCAAATAATCTTTCATTTTAAAGAAAGTAATGGAGAAAAAATATACAGTAACTGGGGATGTTTTCAACATTTATAATAATATGTAGGGTGGATCGTGGGTTAAATTAAGTAATTATATTACTATTTCGGAAAAAAATATAGTAGAACAACTTAACCTTGAAATTGCGGAGATTGCAATTTTTCTACTGCCCACGAATTACATACTAGGGTAAATATGTAATTATTATTTCCTACTGCTCTTATTTGAAGCAAATTGCATCGTTTTCTTTCGCTCGGCGTCGCTCTAATACGTCATATATTATATCAAAACTATCGAACTTCACGTGTATGTGGTATGTTTGTATAAATGTTGTTATTAAATGAAAATTAAATGTTTAGCATTGATAGAGCCCGACGTCGGCTAGTAATTAAGGTAACTACCAAAGTATTATTAGTACTTTGATTTAAACTACAAAAGTCGATTGCCAAAATTAACTCAATTTATTAGAGGCTTCATATATATATTAATTATCATTATACTACTGGTTAATTTCGTCGTAATTAGATGGACGATCATGGCTCAATTGATTACAGCAGTGCGCCGCAACCGGTGTACCGCGAGACGATGCTAGGTGTGCCGCGGAGCATTGTTTCCAAAAAAACACAAATAATTTTGTATATTATACAATACTTACTTAATAGCCAAATTTGCGTACATTGCTGGTAATAAATACATTTGAGCACCTGTATGAACTTAATAAAATAATGCAAGGTCAGAATGAAAATATATTGACGTGATCTGATAAATTGGAAAGATTTAAGACAAGAATTTCTACAAATGTACCAAACGACTTACCAGACCACCAATGAAAACAAGCAAATAATTTTGGATCCGTCTCAAAAAAAATTTCCTTTGCTTCAAAAGAAATTTCATCATTACTTACATACAAACAATACGACTGGATTCGAAACCCTTTTGCAACCAATGCCAAAAATTCTATAGAACCTCTTATGATATTTTATGGATTTCGGTTAATAAAGAATATCCTCGTATTTCTGACAAGGCTACCAAACTAACTAAGTAAGGCTAAAAACTTGTACGATCATTGAAACAAGCTATTTATTGATAATACCAATACATAGGAATAATAACGTACATTTGGTTCTTCGTCGTGTGTTCTGTTTATTTAATTATTTATCAAATAAGTAGGTATTTAATGTAATTTTGGTGCCCTGGGGGCCCAAGCTCAGGAGGAGGGGGTGTGTGGCGTGGCAGGTCAACCAGATAAGTGAGATAAACACAAATTTGCTCTAATTGCAAAAAAAAGTCATTGCAAATTATTATTATGTCAATACTCGACAAATATTTATTGTTCACCGACAACTAACCGTAGTTCAAGTGGATGAATTAATAAATACAAAAAATCGCTAAACATTTTTTACTTCCAACATCATTTGAAAAACGCTATTTTAAAGTATCACACTGTCTTTAACCTTAGCGATAGGTAGGGGGGCGCCGAAGATTCTGGCCTGGGGTCCATGTTTTGGTGTATACATTGTTTTACGTGTGGTGTGCCGCGGAATTTTGGGAAGACGTTTTGTATGCCGTGGGTGAGAAAAGGTTGCGGAGCACTGGATTACAGCTCATTAACCTGAATCCAGTAAATGCAGGTTTGTGTCTCTGATGTATATTTGAGGTATTTTCAATTTATGTATGTTACATTTAAATAGCTATAAAATTATTTATACAGCCTATAAGAAAATCGAACATACATAGTGTGTACATAATTTGGATCAGCCTCAAAAAAATACCTGTGACGCCTCAAATGTGAGTGAAACAGAGTAGAGCTGCAAACTGCAGATATTTTTTTAAGAACGTCGAGGAACTGAAATGTATCTGGCACTGTGAAAGACGTGAAAGCTCGGTAAAAACGGAAAGGTCTTAAGTAAAATACAAAAGACGGTCTAAACAATGGATCCTTACTCAGGGGAGAAGAGGCGATAAGACAGCGGGTAGTGGTTACAGTCTTGATAACATTACATATATTATAGGGTTATCAAATTAGTACTCTAGATTTTTAAAACGTCATAACATTTTCTGATTCCCACCGAAATTACCATTTGTGTTCAGTATTGTTTGACAAATCACCATGGAAAGATAAATAGTTGTACAGCGTATACAAATTTTTCTTAAAATTTATTACAACAATAATGAATGGCATCGAGTTACGTTTCGGGCATTAGGTAAGTAAAATTTATTGTTAAAATAATCGATATACAGAGCTTGCTATTCGTAATTTAATATTTTTTCTTGTTGATATATTAGGAATCCAGCCCCTCAAAAACGTAAACATACTTCTGAAAATATCGATATTGTGAATCTAATTGTGGATGAAAATCCAGAACAATCAATTTTACACGTCGTTCTCAAGAACTTGTATTTTATTATTGCACTACATGGACTATTCTTAATAAAGATTTGCATTTGAAGGCGAATAAAATACATTAATAAAAGAACTTAAACCGAAAGACCATTTGCTGTGTTGAAATTTTGTTAATTGAGCTTTAAATTAAGCTTTCAATTAAGCTTCATCTTCACTTAAATGCCTTACAGCACAATTATTAAACTAAATAATTGAAAACCCACATACTATTCTTGAAACATCTTTACATCCACAAAATTAAATAGGCTATAAAATAATGTCTTCAAAAGTAACCTCCTACTGGCCTAAAACGCAAAGTGTTCAACCAGTGTGTGCTTCTCGTAATCACATATGCGTGTGAAACATGGATCCTAAGTAAAAGAGAAATCCAGAAACTTATAGTAGTACAACGTGGTATGGAGAGGTTCATGCTGGGCATAACCCGAAAGGGCAAAAAGATAAATGAGTAGATAAGGAAACTGACAAGGGTTTGCGATGTAATAGAGTTCGCTAAAGACGTCACATGGAAATGGGCTGGACACATAGCTCGAAGAAGGGACAATTTTTGGATAAATCTAGTCATCCAGTGGTACTCAATAGGTACAAAACGTCCGCAAGGTAGACCTAGAGGCCATACGTGGCAAAGCAACGCACAGAACCGAGAGAAGTAGATAGATTCAGGCTGATGATTATAATGATACCTTCTTCTACATCTAAAAAATATATCTATTTAGGATAAAAATTTGTACTGAGTATCATATTATCATATAACCAATGCTAACCAACGTATTAATCATTCTTTTATTTAATTCTTTAGTGCGAAGCAGACTTGAGAGTGGGTCTATTGTTTGGGAACCGCATCAGTTGAAGTATGGCCTTATGATGGAGAGGGTACAGAAGAAATTCTTTAGACTCCTTTACTTGAGGTTGTATGGATACTATCCGTGGCTCTATCCAACTGACTTTCTCTTATGCATGCTTACATACTGCAGTCTGCAATTTAGAAGAAATCTCTATTTAGCTACGTATTTTTTTCGACTTATACGAGGTATAAATGAGAACTCTGCCATTCTGGGCAGTGTTGACCTGTGTGTTCCTGTTAACTATCTTAGAAATAGAGAGCATCAGTTGTTTATTCTCCCAAGGTGTAGAACCAACCTGCCACTTGTAATGCCAATTGGGAGGGCGATAACTATGTTCAACAAAATTGCTTCGGGTGTTGATATATTCCACCTACGTGAGAATGAGTATAGGTGGAGGTTGTTTTATAAATTCTTAAAATAGGGTCTGCTTAACTCATCCGGTGTACATCATTGTACCTATCTAATTAATATATTTTGTGTGTACACATTTCTACTGTTTGATAACTTACTATCTATCTCTATACTGATCTATCTCTTTTTATGTAATACTGTTTTATATTTCTTTGTTTTTAAATGTCATGTTGTGAACGTCTTAAACTTATAATTTGTAATGTCCACTATATGTTAAAAATAAATAAATTGAAATTAAAATTGAAACTTATTGAGAGAAAAGTACAGTATATATTTTATTTGATAATCATTATATACAATTAAAATATCTATTCTGGTCATGAGACTTACCAATTAAATTGCATACCTACTGTATATAAGTATAATCAAAGATAGAGTTTACATTATTACATTTCTTTGTTCTGAAAATCCTTAAATTTGTGATTCGCATCGGAATCGTAAGGTCTTGGTTTAATCAACTCAAAGTCAATTATAGAGGTTGCCATTACATATTTTCTTTGGGCAGTGGAGGATCTATGACTTTGACGGTGGTGGGGTTTAGCTATTCATTATTGCCTACTTTCTCATATTATACATTTTCTACCAAGCTACATACAATAATATTATTTTTTTAAATAGGGAGACCAGCGCGTCCATTCTAATACAAAATACTGCTTTTTGGCCTCTACGGCAGCTATCTAAGGTACGTTTGTAGGTTGTAACAATTACAATAAATTAGTTTGGTTTTGGCAGGGTTTGATTGATTTTTAACAACTATCCAACACCATCTATAAATTATAGTCTTGGTTCAATAAAAACAAAAACGTATAACTAACAAAGTTTAATGTGCACTATTTATGTCGGATCTTAACAGTCAACCTTCACCCTTCGCTACTGCTATTAGGTATATGCACACATTAGTTCGTGAGGAAACGCGTTTGTGCCTATTGGTAACGAATGTGGTCATAAAAAGGCAAGTACTCGGACATGTGTTCCGATCACAAGAGTAGATTTAATTGACAAAAACTGAGACGTCTGGGCTGGTTTCATAATGCATAACTGGAAAGTATCAGAGTTGAATAATTGTCCAGAATATAAATAGTTGTTGGGGGAAGCCAAAATCCGCCAAGGTTTTTAGTACCAGAAATGATGATATATCTATTAAATCTATTAAATTCACACAACAGTAAATAATACATGAGAACTTTTATGTGGTCTCTTCTTACTTTAAATTCAGCGTAAACATCCTGAAATGCGTCGAGCAGCTCGATAAAATTCTGGTTGCATGCCGCGGCAAACAGATTATAGTGGGAGCGGACGTCAACGTTCAATCATGGCTGTGGGCCCCCCGGGGGCCGCGGTCTGGCCGGGACAATCCGGCGCCCCTCGAGGAACTCGTGGCAACTCACGACCTGACGGTGCTGAATAACTCTAATGGTCCAGCCACATTCTCTACCAACAATGGGGAATCTCACATTGATGTCACTTTGATATCCAATGGTTCTGCCGGACGCGTCGTGAACTGGACTGTCCATTTGGAAGCGTCAGCAAGCGACCACCGTCTGATCACGTTCGTCTACAGGACCGAGAGGGGCCACGCGTCTCTCGCTCCACTTGTGAGCGAGTCACTGCCGAGGCGTTTCAGGACCAAGGGAACCGACTGGGTACGTTTTGACCGCGAGTTTGCTGAGGGTCTGGACAGGATGGCCTCGCGCCCTCCGCCAAAGGACATGCACGCTGCGGCTGAGGACCTCACGAATCTCATTATTGAAAAAGCGGAGGGCACTATCGGAAGGACGACCCCGAGACCGCCGAACCTCGCACCCTGGTGGAAGCCGAGACTGACAAGACTGAGAGACACGATGAGGAGGGCCAGAAGGGCCTTACAAGCAGCGCGAAGATCGCTGGAGGGGCCGCTGCACGCGGACCATCCGCTTGCGGTCACCTACAGGACCACTAGACTCAAGTTCAAAAAGGCAATCAGTAGGGCTAAGAAGGTGCACTGGAGAGAGTTCGTCACTGAAATGGGTGGCAATGATCCGTGGGGCCCCCCCTTCCGCGTGATGAAGCTTGGCCTACGGCCCGGAAAAGTCATGTCGGCGGTACGGCGCCCCGACGGATCGTTCACCAATAGCTCTGAAGAGTCCGCCACAGTCCTGTTGGATGCTCTTATCCCGCAGGACAACGAGTCGCTCGACATTGACAACGACCGATTTCAGCAGCTTCGCGTCTATGCGCTGCTCCCCTTAAACACTCCGCGATCCGCAGCCACTACCATGTCCGAGCTAGGGATCCTGTTTGCCAGCCTCCCGATTGGCAAAGCCCCGGGGCTTGACTGCATAGATAACGCGCTAGCGAGAAGGGCGTGGTCTCTTGCCTCACACGAGATCACGCAACTCTACAAAGAATGCATGAGTAGTGGCATATTCCCCGACTGCTGGAAAAAGGGTCATCTCACGGTGATCCCCAAAGCCGGCAGTCGCCCTCCTTGTGACCCGAAAGCGTATAGACCGATTACGCTCCTTCCCGTCTTCGGGAAGATATTGGAAAGATTGATAAACAGCAGGATTGAGTCCCACCTGTCGGAAAACTGTCCAATCTCGCAAAGACAATTTGGGTTTAGACCCGGAAAGTCCACCGAGGATGCGATTCGCTTTGTGATCGATTCTGTGGAGAGCTCTGGCAAGGACCTCGTTGCCGGGATTTTTCTCGACATAGCGGGCGCGTTTGATACTGCGTGGTGGCCCTTGGTTCTGGCAAAGCTTAGGCTGAAACAGATCCCCGGGGACCTCTTTGCCTTAGTTCAAAGCTACTTCAGCAATAGGGAGATAACCTACGACTCCGGCCCCAGCCTGATTCACAGGAGGACCACCATGGGGTGTCCTCAGGGCTCCGTCCTGGGACCCCTTCTGTGGAACATTCTGTTTGACGACGTTCTGTCCCTGCCACTGCCTCCGGGCTGCACGCTCGTTGCGTACGCCGACGACTTGCTCCTGCTTGTTGGGGCGACCAGCCGACCGGCACTTGAGCGTGCAGCCACGGACGCCTTGGGCAGAATCCTTAATTGGGGGTTGCTGAACAAGCTGACCTTTGCCCCGAGCAAAACGGAAGCTGTCCTCCTCAGGGGTAGTTCTCGGGTCAACATAACTCGACGGCCGCCCACGGTTCGTTTTGGCCAGACCTCAGTGCGTTTCTCCGAAAGGGTTACGTATCTGGGAGTAATTCTTGATGACAAGCTGTCTTTCGTTCACCACGCCAAGACGGCCGTCTCTAAGGCCAATTCGGCCTATCAGAGAATGGCCCGAATGGCGGGCAGCAATTGGGGACTTAAGCCTAGAGCCCTTAAGGTTGCATACGGCGCAATTTTCATGGGAATTGCCGGTTACGCCTCCAGCATTTGGCATTCTCGAGTAAACTCCTTAACTCTCGTGAGACGCGCACTATTAAGCGGGCAGCGACTTGCGCTGATCTCGCTTACCAAAGCCTACCGCACAACTTCTACTGACGCGCTTGCCGTACTCGCGGGGGTGCTACCCCTCGATCTGCACGTCCAAGTCAGAGGATCGATCACCCTCCTCTTGAGGGGGATCAGCACAATACTCGCCGGTGTCCATCTGACACCACCGCAGAGATCCGAAGACGTTCCTTACAGGAAGACTGTAAGTGACATTGTGTACAAGACCGCATTTGCGGCATGGCAGGCGAGGTGGACCGCCTCCCCCAAGGGGCGGCACACTTACCGTTTTTTTCCAGACGTATTCTGCAGGCACCAAACTAGAAGACTCCAACCTTCGCACTGGATTAGCCAGTTCCTCACCGGCCATGGCAACTTCGCCGCCAGACTCCACGAGTTTGGCTTGATAGTAGATGGGCCGGGTTGTACCTGCGGGCATGACCACCAAGATGTTGAACACATCCTCTGGGATTGCCCGCTTATGGAATTCGAACGAGCGGAGCTGTTTGCCAGGGTCCGTCCTCACACGGGCCCAATTGGTCATGGAGATCTGGTAGCAACCGAGGCCAACTTTGCGGCATTTGAGAAATTTGCAGCGTCGTATGGGGAGCGGGATAGTCCCGACTCTTCTGTAGACTCATCCATTTCAATTCGTGACACTCAGTATGCGGGTACACAAAGCGCTTAACGTCAGCGGACAGCAGAGCCAGTCCAAAAACAAACATTTTCTTTCTTAACTTTCTTCTTTCAGCACTACGGTGCATGGTTGCAGCATCAGTCCCGTGCGGCTCCGTCTCGGGACGGAATGAGCACTTAAAATCACTTCTTTCAGACACGTTTAAAGCGTCATAGAAAGCGGCCGTGCATATCCACGGTTGTGCATATATGACGGGTGGTGGTGGGCACTTTAACGTATATCATATTATTTATTGTATTGTGTTAACTATCAATTAATTATGGAACTGCATTGTATTATTGATTAATTAATAACACGCAAAAATGTTCAGTACTTATTCCACTTTTTTAATAAATCTGGACCGGTGTTGTCCGCCTCAGAAGGACATTTTGCATGTTATTAAATTAATCAATAATTTCACAATATATTCAAAATTATTATTATTGAAAAAACGCATCTATACAAAATATTGGCGGTTGGGTTTTAAGGCTATCACTCAGCTAAGGCATGGTCTAAAAAGATCGTGACTAGGCGATGCGCGGATTGCGGGTCGCGGGTGCAAATGACGCGAACCGAACGAAATATAATTTTTCATAAAAATTCAACATGCGTCCTTTTTATTTTATGTTTATTATTATATTCGTCACTTCTTTCAGACACGTTTAAAGCGTCATAGAAAGCGGCCGTGCATATCCACGGCTGTGCATATATGACGGGTGGTGGTGGGAACTTGTTCTATTATATTCGTAATAATAATAGTATATTCATTGACATGTTTTTTTTTAGTACATACGTAAAGTTTTTTAGTCATCTTTAAACGATTTAAGAATATTTTCATCCGACGCCATGACAAAACTAATTGACGTGCAGACACCTCGACTATCACTCTCCGAATTGCAACGCAGCCGTAATTTCGTTCCACATACAGTTGACAATTATTTGCCGTTTCACTTATGTACGCTCTTAAGCATCTAAAGACATTCGTATGTTAGTATTGTATTTGAGTATTCATTGTAAAACATTCAATCTGCGATGAAAATATAACGCAGAAAAAATTCAAACTAAAATACATATTGTAAAAGATCGTGACGGACATTCTGAGTGACAACATGACATGATATTAGTTAAAAACGGGATCGGAACCCTTGAACCCTTGTCTCAGTAGCACGCTATTTCTGTGCTAATGTGGCCATTTTGTTTTTACAAAAATAATGAAGTGAAATAAGAATTAATACATTTTTTTTTCTAGTATTTGTTTTATATTTTTCAACACTGCAATGGGCTATGAGGCCATTGCCAGTAGTGTAGAAATACCTAGTAAAACCGTTGTCCAATACCACCAGTCAATAATCTAAATGACAATAATTGTGTCGCTGAGTTTCAAAACCCAATATAACACTTTTTTGAAATAATTAAGATATATATATCGTTGTATTCGTTATTAAAATATCTACATGAAAATTTTATCGCCTCTTTCAAAAGCCGCTACAATTAACTGTCATTTATGAAACAAAATCAATGTGTCTATCAAATCCCGCTACAACACTACTGAAACATTCAAAAACCTTTTTAGTTCAAAAAGTTTTTATTGGGTTTCTCTCTAAAGTGTTATAGCGGGTTTTGAAACTCAGCGACACAATTATTATATTATTATACTTTATATCATTTTGTATAGGTTTCAATGTAATTATTTTAGTTGAACTTTTAGTCACTTGTATTTCTTGGTATTATTTTGTTTTTAATAAAATGAATGTCTTATAAAATATTCAAATTTATTTTAAATATTTTACTTTTTTACCCCCTAAATGAAAGGTTTTTATATCGTATATATTATAACTAGCCTTTAATTTTAAAAATGAGTGCACAGTGAATTAAATAATATCTAAACATAATCATCATTTAAACCAATTCAAAATCTTTTTTTCAGATTTTTCTAATTATTTCCATTACAAATAAGATACAAATTATAAGGTGTGAATATTTATTTAATTTATGACAATTTATTAATACCTACTTCGTATTTTCATTTATCACTGCAGTATGCGATGATAGATTATTTGTGAACTGCTTGATTGAAAGGTTTCATATTTTATAATCTAATATAAGTAAGTATTTTGTGACGAGTACTTCAACTGAAAGTGTTAGTTCTATTTTATGTAGATATATGTTACTATAACGTATCTAAAAATATTGAAAAGAAAGAAAAATATTTTTTAAAGTTAGAGTTAAACTTAACAAACTAAAAATAAAATGTGAATTTTTCATAGGAAATCCTTTTATTACATATTGCAAATTAATGTTATTAGTCTAATATAATATTTATATAGAGGTAAAACAACGATAAAAAATATAATATGTATACGTTGGAATCTTGTTTATTTATATCGAATCTATATTTGGTATGTTTACAATAATACGTGGTTATTCTATGATTAACCATGATAGTAAAATAATATTAATTTAAACCAGTAAATACTTACTTCATTATAAATATAAATATTTATAATGAAGGTAAGTAATATTTTTTTCTCGAACGGTGAACGAAAAAAAACACGCTTATATGACAATTAGTAATTTTAGATATTGCTGTCTCAAAAATCTTGAATCCGAATATTTTTTTTTCACTGTTGGCAACATCGCAGTTCATATTAATTAAGTTCTATTGAAATGAGTCAAATAATCATTTGTCTTCGTTTTTTTTTGTGCACGCCACAATGTTTCGTAAGTGGATTGACTACGAGAACCAATTATTGAAATGGTAATATGAGTGAGAATACATTTTATATTATGTCATGATAATAATATAGTACATAACTGGTATTGTTTAAAACTTATCTTCTATAAATGCAGGAGTGGGGTTTTTTTTCAATTTATATTTAGACTCAGAGCATGGACAAAATAAGTTGAGCTAGTGGTTAACATCCATTTCACGTAAAAAACAAATCTGTTAGGTACAAAACCTTTTCGTGAGATGGCCCAAATTCCACATCGGATTGTAGAGCCAATTAAAATGAATGAATGAAAAACAATGACCAAGAACTTATAGATATATAATAACCATAATATAATACTCATTTTAGCTGTCAAACTGATATTGTTCATCTACACAGCTGACAGCTTACTGATATCTTGATTCATACCTAATTATGTGGTTTACGTAGATCTTATATTAATTTAATTTATTAAAAATCGTTAGTTTAATGAAAAGCTGCATTTGTCAAAAAAATTTTTGTTTAAGAAAAATGGATTGAATACTGAAGAAGATTCATCAATGGTCAGGACATGTTGACCATAGCCCCCACAAGAGCGGGACGTACAGGAATCTAGCCTGTGAGCCTGGGATTAAGGGAGGTCCCGCTTGGCGGATCAACCAGCCAAGTGAGATAAACACACAAAATTGCAGTAAAAATAAAAAATGTCGCCTGTGATGCTATTTTATTCCAAGTGTATTAACATTTCAAAATATGTGATTGCGCGATACAATTTTTGACAATTTTGTATGTCGATATTCGACAACTCCATATTTGAAGTGAGTGCATTCAAAAATACAAAAAAAAATGATAAAAATACACTTAATTTTATCTTGAACACCATTATTTAGAATACGAAAATGTAGATTGTCACGCTGTCTTTAATTAGCCTTTGTGATAGGTAGGGGGGCCTGTCAAAAATTCTAGCCTAGGGGGCCGCTTTGGGATGTGGGGGCTATGCTTAAGACCAAACTAGACATGATGCCTCTAAAGACAACCATCATCAAAATGAGTAGATTACATTTCCTCGACCACATAATTTAATCTACGCGGGTGATTACAGCATAAGAGCAGAAAATAGTATGTGCCTTAAAGTTTAAATCTTATACTATATTAATATAAGAATTCAAAGTGAAATTATATATAATATAAATACTTTCAAAGCCAGTAAATATTATTTTTTTTCTCAGTATTTGGCTATATCTCGCATGAAATTGAATTTATCTTGTAAATAGGTACGTAATAATTATGATACATCTCATAAACAAAAATAATTTGAAAAATCATATTATTAAAATTACATTGACAGATTCTCCGTCCGATCGTCTGGCCCGACCCGCCGACCGTCTGCCACAATCGGTCCCAATCGTGAAAACTAACTTTTAAGTCATTCCCTAAGAGACCGAATTGAAACGATGATTACTGAGAACGTACGAAAATATGCGATTTAACTTTGAGCTTCCAAGCATGGCCGCACATGGCGTATCCTGTCGCGTTTGACATAACAACACAAATTTGACGTTTACATAATTAAGGCTATATGTAATCCATTATTTTAACAGATAATTTCATCGTAGTAAATACTATCAGTAAGGCGTTGCTTTTCCATATGTTATCTTTAATAGTTTCCAATGGCATTTAAAGTGATGTACTGTACGGAAAGACTATATAATGTTGTCACCTAGCTGACCAATAGATATTTTTTGGTTTACTTATAATTCTTAACACTAGCTAGGCAACTGAAGGTATAATATTATGAATCGATCAAATTAAACGTCAACACGACCGAATTGATAGCTGTATTGTTTCGTGTAATTGACATTTAACGTTGACGATTGTTCATGACGATCGTTAAATCTTGTTGGGCCTGGGAGTCTACCAGTCTAATAAGGCTTTTAGGAATTATTAAAAATATTTATTTTGAATACTTAATCAGAAGTACTTATTTAAATAAATAAATTAATGAGTGAATGTGTACAGTTGACGTTTTTGACAGCTGTTATCCTTGAAGATACTAAGTTGTAGTTCATTTAAATTGTGGTATTTTTTATAATATTCTGGTTGTTTTATTTTATATTTTATTGATGGTAAAAAATTGATGTTGTGAAAAATTACCATATTATATGCAGTGCATTCGATCAACTGCTAACTTTTGTCTCTTTTAGATTAAGATTTTAGATTGGCTTTGCTGTCTCTTCCGGAAATATCGAAAAAAAGATCAATAATAATTATTAAACTATTACATGCGTTAGAAGATACAAGCAGGCAAAAATTAACGAATTAAATGAAGCCATATTAAACATACATACTTTTTAAAACACTTCTGAGAAAATGTATTAAACCAATACAAAAAATCTTTTTGAAAAAGGTAAGACACCCCACAGGAATCGACCCTGCATCTCTCGGGTATCGCACCCACGCACATAGACCACTATGCTAAAGGAGTCTTACTTAATTGCGACAAATTTTAGCTAATCGCCTTTAATGGTACTCTCTGAAGCGTTTTCCAAATTTAGTTACTATTGGCAATGAGCTACTATGTGCGTGGGCGCGATACCCGAGAGATTCAGGTTCGATTCCTGCAGGGTGTCTAATTTTTTTCAAAAAGATTTTTTCTATTGGTTATAATATATTAAGTGTTTTCAAAATTATGTATGTTCAATATTTAAAATGTTACATTCTTAAATCTTGTGAATTATTCGTTGAATAAAAAATAGTTAATTAGAAGCCTTATTAATTTGAGATTTGAAAAATGAGAGATTGTTATTATGAACCAGAAAATGAGAAAAACTCAGATAAAAGGATGACTTTTTTTATCTGTGATGGATAATAACACCATGCGTCAATAATACTCGCCTTTGATGTATTTTTTGGAAAACATTATTAATTAATGTACTTGTTTGACATTGGGTCATTATTCAATTTTTTTGTCATTCTATCAGACCTGATAAGTATCAAACGTGTCACGTACTAAACACATTCTTTGATAGATCGATTACATAACAAAAATTTGGATTGGTCCTGAAAATGACTGATAAAAAACCATCAATAAGTATTGTTACAAAAATTATAAACTTTTGTATCGATTATTACATTCCATGAGTATTTTTTTATTCTGACAAATATAATATTTGAAGCTTCAAATTAAATGAAACATATAAAAAGTAGTACAACAGGTTTAAGAGCAAGATAACAAGCTATTAAATTTTTTATAATTATACTGTCGGTATCAATTTAAATATTTCTCGATACTTATATATAATAATAATATATACCCATATATATATATTATGTATACATATTTTTGACAAAAAAATCAGGTGCCGAGGATAAGGTGAGTACAATTATTGACTTATAAATAGAAAATGAGTTGAGAGTTATATTATACTACTGTGGTAGTATAATATAAAATATAATAGTTCGACTTGGTTATTACGAGGAAGATGGGACCGACTGAATTTGCTCGTAATAAGCATTACTTATATCAGAGAATAGGTATTTTTAAATGAGCGGTCACATAACACAAAAAATCGCAATTCAAACAAACAATTCGAATTTTCCCGAAACAATTCATAAACTACAAAAGAAGTTGGTTACAAAAGAAGTACTGACTTCAGTTTGGATTTTTCACATAAAATTTCAACCATATGCGAGGATACTTTTTCAATATTGTCGGCGAAAATACCAATTAGGTACTCAACTAGTGTCATAAACGTAATCCGATCCCGGCGGCATCGGTATACGGTCGGATTTTATTGCTTAGGGTCAAAAATGTTTTTAAACGATCGACACATTAACAGTTTTAAGATAATTTTTGATGATATTTTTGCTCGGTATATCCGATATGTAGCTCGTAATAAAAGTGAATAAACTAAAATGTCAACGAATGTTTCCTCATTACATCCAAGATCTCGCTATGTCCGTAATCGTAATAACCGAGTTCGACATGTATAAAATATCGCAACACACATTTTTTAAGTTATGTGGCATATGTAATCCCTTGGGATTTTTAATTAAGAAATTGGAAAGCTACCTGAAATACATTCTTTATCTATTCTACAATCATGGATAACAAGGTGTTTTACCTGAAATTCTGGCAGGTGGTCTCTCTAGATGTTGATAATAAAAATTAATCAACTCCTTTTATAAATAGCTGTTATTCTATGACAATTTTTTAAGACATTTGTTCACAGTACACAATAATCAAAAAACGTTATCTACTCGTAGGTACCTACATATTATATTATACTTCTTCCATATAACAGATACATAAATAGAATTCAGATAGGATATACTCCAATAAACTACATTTTGAAGCAAGGTTTAGAATGTGTGTGTTCTAATAAAATGAAACACACATTATAAACGTGCAATAGTGTGTGTTGCAACCTTCAAATATACCAATATTCAATGAGCGTCAGTGCATAAACAGAGAGGAGCAATTATTATCGGAATGAAGAACAAGTTTAGAACGACTTATTCTTAACTCGTGCTTAAATTTATCCCATATTCTTCTACACTAGAGATCGGTTGCCTGTTACTCCACACCTATTAGGTATTTTGGTTTACATTAATTTTGTGTTCCCTGATTTGTTAAAATATTTTTTATCGTGTATTCATATAAATAAATAAATAAAAAATGATTAAATAATATAAAGAAGGTCTACGTCACTGTTGATAATGAGAAGCGAGGTAGATATACAGATATTTATTTAATATAAACCCTCTCTCTAGGTTTATCATAAATCATAACCATCCGAGATTAGAAACAGGTTGTTTAATTCTTCGAGTTCAGTTATCGCTGATTGTTCTGCAGATGAGTTTACAGCCCGAAACAGCTGTCAATATAAATGACTCCGTTAAAATAAAATTTAAAAAAAGTTATTTAGATTTTTAAAACGCACTTATATTATTGTCTTTTTGGACGACAGTATAACTAGATTTTAAGTAATACATTATAAGAGGATCGTCATTATCCTATGATCCTAACAGCTCAGAAATTATATGAGATACATTAAAATTATAATGGTTTTATTAAAATTAGACATGTGAAGTTGAAAGTTGCTATTTAATTAGTATACTTACATTTTGGGGGCATATATTATAATACTGAGAGTTTTACTAAACGAAGCAGTTACTAAACTAAGTAAGGTACTGTTCGGTTATACAGAATACAGCGGAAAACGCATTTTGAAAATAGCCGGCAAACTGGATTATTTGTTAGGTTAACCTAACCTAACCTAAACTAACCCAAACTAACAAATAATCCAGAGTATCGGCTATTTTCAAAATGCGTTTTCCGCTGTATTCCGTATAACCGAACAGTACCCTAAGTAATATTATAAATAAACAGGAGATATAAAAAACATTGTGACAAAATAAATTGTCGCATATTAGGTTTTAACAGTTCAACTACAACATAGTACAATATACTTGATCGGTACTAAGACTTGATGCTAGAATAGAGAAGCGATGATTGTATACTGTATATTAATCTAAGATTTAATGAGAATAACATGTCTTGTAACATCACATCGACAACACTAAATACATTTTATGTGATACCTTCTACCGAATGAATGTTTAATATCTGAATATTAATGCCCGCTGTCAAACTCTTGGTTAGTATCACAATAGTAATAAAATAAATGTTATTATTTAATCACTATAATATAACCACGTAGTATTGTGTCGACAATAATTAAATGCCAACCAGATACAGGTAGATAATATTATAGTTAAAATATTACCGGTCATTACTTGCTTATATTATTTTATTATTAGGCGTAAAACCCACTTATCGCATCAAGTGGGGCTC
Source organism: Rhyacophila brunnea (assembly GCF_057557595.1). NCBI lineage: Eukaryota > Metazoa > Arthropoda > Insecta > Trichoptera > Rhyacophilidae > Rhyacophila > Rhyacophila brunnea. The sequence goes on along the minus strand of NW_028232763.1, from coordinate 4,787,273 downwards.
TCGCGCAAAATTTCACAAGTGGCGCGTACATCATCGAAAATACAACGTAATCAAATACGCCAGCGCACACTGGATTTGAGGACGCATTATGCGCGCCTGCCCCATGAGTCATCGTTTTTTAGTTTTTCGGCGATAGGAATGAACGAAAATACAACGTAGTCCATTCATTGAACGCGGCGAGCAAAATCACGCTCTGGAAGCATCGTCGATCGACGGGCAAGAAGCCATTATTTAATAACAGAGAAATCATTGTTTAATTTTATTGCGTGTCCGATATTTTGCTGGTAGAATATTGTCATCGTGAATATTAATTACAAGCCCCGAAATATTATAATATTTTTATTGCTTTGTTATGAGAGACGCTGATAATAATAATAATTTTGTGCTTATTGGGCCTCTTATTACATAGGTGAAGGGTAATGCGCGGGTGGGAGGGGGCCTACTCAGTAGTGAGCGCGTTGAGCGCTTTTTTGGTGGGCTTTATGCCTTAGACATAGAGTACGTTTATTGGGTAGAAGATATAATACTGATCTCTACGGTCTGTACGAAGATTGCAGCGCAGTTCAATCAATTAATATTGGGAGACTGCGATGGCTAGGTCATGTGCACCGTATGAATGACAATGAACCGGCAAAGAGAGTGATGTCCAGCAATCCAATAGGACGTAGAAGAAGAGGGAGGCCAAAGATTCGCTGGTTGGATGGAGCTGCCAGTGACTGCCGTATTCTGGGGGTACCAAATTGGAAAGCGGCCACACTGGATAGGGACAGGTGGAGGGAACTGTTGGAGGAGGCCAGGACCCACACCGGGTTGTCGCGCCCCTGATGATGATGAAGACGTTTATTGGCTGGACCTCCTCGAAAAATTGTGTCACGTTTTATGTCAACATCTATTTTAAAAATAATTGATTTTTTTAGTTGAAATACAGATTTTAGCTTTGGTTCTAATGATTACCAGTCGTTTACAAAATCAATACGCTATTATCAATATCGCGTTGAATTATGATTTTATCTTAATATACCTACAATGTATGGACCGAGTGTTAAAGTATGTCTTCTATAAGCTGGCGTGCGGTTTTCACCCTCCCGCGCTTCAGAATCAATCTCGTTCCCTCCCATTGAAAACTTGCAACAGTTGAACGCGATGGCACAATGCTTTCCGTGTGACGTGTACGCCAGCTTATAGAATACATACTCTAGTTTGTATAAATATACCACATAAGCGTGTAGTTCAATATTTTTAACAGAAAATATGGCGTCATAGCGACGCCGAGTTGGAAAATAATGATGGTACCAATAGTTAAATTTACTCTATGTCATTCCTGCTGAGTAGAAAAAATCGCAACCTGCGCAATTTCAAGGTCAAGTTGTTCCAATAATAATATCATTTACTGTATTGTTGCAAGTGCGTTATTATCAAGAAGTTTTGTCTTATCTTGGAAACTTTTTTATATAGCAAAAGGAATAATACTAAATTAGTATCAATATATTGTCTCCAAGCTGTGCAAATTTTGTTAATATATATTTTTAGATGTATTTGAACATACAGACAGAAAAAATGTAAAATTAAATTAATTTTAACTAAAATTTAGAGTGATCCTGATGCCGGTTAGTAATAGAGATAATTGATACTTTGAGATTTAAAATATAAAAGTCGACTGCAAAAATTAATGAAATTTGTTAAGCGTCTTAACAATGTAAAAACTACTAGTTAATTTTGTCGCAATTAGATAGGACGTACATAGCTTAGTTGGTAAAGCACATTGACACATTTGTCCAGTTAATGCTGATTTGAGTCCAGTTGGTACTTAAGTTAAAAAAAGAACGATAAAAAATAAAATAAGCAAAAATGAAGATACTTACTAACTTTTAAATTAAACATTTTTATATTAAAAAAGTTAGGAATGTTTTATTGAATTTATACTTCTTTAGGCGCGTTTGTAAAATCAGATCAGAGTGTATTTTTGGCGTGTGACATGTAACACATAATTTATTTTTTCACACAAAAAAACACTCAATTGGATTCGAACCAACGGTTGTTCAGTTATCAGCCAAACGCACAACCATTACACCACATAATGATACTGCAATCGCGACGATTATACACTATAATATTATAGTTTAGAATTGTTCCGTTGCTAGGCAGCGAATTTATTATTGTCGTCAATTTGCAATTCCTTACGTAAACAAACTATTAAACGTCACAGTGGTAGTTGTTACTTTAAAAATAAAAACAACGATAAATAATTATATATTTTAGTAATATAAATTAAAGTGTATAGAAATAAACCAACGGCGTTCCAATAAGCGGTCCTTTTTTATGAGTGTATAATTTAACAAGATAACTAAGAGCTAGTCGATGAATCTAGTTTATCACAAGTTTTGTTTTTGTTTTGTTACGCCAAAGAAGTATAACTTCTAACGCGCGTACATAAGTACACACACCGACTTTTTGAATACTTATACGTATTTTTTTGTACCACGCCATATCCATAATATTATATATTAGCACTGAATGGGACTTGAACCCATAACCATCGTATTCCGGCCGTTCTGCTTTACCATTTAACCAATGCACATACTAATCATAACAAAACTCTCAACATCTCAAAACAATATCCAACATTTTTTTCCAATATGTATGATTTGATGTTAAACAAACTCATGTATAATGTAAAATAATAATAAATACATCGTAAAATCGTTATCGTCCTAAATGATCGTGATTTTTTTATTCGCGTCGACAAAAAATTATGCTTTAAAATTGTGTAATTTTGTATAAAGTTAGAATAAAATGTAAATTTGAAGGAAGAACAATTTATGGTAATGTTACATTTGGAGCACTGTACCATCCCCAAATTTGTATTAAATTTATGTTCCTACGTTAACACCTGCGCATCGAATTTAAGGTTTTTGTGTAAGTATACGAACAATAGGCAAAAATACCATTGAAAATTTAAATGCAGATGTATAATAATATACATATTGTATAGCTCAAATAATATTACATTATATACTAATAGTATTGCCAATTAAAAAGAGGTCTTAAAATATAGATTAATACAAAAATATATATACTATTTATACTCACAGTGGGGAAGGGTGCTGGCAGGCTGTTAAGATTTGCCATAAATAGTGCACATTAAACTATGTCAGTCATACGTATTTGTTTTTATTGAAATGAGACTACAATTTACAGATGGTGTTGGTTAGTTTTTAAAATTCAATTAATTTCTGCGAAACCAAGCCATAATAGTGATAATTATCAAAAATTACTCGTATATCTATAAAATATCTAAAACTATGCAATTGAATCATACATAACTATTTTATAGATAGCTAATATTTTTTTTATCATTATAGTTTGGTTTAGGCAGGACTTATTGACTTAAAAAAATGAATCAACAATAATATGTGTTATATGTATTCTTAATCCAACGAAAACAAACAAGTATGAATGAAAAAGTGTGCAAAATTTTGTCGTATCGCTCAAAATATACGAAAACTTTTGGTTTATACAGGGTTTAATTATATTTTTCTAAATTAACCAATATCATCTGGAAATTGTAGTATTGGTTCGATAAAAACAAATACATATGACTAACGAAGTTTTTTATGCACTATTTATGGCAGATCTGAACAGCCTACCTCCACCCTTCGCTACTGCTAGATGGTATGTCAAGTGATCTAAGTTTTCGGTTGGAAACAAATATCATCCTCTTACTTGGCATTACTAATCACATGTTCCTAAACTGGCAATAACTCTGTTCAACCAAATCACTTCGGATATTGACATATTATTTCACCTGCGTGAAGATGAGTATAAATAGGTGGGCATTGTTTTATAAATTCTTAAAATAGGGTCTGCTTAGCTCATTCGGTGTACTTTCTTGTATCTAATTTATATTTTTTATTGATTAATTTAATAAAACGCAATTTTTTTTTGTACTTATTCCACTTTTATTATTTAATAAATTTGGATCGGTTTCTTCCGGCTTAGAGGGATATTTTCAACAAAATTTTGCGTTTTATTAAATTAATCAATAATACAATGCAGTTTCGCCATGAATTGATAGTTAACATAATAAAATAAATTATATTTATTATTGTATTTCCACTTTTTTACAGTTTAATTATTTTTATATTATAATATTGTTTTAAGATTATTTATTTACTTCTAAATGTCATGTTGTGAATGTCTCAAATTAAAAATTTGTAATGTTCACTTATGTAAAAGATAAATAAAATTTGAATTTGAGCATGGACTATGCAAGGATACACCACTATTGCATCCAATTTTTGTAATATTCATAGTATGGGATATTAGGAAATGTGCTTTATGCATTATTATACTTTATAACACTGATCAAATTTTTAATTGTAACCTTTTAACAATATTATAACTTAAATTGAATGTCTGATCCTGGATCTTTGTAAGTACTAATAATATAAGTAAACAATTAAAAGTATTGGTAATATATTATAAAATTAAGTGCAATATAATATTACCGGTTTTTAATGCTAAAATAATGTAAAAATATTACTGACCTTCTGACAGGTATTCACCGGTAGATTTTTGCTGTTCTTATAAGTAAAATACACTTGTCGAAAAACTTTATCGGTATTTAAAAAAAATATCCGAAGAATTAATCAACTACGTATTTAAGTTTTAAAAACTGATTAAAAACTTTAATGCCACATTATTTTATTACAATACACGATAATAATCAATAAAACACTATTATTTTATTCTAAGTTAAAATTTAAACTTTTTAATAACTGTCTTGCCAGTGATCTATTGTCACTATTCATTTTGATTAAAATAGTTTTTAAAACTTTCTAGCAACGTTTCTGACAGTATTTTAAATTAAGAGTAAATTTACTTCAGATAGGCGTATAGTATAACGACGCCCGTTCGCGACGTTGCGTCGTGCACTACTAACTCTGCTAACGAATCGCCTCTCGTTGGGCGTCGCGTCGCCGTAAACACAGCCTCCATCCGCCGGAAGTTCGCAGTACAGTTTGGCGCGCTTTTAAGGCTTGTATTTTACTTTAATACTAGCCACAAGTGTATGCATAATTTTACCGCGTAGCTGTTTTATTCTACAAAACTTTCAATCGTCTTTCTGTTGTTTTTTACGTGTTGTTATTATTTTCTTTTAATCCAAATACAGCTTCTTTTTCGGATATTTTGTTGTTTATGGGAATAATGTTATTGTATTTGTAATAGTTGATCCTGACTTTGTTGTGTAAACAGTGCTTACATTAAAGAGTCAAGGCGTGTGCTAAATAAAATTAACCATGCTTCTAAGAATACAATATAACATTCGCAAATACTTGTCAGTAAATGATAATTTAACACTAAACTATTATATAAAATAATATTAAATAAACTATTTCTTTTATCCAAAGAATAATTCATGAGAAATGAGAATGAAACATTTTTTATTGAACATACATAATTTGAAAAGATATCAGAGAAATATATAACTTATATATATATATATATATTAAATAACACCTAGCGAAACTCGAATCCGCTTTAACTGGATTCTAGCTAATGTGGTCTATCAACTAAGGTATATTGTGCGTTATATCTAATTATTACATAATATACTAGTAGTTTTTATATTTTTGAATCCCTTCATATATTGCGTTAATTTTGGCAGTCGGCTTTTGTATATTAATCCAAAGTATCAAATTCATACCTTGAATTACCTTGATAGCTAATAGGCGTCAGGAGCTCTCAAATTTTTTAGTTAGCATGTACTTGTACTTGCTAATAATGTAAAAAAGACTATTTTTTTATGCAACAAATAATTCACAAGAAATCTTTTTTGAAAAAATAAGAAGCCCAGTGAGATTAAAACGTGTGATCTACCAACTAATCTATGTGCATTCAAATTGCGTCAAAATTATCTAGAAATTTTACATTTTTGAAGCGTTTCACAAATTGCGTAATTTTTTCAAATCCCGTCGAGCATCGATTTTTTTCAAATATGATTTTTTCTAGTGGGTATAATATATCTGAGGTGTTAAGTTATGTATCTTCAATATATGGAATGTTACATTCTCAAATCTTGTGAATTATTCGTTGAATAAATGAAATGGTCCATCACATTGTTTTCTTTTTAAATTCAAGATAATATGTCGATAATAATCGATCGTCACATAAATAATACAATATAAACTACGGCAAGGAAATTATAGAAACCGATATCTGAAAATTTTAAATTAAGTAAGAAAATACATTTACGATATATCAGAAAATAATAACAAACGAATGAACATCGCAAAGGTTTCTTTCATAACCTTGCAAACTTTTCTTATTTTCCTGAGAAAATTTTCTAAGGTCTTTCCCACAATTCTAACTAAAAGTAAGTTTTTCACTGCTTTTATTAGTCGTATCTGTGCATATCTGATTTCAATATCATGGTTCTATATTATAAACTATAAACGTACCTAGTCAACAGGAAGTTTTCACTATATGATGGAAAGAGGTATTCGTGCGATCTTTTGTATTTCAGCATTTCACGGCGTTATCAGAAAGATTTCGAATGCATGGTTAAATTTGCAACTAAAATAAATATTGATGCGTTTTCCTTTGATAAATTAAAGCTTTTATATAAATTATTAGTTTATCATTTAAATATGTTTTTTTCTGGAGTTTGTAGGTAAGATTTTTGAATAAAACATTTTTAAATATACATATTTGAAAACCATACATTTTTAAAAAAAAAATCTGTTTAATGTGAAATATTTTGATTTAGGTATATCAAAATGATGGTTTCTTATTTTATTATAATGAGGTAACGTTAAAATAAATTTGTTTTCTTTTGGTGCGTTTGGGAAATCAGATCAGAGTGTATTTTTGGCGTGTGACATGTAACACATACCTAACTTATTTTTTCACACGAAAAAAAAACGCACTTGATTGGATTCAAACCACCGATTGTTCGGTTATCAACCGAACGCACTACCTTTACACAACAGTATGATAGTGCAATCATGACGATTATACAGTATAATATTATAGTTTAGAATTGTTCCATTGCCTAGGCATCGAATTTATTATTGTCGGCCATTTGCAATTCCTTACATAAACAAACTATTAAACGTCAGTGACAGTTGATACTTTAAAAATAAAAACAACGAGAAACCATTATATAATTTAGTAATATAAGTTAAAGTGTATAGAAATAAACCAACGGTGTTCCAATAAGCGGTCCTTTTTCTTGAGTGTGTAATTTAACAAAATAATTAAGAGCTAGTCGAAGAATCTAGGTTATCACAAGTTTTGTTTTTGTTTTATTACGAGAAGTATAACTTCTAACATAAGTATAACTTCTCACACGTAAGTACACCCACCGATTTTTTATTATTTTAAAAGTTCTTATATACAATGACTTTTTAACGTAGATACGTTTTAAATAAATTATATCTTTACTAATTTCGAAATGAGGTATTCAATGATTTTACATATTTAAATAAAGAACGTTAATTTTATATTCACAATCGTAGTAATTGGTAAAAAAAAATCGCATATTTTTCAAATGTGATGATGACAAATGATGACTGGGCAATGCGAAACATCTTAAAACTAACTCAATTATTAGCATTGGTAACACTTTATTTCTGCCTTACTATAATATTTAGTAGAACATTTCTTTTAGTTTCCTGCCTAGTAGTGCCTACGATTGCTAAAAGGTAACGTGTATACTCATTCAATAAATTATATTTTTACCCAGAGTAAGCACTTAATTGGTTAAGCAAGTGGCTAATATCCATTTAATAAACTATTTCTTTTATTCAATGAATAAGACACAAGTTTTGAATATGTAACATTCTATATATTGAACATACATAATCACTCCATAGAGTAATCTGCAAGATCGGTTTGTAATTAAAGAATTAATTGATACTAATCTTAATTTAATATACTAAAACCGATAGCCAACATTATAACGCAATTCGATAAACATTTCATGTCACGACTGCGAGTTAAAATCGTCGTAATTAAGTAGGATGCCCGTAGCTTGATTGAAAAGACACACTCGTGCCAATCCAGCGGATACAGGTTCAAGTTCCGCCGGGTGACGTACTTTTTTCTATAATAAGATTTTTTATAGTGTGTCCATATCCAATATCAATTTCTCGTAAACATCTGTTAATACATAATTAACCTTCACTCTACGGAGGCCTATAATAATTTATGTTCCTCTTAAGATCAAAGATGGAGATATTGTAATAAAATGTCTAAAATGTCATAAACTATGTTCATAAAACAATTGAAAAATTTGACAATGTAACATTTTTTTTATAAATTGAACATAATATATAATTTAGTAAAGTGCATTGGTGTGAATCAAGAATTCGGGCTTAAATTTCGACGAGCGTCCTATGTTTTTCTGATAGGTATATATCTGAGGTATTTTCAAATTATGTACGTTTAATGTAATATTCTTAATTATTTTCTACAAATTAAAGTAACGCCACATGTGATCAATAATAATTATTAGTAAGTATATGAAATTTGCCACAAAATAATCATTATCTTATTTATGTATTATACGTTTAATAAAAAGGTTATTCATTCTCTATATTAATATAGGAAGGTTTTTTTCCACAAATTTTCTATCCAAGCTGTCAAATAATATGGTATGAGTTTTCATCATCATACAGTTTACAAGATAATAATATTATATGGATTTTTTTGCGTTAGCCTAATGTCCGCTTTCGCGAATACGGTATGGAAAATAAGCATTATAAACGACACAGCTGTTTGTATTAGAATGTAGGTGAACCAAAAATGTTGACTAAACCTTTTTTCATGAAGACAGAACCAAAATATTATATGCAGGGGAATCTCAACCACTCGACATGTGGATGAAAGACATACAAATACAACTAACAAAGATATTTTTCTCTATCTGTCCTGAAGGAAAAATAAGGGTTGAGAGGCTTAGACTACAGTTATTGGAGTGCTTAGAAAGAAAAACAGTACCTATTTATGAGGCTGAGGTGGTGGACGTAGCTTTCGGCAAAGAGATGGGAGTGGAGATATTTTTTTGAAGTGGCCAAGGGACACATTAGGTTATTGTGTCTATGATAATGGTGAAACTGAAAATATTATTAAGGATGATGATTAAATTTACCGCATATTATTTCACACTATGTAGAAGATAACACTCGTTTGTGCTCTGATATATTATATATTATAATATATATTTATATATTTCCAGGACTGCACCAAGATATAAAAATAATAATATAAATTTAACTATGTTTTATAGGATTATATTTTAAAATATTTAGATGAACATTGAAGTTAATGGTCCCATCAAACCACACCAGGTCTTAATCGGACGTATCACGGGATCCTATGCTTGGTTATAAAGCATCATTTTTTCATGACTGAGAATGTCTCAGGAGCAGTTACCCAAGTCTTGCCATGCACTCGAATGTGATTTGAAAGAATTTACATGATTAAGTTAAGGTACTCATGGGAGAGATGAGCACGTAGAGGCAACGTAACAAATTAAAGCTAATACAAGACTGTCAAAAATTCTAAGTGAAAAGATCTTCACGTTGTCAGTATGACGCCGCAAAATTTCTAAATGCAATAAAATTGGCCTTTATGGCGACCAGGTCGGACGGTCCGATGAGCTCAACAGCTGGTTGAACCGACTTAACCATCATCATCAGCCGGGGTCAATCCACTCCTGGATGAAGGCCTCCCCAAGCTTCTTCCAACTCTTTCGATCCTGTGTCGTTTGCTGCCACGTATTTCCGCCGAACTTTACCAGTTTGTCAATCCAGTGGCTTTAAGGGCGACCCTGTGGCCGTTTTGTGCCCCTTGGGTACCACTAGATGACGGCATTTGTCCAGCGGCCGTCCTTTCGGCGAGAAATGTGCCCCGCCCATCTCCATTTCAGCTGTTTGGCAACGTCTATTACATCGCGTACTCCTGTCTGCTTCCTAACCCATTCGTTTTTCTTACAGTCCTTTCGCGTGATGCCCAACATACACCTCTCCATGCCTCGCTGTGCGACTCTTGGCCTTTGGACATCTCTCGTGTTGAGGGTCCACGTCTCGCAGCCATACGTGAGTACGGGTAGCACACATTGGTCGAACACCCTACGCTTAAGACACAATGGTAGGTCACTTTTGAAGATACATACATGCATACCACCATATGCACCATATATTATTAAAAAATACTTCCGGTTTACAGTTTAGAGGTAACAACCATTGTATCTATAGCGAAATACGTACGTATATTTAAACCCATCCCGTTCACGATTTTTCTACCTATTTATATTCCTGCGGCCTTTCTTAGTCTTTTATGAATATAGACAAAATACCTATGTTTGTAACACATATTATATTGAATATATTATATGAAGTCTAGACGTGTTAAAAACGTCTACGATGGCCGAGCAGACACGCGTCAGGCTTATACTGTCGTGGGTCCTAATTACGGGTCTACCAAACTCATATGTTATTTTTCAATGTGGATTGGATCCGCAGCATAGACCTAATAGACTGAGAAAGTGGCTATTATCTATTTCTTGTAGAAGTAAAAATCTGTTGACACTACCTTCACTCTGTGAAGGTCCATCTGATGTAAAAATCAAGGAAAAACTGGGACCACTAATTTTCAATATTTATACAGTTAGGACAGCGTCATTGGCGACAACTCAATCGAGGGCATTCAAGAGACAATCGACAGGTTGCATAACAACTCCTCTCGCGTTGGTTTGAAAATCAACGCGAAGAAAACCAATGTCTTGTGTAATAGCACCTGTCCTGATCCAGATTTCTCTCTGATTGATTAGCGACGGACAAAACATCGAGAGCGTCGACAGCTTCAAGTACCTGGGGGTACACATCACGGGAGATGGCATTTTGCAGAAAGAGCTCGCTATCCGAATGGGAATGGCTGGAGCAACATTCAACTCGATGCGGAATGTCTGGGACTCACGATTGTACTCGGTCAAAACCAAATGCCGCCTATTCGACGCTTGCATTCTGATGGTGCTGCTTTACGTTAGCGAATCATGGCACCTTACGAAGGCTCAGAGCAACCGTTTACTGAGCTTCGAAAACAGATGTTTGCGACGAATACTGGGTGTGCGGTGGTATGACTTTAGGAGCAACGACGAGATAAGAGAACACACCAAGCAGCCTCTCATCACGCTGAAAGTGAAGAGGCGACGTTGGACCTGGCTCGGCCACGTGCTGCGGATGCCAGAAGAGAACTTCAACCTGGCTTGCCTGTTCTTCAAGCCGACCGGATTCCGGCAATCTACAGAGTGTATACGGCGGAGCTACGGGATGCTGGTTTGACCTGGAACGAAGCAAGAAGACTGGCGAGCGACAGGGATTCTTGGAGGCGCCGCGTGGTGTCCATATCCTCCAGTTAAGGGGCGGATATGGCAAAAGAAAGAAAAATACAGTTAGGACTAGCTTACTTTTTATTTTGTTTTTCCCTAATATACAATGGCAAAAACCGTACAACTTCACCCCTTTTTATTGATAATCTACAAAGGTTTCATCTGAAAAAGATTGACATCTCTGGTATACGGTTACGTTAGATTTTACGGTTTTATTAATTTACGCTAGTTTTCTCGAAAATAAATAATGATTACTTAAAATGTTATTTGAATTGTGACTTCAAATTTGAATTACAGTTTCATGGGCAATACTTAGAACTGTAATTAAACTCAAGTTTGAACTTTAATCATTGTTCGAGAAGAGACAATAATAATTATTCCATGAACTTTCATATTGGAAACTAATATACGCGTAGTTATTTCGTCAACTTCTAAAGCAGGTAGGTTCATAGTACACAAATCAAGTTATCAACTCACTCGCATTGTTTACCTGGGCTACCTTTTCATCTTGAAATCGTAATTACTATCAGCGCGTTATATAGCACCACGCGCTCATATCAATAGGATTTAAATCAAGTCATTCAGTTTCCAAACATACCCTCGTAATCAAAATTTACACGACCAACTCGACGTGATGAAATTATCATTGTGATTTCTGATTATAGTGAAATGTTAAAGCGATGTCGTGACTAGAGGGATAATACAGACTCTCGCCATCAAGAGGGTATAACTGAAATATCTAAGTAGTAAAGCTAGGAATCTTTATATTACATTGCTTGCGAATTTCGCGACTATTTTTTACGGTATTTTGTTTTAAACTGTCACCGTGCATTCTTCCATCTCATTATTTACTTTATATTTACAGTTCATTACATTTAACACAGCTGTTGCTACTGGTAATAAGGGATGCATATCGGGGAGTGTTTATTATGACTATAATTAAAACCATGGATCTAAGACAATTAAATATTATGTATATTTCCTTTTTCACAGAAGTTTACGAAATTACAAAAGTAACAAAATCATAGCTGAAAATTTATCTAATAATTATAATTGTCAAAATATAATTATTTATTGATTTCGTTTGGGCTACAAATTCGTATTACCATATCGACGAGTACGTGCATTTGGTTGAATAAATGTGTTATATTTATCTAGAGTTTTTAGTTTTCAAACCGGGAACCGCACGTTTAAGAAAAAAACAAAAATCGAGTATTTTTACTAGGCAAACCGGCCAAAATCTTAATAGGTATTTGAATTAAAGATTCGATAGAATATAATAGATTGACAGCACATAAAGTAGGTAGGTACGACATTACTTTACATTGTAAATAACGCCTAATGAGCTTATATTATATCGTCACCCTTCAGGCAAAAGTCACCAACCCTAAAAACATAGTTTTGAGATATTGCAATTTGAAAGTTTGAAAATGCAGGAAAAATCGGATTTTATTGTTTTTAAGGTTTTATTTACATTAAATTATTTTCTCATGTCTTCCTAATAATTTCTTTAAGGTAATTTTACTTTTTGATGCTAATTAACACATTTGGAAGGTTTTGAAGGAGGCAAGATAGCTCAATTATGGTTTAGTGACTTTTGCTTGTTATTAATCTGAACAATGTTAGCCAAAAGAAGGATCAGTAAAACTCACCATCCATAGTATAGTGACTTTTGCTTGTATATTTATAACGAATGATTTTTTTTTTTTAGTCAATAATGTCTATTCACCCATAATGACTTTTGCTTGTTAAGATTTTATCGAAAGTCATTTAGTGAAAAACAAATAATTCGGATTTAAGCAAAATTTTACTAACTAATGTACCGTGGTGAGTTTTGCATCCTAAAGAACATAATTTTACGCTTCGGGTGACATACTCAACTCAAAACTGCCATTTTCATGGTTGGTGACTTTTGCCTGAACGGTGACGATATTTAGTAAGCTAATATACTAGGTACGTTGACTTGCATCTGGTCTGTTTGGAGCGATTATTATGATCCTAATCCAATCCTTAACATGATTAAATATTCCCTATTCACTGTAATACCAGGCACAGTAATAAATAAATGACAATTATTAGTCACTGTTCAACTATATTAGCGTAAATACCTGTTACCTATAGAATATCAAGACGTCATTACCTGCAATAGTTTTGAGCGTAAATCGCCGAGCACACTAAGTGATTCATCCATAAGTTAACTTTCGACCTTTTTTACCTCTACATCTGCCATGATTGGAGCAAACGTCGCGTCTATCTATACTCAGTACCATCTTCATCTCAAACAAGTTCAGTGTAACCATGAGAGTGATAAATCAAACCGTGGGAGTGACATTCCGAACCAGTTTACCAATTGTATGAGTGCGTGAATATGGAGCCAGCTCCAACGCGCCAGCCATCTCAAAACCAAAAGGGGCTCGTAAACGCTAGCCACTTTTTACGGCAATTTAATACGGAAATTGAGTCGCCGTTAATAGTTCCCCAAAACACGGCAATAGTAGTCTACGTTGCCGAAACTTTACATCTATTGCTCATGCTCTCTGGCAACATGGTTGGTCGATATATGTAATATCGAACGCAATCGAAAATACGGCAATAATTGCTAGATAAATTTATTTCATTCTCGCTCTGCTCCATGTATACGTCTTTGTTTGACCTCACCCCTAGAAATAACAAAAACATTATAGTGACAGCCGATTTGACAATACATTTTTATAATTTTTCGCTGTGTCGTTATTAATATTATTATGGTGTTATTACTAATCGTCAATTCTCACTTCGTATAATGAATAAATGAACAAACCACAGGGTATTGAAGCTTATTAACGTGGTTTATTAACGTCTCGAACTATGGAACGTGGAAGCTAAACTATAATGATGATAGTATGAAAAGGCCAATTATCAAAGCGACACGAACGTCTGGATCTGGAACAATGTGAGCAATTGAAGAGTTGACACCCTGAATCAATACATTTAACTCCTGTATGTATCTCCAGTTGGCAATAATCGAAAAATGACTGGCAGTATAATGGTAAACAGTGTTGATTTCTACATAACTGTGTCTACTTTCTTTTTCTTCACACTAATTGTATTTAACAAATACCTACTAAAAGCAAATTTTTGTCATTCTTGTAAAGTTCATAAATAAATAATTACCAATAATTATTTTCTGGTTTATATTACTTATTTTTTCACGTTTGTTTAAATAGGACCCGATCCAAACCCTTATTTTATTTTAGATTTGTTTATGTGATTATTTAGGACGAGATATGGTACAGAAACTTCATTGCCAGTCATTGTTGTCACGTGTACGCACAAAATACATCAGCCTAACTTGCCCGACACTGATGACGGATCATACATTGCCCAGCAATTGGGCAATAGTTGTATCATTTTTTTGACAATTGTATCGGCAATCTGCAATTTTTGATAATCGTTTATGAGTCTCTAAAGATTAGTGCCGGAATTGAATCCCTGTGTAACCGCCCTCTCTCAACATTCCGAATCCACCCCAATTGCAGTCCACTGAAAAGCGCCGCCATGGTCTTTACAGAATAGTTAAATTTCCGACGAAGTAAAAAATCTTTTCAAGACTGTCTATTTTACGTTAAGCATTATTATGAATCATGCTATTTTAATCTCAAATAAACCAAAAAAGTG
Organism: Rhyacophila brunnea; assembly: GCF_057557595.1. Lineage (NCBI taxonomy): Eukaryota > Metazoa > Arthropoda > Insecta > Trichoptera > Rhyacophilidae > Rhyacophila > Rhyacophila brunnea. The sequence goes on along the minus strand of NW_028232763.1, from coordinate 4,772,221 downwards.
GCAAGTTACTAATTTGTATTTTTAATTGAAACGTTTTTTTTAATGCTTTTTTTTTTAAAACCATTTAAATCTGTCGGCTTAAAGCAGCGGTTTTTTAATCCTAAATAAACCGAAAACCATGTATTAATTTTACCTTAATTAATTGATCACTCTAATCTAGGACGTGCATAAGCGTCGAATCAATGTGTCGTTAATGACTGACTATTGTCTTTTTCTGCAATCAACATGGGGTTGAAATAAAGGTATGATCCTCGGTAAACATGGTATATAATGTTATCATGGAGATATATCTTTTGTTATCTGGTAAAGAATATAACTATTCGTTAATCCCTCTCCGATCATCCAAATTATTATGATTACATTACAAATATGATTACGAGTTATCTATTTTTTTTTTATAATTCTGTCTTTTTGTAGAATTTTTGATGGACAATTTAGGAATTTTTATTTAACCAATTATGGTGGCATTAATCCCATAAGAATTTCTAACTCACCTCCTACAATCATTGTTGTACGTCCAGGCATGCTTTGAACAATTGAGTTATCTTCAGACCATCAAAGCGTCAAAACTTGCATTAGTTTAACCGCCCATAGCATCATCAAAGAAGTTTTCAAATTACAGGTTACGTTTAGCCCAATACCGCGTAAATTATTATACTTCATAAGCAATCATATTACCCACCAATCCGTCACAATTACAGTGTAACTGTGAGAGTGATCGTACCACTTGTGTGAGTGCATGGACACGGAACCTATATATATATATATATATATATATAAGGTTAGTTCCTATGTAACCCTGTGTTCCCTTCCCTGTGTAACCCCCCCCCCCACCATCCAAATCAACATCTTTCTACAGTCCACTAAAAGCGCCGCCAGGTACATATTTATATGATATTTTCACTTTGAGTACCGTTCGCTGTAAGCTTACTTAGCCAACCATAAAAAAATGGTGTGCATTTATGTACAACTTACTACATCGAGTGGATGGTGATGATAGTGATAAAAAACAAATAGCGTATGATATGAAAGTACTTACATTATGTCTTAAGTTGGCCACTAAAATAATAGATTATGTTGCCAGCTAAAACAATATGATAATTAAGAATATTGCCATTTATAAAGGAAATGAATTTATTTTACAAACAGAAAAAAAAAGAAAATAGATTGCGCAAGTAGAGTTAATAAAGCATCTTCTTTTCATTCAAATCAAAAGTACCTACTTAACCTAGATTATTTTTATCTCTCTTGGGGTAGTTGATGGTTTCATTGCCAGAGATTATATTTTTTTAATTCAGCTCTAAAAATCTGATGCCAATTTTATTTATTATGTTCAAGCCTCGATAATTATGTTTTGATGATCAATATATATAATTATGTATGTATATTTGACAGTTTATCGTTAACAAAAGAAGTAATTACTTGATATGAGTGTCTTTTCACCTTATTTTTAGATTGTTTATTATTTATTAATCTTACGTCACATTATTTATATTTTTTTTTTAATCGATTATGCGTTTTTAACCTTACTTGCGTAGCAGTAGTAGTAGCAGTAAAACAGTCACAGAAAAGTTTAAAAAAAATACACATTTATAATATATAGGTAAAATTTTATTGTGAATCCAGTGGTGGCTGTTCTAACACCATTTAAATACACTGCACTCCTATATAATTTCGATGGCATAACTCTATTATTTTTGTGTGTGTTATTCAAGCCAGTTGTCACAAATCTCAACGCAATCCATATGAAAGCATAACAAAATAGCAAGGCAGTTCCATGTTTATTCACTGATTCATGGAAGTGCCGAAACATTATTTTCTGGTTCTGACCATCTTCAACATTTTTATTTTTAATAAAATTCTAAATTATAATTGATACCGATTGAATATTTTCTTTCGAACTAAAATCAGGTAAGGCATCTTTCGTGCCTGAAGATTTTTACTACGCCTCAAATAAATACCAAATATAGGTGAGCCATCTATTCTGCACTATACTTCCGAGCACCTATTTGTTATCAACTTTTGAATTATTCAAAATTTTATATAAATGTATACGATAGGTATTATTGCATTTATAATTGACTTACCTACCTATTTTTCTCTGTCTTTCCCTTGTATTCAGCTTGTTTTTATTTCATATTTTTAAGTGTTTTATTTAAACATAATCTTGATCTCAATACTATACGGTAAGTAAATTAGAAATGGAATAATACCTACCCTATTGCATTTCTAATTTACTTACCTAGCTATTTTTCTCTGTCTTTCCCTTGTATTCAGCTTGTTTTTATTTCATATTTTAAGTGTTTTATTTAAACATAATCTTGATCTAAATACTATACGGCCATCTACTTGCGACACAATATCTCACGGTGAACAGTGCATACGTACAAATTTCCGTACACTACATAATATTTTCTTCACTATGTCGCTAGTAGTGTCATTTTGATATGCTTTAAAAAAAATGTATAGGTACCAAAACAAAATTTAGAAAAATATTTACTACTTACTTACTATTCATAAAAATATAATATGTTTCTATCAAAAGAATGCCAAATTATTCACAGAAAATGCTGTTAAGTTGGTGCGGCCTTTTGCGTTCTCTAGAGAAGCGGGGGAAAACTGCGGCCCGCCGGGTATTTTTTTGCGGCCCGCTATCATTAATTGTACTTCTGACTACGAATAACTTTTTTATATTTTTTAAAAAATATTGACAATAGATTAAAATTTGTTCAGCAATAGTACGCGATCCAAATCAATAGATATTGATAGTGTACCGACAGAGCTACAACTTGAGATTATTGATCTGCAGTGTGACACTGATTTAAGAGAATTGCATCGTCGTGAAGAAATCTCAAATTTTACAATGCTTTTAATTCAGACAAATTCGACCAACTTAAAGATTATGCAAGAAAAATGTAATAAAAAACGTTATTTTTGGATCAACCTATTCGATCAATTCGATTCGACAAACATTTTCGATCATGAACCTCAATAAAAATGCTTTACGATCAAATATCTCCGATGCCCATTTACAAGCAGTTTTGAGAATATCAACTACAAAACTAACACCTGAATTTAAAAAAAAATGTTAAAAAGTTTCATTCTTCCCATTAATTTTTTTGTAATGTTTATTTTTCGTGATAATAAATAGTGTATATCTAAAAATGGTATTTTACTTGTGGCCCGCCGCTCATTTTGAATTCTTGAATTTGGCCCTCCATCCAAAAAGTTTGCCCCCCCCCCCTGCTCTAGAGCTTACTGCCATTCGTAAGGAAATGTAATTTTATTGTTTATTTTGTTTTTGCAACAGCTGTATTGTGTTTGGTTTTTTATTATCAATATAATAATATATTGAATATAAAAAAACCTTTTGTTCGTAGAATCTCACAAGGTGAGTGAAATATTACCTATTTTTGTATCTTTCAGCATAGAACCCTTAAATAAATCTACATATTTTTATAGTTCGAAATAGCGTCAGAAACTTAACTATTATAAAAATACTTGAAGCAACCTTAAACCGAATGATTTTTGAACAGACAGCTATCGCACGCTGAGTGGTTATTTTACCAATTAAGCTACCGACTCAAGCCAATCTATGGCATTGTTAAAAAAACATAAACAATTGTAACTTCATTTTTACAAAGTTTTTATTAGCTCGTATTCTTATTAGTCCGGTACAATTCTTGCAATCGATTTTTAACTAACTTACCGACTAGCTAGATATTTGAAATTTCTAGAATATATTATCAGAAAACGAAGCCAATTCATTTTTTTTAATACTTTTAGCCATCTTTAAGTAGAATTGAAATCATTTTCAGTTAATTCTGCTTTTTATGAAAAGTTATTTTGGAAGAAATCCGTAATCCAATCCACTATTATTGGTTGCTAACTGGTGTCCTAGCAACTAAATTATTAATATATACGTGTGTTACTATGGAAATCAAAATGAAATTTCAGTATTATTTCTAAGTACATTTTTTTTGATCGTTTAAGCTAGCAAGTCAAGTTTATATGATTCAACAGAAAATATAAAAACATTGTATATAAAAAGTTGTTTTTATCTTGTAATTATTTAATTTTATGTCAAGGAAATATTACTTACTATGATTAAAAGATGGCGTCAGAGTTTCTCAAAATTTCAGTTTTAAATTAATTCACATGAATTCGATAGTATTTCATTAGAGTTTTCATAGTCATTAGTTCTGTGCATGGTGACGAAGTATGTTTAGCATTCCAATTAATTCAAGATATTTTCTAATATGTAAGTTTCTAACCTTTTCAATTTACTTTCGTAAATTTTGATCAAAGAGAAATTTAAATAAATTTATAATAAACACAAAGTGAATATTAAAAATTATAAATTTAAGACGTTCATAGCATGAAGTGTACAAAAACAAAGCTAAAAAATATTATTAAAAAAATACATTGTAATTCGAAGTATATATTATACATAACCATAAAAATCATGAAAGTAGAGAATACGCTTCATAACTTTGGAATCCGGTTCTAAAGAAAAATATATTTTTTCATATTATATTATTATCTATGAATTATTATTTATTACTGCATATTATATTAATACAAGTGAATATCATTTGATCTAATTTTATGTGATCTAATTAGGCAAATAGGCGTATTAGTCTAGTAAAAAGTAAAAAGTTATGAAGCGTATTATACTCTTCCAATGTCCTATAGCTACCGAGTGAGTAAGCAGACGATAATTATTAAAGAATTTATAAAAAGTGTGGTAACCTAACTCACGGTCACGCAATTGGAATATATCAATATGTAAAGTGATTTGGTTTGACAGAAATATAAATTATGTATTATTATAGTAACGGGTATATTCCATATTATACTGTCTCTCTTCTTCTTCTTCTTAGTCGTGCACTCATGGCTGAGAATCGTGACCACATTTAAATTTTGCCATCTTTTGAGCGACCAAGACTTTCCATCCTTCTCGATCTTCCGCTTCTCTCAGGGCAGAATGGGTGGTGCCCCCAGTCAGCTTTTTCACTTGGTCGCTCCATCGCGCAAACGCTCTTCCTCTGTTTCACCTTCCCTGGAGGCTACCCAAAACTACCAGTCTCTCCAGGTTGTCCGGCCCGCGCCTGACAATATGTCCAAAAAACTGCAGAATTCTTCTCAGACATATCGTCGAGAGCCGATCCTTTATCTTCAGTCTCTGGATGATTGACTGATTCGTCCTGTGTTCAGTCCAAGAAATGCAAAGCATTCGGCGCCAACACCACATCTCAAAGGCATCAATTGCCTTCCGTTCTCTTGCCTTCAGGGTCCACGACTCGGCTCCGTATAGAAATATCGAGAACACTAATGTTTGCACAAGCATCATTTTTGTGGCAATCGAAATTCCCCGATCCTTCCATATAGTAAGGCGTGTCATCGCATTTTTTGCAATTATACTGTCTATCTTGCTCTAAAAGTTCACACCGTCGAGAGAGGAGGTGTTAAAATATAGCACTTTTGACACTTTAAACGATTAACTTATTTAACAATCAAACGCCGCAATGCATAATTAATATTATAAACTATCGTCGATAGCCACCTTGTATATAGAATAGCTCCGCATGAATAATTAGTCATAAAACTAATTGTTCACGTCATGTTATTTTTAAATACGAAATTTATTGCTGAGCTTACTCACTTTATATTAACAATTTAATGTCACATGTATTTCTTTGAAAATAAATTGTGAAAGACATAACAATATATCAATAGATATGTATGCTTTATGCAATTTATCGTTTTGATACAAAAAAATATAACGTATAAAGCGATCCTCGGCGAAACAAATTGCTTTTGTGGTTTTGAATGAGGCGATATTGCGTAAACTACATTCGGGAGTAGTAAATTTCACGCAAAGCGATAAAAAATTTCCCGACTTTCCACCCAGTTTCGCAGGAACCCATTTATTTGTTGCTTTTCCTTTCTTGGCGGCACCAAGTTTTCTTGTATAGAAAATGTAGTTTCACGAACATTCACCGCCGTCAATCTTATATCGACAATTAACCGCTTAAACCACAGTTTATCAAACTTAAAAATAATAAATAAACATAGGTATTATACGTAGGTAGGTAGTTAATAAAAATAATATTTGTTTACAATATAAAGTAATGTTTGGGGTTGATGAGGTGGAGGAGAAAGAAGGTCGTTGTTGCTTGGATGTTGTGAGGCTGCCCGCTTAGTAGTGCGCGTCTCACGAGAGTTAAGGAGTTTACTCGGTAATGCCAAATGCTGGAGGCGTAACCGGCAATTCCCATGAAAATTGCGCCGTATGCAACCTTAAGGGCTCTAGGCTTAAGTCCCCAATTGCTGTCCGCCATTCGAGCCATTCTCTGATAAGCCGAATTGGCCTTAGAGACGGCCGTCTTGGCGTGGTGAACGAAAGACAGCTTGTCATCAAGAATTACTCCCAGATACGTAACCGTTTCGGAGAAACGCACTGAGGTCTGGCCAAAACGAACCGTGGGCGGCCGTCGAGTTATGTTAACACGAGAACTGGACTGCAAGAAGGATACTCCATTAATCCTCACTCACTCATCGAGTCCGTCACGTGACGCACTATTATCGTCATGAGTCCATCATTCGACGCACCACTCTCACGGTGAGTCCAGTCACTCGACATAATCAACCGTCATTCTACTCGAGTCCAGTCTCTCAGTTAATTGTAATCAATCTCTCGATCACATCGATCTCACCAGTACATCTGTACCCGCAATTATAACCTCACGCTAAGATCTTTATAATTGTATGTATTTATTCTTGTTTGCCTTTTTATCAATAGATTATTTTTTTCTTCTCACGTTATGCCCAACATTTACACTTTCATAAGTACAATGTTTCAATTCTCGTATGATATGTTTGATTTGATTATATTTGTTGAACAAATTTATTATGTTATACTTCTTCTTCTTCGGTCATATCCGCCCCTTAGTTGGAGCATATGGACACCACGCAGCACCTCCAAGAATCCTTGTCGCTCACCAGTCTTCTTGTTTTGTTCCAGGTCAAACCAGCATCCCGTAACTCAGCCGTATACACTCTATAGATAGTATTTAGCGGCCTTCCAGGATGCCGGAATCCGGTTGGCTTGAAGAACAGGCAAGTTAGGTTGAAATTCTCTTCTGGTATCCGCAGCACGTGGCCGAGCCTGGTCCAACGTCGCCTCTTCACTCTCTGCGAGGCTGCTTGGTGCATTCTATTATCTCCTCGTTTCTTCTGAAGTCATGCCATCGCACACCCAGTATCCGTCGCAAATATCTGTTTTCGAAGCTCAGTAGACGGTTGCTTGGATCCTTCATACTCATAGACTATATTTATACGGTATTATTATAAAAAAAGCATTTCTCATGAGACGATGTATTGATTTCGGCGGTGAATTAGGATTTGAATTGTAGTTGCGACGAATTGATAGAAGGTGAATTGTCGGAGTCGAATAATCGGCGGTGAGTGATCCGGATACCAGAAAATGTATCTAAAGGAAACATGGCAATTTACTGACCGATGAGCTGGATATCCCAAGAGTAAAGAATCTTTACGAGTCTTTGTAATCTTTACGAATTATTAGTCATCACTTTCGCTAGGTTATTGTTTTTCTTTTTTATCAATGTGATCGATATTGTGATGGAATGCGAATCACAAGAATATAATATTTTCTATGTAACATAGTAACAATATTATGTAAGAGAATATTGTAAATAATTTACTTTCAAGATATTATAATATAATAACTGAAGGTTGTTATATCCATCGATTGACATTGTTTATCTATCTAATAATAGACTCTGGTAGTATACTTAAGTATTCATGTTTAAACATCCTCAAAGTTTGTTGAAAATCGTACCTGTTCATTAAGGAGGGACATGCTCAGCGTAGGTCAAAATGGAGCTTTTGTTCTATTTTCAAAGCATGATCCTGGACATACCTTAAACGTTGTAGATAATCTATTTATATAATTTTGAAGCCTCATTATCCTTTATATTTATTTTAAACATTTGATGACTGCATAAAGTATTTTTATTACATAAAATAGTATTCTTTTAAACCTCTCGCTCTAATGTTTTAGAATATAGTCATATTTCAGTACATAAATGTGCAGTGGTGTTAAGATTTTTTACATTTATTAATTTTTAAACGCATTTATAAAACCATTAGTATAATTTATATCGACATTATTATAGTGAAATATTTACGATAAAAAATTATATTGATAATCTCTGTGATCCCAAATTTGACCGTTAAAAAAAATCGGTTAGGTAGATGTTCAAACACGCGCGTTAACATCATTTTACTCCCTACTTTATTTATAGTTTGTCAATTTATGGCTACGACCGTATGTTGTAGCTTAACCACTGGGGAATGCCAAAAGAAATGGCGTATTTCAAAAAAACACTATCTTATTCTTAGGTCAATAATTATTATAAAGCAATCAATATTCGTAGGATGTTTATTACACTTAAATGGTCAAAGACATAGCTTATAATGAGTATCTTTAGAATTATCTTCAAATGTGTTAATCTTACCCATTTTTTGAATAATAAAATGCCAAATTCTTGTCAAATTTGGGATCACAGAGATTATCAATATTATTTTTTATCGTAAATATTTCACTATAATAATGTCAATATAAATTATACTGATGGTTTTATACATGCTTTGAAAATAGAAAAAAAGCTCCATTTTGACCCACGCTGAGCACGTCCGCCCTTAATGTAAGTTGGAAATTTTAAGTAGGTAGCCAGATTTTAATATTTTCGATAACCGATAAGTACCTAGAAGTACCTAGCGTATTGTATAACAATTCTTAGAATTGTACCTATAATAGATAAACTATTTGTAACAGTACGTCGAATGTTTTTTCCCGCGTTCACAAAGGTGATCTAATAATAGTATAATCATTAAAACTAATTCAGCGATATTTGTAACATAAGTTAGATGGCCCTGAATTACATTTAAAGACTACTTTTAAGTGAATATAAATATTACAATGTAATACAGACAATTTTGTTATGTAGCATTCGTTATTTAACATCTATAGTTTAGAGCAAAACAAAAATAAAAAAGAAAATCTGACGCTACTTATTGTATCGTTAAATGTTTTGATACACCAGTTCGATAGGGGAACAACTCAAAATTTAAAGGTTTTGAGTTAAGAATGCCATTTGATGTAGAAAGGTCTTCTCTTTATTAATCAGCAAAAAAAAATTTTAAATTTCTTCAATGTGTCATAAAATCGAATAATCCTTTCTAAGATTAATCAGTAATTCCATTATATAATCAAATTTATTTTTTAATTCGTTATTAAAATGTACAATTTCATTGTGCATTGATGAATCCACTAAATCAAATACACAAAAACATACACTTTCATCGAAATCAAGGCTTTAAAATTAAAATAAGTTGTTCCCCTATTGAACTGGTGTAACGGTTTGATTATACTTATTATTATTTTTTAGTAAATTGTAATTCAGTTTCAGTACTTAGTAAATAGTGCACGTTGCCCGGAGCCCCATGGATTCAAGTTCAAACCACCCTCGGTATAAATATTTTTGAAAATTATTTATTTCAATAGTTAGGTATATATCTGTAGTTTTCTAAATAATATTTATTCAATAACAAATTTCACCTTCATACATTTTTTGTATTATTTATTAGGCGCCTACTGACTGCGCGAGGCAGCTCGCAACAAAATTAACGTCACGCGAGGCAGTCACCACATTTAAATAACATGCTAATTGCATCTAATGGCCGTTTAACGGGTACACGAACACTCGAACAAGTTAACTTATTAAAACAAAACATGAACACTAATTAACTTAGGTAAATGCATTAGTAAGTATCAACATCAAAATAAATTTAATAAACGGCGTTTGAAGTCTTAAGAATTGAACGAATACAAGCACATACGTACCTGACAAAGTTGAGTAAATCAAGTTCATAGCTAAAAATACAATTCTAAATCCACCAAAAGTATTTTCAATATTCTGTACAAGAGGTATTGTTTTTAAATATTTTCTTTATTTATCTTGTAAAAAATATATTTACATTTTTAGTGATTATTATTGTTTTTAGAGATTGAAGATCAAATATTCATAAAATTATCTACGGTAGATAATATGAATATATTAACGTTATTTTATACACCTTCTTCGTGGGATATACTTACTCAAATGTTGGAAATAAATTGCTTATATCTGTATGTATAAATTCATTCGTAAATAATATAATAATATCACACGTATTTATTTAACTGTCAGTATCTTACTTGTTACAAGTGAGTAATATTCATTATTAACTAATTAAATCAGGTAGTATTTATATGAACGAATGAGTTTATACAACAGTTTAATACTTCAGCAAAATTCTGCAATAAATAAATATATATAATATATATTACGATAATAGCCAATTCACCTCTATAATTTATATAATATATCTCATTTCATAACTGTATGTATGGCACATTATGACTGAAAACAAATGTATGGAATTAAATAGATTATTAATAATTTTTTTAACAGGTAGTCGATTACCTACCTAAAACGATTTAAATTTTTTAATATATGTTTGGAAGTCAGCCAGTTAAAATGTATTCTGTAAAGGAAATGTGACATAAAGAACATTGTATAGGAAATACGCAGCACATAAATTACTCACAGAGATAGTGGTTAAAACATTTGGCTAGCGTTAATAGTTTTCATTGTACGTGGAAAATGTTTTCATTTTAAAGTTGTATTTACGTAGACTAGTTTTAATTTAAATTGACACAGTAAAACATGCATGTTGTTTTTAGAAGAGTGAAAACTTTTAGTTATACATTTTCAATCAATTAAGTATCAAAAAAAGTTGAAGAATAAAAGTAATTAATTTATTAAAGACTATTGAAAAATAATCGGTTGGATCAACCCAATTCTGTAATATGAAGATCTCGTTAAGTTGATTACATTCATATCAATCACGTGCATTGTAAAACCATTTAGTTAGTACTACCTACTTAGAATTAAATATGAACTTATCTAAAGCCGAAAACAAATTTGAAATTTAATAAAGCTTTGATAATAAACGTCGTGGGTCTCAGGTTCGCATCCTGGGTCTGTCGTTGTTGTTGTTATTGTTTATTGTATTGTATATTGTTTTTCAATTTTTGTGTCAGGGTATGGACCTAATAGGTTCAGCAAGTGGCTGACATCCATTTCTCATAAAAAAAAACTGTTGATACAAACCTCTACTCTGTGGAGGCCCATATAATCCTATTAAGATCGGACATGGTCGAAAAAAAAATAAGTAAATGGTACCTTTATCTTTTTCAATGAAAATATTCAATAAACTATTCCACACAAAATATAGAAAAATGTTTGCCATTTGACTAGGACTAAAAAATATATTTTTACTTACATATTATAACTTAGGGATTGTAATACCGTATGAAAATATCAATACCGGTTTTCGTAAAATAATTGAAAAACAAAACAGATAATATATTATATAAAATATTATGTAATATAAAAATATAATATATTATGTAAAAATCTCTTTTAAATATTAATATTTTATATCATGTATTATTCCAGGTGACCAAAGACGATGAATAGCGACGGAAGTAAACTAGACATCGTGTAATCCGATAAAAATACAGTTAAGCCTTTTATGTTAATTAATACATTTTATTTCAACTGTAAATACTCAATATGGAATAGTCGGTATTGTCTGATTTTTAAAACCGGTATCAAGGAATACTGGGATGCCGATTTTGAAATACCGGTATTGCAGTCCCTAATTGAACTCATGACATCGTCGCTGTAGGATTGGTTTCCCGAATAGACCAAATGTTCAGGAGACAAATTTCATAATCCTATATTTAAATTGTTATTTTTACAGCATATGAATGATGTATTCATTACCATTACAAAGTAATTTAAAGAAAGGGATGGTTCTATTCCAATAAGATACAAAAAAAAACATTCTGCATTAAAACGTCGATTTCGACAAACACGGATATTCGGGAAACCAATCCTATAGCGACGAGATGTCTACAGCTTAGACGATCGGTTTGCCAACTAAGTCACAGTGGGTGCTTTTATTGTGATGTTAATAAACTGAAGAACAAGTTTCAGAGGTATATAAGAAAGTGGTATCTGGAAAATGTGGCACAAGTCTAAACTCTATCGCCTGCAAGTGATGCCAAGAATAACGCAATTTGATAAACTGGGACGCTTCACATACGGGCCATGTCACAAGGATGGAGAAAAATAATATAAGATATGAGATCATTTTTAACAATTTATCAGATAGGCTTACTGCACTATAATAAACAGCATCATAAAATAATAGATTTTTCTTGTGATTGTGTATTTTGTAGTCCGCAAAGTTACGAGTTATATCGGTGGGAAAAAAAAAACTAATAAATATAATATAATTATTGAAAACCAGAAATATGCATATAAGAAAAAAAAATGGACCGAGTGGGAGTTAAAATCACGTCTTTCACTTTCCGGCGAGTGCTTTCGACTCTAAGCTATCGATCTGTTTAAGATTCATGCGAGTTATTTTTATAACTATATTTTAACTTAAGTACTTCAAATTACACCAATTAAGAGGCAATTTACTTTGTGATTAATCCAAGTAAATGCTATTAACCTAATTGGTTGAGCACGTGGCTAATATCCATTTTCGTAAAAACAAAATCTGTTTATACAAACATTCACTCTGTGGATGCCTATTTATGATCTTATTAGAATCGGACATTGTAAAAAAATGCTATTAATAACATAATATTGCAACATACTTGCGGAGGTCTTGAATTTAAATAATGTAATTAATAAGTGAAGCCAAAGCTTTTTATTAATACTGTCGACCGAAGGTGGAATGGATGATGGAATTTGAATTAAAATTCTAATGGATTTAAGTTTTGTACTATTTCTTCGGTCGATAGTATTAATATTATAAATATTGCTAGTAAGACAAGATTGATTGAATTATATAGTAAGTTACTTTTAAAATTTCGCGTTGCGTGTCAAAATTTGTGGTTTAATAAGTGGTATTTTTTATTGTGATAAGTAGGTGATGGAGTTTTTACCTAATTTATTGTATTGCTTTATTATATAAGTTAGAGTTAAGAGTGTTCGTTGTCAGTATGTGTTTGCTTTTGGTGAGTGTACACAGCGCCTGAAGAAACCCGGGTCGCAAAAAACGACTCAAATGGAATAGTACAAAACTTAAATCCATTAGAATTTAATATAGCATTATTGTATGTAAACAGTATTTAAAAAAAACAATAATAATTGAAAACATTACATAATACTTAGGAATTAATATAGAAAATTTATAAATTTACACGTGAAAAAGTAGAAAATCTATTTTCAACGGTAATAAAATAATATTTTAACAATAGGTATTTAATAATACTTGTCTTGTTTCCATTATAATAAAGTGTTTAATTTAAAACATAAAATATAACACATTATGATATGTTATTAAAAGTATTTACATAGAAGAAAACGAGTATAATATAATTACCAACCTATTACTTAGTAAGGATGATCGGAAAATGCTGGTTATATATGTTTATTACGAGTTTCTTGCGAATAGTTGACTATGTTTGATGTTATCAACAAAATATTGAGAATTTCTCGAAAGCGTAGTAAGTAATCTAAGTGGTTAGTGAAATTGCTTTCGCTTCAGAATTTTCACACAATGCTCCTTATTAATATACCGAAATCTGAATATTTATGAGACATCTGCAAAATACTTTCCGTGTCAGTTTGTTTTTGAATAAATATGCTAAACAGGTCTTATGTATGAAGACCTTTAGCAAACAATAGCTGATAAATGCCAATAAAAAAAGATGTTTTTTTTTATATTAGTCAACATACAAAAAATAAAATAGGTCAATATTATAATACAAGATTGGTAGTTTAGTAGGTATAAAAAGAATATTTTATACTATGAATCGGATAGTTACTGGCATGGCCCCAACACCCTGAAGCGGGCCCCCAGGCCAGGATCTTTGGTAGGCCCCCCCACTTATCACTAAGATTAAAGGCAGAATGGCGCTTAACAGTAAATTTCCAAATGGTGTTCGCGATAAAATTAAGAGTATTTAGTGTGTTTTAACGGTTTTTAGTATTTTTTAATACATCTACTTGAATTATTGATTGAATTGAAGTAAATTAGCGCCGCAGTCGACTTTTGACTATTTAGGGTCAATTTTTGATGTGTGTTTATCTTACTTATCTGGGTGACTTACCACGCCGGGCCCCTCCTAAGCCCGAACTCCCAAGCTAAAGCCCTTTCAGCTTTGTAAAACCTTAGAAAAAGATAGTCTCCAGGATCCTGCCTGTGCAGAATCCTGGTCTATCAGAATACACAATGGTTTCCTAGGCACCTTAACCTAGCTACCATCAGTGATTCTTAGAAGCTACAGGTATTTGAGTATAGAATATTGCAAAAAGGATATTAGTTTAAAAGTCGGTAACCTCCACTTTAATTTTTTTGATATTTTTCTTAAATCTGATTCTGTAAGTACTTTTTATTGTGTGTTTATATTAATATTATATATATATACATACGATATCAAATCTTTTTATATTTTAGGACTAACTTTAACCATGAATTTTCATTAATTTTATGCGAAAAAAAAAAATTTCGCTATTTGATTTTTATAATTATTACCAATATGTTCTAAATGTGCTTAACGGTTTTTGGCAACTATGTCAAAATTGCGAAATGTAGAGGTTATCGACTTTGAAACTAACAGCCACAAAAAATCTTTGATCGTATCTGCAAGGATGGCAACTGGTGATGTCTCTTCTATATATGAACACTAGCAGATATTTATTTTAGTTATCCTGATATTGATATATTTTCAAAACCCAACGCCCACGATGAACTGGATACATTACACGTATAGATAAACAAACATCAAGAGAACCAGCAGACTGGTGGGGTCTGCTTGAAGCGGGAAAGATCCACCACGGAAGTAGTGTATATGAACACATTAAAGTTACCACCAAACCACACCGCCCTTCACGATACCCGGTAATAATTGGGCTATTACGAAACCCTACGTTTGATTGTAAAGCATCATTTTTTTAAATTTTTTGACCGGGAAAGTGTCAATAGCAGTTACCCAAGATTAAGTTTACCATGTACTCAAATGTAATTTAACTACATTTACATGACTTTAAGTGTACCCATGGTAGCTCATGGGAGAGAGGACGACATAGAAGAAAAATTAAAAACTATAATAAGTATCAAAAGCTAATACACAGCTACCAAAAAATCTAAGTACAAAGATCTTTAAGTTAGCAGTTGCATGACACAGAAAATCTTCTAAACGCAACAAATAGTAAATATGAACAGTGAACACGGCGAGACACCTACATTATTTTTTCTCACTTCTATCATGTTATATTTTGTGGATTCCGACATGTGAAACCCACATCGCTAAATTGAATAAAACAAATTTTGTCAATAAACATATAAATTCAATTTGTATCAAGTGCCTTTCATCAATCGAAAGTAAGGCATTTTTTTTTTTGAAAATAGGTAGGTACCAATTATTTTTCAAACCATTTTTTCCTCTAAAAAGTTTTAGGTCATATAATATTATTATCTAAACATTTTAAATAATTATTTGGATTATAGTTAAGCTGGTAATATTTTTCATTCCAAAATAACTATTTCAACCTTCAAAATGATTTCGATTTAGTTGACCAAATTTATATTGAAGATATTTAATAATATTGTACCTGCTGTAACCACGTCTCGTGATGGCGTTAATTCATGCAAATATCTCATATTATTTTGTAAGGCAAATTTTTGATATCTTATATTATTATCAGATGCGTTTCCATGGTGAAATAATAATAATATTTTCTGGGAACAGTTTGCTGTGGGTAATATTTTATTTTGTTGGAATATTTTCAATATATCGTTGCTAACTTGTGCGATATAAGAAACTTTTATCGCGTAGAAATTTTTTTTTATCTTTTTATGCTTATAATAAAAATTGTCGGATAGTTACGTGATTTGTAGTGTAAAGATATATTTTTTTAAAAGACTCATCGATGTATTTATAAGTTATTTCAGTGTCAATACACAATATCAAATACTCTACTACTCTACTAATATTCTACAATATTAAATTATTATAGTTTTTCGGAAGGTGGTAAAGGTGGACTAATTCAATCATACTAGTGGGTCTATTCACCTATTCTGTACACAAGGCGGTAATTGATGGCTAAAGTGATAAATATTATCATTATCATATTTATGTTTTGAGGTGTTAATTGTAAGTCAGCAGTCTAAAATGTTAAAACTGTCTACCTTGTTCTTAAAGTATACATAGTTAAACATAACCAAGAGAGAGGTCTTAAAACATAGCACTTTTTGACAGTTTAGACGGTTAACTTATTGTAACAATTAACTGCCTCAATACATACATAATGTCATAAACTACCGTCGATAGCTGCCTTGTATAGAATAGGCCCACTGGTTAAAGCTTATAGAAAATGACTAGTAGTGACAATGAAGTTGTACCCAATACTGTAACAAACATCAGTATGGAATGCTCCCCCTTAATCCAAATCATCCCGTCATATTACAGTCCACTAAAAAGCGCAGCCAATATTCTAAAAAATATTCAAGATTAAAACATTACAATTTGCTACAATTCTCTATGTAAACTGTATAATGTATATTTATTCAAATTTATTAGTAGTTTTTGGTGTTAGTTAAAATTTTTCAACAAACCAATATTCATTTGCATCGAAGACATATTAATCATTAATCTTTTTTAAAATGTAGATTTGACTGAATGTGTATATGGTTAAAATGAGACAGTTTTCGCATCCGTAGCAAACAAATAGCAAGTCAGAATAAATTATTCAATGTACATTAATTAGTTTTACCATATTTTATGACGCATATTAGAAAAAATAGTAAGTGTTCTGTGTTACAATGCCTAATAAATGTAAATCGTGAAGGTGAATGAAATTGTCTGCAATTAAAAAAAATATGCAGGGAAATTAATAGGTATAACCGTTTTATGAATATTTTTGACTGAAGCAAAATAAAAATGAATTAAATAAACTAAAAATCTAACAGACAATATTAATATTATCAACATTGATCTATAGCAGTGTTTTTCAACTTTTTACACCTGCGGAGCACTTAATATAAGGGAAACGTTTTGCGGACTGCTAACGCAGAAATAAAAAATATTATTTACATAGTAATGTATAATAACGACATAAAATCATTAATCTATTTTAAGAACAAAAATACAATGCACAAATACTCACAACTGTATTGGTTTTAAAGATTTTATTGAATTTTTGGCATAGGAATTTGGACGCCGAAAATTCGTGGACCACCTGAAAATCTCTACGGACCACCGGATAAGAAACACTGATCGATACAACTAATAAAATTATTGAAATCTGCATTTGATTTTGAAATGCCGTTTGATCAGCGATTTGACTATTTCCATGATACATTTGCTTCAGTGACATTATATCCATTGCTTAGTCTTGTTGCGTTAGTCATTTTTAATTCAATTTTGTCTTGACGATGTCGCTCCATATTGAAAGCACACGCCATCAGTGATCACTATATTCTCTAAGCTATTCGGATCTTTTCTAAATATGTGACTGAATAATTATTGAAAAACGCGTCTCTTGCAAGTGGCCGAGACGTTTTTGATGCTAAGCTTTTTCGGTAGGTATATATTGTCATGTGCATGCTATTTATAAAAAAAAGCGGAGCTTTATTTGCTACCACATTTCGAACAAATTGATTTTTTTTCCTATCAAGTTTTCATGAAGTACAAGTTTAAGTAAAATTTACAAAATATCTTAATTTAAAGGTTTTAACGTCTTATTAATTGAATGTAAAATAACTTTAAAGTGTATTAGTAAGTGCAGGTAAGTACGTACGTTAAAACAACTACAAACTATTTGAACACTCTAAAAACAACGTCAATAATTATTATAATTAATATATTATTAATAATTTTAAAATTAAATAAAAACATGTCTTTAATATAAACGATATTTTAAACAAAAACCGCAAAGTTATTTTTACATAATGTCACTTAATATAATATGTCGTATTCAGAGAGTTAATTTATTATCTCAGCAAGTCAACTGTTTGGTGTGATGTTTTTTTTAACACGGCCGGTCATGGCCACATTAACAGCGAGCTTTAGATATCATTGAATAGCATATTTAGCACGTCTTACTGGATGCATCCGATTAGAATCAAATAAGACATAGTGCCGTGTGTTAACAATTATTGTAGATAATCGCCTTGTTTATGAAATTACCCCGAGTGATATCCGTATTGTTTTGGTGCAATAAAAATAAAGAGAACTTATTACCGTGTTAACTATTGAGTATTAGTCTTGCAGGAATGCATAAGTAGTTTAGAAAATTGTACCGTAATAGCTATTCTATTGGTAGTAAATTACCGATAAAAAAAGCTCACTAACCCGAATGTGGACACGACAGCCTTCGGTGATTAAATTTATCACGAAGAGACGATTTACGTGGCTGGGACACGTATTCCGGATGCCGCCAAAGAGTGCGGCACTTCGTACCTTTGTGGCACAGCCTCAAGGGTTCCGTCACCGTGGCCGGCCCTCCCTCACCCTGCAGCGGTGCTACAAAAGTGACCTACGTGCTGCAGGTCTGACATGGCGGGAGGCGCAGGAGTTGGCGATGGACCGAGGGAAGTGGCGCCAACTTGTGCTTGCCTATGCCCCAATGTTAGGACGTGACAGGGGGGAAGAAGAAGAAGAACCCGAATTTCGAAGTATGTGGGTGTAAATCGTATTTGATACAATAATATATATTTTTAATGTTATTTAGTATAACTATTATTTTGTGTATCGACAGTATGTATTTTGTTTTGTTCTCGATGTAAGTAAATGATATAAATTGATTATAAAATACTTTACTTATCAATTTCAACGAAAAGAAAAATCTTTTTTACTTAACTTTGGGGCCTATTACAAAAATCTATAAATAGAGAGTAAGTGCCAATATAAAAAGTTGAATAAAGGAAGCCTGACGGTTAACTGTGAACTTTTTGCAATTTGGCCCTATCGGTTTTCAGTTATCGAAACAATTTCTTTTTAACATTTTCTTTGAGTTCTAGCATTATAATATTATATAGTTCATATATATATTCTAGTAATAGCTTTGACTTTGGCACAACTTATATGTTAAAAATAGTAGTAGTTATCTAAGCCAAAGACGTCAACGGAAGTAAACAGATGAAATTTTATACTATAATATATCGTGCTATAGGGGTTGAAGGATGGGTGGGCTGTAAAAGAATTTGATATAACAGAATTTTTAACTAATAGAAATAAGCATATTTAAATAACTTAGTCAACATAATTAATACGATAGTTTTTTTTAAACGGGGTTGTGTTATTTATACTTTAGGGATGATGCTGTGGGAAGAGAATACGTGGTAGTTGCTTGGATGTTTTGAGTGAGAGTTTATTTGTCGATACAATAATAAATTAATACAATGCTGAAGATGACAGAGTAATGATATAATCGCGGGTAAAAATGTAATGCTGAGATTGACTATACTATTGCAACTAACAGACTGGTGATGTACCGAAATATTAATATAACCAAGAGACTGGACTCGAGTGGAATGACGGTTGACTGTGTCGAGTGACCGGACTTTTTTTTTAATGATATACCATTATCGAGTGTATTATTAGTTATAAGGTAGTGGTTTTTTACAGACAACTATGTATTCATAATTTGTTTATTATATTTTTTGTGATCCTTGACGTAATAGGTAGGTGATTAAGTTGTTACCTACTTGATTGTATTAATTTATTATATAAGTTAGAGTTAACTTGTTATATTATTTTTTTATATAAGTATTTGCCTTTTAGTGAGTGCACGTGCCTGATGATGCCAAAAGGGGAAACCTGGGTCGCAAAAAACAAATGGAATAGTACAAAACTTATATCCATTAGAATTTTCATTATATTTCTTTTTACTTTGGTGGTTTTTTTTTGGGAATATGCGATATATTTTTTTATTGTAAATAATTATTGTGTAAGACATTTTGTTATTACAACGTTTTTATTAGGTCGTATTCTTATTTGTCCGGTGGTTGTTTATCCAGTACAAATCTTGCAATTGATTTTTAACTAACTTTCTGACTAGCTAGACACTTGAAAGTTTTAGAATATATCAGAACACGATGCCAATGCATTTTTTTAATACTTTTAGCCATCTTTAAGTAGAATTGAATTTATTTTCAGTTAATTTTGTATTGTATGAAAAGTTATTTCGGAAGAAATCCGTAATACAATCCACTATTATTGGTTGCTAGGGGGGTCTAGGGTCCTAGCAACTAAATTATTAATATATACGTGCGTTACTATGGAAATCAATATGAAATGCCATAATGACATTTCAGTATTATTTCTATCAAGTATATTTTTTTTGACCGTTTAAGCAAGTCAAGTCAAGTTTATATGATTCAACGGAAGATTTAAAAACGTTGTATATAAAAAGTTTTTTTATCTTGTAATTATTTTGTATAATTATATTTATATTTATGTTAATTGCCTATTAAAAATGTAATAATTATTCATGCGTTAACGGCCCACATGCTCAGCGTACCAAAATGGAGCTTTTATGCTATTTCCAAAGCATGATCCTGGACATTTCTTAAACGTTGTAGACAATCTATTTACATAATTTTGAAGCCTTATTATCTTTTATATTTATTTTAAACATTTGATGACTGCATAAAGTATTTTTATTACATAAAATAGTATTTTTTTAAACCTCTCGCTCTAATGATTTAGAATATAGTCATATTTCAGTACGTCCATGTGAAGTGGTGTTAAGATTTTTTATATTTATTATTTTTTAAAGCTTTTATAAAACCATTAGTAAAATTTATGTCGACATTATTATACTGAAATATTTACAATAAAAATTATATTGATAATCTCTTTGATCCCAAATTTGACAGTAAGTTTTTACATGATGACATACATATTTTAAAGGATCATATTATTTATATAAGAAAAAATATTCAAACATTTAATTGCCATATATGAAAAGTTCTAAGTATTCTATTTCTAATACTGATACTATGAAACCACGTATACAAGTTATTGATATTTTATTCAAGTAATATATTATCAAATAATGCAAAATTTACCATCGCATAGTTATTTAACTTTTAAGTTTATTAACTCATTTGATTACCTTTAATCCTTTAGACATTTTAATCTTTAGCAGTTAATTAATGTGTTGTTTTGTTGTTTTTCTAATTATTCTTATAATTAATATCTTTTCGTCTTTTTAAGTTTTCTCCTACTGGAATCCAAACTGTTTAATTTCTTTGCTCGTAGGTACAAATCACATTAGGCATAAGGTTCTTAAGCCTGAAAATTTAGTATCATCTTTTAATTTTAATAATTATTTTACATTCGATTGAAAATTTTAACATATTATTATGTCACCCTGTTAGTCGAAATTTTGAGGATACGTATGTACAGCGACATTAAATACCCTCAACGAATGATAATATAATACTCGTATCATGGCTAAGCGTCCACACATATATATCAGAAAGTTTCTAGAAACCCGCCAAGGGTTGTAGACAAAAGATTTTTGATGATGTTTTATTTATGAATATTACACAATAGTCCAAAGTCATACAATACAATATATAAAGTGTAGGAACAATTACAAAATAAAAGGAACTTTTTATATACCACGTTTTTAAATTTTCTGTTGAATCGTAATATAAACTTGACAATTCTATGTATTAATAAAAACTTTTTATTTTACTTGATAGAAATACTGAATAAATATAGAATACTGAAATGTCATTTTGACATTTCATATTGATTTCCATATTAACGCACGTATATATTAATCATTTTGTTGCTAGGACCCCCTTAGCAACCGACAATAATAACTTTCCATACAAAACAGAATTAACTGAAAATAAATTCAATTCTGCTTAAAAATGGCTAAAAGTATTAAAAGAATGCATTGTAGTCGTGTTCTGATAAATTCTAAAAGTTTCAAATGTCTAGATAGTCGGGAAGTTAGTAAAAAATCTTCAATCGTCCGATACAAATCTTGGAAAAACAAGAAAAAATTGTACTGGATACACAAGAAAAAATGTGTACTGGACAAACGAGAATACGAGCTAATAAAAACGTGGTAAATAGCTATCAAAATATGAAATAAATATACTTTAGGTACACACAATTCCATCCACATTTGTAATTCTTGTAGGTAAATTTTGATCATACAAATGCAGGTTAGATAAGTTGTACGTATTATATTTCACCGTAGCATAGTTTGCGTGTCATCTCTATAGCACCGAGATAAAAAAAAATATGCGTTATTCGTGGAGCATGTTCATAGCCAATTTTGGAAAAATTCATCGGGAAGTTGGTTAAAGATCTTAAATCGTCCAATACAAATCTTGGACAAACAAGAAAAAATTTATACTGGACACATAAGAAAAAGTCTGTACCGGACAAACAAGAATTCGAGCTAATAAAAACGTTGTAAAAATACACTAAAACTTTATCCTTACAATACAATATTTAATAATAATTTGATTAAATTAAAAAAGTCATTTAATTAATTGTAGAAAAAGCCATTACAATTCACTGGGATCTTATTATTTTTAAAAGAAAATTTTTCACATTGTTCAAGTAGGTACTTTAAATAAGTAGATTAAAATTTATGTTTTCTGTAAAATGTTACGTATCTAATTAAATTATTAGCAATATGTACTATCTCACTATATTATAAAAGTTCAATATTTAATACATTTTTCTAAAAATAATTTGTTAATCAGGGTCTCGGTTTTTAAGAAAATTTAAATTTTGATCGCTCCCTGTCAAGCTTTCCTGTTAAAAAATCATTAACTGATTCAATTAACGTGGCCTCATTAAAATTGAGTTATGTTAGACTTACGGCGATATCGGACTCAAAAAGCTTCGGTCCATAGAAAACTTTCTCTAATAGAATTAATGAGCTTTTGATACGCGCTTAAATCAGCCGATCGAGACTTAGTTGAATTATAATTTGAAAGAGTATTTTTAATCAAGAAAAGCTGTTATAATTCAAAGTAGAGAGAAAACGTTATAGGAAATGGCCTAAATTTTCCGTCTGAAGGAAATTTTCAGACGTCCGATTCTGGGATATTTATTGACAAGAGAAAGGTCTCTTACTGTATCATCAAAAAATTCTTAGTAATTTAAACAAAATTGCTATAAAAATAAAAAAAGCATTTGAATTTAATTATATAATATAATTGCTTACGTTTTACAGTACTTCCCACAACATCACCCACGGCCCGTCATCTTTTTGAACTTGTCAAAATATTCTTTTGCTGAATCTTGTCAAACACAATATTTTTTTAAATTGTTTTTTCCATCATTATTTTTTATAAATGATTAACTAATTTCTAGGAAGATATATTTTTTTCTTTTAAAACTATGCGTTTTAATATTTATACTCATATTTTTAATATTTAATTACCTTCATTTGAATTATTTTTGTTAGATTTAC
This sequence comes from Rhyacophila brunnea, assembly GCF_057557595.1. NCBI lineage: Eukaryota > Metazoa > Arthropoda > Insecta > Trichoptera > Rhyacophilidae > Rhyacophila > Rhyacophila brunnea. Next base: position 4,748,609 of record NW_028232763.1, on the reverse strand, counting down.
ATTTTTATTCAAGAGTATTTATTTAAGAATAATACAGTACACACTTGTTTTTTTTATCAAAGTACAATATCTTAAAATGTTTAAAATACGTGTACGTGTCTCTAGAATCTCTAAAATCTCTAGAGCGTGGTTTTGTCAATTTTATGTCGAATTCATAACGTCGTTACTTTTACACAAATGAAGAAACAAATATGGTAGCCATTTAATGATAGTGTCATCGCGTCTATTAGGGTGAAGCCGTTGGCTCAATTTACGATGAAATGTGACTTCAACGCCATCTAAAGGCGTGTTACCATGAATTTCTAAAAATGATTACTAAAAACTTTGGTCGATCGCAACCAGATGGCAATAAAATCTAAAATAAAATATTGAGTGTCGCCACATATTAAAAATCATAAGCTTGATAAAAATGCATTTAAATTTATTATATATTTACTTACCTATGTAAAAATATTTACAATTAATATTAACCCCATAAAATATTTACAATTCTGACATGTCTATTTGATTTGATTTAAAGTGTTTATGATTTTTTCATTTTGTTTACCGTAGTTTTTTTACACTGGCAATAAAGGGTAACCTGTCCAGTCAATGAACCAGATTTTTTTAAGTTGTCAATACTAATATAAATATTTTTCTACAGTAAAGTTTATTTATAGTAGTAAATGAACATTTAAGTTCAAATGTTCATAAGATTGAGCTTAATCTTGAACAATTGACAATTACATCGAATTTCTAGAGGTGGAATAAAAAAAGGATAATAAATGAATAGTAAAACAAATGCCATTCGAAATATTATTAAACAAAATAAGGAATATACAGTCGTACTTGGTTATTACGAGGAAGGTTGGACCGGCTGAATTTGCTCATTATAAGCGGTACTCGTTATATCAGAGAATGGGTATTTTTGTCGGCGAAAACAACAATTAGACACTTAACTAGTGTCATAAACGTAATCCGTCCCCGGCGGCATGTTGTCCGATCGGATTTTATTGCTTAGGGTCGAAATGTTTTTAAACGATCAACACATTAACAGTATTTTAGCTCGGTATATCCGATAAGTTTCTCGTTATAACAGTGAAAAAAATGTAAGGAGAAAATCATATACCAAATGTCAACGATTGTTTCTTCATTACATCCGAGATCTCGCTATGTCCGAGATTGTAATAACCAAGTTCGACTGTAGTTATAATAATTATGACATGGTCGATATATAGACATCCCAATTCGTTTCGTTTCAACCATGTCCGATCCTAATGGGATCATATGGGCCTTCAGAGAGTAGAAGGTTTGTATTAACTAACTAACTATATCCGAGATAAAAATAAAGTAAGGCACGCAACGAATTGAATAAAAAAGAAGTTGGAAGTAAGAAAAAACGTAAATAAACATGGGAACAAATCTTGATAAGCAAACCCAAGGACAAAATAAGTGACAAATTTAAAAAAAATTGTAAAATATAAGAAAAAAATTTAGAATTTGAGGTAAGTGCACCACTGATTACATAATATTCTAAGATAAAGACAGAACGTTATTTCTTTGAAAAGATCTAATGTCGATTTTAACGAAAATGCAAGATAAAATGAAAGATAGGTATATTTATTTTACCTATGTTATGTAAGTGAAATGGATTTGGAGATACAATAAGAAACCTTTTTGGCCCAGTGGTTTCTAGGTGTGGACTTTTGTAATTCCCTGAAGATCTCGAATAAATAATTAAAAATTATCAACACCTATACCATATTCCTAGGTATCTACTATGATTGAAAAGTAGATCTTAATTTTTTGTATTTATGATTGCTTCGTAAAAAAAACAATATTTACGGCTTTATGATGTGGCAGATAAATGAGAAACTAAATAGTGATCCAAATATTATGAAAAGTCCAACTATCAAAGCATCACGGCATAAAATTAGTAATACTACGGTTATACACAATTTATTGTACCTACCTATTGCTATAATTTTCTTAGTTAATTTAATCGTTGTATTAATTTAATTTATTTGAATTCAAATTCATCTTTACCCTAGCTAGCGTATATTCTTTACTATTTTCAGCATACTAAATTATCAACCTCCACTTTTTGATAGGATGACAGACGGTTATAATAGGCACGTAGATAATAATTTTAAGGCCGTAGACAGGAATGAACGTTCGATGGCCCAAATATAGTACAATAGTATGTATGTAATTAAAGTTAGGGTACAAGTCGGTTATCCTGGATACAGCGGCAAACACATTTTGAAAATAACCGATATACTAGATTATTTGTTAGGATTACCTAACCTAACCTAATCTAACTTAATCTAACCTAAACTAACCCAAACTAACAAATAATCCAGTATAGAGGCTATTTCCAAAATGTGTTTGCCGCTGTATCCAGGATAAACATATAGAACAAAAGTTAGTGAAGTGGAAGTTTGTCGAGGCTATTTTGATCGGGTTAATTTGTCTTTGAATAATATTGTGACTAGAAATTTTAACAATTCTTATTATTTTTAACATTGTATATTGTTCATAATTTTCGCGACTACCACGTGAATAGACGATTTTTTTTTACTTATAACATTTTAAACACTTAACATAAATAGGGATAAATTGTACAGCACTAGACAAAGATTAAATTTGATGTGTGTCAGAAGTATCTTAGGCATTTTCGCTCGTATGATTTCTTTATATTATTATGAAACTATATTTATTTTAAAATCGCTTTATAAAAGGTATGTACGTCAAAACAGTAATAAATATCTGAAATAATTACACAACACTATTTCAGAAAGTGGAGGTTGATATATGTAGTCCATTGACATATGCTCCAATATCGCGAACAAAATATTATTGACAGCAGAATTAACAGAGTGCTTGTCTTCGTACCTGGCAAACCTTTATTTTCAATGTATGTGTGTGTGTGTGTATTTTTTAATCTAGGCAAGTATTGTTTCAAAAATAGTTTGATTTATTTCCCCGTTAGCAGCACATGTCGATCAAGTCTTGTCAAGTATTCATTTTATTTACAATCGATTCGTTAATATACAAAAATACAAGATTAAATTTAAATAACTGGCCTAAAAATTTATAAATAATATTTTTAATAGAAACGCTAAGCGTTTTTTGTGATTAATTGCGTCTAAACCGAGATTTTTCGATTTTAATTGCATGCTTTCTAATCTCTAAATCGATGTTTTTTAAATTTGAAAAAAAAGATATAAGGATATAATAAATTCCAATTTCCGTTTAGCGTTTCCCTAGGTAATAGATTTACGTACTTACATTTTTATCGTAATTTTGATAATAAATCTTATGTCATTCATTATTACCACCCGATAGAAATGTACCAAATTTGATACGTATTTTTGGTATATAGAACTCCACGATACTTCTTAATTTTTTTATTTTATTTTTCTCATTATTTTTGAATATATATTTACCGATTAATAAACTTTTCTAGCTATTTTTCGATAACAACTTTACCTAGAGACATCACCTTAAAGTAGGAATTATTATTAATTTAAAAAAAGACGCTTGGACTGGAAGCGTAATTGGTAAGAATACTAAAAAAATATATTCAATTCTATTTGTTTCTAATTTTTTCTATAAATTTTCCAATATATATTTTTATTTCAAAGCTGAATATTTCAAATGGCGTTGAATTGACCGCGGATTTTAGACTTGTTTATTGTAATGTGGGGGTGTACTTATTAAGATTAATAATTATAAAACAAGTACTATGTTAAACGCCCACGGTGGCAGCGCGGCTTAAGCGTTGGACTATCACGCCGTGTGTCCTAGGTTCGAATCCTGGGTCTGGCAAGTACACATATTGTTTTTCAATTTGTGTGTGAGTCAGGGTATGGACCTAATAGGTTGAGCAAGTGGCTGACATCCATTTCTCGTAAAAAACAAAATCTGTTAATACAAACATCTACTCTGTGGAGGCCCATATGATACTATTAGAATTAGACATTAAAATTTTATTATTTTAATTAATATTGTAATTAAATGTTATTAATAATCGAACTGGTCTTTTTGTGAACATCGTTATAATGGTTGGGTTGGTTGGGATAAAGCTATTTTTGTTAATTTAACTTTAATTGTTGGTGAGTTAAAACTAAAATAGGTACTGTCTCTTTGTATTATATTAAAAGCGTGTCAGTAATCTGGCTGTAAAATGTTACAGAAACTGTGATTGCTCACACACTATTGATACTTATATGATCTAGATTCTAGATCAAAACTAGATATACCTATATGTGTTTTAAGAGAGAATAGACATCTAATTTTCTACTGAAAAAGATCAATGATGGCTGGGCAACAAGCTATCCGTATCGGTATGTCAATAAAGACAGTTTTAATATAAAATGAGGATAAGCGAATGAGATATTAAAATAAATAATGATATGCCTTAAATATATAAAAAAAATAATGCTAATTAACAAGTAGTATCTTAAAACTGTTGACTATTATCACTGGGTATCACCCCCTTAAACCCCCCAAAAAGTAGAGCTAATATGTAAAAAAATATCATGTTATAGCTAAGAATATTATAGCATATTATAGCTTAGTAGATTTAGTCAACTGTGATATTATATCGCTGCTTAAACGTACTAACGAAAAAACGACATTAAAACTCTTGTTACTGTAATGTCACCTTAATGATCATTAATCTGCAAATATTGTAGTTAATATGCACTTCGTCATCTTTATATTTAGGCTGTTCATAGAATCATCAATACTCATCCAATTAAAATGTCATTACTTTAAAAATCGAAAGCATTATCGAGTTAATACAAACAATTGATAGATATCCGTCAGATTTTAGAGCGTCGTGTTCCATTATGAACAAAAGAGATAGATCTAAAATTATATGTGACAAAAAAGACATATTTAATTGTGAGAAAGAGATATAATGAAAGTAAGGGATGAGATCAAGATAGTATTATGACTTGTAGGCTGTAAGAATGTAAAGAAATACTCGTATGTTTATAATTAAGTTTTGATCCATTTTTGATAATTTTATAGATACTTATAAGACTTATAAATATATGTTGCCAAAACAAGCATTTTCCTTTTACTTACTGTAATATTGTCAATATTGTACGGTAACTCTAGATGACATTACCAAAGCGTAAAGTAAATGTTAAGTAATCTAATAAAAAAATATTTATACTTTTTCAAATATGTATTGAGATCATTAATAATTATTAACCAAAAACTTGGGATTGCTTATACCTAATATTAAGATATTAGTCATATTGTCATACAAATTTCAAGGATTAACTAGGTACTATTATACAACTGGCATTGTCTTATTGTAAACGTTCACGACAAGGCTCTTTTCGTTAGAACAATAATTAATCATCTCTGTGAGCCGACTGTGTGTGCATTAACAAATTTGTGTCTATGATCGTTTAGTTTAAACATTCCATTGTCTTATTAAATTTGAAGACACATTTTGTCATATTGTCAGAAGTTTTCCGGTGAACGTATTTTGGAAGCTTTTGAAATTAATAACTTAATACTATATTTTGAAAAAGCTCAGAAACACACAGAGTAAAAAATCTTAAATACTATTTAATTTAGACCGAATGGTATTCAAAGTCACGTCTTTCACTATCTGGGTGGGTGCTCATATCATTTGAGCTATTACAGATCATTAGTGCGAGTTAATTCTGATGACTTATTTATCGGAAGTGTGTCAAATGTTATCAAGGAAAGGTAACCACCACTGTGATTTAATCAAGGTTATAATAATATTACTAACATGTATGTAGATGGCACCAAGGCTTAATCAATTTTATTTCATTAAAATAATTGTTATATAATGTATTATATTTACTGGTAGCGCTTTTCGCAGTGAACTGTGTAGGATGCCAGGCACTGACTTTTTTGATGTTCTGCGGTCTGGCCGAAGCTGGTCCCTGGGGTATGCCCCCACGTCCTAGTAGGCACTTGCATTTTACACGTTTGATGAATGATGTGATGATTGAGAAGACACCTATACTGGTAACACAGATACAGGTGGTTTCATTTAATGGAGTTTACACGGAGATTCAAATAGAGTTATGGTTTCCATGACGTTCCACTGGACACACTCTTGGTATGCACATAACTTTTTGAATCAGTCTGTATGCTTGGAACCAATAGTTAAACGACGATAAAGCTATAACAAGCCTGCACGCATCCTCTTGCTTGATGTAACTCGAGGTCTCTTTTGAATAAGTCTGTATATTTGAATTAATCAATAAACGGTGGCTTAGCAGTAACAAGCTTACACGCGTCCGTTGTTTTGATATAACTCCTTGTAACGTCGAAAGGGTACTCAATGGACGAATCACCTTATACGCATAGCTGTTTACGAACAATTCAAAAGTGCCAGTTAGCGACGACTTAGCTTTAACAAGCCTAGGCACGTCCGCTATCTAGATGTAACGACACTTAACTTGCTATCACGGTCGATCATGACCCGTAACTGGTGGTCGCCTAGTCTTGTGACAATAATTGGGGATTTGAGGTTGGTGGGAATGCAACCATAATTGGCCCAACCAATTACTAATAACAATAAAATATGAAATAATATAATTAATATTAAATTCAATTAAATTTCATACAGTATAGTTACTGTCTTGATCATGAGTAGATTCAGATGGTTTAGCAAAGTTGTTAGATTTGTGATGGATTTAGAGCACTCCATAAACTTTCTAAAGGAACCATATTAAATAGTAATTTTCTAGAGGATATAGTTGGACAATACTAAGAGAAGTGAAAAAAGGCTGTGTGTGACCGACTGGAGAGAGAGAGCTCGGAATAGAGATGTCTAGAGGAAAGTAGTCCGGTCTGCTATGAACCTGAATGCTTTGAAGCGCCATCATAATTTTAAAAAATGTACTTAAAAGAATATGGTGGCGTCGATTGTGGTCGCATTCATCCTTATTCCCCACCTGCTCAAATCCCTTTATTTATTATTGTCACAAGACCAGACGACGAGAAATTACGGGTCATGAGTGGGCCGTGACTGCAATGTACATTCAGTGACTACCAGACAGCCGTCGCGCGTGAGTCATCTCACAAGACAATATGATATTATCATCCATCAAATAGTGTATCGTCCGTTTACCAGTGCGTGAGTGCGTGAACACCGAACCGGCCCAGCGCGCCCCAGCCCTCTCATCATAAATGTCAGTGTCTGGCACCCTGTGTAAAACCCCCTCCCTAGATTCGTATTCCACCGATCACCACCATAACCTTAAAAATATACAGTCCACTGCTAAAAGCGCCACCAGCCTAATTAATGAAAATAATAAATGTTCATATGAGCTACGTTATTTCGTCAGTATACCATAATGGCGTTTCATAAAGAGAGTAGGTATATTGTAAAGTAACTGGCACGTATATCGTATTTTATTACACAATAAACACTTTGATATCCTCTTATGAGTGCCATTAAGTTTGTTCACTAAGATGGCTTAAATAATTTAATTGGTCACATTACAGCCATACTAATGGCTTGCTAACTACGTATACCTTGTGGTTGTTTCATATACCATAGTTACGGTGACCATACTGTTTTACTTAATTAATAGAGGACGTTATTGATTTTTTTCTGTACGTTAATTATTTAAAGGTGTTTTTCAGTTTTTCAATTATTATCACCCAAGTGAAACTAGAGTCTATCCTTCTAAAAATAAACCGTAAATATTCAGACTTGAGGCCTGTTTTCATCTTTTCTCACCATAAAAAGCATCATCCAGATTCGGTGTTTTGATTCATCTTGCCAATTTTAAGTGTCAATCGAAGGTGAGAGCTGTTTTCTGTGGGTCCGATAAAATAAAATACTGTTTTTAAAATGTAGGAAAAATGTGAAAAATGTAACTATCCTGTGCCCAAATAAAGAATTAGTCTTTAAAATAAAAGCCAAATTATTAATGGTCAGCGTAGCTATAATAGAAGCAGGCAGGGCCGGTCCTTGAAAATGGGTCCTTGGGTACCCAAGGAGGAGTGTAACAAGGAGGATATCTAATGATTAATTAAGTTGACGTAGTAGAAAGCCACTTTTTTTTTTACATTTACTGAGCATTATAGAATATTAATTTAAGACGTACACAACATGTCATTTATAAGCAAAGAAATATTATTAAAACGTATTATATAAAAGTTGTTATATGGTAGAAAAGTGTAATTACAAAAAAAAAATACATATGAATTAGTTAATATATAATTTGAATATTTGAACGAAAATATAAAAAAAACTAAGTTTTCAAACCATTATATCTAAAATAATGTTATTATGAAACATATTATTAAATAATATGCTTGCATAAATAGTTACCTAACTATAATATGGCATGGCAACTATAATATATGCAGCAGTAAGAAAGGAAATCAGTGGAAATATAATTAGTTCATAGTATAATGTGTTAATCATCTCACCCTGCATAAAAATGAATAGGCAATAAATTAATATAATATGACAGAATATTTTTCAAAATTGACCGCCTCCTCTATAAGATCTTTTCTGCTCATTTATTTTCATCTTCACTTTTGTTAGTGTAGCACATGACCCTCACGTTTGATTATGTTGTATAAAATCATTAAGGCTATATATATTTCACCTGGGGCACGCCACATTTTGCGCAATTTATTCACATTTCTTATTACGTCAAAAAACAACATAATTATTATTATATCAGTTGAAAACTAATCAAAAACTTACATACCTTAAAGACTAAATACTTAAATTTATAAATGAGTTTCTCGAGTATTACCATCAAGTCAATGTTGAATATCTTGAAAAAATCTAAATAATACTAGTATTATTAATACCTAATATAGGTATTATAAAAATTTATTCCCCGTTCAATAAATGTACGTGGGGAACTTTTTTTTCAGAAACAATGAATTTTAAATTATTGAATGATAAAAACTCTATATTTTTATTTGCGCTGTAAATTTGTCACCGCATTTTTATGTTAAGGCTATATTTCAGCTGAAGCATGGTCTGAGACGATCGTGACTACGCGACGCGAAGATTGTCATAAAAAGTCAACATGCGTCCATTTGATGTTATGTTTATTGTTCTATTACTAATAATAATAATTTATTAGTTGACTTGTTTTCTTTTTCAATTAAATTGGTAACTTTTTTTAGTCATCTTTACACGATTAAAGGATTAATTTCTCCGTCGCCATCACAAAACAAATTGACGTGTTCACAGCTCGACTTTTGCTCTCCGATTTCCAGCCAGTCCGAAATTTCGTCGCAGCTATAATTGAAAATTATTTGCCGTTTCACTGAAGTACCGTCTTAAATAAAATGAAAAACCATCGTTTCCCCTTTAACGGTTTTTTGTTTTTTTAGTCTGAATAAGGAAGTTACGGGATCGATTGGGTCCATTCGTTCCAAAGGCCGGCCCTACTGGAGGAAAACTAATAATATAAACGATTTAGTACCTACATTGTGTATTCACCGCACTGTTACGCACGAAGTAGTAGTAAGTATATCGTAGTAAGTTAAGAATATTATAAGAGGTCCGTATATGATTGTTTCTATACAATATCTACTAATAGCATGTGAACTTTGTGGTTACAATGTAAATTTAACTTAAAATATTTCACCGTAGCACAGTTTGCTGTGAGTTTTCTTATCAGAAAGAGATGACCGTATTACTATACGCTGTATCTCCAATTTTATTAGATTCAATATGAACATTACGTCTATTCAATTCTAAACCATCCTAAACGCCAATTTTTCGAAATACGTTTTTTTACATCAATCGATTCTCTATGAAATATCCAACATTTCTGTATGAACCTAAATGCATAGGATTACATTGAATTTATGAAACAATTATTTACATGCCACTTCTTAAGTATCATAAGTGACATCATTTGTCAATGTATTGAATTTTTCATAAATTTAAAAATGGAAAAAATTCCCAAAAAATTATTGTAATTTGAAACACAAAAAATGATTTTTTAATATTTAGATATTACAGAACTATATCGAATTAAGTATAAGTTCATAATTTCTAAATTTTGCTTTCCTGCACATTTTATGATTTGGCGTTTAGGATTGTTTAGAATTGAATAGACGATGAATTCAATTTTCATAGCTAATTTTGGCAAAATTTATGAATTCAAGAATGAAAACCTAACCTAACAAATAATCCAGCATATCGGCTATTTTAAAAATTTGTTTGCTGCTGCCTTCCTGTTAAATGTAAACCGACAATAACTGTGTTTTATTTAGACATGAATTTTATGTCAGTAGTGCTATACGACCCAAACAGGTTGGACGGTCTTTAATATACGGCCATATATTTTCGATACAACGTTTTACGGTGAAGTGTGATACGGCGAACTGCATACGTACAAGTTTCCGGACACGGAACTCTGTATGTGGATGTTTAAAATATATCCTATTTTCTATGAATGGGTGTGATCCATTAATTTAATGGTTATTCTACCTCTGTGTGTCATTTTATATATTTTTAAGTCATGATTTGATATTTTATGACTGGTTTTATCCAGCGATTATCTTATTTATGTTTTATATTCATTTGAAATTGATAATTATAAAATATACCCATAACAGCTTACAACAGAGGGATTGAAAATATTCTCAAACCATCAAAAGTTTCGCGGTTGTAGTAAATCTATTAAGTATATATTTATTTTAAATAAGTTTAACTAACTAGTTATATCGTATTATTAGAGAAGCAGATCTACTGAATGTTTTGTGGTTTCCCTATAAAAAAATATTTAAACAAATTCCTGTTACTTATAGTAATTATGTAAGTACCATTTTTGTGTTTACGCACCGCAATGTGGTATGAAAAGGTGCATATTGGGTAAACTTAAAAAAAAAGAGGTCGCCAAGCAATAGCAACAGGCTGGATATGTCGCTTGGTGAGTGGAAAACCGCATGGACAAATGGCGTTATACAGTTTAGTACCCAATGACCACCAGATGATAGACGAACTTGTGAAGTTCGGTGTATGTATATGGCAGCGTATAACTTGAAACTGAGAAAAGTGGAAGGAGCTTACAGAAAGCCTTAATCTAGCAGTGGATCGACATCGGCTGATGATGATGAATAATATAGGTAATTTATCATTATTAATTTAAATAAAACGAAATTTTATAGCACTAATTACAATTAAACTAGACCAGTTTCGTCCACCATGAGGGACGTTGTCAACTAGTGACTTCTGTCCTCTTAAGCCAGTCCCTCTCAATCTTGTTAGTATACTATAAAATTGCTTTTTATTTCAAATAATAATCCAATGCATTTCCACGATGAATTCACAGTTAACACTATAAAATAGAGTAATTTACCATATCCAATCCTAAGCAGAGCATAATATGGGCTTCCGCAGAATGGAGGGTAATTTTTTATGAGGAACAGTTATTAGGTTTTTGCACAACATATTTGGACCTTGCAACTAGATCAGTGTTTCCAAACCTTATTTGTGCCATGCCCCACTTCTACACTTCAAAAATCTCCATGCCCCCTATCAAAATTTTATAGTTACCTAACAAGGAAATAACGAATGTATTGTTGATCTTTTATCATATTTCACCTTCATAATCCTGCCATTTTCAGTACAAATAATAAGGAAAAGTACAAATTTAATATAACAGTGCTTCTGTCCTTTTCTAATAAAGTCAGGATTGCAATATCTAAAAAATGTAACAAATATTAACGACTTGCACATTGTCCCCCTAAACATTCAAATTGCCCCCCGGTGAGGCGTACGCCCCACGTTGGGAAACACTGCACTAGACCAATTAATACACAATGAAAAAAAACACATTGTTTTCATAGACTATCTTGGGGTAACGAGGGTGCAAATATAAGAGTATTATTTTTCTATTCAACGAATAATTTACAAGATTTAAGAATGTAATATTTTATATATAAAACATACATCTTATCTAATATATAAAAATCAATATTTGTTTGTTTGTTTGTTTGTTGTTTGTTTGTTTGTTTGTTTGTTCGTATGTTATGCGCTGCCATACCGTTCATCCGATTACAATAAAACTTTGTCAACTTATTGCTTGCACTTGCGCGAAGAGTATAGGCTATATGTTATATATAAAAATGAATGTCTGTCTGTCCGTTTGTCTGTCTGTCTGTCTGTTTGTCCCGTATGCGTTCCTATACCATTCATCCGATTGCGATGAAATTTTGGTAAGTGGTTGTATGCACACCCGCAAAGGTTTCTGAATTAGTACAACCATCTTCTTCTTCTTCTTCTTCATTATATCTTTTTTTATTCGTATGGTTTCTATACCATTCATCCGATTGCGATGAAACCTTCGTCAGTTGTTGTGGTAACACCCGCAAAGGTTTCTGAATTAGTACAACCATCTTCTTCTTCTTCTATTCGTATGCGTTCCTATACCATTCATCCGATTGCGATGAAATTTTGATCAAGTGTTGTGCTCACGCCCGCAAAGGTTTCTGAATTGATACAACCATTTTCTTCTTCTTTTTCTTCTATTGTATCTTCTTATATTCGTATGCGTTCTTATACCATTCATCCGATTGCGATGAAATTTTGACCAGTTATTGTGCGCATGCCCGCAAAAGTTTCTGAATTAGTACAACCATCTTCTTCTTCTCCTATTCATATGCGTTCTTATACCATTCATCCGATTGCAATGAAATTTTGACCAGTTGTTGTGCGCACGCCCGCAAAGGTTTCTGAATTATTACAACCATCTTCTTTTTATTATATTCGTATGCGTTCCTATACCATTTATCCAATTACAATGAAACTTTGGTGAGTTGTCGTGCGCATGCTTACGAAGATTTTTGAATAAGAAATTCATCTTGATCTTTTATTAGTATGCGTTTCTATACCAGTGGCGCACCCAGGGGGAGGGCAGGGGGCCTTGGCTTCCCCCAAAATATGAAAGTCATCAGAATGATTTTACACATTGAAATCGAAAGCCAATAAACTATACCTTGGGCTTAGACAAACAACATGACAAAAAATGATTTGTAATTCTCCAGCACCCTTTTTAGTAAAATTTCTTAGATTTTAGTTTCTAACACAAAAATTTTGAAACACTGATGTCAGGTTTTTTTAGGTAAACCCGTTCCCTAATGAAATTCTCGGTGTCCACCCGAATTCCGGAGTGGTATAGGTCATGGCTGGGGAGGGTTGACAGGGCTCTAACCTGGGGGCCCGGGCTGTGGGGGGCCTGGCGTGTCGGGTTGACCAGATAAGTGAGATAAACACACATCATAAATTAGCTTTAATAGTAAATAGCTATTATACTTCATGACTATGAACATTTAAATTTATATAATTGTCCAATATATTTTCTGATTATTATGTGTCGATACTCGACAGCTCCATTATTAAAGTAGATGTATTGAAAATCGCCAATAATTCACTGTATAAGTACCCTCAATTTGAACTAAAACACAATTTGAAAAACGTTAATGTAGTATTTCACACTGCCATTAATCTAAGCGGTGGATAGGGGGCCGTCAAATACCCTAGCCCAGTGGTCGGCAAACTCATTAGTCAATAGAGCCAAATATCAACAGTACAACGATTGAGATTTCTTTTGAGAGCCAAATTTCCTAAACTTAAATTATATACGTAGGTTAAAGTTAAAGTTTTAAGTCCTAATTAAATTATAGGTAGTTACACTGAATAAAACTGAATATCATACGTAATAATGATCTTATTTATTAATAAAAATTAAATTGTAAGTCAGGTATCCATAAAATTGAATCATGACAATGACTGACAAACTCAATGTGAATAATGGCCTTGCATCTCCTTGTAAAGTTTGGGTAAGTCAGGTTCATATTATGTTGTTGATTTAATTTTAAGCACGATTCCAGGTTCTCATCAACAAATCGATTTCTGAATTTACTCTTGATTTTCTCTCTTGGAAATCTTTTTACTAACCACAAAACTTGCAATATTAACATTGTTGACAGATTTTATTCAGTACCTAATTAAATACAGAACTTTATTTTTATTGACTGTTCTCCTCAGCTGCTTTCTTCCTTGCATCATCGACAGAATATTTAGCGCAAAATTATGAGTTTTTAGTTGTATCTTTCTAAATTGCAATGCGCCAATTTTTCCCGATACATAAATACAGGTCGGTAAGCTAATTAAGTTTTGAATAAACGCGAAGTCTCGGTCTATTCAACATTTCATTTACGGTTATCCTCTTCCATTTTCTTTGCTTCTTCTTTGTAGCCATGTCAAATGTAGCACAGAGCATCTGTGGCAGAGCCGCACTCAAGGGGCCAAAGAGCCGCAGTTTGCCGACCAATGCCTCAGCCTGAGGACCCGTTTCAGGATGTGGGGGCCATGGTGTAGGTACACCGAGTGCAATAGACAAAAGACCGATAAACGAGATATTCGGCTGTGTTGTATTGAGTAGGTTGTGTATAATTTAAATGCAATAATACTTTTTTGTCCATTTTCGATTAATATGTTGGAACCTCAATATTGAAAAACCAAAAATCTACGATAAACATTCGGCGAAAAGAACGACTACACCCACTACGGTGGTGGTGTAAATCAAAAGAACATTTTTTTCGGTGGAATTCGGCATAAATATTGTAGCTCTCTAGACCAGTATTCCCCAAACTTTCTACATCTGTGTACCCCTTCTATAATTTTCGTAACACTGAGTACTCCTCGTCAAAGAAAAATGCATATAAGTACTTTAATAACAATCAAAATATATTTATATATTCCTTTTGTAGTACATAAACAAAATAATAATAAACGAAAAATAAAATTTATTCAAAATAAAATACAAATAAAAGTTATATTATAAAAAATAACATTCATTGGTTAATAATTTTAATCTGAGGTGGGGTTCCACACCCAAAAGGCTGTTCCTTTTTTTTACGTAATGTCTACAAATGCTGAAAAAGCAACTTCACATAGATATGAAGTTGGAAAAGGCAAGATGTATTTCAGGAATGTCTCTGTTAAAACTGGATACACATGTTGCATTTGCAACCTAAATGATGTTTAAGTACACTCCTTATATTTATTTTGCAAGAATCCGTCTGAAGCTAATAATTCCAACAATTGCTCTTCTTCCGCATGCGATAAACCTTCTAGCATGGATATTGTATTAATGCTTGTTGCACCAGGCGTAGCCATAACCCGGTGCAGCGCATACCCCCACCAAACTCTTCCCGTACCCCAGGGGGTACGCGTACCATACTTTGGGAAACACTGCTCTAGACCAAGCGGGTAGCACAGCTGATATTATTTAAGTAATCTTTTAGCATACTAGGTACACATGTCCAGCATGGTCGCTGTTCACTTCCAATCCGCCAGTCGCTGATGATACGCTCAACGGTTACCGCCACTATGCCTCCAATTTAATAAAAACTAGGAAAAACTGTACAAATATATCGCCGTATATTGTGAAAATATGTAAAAATATTTATATGAAGAAGAAAAGAGCCTATGGGACTAATTTACATTCTCCTCCTTGGGCTTCCTGGTAATAAATCCTGGGTGCGCCACTGTCCTATACCATTCATCCGATTGCGATAAAACTTTTGTCAGTTGTTGTGCGCACACCCGCGAAAGTTTCTGAATTAGTATTATATAAAATACAAAGTTTGTTGTTTGTTTGTTCCATCCAATTTTGTTTTTTTTTACTACATATTAATAACATTAATAAAGTTTTCATATTTTGTTTCGATTTTAATTTAGTGTTTTTTTATTTGATCTTTACTCCTATTAGAATTATTTTCATGTTGCCATATTGTATTACACAGATATTTTAATATTAAAAAATAATTACCTCTTATAATATTTTAAATATCTAAGATAAATCTAACCACGAAGCGACCCTGTGCGAAGCCGGGTACTTAATAGTAATTAATAAAAATGACTCAGATAATAAACATATAATAATAAATTAGCATACTCTACTGGCGCGAATCCAGGATTCTTTCGGATGAGCTAAAATATATTTGAGGTGTTTTTTTTTTTTAATTATGTTTGTCAATTCTAATAATATGTTTAACATTCAGATGATATCTCTTTAGAAAAAGGTATTTTTTTCACCATCTTTATTTTGTATAGAAGAATATTATGATACTCGTATTATATAACGCTCGATAAAATATGTTCTATCCAACGCTTCTAACCTAAAATCTAGTATGCCTAATTCCTTATAAGTGAACATCATCTCGTGTATTCAGGAATTTGTGAGCTGATACACCGGTCTTAATTAACAGAAGTTTTTGGATTAATTACCCACCTCTACGTGAGCAAGTCCGTTCTCCTGAATTGTGGGAGAGCCGAGCAAAGTTTTGGGAGAGTAAGTTAATAAAACAGCACTTAAAACAATCCTCTCTGAACGAGTTAGCCCCCCCACAATTAATGTTACACTAAGTGGCTCTTTTTACCGAACTGTTTTTGACAAACAGTCAAATAAGCTATACTAACGTCAAAATCATCCAAAATCTAAAACATAAAAGGTAATGATTAAATTGAAAGATATAACATATTTGATTAGCATAAATTTGATTGTTTACTTCGGTTATTTACCATTTTTTCCCTTAAATTTTCACAAAATTAACGCTACCGAACGTGCCCAGGATGATGTTTTTTGAAACTAACTTTGATGTTACTTTGGTTCAATAATACAAATTAACAACACCTTTTACTGTTAACGATGTTACGCGACATAATACTGTTTACTATAATATTATTATGAAGGTACGGTGACCATATTTTCATGAAAAAAAAAGAAAAAAACATGGTAGAAAGGGCGGAGAGGGGAGAGGGGATTGAGTAATAAAATTTCAGAAAGTGATAAAACTTTTGATGTCGAAAGGCTGCATTATGTTAGTAGTAACATAATAAGGCCTCATTCAAGAAAAGTCAATTATTATATGTACTTTAAAAATGTGCACTATTTTATATAAACTGAATTTACCCATTTAAAGAGACACATTTATGGCTATACTTGGTTACTACCATTAACCTACTATTACTAGGTTTAAATCGATCGTGACTACGCGACGCGTAGATTGTGCAAATGACGCGTGCAGAACAAAAAATAATTTGTAATAAAAAGTCAACATGCGTCCATTTAATGTTATGTTTATTGTTCTATTACTAATAATAATAATATTTTTATTGACATGTTTTCTTTTTCAAGTAAATGGGTAACGTTTTTAGTCATCTTTACACGATTTAAGAATTTATTCCCCCGTCGCCATCACAAAAAAAAAATGACGTGTTCACAGCTCGACTTTAGTTTCGCTCTTCAATTGCCAGCCAGTCCGAAATTTGTCGCACCTATAGTTGAAAATTATTTTCCGTTTCACTGAAGTACCGTCTTAAATGATAAATAAGTAGGCCAGCTGGCGTCTAATTGGCACAAATAATTGTCTCTAATGAGTTATTTATTTTGTACTAGATAAGATTAATACATATTAAGCAAATAGTTGTATACTTTTACTGTTAATAAATACGCAAAAATAATGTATTTTTATTGTCAAAGACTTGAGGTTCAGAGTTTTGAATAGCATAGCGAAATGTTTCAATTTTTCCACATATCATTTACATAGACTAGTTTAACTTTGTTGAAGTATTTATTTTCTGACGTTACAAACCGAAATATATTATTATTTATATTTGATTATATTTTCAATGATTTCCATTGCTCCATCTGCACTTTAAAAAGAATACAAACTATTGCACGGCATATGCTTTTCTTAGTGGTCAGTGTGAGTTCCCGTCTACACGTTATTATATTACACTCCTTGCGCCCCTAATATATATTATGTAGTTGTAAAATCTATACAGACCACTTGCTTCACTTTTAAAAATTTTGCAACCAGTAGATATGGCCGAACGGCTTTCGTATCAGCTTATAATTATTTCGAAGGTCTCAGGGTCATATATTGGGTTTGGGAGTAACATTTATATTATTTTCAAATAAGATTGCTGAGATAATATTTGTGTCAAATATGACAGCGATATTTTCACCTATTCAAAACAATTAAGCAGTCGAGGTAGGTGCATAGATAATATACGTGGTTGCAGGATCTTAACGCCCATGATGGCCGTGCGGCTGACGCGTTGGTTTATAATTTCATGAGTCCCAAGTTGAAATCCTGGGTCTGGCAAATACACATATTGTTTTTTAACGTGTGTTTGGTATCAGAGTATGGGCTTAATAGGGCGAGAAAGTGGCTAATATTATATATTTCTCGTAAAAACAAAAAAATGTTAAAACAAACCGCCACTCTGTAGAATTCTATATTATGATCTTCTTAGAATCGGACATGGTCATTTTTCGTTCATTCATCAAAGATTTTCGAGAAAAAAAAACTAAAAAAATTATGTTTTCCATAATAAAGGACGTATGGTCACCGTAACAAAAGGGCGTGGAAGAGTAATCTACTAGTGGCATAGTTATGTTATTGATTGCTCTATATAATAAATAAGATCTAATCCCTAACCATGTTCTGTGATGCCGTCTTGCGGATGAAGGGTATTACTTCTCAGTTATTTAAAGATGGACGATACTGCTGCTTTATAGTAGTTGAGTTGGTAGTAATTCTATTATCACCGTAACGATATAATATATCACAAAGTTAACTATACTTCTAAGCAGTATAAAATATGTGCCAAGTCACAAATCTTAACGTAACTATAAAATAATGTTAATTATGTTGTAATATTATTTATATTTATATGTTATATTTAATCTGCATTTCAAAGTTTTTCGTAATAATCTGTTGCCCTTGTACCTACTCGTTTAAATATTACCTGCTAATCTTAACAAGTAATTCGATGTCTATTTGGTGATATAGCTAAACAACTTAAGCACGGACCTGCGCAGAAGCACACTTAATTTCGTGCGCATATAGTAGGTGTGTAAATTCTGCGTTTGTGTGTGAAAAGTCTGTTTTACACAAGATAGTAGGTATATTTACAATTTTACAATACTCGATTGGGGTATTACAAGAAACCTTTACAAAGACAAACACGAGAAATTATTGTTTTTAATATGACTGAATATTTAAAAGTGGTGAAAAAACAGTACAATTATCAAGATAAGTACTACCTAGGTTGATATATATTTTTTATAGAAAATGATTTTCACAGTATGTATTTTTACAACAACTTTACTAAAAATACCAATTAAAAGACATTATTTGGAAATTATAAAAAAAATGATATAGGGTCATCGATATATTTATTATGTATTATATTCACTTTTACTTATTAAGTCAAAATTTGTGTACTCCCAATTATTTAATTAATAAATACCTGCAGTAATATAACCAGTTAATGTGTGTTTAATGATTTATTTCCTTCCAAACTCAATAATTACACAGTATGTAGAAAGCTAACATCATTTAATAATAAAGAGGAGAAATTATTTAAATTTATTATTCTATTGTTAGTATTATCGAATAAAATAATAAGTGAATTACTGAGAATAGAATAATTGTTACAAATTCAAACTTAATTTCGCCGGATTTGTTTTTCTCAAAAAATAACAATACAGAAATCTTCTACATGCGACTACAACAACTTCTGTTATCGCCGAGATCTTATTGTGGACAATAAATTAATAATTATTCATATTAAAAGTAATTTTGATGAATTGCTACGTGTAATACGGATTGTTTCCTTCTTAGTCACTCCCGTACTGGCCGAAAACAGCCAACCCCAAACGAATATAAAAAATTTAACGTTTATGTTGTCGGACTATAGTTAGTAGAAATATCGGCTTATTTTGTTTAAAAAAATATCTATGTAGTTCTGAGTTTATGTATCATACAATATGTCACCCGACCCGTGATATAGTTTATGCTTTTGAAGAAGAGGTCCCAAATCCCATATTAAATTTGTATGTGTATAGTTTTAGCAAATATCGTGTCCAACACATATTAAAAATAATATCGTATTAAAAAATAACTATGAAAATTAGTATTATTAATAGTCTTCAGACGTATCATGTACAAAACGTCGTTAATATACAATTTAAACTATTTACATACCGATTCAAATATATTATATTCAATAATGAAAATACTACAACCCCTTACACCAGCGATTTCCAAACTAGGAGGCGCGGGGTGTTGCAAAGGGAAAAGCGAAAAGCTTAACACAATTAATGTAGCCACAGGTTTGCAGTATGCAAATGCATAGTTTATAAAACGGCCGCTAGTTATAAACTACATAAAAAATAATCCTATAAAAGGTTGTTAGCAAACCTGTCTGAAGATATGGAGACTTATTTTATAATATAATTTTATAATAGTAAAAAAAGTCTTTTATTTCAGGGCTATTAAATAGTTTAAATGTGTGGTTGTGCGTTGCAATTTGATGTGTTATCTACATTATGATTGATATAATTATAATGTATAATTTAGGAAATACTAAATTAGAGCACCACACTGCCCTTAACCTCAGCGATAAGTAGGTGGGCCCGCCAAAGATCCTGGCCTGGGGGCCCGCTTCAGGATGTGGGACCCATGATAGAATCCATTGATGATGAATTTGGATTGAAAAGGAAAAATTGGTAGAATTATCATGCAATAATTCATTGAAACAAATTTCCTAGTTCAATATTGGTTGAATCAATTGAACAATAATAATAATACTTTGTCAAGAAAAGCAATGCAAGTTGTGAGTAAAGTATTGCTAACGTCCGTATTTATGTGAAACGGGATTTTCTGCATTAGCTGCAATGAAATCCAAATATCGATCCCGTTTAGTAGAAAAAGAGCACTTTGTACTAACAAGCACATTCATCGCATGAAAAATATTTTTTCAATTTTAATTATAAAACCTTGTTTATTTTTATATATTTTTTTTCATTTTTTATTTGTACATTTTTAACTATTTAAAAATATGTCTATTATTATTAATGAAATAAAGGGGGAGGAGGCGCCAAGATTAGATTTTTTTTAAAAGGGAGGCGTAGTAACATAACGTTTGGAAACCACTGCCTTACACATAAGCGTTTCCATACATTTATATGGCAAGTATACACACTTAACTCATGCATAATAAAGAAGCGCCCCAGTAACAGACTGTCGTAAGTCATGACTCACGAGACAGTGATATTGTTTGTAAACTACTGTTACACATATAAAAAAGCCTTGAAAAAATGTTTGAAACTCAACTCATGCCTACACCTCCAAACACAGCTATAAAATTAAATGTAGCTTATATAGACTATAATATAGTAAAACTTTGCATACTCAAAACAAGATAATAGTAGGTACATAAAACCACACGTCACTCTCCATACTTCCAATGAAAGAGTAAACATGTCCAAGCTTGTTTATTTCAAAGTGTAACACAAAAAAATGGACACATTTAAGATTTTTTATATACTTGAATTTATGTGAGCAATTTGTATACATTTGTTTATTGTTTATAATAATACTATTGCTCATAGAGTGATGAAGCGCTGCTGAGAATCGTATCAAAAATTGGAGCACGACTAGCAACGTCGCTGAAAGACGCTTCTTGAAAACGATAATGTGAGGTTTATCCGGAAATTTGTACGTATGCAGTTCGGCGTATCACACTTCACCGTGAAATGATGTATCTGAAATATTTAGTCGTATATTAAAGACCGTCCAACTTCTATGGGTCATATAGTACTGAGATAAAATTCATATCTAAATAAAACATACAAATTTTGAAAATAGCCGATATACTGGATTATTTATTAGGTTAGGTTTTCATTCTTGATTTCATGAATTTTGCCAAAATTGGCTATGAAAATTGAAATAGTGTTCATATTATTCACTCTAATACAATTGGAGACCGTATAGTATACGGTCATCTTTTTCCGATAGAAAGCTCACGGCGAACTGTGTTACGGTGAAATCTTTTACGTACAATTTACATGTACCTAACCAATGTGAGAAGGTCTTTAAAGCTCTATCAATCTCAGTATTTTCAATAAATAATCCAATACACGATAATATAGTTAATTAATTAATTTAGAAACAATAATACGTTTGTTTAATGTGAGTTCTTCTTTAATTAAATGAAACATAATAACATAAACGCAAACAAAAAGTAATTCAATAGGCATTTCATTATTTTATATTGTTTCATTTTGTCTACACTTGTACATACTTCTATAATAAAAATACGTTCTCTCATAAATAACAACACTTAACACCTTCGAAATCATTTTCAAAACATTTTTTTTTTTTTTTTTTTTAAATATTTAACGTAAAATTATTTTGTGGCGCAATGATCTACGCTAAACCTTGGCTAACTAAAGTACATCTAAATTCAGTTTGGTCTTCTGTTTTCCTTCTACTAGTGCTTATAAATCTGGATAAATGAAGCATCACAGTTGTAGTATGCGCGCACTCCGTTATTATTGTTTAGTTTTTTAGACAGTTTTTCGTAACTTTTTGATTATCCTTAGTCAAAAAGCACACATGAAGTTGCGGAGTGACGACTCAACTAAAAAAATGTAATATAATACTTCAGTGCTTACAGAAGATGGAACAAATCGCTAAAGGCTTGGCTAGGTTAGGTTAGGTTAGCCAGGACACCAACCAGGCCACGCCTATTCTTTTTTGTTTTTGATTTCATCTGTCTGAGTTTACTAATTCTAAAAATATGTCGTATATTTACTTTTTGCGATAATGAACGGCAAGCAATTTACCTACTCGACTATTTATAGTAGTAATAGTTGATCGTTCAGAAGATGGATTGTGTCATTTCCCTCCATTTTCGAAAGTGGGAAGCACGCTGTCACTTTGTTTCTTGGTATGGATTTTTATCTGGATTCAGGACTTGGAGGTGGACAAATAACACACCGGAATTGTGGCGGAAACGACGAGATGTATTAATTTACGTTAAATATATACTAATTGTTACATTTTTTCACAGTTAAAATTTCTTTTATATGAATCGCGAGCTAACGATGTTTACTCTTTGGCCATCTGGCGCGTATTAACCGCCATTTTTTGTTTTGCTTTCAGCGAGAAGCATTGTCGATAGACGGCGACAATTGCGACGTTGCCGATATTTTTAAACGGCCGTGATTTACAGCATTGCCGGCTCTATTATTATTTATTTTCGTAATCAACCCTTACTATTTGTCGATTTGGTATCGATTTGGGTCTCTCCAGTTTCATAGAGACATCCCCAAATGGAGACCATTTGGAAATGTAACAATTGAAACCTCAAAATAGCTGTCAAAATAAATATCTCAGATATTGGAGAATTAACAAAAAACCCTGTTACAGAACAATTATAATATGGTGACACCATATTGTAAGTATACTCGTAGCTTACTATTAAAAAAACTCTAATCCTGAACAATGTGCATCTCTTAACATACTATCTGGATTCTGAGACATTTAGACAAATGTGAGCTCCTTCAAAGGAAACCTCTAATGAAATTTATGAAATTTGGTAAATGCTAAAATTTACCATACCATGATGGTATTTTATATAAATTACAGAATATTTTATATTCATTACTTTGTTATTACTCTTGAAGTCATAAGGATTCTACCATCCAGTAAGGCTATTAAATATCAACCACAAGGTGTAGATATAATAAATTATAGTGTAGCTACAAGATGCTAGAATGACCCGGAAAGATGAAAAACGAATCGCAAGCGACATTGATTCTTTGTTTGGTATTCATAATATGCTCCAACTAAGAAGCAATGATTTGAGTTTCCCCATCTCCACCCGCGATGTATATACAACCACGGTTTGTGCACGGCCGCCTTTCATGACGCTATAAACGTGCCAGAATGAAAAGATTTTAGTGCCACGCTTCCTTATCCCGAAGTGATGCTGCACGGGACTGATGTAGCGACCATGCACCTTAGTGCTTAAAAAAAGAGTTTTAGAAAATAAAAAAAATCTTGACTCTGCTCTTCCGTCATTTATCTTTAATGACATGAAGTATCCTTTAGTACATGTGTACTGAAACTCTGCCGAAACAGAGAGTCAGGAGTTGAAAGTTATGAATCTAAGGAGGGATCGGAAATATTCCGTCCTCCATATGACGCAGCAAATTTTTCGAATGCCTCAACGTTGACCTTGGTTGATATCAAGTCGGCGTGGCCAATCGGGCCCGTGTGTGGACGGACCCTGGAAAATAGTTTCGCTCGGTCGGATCCCATCAACGGGCAGTTCCAGAGTCTTGATGGTCGTGCCCGCATGTGCATTCCGGCCCATAGCAGACTAAATATGTTATATTTATTACTACAACATGTATTTATTACATTCACACAAATTATATTGACTAGATGAAACAGCTGGCAACGGCCAAACCGACAAACACCGAATATTCAATATAGCAATGCAATTCATAGGACCGAGAGTAATATTATCTCAGAGAGGCCTTCATCTAGCATTGAATTAATTTAAGCTTATTAGGATAATAATAATTATATAAAGAATAAGAATATAATATCACGATTTTATAGTAATAAACCAATTCATAGACCGAGACGAAAGTACTAAAGAATCAGATTGAGTGGAATGATCCAGACTGATGATGATAATGATAAAATGGAGTAACTGCTTAATATCACATTTTTTATGAATTCAGCAACGCATTATCCAAGAGGAATAGAATGAGCTTAGAACGGCTTTCATCCGTGGGTTGATTACGTTTCTTTACAAGTTAAATAATACATGTTGTCAAGTGGAAGTGCATATCGTTTAGATAATAAATTTGTATATTATCCAAGATATTTTAGGATAATAATTTACAATATAATATTGTTATTGCATTAAACATAATATGACGCAATAAATAAAAGAATTAATTTTGTGTATGACTAGAATATACGTTTCTTAAGAAGTTAAACGCTAAATGTTGCCAAGTGAATTTTCCACGTATGAGTGAACTGGCAATAAAGAAGAATTAAAATATCAAGAAAATATCTCGTTCTTGAAATTAGATAATTCTGTCCCTTTCTCCCGCCATAGTCTTGTCCCCTTCCATTTGCACTTTTCTGTCAAGTTTTGCATCATTAAGTCCGTAAAATTTTTGCCAGGAAACATTTATTAAGAAAAGCAAGATTGCATTTTTGGATGCGCTTTATTTCGTTCCAAATAAAATAGAAATATTCAGCACTTAAGTACTATAATTCAAATGTCGCCTTATCCACAATAACGACATCATTAAAATCTGAAGGAATTTTACATTTTATTTAAATTAATACTTAATATTTATTCTTATGTACCAAGATCTTATGACAATATGACAATACATTATAAATACGTGTCATAATTTTAATGTATTTGCAGTATCCATTATTGTATCGGGTGGCGTAAATGACATTTGTAGATCTTGCTTACGATTTTCGTGATTATAATAATAATAATTATTTTATTTTGAGTTTGGCTATCATCGTGTGTTGTTTCTCCTTATTTATTCGACATTTTAGGCTAATTATAAAGACCACTAGTTAAAAACTACATAGGTACACAGAGTTTAGAAAAATATAACACTATTTTTCATGCAAACAAAATATCATTTTTAAAAGTATCAGCAGTAATAAATGCCAAAGCTATATTTTTTGGCTAAAGCTACATCCTGTTAAGAATTTCAATAAATCTCGATAAAAGCTACAAAGATATTGAAAATTTCTTGAGATGATTTGAAACACTCTCCTTGTAAGCCTGCTTACATTGTAAACCAATTATATGAAATTAACAATTTTATTTCAAATGGCCAATTTTGACTATATTGAACGTATTAATAAAATTGTAGATACATAAATTACATAATATTTCACTAGTGTAGGTCCTGAAACTTCACAAATAATAAATTAATATTTTATCAACTCTTTCTAGTAAAAAAATAGTTCTATGGTAGTTGAAATTAATGGTGATTATTTAGGAGTTTTAATTTTAATCTTTTTGGTGCTAAAAAGGGAAGAAATTAAACAATGTCATATTACACACTAAAAAATAATAAATAAGTATTTTGAAAGGACTATTCTAAGATCATTGAATGAATGTTCTATTGGCGCACATTTGTGATTAAAATCACCCTAGTGCCAATACGATTATTGCAGAGTTATTATAAAATACAAATATATGTCCATCTGAAACTGGTAAAGAAAAATATTTATTAAGAATGAATAATGAATCTACTAGTTGAAGTGCGCTATAGCCCTGAGTGAATCTTGGTCACCTAAAGCAGACTATTTCATTAATTGTTGTAATGGGGTTTGCGGAAACAAAAGAATGCTTCATATTTGATTCGTTCGAAGATTCAATGAACGAATCGAGCGGAATTGCCCTTTTTATCATGTTGCCAACTCTAGTGTGTACAGGTACACGATATAGAATTAATATATATTTTTTTATAAATAAAGTGAAAGCTTATAATGACATCCAGTATAATATTAAATAGAAGTTAGTGCAATTTTTTTGGGTTGTTGTTTCTTGAGAAATATATTTGGCGACTCTTGGGCTATGGCGAGCGGTTTCTTTTTATTTGCTACATCAAATAAAAATAACATATAGCAATAATGGGCTATAACTATAACAAACTAGGGCCATGTGCGCACTAGCGGTTAATATAACCCTTTTATATGTTGATAATAACTATAATTCAGATATATGTGAATCGTGATAATATGTACGTTCATTACTATTTTAGTGGTACATACTATTCGTAAATGTAATATCTATGATACCAATTTAAATATGAGACAAATTATTCAGTTTGTATAGCTTGAGTGTAATTCATAAAAATAATTACAAGATAAAAAGAACTTTTTATATACAACGTTTTTAAATTTTCTGTTGAATCGTATAAACTTGACTTGACTACTGTACGACAACATTATTTAGGCAACAACAGGAAGTCGCTCTTATCGCGTATAGAATATTTCACAGTGTTGTCATTTTTTGAGAAAACATATCCCGCGAAATTAGGTTTTAAGTTTATATCAATTCTATTCTCAGTAAGTTTATAAGTACATTAATTTATAAGTCTAATTATTGTTCAATAAATATCAATAGAATTTTTTTTTCAAATAATTTCACCTCTTAATTATTACTATTATATTAGGTTAATTATTACAGCGTAATTATTGAATTTGGAAGGAAATGTATCATTGAACCCACATTAACTGATAATATTGCTGCATGTATTTATTAATTAAATAACTAGAACACAAATTATGAGTAAAAAAGTAGAAGTGAAAGATATAACATATTCAATATTATATTGATGACCCAATCACATGTTTTATAATTTACAAATGATGTCTTTATATCGTATTTTTAGTAAAATTGTTGTAGAAACACATACTGTGAAAATAATTTTCTATAAATTAAATTATATCCACCTTACATAAATTTTAAAACAATATGTACCTACTTATCGGTTTAAAAATTAGGAAAAAATAGGACAATTCATAACTAACTAATGATCATTTATACTTAATTATTATACGTCTAAAAATATTAATAAAATAGATTACGATACACATAACTTTATAATATACAAACATAATTTCCAGTATTTGGGGAAATATTTCTAGTATTACAACACTGAATTTTGACATACCTGACATGACAGGAACCCGTAAAATGGGCTTGTTGAAAGTATTGTATAGGCTCACCTTTTAAATACGTCTCTTTTTCTTCTTCGCAATAAATCAAAAGTTTACTGATAATAATTCGAACATCATTTCGTATTGTGTTAGACATCTTTTGAATATAAAAAGCTTCAAATTACGTAAATTGATAGATGCGTCCAATACGAAGTGTCAAAAATGTAATGAAAAATTTGGGGGCGTTCCTAATTTGAAACCGGAAGTTCGATTAGCTGTACGTAGTTCACAGATTTGCCACGTAGCCAAGATGAAGTTGCCGGACAATAGCTTAAACGATCAAAAACATTTGTACTTGATAGAAATAATACTGTAATGTCATTTTATTTCATATTGATTTCCATAGTAACGCATGTATATATTAATAATTTAGTTGCTAGGACCCCAGACCCCTAGCAACCAATAATAGTGGATTGGATTACGGATTTCTTCCGAAATAACTTTTCATACAAAACAGAATTAACTGAAAATGAATTCAATTCTACTTAAAGATGGCTAAAAGTATTAAAAAAATGTATTTGCATCGTGTTCTGATATATTCTAAAAGTTTCAAATGTCTAGCTATTCGGAAAGTTAGTTAAAAATCGATTTCAAGATTTGTACCTGACAAAAAACCACCGTACAAAATAAATAAGAATACGAGCTAAGAAAAACGTTGTTATATGTGTAAAAATCACTAGCCTTCGCCTAGATTTTATTAAATCATTTTAAATTTTTTACTATTTACTTTGGATGATTATTTATTAAACAAATGAGCGTAGTACCTAATGTCATTTGCAGTAATATTTAAAAATTTTCATATGTATTATTATTTATGGCTGTCAAAAAGCAATCCTTGAAACGTACTTTTTCTGTAGATTTATCATCGCCATGAATTACCTACTCATTCATTCAAAAATCGTACAATCGCCACATCTGCGATCAACACATTCTACACATGTGATATACTTCGATAGGGTCGACTACCTCGGGCTTTGTTATTGAAACGCATCGAAGTTATAACGATGCGGCGGTCAGCAGATTTCCCAATGCGAAACTACATCAACAATTATCGAATATTCATATATATACAAATAGCATGTCATAGTAATTGATGAGTTATTTCAGTCTCAGTATCACACTACAGTCTACATATTACTCACTTTCATCGAGCCTCAGACCAGCGCACTCTCTCTACGCAACTCGACTGAAAGCATTTTTTCACCGTGTTTGGGACTCATGCATCACTTCCACCGAGCCTTGAACCAGTAACATAACTCCAGTATAATTTTTTACTCTTTCATCTCTACACCTGTCTGCCTTAAAGCGATCTTGTCCCATTACAACGAGACCCCAAACATATGATCAATTATTTTTACTGATAATTCTTGGTAGAATGACATATATGAAAACAATATCTTTTATTGGGTTAACTGTCAATTCATGGGAAAATGCATTGTATATTTAATTTAATTAAAACGCGAATTTTTCTAGTACTTTTTCCACTTTTATTAATAAATATTGACTGGTTTCGTCCACCTCAGAAAGACATTTTCAACTAAATAATCTTTATACAACAGGCATTTTATCAAAACAAATTCAAAACGTGACACAAATAATCTACCTATACATTGAATTATCCATCCAATAATATTTTGTCAATAACAATTAAATTAAAATTACGTAATAAAAATGGATATTCATATTTCATAATACTTAAGGACACTAAACCAAATATTCTAAATTGAACAAACGGAAGGGTGATTACAAGAACTGAACAATTTTACAGGAGAGCAAAATACGTCGTACAATACTTGTGAATTATGAATTAAGTACATAATATGTGCTTATTTTTCAATTAAAAATAATAATCATTAGAACTTTTGAAGTACCTATTAGAAAAATATGTAATAGACAGATGTCATTAGACATAATTATTTTGATGTATGCAGACATTCGTATGTCAAATGATTTTTTTTTGCTGGAATCAAAGAAACTTTAACACATGTTAACTCATGTCATGGGCTGTTTTTGAAAAACGGTAAATGAAAGCATATAGATAACATTAAAAAAAATCACATATAAATCTTAAATATGAAAATAAACTGACATATTATGTTGTTTCTGTAATCCCCCTTCGATTATCCATCAAGTGATAATAATGTATTTTTTTAAATGGTTCGTTATAAGAATGTATCGTACTTTATTCCACAAATATTTAAATTATAACTAATATCGGTAATGCTCAAGAGGATATTATCAATAATTCTTAATGGTCTTTTAAAAAAAATGAAAAACCGGAAGTACTTAAACCACTTTGAAACTAGTTGACGAAATGTTGATGATCGGTGTGAGTCATCAGATCTTACACTCTGCCAGTATAATTAAATTAGACCTTTTGTAATATAATTTTAATGTTTTCATCGTATATTAAATATACAAAGTCGATTGCTTGTCTTTGCGTAATAAAACGATAATGATTTTGTATAAAGTAACTTATTGCAACCGGAAACTGTTTCGGAATATTTTAGTATTGCATTTGAAATGTAAATTTAATGTTTATTTTGTTGTTTATACGTTTCGTTTTCAAACGAAGCGTAGCTAATAACTTACTAGAAGTATCATCATTAAAAAAGATAACGATCGAAAATAACTGCGAATACCCTACGCCTACTATGCAAGGCTGAATTAAGACTTATCTGACCTGTGGACAAAAATAACTGCAACACCCCCCCCCCCCCCCCCCCCGAGTAATATTTTTGTATGGGAAATATATGTTTAGAAGGCTGCAGGCGTTAATACAGAACAATACCCCGTTTACACGTGCATGGATTTCCTGTTCACAATAAGTATTATCGCGGCCATAATAAGAAAATGTATGGGTAAACATGTATTATCCTGCAGGTAGCAAAATTAAATGCATGACTCAAAAAAGTTAAGCTTCTGAATTTTCATGCGACAGTAGAGATTTTTTCACTACCTGTCACATAGTAAGAAATAGTACCTCGCGTCTTGCTCACTCTTTAAGAATGAATTGGAGAGTCAGTCAGCACTTTTACGTGTAAACAGTAGTTATTGTCACGATAGTTTTAAAATACGCACTATTGCTGCCAGTAAATCCATGCACGTGTACAGACGCTATAATGGTAAGGGTAGTGTAAAATATCCTTACTAAATTATGGAGGGAACCCGCCCCGGGTTAACAAAATATAGAAAGTTCCACTAACTTCCGCATTCACACCGCCTACTACTAATTGTTTGGCGTCGTTTCAACTGTCAGCTTCTTCAATTTTCCGGTGATATTCCTCATACCCATACACTCCGCATTTTGAGTACAGCGATTAAAAATTGCTTGCAGCTGTCAACTACGAGTAATGAATGACCAGCTATCGAATCCATAAGTGCTTATCGAATGCACGTAGCCTAACGGTCATAATTATTTTGATCGTTAGTGTCCGTTTATGTCGTCCATGTAACCTTATCTTTTAGACCTGCAACATCAGAATAGTAAAGCAATGAGATGATTGCACCGATTTATGAGTGGCACGGATCTTTCACGGACACATGCATTGCGCGTCGTAGAATGCCGAGTGTATTATATAGTCCAACTCATTGAAAAGGCTGTCTGACAGACAAATCATTTATGTGACAATCCTCAGTCATGAGATCATGATGAAGAAGAAGAATAAGTACCTAATCTTGATCGATTTATTAACAATCGTCAAATCCTCGTAGCTGTTTTTGTCACAATGCACTCCCGGAGGTGAGCTTGATTTGCCATAATTGGACACTACGGGAAATGGATGTTAAAGAATTTGTAATTGCGGTGATGTATTTAATATCGCCGATCAATATGCTGACACGGATTGAATTGTTTATCCCCATAGGCTGATGATTAGATAACGACTTCAGGTGACTTGAAACATAATATTATTATCATCATTTTTTAAATACCAAATACTTATCAATAGTAAAAGTAATTATAACTTCAAGTTAATAAATATTAATTAAAAACATCTGCCCTCTTACATTATTATTTATAATGTAACAAATAAAAATGGCATTATAAAACTACAAGCATTTTTATAAATGCGAATGCTTATTTTTTACTCTTAAAGGGGAAAATAAAATATATTATACGTATCTTATACTAAACAATATGCTCCATAAAATAAAAAGGGTGCGAAATGAAATGTTGTAATTTTTAGCACCTGTTTTTTCAGAAAAATTTACGAACCGAATAAATTAATTTCCATAAAAGCATTATGGCGGCAATTACAAGAAAGTTTACGATTTTAATAGCGTACTTTTGAGAATTTATAACGATCTTTATATTTAGTGCTACACCCAAAAGCGTCGTAAACTGGTCATAGAATTATATGTTTCGTATAACAAGGACATCTATGATTAAAACGTGAAAGTAAATGAAGAGATATTAAAAGGAAAAGTTTACAATTTTCACCGTAAGGTGTCAGTAATAAAATTTTTCATTCATTTTCCGAGAATTTCAACATAATATTATAATTGATTATAATATGAAAGTGTAATCATTGTGGAATGAAGTTAAAAAACAATTGATATTTTTATATTTATTTAGATATTTATAACTGAAAAACGATTAAACGGTAACTTTAAAGTTGTTGAATGAAGAGATGTTTTGAAGATGTTGTCGAGTGACAGAATGCGAATCATGAAATTGAATAGGTACAATTTAATGACATTTTATATTCTAAAATGTTTCAATTAATCAATAAAGTGGAGAAAAAATATTTTTTAATTTCATGTATACAGTAACAATAACTCAAAAACCTGAATAGTATCTATACATTCGGTGATGTTTAGGCATAACCTGTTAACTGGAAAATGTTGAATTTACAGGAGAGCCTTTTTAAGTTTTGAATTGCCCACATAAATTTCAGTTCATTTTTTTGTTTAAAATTGAAAAAAAAAAACATTTTAAAATAAATAACTGAAGAAGAATATGACAATACTTAGATTGTCAATTATTTCACTAATTTGGAAAATTATTAGTGACCAAACTATGATAAGGTCTTTGGTCATGTTTTGACCAAACTAACCACTGTG
Source organism: Rhyacophila brunnea (assembly GCF_057557595.1). Classification (NCBI taxonomy): domain Eukaryota; kingdom Metazoa; phylum Arthropoda; class Insecta; order Trichoptera; family Rhyacophilidae; genus Rhyacophila; species Rhyacophila brunnea. Next base: position 4,715,921 of record NW_028232763.1, on the reverse strand, counting down.
TTTGTTCACATATCATTATATTATTTCAATAGCGTTTTGAGTGAAATATAGATATCGGGTTATTACCAAATGGAAGATAATACTATAATAGTGACCCAATTTTTACTCTTAACATAAAATTACCAAAAAAGCAGTTATCAGGTTATGCCCAAACAATACCGAATTATTAGCAAACATAAAATAAAGTTTATTTTAAGGTAGAGGTTTTTCAAAACTTACTTCAAAGTTGTGTAGTATTTAAAAGTAGCTATCGGTTTTTGAAGAACGCTAAAGTCTGTGTAACTTGAAATCGATATTTTATAATTAGTTTAGAATACAGGATAATATTACAATATCTACGAATCATTATAAATCTTTAAAAGCATTTTTAAACTATATTGTTTAAGTTATATTAATTTGTTATTGATTTGAATTGTTGACAATAATAGAAAAACTGTTAATAGTAAATAGTTTTATTATATTGTTTTTAATTTTAACTTAATCGAAGATCCATTCGATGTAAATACAAGTTATAAATATGTTTAATTCTTAAAAAATTTAATGTTTTCTTATTGATTAATATAAAATACAAAAAAGTTATGAAGTCTCATTGATGCATTCTAAAGAACTTATTAAAAATATAGTTTATTGAAAAATATACATAACAATAGGAGGAGACTAAACGTGCTTATTTTATTGGTTTGATTTATTAATGGAAGCTATAGACGTCAACTGCATAATGCAGCTTTAAACTAAGTGCGCGTTGAGAACTGAAAGTTTTCTATTGAATTCAGACAAAAAGCTCAACTTTTATTTTGTTTTATCAGTTCTGTGCTGCTGCACTTAATGTGTCTATTACTATGCTAAAAATATTATTTCAATATAGTATTGCATTCATATTTTTTTCTTGTTTGTATTTAATGTTATACGATTTAATTAATTTTATAATAATTTAATTTTTGTATCTCAGAGCTAGTGTGTTTTTAGTCAGATTTAAGCAAAAAAGTGTTCACCCTTTGAATGTATTCATAATAGCAACATACTTTTTAAATTAAAGAAAAAAATATTCCCATTAAATTAGCATCAACGTCATGAAAAGAAATTGCATATCCCCCAAGGTATTTATTTAATAATCAAGATACGCATTCATTTATTTTGTTATGCGATACAATATTATTAATTAAAGTGGGATTTTTAGCGAATACTACTCGTATATTAATAAATGAAAACATAATACACATTTGAATTTTTAGACCATTCACTTACTTATAGACGTAGCATCAGAAGAAAAAAGGGCTTCCGTAATTGGTTCAATCTATAAACATTTAGATGAGCACATACCTACATACATGTAGTCAAAAAATTAACTCTAACTACGTTGTAATATGAGGCGTCTAATTACAAAAAGCGACAAGTCCACCATTCAATATTTTCGGGAAACAACGTTTTTATGTTTCTAGCTTTAATTATTTGTTTTAACGTGAGATTTTTTTTCTGTTATATTCTATGTCGAAATTAGAACCAAATGGCAATTTGTTTCAGCCGATAAACTCTTAAATGTAATAATTATAGGCAAAATAAAATTGGACTTAGCGCTACTTGTACTTCACTTTTTAATTTATCCCGCATAAGGCACATATTTCCGTGGCACTGTCATAAGTTTACCAGATGCTACAGCATGGGAGACGCCCTTTTCAATATTAAACGTTCCCTTATTGCTTGACTTAAGCACGCGCGAAATCACCTAAGCTTTAAATAATATGAAAAACGGACTTGGCGCTTTTTGTAATAAATTGAGACTTAAAATGACCAAATATGGACTTATCGCTTTTTGGAATTAGACGCCTCATATGGTGGATAGTAAACATTTAAAAAAATAAAAAATAATATAAAGAGGAAACACGATATTAGGAAGGATCGTCTTGGTTTATTCAATAAACTGAACTGATAAAAGAGCCAAAAAATATTTAACTAAACAGATTACGGAAAAATATTTGTCTCTGCGGACGTACAATAATATATTGTCAGACTAAACCGATTTGCGTAGCAAAGGATGCCCGAATCCTTAAAAAAGAAGTCAATCTCTTCAACATTAAATATAAATAACTGGAGGCATAAAGATGGAGCATTATGACGGAGGGAGAAAGCGTGTCACCGAGTATCCACATGCTCCTTAGTGAATTATAAAATTTCACTGTACTGGCCAAGACTAAAACTTTGCGGTTGCGGCACCCTGATGTCTTCATTTGCTGATAGTAGGTACTCGAACCACATTACAATAAGGGCAATTAATGTATTCTTCTTCTTCTTCTTTCATCCTCTCACAAGCCAGCATTGAGGTATAGAGTAAGCCAAGTTCGCGCCACTTCTCTCGATCCATCGCCAACTCCCGCGCCTCCCGCCATTCCAGACCTTCAGCGGGTAGATCGATTTTATAGCACCGCTGCAGAGTGAGGGAAGACCGGCCACGACGACGAAACCCTTGCGGCTGTGGCACAGGAGTACGAATTTTCGCACTCTTTGGCGGCATCCGGAACACATGTCCCAGCCACGTAAAACGTCTCTTCTTATGTATTAATTAAAAAAAAACCTATTCTGCGAACGTACCTATGTACTTTCAATATTGATGTTTTTTACGCGAGGGAGTGCTCTGATATAGGGCAGTGAGTGAGATACAATAATTCTTTATGGTAATTTTCTGCTCTGAAAATTCTATCTAAAAATTTTCCAATTAAAAATAATTGAATGTTTTGACGTTTAATTATTATTCTTTTGTTTTCCCTACTACCTTCTGTGTGTCGCCAAATGCGTTCGGAATTTAAAATTCAGGCTGGGAAGCCTGTACATATGCTTTTATCATATTACCATAAATTATGTGATATTTTGTGCATTTGTTTATAATACATAGTCTTTTTCCAACGTTTTTATTAGCTCGTATTCTTGTTTGTCTGGTGGTTGTTTGTCCAGTACAAATCTTGCAATCGAGTTTTAACTAACTTCCCGACTAGCTAGATATTTGAAACTTTTAGAATATATCAGAATACGATGCCAATGCATTCTTTTAATACGTTTAGCAATCTTTAAGCAGAATTCAATTCATTTTCAGTTAATTCGGTTTCGTATGGAAAGGTATTTCAGAAAAATCCGTAAAAAGTAAAAGACTATTTATCATCATCATCAGGGGCGCGACAACCCGGTGTGGGTCCTGGCCTCCTCCAACAGCTCTCCCTCCACCTGTCCCTATCCATTGTGGCCGCTTTCCAATTTGGTACCCCCAGAATACGGCAGTCACTGGCAGCTCCATCTAACCAGCGAATCTTTGGCCTCCCTCTTCTTCTACGTCCTATTGGATTGCTGGACAAAACTCTCTTTGCCGGTTCATTGTCATTCATACGGTGCACATGACCTAGCCATCGCAGTCTCCCAATCTTAATTGATTGAACTGCGCTGCAATCTTCGTACAGCCCGTAGAGCTCAGCATTATATCTTCTCCTCCAATTGGTGCCATCCATGATCAGTCCATATATACGGCGGAGAATTTTGCTTTCAAAAATGTTTAGGGCTCTTTCATTTCGCAGAGTTAATGTCCAGGTTTCCGATGCGTAGGTGAGCACTGGCTTTACACGTGTCTTGTAAAGAGTGCTTTTAGTTCGACGAGATAGTAAGCGGGACTTAAAATGTCTTAACAGACTATTATTGGTTGCTAAAGGGGTGGTCCTAGCAACTAAATTATTAATAGGAATATACGTGCGTTACTATGGAAATCAAAATGAAATGTCAAAATGACATTTCAGTATTCTATATTTGTTTGTTTGTTTTTTATTTACATGTACAAGTTTGAGCATATCAACAGAAAATTTAAAAACGTTGTGTATAAAAAGTTCTTTTTGTCTTGTTATTATTATGAAACCTAAATCAAAATAATATTCGGATGCAGTATTTGTCAAGTTTAATTAGAAAAAAATGTATATATTTAAAACCATTAGAACTATAACCAAAAACGGCGCTTAGTAGCTGAATACAACTGGCTTTGAAATTAATAGCGTTAACTGATATTGACGGAGTATAAGAACATTATAAACAACTTACTTACAACTAGAGTTGTGTTTCGAGAATTTCCCGACGGGAATTCTCGAAAAAATTTTGATGAAATTTTTAACATTTCGGGAAATCGAAAATCTTTTCTCGGGATTTGGGATCTCTTTATTATCAAATATTAATTGAAAAAAAAACGATTTTTCTATATGAAAAAGATGAACAGAAAACACAAAACAAAGACTGATAGGAGCATTTAACACAATTAAGCCAACGTTGACTCAAAATGAGCGCAATTTTTCAACATCAGGGATTTTTGTGTCTCAAAAGCGGTACGCGATTGGCAGGCGCAGCGATTGACAGTCTGGGTTTTTTGAAATTCTATTTTAATAAGTAATGTTTTGAATTATTTTTGTTTTCCTATTTCTATTAATTGTTTGTCTTCTTATATGACATACATAAAAAAAAATGGAATTTGTCCGTTTTTACACTGATTTCAAGATTTTTTACAAGTTTTTTTTTTAAATTTCCCGATATCTCGAGCATTTCTTTCTGGAAATCCCGAATCTCGAGAATTCAAAATTTCATCATTTCAGGAAATCCTGAATCTCGAGATTGAGATTTTCAACTTAACAACTGGAGTGCGAGAGAGAAGCTGATTTAGACTCAGAGCGAAAGGAAAGATGCTTAGTAAGTAATATGACTATAATACTCGTATATCGGGCATGTGCCTTCACTGTTCTAGATGAACTAATAATATAAGCTGTCATATTATGATGTATAATTGGGGTTTGAAAGAGTTCCTACCATGCGAGTTTGGTAACATTCAGACCATGGATTACATCGTGGAGTCGTGTAACATGACGCATGCCTTCCTTGGAGGAGTTTTAGCTATTTATATACCAGGTCAAACCGAAAGCTATTGGGTGGATTGATGTCTTGTCGGTTCCAGTGACACTTGTTATATGACTATTTGTATGATTGTGTTTTCTATTTTCTTTTTGTTGAATATATTTTTGTACTATCGTAATATGATTTTATCTTTTATAGATATAATATCTCTATAAGTATCGTGAATCCCCAAAAAAAGCAAGAAACTCGAAATTATTGAGATCTGTACTTACTATCCCATGCATGGATCAGGGATATTGATTTTTTTTAGAATTATTAATAACCATATCCTTGCTTTTTCGTACAAGGTGGTTGTTAGTAATTTTGAATAATCACAAACACTCAGGGTTTGAGAAAATCACATAAGTATTGTGTCCTCGCCGGGCATTGAACCCGGAACTCTCGGGTGGAAGGCCAGCGCCTTACGCACTGCACCACGAGAACCACCCAGATATATGAATATTAACTGTCAGTGACCCCAAAAACTACAGGTGTTTGAGCATGCAATATATCTTTGGCCCAATCTACCAGGATGGCATCTGACAATGTCGCCATAATCACAAACTTTACTTTACAAGATTTGAGCCTAACGTTAGCAAACATAATATCAAAACCCAACATCTGCGATGGTTCGGGGTTGGTGATCTACAGATACACTTTCGTGGGCTATGAGTGATCGACTGGAGAAGGAGAGTGGAAGTGTTACATGTAAGTTGTTCGTATGCAGTTCATCGTGGGACACTTATTCGTGCGCCGCAGTACCTGAAACATGAGTTCGTTTATCATTTTATCAAATGACGAGTTCTCCGTTGAACATTTTACCGTGGAATACATTTGTACGTATCTTACAAAATGCGGCGATAGTTTGCAAATAGTACTTTTCCAATTAGATTAACTCTATCCTAACCTAACCTAACATAGTAAAGACATCTCATAAAATTTGCCACATGTTGTAGCATACGTACAAATATACTCCACGGTGAAATGTTCAACGAAGAACTCGTCATTTGATTAAATGTTACACGAACTCATGTTTCACGTACTGTGGCGCACGAATAAGTGTCCTGCAGTGAACTGTTTGCGTACAAATTTCCGGATACGGAGTGGAGGAGTCTGCTGAGGTGGCCAAGTTCCATACTGGGGTGAAGTATCAAAGAATAAGAATAATATTTCTTGAAGTATTTATTCAATTCAAATTTATTTATTTTTACATACCGCGAACATTGCAAATTGCAAATTTAAGACGTTCTCAACATGACAATTTAAAACAAAGAAACAATGTAAAGAAGAAATAAATATAATGCAGTATCACAAAAACAGCACACCGAATGAGCTAAGTAGACCTTATTTAAAGAATTTACTTATATTATATTCACCAATACTCATCCTCACGTAGGTGGAATATATCAACATCCGAAGAAATTCGGTTGAACAGAGTTATTGCCATCCCAATTGACATCACCAATGGCAGGTTAGTTCTGCTCCTCGGGAGAACAAACAACTGATGCTCGCGATTTCTACGATAGTTATCAGGGACAGATAAGTCAATACTACAAAGAATGGTAGAGTTCTCATTTACGCCACGTATAAGTCAAAAAAATACGCTGCCAAATATTGATATCTTCTAGTATTTAAACTTCCATGTCCGATCCTGATAGGATCATATGGGCGTCCACAGAGTGGAGGTTTGTATTGGCAGAAAAAAAAAGTATTTAAACTACAGTATGTCAGCATACCTATAAAAGTACTTAAATAATAAATATAGGTACGATAAATTTATTGGATACATCGTGACTAGATTATACAGCTATTGTTTAAGCAAATATCTAAGTAGGTAATTTAATATTTATTTAATTATATCTTACTGTATAAGGAAGTATAAGTAACAGTGATATTTAGCAGAGTCGTAAGTCAGGCAGTTAGCTTATGTACACGATTTTGCTTTTATCTTTAACAGGGACACTTAACATAAGCAGAAAATTTTAATGAGTTTGAATTGTAATCGTATTATAGGTTAAATTATCTGAAAATAGCACTATTCATATGCTCTTGCATAAAAACAACGCCAATCGATAGTTTTTACAAATATGTATGTATACTTTGTGTTTATATTAGTTATAATAATTAACATAATATAATATCATGATCATCATATCGTCTTTTTTTAATAAACTATTTATTTTATTCAACGAATAAGACACTTCTTTCTTCTTTTGCCATATCCGCCCTTTAACTGGAGTATATGGACACCACGCGGCGCCTCCAAGAATCCCTGTCGCTCGCCAGTCTTTTTGCTTCGTTCCAGGTCAAACCAGCATCCCGTAGCTTCACCGTATACACTCTGTAGATTGTATTTAGCGGCCTTCCAGGACACCGGAATCCGGTCGGCTTAAAGAACAGGCAAGCCATGTTGAAGTTATCTTCTGGCATCCGCAGCACGTGGCCGAGCCAGGTCCAAAGTCACCTCTTCACTTTCAGCGTGATGAGAGGCTGCTTGGTGCATTCTCTTATCTCATCGTTGCTCCTAAAGTCATACGACACCTAGTATTCGTCACAAACATCTGTTTTCGAAGCTCAGTATACGGTTGATCACGAGTGCTCTCATGATTCGCTACCGTAAAGCAGCACCGTCAGAATGCAAGCGTCGAATAGGCGGCATTATTTGGTTAATTAGAAGAATAAGAATAAGAGACACGATTTTAAAATGTAATTTTCTTAATACCGAATATACATAATTTGAAAACATCTCATGCATATACACACTAGAAAAAATAAAATTGTAGAAAAAAAACATACGACACTCGACGGGACTTGAATCTGTATCAACCTCAACTGGTAACTTATACTGATGAGTAGGGAATCCAATCCCGAGCCAAAATTCTGATCCCGGGATTTCGGGATTACAATTTGACAATCCCAGGATCCCGGGACTGGTCCCGCGATTGGAATATTTTCCATTGTTAATACAAAATTTTTATATTTACAAATAACATTGATAAAATCGGTCGAAAATAAATCTAGTATAATTTATACTATTTAAGACATTTATTGTTAATATTGTGTACGTTCAATCTTGGAAATACACAAGTTTAACGGAGTTAATAATATAAATAATAATGTGAATTTAATAGGAGATTGCTGTTTCTGATAGTAAAGACATAATGAATGGATTAGCGACATATAAAATAGTAAAGCAAATAATCATGGCGTACTTATGGCCTTTTCGCTTCATAAATCTAATTAGTCAGCCAAATATGAAACTGCCGTAAAACGTATGATATCATGGTGGAATTACTTTGTTAAAAGTGTGAAGCATTGTTTTTTTCCAATCTTTCCATTTTTAATAATTTATGTTAAAAAATAAAATGAATCGGCAACCTACACATGGGTATAAATCAAACTTCATTCAAACTCAGTTTATTTCTAATGTAGTTATTATTAAAAATATTATTATAAATTTTATTAAAAGTATTTTTTCTGTTATATTTTCGCTTTTATTTTATTTTTCATAAAAATTGATAAAAAAATCAATCCCGAAATCCCGGGACTATGTTTATCAATCCCGGGATTCATAGGTGTCGAAAATAGCTCGGAAATACGAAAAGTCTGCATATTAAAATATTATAAATTGTATAGTCGCCAATTTGAGAAACATGACTGCCATTTTGTTAGTGACATGGCCCCCACACAGGGCGGGCTGACAGGGCTCTAGCCTAGGGGCCCAGGTTCAGGGGGGCGTGGCTGGTCAACCAGATAAATGAGATAAACACACATCTTAAATTTGCCTAATAGTAAAAAAAAGTCGCCTGTGGTGCTATTTCCCTTTAGGGTTCTTACCATTTCAAAATATATGGTTGTGCGATCCAATTGTTGGTTGTTGCATGTTGAACATTGTTATTTAATTTTATATGTTTTTTTTTTATAAAAATAAGTGTGTTCGATTTTTTGTTATAATGGCCTATCTAGCACAGACGGTTGAATAAATTGTTCCACGAGACGGAGCGATAGTTATGGGGATTTTATGAACAGAAACGGCGCTCCGGTACATTTCGAGCCCTGAGAACACCATTTGGAAAACGCCACTGTAGAGAATTAGACTGCCTTTAATCTTAGCGATAGGTAGAGGGCCTGCCAAAGATCCTGACCTGGGGGCCCGCTTCAGGCATGGTTAGTGGGATTGGTTTAAGATGACTCCAATTCCTAAACACTAACAATGGTGTCTTGGAAGGCTTTGGTATTTTTCTCAAAGTTTTTTGTTGTTATAAAAAGGGCCTTTCCCTAGAAAACTTCCGTTATACAAAATGACATAAAACTACTTGAATCGCTCCCCGTTTCATCTCGCATGATCCCGAATTTGAATTCGTTGATTTTTATTTTCAGTCACGATTTACGACAATTTTACATAATGTATATTATTACGTTACGTAGGTATGTGGTATATTATGTATAATAATAACATCTAACCATGATCTTGATCAAATTCAACAAAATATAATATTCATAGACTACGAAATTAATGTAAGCAAACAAAAAAAATGTTTTTCATATAAATTGTGAATGTAAACAATAGATATGTATTCAGCGATTGCTGTCGGAAAACAGCTCGTGTTCACGAGATGTTTTATTTTTGTGTTCAATCATTTTTTTTCGAAAAATAAACATTTACTCACCTCGCTGTCTCAACTTAAAAATTATATTGAATGGTAAAAGCACGCGTGGAAATATAAAATGGAACATATTTGGGCATAAAAATTTCTGATAGCCATGCAAAATGTTATATAAAAACAAGGATGATGAAAATTTTGTTTGCATATTGACTTAAGGGGGGACATGCTCGTCGAAGGTCAAAATTGAGTTTTTATTGTATTTTCAAACCATGATCCTGGACACTCCTTAAACGTTGTAGATAATCTATTTATATAATTTTGAAGCCTTATTATCCTTTATAGTTATTTTAAACATTTGATGACTGCATAAAGTATTTTTGTTACATAAAATAGTATTCTTTTAAACCTCTCGCTCTAATGTTTTAGAATATAGTCATATTTCGGTACATAACTGTGCAGTGGTGTTAAGATTTTTTACATTTATTAATTTTTAAACGCATTTATAAAACCATTAGCATAATTTATTTCGAGATAATTTTTGTAAAATATTCACGATAAAAAATTATTTTGATAATCTCTGTGATCCCAAATTTGTCAAGAATTAGGCATTTTATTATTCAAAAAATCGGCAAGATTAACACATTTGAAGATGATTCTAAAGATACTTACTATAAGCTATGTCTTTGACCATTCAAGTGTGATAAAAATCTTATGAATAATGATTGCTTTATAATAATTATTGACCTAAAAATAAGGTAGTGTTTTTTTGAAATACGCCATTTCTTTTGTCATTCCCTAGTGGTTAAGCTACAACATACGGCCGTAGCCATAAAATGACAAACTATAATTAAAGTAGGGAGTAAAATTATGTTAACGCGCGTGTTTGAACATGTACCTAACCGATTTTTTTTTTTTTTTAAACGGTACATGTTCAAACACGCGCGTTAATATCATTTTACTCCCTACTTCAATTATAGTTTGTCAATTTATGGCTACGGCCGTATGTTGTAGCTTAACCACTGGGGAATGACAAAAGAAATGGCGTATTTCAAAAAAACACTACCTTATTCTTAGGTCAATAATTATTATAAAGCAATCATTATTCATTAGATGTTTATCACACTTGAATGGTCAAAGACATAGCTTATAATAAATATCTTTAGAATCATCTTCAAATGTGTTAATCTTGCCGATTTTTTGAATAATAAAATGCCTAATTCTTGTCAAATTTGGGATCACAGAGATTATCAATATAATTTTTTATCGTGAATATTTTACAAAAATTATCTCGTAATAAATTATGCTAATGGTTTTATAAATGCGTTTAAAAATTAATAAATGTAAAAAATCTTAACACCACTGCACAGTTATGTACCGAAATATGACTATATTCTAAAACATTAGAGCGAGAGGTTTAAAAGAATACTATTTTATGTAACAAAAATACTTTATGCAGTCATCAAATGTTTAAAATGACTATAAAGGATAATAAGGCTTCAAAATTATATAAATAAATTATCTACAACGTTTAAGGAGTGTCCAGGATCATGGTTTGAAAATACAATAAAAACTCAATTTTGACCTTCGACGAGCATGTCCCCCCACATTTTCGATGTCAGTAAAAAAGTATGTTCAATAATTAGAATGGTACATTCTTAAATCTTGCGAATTATTCGTTGAATAAAAGGAATAGTTAATTATAAATTATTAGCAAGTTCAAGTAAGTTACATCATAAAAAAATATTGGAGAAATCTACGACGTGGGTTAGTAATTGAGTAATAGGTATCTACTTTGTTTTAACAAACAAAAATCGATTGTCAAAGTAGCTTGATTTGGAAGAGCGCTGATGAGTGGGTATTAAAATTGACCAATTGTTAAAATTTGTCGCAATTAGTATGTCCCTGCATAGCATAGTGGTAATGTACGGATGGGGCGTAAACCCGAGAGATGCAGGGTTCGATTCCCCGCCGGGGTGGCTTACTTTTTTCAAAAAAAGATTTTTTGTATTGGTTATAATATATTCTCTCAGAAAGTGTTTTTCAAAATTATGTATTTTTAATTGAATTTAGATGCATAATCATACTAACAGAATAAGTTAAATAAAGACTAAAATACATTTAAAATGTAAGCCGATTGAAAATACAAATTGTTTTATTTCATGGAGACTTTTCAAATGAATACTTCTTTCAAAGAAAACTGAAATAAAGCTTTATAAAACCCTCATCAAGGATATATTAACATATGGATCGGAATGATGGGGCTTATCAAAAGAGATGAATGGAAGCTGATAGATATATTGATAAGGGTCTTTGGAGCCGTATGCGATGGAGGTAGTACGTGGCTAGTTATGTTTACCTAATTACGATATAATATATAGTGATATTCATGTAGTAAATGTGTGGTAAATATTGAACAAGATTTGTGTTATCCCATCTCCACCCGTCATGTATATGCAGCCGCTATTTGTGCACGGCTGCCTTCTATAACGCTATAAACGTGTTAGAATGAAAATATTTTACTGCTGAACTTCCTTGTGTACTGATGTAACAACCATGCATATTGGTGTTAAAGAGCTCAGTGAAACGGCAAATAATTTTCAACTACAGCTGCGACGAAATTTTGGACTCGCTGGCAATCGGAGAGCGAAATTCGAGCTGTGAACACGTCAATTTGTTTCATGATGGCGACGTGGAAATTACTTCTTAAATAGTGTAAAGATGACTAAAAACGTTACCCATTTACTTGAAAAAGAAAACATGTCAATGAATATTTTATTATTGTTACTAATATAACAATAAACAGAACATTAAATGGACGCATGTTGAATTTTTATGACAAATTATATTTCGTTCGGCAAGCGTCATTGCATCGCACAATCCGAGCATCGCCTAGTCACGATCTTTTTAGTCCATTCCTCAACTGAGGTATAGCCTTAAAGAAAGAATTTAGAAAATGAACAAAAATCTCGACTTTACCAGTAGGTACTGAGGATGTGATTACAAATATTTAAAAGATTTTATTATGGCAAGTAAACTTAGTTTGGAAACAAAACTACCGTGGCCAATTAAAAGCTGAAAAGTCCAATGCTCAGGAGCAGGGTTTCCTAAACTATATTCCGCGGAACGTGAAAAGGACGGTGTTCAAACAAGTTATTATTAATTAACTTTCTTTTTCCACAGCGTACACTTGTAGACTATGGCCCCCACAAGGGGGGTCTGACAGAGCTCTAGCCTGGGGGGTTGGGTTCAGGAGGGGCCCGGCGTGGCGAATCGACCAGATAAGTGAGGTAAACACACATCACAAATTTGATTTAATAGCAAAAAAAGTCGCATGCAGCGCTATTTTCCTTCGATAGTGTTATTATTTAAAAATATGTAATTGTATAATACAATTTTTAATTATGTATCGATACTCGACACCTCCATAATTCAAATGGATGTATTAAAATATACAAAAGTCACTAAATATGTACATTAATTTTACCGCCAACACCGTTTGGAAAACGTCACACTACCTTTATCCTTAGCGATAGGTAGGGGGGCCCGGCAAAGATTCTAGCCTAGGGGCCCGCTTTGAGATGTGGGGCCCATGCTGTAGACTGTAGACAAATAAACGCCAATTTGCATTTTTGATTCTTATTACACTTTAAGTATAAATTAGTTTTTAATTAGCTACATTAATTTATCAATTCCAGTATATCAGACCCAGCGCATCTATTATATACACAATAATGATTTTGGCCGCTACGCCACCTATCTAGTGTAGGTTTTTATCGAAGTACTAGCACTTATTGTAATAATTACAATAAGTTAACCGTCTAAATAGTCAAAACTCTCTATCTTGCTCTAAAATTTACCATACCCAAGAGAGGTGCTGTTAAAACAAAGCAACAATAAATGCTAATACTTCGATACAAACCTACCCTGGATAGCTGCCGTAGCGGCCGAAAGCAGTATTGTGTATAAAATAGATGCGCAGATGTTTATGAGGTGGGACATTAACGAGGGCTATTTTCACCTTCTACATCAATAATTAGTAAGTCAATGCTCTGTGAGCCATATTAAGCCATCATAAATTGAAAAAAAATATAAGATAATTATATACTTTCGGTACACCTACCAACGCATTTATTCAAATAAATAATTATATATCTTTATCAGTGGCAAAGAGTGTAGGACGTGGAGTGAGCAAAAAGAAAATAATGAATTGTGCGTCATTACACACACATACTGATGTATAATATACCTAATGGTTTTACATACATAATGATAAACACAGTGCCTGTCTGAGTGTGGGGCGATCCGAGCTACCGTCCAGTGCTCCAAAATTAAAGGAGCACCAAATTTTAGATTACGCAAATTAGAAGACATCATTATTTAGCTATGTATTTTTTTCGACTTATACCAGGTATAAATGAGAACTCTGCCATTCTGGGCAGTGTTGACCTGTGTGTCCCTGTTAACTATCTTAGAAATAAAGAGAATCAGTTGTATATTCTCACACGACACAGAGCCAACCTGCTACTGGTAATGCCAATTGGGTGGGCGATAACTATGTTCAACCAAATTGCTTCGGGTGTTGATATATTCCACTTGGATGAGGGCGATTTTAGGTGGACGCTATTTTATATTTTTTTTAAATCAAGTCTCCTTAGCAAACTCGTATTTTCAGTGCTTTTGTATGTTTATAATTTCATGTCCTCTTTTTATATTTTCATTTTTATCGTTTTTATTATTTTTTTTCTTTATAATAGTGTTTTATGTCATGTTGTGAACGTCTTAAACATACAATTCGGAATATCCACAATATGTTTAAAACTAAATTAAAGTTTAAATTAAATTGAAATTAAATTGAAATATACATTGGAAAAGCTAATATATTGATATAATGTTTAAATTTCACTGAAATCATACGTCCAAACTGAAATATTTGGTTAATTTTCTAAGTGAATATTTTCACAATATAACACTTAAATGACGCGTACACGAAAGTAGTTTTATGAAATAAAATATTATTCAAAGTACAGACATTGTATTAATCTACTGAGGGGCTTCCCTATATAGCCATCTAATAAAAATGGATGTATACAGTACCTAATGGAAAAAGTGGGACAAAATATCGTTTTTAAAGGGCGCAAAAGAGTTACGGTCCGGCTCTGGATGAGCAATAAATTAGTTCGGGTAAACGTTCTACGACCAGCAGGCTTTGTGAACTTTTTTATATTGATCTAATCTTCATATAGCGTGGTGTAACTTAGTTGTTTTTATATATTTATAGATTAATATTCCTGTAAAATAACTTCGCTACACTTTTCAACTGTCTTCAAGAAGACTTCTTAACAATCATGATTAAAACCAAAAATGTTGAAGAAAACCAAGTAAAGTGATGGAGATTAAACGTATGAAAGTAAATTTCCAATAAAAAATGTACCTTCGTCAAAGTGGAGTGTATGTCAATCAGGTAACTCATTTCTGTGGTGTCAACATTTTTAGAGGAAAACTACAGAAGGCTCCTTCTGGAAGAAAATAACTACGACAAATTTAATTTACTATTATAAACATACCTCATTGGTATGTAAACGTGAAGTTCGTTCGTTTTGAAAGAAACTATGACGTAGTTAGAGCGACGCCGAGCAAATGAAAACGATACAAATAGAGTTGGGTTTCGGGAGTTCTCGAGAATTTTTCGAGATTTTCCATCCCGAATCTCGAGAATTTAAATTTTTAACATTTCGGGAAATCCCGGATCTTGAGAATCTTTTCTCGGGATTCGTGATTTCAAAAAATATTTGAAAAAACGATTTTTTAAATTGCAACAAATTAACAAAACTTGATTTCAAGTGTGTGCGAGTGTGCGATCGTTTGATTTCAGTTCAACACAATTTTGCGGAATTTCAACGGAATTTTGTGTCTCAAAAGCGTACGCGATTGTCAAATGTAGCCATTGACAGTCTGTGTTTTGTGAAGTTCTATTTTAATAAGTAATGTTTTGAATTATTTTTGTTTTCCTACTTCTATTTGTATGTCCTCTTACTTAAATGAAAAAAAATATTTGTTTTGAAAATTGTCTGTTTTTACACCGATTTTAGAATTTTTTTACAAGTTTGAATTTTTTGATATCTCGAGAATTCTCGAGAATTCTTTTCTGGAAATCCAGAATCTCGAGATTAAGATTTTCTCGGAAAATACCCAACTCTAGATACAATAGGCTTCATGTAAGAGTAATCAGAAATAATAACGGTAGCAATAGTTAATTTATCCAATGTAATTCGTGCGCAGTAGAAGAAATCGCAATCTGCATAATTTCAAGGTTAAGTTGTTCCACTATAATAGCATTACTTTACTTTATATTATCTACCATTTAGATGTGATAATTCATTTTTACAACGTTTTTATTAGCTCGTATTCTTGTTTGTACGTGGTTGCTTGTCCAGTATAAATCTTGCAATCGATTTTTAACTAACTTCCTTAGACATTTGAATATTTTAGAATATATCAGAACACGATGCCAATGCATTCTGTTAATAGTTTTAGCCATCTTTAAGCAGAATTGAATTCATTTTCAGTTAATTCTATCTTGTATGGAAAGTTACTTCAGAAAAAAATGTAAAAAGTAAAAGACTATTATTGGTTGCTGAGGGGGTGGACCTGGTAACTAAATTAATAATATATATGTGCGTTACTATGGAAATCAAAATAACATTTCAGAATTCTATATTTGTTTGTTTGCTTTTTTTTATTTGGAAGCAATTGAGCTCTTCTCTGAATGGAAGGCTATTCTGCTTTACAATGGTTTACAAAAGTATACATACATTTTTTTAACTACAGGCATAAATAGTTACATTATTATAATACAGAATTACATTTATGTTACACTATACACTAGAAATTTACGTTACATTTTTGGAAAAATTCATGTACAATTTTCATTACTGAAATATTTGGTTTTGCCAGGAACGAATTAATCGTAAAAGGAGGGTATAACCTGCATTTTCCCAATTTATTCATTAACACCTCTCTCTCCTGGTCATAGGCATTGTATTGCCAGACAATGTGGTTAAGATCTTGAGTGGGATGTCCACACTGACACTGAGAACTACCTACCACTTTAATTTTGTACAATGATTCGTTGAGACTGTAATGCCCTGTCCTGCTTCTAGCTATTGTCACTATTACATCTCGCTTTATTTTACAATGTTACTAAACCAAGTTTTAGGAGATCTATTATAATAGTTTTGATAGTAGTGTGTTCCCTTTTCTTTCCCAAGATTTTCTAAATATTTATCGTTATTTTCGCTCATTGTTTGTTTAAACTGGGCTTTAAAATCTGTGTATGGAATTCTTATATTTTCTGATGGGTATTTTACAGATTTTTTTGCCAATTGATCAGCAATTTCATTGCCATAATTCTTTTATGTGCTGGGATCCAGTATATCTGTATATTTGTACCGTGTTCGTTACTATTGCTAAATTTGGAAATGGTACATAAAAAAGCTCTTTTTATCTTGTAATTATTTTAATATCAACTGAGGGTACTTGATGGAATCTGAATTTAACTCCTAATTTATTTAATATTTGTACTATTACATTTCAGTATTTTTATACGAACCCAGGTTTTGCCTTTCGGCTTATTCAGGCATTGCCACATTATGCATATTTACCAATGGAAAATACAAGCTGATTATCGTGTATATAATAACTTAATAGAATAAAATAACAGGATACTATTTGTAATTAAGTAAAGGAGCAAGTTTAAAAATTAGTGCTAGAAATTTTTTTGGAAATACAGTAGTGGGCACATATGTGCACCGTGCATGAAGATGCTGAAAGGTAAAAATCGGGTCTAACAAAATGCTTAATAATTGGAACAGTACACAATTTAAATCAATTATAATTTACTTTATATGTATATGTTATAAATGAATTATGAGAAATAATAGATACCCATATATTTTGAGTTTTATAATAAAATAACTTACCTAGTTAATTGAATTTAATGTCAAACGTATAAAAAAATAAAGTATCTTGTTTTAATCTACGGTTACGTTATCGCTAAGACCACGAACAAACGAGAGAAATCCCTTAACACGTCGTATTAGCATTTCTATACTACCTAAAAATATTGCTTGTATGTTTATTTATTTATTTAGAAAAGAGTATTTTTTTTAATATTAAT
Organism: Rhyacophila brunnea; assembly: GCF_057557595.1. Taxonomy (NCBI): domain Eukaryota; kingdom Metazoa; phylum Arthropoda; class Insecta; order Trichoptera; family Rhyacophilidae; genus Rhyacophila; species Rhyacophila brunnea. Next base: position 4,698,233 of record NW_028232763.1, on the reverse strand, counting down.
AACCATGCCCTTCATTTTTTGTACAAAGTGGTTGGGTGGGTTAGTTGCATTGATGTGGGGCTAATTAGGTTCCTCCATTAAGATCTTTAATTTTCTTTATGGCCAGGATTAAATATTTTGTGTAGTGTTCTTGTGTTGTTTTATTGCTTAGTACTTCGTGAGGCTTTTGTAGGTCAATTTCATGATTATGCTGTCTACACCGAGTCCTGAGAGTCCATTGCTCCCTTTCTAGTATAGGGCAGTCGTTGATGACATGACACACAGTTTGAGATGTGTTGCCGTCACATGGACAACAGTCATCATCCCTCAATTTAAATCTTTTTAGATAAGCTCGCACCGCTCCGTGGCCTGTTAATATCTGTGTGAGTTCGTATGATATTTTTATGTTCTTGGCAAGAGTAATGGCAGAGTTTATGTTTGGAATAAATTTCTGCGTTATTGATCCTGTGGTGGATGTTGTGTATCTGTGGTTCCATAGCTCTATTGTGTCTTTTTGTTTTGCGTAACTTAGAAGGAAGTGTGTGTAGGTTGAAGGTCTTTTATCTGTTGTGGCTTGTTTAGCGTATTTATCAGCTTCCTCGTTTCCGGCTATCCCTGTGTGACATATTATCCAGAAGAATCTAAGGTTTGTTCCTATCATTCGAAGCTGTGTTGATAGTGTTAAAATGTTCCTTACTAGTGGGTGTGTGGATGATGAGTTTTGGAGAGCTACCAGACTGGATTGGCTATCTGAGAATATGTAAACATAGTTGTATCTGTGGAACTTTAATCTTTTCAGTGTCCATTACGGCATTACAGCGATTGGCCAATGCGCCATAATATATTATTAATACAAAATTATAAAATTGATTTAATTACAAAATAACAACCAGTATAACAAGAAAGTAGAAAAGACAGTATAATATGCTTATGTAGATATTAGAATAAAATGATAAATACAATTATAAATTTAACCTATTTAGCACATCTACAAACATGTTTATAAAAAACAAATCAACCTTAATGCTGCCATCAAATAAGTTAATCGCACGATACACAGCATCATAAAAATCACATCTGTTCTGCGACGAGGTATCATGACGAGGGATACCTCGGGCTAGTGTTACGAGTGATATTGGTGGGAACATGAAAATTAGTATTTGCCAGTATATACGGATTTGTAAATAAACCCACGAATAAGTAAAAAGAAATGCTTTAAAAGTGCAATCACTCTTCGGGTGGACCAGGATTGCATTGATAATATACCCAGAAGAAAACGAGTCGAAAAATTTATTTAATTATCTTTATCATAAGGAAAGAATCCGTATGTCTTTATGCAGAGAAATCTAAGAAATCTATTGTGGACTTGATCCAATTGTGTGGATGGTCCTATTGGGACTCCAAATAATGCTGGCATATTCAAGAATACTCAACACAAATAATACGTATAATGTACGTAGCACTCGGACGTTTTCAAATGATCTTGAAACCCTCATAACAAAACCAAGTATTTTGCTAGATCTAGTACTGATGTTAAGAATTTTTTGATCGAAGAAAGTGGACTTTGCATCATACAATACACCCAAATCTTTTATCTCCGTTACCCTACTCAATATTATAACAGACAATGTGTAAGGAAACAATAAGGTGTGCCTTGAACGACTAAATGATTGAAGGTAGCAAATTCAAGTTTATTCAAAATAGACCATTACGCGATAGCATCTAGATCAGATTGCATCAAGGGGGTTTCAATAGTTCGAAAAAGTTTAAGATCATCTGAGAATAGCGAACAAGAAGAATTATTGTTTTGTTATTAACTCGTAATACCCACGGGTGAAAGAAATATTCATTTACTTGGACCAGTTTTATTATATTTTATTTAAAACCTCGAAATTAAATTATTTTTTATGTAAATTCAATGTTATATACATATTCGTTTATTTGGGTAACAAGGTATTGATAGTAATATGAAGTTACACTAATAAGTAAATAAATATATTTATACCTATTGAATGAGGTTTCAGGAATAAAGGATGACTGAAAATAATACAACTTGCAATACATTACCAGTTCAAGGTTTTTTATTCACTAGGCGCATGATTCTGTGGCGAACAGTTCATTCAAAAGTATCAGGGAGTCAGAAAGCGCGCTAAACTTTCATTCTATCAATTCCTCGTCCACGCCTACTCAATGATTCTGTGCGCCTGATACAGCCGCCTATACTAGACACTTGCTGAAACCTGCCGTCAGTATGCAATTTTCCGTCGAGTCTGACAGACGCATGTCCGGTACGTTTTCCGCTAACGATTTTCCGGTTAAAGCGTCGGCCGCAACCGCATCGTGAAAAGTTTTCACACTAACCTAACAATAGTTAGTTAATATTAGCCATTCTGAAAATGTTTTTTCATTAATATTTAAAGTTATCTAAACATATTTCTCTATTAATTATTATTCTATTTGTAATTTATGTTCATTTATGGAAAATAAAGTACGTATAATTATATATAAAGTGATTTTAAAGTATTATAATAGATTAAAAAATAAATTACATTGATTAGCTTTGAAATAAACGTAAGAAAACTAAAGATAAAATAAAAGTGATGTGTAATTTTATTTCATAACAACTTCATATCCATCCACTACTGCAGCACTGGATACATTTTTTAAGGTAAGAGAACATTTTTATTAATTATTACAGTAAACTAACAGTACCTACTATTTTATTGTTTTAAGTATAAAATTGATGAATATTTATTAAGATATGTGATGGTCCTAATAACAGGTGGACACAGATAGTATATTAATTAAATTATATTGTTATTAAGAATCACGTATATTGGAGTGAGAACATAAGAATGAAAAAATAAATATATGGAATACCTTCAACGGAATGTGTAGTTATCCAGTTATTATGAATGGTAAACAGTTTTGTAGCAACCTATTTTGAGAAACGAGAGAGTAAAATGGTTCCATGCAGTTACTGTGATTCATAATTTTGTGGAGTCTAGCCACTGTATAATTATTAAACCCAAGACATGAGTTGTACATAATATTATGTGAATGTGTCTGATGAAAAGAAATTAAAATATAAAACTCAATTTACAATCATTAAGTATTTTTCTGTCGTATTGTAAATATTAAAATAATTGAATACAACATCATTAATTGTTTCATTGTTAAAATTCTTTTATATGAAATAAGTAGAGTTCATTTTTATTTTATTAAATACTTTAGTGAATGCAAACGTGTATGCATATATATAATTTACTCGTGCATAAATTATAATTATGAAACTTAAATAGATATTTTGACTATTTCCTTAAATGGACAGTACATACTGGTAAAAGACATTGTATATTTGAAGTACAAAAAGATTTATATTGCTGCTTTTGAATATAATGTTATACGTAAACATTCTTTATAAAAATGCTACGATTTGATTTTTAGAATTATATTATATAATACCTACAACTTAAAATTTGTTTGTATCATGCAATAAATTTTAACTAATATTTTTAATCTATAATGCAATTTTAAAATAAAGATGACGACGAATTTAATACGTATTATTATTCCAACTATTAATTACGTATTTAATTAATTCATATTAACATTATTTTGGTAAGTAAAAAAAAAAAAAAAAACAGTTGTGAACTTTGATCTTGTATCAAATAATATTAACACTGGCTATAATTACAATATGTTATGTTACAATGACTATGTTTATGATAACTTTCAAATGGTATTTTAAATTGAATAATAATTAAAACAGCTTTTACGGTTCATTTTTTAAATTATCGGTTACAAAACAAGGCCAAAAATTATTTTATTACGACTATAATATCGTTACAATTTTTAAACCATAATTTTTTTTAGTAAGAGAATAATATTATTGTAACAGAAAATTACATAATAACATAAAGGACTAAGATAAAAATATTTAAGGTTTAGCAATGTCACATTATCTATTGTATCTACATATTATTGTTTGTAACATCCCTAACTAATATTTTCCACCAAATGTGACTTGAACCAATAACCATTACACATCGCAATCCTTATTTATCCTACGCATTCCTAAATGTTCTGATTTTTTATTAGTTTAAATAAAAAAAAATTGGTGAGTGCAAATTTGTTAAAAGCAAAATCTGGTGCAATCATCCGTTTCCGAATCATGGTTAGAACCTATTGTTAACATTATCATGATTAAAAATTATAAAAATTTAAAAAAATCTAATAATAACGGAATTTGAAATAATTCACAGTTGCAAAAAGTCTTTATTAAAAAGTAATTATTGAGAGCATAATTAATAGTACTTAGCTTTATCGGCAAATCACTTGTGACTGGAATGAGAATTTAATCAGTATTAATATATTTTTAATTTTTTCATGTGCTATATTCAAAAATATTCGTATTATGGTTTAGTAGTTTAAATTAGAAACCTATAATATTTATTAAATTTGAATAAATTTGGAAATATTATAAAGATAAAATTTATAAAAAATAAGTATTAATGGGACCCCAAAGTTAACATGATAAAAATGCAGCACATTTCGTATACATAATGTGTACCGAATTGAATTATTTATATTTAAAAAATACCTTTATTTAACATAGAAAAAAATCTATCTTAAAATTATTTTGATTAAATATGGAACTAATAAAAAACTAGTATTCTGTAGGCAATGACATATCAAATTCAGGCTCTATTCGAATGCAGTAATGCTAATTTTAGTATTCGAAACTGTTTTCATTGAAATAACATGTGTGTATGAAAATCTATAAAATAAATTAAGTACTGCATTTTTTAGTATAGATTCATGTCGTCTGGATGTATAAACGTGCAATCCGTAACGTTGCGTGATAGCCTTAACGTTAAAATAAGTTTTATCTTTATTTGATAAAGTATACACAGGAAAATTAAATGCGTGAATTTTCTTTCTTTTATTTCAAGAAAGCTATAGTATAATAAAATATTGATGCAAGGCGTGTACGGAATTCGCGATAAGTCAAATAAATAATGCAGGAAGATATTTTCTTCTACAATTTGTTACATGTTTCTCTCGATGTGCCAACTCTTGCATAATACACGCAGTGAAGTCGTTGACCGGATCTCGTGTGAATCAAACCATATTTAACCATAAAATATCCATATTATATCAAATTACTTAGTAACCATGCTTATCTTGAGGAACATGTAGGTAAATGATTTCCATGTCCGGAAACATGCACCGGTACAAATTAGCGTAATTATCAGTACCAAAGAGATTGGACTCCTAGGTAGCACACAAATGTCAGTGTGTACTCGTTTTGTGAGAGAAAGTTTTATTTCTCTGAAATTAGGTACACTTTGCTGCAAATGGGCCATACTCAGACATAAAAACTGAGTATTTTTTTTTATCAACACAAGCTTTCAACCAATTTATGATAAACGTATTTTCATTATTAACAGTTCCCGCAATAACAACTTTATTCGGATTCAGGGTAAGAAAATATAATGCAAATGGATGTAAGTATTTTATTTTTAATAACACAAAAAACAGTCTAATCTTTTTGATTAGTACAAATAAAACGACTAACAACAAGGCAGAAAAGGATTCGGAACAAATGGCATTTTCAACGAATAATATTTTTCCAAAGCGGTAAATTTTAAGAATCAATATAATATATAAAATCAAACATATTTCAAATGTAAAATTAATTTTAAAAAAAAATTCTTCGTTTAAATTAAATTTACAAATTTTACACAAATTCATATTGAATATTTGATAATAATAACGACAACAATAACTTACCGTGGATTGAGTTTAAAGTACTTACGTAATTTTTTTTCCAATATGTATTTGATTCAATACAGCTTTGTATTCGCTTTTATTACTTACTATAATTTTTAATTTTGCCACTGCGTGTTCTCTCCAATGTGTAATCTTAACTTAAAGTCATGTGAATTTAGTCTAAGGACATTTTAGTAAATGGCAACCTCAGTCTTGGTTAACTGGTCCTGAGATATTCCCAGTCATAAAAAATCACAAAAAAACGTAGGGTCCCGTGATACGCCCAATTAAGATCGGGTGCGGTGCGGGTCTGGTTTGGTGGGATCATTAACTTCAATGATCCTATGCAAGTACGTGTCCGGAAACGTATGCAGTTCACCGTATCACACTTCACCATGAAATGTTGTATCGGAAATATATAGTCGTATATTAAAAACCGTCCAACCTCTTTGGGTCATACAGTACTGACATAGCATGCAGCCTAAATAAAACACGGTTCTTAACGGTTTACACTTTACACGAAGCCAGCAGCAAACAAATTTTGAAAATAGCCGATATACTGGATTATTTGTTGGGTTAGGTTAGGTTTTCATTCATGAATTGTGTCACTAGATTTCAAAATCAGCCAAGTCCACAATAGATGAATAGAAGAAAAACAGCTTTTTGTTTTATCAAGTACACAGTCACAAGGGTGAAAGTTTATATTATTTTGAGTATAGAATATTTAAAATTAATAAATTCTACATTTTGATTATGCAGAAATGTTAGAAACCAAGAGTTCTTCAGCAATTCACAAAAAAGTAAAAAATACCTAAAGGTGGACTTGGCTGATTTTGAAATGTAGCGACACAATTCATGAATTTTACCAAAATCAGCTATGAAAATTGAATTAATGTTCATATTGAATCCAATAAAATTAGAGACCGTATAGTATACGGTCATCTCTTTCCGAAAAGTAAGCTCACGGCGAACTGTGCCACGGTGAAATGTTTTACGTACAATAATTTACAATGTAATCATGCAAGTATCCAATAGTTTGGGGTATTTTGTCCTAAAAATACTGTTAATATAACCGTCAGTCTGTAGAATTCCTTATGTTGAGCTAAGAAGCGAAAATATGTAGTTTGTTTTTGCTTGTTTACGAGAAAGCATATCTCATATCTATAGTTGTTAATTTTTTCTTCTTAAATGATTCTTAATTGTGGCATATGTAAGCAATTTGAATATTTAAGTAAAAATTAAAATAACTGCATTTGTAATTTTAATTTGATTCATGTAAATTGATTTTCAAAAGTACATTATCTTTAAATAAACTTCCTATCTGAAATAAATCTTACGTATTTTTTAGATTCGTAGGTTAAAATTGCCGCTTCGGCAGAATGCTGATCGATGAAAATTTCATTCGTTCTGAATGCTTTTATCCCTTTTTATAATGCGTACTTATGTTTTATACCAATTTGTTTTCGTATAATTTATATATGGCAAGTGATTAATGTCTATTATCCATACGTTTTAGGATTTAACCTAGCAGGAAGAGTAAAAAAATCAAAATGCTGATTTAAAAGATAGTAAATTATCATAATATTGCTATATTTTTTTAATTTACTTATCAAAAGATTCGCGTAATGTGTAAACTTGGTATCTGCACTAACCATTCAATAATATTATTTCGTTTACGATGAAGAAAAAAATGCATCGAATGCCGATTAGCATATTAGTGATGTACGACATTATTCTTAATTAAACTTTATGTAAGATAATTGCATATTTTGATAGCTACTACATTAGTTTCTCAATTAGACCATTAAATGTGTAGCAGCACTAGTCACAATTTACCCAATTTCAGCCGCATACGAGCACTTAGGGCTATTATTCCTCAGTTGAGGAATGGTCTAAAAAGATCGTGGCTAGGCGATGCGCGGATTGTGCAAACGACGCCTGCAGAACAAAACATAATTTGTCATAAAAATTCAACATGCGTCCATTTAATGTTCTGTTTATTGTTCCATTAGTAACAATGATAATATATTCATTGACATGTTTTCTTTTTCAAGTGAATGGGTAACGTTTTTTAGTCATCTTTACACGATTTAAGAATTAATACCGCCGTCGCCATCACGAAACAAATTGACCTGTTCACAGCTCAACGTTCACTCTCCGATTGCCAAAGTCCAAAATTTCGTCGCACCTATAGTTGAAAATTATTTGCCGTTTCACTGAAGTATGGCTCTTAAGGCAATGCATCTGGTATTTTGCGATTGCTGAAATGAAAAAAGGCAATAATAATATTATTGAGTTTAATATAGACTGCTTAATATGCAAACCAGGCAACTCACTCTTGACCGAACATGGGAATTTGTTCTAAAGTATGTTTTCTATGCTCACACAAAATTTCAAACCCTACACCTATACATAAATGCGTTATCTTCACATACAGGTGCAAAATTTCCAATATCGAAAATGGAACAACTCCGTTATTTATATAAGTTTTCTTTATATATAAAAGGGAAGCTACAATAGTGCATTAATTCATAGTGTAGCTTATTTGTAAAAAAAATCCAAGAGTATTTTTAGAGTTGTTGAATTCCGCTGGATAGTTAAATTATTTTTTTCTCCTTCCTGAACAATTTTCCCAAAGGTAGCTAGCCGGTTTGCAAATTAAGCATTCGATTTTAACATTTCATAAAAAAATATGAACAAATATAGACAAATTAAATATTTAAAACATCCATTTAATAATATAATGGTTGACAGTTTTTATTGAAGGGAATCTACCGAGTATGTTAAATATACTTTTAAAAATATATACATCCATCAAAACTTACTCTCCCATAAATGAAATGAGACAATCTTCGAAATAATTCGTATAAATACAGATATTGATTTTACGTCAAACAGTTTATTTTAATACAGAGCCACCCTATCACTGGGCGCCTATTATTGCGAGACATTTTTTTCAATGTCATTATATTTACAAAGAAACAAAACTGTCTGACAGAGTATTATTTGATGAAATTTCTCCAATAATATTATTTATTATTATTTGATTCGATTATCCGAAGAAAGTCTATTGAGACTCCAGTAGACTACAGACATTTTTATGCGTTCAATGACTGCATTTTTTATTCACACTATTCACAGTTCACCGCAGACAGAATCCACGAAATCCATGAAAAGTATTATTGCCATAGAAACTACTTATTACAAGCGATGTTATGCAAACGATACATTTTAATAAATGCTTCATGTGAATGCATCTTCGAGGTTTATTATTTTACATTTAAAATATTGTAATTTATAAAAATCGTTTCGCTCATTCTGTCATTATCTTTAAAAATCTTCCACGTAAAATAAAAATAAAATAATACGTTTAGATAATTTTGTTTACCTATAATCTAATTTATTAAACTATTTTAAATGGTATTTCATCCTCCCCTTTCTAAGACATCAATATAAAAATTACCCTTAAAATGTACAATAAACTCATCAAAATGTATTAAAAACCTGAAAACATACAAACTTACTATATGAAATATAGCTGGCACACAATATTATAACATTTGTAAAAACAATTAATGAACGGATTTATTTCATTCAAAATATGCCTACTTCAGCGGTCAGGTAAATGGTGTTGTTTAGGGGTCATTTTATAAACAAAGTCACATATTTTTGAGTCATTTTTTAAATTCTCAATCTCCATTATCTGATTGTTGTTAAAAATTTACTCCCTGTTTAAATTACGTAACTTTGTTTATAACCTTATCGATATTTTATTATAATGTGTTAATTTATTGGTGTAAATTATTATAAAATCTCCCCATCGCCTTTGTCAAAAATCATCTAATTACGTATGCCTCCTTACTTTATGATGTTACGTCATATATTATGGACGTCCTCTTATGATAAAATATCATTATGTATTAGGGTTTTTTTAATGCCTGAGCAACTTTGATGCTATCTTCGGAGGTAAAGGTATTCTATTTCCACGTTCATAAAGGTAGAAAATTCTTATTAAAAAAAGGTAGAATATTGAATATTTGTTTCTTCTACATGCACAATTATGATTGTATTATGTAATAGATTATTTGAATTTTTTTTGGTCTTTATTGTAATCAACATTTTCAACGACGATTTCCCAACCCCTGGACTATAAATCATCATAGCTTAGGGTCATGAACTCCAGAGGCTGAGACGGTAGTGACGGTTATAACGACTCTACACCATTTATGTCTACACTCTACGCTGTCGACGCAATTTATTGAAAAGGGGTGCTCTTTAACGTAAAGCCTCCATAGACTGATATAAGTATATTGAGTTGTCAACGCTTCATTTCCCTTGTACGACAAATAAAGGATTATGAAGATTTATTCAGTCACAATTGATTGAAATATAAACTGATTTTCTAATATTTATTTTGTTCTGCGAAATTTCATTTACTTGCATATTATATTTTCATTTTGATATTGATCAATTCATCTTTACACAAATATAATTTAACACATATAACTTGAAAATATTTCAGATACATACCTACTAGAAAAAATCATCAAAATCAGGAATATTGAATACATTAATTACTAACCGAGATACGGCTCTCCTTGATTTAATACACAGAAACCGATAGTTATCAATAACGCAATCTGAGAAACATTTCATGTATGGTTATACTAGTTTAAATTATCGTTATTAGATATGAGCCTCGTAGCATAATCGGTTAATGCACAGATTGGCGCGACACCAATGGTTGTACGGGTTCAAATCCCGTCGAGGTTCGTATTTTTTTTCAAATATGATTTCTTCTAGTGGATATACCTATACCTGAAATTTTTTCAAGTTATGTTTGTTAAATATATGGAATGTTACATTCTCAAAATCTTGTAAATTATTCATTTGAATAAAAGAAATAGTTTATTACTTATTCTTATTGTGCCATCCCCTAGCGGAGGTCGCCACCATCAAGGCGATCTTATGTTTGTCGTCTGCTGCCCGGAGCAGTTCAGTGGAGCTGCACACGTACCAATCACGGAGGTTCTTAAGCCACGAAATGCGGCGCCGTCCTCTGCTACGTTTTCCATTAATCTTTCCTTGAATGACAATTTGGGGAATGCTGTATTTTTGTCCTCTCATAATGTGGCCGAGGTACTGTAGTTTCCTGGCTTTGATACTACGTAGAACTTCTCGGTCCTTCCCCATTCAATATTAAATACCCACCGATTCACCTTGTAAGGCTCCTTGAAAATAGCTTCCGAGTACATGTTAAATAGCAGAGGTGACAATATACACCCATGTCTTACACCGCGAAGAATTTTTACCTCTCCACTGATTTCGTTTTCGATCTTGATATTCGCTGTTTGATTTCAATATAAGTTAGCTATCATTTGAATGTCTCTTGCATCGATGCCTTTCTTCTGTAAGAGTTCGTGAAGTTTAGGATGCCTAACAGTATCAAGTTTATTACACATTTATATTATTGTATTATATTTAATATATCTCTCGGAAATTGTTTTAAGAATATTTTGGTTGACATGCTAATATAATAATAACTTCAGCATATGACCGTATTCAAAGTTTTTCGTCTCTTTTAGCGCGAAAGAGAACGATGAAAACCTTTAAGCTATTATGGAAAACTTATTAAGGGGGGACATGCTCGTCGAAGGTCAAAATTGAGTTTTTATTGTATTTTCAAACCATGATCCTGGACACTCCTTAAACGTTGTAGATGATCTATTTATAGAATTTTGAAGCCTTATTATCCTTTATAGTTATTTTAAACATTTGATGACTGCATAAAGTATTTTTGTTACATAAAATAGTATTCTTTTAAACCTCTCGCTCTAATATTTTAGAATATAGTCATATTTCGGTACATAACTGTGCAGTGGTGTTAAGATTTTTTACATTTATTAATTTTTAAACGCATTTATTAAACCATTAGCATAATTTATTACGAGATAATTTTTGTAAAATATTCACGATAAAAAATTATATTGCTAATCTCTGTGATCCCAAATTTGACAAGAATTAGGCATTTTATTATTCAAAAAATCGGCAAGATTAACACATTTGAAGATGATTCTAAAGATATTTATTATAAGCTATGTCTTTGATCATTCAAGTGTGATAAACATCTTATGAATAATGATTGCTTTATAATAATTATTGACCTAAGAATAAGGTAGTGTTTTTTTGAAATACGCCATTTCTTTTGTCATTCCCCAGTGGTTAAGCTACAACATACGGCCGTAGCCATATATTGACAAACTATAATTGAAGTAGGAAATAAAATGATATTGACGCGCGTGTTTGAACATGTACCGTTTAAAAAAAAATAAAAAAAAATTCGGTTAGGTACATGTTCAAACACGCGCGTTAACATAATTTTACTTCCTACTTTAATTATAGTTTGTCATTTTATGGCTACGGCCGTATGTTGTAGCTTAACCACTGGGGAATGACAAAAGAAATGGCGTATTTCAAAAAAACACTACCTTATTCTTAGGTCAATAATTATTATAAAGAAATCATTATTCATAAGATTTTTATCACACTTGAATGGTCAAAGACATAGCTTATAATAAATATCTTTAGAATTATCTTCAAATGTGTTAATCTTGCCGATTTTTTGAATAATAAAATGCCTAATTCTTGTCAAATTTGGGATCACAGAGATTATCAAAATAATTTTTTATCGTGAATATTTTACAAAAATTATCTCGTAATAAATTATACTAATGGTTTTATAAATGCGTTTAAAAATTAATAAATGTAAAAAATCTTAACACCACTGCACAGTTATGTACTGAAATATGACTATATTCTAAAACATTAGAGCGAGAGGTTTAAAAGAATACTATTTTATGTAACAAAAATGCTTCATGCAGTCATCAAATGTTTAAAATAACTATAAAGGATAATAAGGCTTCAAAATTATATAAATAGATTATCTACAACGTTTAAGGAGTGTCCAGGATCATGGTTTGAAAATACAATAAAAACTCAATTTTGACCTTCGACGAGCATGTCCCCCCTTAAGCAATCTTTTAATGAATTAATAGAGCTTTGTAATAAGTAATGTGTAGCCTTAAGGACTTGAATATTATTGTAAGCGACCTCTCAGCGTAATTCATTAACGAGACTTATAAGTCTTGGCTATAACGGAGCTTACTTTTGAAAATAAGCTTGTTTCAAAGCAAGAAAACCTTCTGTATATAAAAGGAGCTTTTAATTAAATGTGAAACTAAACCCGAAAACATACTGTCGCTGATATTATTACCCTACGAGATTTTGAAGACCGCACGTATTTAACACGTACATACCTACCAGTTTTGTCGATTGTCTGATACTTTCAGTTCGATTTAGTCACATTCGTGAGAGTTTTTAAATACACTGTATGATAAAAAACCGATATTTCTATACAACACCATATTGTACTACAGCTTTGTATATATAAATAAATAATTAAAATTCGCCTACTGTATCTTGGTGCATCAACTTCTCAAGATATTCAACAGAAATATTCAAATCTTTCAACAAAATACTAATGCGCAATATTTTTTTGCTAATGTGAAACATATAAAAATAATAATAAAGAATTTGCATAATATTTAGTTCTAGTGCATACCTACTAAACGAAATTGACTAACAGCTCACTGGAAAAATAAAATAATATAATTAATTTATCTCAATAGTTTTATACTTGAACTATTTATTTCGGAAACCTATGCATTATCTTTTTTTTTAATTTTAAATAAAATAAAATATTTTGTATTTATTCCGCATACCTAGTTAATATTAAAAATCAGTACCGATTTTGTCCCCCTTTAATAGAACATTGTCAACATGTAGACAACGTCCCATTGAAGCTGACGAAACTAGTCCTGATCATTATTAAGTTGTGTAGATAACTACTCTAAAAATTAGGTTTATTTTTAAAATAATACAATTTATTTTTATCAATAATTGACAGTAATATATCAGGAAACTCTGCCATTCTTAGTAGTATTGGCTTGTGTTACTCTGATAATTATCTAAGAAATCGGGGGCATCCGTTGTTTGTTCTTCCAAGCTGCAGAACTAACCTGCCATTAATAATATAAATTGGGAGGGCAATAACTATCGTAAATCAAATCAATTCGGATATTGATATATTCCACTTACATGAGAGTGAATTAAGGGGGGCGTTGTTTTATAAGTTTTTAAGATAGGGTCTATCAACGTAGAGTCTGTTTTCTATAAACTGGCTTACACGTCACACGGTAAGCATTGTGCTATCGGGTTCAACTGTTGCAAGTTTCCAATGGGAGGGAACGAGATGGATGCTGAAATGGGGGGGAAACCAGCAAGTCAGCTTTTAGAAGACAAACTAGAATTCACTACTCACCCTGTGTGCTTCAGTGTACTTTTATTTTTATTATTTTATTATTTACTCATATTACCCTGTATTGTTATTTGAAAAACACTTACTTTATGTCATGTCGTAAATGCTTTGAATTTATAATTTGTCAAGTTCGTTAAAATGTAAAATAAATAAATTTTAATTTGAAATTTGAATTCACATCATTCAAAGATAATACCATCACGTTTAGTAATGCGATTTGGTTTGATGTAATTGATATAATTTAAGAGCATACATAAGTGAAACGGCAAATAATTTTCAACAGTAGTTGGAACGAAATTTTGCAGTCGTCGCCAATCGGAGACTGACAGTTGAGGTGTGAGCACGTCAATTTGTTTTGTGATGGCGTCGGAGGAATATATACTTAAATCGTGTAAAGATTACTAAAAAACGTTCCGCATGTACTTGAAAAAGAAAACATGACAATGAATATACTATTATTATTACGAATATAATAATAAACATAACATTAAAAGGACGCATTTTTATGACAAATTATATTACGTTCGGCTTGCGTCATTTGCACAATCCGCGCATTGCCTAGTGACGATCTTTTTAGAGCATGCCTCAGTTGAAGTATAGCCTTAATATAAACTATTTTATAGTATCATCATTACCAATCTTTATTAATTATTACTTAAATATGATGAAAATAGACAATAAGCCCGAAAAAAGTTTCCCTATTTAAATTGCAAAGGCGAATTATTATTAAGCTATAAGTCATTTTACAATAATTAATTATTGCACATCGCAGATTCGTTTGTAGAACACCATAGTTATATTATCCGCATCTTCAAAACACCGCAAGTATGCCAACAAAATTTTAGATTCTGTCATACAGTATATTCCATAATATATTATTAAATTTACAGTTAATGTCAAGATCATTATTAAACATCAGATGATCCTATATTAAGCAGCTTAAAATAAATACAGCCTTTATTTTTTATACAAAAATAATTCTTTATTGCAAAATTATGTTAATCAAAACAAGTATTATGTTAAGAATTATAATATTAAGAATTATTCTTAGTACACTGTAAAAAAATCCTTCTCAACGTACAAAAACTAGTTGTAGTCTACGTGCTGTAATTAAATTCGTATACATAATTAGGTAGATGGACTTTATTTTTTGATTCATCTACCTGAGACGATATTATACACAAAAAATTAAGTTTCCAGACCGGAAAGAGGATGTGTCTTTTACTCCTGACTTCCTCATTATATGACATAATTATTATATACAATATCTACGAATAATCATGATAGTACCGGAAGTGGTCGTATATCCAACTACTAACCCCCACTAACTTGGAATTATAGTGGCAATATTATTACAAAATAAACCGTATATCATCATCATTATCACCCTGAATCTACCCACTGCTAGATGAAGGCATTTCCAAGCTGATTCCACTTTTCTCGATCCTGTGCGTTGCGTTGCCACGTACTTTCGTAGAACTTAATAATTTCATCGATCCAGTGGACTCTAGATTTACTTTGCGGACGTTTTTTACCTCTTGGGTACTACTGGATGACTCGATTTGTCGAGCGATTTTCCTTTCTTCAAGTTATGTGTCTAGCCCGTTTCCAATTGAGGTGTAAATCGTATATATCATAATATTATTATGCTGACGAATTTGAGACGGTGGCCATCAAATGCAGAATTACAGGGTTACATGTAAGTTGTACGTATGCAGTTCATCGTGGGACACTTGTCTTATTCGTGCGCCGCAGTAAGTGAAATATGAGTTCGTATAACATTTTATCGAATGACGAGTTTTTCATTGAACATTTCTCACCGTGGAATACATTTATACGTATCTTACAAAATAAGAGCTTTGTAATAAGTAATATGTAGCCTTAAGGGTTTGAATATTATTGTAAGCGACCTATCAGCGTAATTCATTAACGAGACTTATAAGTCTTGGCTATAACGGAGCTTACTTTTGAAAATAAGCTTATTTCAAAGCAAGAAAACCTTCTGTATATAAAAGGAGCTTTTAGTTATATGTGAAACTAAACCCGAAAACATACTGTAGCTGATATTATTACACTACGAGATTTTGAAAACCGCACGTATTTTACACGTAAATACCTACCAATTTTGTCGATTGTCTGATACTTTCAATTCGATTTAGTCACATTCGTGAGAGTTTTTCAATATACTGTATGATAAAAAACCGATATTTCTATACAACACCATATTTTACTACAGCTTTGTATATGTAAAAAAATAATTAAAAATCGCCTACTGTATCTTGGTGCATCAACTTCTCAAGATATTCAACAGAAATATTTAAATCTCTCAACAGAATACTAATGCGCAATATTTTTTTGCTAATGTGAAACATATAAAAATAATAATAAAGAATTTGCATAATATTTAGTTCTAGTGCGTACTTACTAAACGAATTTGACTAACAGCTCAATGGAAAAATAAAATAACATAATTAATTTATCTCAATATTTTAACTCTATACTCTCAACTATTTATTTCGGAAACCTATGCATTATCTTTTTTTTAAATTTAAAATAAAGTAAAATATTTTGTATTTATTCCGCATACCTAGTTATTATAAAAAATCAGCACCGATTTCATCCCCCTTTAATAGAACATTGTCAACATATCGACAACGTCCCATTGAAGCTGACGAAACTAGTCCTGATCATTATTAAATTGTGTAGATAAGTACTCTATAAATTAGGTTTATTTTTAAAATAATACAATGTATTTTTATCAATAATTGACAGTAGTATATCAGGAAACTCCATTTTCCTGCACTGCATTTTACTGCACATGGACGTACTGAAATATGACTATATTCTAACACATTAGAGCGAGAGGTTTAAAAGAATACTATTTTATGTAGTAAAATTACTTTATGCAGTCATCAAATGTTTAAAATAAATATAAAGGATAATAAGGCTTCGAAATAATTATATAAATAGATTATCTACAAAGTTTAAGGAATGTCCAGGGTTATGCTCTGAAAATACCATAAAAGCACTATTTTGACCTACGCTGAGCATGTGGGCCCTTAAATAATATGATGAAATTAAACAATAGGCCCGAAAGTAGTTTCCCAATTAAAATTTGCAAATGCGAATTATTATTGAGCTTTAAGTCATTTTACATTAATTAATTATTGCACATTGCAAATTCGTTTGTAGAATACCATAGTTATATTACCCGCATCTTCAAAAAACCGCAAGTATGCCAACAAAATTTTAGATTCTGTCATACAGTATATTCCATAATATATTATTAAATTTACAGTTAATGTCAAGATCATTATTAAACATCAGATGATCCTATATTAAGCAGCTTAATATAAATACAGCCTTTATTTTTTATACAAAAATAATTCTTTATTGCAAAATTATGTTAATCAAAACAAGTATTATGTTAAGACTTATAATATTAAGAATTATTCTTAGTACACTGTAAAAAAATCCTTCTCAACGTACAAAAACTAGTTGTAGTCTACGTGCTGTAATTAAATTCGTATACATAATTAGGTAGACGGACTTTATTTTTTGATTCATCTACCTGAGACGATATTATACACAAAAAATTATGTTTCCAGGCCGGAAAGAGGACATGTCTCCCACTCCTCACAAATAGGATTCGCCTATATTATATGACATAGCTACATGATTTATTTTGTGATTCGTCTTCCTGACATGATTTGCCACCAGTGGCAAAAAGTGGAGGTAAACTATTAAGATCTGCCATAAATAGTACACACTAAATTTTGTCAGTCTTACGTATTTTTTTTCATTGTGATAAGACTACAATAATTAAGGCGTCTAATTCCAAAAAACGATAAGTCCACATTTGGTCAAAATCGAGAAAAAAAAGCACCTATTCTTTGTATAATTTTACACAATATGTATTGATCTATAAATTCCAAAATGTGACATAACCCTACGAAAAAAAATATTTTAAGTCTCGATTTATTACAAAAAGCGCCATGTCCGTGTTTCATATTATTTAAAGCTTGGTTGATTTCGCGCGTGTTTAATTCAACCGATAAGGGAACGTTCAACATTGAAAAGGGCGTCTCCCATGCCGTAGGATCTGGTAGACTTATGACAGTGCCACGGAAATATGTGCCTTATGCGGCGTAAATTAAAAAGTGAAGTACAAATAGCGCTACGTCCAATTTTATTTTGCCTATATTTATTACATTTAAAAGTTTATCGGCTGAAACAAATTGCCATTTGGTTCTTATTTCGACATAGAATACAACGGAGAAAATAATCTCACGTTAAAACAAATAATTGGAGCTTGAAACATAACAATGTTGTTTCCCGAAAATATTGAATTGTGGACTTGTCGCTTTTTGTAATTAGACGCCTAAATTTACAGACGGTGTTGGTTAGTTTTTAAAATTCAATGAAACCTTGCAAAAATCAATCCATAATAGATAATAGGTAGTCAAAAAATACTCATTTGTCTATAAAATATCTAAAATTATGCAATTAGATCATACATAAGTTTGGATATTTTATAGCCAGAATCATATTTTATATCTATTACAGTTTAGATTAGGGAGGGTTTTATGGATTTAAAAAAATGAACCAACAATATATTATTGTGTAATATGTATTCTTAATCCAACTAAAACGAATAAATATGAATAAAAAGTGTGCACAATTTTGTCTTATCGCCCAAAGTATACCCAAACTGTTATAGTTTGGCTTAGACAGGGTTTAGTTGATTTTTAAAAACTAACCAACACCATCTGTAAATTGTAGTCTTAGTTTAATAAATTTCAAAGCTGAGTGTACACTTTTTATGTCAGATCTTAATAGCCTACCTCCACCCTTGTGGATAAGTAGAAACAATATGACGCCCGAATCATCGACTATCAACTCGACTCTATGTCCACTGGATACACGGCAATATAGTTTACCTATTGAACTATGTGCATCCTATCTAATTACGACAAAATTAACTATAGGCATTTCTCCACTGACAATGGGGTTCCGTTTTTAAAACTAACCAACACCATCTGTAAATTGTAGTCTTAGTCCATTAAAAACCAATACGTATGACTTACAAATTTTAATGTGCAATATTTATGGCGGATTTTTACAGCCTGCCCCCACCCTACGTTACTGCATGATACTATATACGAATAACCATGATGTCAGTACCAAAAGTGGTTGTAGATCCTAATACTCACCCCCACTTACTTGGTATTACTATAGCCATTAATAAAATAAACCGTATATCAGCTATATCAAAATATTATGCAGGCGAATTTGACCATCAAATACCGAGTTACGGAGGTCGGAAGTGGAAGCTACAAATAATACTTCCTGACATCGCAACATTACAAAGTAAACTGCGTTTATCATAGTATTATGTGGAGAGTGGGAGCCACAACCATATTGTCTCTAGTAGACGAATCAGAAAATAAAGTGCGTCTTCCCAATTACGTGTACGGATTCGATCCCATCTCCTGATTTATTGCTGTAAGTAATAACATATTAACATTATGTTATACGGAAATAAACTTTAGGTACTAAAATTGGACATGCGCGTGTGCGTGGTAATAAATTAGTTGTATACGATAATAACATTATAAACAAGCAATTGTATTTACGAGTCAAATTTAACTAAAATATAATAATATAAGATGGGTACCTACACTTCAACGTGATAATTTCATAGACTTTATTACTTGAATGACACTATAAATTACTATAATATTATAGTAAAAAAATAAGTCTACTAAATTATGTATTATAGTATGCTGTTATGTACTACGTATTTGCATAAATAAAAAAAATATACCAGCACTTAGCATATAACATTCCGCTATTTTTTTACGTGCATAATGTTATTAAGACTTGCATAAATCAATTGCGATTCTAATCTATTTTCTTAATCGGGTATCAATAATCAATTATAAAATTGTTCACATATTATTTATACTATTGGCCGTGATTTTGTATCTACTTTGGGGTTTTTTTTTTTTTTTAATAATACTCATTAACATGTTATTATTCTTTTGAATATTAAGTATTGTTGATACCTACCTAAATTAATTTACATTGCTATGAATGATTTAAAAACCAGTTTTCAATATGATCAGTATAAAACATAAGTTGGTGAAAACGTTTAAGTAAAAATAAAATAGGCAAATTTTATTATAAATGGTTTTCATTAGTAACCATCCTTCATTTATTTTCATTTGTATGGATAAATCAATGACTTAAATCCTTAGTTTTAAAGTAACAGAATTTTTGTTTAATTATCGATTTTACAAACCATGGTTTTTCTTATCAAATCAATCAATCAATCAATCAATAAACTCTTATTTGTTTTACATAATTATTATAGTGAAATTAACAAATTATTAATTAAAGATGTTCATAACATGACATTTAAAAACAAATAAATAGTATTAAACAGAAGGAAGAGCAAATACAAAAATTATAAATTAGATACAAGGAAGTAGGTACACCAAATCAGCTAAGTAGGCTCGGCCCTATTATAAGAAATTATAAAACAATGCCTGCCTATACTCATTCTCACGTAGGTGGAATATGTCAACATTCAAAGCGATTTAGTTACCAATGCCAGGTTAGTTCTGCACCTTGAGAGAAAGCCTAACCGATGCCCCCGATTTCTAAGATAGTCATCAAAGACACACAGGTTAATATTAACAATAGTAGCATACATGACTAATTAATGCCTAAATATCATATGTGAGCCCAGTACTGTAATATAACTAGACTTAGGTACGCCTAGAGTTGGGTATTTCCGGAGAAAATCTCAATCTCGAGATTCGGGATTTCCCCGAAATGAGGTAATTTTGAATTCTCGAGATTCGGGATTTTTAGAAAAGAGTTCTCGAGAGTTCTTGAGATATCGGGAAATTTAAAAAAAAACTGTAAAAAATCCTAAAATCAGTGGAAAAACAGACAAATTCCAAAAAATATGTTTTTTTTTCATTTATTTAAGAAGACATACAAATAGAAGTAGGAAAACAAAAATAATTCAAAACAATACTTATTAAAATAGAATTTCAAAAAACACAGACTATCAATCGCTGCGTCTGGCAATCGGGCACGCTTTTGAGACACAAAATTCCCTTATGTTGAAAAATTGCGCTCACTTTGAGTCGACGTTGACTTAATTGTGTTCAATACCCCGATCAGTCTTTGAACGTTTTTTACTTTCTGTTCACTTTTTCATATAGAAAAATCGTTTTTTCAATTAATATTTTTTGATAATAAAGAAATCCCGAATCCCGAGAAAAGATTCTTGAAATCCGGGATTTCTTGAAATGTTAAAAATTTCAATTCTCGAGATTTTGGATCGAAAATCTCGAAAATTTCTCGAGAATTCCCGTCGGGAAATTCCCGAAACCCAACTCTAGGTACGCTATTAATGCAGAATAGAAGAGAAAACATAAATAAAAAATATCTTATTTATCATTATTTTTCTCATAGCATAGTGAAACTAAATCTGACTAACCGGTAGTCTGTGCACTTGGAAATAATTTTCTTTATGTTTTCCCTAGTGTAGCATATTTTATACCCAGGTGACACACTAGTTTTCTATATTATGCAGGTTATGTTTTTGTGGGATGGTAAAATAGAAATTCCACGGTTCAGGGCGTTTGTATGAGAAGATTTATGAAATGAAAAGTAGAAATGAAATGGAACTGGTAATATTAAAATATTATTTGTCATAATTTATTTTTAGCATATAAGAATAAAAAAAAAATTAATCGCAAAAGAATAAGTTATTATGTTGCCGCTTATTATCGAGGCGTAAATCCCATCCCATATTTCCACCCTACCTACTAAACTCATTGTTGTCATCCAGGCACTTTAATCTATTAACAAGTGACTGTTCAAACGTGTCTGTAAAGCCGCGTTGACACGGTCCAAGTACGATCCAAGTAGACTTGGATAGGAATAATTAGTATGAAGATGTCTCATCCAAGTGACAGCTTCATACTATTTATTCCTATCCAAGTGCACTCGTATGTGACATCTTCATACTAATTATTCCTATCCAAGCTACTTGGACCGCGTCCTACTCATCCAAGTTAACTTGGATAGGAATAAATAGTATGGAGCTGTCACTTGGATAGGAATAAATAGTATGAAGCTGTCACTTGGATGAGACATCTTCATACTAATTATTCCTATCCAAGTCTACTTGGATCGTACTTGGACCGTGTCAACGCGGCTTAAAACGAAAGTTACCTGTAGTCCACGAGAAAGTCAACAGTTATACTAGTTTGACCACTAAAGCTTCATTAAAGCAATAATTAACCAATCATAAACTCATTACCCACCCATTTGCTACAAATACAAGAGTCAACAGAGAATTCTTTTTTAATTAATGTCGAAGTTTCTAAGACATACATTGACCGCATATTATGTCTTATAAATATGTATGTTCGATGAATTAGTAAACATGACTTTAAGGCTATACTTCAGTTGAGGCATGGTCTAAAAAGATCGTGACTAGGCGATGCGCGGATTGTGCAAATGACGCGTGACCAACGAAATATAATTTATCATAAAAATCCAACATACGTCCATTTAATGTTATGTTTATTGTTATATTACTAATAATAATAGTATATTCATTGACACGTTTTCTTTTTTAAGTACATCTTTACACGATTTAAGAATATTTTCATCCGACGCCATGACAAAACAAATCGACGTGCGGACACCTCGACTATCGGTCTCCGATTGGCAACTAGTGAGAAATTTCGTCGCACCTACTGTTGAAAATTATTTGCCGTTTCACTGAAGTACGCTCTTAAATGTCTGAATAACCTGAATTATTTTCAGTCGGATTTTACTACTTACGTGATTCTCGTATCATTATTTTAGTAATATTATTATAATTTTGTACCTGAGAGCCAGTGTAAGCCCAACTAAAAATAGAACACTTTCAGGAAAACGCAATAAAAGATCTAGGTACATGCTTTTAATGTTAATGCAATAATGACTTGATGGTTTAAAGATTTTTGGGTTTCCTTTCTGAATAGCTTCAAAGGGTGAATCGGCAATGAAATATATTATGTTAATTTAGGTAGAAACCGGTACTTACCCCATTTTCGGTAGAATTGCATTTGAGACTTACTGGCGCTTAGATACCTACCAGTGGCGAAGACTCCATACTAGGCGATTATTTGAAGCCTACCTTCTTAAAAAAATATTTTTTAATTGCATATTGACTTCTTTATATTATAATCACTTGATTATTATTATGTTCTATAAAATATTTTATTTTGCCAACGAGATATGCCGTATGTGTAGAATTGTATTACACAGATAATTACAAAACAATCTGCAAAGGTTTTAAAAAATATACCACAGCGCGCCATCTATCTTGACGTAAATAAAGGTCGGATTACGTTTCAAATAAGTCTCAATTTTTTTCATATAGACTTTACGTTATGTAGCCTCGTCCAGTCTATCGAATTGTATGAACTAAGGTAAGCTCCGATCGCAGAGCCTAAAACTAAATAATGAAAAATTAAATATTAAAAAAAAAAAAATTATGGTGTTTAATCGAATGTCAAGCCTACCTCTTTCCAAAAGTCACCCTTCGCCACTGATACCTACATAATATAATATGGTAAATATTTCGTACCAATGTCATGTAGAGTTTATCCAAGTGCACAAATTGAGTATTTTTTTTTGTTTTTTTTTTAATAATTTTTTAGTGAAATAAATTTAATTTTTATTATTACACTGTTAAATGGAGCATTTTTAATAATATAGCCACCGTAAATTGTGCTTTATAAAGAGTTTTTTTGGAAGTTTTTTTTAATAAATGGTCAATTATCATTAACCTTTATTCATTATATTGTTCCTGAATATAAATTATATTACTTACTAAACAGTTGTTACGGAATGGTAATATTTTTTTTGATGTATTTTTTATAAAGAACATGTAGGTATGGTAAATTATTATGATGAATGTTTTCATATTCATTCGTTAATAATAATTATTCATGTGGGTTTACTATTTTGAAAATCGTATTATTTAATTTAAATAAGTATTTCAAATTCAAATTCAAATTCAATTTTTTTTTCAATTATGGTGAACATTACAAATTATAAATTTAAGACGTTCACAACAAGTCATTTAAAAACAAAAAAATAGTATTAAAACAGTGTAAACAAGAAATAAATATATGCAGTATCACAAAAAACGGTATGAAAAATAAAGTAGAAGGTAAAAAAAATATAAAAATTATAAATAATAAATCATGGAAGCATACTGAATGAGCTAAGTGGACCCTATTTTCAGGATTTATAAAACAACGCCCACCTTATAGTCATCCTCACATGGGTGGAGTATACCAATATCTGAAGCAATTTGGTTGAACATTGTTATTGGCCTCCCAATTGGCATCACCAAAGGCAGGTTAGTTCTGCACCTTGGAAGAACAAACAATTGATGCTCCCGATTTCTAAGATAGTTATCAGGGACACACAAGTCACTACCAAGAATGGCAGAGTTCTCATTTACACCACGTATAAGTGGCAAAATACGTGGCCAAATATTGATATCTTCTAGCATTTCAACTACAGAATGTAAGCATACCTAAGAAAAAGCTAGTACTATAAAGCCATGGATAGTATCCATGTAACCTTAAATAAATGTATCTCAAAAAAATATTTTGAACTCGTAAGGTCGTATTTCAACTGATACGGAGGCCAAACAATCGACCCACTCTCAAGCTGGCTTCTAACTAAGGAATTTTCAATACAGTCAATTACCTACTTCAATTGCCATTACTTATTCTGGGTCAGAACTGATTCTCAAGTCAAGCCTATCAGGGATCAATAGCGAGAGGTGCAAGACTAATCAATGCGCTCCCTAACGACATTGAAACTTTAGTTTACTTTATAAAATTGTTTAGGTTTTTTTTTATTTTTTCCACTTCTCTCTTGTGAGGTTAATATTATTTGTTATAATGTAAATCTCACGTTGTGAACGTCCTAAATTTTCCATAATGTTTTGTTTTCTTAAATAAATAAATAAAATTCTTATTAATCACCATGTATCCACATTTGATGAGTAGTAAAATATGCTTCTGAAACAGTGGGTCACGATTCAAACGCGTCTTCTGCCAAATTCACATTCTGTTATTCAATGTATTCTAGAGTAATGGTTATAATAGGTTCAACAAATGGTTTACCACCATTTTTGATTATATATTACATTATGTTTATCATAAATTATGAATAATTTACTGTAATCGTACTGAACAAGCATCATTTCACAGATACATTGATACATTTTGACCGATATTTCGATATTTTGGTATCAATACGATTCCTTTATTTGCATGTCAGTTTATTTTTCAAATGTAGAATTTATCCATATTTTGCTCTATCTTACACATTTACATAATATGACTTCTCTCATGCGTTACTTACTGACAGATAAATAAATCAGGACACATTAATAAAGTATATTTTAATAATAATTTCAGTGTCGGTATCAACCTGAAACCTTGACAGATATATTATTTCCCATCGTCGGTTTCCAGATTTAAATGCATTTATTGGTAGATCTACGTAGTAGCAAAAACTAAGGATCAAATACAGTAAGGAGAGCTAGGGGAGGCCTTCATCCAGAAGTAGATCAACTTCAATCAATATGACAGTAACGTATATTTTTTTTAAATTTATGTTAATCTTGATTTAACTGATCAATACTATTAAATGCGTAAAACTATATAACTATATCATAGCAACTACTAATCTTTTACTTACTTAGCCCCTAGTTAAATATGTTTTTAGAAAAATACTATTTTCTTCTGTAAGAACTTAAGTAAGTAATGCTTTCGACTTGGGATAGTTAATACTGAAATGTGCGAAACCCTTTTGTGTGACACTCGTCTATAAAGCAACCATCGCGCGGTTTTAGCGGAATTGCGGAATTACTTTTCGCGCGACCGGAAAGGTCGAAAATGTATTCCATTTACTTTACATGCGAAAGCGCTTCGCGGCAATCCTGTGATTTAAATAGGCCGATTCCAAAGGATGCGGTTCAACTGAAATGAGCTGAAAAAAGGTTTGTTTTTGTAAAAATAGACGCCGGGGTCGTAAAGTTGGAGAGAATGCTGAAAGCAACATTTCGCCGATGTAACAAGGAACACTAGAAAAATGTTTATTACTAATAGGTATTGAGTAGCACTGGAAAAGTAATAAGAAAAATTCTTGAAAGAGAAAAACTCTTCCGGTAGCTAAACGATTTTTCTTTGAAATATTATTGCAAGTGCATTTTAATGTTTATATACAAATATTTTTTTCTGTAAATAAGCAATACTTATTCATTTAAAATAATTTAGATATGTACTAAACTAAATAATTGCAAACATCTTTATTCGCTCACCAAATTTATACCGATATAACTATAACAATGTATAAAAAAATACTACTAGAGGTGGGAAAATTGGTCAATTTTGAAGACAAAATATACTTAAGTACTATCAGTATAAAAATACTGGATTATTTGTTAGGTTAAATTAGGCTTTCATTCATAAATTCATGAATTTTTCCAAAATCAGCTATGAAAATTGAATTAATATTCATATTGAATCTAATGAAATTGGAGACTGTCTAGTATACGGTCATATTTTCTTTCAGATAGAAAGCTCACAGCGAACTGTGCCACGGAGAAATGTTTATAATTTACACGTAACCGGCCCTAGTAAGCTCCCTTGGAGGCTACCCAACGCCACCGGTCTCCAAAAGTTATGCGGTTTGCGGCGAATAATGATAATACGTCCAAAAAACTGCAAGACTGCAGTATTATATTGTCGAGATCTGTTCCTTTATCTGAGTTACTGTTGTAATTATTATTTTTAAAAACACAAATGTGTAATAGTTTTTTTACGTTTTAAAACTTGTAAATTTGTTTAATTTATTAATTGTTAAATAAAACTACAGCATCAAACTACACACCGTCCGATGTTGTTATAAATATTTCAACGCATTGTCGATTTTGGATTTTATCGAATCAATCGACACTGATCAAAAAAAGTAGAATAAAACAGTAAAAACTTGTTCCAAAATACTTACTAGTATTTGGGATATTATATAGAGCGTTTGGCGTACTTGACTTTTTAGAAGCCATTAATACACAAATTGTATATATACCTAATTATTATCCATTTACACAATCACGCATAAAATTTGAATTCAGTTTAAAAGTTCCAATTATAACACTAAAAAATTGAGAAACTCGACGTGACGAAACCAAATAAACGCGTAAATATTTTTTTAAATACCTTTTTTGAAAAAGTCCGAATGTCTGTTACGAGTTATCAATGTTTGACCATTGAATAGGTATATCAATTAAAAAAAACATTACTAAATTTATCTTTCATCATTAACTCAATATTTGCTAGTATTTTAAGTAAATACTATATAATATTGAGAAAATAACGTGGTATATTTATCGGCAGATTAAAACTATTAAAGTTTATTTTGAAAATTTTATTTCAACTTAAATAGATAATTATCATTTTTTTTATAATCCAAACGTATTTTAGATTTTTTGAAAATATTACCTTTTAAAAGAAAAATATAGGATAATTTTTCTTTGATCTTAAAATATTATTGTATAAATAACAATATTCAACTTATTAATTCAAATAGAAAGCGCTAAGTACCAAACAAATGAAAACTGACATTTTTATAGAAAAATGTTTTACATACCAACGCCAATAACTTCAACTATAGTCTTAGTGCCTCAAGCAAGTCAAAAAAAATACAGCAAAAATAATTAAACCTGTCGACGTTGTAATTCCGTTGGCGTGTTTTATTTTTAATGGTGTAAGTAGTACTGCAGTGGTCAACGGCATTCAATATAAAATAGCTGACGATGGTGTGTTGACACTTGTGAGTTCTTAATACCTAAAATTATAGAAGCCGCCGTGATTGCTTCACACTGTAAAACTACATTTTTCAAAAGGTCTGCTTCATGAAATTTTACTGCAATGACTCGGTATTTTGTAACTACAGGCAATACTACTTTTTGGTACTTAGAGCCTTATTTAATACACGTATTCATATATGTGATATTATGATATGCACCAATTCAACATAGTATTATAATAATGGTATTCGAAAGATACATTAGTTTTGCCCACAGAAAAATAAAAAGACAGAATTCATTCCACTTAAGAAAAACGTTTCAGAAAAACATTAGAAATATTTTCATATCGCAAACTTAAACGGTTTACATAATATTATTGCTTGAGATATAAAATTTCAAAGTTTTTATACGTTCACAATAAAAAAATTATTACTCGTACTTTGCTTTAGGACACTTTTACAAGCAGAATATTAAAATTTATATAATATTTTTGATAAGGTAAACGAAACATAAGAATATTAATATTTGAAAAGGTGCGGACCCTGGGGTTTTGGATCATTATAGAGTTAAGTTAATCCCTGTTGTAGTTATAAGACAATTTTCATTTCATATAGTCAATGAATTTTTAATTTAATTATTTTCTTATTCAAAGCTGAATGTGGTAATATTTTATTGAAAATATGAGAAATATTATTAAAATGTTAAAATCCAAGGTACACACTGGACATTTATTTATTAAATTTTCACGCGATATAATACGTATTTTGAACGTGTGATATGCCGTAAGATATCTATGACAAATCAGTCAGATACTTTAGGATTGCCTATAGTTTAACAAAATATGTAAAGTATCCTTGCTGATAAAATATATCGAAAATCACTGCAATGAAAGATCAGTTAGTGTAATTATAGGCATTAATTTTACAACGTTTTTATTAGCTCGTATTCTTGTTTATCCGGTGGTTGTTTGTCCAGTACAAATCTTGCAATCGATTTTTAACTAACTTTTCGACTAGCTAGACATTTGAAACTTTTAGAATATATCAGAACAAGATACCAATGCATTCTTTTAATACTTTTAGCCATCTTTAGGTAGAATTGAATCATTGAATCATTTTCAATTAATTCTGTTTTGTATGAAAAGCTAGTTTGGAAGAAATCCGTAATCCAATCCACTATTATTGGTTGCGGGTCTGGGGTCCTAGCAACTAAATTATTAATATATACGTGCGTTATTATATAAATCAATATGAAATGTCAAAATGACATTTCAGTATTATTTCTATCAAGTACATTTTTTTTGATCGTTTAAGCTAGTCAAGTCAAGTTTATATGATTCAACAGAAAATTTAAAAACGTTGTATATAAAAAGTTCTTTTTATCTTGTTATAATTCTTATTTAAAGCTGAATATGATAATATTTTATTGAAAATAGGAGAAATATTAGTAAAATGTTAAAATCGTAGGTTTACACTGGACATTTATTTATTCAATTTTCACGCGATATAATATGAGATAATTAAGTATTTTGAACGTGTTATATGTCGTACGATATCTAGGACATATCAGTCAGATACTTAAGTATTGCTTATAGTTTAACAAAATATGTAAAATATCCTTGCTGATAAAATATATCGAAAATCACTGCAATGGAAGATCATATATTTCAAAATTACGCAAGTTAGTGTAATTATAGGCATGTATTTTACAACGTTTTTATTAGCTCGTCCTCTTGTTTGTCCGGTGGTTGTTTGTCTAGTACAAATCTTGCAATCGATTTTTAACTAACTTCCCTAGACAGCTAGATATTTGAAACTTTTAGAATATATCAGAACACGATGCCAATGCATTCTTTTAATACTTTTAGCCATCTTTAAGTAGAATTAAATTCATTTTCAGTTAATTTTGTTTTGTATGGGAAATTATTTCAGAAAAATCAGTAAAAATGTAAAAGACTATTATTGGTTGCTAAGGGGGTGGTCCTAGCAATTAAATTAACTTGCTAAAACTTACTTGTTTGTGGTGGGGCGAATACCTCCTTTGTTTATTTGTTATTATTATAGGCCAAACCAATTTATATTATTATAGAGTTAACAACAGTGAGTACTGTGCCTCTGTTGGAGTATTAATAGTTATTAGTAGAGATATCTAGTATCCTCGCAAGTGTGCGGATACCCTTTAATGCTGCGATAAAGTTCCTATATCAAATTAACAATGATATTGCTGTCGAATAATGTAATTTAATTAATAAATGCCAATTTATAATACATACAAAACTAATTCGTAGTAGGTTGTTAATAATCCTCTCTAACAGAAAGTGGCACATGTTGTTTTTATAGCCTCAGTGATAATAATTATTATTCATACAATAACCCAAACCAAAGATGTTAGAGAAACTTTTTGATGATATGAGTCTTAATAGTAATAAAATTATATTATTTCAGTGATGCTGAAAAAGTGAATAATCCTAGTAATTAAATTAGCTATAAGTTATTTCGATTGCAGATTTATTTGTAGTAGACTTCATATTCTTATCGGGTGCCGGACGAAATCCTGAAGGCCGAAATCCCGAAAAATAAAAAAATACAAACATCAATAATTGAATAATCTTGAATTGCGCAATTTTTGCAAGAGAGACAAAAAAACCATTTTTTGTGGAACAAATGGGTTCTTGTCTCTCCTGCAAAAATTGCGTAATCTTAACACTTATCTTGAATTATAATATAATTAATATTTACACAAAAATGGGGTTTTGTCTCTCTTGTGAAAATTGCGCAATTCAAGATTGCGCAATTATTGATGTTTGCATTTTTTTTTTCTGGATTTCGGCCTTTGGGATTCCGGCCATTCGGGATTACAGCGTTCAGGATTTCGGTATTCGGGATTTCAGCTTTCGGGATTTCGGCTTTTGCGATTTCGGCTTTCGGGATTTCGGAATTTTGGCCATTCGGGATTTCGGCCTTCGGGATTCCGGCCTTTGGGATTTCGACCCAAATCCATTCTTATCGCCCACTTCTGACAACAGAATTTATAATCATTTAATACTTTTAATGTGTATTTGATTCAGTGTAAGAACTCAACGGATTGGATGATTAAGCTTATACATACTTACTTCTCCTAAGCTTCGCGAAAAAAAAACTAAACGAAGACACAATATAGGCATAGAACAATAGATACAGAAATTTATTATTAGCATAATAATTTCCACTACTCTTGTTAGGAACATAAAAATATAATACAAACTCACATAGATACTAATAGGTCATAGGGAACTGTGAGTCTGATTTAAACTGATTCAAATTGACGGAAGACCACTGTTATCCATATGACTACAACTAGAGATTCCAATCCCGGGATCCCGAGCTATTTTCGATACCTATGAACCCCGGGATTGATAAACATAATCCTAAAACTTTCAGGATTGATTTTTTTAATCAATTTTTATGGAAAATAAAATAAAAACGAAAATATAATAGAAAAATACTTTTAATAACAAATAACTACATTAGAAATAAACTGAGTTTGAATGAAGTTTGATTTATACCCATATGTGTAAGCTGCCGATTCATTTTATTTTTTCACATAAATTAATAAAAATGAGAAAGATTGGAAAAAAATAATGATCTTATACGTTTACGGTTTTTTCATATTTGGCTGACTAATTAGATTTATGAAGCGGAAAGACCATAAGTATACCATGATTTGCTTTACTATTTTAAATCTCGCTAACCCATTCATTAAGTATTTACTATCAGAAATAGCAATCTCATATAAAATTCACATTGTTATTTATATTACAATATTATTTACTCCATTAAACTTATGTATTTCCGAAATTGAACGTATACAATATTAACAATAAATGTTTTAAATGGTATAAATTATACTAGATTTATTATTTACCTTTCGACCATGTCCGATCCAAATAGGATCATATGGGCCCCCACGGAGTGGAGGTTTGTATTAACAGATTTCATTTTTAGGAGAAATGGATGTCAGCCACTTGCTCAACCTAATAGGTCCATACTCTGACTCATACGCAAATCGAAAAACAATATGTGTACTTGCCAGACCCAGGATTTGAACCTGGGACCCTCGACACTATAGACCGGCGCTTAAGCTACGCGGCTATCGTGGGTGTTGTATTGTAATCCCGAAATCCCGGGATCAGAATTTTGGCTCGGGATTGGATTCCCTAACTGCAACACTTCTCAAATAGTGTCTCATTTAATTATTAACAACTGCCCAATATTTGAAAATGAGCGATGGACTCTCGGAACTCTTTGCAGGTAACAAACAGTAGATATGGGTTCGAGTCCCGTTGGGCGTCTTTTTTTTGTTAACTCCAATGTGTGGTAGGTATTCGACATAATTTTCAAACACATTCTAATAAATATTGAGGGGTGTATTTTATTTTCAAAGTGAATTTAATCCACTACTTGACGATAATGAGTTATGAATGCCAGAATTTAATTAAAGGATGACATTTTGAACAAGTATTTTACAACATTTTTATTAGGTCGTATTATTATTTTTCCGGTGATTGTTTATCCAGTACAAATCTTGCAATCGATTTTAACTAACTTCCCGACTAGCTAGACATTTGAAACTTTTAGAATATATCAGAACACGATACGAATACATTATTTTAATACTTTTAGCCATCTTTAGGTAGAATTGAATTCATTTTCAGTTAATTCTGTTTTGTATGAAAACTAATTTCGGAAGAAATCCGTAATCCAATCTACTATTATTTGTTGCTAAGTGGGTGGTCCTAGCAACTAAATTATTAATATATACGTGCGATACTATGGAAATCAAAATGACATTTCAGTATTCTATATTAATTGTATGATATTAAGCATAATAATTGAACAGAAAATTTAAAAACGTTGTATATAAAAAGTTATTTTTATCTTGTAATTATTTTTATATAGAAAAATCAAACAGCATTCAATCCAGTTGAAAAATCAACTTCAAAATTGGTTGGTGTTATTTACCGTACCGTACCGTAAGTTACAAACTTATTCCAATACCAAAAACATTTATGTAATATCAACACCGTAAATATTTTTTTGGTGTTTGCCAAAAATTTGTTGAAGTGGAATAAGTTCACTTTGCCTACGCCCTAAAATTATTTTGCAACAACGTGGATTTATTCATGATGTTTTCTTAACCTTCCAAAAAGTAAACATTGTTTTATTTTAATCGCAGTTAAAATATTAATTTTACATTTATCATCAGTTACTTACATACACCTAGTTGTAGTAATATCATAATTAGTCTACTAATGAAAGATAGAGTACCTGTAGCAATGTGTAAGATTTAGTGCGCCGTGTGGTAATTTCTAACTGTTCGTATTTCAGGTTTGTGGAAAATATATCGGGGAAGTTGCGCCAGTTATATTGAAACTGGAATGTACACCCAAAACTGTTTCACTGCAAATAATGTGCCATGTGATTTACGCTGTGAATAATATGAAAACTTCTCATATGGAATTGGTCGAGAACATTTGAAATGTATTATTTAATGAAATTTTTTTTTTTTTTGCTTTTATTGACTATTATTATCTAGTTAATTGAGAAAGCAATATTAATTTTATCTAATTCTATCTAACAATAGCCTTTTTAATTAAATAAAATTAAAATCAAATAAAATTTCCATAACATTATATGCTATGATTACAATCTTATACCTAATAATATTGATTATATCGAAGCTATTTAATACTCTTCTCTTATGCTGTATCCGCCTCTAAGTCGGAGTATATGGACACCACACGGCGCCTCCAAGAATCCCTGCCCCTCGCCAGTATTCTTGCTTCGTTACAGGTCAAAACGACATCCCGTAGCTCCGCCGTCAACACTCTATAGATAGTATTCAGCGGCCTTCCGGTCGGCTTGAAGAACAGGCAAGTCAGGTTGAGGTTCTCTTCTGGCATCCGCAGCACATGGCCGAGCCAGGTCCAACGTCGCCTCTTCACTCTCAGCGTAATGAGAGGCTGCTTGGTGTACAAGGCGGCTATCTACAGTAGTTTATGTATTCAGGTGGTTAATTTTTACAATTAGTTAACCATCTCAGCTGTCAAAAAATGCTATATTTTAACAGCCCCTCTCTTGGATGCGTTAATTCATCCTATTAATATTAACTTATGCCTACCAGGCACCATTAGCGAGGGGTGCAAGATTAGTAAATGCGCTCTCTAAAGATATAGATATTTTCAGTGATGTACTTTGCATTTTGTTTTTGAAACTTTATTTTTCTGTGTAAAATTGTAGGTACTTAAGTATGTTTTGATTTAAGTTGTTTTTCTGTTATTATTATTATTATTATATTATATATTGTAATATTTGTTATAATGCAAATCCCATGTTATGTACGTCTTCAATTTAGATTGGTTATGTCCACGATGTTTTGTATTCTTAAATAAATAAACTTTTACAGCGAGATAGGCAGTTTCAAATCAGAAATATGATAAAGTGATAATATTATATATAATATTATTATCACTTAAGCTATCGATAGCCGCATTGTGTTTAGAATAGACCCATATGAGCAAAAATTATTACTCAACATGATCCTATTTTACTATGTTTTCGGCTCTTATGAGGTTAATAATTATGTTGAAAGCTTATTTTTTATAGATTTAATATTATTATTTAATTTGTAGTAACTAAATAATAATGGATTAAAATCTATATTTGGGAATTATATCACTTTATTATTACACAATAATTAATGATACTGCATGTAAAAATATGCTTTATTAAAGAAATTATTATTGTGTGATTAAAAGTAATACAGATAATAGCTTATTTTTTTATCAAGGTCAACCTATCACAGAAGTATACAATATTCCGGAATATAAAGAAAAAGAATATGCCATGTTCCCCACAATAAGCGAATACAAAAGGAATAATCAATTACCACGAAAAACAAATACACGGAACACAAATTAATATTGTTTTGTATTTATATCTGAAACATGACCACGAGGAATATATTGGGGGAAGTTAACAGATTGATAAAATGACTTATAAAAATGTGGTTTTTTGGAATAGCATGAGAATCCTATATTAAAAGCACCGTGATTGAAATAATAATATATATTCCCAGTAAATTATTATATTTATGTTTAATAAATTCAAGTCTTGTGTTGATAAAAAAGGCATAGATAGTTTAAAGGACAGATCTTATAATATATTATTATTGTGTATATTATATCATAATACGAGTATTATATTGAATTCAAGTGAAGTTATTACAACGTTACAAATCAACCAAAAAAAATATGATAATACTAATGGATTTAAGTTTTGTACTATTCCATTTGAGTCATTTTTTACAACACGAGTTTTGCCTTTCGGCATCTTCAGGATGTGCACTCACCAAAAGTTAAATACACACTTGCAACGAATATAGTTAATTCTAACATATATAATAAATTAATACAATAAAGTAGGTAAAAATTTTATCACCTACCTATTAAGTCAAGGATCACATTAAAAAAAGTGTTTGTAACAACACATACCTTATCACTAAATAATACATTAGATAAGCGTATAAATCGTCAAAACTTAATAACAGATCATTAGTAATTATAATAAATAAAAAAAACTACTCGACGCCCATGATGGCCGGAGTTACATGTAAGTTGTACGTATGCAGTTCATCGTGGGACACTTATTCGTGCGCCGCAGTACGTGAAACATGAGTTCGTATAACATTTTATCAAATGACGAGTTCTCTGTTGAACATTTCACTGTGGAATACATTAGTACGTATCTTACAAAATGCGGCGATAGTTTGCAAATAGTACTGTTCCAATTAGATTAAGCCTAACCTAACCTAACGTAGTAAAGACATCTACACATGTTGTAGCATACGTATAAATATACTCCACGGTGAAATGTTCAACGAAGAACTCGTCATTTGATTAAATGTTACACGAACTCATGTTTCACGTACTGCGGCGCACGAATAAGTGTCCTGCGGTGAACTGTTTACGTACAAATTTCCGGATACGGATGGCCGGGTGGTTTAAGCATCGGCGTATAATGTCCTGGGTTCCACGTTTGAATCCTGGGTCTGGCAAAATACACATATTGTTTTTCAATTTGTGTTTGGAGTATGGTCCTAATAGGTTGAGAAAATTTTAAGACAGTTAGTACATATTAATGTAATTAAAAGTATTATTGTTGTATTTAATAGATTATACAAGTGAATAAATCAAAATACGTCATTTAAATCCACGTAAGTGGGTGCAGGGAATATATTATTTAGTTTATCATCTAATAAGCTTATTTTATCTAAAATATCGTATCTAATAATATCATTTTTAATGGATAAGCTGTCAAGAAACAGTGAATCCAGACGAAGAAGGATTACTAACTTACTGAAACAACCTAAAATAGATTGGCTAAAATGATATGAGATAAACTTCATTTAGAAGTAACACGTGATCAGCCATAATAAAAAAACTCACTCATTGCTATTTTTAGACTACATTAATTGGTTAGAAATTTTATTAAGAAATGAAATAAAATCTCTTTATAAAAAGTATTATTTGATCTGAAAATATTAATTTCTTATAAGTAGGTTTGGACAAAAAAGTTTGTTGGCTTCGAGTATTTAAATAAAAAAAATGTATATGTACAATATTTGAATAAGTAATTTTAAGAATATATTTATTAATTATATTACAGAAATATAATCATACTGAATAAGCAAAGAATAAATATATTGTGGGTTCCTTATTATTTTTTTGATTAATAAAGCATAGGTACTTGTATTATAAGACAACTTTTCATTTATTTTTAAATGATCATTAACGTTTCGTGGAAATTTTATTGAATAATACCAAATTCAAAATAATAATAATTATGCCAAGAGTGTAATTTGACTTTACAATAAAACAAAACAATAAGTGTTTCAACGAGGGATGCACTATAGAATATTTTTAATGCAGATTGTGAAAATAATGGTGTCCTTGGTTTAATTAAAATATATATATATAAAAATGCAGCATAAATGTGTTATTTGTTATCTATAAATATCATCTTATAAACAAAAACTACTATACTTAATACTGTCATCTATGTTAATTTAACAATTCATATTAATTTCAATTATAAGTATAATAAATTAAATTACATACATATTTTCGATTGCGGTGCTGGGTTAAAATCTTGGACGAGCCCAAGGTATATAATATTCTTCTTCTTGGTCGTTCCCTCACGGTTTAAGATCGTGACCAACGGTATATAATAGGTAAGTAATATGTAAATAAGTTTACGAACTTTGACGCACTTTATATTATTATAAGTGTAAAATTTAATCCAAAAGCTAATTATCTCGATTCAACTATTAAACAAGCGATGACCGGAATAGCGCAATTGGCAGCATGCATGCCTATTAATTATTGAAAAATTTCGAGATCAATCTTTCTCGCTTGCCGATACCTTGATTTTCGGCATTCGAGTTTATCATGATGTTTTGTCGTCATACGCGTAAAAACTTTCACTTCAAAAGGATAATCCTTTGATTACTACCAAGTCAGAATTAATTAAAACTTTTAAGCTACGAATTTATGATACAATGCTTTCCCATCGCTGAACATAATATTACATAATCCACCAATAATAATTCCTATTTCAATAAGCAAAGCGATAGCTGAATTTCAACTTCAAAACAAATATGGTTTATAATATAATCAATTTTAATTAAAGGATTCACCAAAATGGTAAATAGTAACTAGTATAATACATTTAAATTAAATTAAAACAAACTTTAAGTGAAATGATATTAAGCAGAAATGTTAAGTAAAATGTATGAGAATTTAGTCAATACTTTTTATAATAATTTTTAGGCAGTCATCTTCCTACATTTAAAAATAGTTGAGTATTTTTAAAGTACAAGTTATACAAGCCCACTCGCGAATTGGACGAACACAGTAACAATATAATAGTCCGATCGAGAAAATAAAATTTTGAATCTTAACGTCGAGTCGTCGGAAGAATAGAATATTTTATACTTTAGCACGCCAAAACTCTACGATGTGACAGATTGGCTGTAAGCCGTGAGCTTCCAAGTACGGTATTTCATTTGTCGTTTACGTTTATAATCAAAGTTTCATTATTTGACAATTATAATAATAAACATAATAATGGTTGGGCCAATTATGGTTGCTTTTTCCCACCTACCTCAAATCCTTAGTTATTGTCGTAATACTAAGCGACCAGCAGTCATGGGTCATCAGTTGACCGTGATTAAAGTTACATTCATTTAGCTCAAGTAACCTCAGGACAGCAGACGCACCTAGGCTTGTTAAAACTAGACCATCGCGATTAAAGCATAAGGCGCATACAGACTGATTCAGAAGTTATTCATGGACCACGGCCGGGTCAGCTTGATATAGTGCCACCATCGTCCAAGCGATAATTCTGAATATCTGGCAACCCGTGATACCGGCAGTTGTCATTCATCAACCTTATTCATCAAAAGTGTACCGTCAAAAAATTCATATATATTAAAGCGAATATATTAAAGAAACCACACCATAGAGCCAACCTGAACAGCAATAAGGTTAGTGGCTGCCATCAAACATAACTCCTCCCCCCAGTATTCATATCCACCATCACACAATTACTACAGTCCACTATGAAAAGCTCAACCAATTACAATCAGAAACTTGTTACTTGTTAGTTTTCAATCACATTTAACTACCTAACAAATTATGAATGAAAATTGTTTAGGATAGCAACATAGCTGATCAATAGATTTTTTAAAGATAATTTACTATTTTTAACAATATAATATCGACGTAAGCTATTAAGTAATCAAATTAAGAGACGAGGCTATCGAGTTGGTAACTGAATTGTTGCATGTAATTAATATATAAGCTTGTCGACGAATTTGCACGTGTATTTAGAGCATTACTTTGCTGGTATCTGATTTTCCGTGTATATTTATAAATTACACAGTGTTAAAATTGTATTCTAAAGTTTTGTTTTATTACCCGTTACTCAAAAAATATTCTAACCGATGTGAATATAATCATTAAAAGATAGGTAGGTACCTTGTATTTTTATATTCATATCGACCTGCGTTTAAAATAGGATGGGGTTTTATCCGATGTACCTATTATGACTTTATTATCAATTTTTGAACGTAACAATATTTACAATAATACTGTTCTATGGTATTTATATATTATTTTATGAGATCATCAAAAGTTAATTTCTAAGATGAGAAAAACAAGGTATCATAATAATAATATTTACGTTTATCCTACAAAGTCTTCAAACTAAGCTCGTAAAGATACCCGAAATTGTTCATTTTCCACCCCCAAATAGAACATTGGCCCTTAAGATTTTTTTCAATACTGAAGAAAAATGATTTATCAAGAGTGAATATTATCATATTTGAAACGTCAGTTAAAAATACTTTTGACAGTAAGTAGGTTATTATAAGTTGAAAGAAAATTGAAAGTTATTGAAATAGTTGAACGAATTTGACAACAACTTCAAAGTATTTTTCCGATGAACGTAAAAGAAAATTGAACCAAACTTTACAGATTCTGTTATATTTTTTTAGTTTGAAGCAAAAATTTACTTAGATACCTACATAATTCTGCCAATTCTTAGCTTGAATTTTTTCATAATTTATATTTTCATTTCTGTATTCGTCGACTGCACGATATAGGCGTCCTCATATCTTTTATATTACATTCACTTCTGTATCATACATTCGGAAAATTATCTTCGTTCAAAGTTTAGACTCCACTCCAAGATACGTTGATTCCATTTTTGATTTAGTCAAACAGTATACTGTGACTATATGCCTTTGTGTCGACAGTGTAATGATTCTGCAGATTTTCAAATTATTACAAGACAAGTATGATAAATAACTTATTAGTTTAGGAGTAAGCAAATATTTTAATTTTGATATGAGTGCTGTAAATCACTCATCATTGTTAGAGTATTCCTGATAAGTATACGAGAGCACCATTTATTTATTCTACTATAGCAGTACTTCTCATACTCGGGAGCGCAGCTGCCTAAGGGGTCCTGGAGCTAAATATTTCAGTTATTGAAAGAAAACAACATAATGACATGATCACTGGACAATATCTTATACAAATCAGTCACAATATTTTTTATCCGATACGGTATTTCCAATATTTATGTAAAAATATGCAATCAAACAAGCAAGTATTAGTACTCGTAAAATTTTTGGGGAGGGGAGCCTTGGATGTTTTTTTTCTGATTTCGGGGGTCGTGGGATGAAAAATGTTGAATAACTATAGCATAACATAGCCTGTTACTATTCTTATTCAAACACTGTTTCCTCTGTGAAGATTGATAATGACAATTAAAGAATGATAATGAGTGACACCACTGATGACCATAATAACGATTTAATAACGAATATGTAAGAATAGTCCATTCCATAAGAATGAAACCATGTTCACAGATTCTTCGGTCACGATATTTTGTCTTCTGGACTGACTTCTTTTTTAAACTATCACAAGTGATAATGATTGAAAAAAAAGTAGCTGTATAACTACTATAATGGCTCTTACATTATTTTTTCTGAAGCGCTTTCCAAATTGAGTTACAATTGGAAATATGATGCTTATAGCATTGTGATCGATGTCCGTGGGCGCGTTTCCCGAGAGACGCAGGTTTGATCTGCTGGGTGTCGTATTTTTATTTAAAAAGATTTTTTCTATATGTTATATTAATATGTTATCAGAAGTGTTTTAAAATTATGTAGCTATGTTCAATAAAAATAATGTTACATTCTTAAACTTTTTGAACTAATCGTTGAATAAAAAATAGTTAATTATTAATTGTAGCTATAATGAGCTTTTTTTAAAATCAGAATATTGCATTATGAATATCTTGTATTAATAATTTGTAATATCATTGATAATAAATCTAAAAATAGTTTTAATAGAAATTAGGTAGAAACCAATTTGATTGACATTCAAAATAGATACTTGCTCAAATCTAAATCTTTTTTCAACTAGGTATCCATTTTAAATTATGATTTAAACTAGGCGGTTGGTTACACTGATTGTGTTATTTTTACTGCATATTTTTTAATTGATCTATTATACAAAAAAAAGATAAATTTTATTATTGTGTATCCAATAATAAAGTGACTATAAATAAATATGATAATATACGATATTTATTTATGGTAATGGTGTTTGGGAATGAATAATGTAATCAGAACATCTTGGATTCTAAATCAAAACATCAATCCGTTGTTTCTGACGTTTCAATATAAACAATCACTCTATCATTATATTAGTGCCGTATATTTAGATTAACTATAATTATTAATAGACTTATCTGCTCTTTGTCTTTGTTCGTATTTGATCAGAATGTCAATTACTGATTCGAAAATCTTTGCAATATGATGCTTACGGAAAACATACTAATGATATTAAAATACCATTATTGTTTGTACGTCTAGTGTATTTAATTATGCTATTAACTCAACTGATACAAAAATCTATTACGATATACTGTCACAATCTTGTTTTTACTGAAAATAATATGTGCCAGAGAAATTTTCTAAAAAGTGTTCGTAAAATCGACATTGACATCACTTTTAAGATTTTTTTGTACGGAAATAAAAATAATAAATTGGATCACTGTATTGCAAATTGGTTCCTATTAAAAAACCGTCCATCTCACACCATTGTAATGGTCACCCAGATGGGCTTGCTGAAAGTGACAGAAAATGTGACTATTATAAAAATATATGTGCGTACGTACCTATTATTCATATGTTTTTCACTAATTAATATTGTTTTGATAGATCGATGTATCATTAGAAATGGCACATACCTTAAATATTTAGTTACTGTCAAATAAAAATATGCAATATAGCAGTTGAAAAATTGCTCCATCGTCCAAAAGTTTGAGGTATAATTTTCCCCACCTTCACAGACAAAGAGAAAATTGATTATCAAATCGGTTATTAGTTGGAGAAAGACCGTGGAAAAACACGAAGCTTTCACTGAGCTTTTTTTGAGAATGTACATTTTAGAGTTTATTATTTAATACATACGTAGGTAAGTATCAAAATTTCAAAAAGAGAAATGTGTTTTATTTAAACTTATTAAATATACTTACAATTAAAAAAAAAAACTTTACAAAATGTGAATTCTTTAAAGGATTCCATTTTATTAATACATATGATTTTATGGTGATGTTTTGATGTTTATTATTAAAATTAAATTTTCTCTATCGTAGAGATTTTTTATATCTATGTAATATCAATAGCATCGATTTTTGTAAAAAAACAACAATGTGTGTTACTTACTTAAAATCCTTTCTAGTTCTATTAAATTGGGCTTCAATATTATGATAATACCGGAATAAATTATAAATAAACACAAAGGATTTCAAGTCACACATTATTTTTTTTTTTTTTACAAAAATCGATATTTTTTAAATTTAACACAATAAGTTTAAAAATACGTGAAAAATATGACCTCAAAATAATATGTAATATGGAATCCTTTAACGAATTCATATCTTGTACCTACCGTTTTTTTTAATTGCAAGTTATCTTTGAGTTAAAATAAAATATCCTTTTCTTTATAATGTTTTTAGATAGGTAATTAATTATTAAAATAATTTAAAATGTAAATACTGAAAAAATGTCTAATTGCAAGCTTTATATTTTCCGCCGGGTGCCTCTGGTAGGTGGTGTTTTCATCTAAGAAATATAATCGAACAATAAAGCAATACATTTTACTCTGCTTTTTCGACTAACTTCAGTACCTACCACCTTTCTACGATATAACATACCTATTATTAAAAATATATATTAAGATACACACAAGAATGTAAATACATTATAAAAATAACAAATTAAATCAGCTCGACCCTTCTTTTAAATTTTGGAAAAAATATTAAAAACGAGGCTATTACCATCAATTTTATATGTGTGAATGTGAAAATATTTAAAACTAATTATGATAATAATTGACGTGTTGAAAATTAAATCAGTACAAATTAATGTCATATAATTTCATAAATGAGTTAAGTGTATAATATGCCTATATATATTAAACTATATATGAATTATACAGAAATGATGCATAAAATGTCGTTATTAGTTTTATAGTAACCATATAATATTATCTCTAATATTTTGGCTTGACTTTTCATTACCCAAACACCAAATATATTAATAATCATTAATACATAATATGAATATACATAATTTTGAAACATTTCGGAGAAATATATAACCAATAGAAAAAGTCTTTTTGAGAAAAATACGAGACCCAGTAGGATTTGAACTTGCGTCTCTCGAGAATCGCACCTACGTACACTGACCACTATGCTATAGGTATCTTATCTAATTGCGACGAATGTTAACTAATGGTTATTACAATACTCTCTGAAGTGCTTTATAAATTACGTTGCTATTGGCAATCAGCTTTTGTATTTTAAATCAAAGTAGGTATTAAATTACCTTAATTACTAACAGATATCATGGATCACTCTAAGATTTTTTGTTGTAACGTACTTTAACTTACATTAATATTATGACTATGTTGCTTTCTAGTAACAAAATGTTGTCGTACCGTGTACTGATCGATCAAACTAATAAAAACAATAAAACCACCTGAGAATCAATGAATTGACTGGTTTATTTTGGTTGTACTCTGTAGTCAATATTACTAGGCATACGCTGATCTATTTATTTATGTAAATAACACAAATTATTCAATTTTGTAATGCGGGTGGTTTTATTTGTGTGTAAATTTGCATAGCCGATTGAAAACAGTACAAAAACAAAACTCGTTATATGATCCAAATTTGAACCATGGTGCTTACTTAAATACCCAATATATTGAATAATAATATGCCTAATGCTGGTAGGTAGGCTTAATGAAATAAATTTGTACATAAACAATTCATAAATAGTATTACAAAATATTTTGAAAAAAAACTCCATACGATATTAAAGAAATTTGATAAAACCTCGGATGCACAGTTATAGATTATTTTGTAGTATTTATGTATACTGGTGGCTGAATTGATATAGTATGTACATTGATCAACTTTTTCATCATGGATAAACGCGTATGGAAACAAGAACTTTACTATAATACTATGATAACAATCTACACCATGGGTGGCCAACC
This sequence comes from Rhyacophila brunnea, assembly GCF_057557595.1. Lineage (NCBI taxonomy): Eukaryota > Metazoa > Arthropoda > Insecta > Trichoptera > Rhyacophilidae > Rhyacophila > Rhyacophila brunnea. Next base: position 4,654,010 of record NW_028232763.1, on the reverse strand, counting down.
CGCGGCCCGTGGGATGCATGTGGCCCGCTGGGTGTCAACTTGTGGCCCGTGGAGCAGTGGGAAAATTAAAATAATATCAAATGCTACCACTAGATGTGCTAATTTCGCAAATTGAGATTCAATATTGGCTCAAGATTTTAAAAAGCACCGTGTGCTTTTTGCTGCATTTGATACGCAATTCTCTGTAGACGAGAATTTATTACCAGGAAATTTAGAAATGGAGCATTGTGAACTATGTTGCGATGAACAGTTAGAGAAGAAATTCCATCAGGTTGGTTTGGAAGAGTTTTACAAAACATATTTGGACAAGGAGAAATAGCCTGCATTTTACAAACATGCTCTAATGATGACTTCGCTATTTGGAAACACTTTTTGTTTCCACACACGTGTGAACAGCTTTTTAGTCGGATGAAGCATATCAAATCCCGAGTGAGATCACGAATCACTGATGTGCATTTGGAAAACTGTTTGCATGTAGGAACAACCTCACTCGATATCGATATTGATGCACTTAGTTCTGCCACACAAAATCAAACTTCTCACTAAAATGTATTATTTTTATGTTATTTTGTTTATTTTTTATTATTTAAAAAAGTCTAATCTAATAAATATGTTTGATTCTGTTTTTTTTTTTTAATTTTATTAATATATATTTTTTTTTGTTTTGTATTATAAAAAAAAATCGGTTTTGCGGCCCGGTAGGAAATCTCATTTTTGGAATCTGGCCCGGCTGCTGAAAAGGTTGGCCACCCATGATCTATACGCTATTAGGTTGGCGTGGATATAAAAAAAATTATGTGACTGTAACAAGAAAAATAATGTGACCTTGAGGTTGCGTAAGCCGACTCGCACATCTAAATTCGTCTGCGGCACTGCCATAAATCAACTTTTTTAGGAATGTTGCATGCATGTTGCATATAGGCACCTAACGACAGTGACGCGCGTAACTTCTCGAAACGTTAAAGTCGTCAAACGCCATAATACTAAAATACTATCAGATGCCAGAACAGTAATTATTGGGTATCGCAGAAATTTAAAGAGAGGGCAAAGATATTGTGTTCGTCCATTAAACAGGCACAGTGCATCCTTAGTAAATGTTGTTGCACTCATCTGCCATTTTGAACGTGAATGTCTTCTGAATAAAAAAAGCCAACTTGTAGCATGTGTGCATGCGTAACTGCAACACGGAGGGATGAACGACATGCGATGCGAGTAGCGAGAAATTTGTTGCTAGTGACAACGTCTATTTTTTCAAACTAAAATTTTGCATTACTGCGGTGTGCAAAGGTCCATTCATAAGCCGGCACTCAGATCAAAATTCGTATCATGTGCCGAACAAACCTTCCGAGAACTGAGATCCAGTGTTGCTTGTGAAGACTGCGCACGTCTACCTAGCGACAGTCTCGCGTAGCCTTCGAAACGTATACTTATATATTATTTGAATGCAGTGATCGGCGAGCCGGTATAGGAATGAACAATTCGTAGGTGTTTGTATGTGATTTCGACTCTTCGACTCCGAGCCCGAGAAGGATGCAATTATTTGTCGATTGTAATAGCCAGATGTTTTTTTCAAACAAAACAGTCGCATTGGAACAATCTGCAGAGCCCCATTTGGCAACGTGTGTTTTGTTGTGTTGAATAACGATGACGTTACATCGACATATTCGACACGTTTTAAGCAAGACGAGTTTTGAAGTAAGAGCCGGCTGAGATAACGTGTGTTTATGAATAACGACTACGTCATATCGACGTATTTGACATGTTAGATGTGCGAGTTGGCTAACACGTGATAGCGTTGAATTTGTGACGTGATAGTAATTAATATTCAAAAGCTCTTGTAACACGCCAAAGGTTGAAAATAAGCCTCATTTTGATTTAAATCAAGAAAGGACTGAAAGAAGAAGAATTGGAGATCAATCACATTTACATCCCTTTATTGGCAATATTGAACTGGAGCAATGAATGATAGTAGGGATGGATGAGATAACGTAGTGAAAAAATGCCTACTATTTGGAAAATTACCATCATTCGCTTGCGAACACAGTTAGGACATATCAACGTATAATATATATATATATATATAAATGAAATATATCAAACGAAGTGACGATGAAAATGTCAGCTTATTTCCTGGCTCGAGATTTACATAGATAAGGCAAAGATATATTTTAGCGAGGAATTGCGGATCGGATGGATGCGATCTGCACTAAGTAATCGTTGAATTTGTTTATTGGTTTTTTTTATTTTGCTTAAATTACTTTATTTTAAAATGTAAACTAAATGAGAAAACAGGTATTATTTGATAAAACAATATAATTTGACAATCTTCATTCAGATAGCGGATACAATAAAACAATAGGTTATACGAAGCTATTGGAAGTAAACGCAATATCTAAGTCCTATATAGTAAAGTTAAATATGAGTGTGTTGCTTTTGTTTTTAATATATTTTTATTATGATAAAATGTTAGTAGATATTTAAATAATTATATCCTATGTCAAAAATAACAAACCTCTTTTAAGTAATTATTTATGAAATATGTTAGGCAATCAATATATTTTACTAGCTGCTCATTACTGTCTTTTATAAAAGCTGATAATATATGATAAAAATTAATGAAATATAACGTGTATAATTTTATATTTAAACTTACTTTTGTTAATGTTCAACGCGAGTGACGTTGATAATACGTTCATTTATTTAAAAATTTGAGTATTAAATATTTAGGAAAAATAATGACTTCAAAATTGGAATATCTAGTGTAATATAAAATGTAACACCTCAAAATACTCATTATGAAAATATAAAGACAATAATAAATGTACCTACTAAATAAGATAACCGTATGTATCATATTAAACCATCTCCAATACCTGTGAGATATTTTAAAGGGTTAATTTGGTACATAAGAAATACGTAACTATATTAATTGATAATTGTATTTTATCATAGGATATCGTTTAAAGCGATATGAATAATAGAATAGTAAAAAATATAAATCAATTAAAATTCAAATTCAAATTTTATGAAATACCCAAATAAGCTTATATTCTGTAAGATACGAGTTCCGATTTCCGGAGCCTGAACCTGTGATCGTTTTGCTTCTACTATGAATTATTGCTGTTTCACTAAAAGTACTGTCGTGTAGTTTTAGTTTGTGTTTTGTAGTTTTAAAAATAATATGTATTTATATATGAGGTTATGTTAGATACACTCGTTGAGAATAAAAATACTGTAAAATCAATAAAATATTTACTCTTGAAAATTGTTTAGTATTGTTATTTTATTTCTACTAAAATCGGCATCGTCCATTTAGACATTATGTAGGTAAATCGACTTCATTTTTGGAAAACGATGTCGATGTTAATTAATGGTTACAAAGGACTATCGAAAAATATAAGTTCATATTAAATTAATAACATTGTATTTTTTATGAAACTATTGTTTTTATAATAAGAAAAAAATAATGATGATAAAAATTATTAGCAAGTTCAAGTAAGTTACAACAAAAATCTTGGAGTGATCCGTGACGTCGGCTAGTAATTAAAGTAATGCAGTAGCAAAGTAGGTTTGCTTTAAAATACAAAAGCCGATCGCCAATAGTAGTTCAATTTGGAAAGCGCTTTCTTTAGTGAGTTTTTAAAGCTATTAATTAAAAATTTCGCAATTAAGTATGACTCTTTAGAATATTGGTATATGTGGATGAGCGCGATACTCGAGAAATGCAGGTTCGAGATGTATGTTCAATAATTAGAATGTTACATTCTTAAATCTTGTGAATTATTTGTTGAATAAAAAAAAATCGTTGATTAATAACATTGCATTTTTTTATGAAACTATTATGAGTTTATAACAAGATACAGAGAATTAAAAGATACCACTTTCATTAAATTAAATAAACAAGTCAAATTTGTACTCTTTACTGACAAAAAGACCATTTTCATAAATTATAAATAAAATAAGCCATACAATATAAAACTTGTACAGTGTTTAAAGCTGATTTTTTTTAGATTTTGTTTTGTCTGTACTTATAATATAATTTTCCATCTCTCGTATGATAACATTTGAGAGTATCGCTAGGGGACATATTTCACGACAATGAAAATAATTTCAATCTCGCCAGCTAAGTAAAATCCTAACTACGAGACAATATCAGGGATGTTAAGCCAAAAGGGTGTAGAGGATGTTTTGATGAAAATTAGTTATTTATGGAGTCGGATTGTATAGAATGTTATTTCCGAAACATATCGTCTGCAAGAGCTATTATTATGTTACTAGTAAATAAAGGTATTTGGTTTCGAAGGTTTGGTTTGATTAAGAGTCGAAAAGGCGTAGAGAAATTTTGAATAAAATAATTTGAATAAAAGATTTAATTGCTTATAATGTCATCACTGTAGTATCCTAACACTGTTAAACTAAACACAGCCCACATGCTCGTCGTAGGTCAAAATTGAGGTTTTATTGTATTTTTAAACCATGATCCTGGACACTCCTTAAACGTTGTAGATAATCTATTTATATAATTTTGAAGCCTTATTATCTTTTATAGTTATTTTAAACATTTGATGACTGCATAAAGTATTTTTGTTACATAAAATAATATTCTTTTAAACCTCTCGCTCTAATGTTTTAGAATATAGTCATACTTCGGTACATAACTGTGCAGTGGTGTTAAGATTTTTTACATTTATTAAGTTTTAAAAGCATTTATAGAACCATTAGTATAATCTATGACGAGATAATTTTTGTAAAATATTCACGATAAAAAATTATATTGATAATCTCTGTGATCCCAAATTTGACAAGAATTAGGCATTTTATTATTCAAAAAATCGGCAAGATTAACACATTTGAAGATGATTCTAAAGATACTTATTATAAGCTATGTCTTTGACCATTCAAGTGTGATAAACATCTTATGAATAATGATTGCTTTATAATAATTATTGACCTAAGAATAAGGTAGTGTTTTTTTGAAATACGCCATTTTTTTTTTGTCATTCCCCAGTGGTTAAGCTACAACATACGGCCGTAGCCATAAATTGGCAAACTATAATTGAAGTAGGGAGTAAAATGATATTAACGCGCGTGTTTAAACATGTACCGTTTAAAAAAAAATAAAAAAAAATCGGTTAGGTTAGGTTAGCGTAAACAATGGGGAAATTTTAGGAAAAAATAGTTATTTATAAAGCAAAGTTCCTTATAATATCTTCAGTATCCAAAAAGTGTGTACTTAATCGAGAATTATTAGATGATTTTTTTAGTACCTAAGTGAAAAATATATGACAAAACAAAAGTGTTCTTTTTTTAATTTTTTTCATGTAAATTAAAAGTTGTCATTAATGCAACTTTTATCTTTCCAATTTTGATATTGAAAATAGGCTCTATATACGTTTAGGTAAAATTTAGTTAATTATATGTATTGGAAAGAGTAGTTTCATGATGGAGTAATGGATATTATAATTCTTAAATAAAAACATAAAAAAAATAGGTGTGTGTACTTATGTACGCGCGTTAGAAGATATACTTTTTTGGTGTAACAAAACAAAAACAAAACTTGTGATAAACTAGATTCTTTGACTGGCTCTTAATTATCTTGTTAAATTACACACTCAAGAAAAATGACCACATATTTGAACGCCGTTGGTTTATTTCTATACACTTTAACTTATAATATAACATTACTTATTACTAAATTATATAATGATTTCTCGTTTTTTTCGTCAAAAAACGTCAATCTGACGTTTAATCGTTTGTTTACGTAAGGAATTGCAAATGGCCGACAATAATAAATTCGCTGTCTAGGCAACGGAATAATTCTAAACTAAAATATTATACGGTATAATCGTCATGATTGCAGTATCATACTGTAGCGTAAATGTAGTGCGTTCGGCTGATAACCGAACAATCGGTGGTTCGAATCCAATCGAGTGCGTTGTTTTTCGTGTGAAAAAATAAATTATGTGTTACATGTCACACGCCAAAAATACAATCTGATCTGATTTTCCAAACGCGCCAAAATAAGTATAACTTCAATAAAATAATTTTCTCTCATATAAAATTAGATATTATCACTTACGAACTTCTGGTTTAAGAATCTTGATATCACTTTGTAAAATTTCAAAATATCTACCATTGGTATATGCTTCGTCTAGTGATAAAACTTCATTTCACTGTGGAGACTAAAAGTTTGTCCTACGAATTTTCTATTGAATTACCCCTCGAATAAAATAAATCTTTTTGCCAAGTCTTTATGAAAAAAGTGAAATTGCGGCGTAGAGGATGTGGACCATGGTTATGATAGCATCGCATATGATTTTATCGCTACGCCAGCGTAGCCATTTCCCAAAAATAATGCGTGAAAATACCGCGTAGACACTTCTACGGTTTGAAATAATTGCAGGTGTTGCGAGGGACATAGGAGCGACGGTTTATTTTGAATATATTCGTAAAATGGTAGGCAATAATAAACACTGTGCACTATTATATTGCAGATAGAATTTTATTAATAATAGATATTATAAATATGTGCCACGAAATTAATATAATAATAATACAGTCGAGCTCTCGGTTTTTACGATCACGTAGGGAGCGAGATCTCTCGAATGTAACGAGGAAATATTCGTTGACATTTTAATATATAATTTTCTCCATACATTTATTAACTTTTATAACGAGCTACTTATCGGATATACCGAACTAATTGTCAAAAAAAATCTTAAGACTGTTAATGTGTCGATCGTTTAATTCTTTCTATGCCGCAATTAGTTAATTGATAGTAATTAACATAAGAATTGGTGTAATTAGGGCGTCCAAAGACGCTTTGGGCACTTAACCGGTTAAAAACATTTCGACCCTAAGCAATAAAATCCGACCGGACAGGATGCCGCCGGGATCGAACAAGTTTATGACAAAAGTTAAGTGTCTAAGTACCTACCTAATTGGTGTTTTCGCCGACAATATTGAAAAAGTTGCCACGCATATGGTTGAAATTGCATGTAAAAAATAAAAAAATGTTTTGTGAAGTCAGTCGTGTTCGCAGTCAGCGTTCATTACAATAAACAAATTATTTTGTAGTTTATGAATGCCATGCTTGTTTCGGGAAAAAATTCTAATTGTGGATTTTTGTTTGAATTGCGACTTTTTGTGTTATGTGACCGCTCAATACAAAATACCTATTCTCTGATATAACGAGTAATGCTTATAACGAGCAAATTCAGTCGGTCCCATTTTCCTCGTAATACCAAGTTCGACTACTTGTTGTATTTTACACGATCAGTTAGTGTAGTATTTTGATTATAAGACTGTTGGCCTATGTTCTATTTTTTTTTCATTAAGAGTTCATTTCAAAGAGATGATGACTAAATGTATAGTATAACCGTGTATCATGATTGAATTGTTAGTATTTATTGTCACACTCGCGCTTGTTTTATATACCAATTCAAAAATGAATTAAGTCACCTAGCTTGTTTATTGCCAAATGAAACGCGTTATATGGGCAAAACTCTTAGAGGAAATTTGTCGTAAACTATCGCAGTCTTTTTTTCGGTAGCACCATGCCGAGCCATTTCATCTGCTCTTTCATTTCCCTAACAGTTTTTCATTATATACCTATTTAATATCAGTGGCTAATGGCAGTGGCAAAGACTCCATACTAGGCGATTATTTAAAGCCTACCTTCTTAAGAAAAATATTTTTTAATTTCAGATTGACATACTTAATCACTTCATTGTTTTATGTTATATAAAAATAATTTATGTTGCCAACGAGAGATGTCATATATGTAGGAATGTATTATAGTATTACACAGTTTACAGATTAAAAAATATACCACAGCGCGCCGTAAATAAATAATAAACGTGGCGACGTCTCGACGTAAATAAATTTCCGATTATGTGTGAAATAATTCTGAATTTTTTTCGTATGGACTTTACGTCTCGTAACCTCAGCAAGTCTGCTGATTTGTACGAAATAAGGTAAGCTCCAATCGCAGAGCCTAAAACATTCGCGCATAATATTGTTGTCACGACTGCGCACTTTGTCCAAAATCATTAATAATAAGATAATTAAAAAAATTATTTCAACGGCGTTTAATCGAATATTAATAAATAAGTAAGTATAGATTGTTTTTATAAATAAAAATAAATTTTATCTAATGATTTTTGATGGGTATACATGTTATAAAAATACGTAATTTAAACACATCGCTCATTTTTATGTCGTCAATGAGTTTTTGAAGTTTCATTGAATTAGTGTGTCGTTGTCATTTATTAGTGTGTACCTATTCATTAGTAGTAAATATCGTACTATTCTCGTAAGTATGCCTGACAAGTGTGCTCTTTTTATCAGATCTCCACAGCCTACCTTTTTCCAAAAGTCACCCTTCGCCACTGGCTAATGGTGGAGGTAGGCTGTTAAGATCCGACATAAATAGTGCACAGTAAACTTTTTCAGTCAAACGTATTTGTGTAGATTTTTCAAAAAATTCAAGAAAATTCAATTAAACCCTGCCTAATCCAAGTCATAGTTGATAATAAACATACAAATATTCGTTTATCTATAAAATATCTAAAATTATGCTATTAAACCAAATATAATTTTAAATATTTTATAGATAGTAGAATATTATTTAATGATTATATTTTGGCTTAGGCAGAGCTTAATAAATTTAAAAAAAAAATTGTTTAAATTTGTAATATTGGGTAGGTATTCTTAGTTCAACGAAAATAAATCTGAAAAAGTTTGCACTATTTTTGTGGGATCACCCATATCATACCTAAACAATTAAGGCTTAGTTTAAATATGGTTTAATTGATTTTTAAAAACTAACCATCACCATTTACAATTTGTAATCTTAGTTCGATGAAAACAAAAAAAGTATGACTGAAAAAGTTTAGTGTGCACTATTTATGTCGAATCTTAATAGCCTATCTCCACCCTTCGCCACTGCTTAAAATAATACAACTGCTAGATGGTAGAATATTTTATTATTAGGCAATTTGATCACGATATAACAATATATTAGACATAAAACGGCAATTAACTTAATTATCTAAATGTACATTAACAGGAAGTTGAATACTAAATGTTAAAATTTTTCCAATACTTAAAAGTTTTTAACACTACTTGATAAAATTTAATAGCTTTTGCATTATATTAACGTACCTTCATTTAATTTTAGTGCCTTGTGGGTACGGATGAATGGCTAAGGTATTCCTTTATAGTTGTAATGTCATTTTTACGATCGTTTATTTAGTATATATTGTTATATAACTGTTAAAATATACTTTAATTCCGCAAATTTGTGGCGCTTCAGAGAGTATTTTAAAAACCATAAAGTTAAATTGGTCGCAATTAAATAAGATACCTATAATAATGTGGTCAGTGCACATGTGCGCGATTCCCGAGGTTCACGCTATTCACAGGTTCGTATCCGGTTTTTTTTCTAGTTGTTATATTATATTTCTCAAAAGTGTCAGAATTATTCGCTGAATAAAAAAATAGTTTATTAAATAATTTTATGTGAAAATACAGAAATTGTATGGAGAAATTTCATATTTTCATTGATAATTGTGAAATTTCTACTAATTCTGAATTATCGGATTTTAAAATTCTGCCCGGAATTGCAATTCTTACTTGCAAATACCCATAACAGAAATTTGTAAACATATTTTTGAACAAACATAATTTGAAAACACAAAATATTTTATAACAAATAGATTTAAAAAAAAAAAAAAAAAAACGACACCCAGCAGGAATCTAACCTGTGTCTCTCGGGATTCGCGTCCACGCACATCGACGACAATTCTAAAGGTATCCTATCTAATTGTGAAAATTTTTAACTATTGGCTCTTACAATATTCAAATCGCGTTTAAATTGGCAATCGGCTTTTGTATTATAAATCAAAGTAGGTAATTTAATTACTAACCGACGTCATGCATCATTCCATTTTTTTTTGTTGTAACTTACTTGAACTTGATAATAATTTAATTAACTATTTTTAAAATTATGTATGTTAAATAAAAAGAATGTTATATTCTAAAATAGTTAATTAACATTTCTATGAAATACATACTTAACTCCCAGTAGGTAGGATGTATGTATTGATTTATAAATATCATTAAAACCAAATATTTAAACTGTTATTATTTAAATTGTGTAAACCCCCATGTATTATCAGTCGCTCCGATCTTTTATGTCTCGTTTTCAATTATGTAATTCAAATAAAACTTGTAAGGGAAAATGTAATATTGCAATTTTTAATATTATAACAAGAGTATCCGGACACACATATTATTAAACCTGTACTTGTATATTACTATTTTAATATATTTAGTAGAGAATCATATTTAAATTTTATCAGAATGTTTCCAATTGACACCAATATACACAAAAATAAAATAATTTTTACTAAAAGTGTTTTATTGCCTGAATAATGGAAATACATTAGTGAAGACATCGCACGATAGCTAATTATAACTAATCTATAATACGTAAAGAATGATTAGGTAATTTTAATCAATAAAAATTACGTGCGCATTAAGAAACTCGAAAAAACTTCGATAATATATGAAAGGATTCCATTATAAGGAATTATAGACAGTCATTTACACTGAAGACTTTTCAGTGATCTTGGAATCCGTATGGGTGTGACAGGGTCTGCATTCAACCAACTTGGAGTTACATGGTGGTTAATACTGTATTCTATGAGGACCAAATGTCATTTATTTTGATCAACGCGTGCGTGTTACCTGTGGTCCGCTATGGCTGTTAGTTTCAAAGGTCTCGGCATTTGAGCTTTGAGTATTGAAGTCTCCATCGAATATATGGGTAAATTGGCACAACCACTTCACAAACACTCGAATTTGTGAGCAGACACGGAAGCCATTAGAAATGATCATGAAGAGACTCGTGGCTGGAACATGACGTGTTCCGGATGCCGCCAGAGAATTCGACATTCCGTACTTTTGTGGCACAACCTGCAAGGATTTTGTCACCATGGCCAGCCCCTTTTTCCGACGATACTATCACACCACCAGAGTGTGCGATATTTCTTGTGGAACAATCTCAAAGGCTCCATCACCATGACCGACCCTCCGTTATCCTGCAGCGGTGTTACAAAAGTGTTATAGGTCTGGCATGGCGGAAGACGCAAGAGTTGGCGTTGAACCGAGGAAAGTGGCGCAAACTTGTGCATGCCCTATACTCCGATACTGGAGCGTCACATTGTGAAGTAATAGTATTAGTAATGCAAAGCAGCTGATGATATATATTGGTAAACTATTTCTTTTATTCAACGAATAAGACACAAGATTTGAGAATGTAACGTGTTATAATACTGGATATACATCATTTAAAAACATCTCATGCATATACCTACACACTAGAAAAAATCATTTTGTAAAAAAAAATACGAGAGCCGACGTGATTTGAACCCAATTCGATAAGCATTTTATGTAACAACTACTAGTTAAAACCGTAGTAAATTAGTAAGATGCCCGTAGCTTAATTCGAAAAGTATACTGGCGCGAATCTAGCAATTACAGGAGGTCCAACTCTCTTCGGGTGTCGTATTTTTTTTTCTGCAAAATGATTTTTTCAAGTGTGTTTTATAAATATGCATGAGGTGTTTTAAAATTATGTATGTTCAATATATAATTTTTTCGGGAACAGATTTTTTAGAAACATATTTTTATGATCAAATCAAATCAAATCAAATCAAAATTATTTATTTTACATATAATAAACATAACTAATAATAAATTCAAAGCATTCACGACATGACATAAAATAAGTGTTAATAAATTAAAAAAATAAAAACACAGAGAAGTGTGAGTTAATAATACAATAAGTAATAAAATAAGAAAAGAAATAAAGTAAATAACAAAAATAACAAAATAAAAGTAGATGGAAACATACAGAGTGAACTTTGATAGACCCTATTTTAAAAACTTATAAAACAACGTCCACTCAAATTCACCCTCACGTAAGTGGAATATATCAATATCCGAAGCGATTTCATTAAACATGGTTATTGCCCTCCCAATTGGCATTACTAATGGTAGGTTAGTTCTGCACCGTGGGAGAACAAACAACGGATGTCCTCGATTCCTAAGGTAATTATTAGAGACACACAAGCCAACACCACCAAGAATGGCAGAGTTCACATTTACGCCGCGTATAAGTCTGAAAAAATATATAGCTAAATAAAGATGCCTTCTAAATTTTAAGCTACGGTATGTAAGCATCCCTAAGAGAAAATCAGTCGGATAGAGCCACGGATAATATCCATACAGCCGAAAGTAAAGGAGTCTTAAAAATTTATTTTGGACAATTTCCACCATGAGGCCGTACTTTAACTGATGCGGGGCCCAAACGACAGATCCACTCTCAAGTCTGCGTATCTATATGACCACTAAACGTCAGTTTACCGTCAAACGTAATTCCAAGATCTCTTACAGATGATATTCGTGAGAGAACTCTGCCATGCATCGAATACTGGAAAAACAATACTCGTGAGGCTTTAGTAAACGATAAATTGTAATGAATGGAACTTGAACCCATAACTATAGCAATCGAGATGCAGTGCTATAACCGTATAAGCTATTCAGAAATATAAAAATATTGTATGGGAGTGACGTAGAAGATAAAGCACCTGAAAAACGTAGCAATTAAGAAAATGTTCACTTTGAACCGACACTGCATTGTAGAATAATATTATGGTTTCAGTCAAATTGTCGTACACTGAAGCATGCAAAAGTTTTCATAAGATATTAACCAGTAGACGAAGAAAACTTTACGCTGCAATTTTCTCGATCAAAAGCATGCATTTCTGAAAGGTTTCACTTCATTGTCTGCTATAACTACCAGTGGCGAATACTCCATACTAGGCGATTATTTAAAGCCAGCCTTCTTAAGAAAAATATTTTTTAATTTTATATTGACATATTAAATAATATTATAATCACATAATAATATATTCAATATGCCCAACGACATCTATCGTATACTTGTTATAACAATTTTACGATATTTTCCACTATTTCAATAAGCACCATTTATGGCATGTCTCGTAGGTTTAAAAAAAATAAGCGACATCTCGTTTTACTTCACATATTGTATGGATTACGTTCGCGTGAATCGAAAACTTTTTTTTATATGAAGTTTGTTTCTCATAATTTCAAGACGTCTGCCTCAGCCCATATAAATTGGTAAGCTATTTAAGGAGGCGCTTACATTTTACGTAAGTGCACATTTATTCAAAATTTATAAGATAATTTAAAAAAAAAAATTCTAGGGATTCAATCACATATAAATATTGATTGTTGTTAAAAATAATAAATAATTTATCTCGTAATTTTTATTTGTCAGTTAGTTTATTCATAGACTAAGACAATTTATTCAGCCAATTATGTAAGTTGAAATCTGATATTGTATCTAAGTCTGTGTTTTAAATATAGAAGTATTTTAAAATGTCTTGTTTACGGGTTAAATTATAAATTGTTATGGAACAGATTCACAACAACGGATATTTTCAATATATTTTGAGCGTATCTTGCGTTTATATTTAAGAAAATACATAATTCAAATTAATTGCTTAATTTAATACCATCAGTGAGCTTTTGAAATTTCATCGGTTTTTGTGTACCTACTTACATATTCATCAGTAGTTATGTCAGATTATCTTCTTATTTCCCGTAAATACATCTAACAAGTGTGCTTTCTCCACAGCCTACCTATTTTCAAAAGTCACCCTTCGCCACTGATAACTACCTGTAGTAAGGATAATTGCAAGTTAGTTTGCGTGTTTGCGAAACCTCAACAATAAATAATAAAAGCCTTACCTCCAATCATGCAATACCATAATCATTATCACCGCTGGATGATGGCATTAACTATTTTCGGTATCTAATTATTCGCTGTAAATTTTTGTGAATTTGTCAATTCAACGGGCTTTAGTGTGAATCCGTGATAGTATATTACCCGTGTACGACTGCATTTTCCCAATGGTTGTCCACTTGCTAAGCGATATATCCTACCTATTACTATGTTTACATCTTAGCAACATCTATAAATCGCGTACTTTTATCTCCCTACTCTTATATTTCTTCTTTGGTCTTTCTTATTATGCCTGACATGCATTTTCATGCGACGTAAAAACGTCAATTTATTACCATGAAACTTATATTGTGTAATATGAATAATATTTGACTGACATAGCAATAACATACTTTACATTGAAACGGATTGGAACTGATATCGATGTGTGTATTTTTGTACAGAATCTGTCTATGACTCATGTACATTATAACTTAAAACTACGCTATTCCAGGTAGAGTTCGTATTCTTTATACTTTATACACAGCATTCCTTCTCGTTCCCTCCCATAGAAAACGTGCAACATTTGAACACGATGACACAATGCTTTCCGTCCGTGAGTGACGTAACGTGAACGCCATTTAAGCCTATACTGACGCTGAGGCATGGTCTAAAAGATCGTGACTAGGCGATGCGCGGATTGTGCAAATGTCGCGAGCCGAACGAAATATAATTTGTCATAAAAATTCAACATGCGTCCTTTTAATGTTATGTTTGTTATATTCGTAATATTAATAGTATATTCATTGACATGTTTTCTTTTTCAAGTACATGCGGAACGTTTTTTAGTCATCTTTACACGATTTAAGAATATATTCCTCCGACGCCATCACAAAAAAAATTGACGTGCTCACAGGTCGACTATTGCTCTCTGACTGGCAACGCGGCCAAAATTACGTCCCACATACTGTTGGAAATTATTTACCGTTTCACTTATGTACGCTCTTAAAGAATACAGACTCTATGTATCTTATGGATAAGAGTATTCACCCAAACAGAAAATGATGTAAGTTCTACGTTTTCTAGGTTTTCTTAAAAATATAATATATACAATTTAATTATGTATTTTCAATAATAATCATGGTGTGCATTTTGTATTAAAAGTTTATACTAATAAGTTGATTTTATATAGCAATAGATTGCGATAACAGTTTAAAGTGAAGATAAAATACCTTCTTATTGGTAGTGAATAAGGGGTGCTGGACGAAGTCCCGAAGGCCGAAATCCCGAAAAATAAAAAAATACAAACAGCAACAATTGCGCAATCTTATCACTTAACTTGAATTGCGCAAATTTTACAAGAGTGACAAAAAATCATTTTTTTGTAGAGCAAATGGGTTTTTGTCTCTTCTGTAAAAATTTTCAAAATCTTAACACTTATTTTGAATTGCGCAAATTTTACAAGAGAGACAAAAACCCATTTTCCACTAAAAATGGTTTTTTGTCTCTCTTGTAAAATTTGTGCAATTCAAGATAAGTGTTAAGATTGCGCAATTGTTACTGTTTGTATTTTTCGGGATTTTGGCCTTCGGGATTCCGGCCATTCGGGATTTTGGCTATTCGGGATTTCAGCGTTCGGGATTTCGATATTCGGGATTACGGCTTTCGGGATTTAGGCTTTCGGGATTTCGGCCAATTCGGGATTTCGGCCATTCGGGATTTCAACGTTCGAGATTTCGGCCTTCGGGATACCGGCCTTCGGGTTTTCGACCCAAACCCGTGAATAAGTGTCCATTTATAACTTCTACACTAAAATATTGAGAATATAAGCCTTCTTGTTTATTGGGAACGTAGCGAATAGCTTTTCTAGAGAGTGCTATCCTAAAGCAATATTTTTAATAAATGATACTGAGTCAATATCTGTTATCTATTACTACTTCTGCTTTATCGATTTGTCATGCAATATGTTTCAAAATAAGAAGTTTTCGGTACACGTAAGGCACACCTGTACTCACTATTAAATAAGACACTTAATAGGTACCAGGTATTAAAATAAAGATTTACAATAACAACAAACTGACGATAATATCTGAAAAAGCTTTCCTACAATAATGTGAGCTTATTTATTATTTTTATCTATTTTATAAACGATTTGTAACAAATAATATTTAAAACAAAATCCACATCATACAGATGTCTGGCGCTTGGATTTACACATAAAATTTGTGTTACAAAAAAATCGTATTAATTGAGAAATTTTAAACCATTATAACTATACATATATTTGAAAACACTCTTGAAAAAATATAGCCAATAGAAAAAATAGAAAAAAGACACCCGGCAGGATCGAACCTACATTCCCTTGGGCTTAGCGGATTGTGCATTACCACTATGCTACGACTGCCGTGCTCAACTGCGACAAATTTTAGGTATCTATTGGCCTTATTAATCTTTGCTCATAAGCGCTATCTAAATTGAGTTACGGTAGGCAATCGATTTATGTATTCTAAATTAAAGCATTTATTACTTTAATTACTAACCGACGTCAGGGATCTCTCTAATATTTTCTGTTGTAACTTACTTGAACTTGCTAATAATTTTTAATTAATTATAACTTTTATTCAACGAATAATTTACAAGGTACCATTCTAATTTCTGAATATTCATAATTCTGCATTTTTATTGATTAAAAACTTATTAAAATATAATACAATGTTATTCTCTTTTATTAACAATATCATTGGAAAAAATTTGACGTTTTAAATTTTTAAATCATCTATGCAAGACAAGTTAAATTATATCATAAAATATTCCAATTTAAGCTACCAATCAATCAATGGACGTCATGTACTTTGATATAATATATTTCTTTGATATGTGACATTGCCATGTACTTATTTATTTTCGTCGAAAAAATTCACTTTGAAATAAAAACCACCCTAAAGATATTATAATAAGTTAACTAATGAGGTATTTTTGTCTGGAATAAAAAAAGTATACAAAATATAATTACCTATCTAGAGCTTATACCTATTCCTTTCCCGTTCGTTCGATTTTCGATGTTAATAAAAAATAATCTATGAGTTTCTCGTATTTGTTAACTGTATCAATTAATCATTAAATTTTGTATACCTGTCTACGGTTTTATATTACAAAAAAATATCCCTGACCACTAATTTTTGTATTTATATTTTTGGACGACATTTGGAATAACTACAAGATAAAAAGAACTTTTTATATACCACGTTTTTAAATTTTCTGTTGAATCATAATATAAACTTGACAATTCTATGTATTAAGATATACAAATAAGTAACAAAAAAGATATATAAGAAATGTCTATCTTTTTTTGTACTTGATAGAAATACTGAATATATATTGAATACTAAAAAATCATTTTGACATTTCATATTGATTTATATAGTAGTATAGATTTGTATATTAATAATTTAGTTGCTAGGACCCCCTTAGCAACCAATAATAGTGTTTTACTTTTTACGAAAAGTAACTTTCCATACAAAACAGAATTAACTGAAAACCAATTCGATTCTGCTTATCGTGTTCTGATATATTCTAAAAGTTTTAAATGTCTATCTAGTCGGGAAGCTAGTTAAAAATCGATTGCAAGATTTGGACAAACAAGAAAAAAATTGCACTGGACAAACAAGAATACGAGCTAATAAAAACGTGGGAAAAATGGTTTCAATGATAGTTTTTATATTATTAATTGTCACCCTATGTTAATGTAGCATATGGCGTGTAAGTGTGTAACGCTAATGAGAATATGATCATTTTAAGTCCCGTATATTTTCGTAATGGTCACCATTAATTATCTCTTCGATAGGCTTGACTAAATGTTTTCCATAATTATAATATTAGGCAATAATATTACATTGCAGAGTATTCATGATACTCAAAATACTCTGAACTTTTACCAGTTTGGTTTTTTACAATATCAATGATATTGTTGTCAAAAGTATTCGAAATCGGTCAGTTTTCTCCATGTATAATACCGCTGAATGACTTTATTAATATTTCGACAATATTTTTCATTATAGAGAAATATAATATCACTGTATAATTATGATTTATTACATTTTTTAATTAAATTATTGTTATTAAAGACTGAATAATATATCACATTAAAAATGATACATTTTTTATTGAATATATAAGATTTGGAAAGCTAAAGTTATTTTTGGATTTTTTTCCCCCAATATATATATATATATATTTTAATATATGTTTGACATTGTTTCAAAGTATTATTATTATGTGGGTTCTCTACCATCCACCGAGCTGCTGAATACG
The DNA here is from genome assembly GCF_057557595.1 of Rhyacophila brunnea. Lineage (NCBI taxonomy): Eukaryota > Metazoa > Arthropoda > Insecta > Trichoptera > Rhyacophilidae > Rhyacophila > Rhyacophila brunnea. The sequence goes on along the minus strand of NW_028232763.1, from coordinate 4,635,880 downwards.
CTCTGATATAACTGCACATCTATTATATACACAATATTGCTATCGGCCGCTATCGGCAGCTATCGAAAGTAGTTTTTCATATTTTTGTATCGAAGTATTAGCACTTATTGTAACAATTACAATAAGTTAGTTGTAATTGTTACAATAAGTGCTACATTTTAACAGTACTTCTCTTGGCTGTGCTAAATTTTAGAGCGAGAGAGATAACTTAATTGAATACGTGTATTAATTAAGGCTCTAAGTACCAAAAAGTAGTTTTGCCTGTAGTTACAAAATACCGAGTAATTGCAGTAAAATTTCATGAAGCAGACCTTTTGAAAAATGTGGCTTTACAGTGAGAAGCAATCACGGCAGCTTCTATAATTTTAGGTATTAAGAACTCGCAAGTGTCAACACACCATCGTCAGCCATTTTATATTGAATGAGGTTGACCACTGTAGTGCTATTTACACCATTATAAATAAAACAGGCCAACGGACTTACAACGTCGACAGGTTTAAATATTTTGCTGTATTTTTTTGATTTACTTGAGGCACTTAGACCATATTTGAAGTTATTGACGTTAGTATGTAGAACATTTTTCTATAAAAATGACAGTTTTTTTGTTTTTGGTACTTAGCGCCTTAATTAATACACGTATTCAGTCTTATTGTAACAATTATAAAACCTTAGTATTTCGATTCTTAGACCCAACAAAAAGCATCAGGAATTTATAGCATTATCACCTTTATTGTAATGGCGTTAGAACAGATTATGCCATTCGGCAGACCCGACAATAAAGTGAGTGCCATTTTCTTTTCCAGATGATTCGTCCATATTAATGTCATTGTACAACACCCATCGATTAAATGAATGAATGAGTGATTTATCCAAATATTTTACAATTTGCAAATATTTATCATAATATTTATCGTATACATTATGAATTATAAATAATGTATAATTTATTTAAAAAAAACGCACTGTACACATTTGAAAATATGCTTGAATTCTTTCATGTTTAATGTAGGTACCAGCTCTTATAAAATATTTATGTAATCAAGTCAGAAAGCTTATGCTATTGTTTACATAACATTTGCGTATTTTTTATAATAATACTGAAAGCATTTCTTCATTTCTGTTAATAACCAGAGTTCTATTTTATTATGTCATATTATAATACTTACGTGGAATCCCCGTATTTAATATTGGCGTACAAAAATTGAGTAGATTTTTTATCGTGGATTTTGTCTGTATTCCTGATACATTGTTAGTGAACAGATGACCTCTAAGTAAAGCGAACACGTCTCGAATTTTTTATATCTTGTTCTTCGGTTTATACCTGTACTTGACCTTTATTCTCCTTATACTACATAGTTGCCTGATACCTTGTATTATGTCAAACCTGAAAAGTTGTCTGTTCAAGTAAGATAAAAATAAATTCAAACGAAAACTGCAAATAATACATTTATCTACTTTTTATTAATTTATCAGTTTTATTCTCTAATATAAATAAGTTAGTTTATACTATTTCATGAGTATTGGTTTTAATGAGACGGGATTCGTTTATAGACTTTTCTCTGTGTATACGTATGGCATGAAGGTATTAGTTTAAGATTGTCTAATATTATACATCATTAAATTGCTGTTCATTGTTTATAATGTACATACATCATCGCCCCCACATCCTGAAGCGGGCCTCCAGGTGAGGATATTAGTCGGGCCCCCCTCCCTATTGCCAAGGGTTAAAAGCAATTTGACGCTCTACAGAAACGTTTTTCAAATGGTTTCCATTTAAAATTTCTTCTTCTCTTCTTCTTCCACCCTGTCACGTCCCAACATTGGGGCATAAGGCAAGCACAAGTTGGCGCTACTTCCCTCGGTCCATCGCCAACTCCTGCGCCTCCTGCCATGTCAGACCTGCAGCACGTAGGTCACTTTTATTAGCTTAAAATTGAGGGTACTTATTTAGTGTATTTTTAGCGATTTTATGTATTTTTCAATAAATCTACTTGAGTTATGAAGTTTTCGAATATCGACACACAATAATCAAAATTTGCATTACACAATCACATATTTTAAAATGTGATGAAATATTCTTTTTCCTGCGGCGCTATTTTACCATTAGAGCAAATTTGTGATGACTGTGTTTATCTCACTTATAAGAAGACGCGCCATGTGGGCCCCCCAAAGCCCGGGCCCCCAGGCTAGAGCCCTGTCAGCTCCCCCCCTTGTGGGGTCCATGACCTTCATTACTATAAAAAAGTGTAATTTACAGATGAAATATAAGTACTCAAGCCTAATCCTATGTTAATAGAAGACTCTCATCAATTAGCCTCAGTTGATGGCATTGATCCGACAGGAAAATTGTCTAACCCTTATTTCACACTATTTGGTTTTAACCGTACGGAAAAAAATCGAATGGTAAAAATACGAATCGGCAACAAGTTCGCGATCTTTTCACACTACACGGTTTTTTCTCCGCCATAATAAGCTCAGTTTGTGGTTGAGTATCGTGCTGTTTGTATGATTTAAAACCGTTTTATGTGAAAGTGTGTATTAGGTCATGTACACCACCGAGTCATTGGTGGCCATCCGGGTGCCATGAAGACAGTAGCCTGGACGGCTGCTGTACGGTGCCATTTCGGTTTTTAACCGACGACGTGTAATATGAAAAGGGCCATGCTCTCTATTACGCCACTTAAAGAATGTCGTCGTGGTCGCCACATGGTCTCAACCGTATAATGTGAAAGGAGTGTTACACGGAAAATGAGTGTTGGATCTGCGAGAATATGAATAGGTATTACCCATTTGTCTTGCGATATGTGGTAACATTTAGTGATTGACTAGTGCGCATTACATAAAACTCTACCACTGCTAAGTAATTATTGAAAACTATAACACAATAGAATATTATTATGTAGGTACTTTAATAAGCGATAAGTACCTACGATAAAAATATACAAGATAATATATGTCTTCTAGATAAAATATTGAAAAAATTGGACGCCCGGCAGACTAGATTCGCACTAATGAAATACAGTGGATACATCCCTCTGTCCCTCTTTGTGTTGTATTTTTTTCATTTTTACTAGTATATATATAATACTGATGTATTTTTAAATAATGATATATTATAGTTAGGGAATCCAATCTCGAGCCAAAATTCTGATCCCGGGATTTCGGGATTACAATTTGACAATCCCGGGATCCCGAGACTGGTCCCGGGATAGGCTTTTTTTCAATTGTTAATATAAAATTTTTATATTTACACATAACATTGATAAAATCGGTCAAAAATAAATCTAGTATAATTTATAATATTTAAGACATTTATTGTTAATATTGTACATCTACGTTCAATCTTGGAAATACATAAGTTTAATGGAGTAAATAATATAATATATACATAATTATATATATATATATATATATAAATAATAATGTGACTTTAATACGAGATTGCTGTTTCTGATAGTAAAGACTTAACGAATGGATTAGCGAGATTTAAAATAGTAAAGCAAATAATCATGGCGTATACCTAATTATGGCCTTTCCGCTTCATAAATCTAATTAGTCAGTCAAATACGAAATTGCCGTAAAACGTATGAGATCATGGTGGAATTACTTTGTTAAAAATGCGAAGCATTGTTTTTTTCCAATCTTTCTCATTTTTAATAATTTATTTGAAAATATAAAATGAATCGGCCACTTACACATGGGTATAAATCAAACTTCATTCAAACTGAGTTTATTTCTAATGTAGCTATTTTTTAATAAAAGTATTTTTTCTGTTATATTTTCGCTTTTATTTTATGTCCCATAAAAATTGATAAAAAAATCAATCCCGAAATCCCGGGATTATGTTTATCAATCCCGGGATTCATAGGTATCAAAAATAGCTCGGGATCCCGGGATTGGAATCCCTAATTATAGTGTTATTGACTGTCCATATATTATACTTCAATAAAAAGCATAACCGGTTTGTTTGCTTTAAATAGTTTAATTCAACAACAAACTGAATTTTGCTAAGCTATTAAACGAATACAAAAAATGCACCAGTGACCGTTGAATAAATTGACATCAAAATTAAATATAAGATTTTTTTGAACTGTGTTTAACATTCCATAATAGATGTAATGTTATTAAATGATTACAGCCATTCCAAGACGTATAATAATATCATATTATATATTTTAAAAATAATATGTGTTTTTATTGTGTGAAAGAGGACAATGAATCTTGCAGTAATCGGTATTTTTATATGAGAGAACTACCCCTCAATCATTTTTAATCACCTCTATTAATTATTATTGTACTCGTTTAATCAAATCGTCACTTAAATATAAATGGTTGGACCAATTATTATGGCAGCCTTAATCTAATATTTTTTTTTACCTACCTTACACCATTATCCTTGCCAGGTACACTATTAATAAGTCAGTCAGTGTTCATAATTAGTAATATGAATACCTATTTACCTATAACCCGATGGACTCATGAAGAAGTTATCGCGCGAGAATGATAGAGGGGAGTGCGGAAATACGGACCCAGTCCAGTGCGCCCGCCTTATTAACATTAAAGGTTATTGTCTGGAATCCCTGAATAACCCCTCACCCACCATCCAAATCATCCCCGTCCTTTTATGGCTACGGCCGTATGTTGTAGCTTAGCCACTGGGGAATGCCAATAGAAATGGCGTATTTCAAAAAAACACTATCCTATTCTTAGGTCAATAATTATTATAAAGCAAACATTACTCAAAGAATGTTTATTACATTTGAATGGTCAAAGACATTATAATCAGTATCTTTAAATGTGTAAATCTTGCCCACTTTTTGAATAATAAAATGCCTAATTCTTGTCAAATTTGGGATCGCAGAGATTATCAATATAATTTTTTATTGTAAATATTTCACTATAATAATGTTGACATAAATTTTACTAATAGTTTTATAAATGCTTTTAAAAATTAATAAATATAAAAAATACTAACACCAGTTCACATGGACGTACTGAAATATGACTATATTCTAAAACATTAGAGCGAGAGGTTTAAAAGAATACTATTTTGTGTAATAAAAATACTTTATGCAGTCATTAAATGTTTAAAATAAATATAAATGATAATAAGGCTTCAAAATTATGTAAATAGATTATCTACAACGTTTAAGGAATGTCCAGGATCATGCTTTGAAAATAGCATAAAAGCTCCATTTTAACGTACGCTGAGCATGTCTTCCCTTAAAAAAATTTATTACTCTTCCTTAATCAGACTTTAAATTTAGATATAAGTATATATGTATTACTATTTAAAATTTTCATGATTAATGTTGTTGTTTTGTGAATGATTAATGTTAGCGTCCGCTGTCCCACGTAAAATTAACGATTTAATCTGGTTCTTTTTAGATTTAAACAAACCAGATTTTATTTTTGAATGATGTATTGCTATTTTTATGATTCTTCATATTCTTCTAATGTAAATGTAAATTATTTAGTCGATGTAAAAATTGTTAAACTTCACAGTATTGTAGTTATAGCACGCCTGTATCCAAAGTCATTGGTTTTTCAATATATGTTTAATGCAAAGCTTTAATGAGTTTAGCAAATGGCTAACAACTATTATCCCAAAAATTACATTTACCTACGTATGATTTTTTCAAATTAAAAATTTAAAAAATTGAATAAAATGATTCAACAATAGGAGTTATAGAAAAATTATAATACAATGATACAATAGTTAACATTCTTTATTCGTTGAAAGGGTTAACATTAAATTTGTAGTTGTTAAGTATTTTAATTTGCTATGATTTCCATCTACTAAGTTTAATTTTATATGACTACATAATTGAAAGCACAGAACTGTTGTTATGGTTGTTTTATTACAACGTTTTTATTAGCTCGTATTCTTGTTTGTCCGGTGGTTGTTTGTCCAGTATAAATCTTGCAATCAATTTTTAACTAACTTCCCGACTAGCTAGACATTTGAAACTTTTAGAATATATCAGAACACGATGCGAATGCATTCTTTCAATACTTTTAGCCATCTTTAAGCAGAATTGAATTCATTTTCAGTTAATTCTGCTTTGTATGGAAAGTTATTTCAGAAAAATCCGTAAAAAGTAAAAAAAAATATTATTGGTTGCTAAGGGGGTGGTCCTAGCAACTAAATTATTAATATATACGTGCGTTACTATGGGAATCAAAATGAAATGACATTTCAGTATTCTATATTAAAATTTTGTTTGTTTGTTTTTTATTTACTTCATATCAAGTACAAGTTTAAGCATATTGAGCATAATAAATCAACAGAAATATTAAAAACGTTGTATATAAAAAGTTCTTTTTATCTTGTAATTATTGTATGCACTTGTTCACCGTATTACATTTTAAGGATGTATATAAATATATATAGTAAGTACTATATAATATTAATTTAGTTAATAGTTTTACGTCATTCTCGGATAAACACAGTACGCGAGGAATAATTATTATTCAATTGATAGATTATTATTTGTGAACTACTTGATTGGAAGGTTTAATATCGAGTGGTTATTATAATTAATACAATATAATATTTTATGTTGATAGATGTTATTATATAATAACATAAATTATAAAAAAAGAAGCTTTGATAGTAAAAGAAATGATTATTCTTTCCACATGATTTTAGGAAATTGTTAACTAAACTTTTCACTTTCAGTATGTTTGTCAGAACAGTAATCCGTCGAATTTAATGGCTTTTATTATTATAAATTAACAGCGGCACCTACAAAAAAAATACTGAAATTATTTTGTTAATGTCAATTCAGCGAAATGCAAGTTTTTAAATTAAATTTCGTTTGTAATACATTATTACAAAACTAGGTATATTTCACTTGAGTCGTTTTCTGCGACCCGGGTATCACCTTTTGGTATGTTCAGAGACTATCCACACTCACCATTGGAAAATACACACTGTCAATGAATACAGTTAATTCTTATTTATATAGCAATTTAATACAATAAGAGAAGGTAAAAAACCTTATTGGATGATTCTTTACCTATCATTATTACTTATTACCTGCATACAATGACATTATTACATTATTAATGGACGACGCACTCAATACAGTAGCTAGCAAGTAAATTCGCATGTATATGTAGACGTCACGCAATTTCCATTATGCGATATCACGCATCGGGAATTTATAGCAATATGACTTTTATTGCAATGGCGTTAGAGCAGTGTTTCTAATGTCAACGTTCATTTGAGCGAACCCGTTCGAACCGAACCATTTGGCAGACCCAACAAAAAGCATCAGGAATTTATAGAAATATCACCTTTATTGTAATGGCGTTAGAACTGATTATGCCATTCGGCAGACCCGACAATAAAGTGAGTGTCATTTTCTTTTCCAGATGATTCGTCCATATTAATGTATTAATGTCATTGCCTGCATAGTACATAATTCTAAATAAGTATGTAGACTTATCCGAAAAAAGTGGTACATCCCTCAATAATTTTACGTAATCTACCAATAAATAGCATGCTGCCGTACAAAGTCTAAATTACCTGTCGTAAAACCAAAATGTATGTTCATCTCGATACGGTTAGCCAAAATAAAAAGGTCGTCAACTTTTAATGCGCGGTGGAATTTATCCACGTATAAATATATCAGAGTATCTTTAATGTGTGCTTGTATCAGCTTTTTTCAATGTAGTAGTGTCCATTTTAAATTATGTTTCATACACATGAATAACGCAGACCAATAATAACGCTAAATTATGGGACCGACAATTAATAAATCTCCCGGATTCGTCAGTATACACAGTAGAGGTGGGAAAACTGGTCGATTTTGAGGAATTATCAATACTTACAACCAGTATAAAAAAATACTTAGTATCGAAACTTGTTCCAAAACACCATCTAGTATTTTAAATACTATATAGAGCAGGGATGGCGAACCTTTTTACGAACGCACGCCAAAATTTCCCAAATAATATTTTTCGACTGTCTGACGTGCCAAGCTGTTTTTCATGGCAAAAAAAAGGTTTTAAAAGTTAAAAAAAATTTTTTTTAAAGAATTTCATTAAAAAGGTTTAAAAATTAGAGTTCTTGATGTTCATCTTTTACCGTATTTCTAGCCGAAAGCACATCTTTTATTCTTTTAATATTTGTCTTGTTTTCAAAATTCTCGAAAGCGATCGTGGAAGCATTTGAACCACTCTTCTTTCATATTTCTCCATTACTGAACGGTTTTCCATTTTTAGAGATTTTGTTTGAGTCAAAATAGCAAGCAGTTATTATATTTTAATGACTGCCGATAATTAATTTCATAAGGTTTTTTGATTAATTATTGCCGGATCCTAAGGACTGACCTATTCAATTGTATATTTACATTAAACGTAATGATTATCTTTTTATACAATGCGATTTGACATTTATGCATGAATTTCGTCGTTTACGTTTGCTTGTTTATTTTATCGATTGGAAAGAAAATACGCATGGCTATGTCGTCATTATTTTTTAATATTATAATATATAAGCACTAATATATTTATTTGTAAAACTTTTTTATAAAAAAAAACATGGGTGATGCTTATATAAAATAGTACCTAATTTCTTTTCTTTTCAAAATGAAACACTCGCGTGCCATAGGTTCGCCATCCCTGATATAGAGCGTTTGACGTGCGTATGCGACATGTAGTCTCATACTCAACTGGAACTAAAACCAACTCTATATTAGTATTTGAAATATCGGCTTCAATAGAATCGCTAAAAATACACTGAGCTCAGCTTTTCGAAATGTCCCATTTATTATAAAATTTTAAACACATTTTAAATTCATGAGTTGTTTTTCTGTTAGGTTATAATATTCTTCTTTATTGATTGTTTGATTTTATTTTAAACATGTTTTGAGCGGTCATAACAAGCCTGTGCGTCATCTTACTATATTCGCGAGGAAATGTGCTAATACACAATATGTATCACCTATTGTTCATACATACGATTATGTCATTCGAATGCAAAGGCCATCTTGCTCGCGCACATTTAATATCAATAGTGTTGAAAGTCTACCAACTGGCGAGCGACTCGCGATGATATCATCACAAGTTTATTGGGCCACACATACTGAGTATGGATAGTTTCATCCGAGACTTAAGTACACAAACTGGTGACAGTATTTCCAACTCACCTCTAATACACAGTACCTACTTTTGTGGAACATAATATTAGACTTTTATGTAATTCGATCCTTTTTTCTACGACATTTCGGGTTCAATACAATTCAATTATAATAATATATAGGAATAATATCGTCACTGTTCTGGCAGAAGACACTAATTCAAAAAATGACATATTGAGTTAGTTATACCAAAATGTTCCTTATTTCAAACTTTATCGTCTGGAAACCTTTTTAATAAATAAACAGTCTTTATTTTAAAGTCATACTTTTTACGATTACTTAATACACTCACATGATAGACCATTTCAAACATTTTAACAACTTCAAAGTCAAATTACTCAAAACTAGTATTCTCCAGTTAGTGTGTTCTGCCAGAACAGAGACGATATGTGACACCAAGGTCAAACGGCCTTTTATTCTCGTTATCATAATACTTGCGTATGTATACCTATTAACGAAGAGCACATGGCTCTTCGTCGTGAGTCTGAAGGAAAAAATGAAAGAGAAAAAGAGCTGGAAAAAATAGGGGATATATAGTGGTTTTTCCTTCGAATTGACGGAGTCAGCACTCTATTTTATTCTTTTAAATCTATGTAGATGGAGAGGGAATTTTATGTTTATAAAGAATTTTATGTCTCCTACTGTAGTGAAAAAATACAGACTAAGAAGACTCACTATGAATTGTACTGTTTGGTATATGAATGCAAACGCCGCTCTAAGTATGCTCAATACGTGTCTGTTCAGTTGAAAATACATCTTACTAAGAGTAAAAAAGAGTGTCGTAGTCTGGTGTATCTGTTGCGACAACCAGATATATCAGTGATCATATTTGATGACAATCTTTAGCCCAGCGAGAAGAATAAAAAATTAAGGTCTCAAGGATTGAGACCAACTTTCTGGCCGCATCCATATGCTTTTGGAATGAAGTAGCCACACATGGTGTACGATGGCTACTAACATCTGTATTCTTGAAATTGGGCAGCCTTACTCTTGGCTACTTCTTTATTATACCCTCTAAAATTATTTTTTACAATAAAATAGTTACAGCTAACTACGTTTATTTGACCGCTACATATCGGTTCTGGCTTGTCTTTGGATGGTATCATAAATCTAAGGGTCAATAAGCATTTTATTTATATTATTATTAACTGTTATAAGTAAATTATTAATAATCCTCCAAAACAAAGCGTAAATCTCTAGAAATATTCTTGCAATTTAAAATGATCATTAGTCATTAGCCATTCGTTCAACCTTTCAAAGCTATTCTCTTGATTGAAACTTTAATTTAAAAAATATATAATATATTATATTTGAGCTTGAAATATACAAAAAGATATGACCCGAGTAGATATTATGTGACAAGATGCAGTAACTACTGATTTTTTTAATGCGGAGAGCATAATTATAAAATCTTTATTTTGTGTGCCATAGTTCGCTTAGTTAAGTGAAGCTATTTCATGTCAATTTTAAAATCTGGGTGAAATTATCTAATATTATGATTCAAAGGCACAGAATCAATTTTCGTTTTAAAAACAAAACAATACACAAGCTATTACCCAAAATTATTAACCCAGTGAAATATAATGTAACCGCGTGGGTGCCTTTAAAGCCTCGAGCAACTCTAGTGATGCCGCAGTCTTCCTCTATCTTAAAATTTACGTTCGGAATCAAAATTGGATATGACAAAATTTTCGGATAATTAATCACCAATTGACACTTTTTAGAAAAGCTTAAATAAAGCGTTTATCTATGATTCTGTAGAGAAAATTTCCAATTAGCTTTTCAACGCAATACATATTTTGGGACGCAGTGAAATGATAAGGATTGAAGACACCCGAGTTATTAATATTTTATTAAGTTATTTTGAAGTCACCATTTAATATTTACGGGACTTTATGATTTAAAAATCAATCGTACAAATTACGTTATGAAATCAATCTTCTAAACCAGGTGCAATACAGGTGCTTTCAGACCAAAACGGTATACTTTTATTCAAAAATAGAGGTTAATTAGTATCAACCACAAAATCATATTCTATTGGTGGCAAACAAAATTCCTGATAGAACATACAGACCACCAAATTTAAATAAATAAGTTATGCAGTGAATTTCTTCGTTTTTAAATTATTCAAATTTTGTATGATTTGATTTATTTATTAACAACGTTACATCCCGTTTACACGTGCATGGATTTACTGTTGACAGTAAATATTATCGCGGCCAAAATAAGAAAATGTATGGGTAAATATGTATTATCCTGCAGTGGCAAGCTTTCATGCATGAATCAAAAACGTTTGGAAGCTTCTGAATTTTCATGCGACAGTAGGGATTTTTTCGATCTGCGCCTGCGCAGTAGAACGATAGTGGCGAATCTGCCGGTAAAAAAACGAACTATGCTCATTTTGAGGTTAACCGATTTTCACCACCTGTAAAATAGTAACACGAAATGACAAATTGAAGAATGAGATTGGAGATACAGTCAGCACTTTTACATGTATACAGTTATGGTGAGGATAGTTTAAAATACGCTCTATTGGTGCCAGTAAAAACATGCACGTGTATTTATAGGCGATAATAGTTGTGTAATAAATTATTATTAACAATGTTTATTTGATATTTAAGGGAATTTAAAATTATAAGCATGTTTTAAACATTTTAAAAATAATTTTACTATGTCACTTTACTCAAATTTTTAATATCTAGACGTTATTTTACCACACTAACCTTTGTTTTATATCTTGTTTAAAAATATAAAACTAGATCAAGGATGGTGAACCTATGACACGCGTACCACTGGTGGCACGCGAGATGATTTTGCATGGCACGCGAATGTTTCATTTTGAAGAGAAAAGAAATATTACTAATTTATGTAAGTATAAGTATGTAATTAAAAAATACTGTTTTTTATAAAAAAGTTTTACAAATAAAATATATACTTACTTAAGTTCTTATGTAGGACTTATATAATATAATATTAAAAAATATTGACGACATAGCCATGCGTATTTTCTTCAGTTTTTCATAATATGTTTAGGTACCAATCGATGCGCAAACGGAAACGATGAAATTCATGCATACATGACAAATCGCATTGTATAAAAAAATGCAGGCAAATCATTACGTTTAATGTAATCATACGATTGCATAGGTCGGTCCTTGGGATTAGGGAATTAAATATATAAAAATATACACTCAACAAACCTTATGAAATTATATATCGGCAGTCATTCAAATATAAAAATGACTTGTTATTTTACCTCAAACATATTCTCCAAAAATGGAAAACCGCTCAGTGATGGAGAATATTATATGAAAGAAGAGCGGTTTAAATGGTTCAACGATCACTTTGAGTAATTTTAAAACAAGGAAAATAATATTCAATGAATAAAACATATGTCTTCGTCTAGAAATACGGTGAAAATAGTATATTAATAACTCAATTGTAATTTTTAAAACTTTTCAATAGAATTATTAACTATTTTTTTATAAAACATAATAAAAAAATCGCCTTAAAAAAACTGCTTGGCACGTCTGACAGTTTAATCAAATGATATTTGGAAAATTTTGGCACGCATACGTAAAAAAGTTCGCCACCCCTGATCTAGATTATGGTTAAACACACACGTTTGGGACTTATATGAGAGAAAGATAAATAATAGAATTATGTATAAACACACACAAAATATAAGGTTGTATGTTACAAACTTTATTCACTCAATATGTTGTTTCCTTTTCGATAGATAAACGTATCCTTCTTATCAACAAGGCCAGGCTTTATATAAGAAGCAGTAAATTTAGACTTTTCTTAATGGATTAGGATAAGCCTTTTGGGTTGACAGGTTGTCTCTAAATTTAGACAAGGGTTTTTTGGTAATAACAAAAATTTTAAAATTTATTGTGAAGCAGTCATATTTTGGTGAAAGAAATTATTTTTAAAGAAATTACTTGTTTTAGTACGTATGTACCTATATTAGGAAGAAGTGTATTATGGAAATAACAAAAAATTAAAAATTTATTGTAAAGCAGTCATATTTCGGCGAAAGAAAATATTTTTAAAGAAAGATAATAAAACCTGTTTTAGTACGTATCTATATAGATTAGGAAGAAGAAGAAGTGTATTATTAGGCATTACATAATATTTTTCTTTTTATTCATAAGGTTGTTGTATTTTAAATGATGAGGTCATGTGATGCAATGTCGGGAGTCCTCTTAAATCTATTCATTATCTTATATGTTTGTCTCGATTTGTCTGTACATCTGTCTATCTGAAACACACAAGAGAAAGTATGTTTAAGAAAAAGCGAAACAGGAAGAAGACGTAATATAAGGGGTAAGGTGAGAGAAAACATACACGAAAACGCAAATTTTAAATTTGAAAAATAAACTGACACGCAAATAGACAAAATCATTTAGTTTAGGTCATGAGAGAAAACGAATGATAATATTATACCAGAATAATAGTTTGATAGATTCTCACAGTGCAGTGATAACATAATGATTATGTATATAAGTATAAGCCGGCATTCCAATTAATTATAAAGAATATGGTAGATAGGAAACATGATTTTGAATAATATGATATATCTCTGAAATTGTCAATTTCTATAATAATATTTTCCATTCAAATTGAAAAAACTTCGAAGCATATGAATCAAAGTGTTTTTAGATAAGAAATTGTTGTGTCATCCAACACGCATCAGAAAATATTAAATGCCACCAGTTTTGGTAATTTTTTCTAGTAGATAGAGTATCGCTTTATAACATTGCACTTTTTCCTACACTGATACGCCTCCTTGCCTTTATTACCTCGCATAAAATTAGATAAAATAATATTCACCTATATAATATCATCATCAGCCTGAATCTATCTACTGCTGGATGACGGCCTCTTCAAGCTGTTTCCACTTCTCTCGGTTCTGTGCATTGCGTTGCCACGTATTTTCGCAGAACTTTATCATTTCATCGATCCAGCGGGTTCTAGATCTACCTCGTGGAAGTTTTGTACTTCTTGGATACCACTAGATGACTAGATTTTTTGTCCAACGATTGTCTCTTCTTCAAGCTATGTGTCCAGCCCATCTCCATTTAAGGCTTTTAATAAATTCTATTACATTGGAAACCCTTGTCTGCTCCCTTATCCACTCATTTCTTTTGTTGTCCTTTCGCGTTATACCCAGCATGCACCTCTCCATACCACGTTGTGCTACTCTAAGTTTCTGGATCTCTCTCATACTTAAGGTTCATGTTTCACACGCATATGTGATCACGGGAAGCACACACTGGCACTCAGCTCGAACGGGTGAAAAGCTACATCTATCGGGACAACAAGTGTCTATAGGATGTATATTTAATGAAATTGTTCGCAGAGTAAAGCTAGGCTGGAGTGCTTTTGGCCGCCTGAATAATGTCTTCAAAAGTGACCTTCCACTGTGTCTAAAGCGCAAAGTGTTTATATAATATATGTAGTAATAAATATATAAATAGATATTATATGTAAAAATACATCTTTTTGGAATATAATTACATCATTTTCATTTTAGAGCCGGAGTGAAAAGTTATAAAGTGGCAAAACATAAAATTATATGCTCATTTTTTCAAAATAAATATTCAAAATGAATAATTCTTTATCAGTTAGTTAAAATATGGTTATATAAATAAATTAGAATATGATTGAAAATAAAAAGAATATTTTTAACACGATTTTTATCTAACTAGAATAGTTTATTATTTTATCAAATATCCGATACGCAAATGAAAAACCAATAAAATACAAGGGTAATGAGTCTACTTAAAACTTCAACTCAAGATGGGGCTTTTCAACTGGAACGGATCGCTTATACTTTCATATAGGCCTTGAAATGTCTTGATAAGACTGTTAAATATTTTATCCGCCTGTTAGAGCGCATCTTTATGGTTTTACCAACTGAAACATAAGGTTAAACTGAGTGAATTTTTTAACGTAAATATATCTTTTCCCTGACAATGTCTTATATCAGATGAATGAATTATTCAGCTGGTATTTTTAAACATTTTTTTTTCGTTTCCTTATGACTAAAGATTATTCCTGAAAGTGACATGAAAAGTATTCAAGCGATGTATTATGAAAGAAAACAAAAAATGCGAATAAAATAATGAAAAAAAAATCATTCAATTCATCGCTTGAGGGTATATAAGGATTCTTTGAAAACGCTGCGTTTTAAGATAAAAATTTCAAAAATGCGCCGGAAAAACGTATCTGATATTATAATTGATTATTTGGTAGCACGTGAATATCATTTATATATTATTATTATTCGATTATTTTTCCTTAAATAAATGATATTTATTTCATTTAGAACGTTTATCTACTAATGCAAAGACTTCATTATTCTGAAAGGTCTTTCCTCGTATATTATAGCATGACATGCCCTTTGTTGAATAACTATTGATATGAGTACTTAGTTACTTCCCACGTTTTACAAGGAGATTTTGTCATAATATAAATATGAATTTGAATATGAATGCCATTTTTCTGTAATTTTCCTTTATGGTGTATATTTAAAAATAACCTGATTCAATTTTTAGGGGGACAAAATATCTAATCGAAAAATTACCTTAGTGTCATTCTGAATGATGGGTTTATAGCCCAAAACAGCTGTAAATATAAATAGCATAATTATTGTCGAATTATGGAATGAATAAAAATGTTTTAAAACCATTAAAATGAAGTTCTACCGTGTAAACCACAATTAATCAAACTTTAATAAATATCTCTACGAAAAATCTTTGTTATTTTTTTTTGTATTTAAATACATTTTAACATTCTAATGGATTTAGGTTTTGAACTTTTCTATTTGAGTCGTTTTTTTGCAACCCAGCTTTCACCTTTCGGTATCTTCAGGCTTAAATATACACTGACAACGAATACAGGTAATTCTAACTTATGTGATAAATGAATACAATAAAGTAGGTAAAAACCTTATTGCCTACATATTAAATCGAAGATTACAATAAAAATGTATCAAAAAAAATATGATTAGTTGAAGTGTTTGTAAAAAACCCTACCTAACAGATCGTTGGGAATTTATCCCCAACGATCTGTTAGGTAGGGTTATATAAGTTAGATTATATAAGTTAGAATTAACTTTACTATATTTGTTTTCAGTGTGTATTTACCATTGGTGAGTGCGCATAGTGCCTGAAGATGCCGAAAGACGAAACTCGGGTCGGAAAAACCGATTCAAATGGAATAGTACTAAACTTAAATTCATTAGAATTCAAATTCGAATTCAATCAAGTACCCTTCGGTCGATGGTATTAACATTATAATATAACTAGCTGAGCCAGCTGGCTCTCGCCAGTCTGTCTCGCTAGGTCTTGCAGACAGCTTTTCGTCATGGTGACTTGGTGTTGGATTTTAATATAAAAATTGTAAAGCGTGTATAGACGGTTTTCCCTTCGGGATGGATTTTTATTCACGTCAGACAATTGAAAATTTAGCTCTGCACGACGATCTGCATGTCGTCACTGCCAATACAAATTTGGAGTCATGTGCGTAGTCTATTCTGGAGTCTGGCCTTCTCAATATCGTCTGACACTATTTCAGGTTGCTAGGCTTAGCAGAACAGCTGGCAATCGCCGATTGCTACCACTGTCATTTTAATTTTAATACAATATATGTATAGGTATGTGCATTTAAATATGATAAATAATTATACATCTCAATCGTGATTATCATAAATAGCAATCCAATATAACGCGAATATTAATCTCTTTCGGGTCCCATTTACATAATAGAAAAAGGTTAGCAGCATAAAAAATAAATTTAAACATTATTTTGTTTCATTGTATATTAAAAATAAATGCTCGGAGCCATAGAATAATATTTTAAAAATCATATTTTGATTTAAAAATTAACCTTAAACAATATAGTTTCCCGGTGCGGGACATTCATATCGAGACAAATGTTGATAAATAATGAAGCAATACATATTATATCTGATAAAAATAGGAATTTATAAGACCTAAAGATGTGGAATCAGCTTAAAGAAGCCTTCATACAGCAGTGGATTGATACAGGTTGATGACGATAATGACGATATAAATGGGTAGGTATATAAAATCACAAATTCAAAAAAATATTGCAGTTTATATGACCAAGAAGAGTAGAATGACGTTGGGATAACCTTCATCCAGCAGTGGATTAATCTTGGTTGATGATGATAATGACGATATTATGAATGGGTAAATATAATATCAGCAATTTTGATAAATATAGCAATTCATATGACCGACAGAAATTCAAACAACTTAGAGAGGCCTTTATCCACCGGTGGATTGATTCAGGCTCATAATGATAATAGAAATATAAATAGATATAATATTATATCACCGATTTTGATAAATACAGCAATTCAAATGACAGAAAGGAGTAGAATCAGGCTTGGGAGGCCATTATCCAGCAGTAGATGGGTTCAGGTCAATGATGATAAGGACGATAGAAATAGGTATAATATAGTAGTAGAATCAGGTTGCGGAACCCTTCATCCAGCAGTGGATTGATCCTGGTTGATGATGATGATGATTATGATGACGATATGAATATGTAGATAAATAACATTAGAAATTCAATACTGTCAATAATATAATCAACTCAGAGAGGCCTTCATCCAGCAGTGGATTTATTGAGGTTCGTGATAATAATGGCATTATATATAGATAGGTAGATAATATCACTGGTTTTGATAAATATAACAATTCATGTGTAAGTAAGGAATCGAATAAGGCTGAGGAGGCCTTCATTCAGCAGTGGATAGGTCAAGATTGATGATGATAGGGACGATAAAAATAGGTAGATATTATACAATATGACTCATTTTAATAACTATAACAATTATTCGTATTAATTTCTTTCCTTGTTTGCAATGGCAACTTTGTTAGTTTAATATGACTATATTGTGATCTATGGAAATTAGTAGCCTAGGTAATTATTCAATAAAAAAAATAGTGCGTAACAGCCACAAAGAAGTATTTAAAAAAATAAAATTTGGAATATCATGTTATCTATGAAATGGCGGACAGTGGCGCACGCTCCTGATATTATACGTAGTGAATTGTACCAGGATTATGGTTTTTTCACCGGAAAAAAGTGCGCCAATGCCTACATTACGATATTTGAATAAAAATAATCAAATTCGTTTGTCAAATAAAGGATTAGAAGGTCTTAAGCGACGAAGACGTCATTCTGCTGTACGTTAAATGAAATATGGCGAATCGTATACGATATGTAAGAAAATATCGGATATAAACGTCACGTACCTGTAAAATCATTGAAAATTTCTGAAATGTGGTCAATTCAAACGGTAGATGAATTGTTAGCGCACATTTTGAAGTGAAGATGTAAAAATAACAATAAAATGTCGCTTAAATGAGCTGTTAGTGAATTTTCCAAAATCTCTTAGGATAATAATATATAGGAGATTATTGATGTATAATGGAATTATATCATCTGATGAATTCTTACTTATTAAAAATATTTTTTTACTAGTTTAACGGGTTAAATATTTTCTCACAGCGATTTTAATTTATTTCAATGCCCAATTTTACTAAATTATTTTCACAATTATTTCCAGAATTCTCTAGTATAACTACACTTCAAAAGTCCTGTGACAGAATTTAGCATTTTAATTATATCAAGACTTTCCATAGCTCTGCTTAATCATAGCAGATCAGAGTTGATAAGAATTAAGTGTTGCGTTGATTCGGGAAATGAGGTATAGGAATTTTCATCAAGAATGTTGAAAAACTCATAGCGAGAATGAAACCTTTGGCGCGTAGGATAATTATTTTCCACCCACTGCCCATAAACTATGAACAGTGTCGTCTCAGTAGATCAAAGAACTGTCGTAGTTATATAGGAAATTTTTCACAATTTCATCTTGCAAATATGAAAAGTATTAACGAATATATTAATTAATATTATTAGTTCCAAGCTCACAATTCTCCTGAAAATAATTAGTTGGTTGTTGTTATTATTAATAATTAATAACTACTACATTTTAGCGTGCTCTATTTTTAATATGTGGTAAATGACTTGTCAGCATTATTTCGACAATGTAAAAATTAGCAAGTTATTAAAACTCACAAAATCGTAGTAGCTTCAGTCAGCATATTCTACACGCGTGACATTATTCGAAGGGATCGACACGTTGAAGTGCAATAATGCAGAGACCAGCAGATTTCTCAATTGCCAATTTCATCAACAATGACTTGCAATTTACCGAATATTCAAACATATTATAATTAGCGGGTCATAGTTGATGAGTTAGTCAGTCTAAATACCTATTTTAGTATCAATAATAATCTCCGTCCGATCAGTAAGTTTAGTGTCAGTCGTCCCGTACAGTATTTTATTCCACCGAGCTCGGACCTCGGAACAGTATCATAAGTATTGTAACATACTCTTGTACCAACTGTTTACGCTGCAAATAAAACTCGATCCTCCATACATCGGAGCAACTACCAAATCTCGACTTCTCATCTCTCCTCCTGACGACTCTCCATCTACACCCACTGGTAATCACCAATCACAGCGGTCACGTCCCTCCAACAACGAGACTCCCGAAAAAATATGTGTTGATTTTTTTTTAATTATTCTTTATCGAATAACACTACAAACAGTTCAAGTAAAGCCTTATCCTCCTAAATTGTTCTTCTTAATTTATCTCTACACAGCAAGCAGCTCCAATTCACGAAATTAATCCAGTAGACTGTAAAGCATTGATTTTCTACTATTTGATTCAATCTTGCATTTACTGTGATAATTTTTTTTAACCCATACGATGTATTCGTTCTATTATTTTGATTAGTAGCAGTTTAATATTATATTAGAAGTCTGTATGTATTTTAAATGTCTCTTATTAATAATGTTTTGGTCAAAAACATCTTCAGAAATTCACTATTCTAGCCTTCCTCATTGAAATAAATTGTATACATTTTGCTGTCGTATTATACAATAATATAGAATTCGTATTATCGTTTTATACAGCCTTATTTTGAAATATAATGATATTAGTATGTTTGACTGTTATTATATAGCAAAGGTATTAAGTGTTTTAATTAGAAGGTGAAAATTATCACAAACATTATTATAACTGAAAGTTTTTGCTGTTAGGTTTTGTAAAATATTTATCCCACGGTGGAGTATTCGTCTGTGAAGCCACGGTCGAATCTAACGTTAAGCAAACATAAAATATTGTTTTTTTTCTATGTGGGTTATATTGAGAGAAAGGATTCAATAACATTGGATAATATTATTAGTCTGTGAATACAACTTTTTCTATATGAAGAAGTGAAATTAATATGTTTGATACTGTAAAATAGGTTTTAAATAGTTTCGATCAATTACTACATTACAATTAATACTAGGTGACATTTTTTGAAGAATTTATCATTTTAACGAATCAAATAATATGATGTAAAACCAAAACATAAAATGTTTTAAAATAACTTAAAACATTTTATGAAAATGGGGGTTTATTACCACGTTTTTATTAGCTCGTATTCTTGTGTGCCCAGTACAAATTTTGTCTTGTTTGTCCAAGATTTGTATTGGACGATTGAAGATTTTTAACTAGCTTCCCGACTAGCTAGACATTTGAAACTTTTAGAATATATCAGAACATCTTTAAGCAGAATTAGTTAATTCTGTTTTGTATGGAAAGTTATTTCGGAAAAAATTCGTAAAAAGTAAAACACTATTATTGATTGCTAAGGGGGTCCTAGCAACTAAATTATTAATATATACGTGCGTTACTATGGAAATTAATATGAAATGTCAAAACGACATTTCAGTATTCTTTATTTATTCAGTATTTCTGTAAAGTACAAAAAAAGTATTTATTAATACATAGAATTGTCAAGTTCATATCGTCACCGTTCAGGCAAAAGTCACCAACCCTGAAAATGGCAGTTTTGAGTTGAGTATGTCACCCGAAGCGTAAAATTATGTTCTTTAAGATGCAAAACTCACCACAGTACATTAGTTAGTAAAATTTTGCTTAAATCCAAATTATTTGTTTTTCACTAAATGACTTTCGATAAAATCTTAACAAGCAAAAGTCATTATAGGTGAATAGACATTATTGACTATACAAAAAAAATTAATCCTTCGTTATAAATATACAAGCAAAAGTCACTATACTATGGATGGTGAGTTTTACTGATCCTTCTTTTGGCTAACATTGTTCAGATTATTAACAAGCAAAAGTCACCAAACCATAATTGAGCTACCTTGCCTCATTCAAAACCTTCCAGATGTTTTAATTAGCATCAAAAAGTAAAATTACCTTAAAGAAATTATTAAGAAGACATGAGAAAATAATTTAATGTAGATAAAACCTTAAAAACATTAAAATCTGATTTTTCCTGCATTTTCAAACTTTCAAATTGCGATATCTCAAAACTATGTTTTTAGGGTTGGTGACTTTTGCCTGAACGGTGACGATATTATGATTCAACAGAAAATTTTAAGACGTATATAAAAAGTTCTTTTTATGTTGTAATTATTTTTAATTATTAATAGTAAACAAAAAAAATCCCTGAGTAAATAATTGATAAGATAATTAATTAACTTTAAAAGGGAAATTTTTATTATATTATTATAAAATACTTAAAGGGTATTTTAATATACATACTTTAATAAATAAATATTCTCTATATTCTGTAAATCTATATTCTGCTATAATATATACAATTTGGAATTATAAATTAGTGTTTTAAATTATATTATTATTAATTTTCAAGTGATAATTTTTTTCCAAAAAAATCTACATTATACACCACTGATTTAGCGCAGCACCTCCCAAAGACATTATTATCATGCCTTCCTCGACACAAAGGGTCAGGCTGTGTCGTTTTAATTCTGTTGAGGTACTACGCCAGGTCGTAGATAAGAAATTAGAACAGCGTAGAGCCAGATGACTCGGCTTTTTGCGGCGTCGTAGGCCGTAGAGGCGCGTATAACATGATCGTGGAAGATTTATTTTCTCACGTGTCGGTGAGAAGACATCGTTTCTAATAGATTGAGGTTAGGTCATACCTTTAAACGCGCCATGTAACACTGTTATACTGCCGCAGGTCTATTGTATTACTAATAATAAACTGAATGAATATAATAATGAATTGGTAACATCTTGACATTAAACTACCTACATATTATTTTGTTTTAAATTTATAATGATTATATTTTGAAACTGATACGCCTACCATTACCGGATAATAAATAAGGTTTTATTAATATTTATTAAGCGTAAGGTATTGTATAGAAGTACATATATATATATATATATATATATATATAATATTATTGCATAATATACGATTCAAGATAAACGAGTAGTGATTTTTGTAATAATTATTATTAAAGCATTTTTAAATTAAACAGTTTATGCAGTCATAACGAACCTATGGCATGCGTACCACTAGTGACACGCAATATGATTTTGCATGGCACGCGAATGTTTAATTTTAAAGAGAATATAAAAAAACTTACAATAATTTAAAACATAGTTATACAAATAATTATTTTATAAGTATATTAAAAAATAATCACAACATAGTCGTGCGTATTTTCGTCGGTTTTTAATATTGTTTTATTATTAGTAATATTTTGTGGTTATGTTTGTTATTGGTTAAAATACCAATTATTAGGCTCAGCAGATGTTCGCCGTAGTGACACTTGCTAAGTGAAGAAATGTGCATGTTTTTATTTAATTAAATAAATTTTATTTAATATGGCTAGTAGAATTAAAAAAAAATATATTAGAATCGAACAGCAAAGACTTTCAAACTTGGTGGACTTAGGTATGGCATAATTAACGAATTAAAGCAGTATGTATTTTGTACTCTGGGATAGTTGTATGCTGAACCTTGGCAGTTAAACGTTTGTTATGATACAAACCATAAACCACTCCTTCAGAAAATCGAGGACAAATAAAAAGAATTTATTGTTCGGGCTATTAAAAATGAAAATATTCAATCAACATATCGGCAGTCATTAAAATAGAACAGCTGTTTGTTTTTTCCACATAAATAATCGCTAAAAATGGAAAAACGTCCAGTGATGGGGAATATATGAATGCAGCATGGTTAAAATACTCCCACGATCTCTTTGAAAATTTTGAAAAAAAGGAAAAAAATATTTAAAGAATAAAAGATATGCCTTCCGCTGGAAAAACAGTGAAAGATATAATCTCAAGAACTCAATTATAATTTTATAATTTTTTTAATAGAATTATTAAAAACCATTTTTTTTCTCCCCTTAAAAACTGCTAAAAACTTAAAAAAAAGGTAAAAAGGTTCGCCAACTCTGGTTATAGTATACTTATATCATAATAATAAATACTAATTGTGCATTTTGGAGAAAATCACGGTCGACTGATGACCCGTAACTTAGTTTTACCTGGATTGTGACAATAATTGAGGATTTGAGGTAGAAGGTATTAAAGCGACCATAATTGGCCCAACCATATAATATTAAAATAAATAAATAAACAGGCAGTCAATTAGAAAAATAAACAAAATTATTTAGTTACATAATAATATTATGAATGGTTAGCAGATGAATGTGGTTTTGAAACAACTTGTTAAGTCATGTTTTTTACGCAAATATCACTCTTGTCGTTTGTTTCATATTTTACCACAGCCAATGATACATTTATATAACATTTAAAAGGTCTAAATTTTCTATTTGTGATACGATACTATTTTAAGGCTTTGTAGCCATTCATAAAAAAATCATGTTGACGGCATTTAAGACGTTTTAATACTATTTTCAAATTATTCGACATATTATTTTTAAAATATTAATACAGCAGTAGCGTGTCGTATTTTGTTTTTGGTGGCATAGTTTTACTAAAAATATGTATTTGTCTACAACAAGTACAATGTATGTATGTTTGTATTTTCTATTATTATTATTATTAGTTGGGGATACAGCCCCCTGATGGACCTTGGACGACATTTTATTATTATCTACGTTAAATTAATATGCCATACATAGACTGAAACCGCATATGATTTTGAACCGTGTGCCATACTAAACTTACTTATGATTTCTGTTCATGGAAATATATTTTTACAAAGTAATTACAAGCATCTGATCATATCTGTTTACACCATACACTTACAATCTTAGTTAAAATATATTTTCATGAACCGAAATTATAAGTTTAGCATGTTTAGATGGCATACGGTTTCAGTTCTTTTTCCATACAATAATTGTATTTTTTTGATTTTGCTTACAAATATATTATCATCATCATTTCAATATAATAATTTTATTATACCTACATTTATAGCAGTATATTGAACTTCTATAGGCGGAATCTCATCACTGGTATACTTGAAATTTTTCTCAAAAACAACAGTTAACATTTATTCACTTGTAAATTTAATGTACTCAGTTTACGGATAAACAATAATTATGAGTATATTTTTTTAAATACAATGCTTGTGAAATTCCCCTTTAACACTATGGCCGTGTGTAAACTGTGTTATATGTGGCATAATAACAATTATAAAATGATCATTTTCTACTGGTAAAAGTTCAAGCTATACAATACAACTGGTCTTAATAATAATTCTTTTATTTATTTCGTTAGTATAAGCACTTAGGAATCCCAGCGGGTTTATTCAATACGCAAAGCCGCTAAAGTAATAAAGTGATAGTATTTACGGCAAACTAGGGTAGGTTTATATGGAGTTATTAGCACTTATTGTAACAATTACAACAAGTTGGTTGGTATTGTTGTAATAAGTGCTATATTTTAACAGTGTGTCTCTTGGCTGTGATAAAATTTAGAGCGAGAGAGAGAGACAGTTTTGACTGATGAGACGGCTTACTTATTGTAACAATTATAATACCTATAATACATAATTTATGTAATAAATACTATCACTTTATCACTTTAGCGGCCTTGTGTATAGAATTGACCCGCAGATATCATATATTACTGACATATTCCAAAGCGTTAATGTGTACCTTGAAATTGTCAGATGCGTTGTCTGAGTTTCTCTACGGTGAATCTTAGTGAGTGGGCATTTTCCCCAATATTGTGTACAAAATGCTTATTTGACTGAATTATGATGTCAATATTATTAGCACATGCTACCATCTGACATGACTATATATCGCTACCAGAAAGCAATTGTAGGATAAGTAAAAAATACTAGTTTCAAAATAATCGAACTGAATGAAATAGTTAACTATTTATGTTTATATTGTTTTTTATGTGGTTTATATATAATTTACAGAGGCAAGATTTTTTTATATAACGGTGGCTGTCAACGGATTCGTGTGTCTCAGTTCTAAAATTTATATTTATTATTTATTTAACGATTCACAAGCCGTCAGCAGTTTTTAATAACGCTGACTCAGTGAGAAATGTAAAAAAAGTTGTAAATTATATATTATTATTCTTTTGCATACAAAATTCACACATTAAAATAACTTCTTGCAAGTAAGCACTTTTTCACCCCAGTTACATTATATTAAAATGTTTTTCTCATCAAAAGTTTGAAATACCTGTACTTTATTTTACCCGTGTTCGGTTAAATAAAAAGACTAGAACGATCTTTTATTTTAATCATGTTGGGTTAAATAAAAAGGCTAGAATGATCGAACAAAAGTCTCACTTCGTAAACTTACTTCACATCAAAATCTACCACTCTATATTACCTTATTGTTATATTTTACTATTGTATCACTGTATTTCTGTAGTACTTCTGTCAAACTCGCAAATATACACGCAATCTAGGTATATCATACTCAGAATTAATTCAGTGCTTTACTCTTTCATTGATCATCCATCTCACCTATTAATTGTCAAATAAAATTATTAACAGTGTGATATACCAGAATAACAGGACAATTTTATTTCAATGTAACAGTGTTTTTTTTCTTTTAAATGAAGTATTACAATTTCTCTGTGATTTATTATTTTTATTTATTTACACTGTTGCTTTTGGGTAGCTCTGTATGAGTTTATTAGCATTTTTAGTAATTCACCTTCACAAATGCTATGATTAATTATTAATTATAATGTGGCTATTGAATCTCTTTACCTGTGAATTATAAGTATATCAAATGAACATAATATTACATATCGTACCATGAGTACTTTAGTGTACTCCGAAAGTATAGTTTTGAGATATCAACGTTTGAAGTTACAAATCATTTATATCTGTAATATTGCGGTAAGTTTCAGAACTTCGTATGAGCTTAATACTTTAGTATATCTAATCAAAATAATATACATCACATTGATGCATTACCTTAGCACCAAAAATATACATCACATTAATGCATTACCATAGTATATCTAAATAATATTATAGTAAAGCAGTCAACTTCTTAAAATATTTTTAAAATACTTTAGTGAAGTAACTTAATTACAACGGATTTCACATTTTGTTTGAGTAACTACGTTAAAGCAATAAATAAAGCAAAAAAATCTAAATAAAACTGCATTATTAACTAACTGCCGTATTCATACACTTTTGAACCGCATTCAACGCAGTAAGTGGTTTATCGGACAAATAAGAAAACTATAAAAAATGCATACGTCACGAAGATGTGTACAGGAATGCGCACCAAACTTAAAATGGCTGCGATCTGCGCGAGCTGTCAGTGTCATTTTAATATACATCTAAAATGAGTTCATCACAACAAGCGTTTAGTAGGAGACTTGAAACGTGCCGTTGTGCTATAATCGGATTCATGATGCCGCTAAAATAAATGCTTGTAAAAATGTATACAGATCGTGGATCGATGGAGATGTATGTAATATTGTCAATGAGTACGCGAAGCTGTATTGCCATATTATGGAAATATTTACTGGGTATAATTTATCATTTTGTGCATTAAAAAGTATAAAATAAATATGATTTTATAACAAATAAATTATTTAAAGTTCATGATAATTATTCATTTAAAATTATTAAATTTATATGGTACAGTTTGCACATTTTGACACCTATTCACAATTTAAAAATTTTAAATTAATTATCGGGAAATTTAAATTTAAAAGTTGGTAACATTAGCCACGGCATGACGCGTATTACGTCAGTGACGTGACGTCACTATTCGACAGATTCAAATTTGGTTTATGCATGCAAATTTGCAGTAAATAGCTTGAATGCAGTTTGTTGTTATGTGCATACGCCAGTAAAATGATAATTTTTGACTGAATATATAAAAGCACTCACGGTGCGATATATTGACTGTCATATGTTTCCATGAAATATTATGAAATGTGGATAAAAAATAACGGGAAAAAATGTTTGATATTAAAATATTAGTGAAAATATATTATATTAAATGAATTGCGAATGAAAGTAATTGCTGCTGCTTATGCTTTGAAATATTTGAGCCTAGTACGTGTACCACGAAGTAAGAGAAATTTTCAGAGCATATCGCAATAATAATTGAAGAAACCGCCCAGCGTTAAATGGGTCCTCCAAAAGGGGAGAATTTTGACATCAGAGGAAATTAAACAACATTAAACAGACGATACAATTAGCAAAAATATGAGAATTTGGCGTTTTCGTTTGTTGTTTTTGCTGCGGAATTGATTATAATGCGTACGCCCTACTACTTCGCGACCCATTACACTTGATGAAATTAATTCGGTTTGGAAATTAAACGCTCCAAAATACGTATAACTGAATTGAGCCATTGTTTTTTAATGACGATTTATTTAAAGACTTTCACGATTTTTTAAAGACACACAAACGATTAAGAAAACAATAGATTTTCTTGATAACTGGTATTATCGCTAAGTATTTGAATTACCAGATATTTATATTATTAGTAGGAATGCTTTTTTTGTAGTATCCGTAATAAAATTACTTGGCAGATCACTATGATGCAAGGCTCTTAGAATGCCCGCCATTATATTATAGACTAAACTTATAACATACATCATTTTAAAAACATTTCTGAGAAAACATATTGTAACCAATAGAAAAAATCTTTTTTGAAAAAAGTAAGACACCCAGCAGCATTGATGTCCCTAGACAAAATGCCACCCCTAGACAGTGCCAAAATGTTGCCCCATTTTTTTTACTTACAGTTTTTCTATCATCCTTTCATGACTCCATTATCAAAGTAATGTGTTGTATGGTTACATTACTAACAAAATATAGGTATACAACACTAAAACAGACAAAATTAATTTCATAAATATTTCCCCCTGCCATTTTTTTGAGGAATTATTGACGATCCGTGTCGCTTTCCTTCTTCACAAAACATAGCAATATTTGTAATGATATTTTTAGCCTGAGAGTTTGTGAGCTGAATTTTTTAATGGAAGAATATTTTCTATATTACTAAGTTTATGTAGTTATTTCGATATATACCAAATGATTCTGCACGATTTTCCGCCTTTCGAGTAACTGCCGCCCCCAAGCGACGCTCAATCTGCCTACCCCCACGGAACGTCACTGCCCAACAGGAATTGAACCTTCATCTCTCGGGTTTCGCGCCCATACACATATACCACTATGCCATAGGCGCCATACTTGATTGCAACAAATTATTAACAAGTTCAACAAAAAATCTTGGAGTGATCCGTGACGTCCGTTAGTAATTAAAGTAATAGATACCTATATTGATTTAACATACAAAAGCCGAGCGCCAATTGTAACTCAATTTGGAAAGCGCTTTAGAGAGTATTAAGAGTCATTATTTAAAATTTGTCGCAATTAAGTATGGCACTTATAGCATAGTGGTATATGTGCATGGGCGCGAAACTCGAGAAATGCAGGTTCGATTTCTGCTGGGTGTCTTACTTTTTCCAAAAAAAAATCTATTGGTTATAGTATTATATTTTCTCAGAAGTGTTTTCAAAATTATGTATGTTCAATAACTAGAATGTTATGTTATAAGTAGTTGAATAATTAAATTATTGTATAATAGATAGTGCAACTAGCTCAGATAACGACTCGAATAGCAAGAAAGTTTTTTTAATCAGTTGAACCTAAAAATAATTATTGTATGTAATAAAGTATTATAAATTTAATTAGGTAGTGTATTAACATAAATCTAAATAACTAATATACCCAATATTGGTAATTACGTAATTTTTAATTAAATTACTTTACTGATCAATAAAAAAAATAGTGTGTATTATTTATATAGTAAATGACGTTACGGTAACATATTTATTGCCCCCACTAAAACATAATATTTTATGTCCTGAATGAATGTTTTCCTTGATAATTTAAAACAGACTCAAAAGCAAACACCGCTAGTCACATGAACTCATTTTTCCTTTACAATGTACCACATTCCCATACCTGTTATGCTGAAGTATATTGTTGAAGTGTTGGTACACTATAGTGAGAGTGATTTCTATTCAAATTTAATCTATAATAACCTAACCTTGATAGATCGACACTGATTGAAAAAGAAAAACCTTCTTGCTAGCGGCAATTCTTTTGAAGGTTGATGTTATTCCTCTATCGGTCCTATAGGTACGAGATCTTATTAGGATACCAATAATGAGACCAACAATTTATTTATAAACACTTCGGCCACATTTGAATCTTAGCCACCTTCATCACCTTTTTGGCAGGTACAACTGTAGAGTAGAGCGCTTGGAATCTTGGCATATCTGTTGCAGATTATCATTATACCCGATTTTTAAAACCCTAACTTTACTCATGAGTCCGTATATCATTAAGTTTACTGTCTACGCTTTGCTTCTATAAATAACCACTGTGCGTAAATAAACCTTTATTATTTGTCTGTGAACACTTATGACTTGTGTTTTATGAAGCAACCTAATATTTCCAAAAGGCTACAGAAATCTTTACCAACTTCCCCCGACTCTTCACGTGATAAGACTTAGCTGGATGTTATTCTTCAGTAATGTTTATTCGTCATGGTCTCAAAGTACAGTTGCACGTTGTATATAAAAGGAAAAGAACTCAGGAGAGTCCGATCTGCAGTGAAACAACTTGGGGAGTAGAGCTAGTTTAAGTTTGAACAAGTTGAATGGTCCAAATGGTGAATAGTATAAATATAAAATAGTCAGTCAGTAATATAAGTGACGTTTAGTTTTTGTACAAGGGTTTATAATATAAACCCTTTATTATGTGTATAGTAACACAGCTACATAGGGTGGATAATTGGGATTGATCAATAATATAATATTGAGTAGGTACATTGCAATAGTCGAAATTACAATAAAAATAATGATATATAATAATTAGTAACTAAGGTGTCGATGAATTAAACAGAAGACAATTTATTGTCATTGGAATATTATCATAAAGAGGGGAATTATGGATACATAACGCTAATTAGAAACATCTGCAGTTTTATTAATAACATTAAGTGTTAATACCACAAGCAAAACGGATATAAAAAGCTTAATAGTAAACTCTTGTATATGTTTTGTCACAGTTTTTTCAATTGTCACGTTGTCTCATTGTTTCTCCTTTTTTATCAGTAACTGTGCGCAGAGATGTAGTTCAAATACTTTTTTTTATGGTAAACGGTGATCTATTTCTTTCTAAATATTTGGAAAATTGTCATAACCTATACCTCAATCAATCATACTACTGATAAAATAAAAAAATATATTATTAAATACTCATAATATCTTGCTAAATCAGGAGCAGGTGTAAAAATGGAATCGATTATTGGAAGTATATTGTATTGAAATCTCTTCTCTTTATTTGAGTACAACAATAATTTATTTATTTCTTCTTTTTTCCAAAAATTTATTACTTTTATCATAAACTTTATATACCCATTCTGTATCCGTGAAAGCAGTTATCTTTTATATATATAGAGGTTTCTCAAGTATCAATAAACTATTTTTACAACTACCGGATAGTGGTTGTAGGTTATTTTTGAATTTTATTACATGTTGTAAGTATACAATATTTTATTCACTTGTCACAAAGATAGATGAAATAAATAATTTATTTTCCTATTTTATTTACTTTTTATTTACAAAGAATAATATAGGTAGGTACATAAATATTCCAATTATTTTTTTAATTTTTAAGCAACATTTACCTCTCCAACAGTCTATCTACCATCAACCTATATAAGATATTTTAAAATAGTTTATTAACAGATTATCTTTTAGACATTCAATGTAATCAGGATAATATGAAATCTTAGTGAGAACGAAAACTCATGTTCTGTATTTAAAATCAAAAATATTTTATAGATTCAAAAAGTTTTTGCGCGGGATTGAATCTTACACTCTTCCTTTTTAAATAAATAGCGCATATTTTAAATTAACCCTTAATTAAATTGTGTTTCCTTTCAGCAGCAAACAGTATTGTTCTTCATACTTTTATGTGAATGAAAATTGATTTTAATACTTGCAGTTTTCTGTCGTGGAAAAAATATGCTAAATAAAAAATAGTTATAGTTTTTATTCACAGGTGCTACTGTTAATTTATAATAATATTAAACATTACATGTGATTGAATACAAAAGTTATATGTGTCTACATTAAGAGCGTACATATTAAGTGAAACGGCAAATAATTTCCAACACTATGTGGGACGTAATTTCGGCCGCGTTGCCATTCGGAGAGTGATAGTCGACTTGTGAGCACGTCAATTTGTTTTGTGATGGCGTCGGAGGAATATATTCTTAAATCGTGTAAAGATGACTAAAAAACGTTTCGCATGTACATGAAAAAGAACACATATCAATGAATATACTATTATTATTAATAATATAACAATAAACATGACATTAAATGGATGCATGTTGAATTTTTATGACAAATTATATTTCGTTCGGCGTCATTTGCATAATTCGCGCATCGCACAGTCACGATCTTTTTAGACCATGCATCAGCTGAGGTATAGCCTTAAAGGGTTGCCTTAATGCATTTAAGCGTTAATCACTCCCCAAACATTCATAATCCTTCAAGCTTATTATCATAATTAACTCTAAAAACCTGTATGAATCTTGTCAGTTTTCAAAACCCGGTATAGTAGCATATAATATATTATTCTAATCTCGGATTTTCTAATTGTTCTTATTCCCTCTGAGTTGTTATTAGAATTCTTTGATGTTGCGTTTTCTCCATCTTTGCAATGAACCATAGCCATTTGAAAGATCCAAAGTTTATAAATGGTGCTATTTTTGGCTTTATAAATAGGCGATCAAACTCTGATTTGTACCTAATTCAACAGACGCCATTTTATACTTAGGCTTCAAAACTTTCTCTCAGGATATTTTTATTTCATATGGCAGGGGGGGGGTTAAAGTCCGAAGGGATTTTTCCAAGGGTATTTGTCTTGTTATTGTGGAAGAGATCTTTTTACTCCACACATTACTGTAACGTCGCAAAATAAATAAATTATATACATAATCAACCCTAAAATCAGGTTCCCATGCCATAGCCGATCAACCCAACTGAAAGTCAAACAAAATTCAATAGCTCTTCTCCTATAATACACTATCGGCCTTTATGTTCACTACTTTACTACGGACGCAACTAATGGAAATTTTAGTAATGTAATAATACATTATATTATGTAAGAGTAAAATTATGTATTTATTACATTATTAAGCTTGTCATAAATTGATCATTAGATAAAATTTTAAATACATATTATGTAGGGTGAATACACTATAATATACAGAACGCAAATAATCATCCCATTTTTTATTTGTTATAAGAGAAAAAATAAATAATTTTTGAATTGAAATAAAAAAAAATATAATAAATGTGTGTAGTAAATGTTTTTGTTTCAATATAGAGTAGATAGGGATTGTCATATTTCATAAATCTGTTCGAAATTTTACTAAGTATCCGTAATTCTACTCTGCCTTATGTAAGGTACCAAACAGGGAACTCAGAAATAATGGGAACTGAAATACCTAACGGGTAAGGAGAAGCAGGCAACCGATCTCGAGTAAAGATGAATACGGGATAAATTTAAACACGTGTCAAGAATACGTCATACGTCGAATACTGACAACTGCTCTCGGTTTATGCATTGACGCTGACACGTGGTTCATTTTCGTAGGACACTCACACATTCAAAACCCTGCGTCAAAATGTACTGTACTGGAATATTATAGCCTATCGGAATTCTATTTATTATTTGTTCTGTGGTAGATACCAACAATTCACATGACATAAAAATTTAAAATCAATATGTCACACATAGCTTAAAATGTAATTACAAATACTTAAAATCACAAAAAATAATAGTTAATGATATCTAAGACCCGAAAAAATCATACATAATAATATTTAAAAGCTTTTAGGAAGCCTATTACTTGTTTAAAATTATATAAAAAATCTAGATATGACAATGCTTATATTTGTATACAATTATTTATGAATGTTAGATTGTGGGCTTACCTTATCATTTTTTTAACTTCATTAAAGACAAAATCGCACTCATCAGTGAGATGGTAAAAAACAAATTTAAACACAATTCAAAAGATGTTTGATGTAGTGTTAATTGCAAAATAATTGACTTCGGGAATAGTAATTAAAACATCTCAATTATTCGGTCTAAAATAACCGATGACAAAATCAAAGAGCTTTAGCACAAAAATTTGAACGTTAAATCTATTTTATCTCGGTGAAGAAGAGGAAGATTTTCTGATAAATTGCGTTAAGTCAAGGCGATGATATTACGTCTAAACCATTTTGCGATGTCAGACCGGTTATTATTTATAACCATCGTATATTTTGGATCGACTTTACTGGCTTACAAAATCACCACGCGGTAATGCAAAGGCTGTGTTTTGCTTTGTCTTGGGTGAAGTTTCCATAAACCTGTCGGTGTTTCCCAAACATACAACCATGTACCTATTTAGATACATTTGCGTCGGCGCAATATACTTTTAAGAAAAAATCGCTTCGTGTACTTTTGTACGCGCGTTAGAAGTTATACTTCATTGGTGTAACAAAACAAAAAAAAACAATTAAGTAGAAAAAACGAAAAAAAAATAATGAAGAAAGATATTTAATGTAATGAATAAAGGGTACTGTTCGGTTATCAAGAATACAGCGGAAAACACATTTTGAAAATAGCCGATAAACTGGATTATTTGTCAGGTTAACCAAGCCAAACCTAAGCTAACCTAACCCAACGTAACCTAACATAAACTAATCCAAACTAACAAATAATCCAGTATATCGGGTATATTCAAAATGTGTTTTCTGCTGTATTCCTGATAATCGAACAGTACCGAATAAAGTTTTGATTAAGACGCATAATCAAATTAAAATGTTATTAATTTATAAACAGTTAATTTATTTTTACACAATTAAACAAAATAAAAAAATACTTTAAACTACTACTAAAAATTAACCTCAAATACTTGACAAATCAAATATGTACTTACAAAATTTCTATTGGTTATACATTTTTGATACATTTTTTTCAGAAGTATTTTCAAAATTATGTATGTTCAATATTTAGAATATTACATTCTTAAATCATCTTGTGAATTATTCGTTGAATAAAAAAATAGTTTTTACTTATAATTAATATTTATTAATTAATAATTAAATAATAAAAAAATGTGATACATGAACTGCTTCACTATAGATTTTAACAATAACCACGTGTTATGCTGAGTACTTTGCGTTTGTATACAGCTGACTGATTCGCACATGCGCGTTGGGTATACCCCGATCACGTTCATCGCTAACTTCATCATGTCGCACTTTCGTAACGGTGTGCGCGCGCAGCTATCAATTTTACCCTCTACTAAACGCGCCAAAAGATTTAGTATAACATCAATAATAATAATATTTGGATATATGGTAGAGCTGCCCCAATATAGTTGAAAAGATCTATTCCGGGTTCAGTTTCCTTAAATCGTAAATAGGAAACCCATTTTAGGAGTTTTCAGTCAGGTTTTAAAAAAATACAATAAAATAAACATCATTCCTACCTAAAACTACGTTTTAATGAAATGTTATAGATAATTTATTTTCAAAATTAAACAAATAGGTATTGTTACCATAGTAACAATTCATCGGCAACACTTTCAAATCGATGTATTATAACAATTAATAATTGACCAAAGTAGAGATAGTTATTAAGTGGCTATTACGTCATTATAATGTTCTTGATTTTGTTTTGTTTCATGTTAACAATTAGAATTTTTTTTTAAATATTAAATATATTTATTAATTAATGTTAATATTTAATTTATTTATTTTAATCACCGAAATGTGATTGTAATAATATTCTCAGATCAGCTAGTTAACTGTATATTTTGTTTCATTTGTGAATGTTTTGTCTCTTTTTATATTGATTAAAATTATAACTGTCCGTTTGTTGTATATTATTTACTATATGGTAATTTTTCTCTAAGGCGAACGAAATCAATTAAGTTAATATTTAATAAAAGTGTAATTGGTACTATAAAATTGCTTTTTATTAAAATTATTAATACGAATGCATTTTAACCATGAATTCATAGTTAAGACCATAAAAGATATTTTTTTAGTATCAGTTTGTAATTTACTATTTTTTTTTTATTCAACGAATAATTCACAAGATTTAAAAATGTAACGTTCTAATTATTATTGAACATACTACATAATTTAAAAAAGACTTCTGAGTAAATATATAACCAATGAATAGAAAAAATCTTTTTGAAAAAAGTAAGACACCACCAGGATCGATTCTGCATCTCTCGGGTATCACGTACGAGTCATGCTTAATTACGACAAATTTTAACTATTGACCAGTTTAGTAATCACTGAAGCGCTTTATAAATTGTTTGATTTCTAATTTTTTTCTATTGGCTATAATCTATTTTCTGTTTTATCGTGTTTTCTATATTATGTTTGTTATTCGTTTGTAATTATAAATGTTATATTGGTTCCATTCTTTCATAAAATAATATAATATTCACGATTATCTGGAACAAACCGCTTGGCAACGGTTGATTGCTATTGAAAAAGTCTGAAACCGGCGAGATGGAAAATTGAAATAGGCTATGTAGAGCAAACAAGTCATTTTCAAGGTTGTATGCCATGTAAAACGATCGGCTTAGTGAAGATTGAAAAGTAACACGCAAGTTTTTTTTTATTTATATTGGAAATATTATATCTCGACCTCCTTAGTAGATACAAAAAATTGTTCCACTGTGTATTTTGAGCAAAACATATATTAATTTTATAATAAGGGTAGCATCAACCCTATCATATGGCGTATTCGTGTACCACTTTTTCTAACGGTTTATTTTGTGATATTTTTGTCTTATATCTTATATATACCTTTCCAGGGTCTAGGACGATTTGGTGCCGGGACAACTGGACGCTACTCAATTCGAAAACAAATAGACGTTGGGTAGTTATAGGTGCTTTTAAAAAAATATTTAGTACTATTATTTATATTTAAATTATTATATTATGATTTAATAGTTGGTGAGAATTTAAATATGTACACGTAAATAATGATTTAATCGTACATATGTGTAAGTTCCAACGAAAAAAGAGTTTTTCATTTTTATATAAACCTTTAGGCATGGTAATTCTTAATCCGCAAAAAAAAAACATTATGTTAAGAGAAAAATGAATTAAAACTACTAAGTAGTAGATAGAAACTGATTAAAATTCCACGTCTACGTTATGTTTACGTGTCTACGACAGTGCGGCGTCCAATTTTCCTGGCGTCCAGTTGTCTCATTCCCACCTTTCCATGCCATGTCGTGCTAGTGTTATCGTTTAAAATTTTCTGATACAAATGATCCATGTTTCATGTAATATGCATACATTGGTTGATCACTTTCGACACACTGCGAGATCAAATTAATATTCAGACAACCGGATGCAGTCATAGTCCAATTTTTTTAAGCTTTTAAAGCTTTCGATTTAGGTACGTGACCGGTCTAGTACTTGCTGTACTGTATATGCCACCAACATGTTATTTTCGCTCCTCTATGGTGAGTATTATAATCCTCCTTCTTTATAATATATGAACCTTAATATATTGTCATTTTATTTATTTATTTAAAAGAGACACACTGATCACATAATAACCTAATAATTCAAGATGTTCACAACATAACATTTAGAATAAAAAGTACAGGTAAATCAACTTAATAAAGAAAAAACATAGCAAAAAATAATTTCATAGCAAAAGAAATAAAATAAAAAAACAACGATAATTCCAGAAAAATACAAGTTAAACAATTCAATAGATTTTTTAAAACAAAATACATAATGCATCGCTAAAATGTCTACATCTCTAGGGAGTGCATTGATCAGCCGCACAGCCATCGCTATTGGTGCCTAGTAGCCTGACATGAGAAAAAAGCTTTCACCCAAAATAGATCATGGCTGTGACAGTTTAACAGTCCAAAATAGTCTTCTTATGATAATCCTCTCAAAAAAGTATTTTGATTTTCTTAAGAGCTTGTCCAGATGTCTCGCCGAGACACGCCACGAGTGTATGTGGGCAGGTCGATAAGGTCACTTGTACCTCGACCGCGTGCGATAAGTGACAAGCAGGGGTTACATGTGGGCGACTCAATGAGGTCACTTATATCTGGAATGCGCGCGAGTCAAATCGCGCCATCAAGACAAGGCTATAGAAGCTAAAATAGCACCAGTTCTACATAGCGGGGTTGATTTATCGATTTTATTATTCGCTTGTATTACTTCTGCTTATAGCATCGCTTCCTCCAATAAGGCTGCTATAATCATATTGTGTGGATATACTTTAAAGATCTGACGTTTATTTAAGTATGTTGGCTTTCATTATTTGGTTACAATTACGTATTTAAAGCAAGTTATTTTAAAGAAATTAAATAAAATATATAATTTTAGGAAAAAAATATTAATACAATTTGCAATATTATGGACATTATTATTCATGACTAAAAGATTGGAGAGCAAAAACTGGTCACGTAAAAAAGGGAAAGAAATATTTCACCACTTAATGAATTCAGTCTTCCTATTAATACGAGACATAAACATTTTAGAAGACCACTATTTTCTATAAATTTTCCTGCCGGAATGATATATTTTGTTTTTTTTTATATTATGCTTAATACTCTACGAGCAATAGAATTAAATTCTCTTATAATATTTCGTACGTGAATTCCAATTCAGCATTTTTGATAATAATTAAGATGGTTGAATAAATTTAATTTATTAAGTACTATTAAAAATGGAAAAAGTCTTAATGCTTGTAATAAAGCCATGAATTTTGGGAAAACTTAAAAGCCAGCACATCGTCAGAAGAGCTTTTGAAATTAATATCGAATTACAGGAAAATCAATTAAAATAATATCCGCAATTTTGAGATGTACGGAGAAGGTTTATCAATTTACCTACCTACGCATAAAACAGACGAGAGACCAAAATGATTTTTTTCAATTCGACTTACCTAACCGAAATTTTTTTTTTTTTAAAACGGTACATGTTCAAACACGCGCATTACCATCATCTTACTCCATACTGTATTTATCGTTTGTCAATTTATGGTTACGGCCATATGCTGTAGCTTAACTACTGGAAAATGCCAATAGAAATGGCGAATTTCAAAAAAATACTACCTTATTCTTAGGTCAACAATTATATAAAACAATCATTATTCGTAGGATGTTTATCATATTTGAATGGTCAAAGATATAGCTTATAATCAGTATCTTTAGAATTATTATCTTGAAATGTGTTAATTGTGCCCATTTTTTTAATAATAAAATGCCTAATTCTTGTCAAATTTAGGATCACAAAGATTATAAAATATAATTTTTTATCGTTAATATGTAACTATATAATCTCAATATTAATTTTACTAATGGTTTTGTAAATGCGTTTAAAAATTAATGAATGTAAAAAATATTAACACCACTGCACATGGATGTACCGAAATATGACTATATTTTAAAACATTAGAGCAAAAGGTTTAAAAGAATACTATTTTATGTAATAAAAATACTTTATGCAATCATTAAATGTTTAAAATAAATATATAGGATAATGAGTCTTCAAAATTATATAAATAGATTATCTACAACAATTAAGGAATGTCCAGGATCACGCTTTGAAAATAGCATAAGATCAATTGACCTACGCTGAGCATGTGGGATACGATTTTGTCGGATTTTGTTTCAACGGCTCATCTTTCTAGCAGACTCTCTAAACCACATAAATTACGGCTTGTTTGAAAAATTGGCTTCATTTGAAGCGACAGACTTCGTATAAACTACAACCGTGTGTTCATAGATCACCTACGGTTGATTTATAAAATAAACATAATAATTATTTTCTTTCATACTTACGTAGGGTAATTTAATGAACGTCCTACGTATATGAATAACTGCCAAACTAAAATCTTGAAATTTAACTTTGTCTAAAATTCGAAGAATTGTATTAGCAATATTTTATAAGTTATTGAAATTCCATTAAATATGTTTAATACCTCTCAACGTTTACTTAATTATATAAACTAATATGAAAGGTATTAAATTTATAAGCTACAGTAAACATAGATATGATAAAAGTAAAATATTACCTTATGAAATTTTCGTGTAAATAATATAATATTGATTCTTTTCAAGTACAATTTTTTTTAAACAGCTTTAAGTTTCAGTTTAGCTAAATAATATAGTTTGTTAATAACTGTTGTTTATAAATAAGTACTACGAAAAATATAATGGTGATAATAACGTTTGTAAATTTTAAATTATGAATACATTTAGTAGATATATTATGTATATTTTGAGTTCCCGATCTATTTTTATATCGTATTGTAAATAACAGAAATTGTTTGTGTTTTATATTACTATGAAAATATTATGCGTTTTATTTTTTTTATTAAATTACTGTAGCAATCATACTACTCAGCATTAAATGAATGACACTTAAATATGTAGATTTTGTTACAATAATAATTGTCACCGTTTCCTCAAGCCTAACTAGATCAGTAGTGTTTATTTTGATAGGTAAGTACAACAATGTATATTGTAATATAAGTACTGCATTAATATAAATAAGAAGAACAATCTATGAATCCTCACTCAACTCATCGAGTCCGTCACGAGACGTACTACTATTATCACGAGTCCTTCACTCGTCATAGTAATCTCTTAATCATATCGATCTCACCAGTAAATCATCATTCCCGATATTAATCTCCAAGTTTACTTCTTTATTAAAGTATTATTTCATTCTTGTTTATTATATTTACTTTATTGTGATCCTCGACTTAATTTGTAGGTGATAGAGTTTTTACCTACAGGTTTTTACCTACTTTATTGTATTGATTTGTTATATAAGTTAGAGTTAATAGTATTCGTTGTCAGTGTGTATTTGGCTTTTGGTAAGTGTACACATTGCCTGAAGATGCCGAAAAGCGAAACCCGGGTCGCAAAAAACGACTCAAATAGAATAATACACAACTTTAATCCATTAGAATAGACCTTCGGTCGATAGTATTAAGGCTATACCTCAGTTGAGGCATAGTCTAAAAAGATCGTGGCTAGGTGGTTGCGCGGATTGTGCAAATGACGCGTGCCGAACGAAATATAATTTGTCATATAAATCACACATGCGTCCATTTAATGTTCTGCTTATTGTTCTATTAGTAACAATAATAATATATTCATTGACATGTTTTCTTTTTTTAGTAAATGGGTAACGTTTTTTAGTCATCTTTACACGATTTAGGAATTAATACCCCCGTCGCCATCACGAAACAAATTGACGTGTTCACAGCTCGACGTTCACTCTCCGATTGCCAGCGAGTCCAAAATTTCGTCGCACCTATAGTTGAAAATTATTTGCCGTTTCACTGAAGTACCGCCTTAATATAACAAATTAATTTAT
Source organism: Rhyacophila brunnea (assembly GCF_057557595.1). NCBI lineage: Eukaryota > Metazoa > Arthropoda > Insecta > Trichoptera > Rhyacophilidae > Rhyacophila > Rhyacophila brunnea. The sequence continues at coordinate 4,594,894 of NW_028232763.1, read as the reverse complement.
TAGATATACACTATTACCCACATTCATTACAATTATATTATAATCATTATATTATTTTATTCACTAAGCATATTTTAAAAATCTATCTCTATCAGTGCTTTATGTAAATTGAATGATTTAATAATACTGCTGCGTCGATGTCTACCTAATACAATACTGCTTTGAATATTCAATTATTTGGTAGTTAGCAAGATTTAATGATGCACTGAGCAAACTCGTTGAAGAAACACCAGATGTTAGTTATTGTTTCATAAATTTCCAAAGACCTTTGAACTCAGAAAGCTTAATGTATAATTGCAGTAAGTCGAATAAACAATACAGCGTAGACAGCGCAAATTACAGTAGGTACGAAAGCTTCACTGCTTTTGTCATTTTGAGCTTTCATTAACTAGACTGATTTCCAAGCGAACAGATTATAATTTGAAAGCTCAGATGCGGTGATTTGTTTTAGATTATTTCGGTGTTATTGCTCTTGAGCTATCTCTTTATTCAATTTTGATAGAAAATATCTTTACATATTTCACAAAGTAACTTTTCATTTTACAAAAATTCTTATTAAATATTATTGTAATAGTTATAACAGGATTTCACAAAATTTTGAGAATAAAACATTCTATATTATTATATTGAACGTACATAACTTAAAATATCTCAGATATATACCCACTAGAAAAAATCATATTTGAAAAAAATACGATGCTCGACGGGATTTGAGCCCTTATAACATATGCATTAACCAATTATGCTAGAAGCCTTCTATCTAATTGCAACAATTTAAACTAGTAGGTCGTACATACATGAAAAAGATGCACAGTCGGCGCGATATCAGTGGGTATACGGGTTCAAATCCCATCGAAAATCGTATTTTTTCAAATATGTTTTTTTCTAGTGGGTATATATCGGAGGTGTTTTCAATTTATAATAGTTATATCACCGTTTCTAGGGCCGTTGTTCGTTAATTTGATTCCGCGACTATTCAAAAATACGGATAATGTTTTTTCAATCTGTCTTGATCCAGTGGGGTGAATAGCCTATTAGTCGTAAAATATTATTTTAACTTATAAACTCCATTGATAATATTTCACTCAGGAATGAACATGGTAATACAATATACTCGTATAGTTATTGTTAAGTTTAAGTTAAGTTTTAAGTAGGTTCTTGCATGCCTTACGTATTAAATCGGACCATCGAAGTATAAAGCCCAGTCGCACATTGAAAATCGTCGTGACTGGGATAATAGTCATAAATCCAAACTGAACGCAACATGAAACTTTCTTATGTGCATATAACAAGTCCGTGCGAGGACAATGACGTTATTTGGCAAGCCAAAATGTACGACGGAGTGCGACATTTCGAGATTACGCTGCATGTCGGGTGTAAATATTTGTATGTGCCTCTGAATGTTTTTCTCAAACTAAAATGTCTTATTTCAGCAGTGTGCGAAGGTCCATAAGATAACGTGTGTTTTGTGAATAACGATAAAGTCACATCAACGTATTCGAAACGTTGCAGACGAGACGAGTTTAGATGTGAGAGCCGGCCAATACGTAAAGCACCGGGTTCACATACACGTGTCCTATATTTGATATCTGGCGACGTCACAATAATATGTGTATTTATTTATTTAAGAACAAAACATTTTGTAGGTATATAAAAAAACAAAATTCAGGACGTACACAACATGAGATTTAAATTGAAAAAGAATTGGTACCACGAGTTAAATAAAAATACATATCAAATATTATCATCAGAAGAGCAGAAAAAGAGAGAAGAAAAAGAAAGAAGAAAAAAAAAAAAAAAAACATAAATGATATTTATCTATTTATATAATTACGTGTTCGAAAACTTGTACGTGTGCAGTTCGCCGTATCACACTTCACCGTGAAATATTGTATAGGAAATATATGGTCATATATTAAAGACCGTCAAACATCTTTGGGTCGTATTATAGTACTGAAATCAAATTCATGTCTAAATAAAACACGGTTCTTGTCGGTTTACACTTTACAGGAAGCCAGTAGCAAACCAATTTTGAAAATAGCCGATATACTGAATTATTTGTTAGGTTAGGTTTTCATTCTTGAATTCATGAATTTTACCAAATGCAGCTATGAAAGTTGAATTAATGTTTGTATTGAATCTAGTAAAATTGGAGACCATATATTATACGGTCATCTCTTTCCAATAAGAAAGCTCACGGTGAAATGTTTTACGTACAATTAACATGTAACCTCGAAGTATAATACGGATGGCACCGGCTTCTTATACACGTGTCCCATGTTTGATATCTGGCGACGTCACAATAATATATGTATTTATTTATTTAAGAACACAACACTGTGTAGGTATATAAAATATCAAAATTCAGGACGTACACGATATTAGATTTAAATTGAAAAATGATTGGTTGTATTAACATGATTGAAATCAAAATACATATCAAATAATATAATATATAAAGAAAAGTAAAATAAAAACATAAATTATGTATATAATAATATATATTATCATGTATATACTTTACAACACATCATTGACAACAATTATTTATAATATGTCTCTGGGGAGCTCATTGATTTGTCTCGTGTCGTTTGCTAATGGTGCTTGATAAACCTAACACTAGGAAATAGTTCTGATCCAGAATAGGTTATTGCTGTGTAGGTAATTGATGGCCGCATATAAATTTAAATTCCCTAGGTCATCAGGATTGGAAACAATCCCTCGTGATAGAAGGGAAAACATCTTAAGGGCAAAAGTGACCTACAAGCTTCAAGAGAGTAAAAAGCGAGCACGCCTTGAAGAAAATGTAGTCGGAAAATGAATTATCTTTATTATAAATAAATAGAATGTGTGTTTTTCACTAATACTACAATACTTAGGTATTGGGTTATATAATTATTGTAGTGTAAATATATAAAAATATAACCACAAGCTTTCAATTTAAATAAGGGTAGTTAAACGTGTTTCAATATAAAATAATAACAAATGATTTTTAAAGTTAGTCGTAGAAATATCTATAATATATAATGATATTGTTCTGATAATATTTCATTTTACCTAGATATAGAGGAGTTTATGTAGTTGAGTTTCTTTTACTTAAATAAAAGCTGCGGATTCGGGACAATTGAATATTAGAAATATTTTACTTTTCATACAATATATAAATTATTTGACATAAACGCTTATGGAATTAACAAAAATATAGTTGAAAGTTTATATCATAATTAATTGTCAAGATGTCATAGGCTTTTTGTTGTTTAGGAGGAATTACAATTTATTTTAAGACTCTCCTTGGCATTCATGGGCTGGCTGCCAACTAACTAACTATTATTTTCTTCAAGCCACGCAGGAGTAGAAGTAACTGTACTTTTCCCGTTGTTTTAAAATTTGTGGGATTCTGTGTTATATTGTTGTGTATACCGGTATAGCATTTTTCAATTCTTTCGTTTAAATGTTACAAATAATATTATAATCGGTTAAATAAAATATTACTAGATTCTGTTATAAGATAATTGACTAGAGATTTAGACATTTATTGCGTTAATTGATATCACTATTTATAAATTAGGTAACCTATCTATAAGCTTATTTATTTTGCTGATCAAGTATACATTTAATACGTTATGTATGAACTTTGTGTATTTTTATGTACTCTTCTGCAATATCTTCTTGGCTACGCTTATAGGCGATGTTGTCTACTAAATGGGAGGAGCTTGTTAGTTTATAATGGAAGTGAGGTTAAAAATGGGCGGAGGATGTTAGTTCACAGTTTTAATACGTAGCCAAGAAGATGTTGCTGATGAGTAAATACATAATTGTAATTATTATACATAATTTTGTTTGACCATATACGATCCTAATAAGATCATATGGGCCTCCACCGAGTGGAGGTTTGTATCAACAGATTTTTATTTTAACACAAATTAAATACAAAATAATTGTGTAATTAATTAGGAATCTTAAAAATAACATTCGATTCGTGTAACACATATTATGCGACTGCTAAACTGAATTATTCATGGCCGAATCTTTTATTAATATTAATTGAATCAGGGGATGTGTTCGGAAACTATAACGTACCTACACAAGTCTTGGCATAAAAAAATATTTTACCGCATAATGGAGTTTTTTATTACATTTACAGTGGTCGTAAAACTTCCTGTGTTTCAAAACGCGGTACCCGATTTTTTAAGGCGACTATAAAACGTACAATTTAATGTCTCCAAAAATAGATAAGTACAAAGAAAACATGCAAGGAAATAACAGCAGTGGAAAAACTTTAAAGCCTGTTTCAAAGTGTTTCGCAGATTTCATCGCAATTTATTTAGAAATATTTCAAGGAGGCTTTGAAACTTTCAGTCAGAATCCAAAGTAAACTAACTGCGCTTGCACTATCTTGAAGTCACAAGTACAAAAGCTCTGAGTATAAGATAGATACTTACAAAGTAAAACGGAAGTTTACGTAACATCTGTGCAAGAATAATGTCATTGAGAAAGTTATGTAATATATTTATTATAAGCACTTTTATAGCATATAATATATTGACTTGGTCAACGTAATTATTTACTTATTGTAATACTTCTTTCAAAATACATATACATACGTACCAATATCATTACTTTAAAAAGTTCAATGAATTAAATCCTATTTATTTAATCCTGTTACATCCTATAGTTTGGTCTTACTTATGTAATCAGTGTTATTAATAATTACATTTTATAAGATTGTTTATTATAAAATAAAAACACCTCTGGTCTTAATATTTATTCAGGGTTCACAGAGATTCATCAAAAGATTATACTTTAAAGGGTACACGGAAATAGCAGATGAACTTGCCATAGGATTAGTTCACTATTGTGTGTATCGCATACTACAATGTGTATCGCATTTGAAAACTAAATAACCACACTTAGCACTATAAGCGGATTACCCGTTAAGATAACTTTTGTTGATTGTTTCACGTTTTCACTTAAATATATATACATTACCGAAACTATATGATAGTATGATATCGTACCTTTCAAAATAAATAAACATAGCCAATAACATAATAAATAGTCAGACAAAATATACGATTTCACAAAATAATTTTGAATTAGATATTGTAGTATTTTCAATATGCTTACATACTATAGACTAAAACGGGATTATTCCGCCTAGTTTTTCTACGGCGTGTTGTTAATTTGTATTTTCTGATTTTTTTTGTACTACATATCCATTGTTATGTAGTTTTTTATGGTTATATATATTTATCTGCAATTATTAAAAATAGTTAATATTATTTATCTATATTCTAAAACATTGATTTTACTGATACAAATATGTAGGCGTAATTACACTGTCTTGAGGTTATTCAGCCCACTTTAAAAAAAATCCGTTAAAAAAAGTCATTATCACTGTCACGAGGGAACTGCAATGAAGTAGAATAATGCTCATAACACATGCTGCAAACATGTTAAATACCATAACCCATCTACATCCTTCTTTTCTGTATGTTTATGCATCGTCATTTTCTAGGCGGAATCACCCTTGTTTCACTGACACGTGCATACATTTTGTAGATTAAACTTAGGGTTGTTCAAAAAATATAATTAATTATTTTTTTACATAAACTACGTTCTAAAAAATTAACGTGCATTTAAATTAGGTAGGAATATAATGTATGAAACTATTGTTTTGTATGCTTATTTTTGTTTTTTTTTTTAAAGAAATATAACAAAAAGTATTTTTGTAACTGAATACAAAAACTGATTTAATGATGCCTCTTACATCTAATAAGAAAATAGATACCAATACAATTATTATGCTTATGTGTATTTTTATATTTAAGTACTTTTTACACAATTTTTTAAGACACCAATATCAATTTTATCATGCTTCTATCAAATTGCTTCATTAACAGACAAATAATAATACCTATTTTGGCGTTCCACTAATAAATAATAGACAAGTTATTGATATTAAAAAAATAATACTACTACACAGTGTTTTGACGACCCTATCCCAGGCGGAATGACCCCAAAACTTTATGTCACTCGTCGGTACAAGTCCGCCTGGCGTATTTGAAGTCTTTAAAATTCAATTTATTTAAATATAGCTATGCATTTTAATTGCTAACATATAATGCAATGGAGAGTAAAAATATCAATATCGTACCTTTTGTGTTTCTGGTAGATAAATAATGATTTTTCGACAGTTGACGGAACCGCATAATATGCACACATCATTTACAAAAGTCAAGTTTTATATTAACTAACGTAAATTTAAAAATGTTTAAAATGTACAATATGACTAACTAACAATTGAGATTAAGGTTATAAAGAAATATTTTGTCTACCCTAGTGTAAAAATAAGTAGTGGCCATACAAACAAAATATTTTTTATTAGGCGGGATTATACTTCAGCGTAGTTATGCACAAAGCAGCCGAGCCATACAAACTTCAAATTGTGTTTTTTTAAATCAGCAAAGCCTCTGTATACTGTTTATAATTTTTGAATGATAGATATTATATATATATATATGATTTTGTATATCTTTTCAAGAGATAAAAGCATATAAACTATGAAATTTTGGTGTTTTAGCAGTCCAGGGTGTTTTGTGTAAAACGATTTTTTTTAGAATGTTCACTCTGCAGAATGCAGCCATCTCTTATTTTTGTAAGAAAAGTCTAAAATAGCCTTCTAAGTTACTAAATTATTATGGGAATTGCAAAATTCTGAAAATAATTCGAAAAACTTGTAAATTATACATCAATATTTAGCTGCCTGGTACTATTTTTTAAATGAAAAATCTGTATATTATATTATATATAATAAAATGAAAAACATATAATGTAATTGAGAAAATAATGTTTATTAATTGAATGTAGAAAAACACACCTTACAGTCACGATTTTAAAAATTAGGTAAGTACATAATATTATCATTTGGCTGCTTTTTGCAGAACGAATATGGCATATTTTTAGAACACATTTATACGACATTTTTGTATGACAGCAGCTTGGCTGATTTGTGCAGAACGTAAAACAAACGTGTGTGATTATGGAAATCACAATAACTCATTTTTTTCAAAATTTTGGCTTGGCTGCTTTGTGCATAACTACGCTTAGAAGGGAAGGCAGAATAACCCCATTTGACGGTATATAATATGGCTATGTACATTTTCAGACTAAACTAGGTGTAAATTCGAATTCTGCATCTCTGTTTCCATGAAATTGTCTTGGAAATTGGTTACATCGCTTATTTATTTTCCCAAGCTGCAAAACTAACCTGCCAATATAGTTGTGTTCAACCAAATCGGTTCGGATGTTGATCTATTCCACCTACGTGCGAATAAGTTTAAGTAAACGTTATTGTAGGAAATCTTAAAATAGAATCTACTTAGCACATTTGGCGTTTTTCCATGTACCTACTTTATAATTTAAGTATTTTATCTTTAAACTGTTTTTATAAGTAATACTGCTTTAATATAGTTTTTGTTTGTTAATACTTTTTTCATACTATTTCTTTGTTTTTTCATATCATCTTGAAGTGAAATTATAAAATGTAAAGTTTACCAAGTATAATTATTATATAGGTATAATATAAACAAATAAAATTGAATTTGAATTTGAATATCATCACTGTTCTCGTAGAAGACACTAATTCGAAAAATGTACATATTGAGTTATACCAACATGTTCCTTATTTCAAACTGTACCGTTTGGAAGCCTTCTTAATAAATAAACAGTCTTTACAAGAAATGAAAATATAATTAATATAAAATTCTACAGGTTTTTTTAAAAAGGTTTGTCGATAGCTATTTCGGTTGTAACACCATTATCAAGACTATTCAGATAGGCCGTTTGCCTTTGCTTAAATACTATACGTGTATAGATAGAGACAGAATACATTTTCTTATTCGTTCCAGCAATATTATGAATTTTTTTACATTATTATTAATTGTAATATTATTAATACTTTGAAAACCCTAAGTGGGTTTTTTAAAATGGATATCGAAATTTTCAAAATTTATCAAAATTACAGTGTTCGATGGTTATTTATTGACATTATTAATCAATTAAAATATTATTAGTATAATTGTCTTAATCGTGTGTTTAGATTATATTTAATAGTGGCGACGAATAGATTACCAAATTTTTATTAATTATGTGATTACTTTTGGATAATTCGCGATTAATTTCCAACTGTTCAAGTAAAATTATTTTAGACCTTTATTACATATATGCAAACATTGTGGCGTTTCATTGTTACTGATGCTATGCGAGTTTGAAATCAAATGTTTAGCAAACTGAGAATCTGTTTTACCATTCCTAAAAGACCGGAGGTGCTCTTCAAAACGAGTTTTTATTGAACTGCCAGATTGACCAATGTAGCATAGACTACATGTGCCACATGTTATTTTATAAACTCCGCTTTTCTCCAGTTTGTTGATTTTATCTTTACTATTTTTTAAGTTTAATCCTAGATTTATTATTAGCTTTGAATGCTACGTTAACGCTATGTTTAATTTCTTGATAAATTTTGTCTGAAATAATGCCGTGATAACCAATGGACTTGTAATAACGATTTGAATCTTTAACGTTAGGGTATATTGTTGATCTAGCTAATTTAAGTTGTTTTTTATATAATATTTTATCTACCATTGATGTTTCATATCCATTACTTAAGGCTATTTGTTTAATGGTATGTAGTTCATCCTCAAAATCTAATTTGTTCATGGGCACGCTAACTAGCCTGTGGATCATGGCATGGTATGCCGCCAACTTATGAATCCATGGATGTTGCGATCCTTTATGTATAGTAGTTTCAGTATAGGTGGGTTTTCTATATATTTTGAAGTTATGTTTATTATTAACCCTCTGAATAGTGAGGTCTAGAAAATTAATTCTGTTTTCTATCTCTACTTCGACCGTGAATTTAATATTACAGTGCAATGCGTTAGCCCTTTTGACGAACGAGTTAAGTTGACGGTCAGTTCCTTTCCAGCAAATCAAAATATCATCTACGTATCTATGGTAATATAATATGTCAGCTACTGAGTCTATTTTAAGTGATTCCGATTCGAATTTGTCCATAAAAAGTTCTGCGAGCAAAGGACTTAAAGGAGACTCCATAGGGACTCCGTCAAGTTGATTATAAAACTCTGAATTAAATGAGAAATAGTTATTTTCTACACATAATTTCATTAAAGAATAAATTTCTTCTAACTCGAATGGGTGTACTTTAGCTTTTTCTAGTTTTTCGTACACTATTTCTAAACATTCTTTAACTGGAATATTGGTAAATAAACTGGTTACATCTAATGATACCAGCTTACAGTTGCTAGGTAAATCTATGGTATTTATTTTATTAATTAAGTCAACTGAATTTTCTACGCTTCTTTTGGCTTTGAAATTTGTTAGATGTTTAGAATTAATAAACAGTCTTTATTTTAAAGTCATCCTTTTTACGATTACTTAATAAACTCACATGATAGACCATTTCAAACATTTTAACAACTTCAAAGTCAAATTACTCAAAACTAGTATTCTCCAGTTAGTGTGTTTTGCCAGAACATAGACGATATTTTAGTTGTAATACAATCAAAATGGTAATAAAGCAGTTAGTTTGTGGAATTTAATATTATTAATTACTATATGTTTGTATTGTGAGATAACTCGCATTAATCGACCTTATCAAATCACAATGTCAAATATACACGAATCTCACGATCGAGCAAGGATCTATATCTAGGAGTATAGGTATGTTTTATCTCTAATCAATTAAATTTTTTATCATGTCTGTCATTTTGTCCTACTGTGGCGTAGTTAGTAAAGCGCTCGTCTCTGAAACCTCTTTTGATTTGTCTTCGATTTGACGTAGGTGAATGTACATGCTATCGTTTAGTGTATACAAAGGGATTACGTAAGCATATAATATGTTACCTCATAGAAATGCATGATGAGGATCATATTTTTCTTTACTGTAGTATTATTTTTTTTTAAAACTGCAACAAGTCACCAGACTGAATAACAGTCGAGGTGGAGGGTTTCCTCCAAAGGGCAGAACACTTATCCATCAACCGTCGCACTAGACTAGCCAGTTCCTCACCGGCCATGGAAACTTCGCCGCCAAGCTTCATGGGTTTTGCTTATTCGAAGATGGACCGGGTTGTACCTGCGGGAATGACCAACAAGACGCTGAACACGTCCTCTAGGATTGTCCGTTTATGGAATCCAAACGAGCGGAGCTGTTTGCCAGGATCCGTCCTCACATGGGCCCAATTAGTCACGCGGACTTGATTGCAACAGATGCCAATTTTGCGGCATTTGAAAAATTTGCAGCATCGTATGGGAGCGGGATAATCCCGACTTCTCCGTAGAATCAGGCTAAAATCTTGAGCATCAGTACGCGGGTACACAAAAAGCATCACGCCTACGCCGGCGGCCAGCAGGACCAGCTGGACCTCACTTTCTCACTTTCTTTCTAGAGTCAGTCTTAAGCACCGAGATGCATGGTTGCAAATAATCGGTTCCGTGCGGCCCCATTCGTGACGAAATGTGACGTATTAAATATTCATTATGTCGCAAATAGGTATTCCAATCCCGGGATGCCGAGCTATTTTCGATACCCATGAATCCTGAAATTGGTAAACATAATCCCGAAGATTTTTTTATCAATTTTTATGAAAAATACAATAAAAACGAAAATATAACGAAAAAATACTTTTAATAACAAATAACTAAATAAGAAATAAACTGAGTTTGAATGAAGTTTGATTTATACCCATATGTAAGTTGCCGATTCATTTTATTTTGTCATATAAATTAATAAAAATGAGAAAGATTGGAATAAAACAATTCTTCGCACTTTTAACAAAGTAATTCCACCATGATCTCAGATGTTTTACGTCAGTTTCTTATTTGGCTGACTAATTAGATTTATGAAGCGGAAAGGCCATACACCACGATTTGCTTTACTATTTTAAATTTTGCAAACCCATTCATTAAGTCTTTACTAACAGAAATAGCAATCTCATATTAAATTCACATTATTATTTATATTACAATAATATTTATTCCATTAAACTTATGTATTTTCAAGATTGAACGTACACAGTATTAACAATAAAAAATTCTTAAATAGTAACAATTATACTAGATTTATTTTTGACCGATTTTATCAATGTTATTTGTAAATATAAAAAAAATATATTAACTATGGAAAAAAATTGCCAATCCCGGGATTTTCAAATTGTAATTCCGAAATCCCGGGATTAGAATTTTGGCTCAGGATTGGATTCCCTAGTCGCAATACAGCGCTGTGGAAGGCGGCCGTGCATAATCCACGGCTGTACAGACACGGCGGGTGGAGGAGGGTGTATTGTATTGAAAACTCGATATAAAACAGCTGATTCAGTTATAATAGTTATTTCATACATACTATTTTCAAGATATTATTTTGATTGTGACTACGTCAATAATTAGATGACCATAATTGATTTTGAATGCCACTCTAACATAACTTCCCGGTAAAAACAGATCTCACGGCACTGTCGTCGGATTTATTATAATATATTGTACCGATTGTTATAGCCTTGTAATTATTTAACAGTTAATAAATTCTCTCTCCTCCATCATCACGATCAATTACTACCGTCTTTCATCTGCAACACTTATCCACTGCCAAAGTGGACTCCCACACAGTAAAAGGAGTGAAGAAACCACAGAAATACCCAACTTTTGAGAAAATTAGATTAAAAATGTAAAGTGGCCTCATCGGGAATTAACCCGCTTTCAGACGGGACACCGGTGTCGCGCTCGTATATAATAAGGAGGCCTTTGTATTTGAATAAAGGGGAAATTGTATTATGTTTATGAACGCCCATAGCTAATGAGTCAACGCATAATTTCGCGATATAAATTAGAACATAAAACTGGCTGCGATCATATAAACAGGTGTACCGGCGGCTTGAGAATGTAGCGGCCGACGGAAAAGTGTACCATACACGCTTTGACTCATTAGCTCGGGGCGTTCATAAACATAATACAAATACCCTTTTGTTCGAATACAAAGACCTCCTTATTATATACGAGCGCGACACCGGTATCCCGTCTGAAAGCGGGGTTAGTCTCGGAGCCCTGGATGACATCCCAGTAGAAAACCTACCTATTTACGCATTGCACTAAAAAGTCACCTTCACATTGCTCATTCATTCTATTTACAAAAATCTTCAACCATTAAAATGACTATTAAAGACTCCTATCGAATGAATTATTAGATTAAAGTAACACCACAGTATATATGTATATATTGATGGGTACGGGTTTACGTATGGTGTTGATTTACACTTTTCTATTTATTAAAAACACTGATTCAGGGACATTAGGTATATTTCGCTCGACAAGTAACAATTAATTATTATTGATATTTGTATACGCACGTTTTGGCGCCAAAAGGTGGCAAATCATGTTTACAGATGACGTTCACGGTTCAAGGGTAAATTACCGACTGACCGTACTAGCTAGTCTCTGTCCTTTGTCCGCCCAGAAACAGATAACGGTAACTTTCTTTTTGTTTGTTTCGCTGTGCGTGCATCCTGGTCTAGCTTTGACTCATTTACAGTTACAATAATATCATTATATTCCCAACTCTGTCGATTGGAGGATTTTTGATGGGGGATTTAGGCATTATGATAATATAATAAATACTATTTGGTATCAATATATATATAATATTAATTGAATTGGCGTTTACGTGGTAAAACTCCATTTTAATATATTAAATTGTTAAAACAAACTTATAGCAATATACCAAATATAGGTTTATACCCCAAAGCAGCTCTCAACGTAAATAAATCAATTAAAGTAGAATAACCAAAACTAACTTCGTTTCAAAACCATTAACACCCATAGTAACTAAGATTTTCTCTTGTATCAATAAGTAATTGATATTTTTCGTTGTGTATTATTCAACTTAGAAGTAACACTACATAATAATATCATACAGTAGTATGATATTATGAAAGCCTTATACGTACATTGACAAAATATATGGATATCAAATTACGCTATTTCAGAAATCGTAGTACCGAGATATTAACTTTCAGTAACTCTAAGATAGACATAGCGTTACGTAATTTTAACATCACTACATCACGGTTGCTATGGTAACAGATCAATAAATAGAAAAATCTTATGATTATATAAACATATTAGGGTATATTCAAACAAAATAATTTTATAAATACCTGAATTATGCTACGAGGGTGGGTCAATAATTCCTTAGAAAAAAGCATTAAAACAGTTTTTATTTTTGTATTTTTTTTTTATTTCTCAACATAATCTCCTTGGAGCTCAATACACTTGGTTAGACGTTTCTCAATTTTTTTTAAACCGTCAGAAAAATAATTTTTCGGAAGGTCCTCAAAATAAGCATTTGTCCGATCGATGACTTCTTCATTTGAAAAAAAACGTTGTCCACTTAGCCATTTTTTTAAGTTTGGGAAAAGGAAAAAGTCACTGGGGGCTAAATCTGGCGAATACGGTGAGTGGTCGACCAATTCGAACTTCAATTCTTCAATTTTAGCCATTGATCGTAAACATGTGTGAACACGGGCATTGTCCTGATGAAAGAGGATTTTTTTCCTGTTTCAATGAGGCCGTTTTTCTTCAATTTTGTTTTTTAGCTGGTCCAATAAAGATGCATAATAATCCCCTGTTATTGTTTTTCCTTTTTCCAAATAGTCAACGAAAATAATTCCACGTGCATCCCAAAATACAGTAGCCATAACCTTACCAGCTGATTTTACGGTTTTCGCCTTCTTTGGACATGGTTCGCCTTTCGCAATCCACTGCTTTGACTGTTCTTTCGTCTCGGGAGTATAGTGGTGTATCCATGTTTCATCTACAGTCACAGAGCGACTTCAAATTCATCCGGATTGCGTTGCATGAGCGACAACAGGGCTTTAGAGGCCACCACCCTATTGCGTTTATTGTCGACTGTGAGCAAACGCGGCACCCATCTTGCAGAAATTTTTTTCATGCCCAATTTGTCATGTAAAATAGAAATGACGCTACCTTTTGAGATCCCTGTAACCTCAATTATCTCACTCAACTTTAATCTTCGGTCACTTAACACCATATCGTGGATTTTATTGATCATTTCTGGTGTAGTCACCTTTACAGGACTTCCTGAGCGTGGTTCATCCTTTGTTGATGTACGACCACGTTTAAATTCATTTAACCAGTTATAAATAGTTGCAGGTGAAGGAGCAGATATGCCGTGAACTAAATCCAACTCATTTTTTATTTCCTTTGCTGTTAACCCTTTTATATTAAAATGTTTAATAACAGCTCTAAACTCAATTTTCTCCATTTTCCATTTTTCCATTTTCCACAAGCAAAATTTTTTTTTAAATGTACGAGAAACACACAACAACCCGACCAATCTGATTGAAACTTCGCAGCATACTGAATCGGTAGTGCCGCTGCATGAAAACAAACCGCTTACAGTACTAGTCGCGCCACCTGTCGGCTTTTCTAAGGACTTATTGACCCACCCTCGTATGATTACGATTACGTGTTAAAAAAAAAACTAAGTATCATACACTTCTAAAAAACAATTTAGTCACGGCTTAACGTTCTGCTACCAGGATTCTAAATATTTTAATAAAGTTTTTTTTGATTCTCATATAACTTAGGTTTCTGATATTTTTAATAGATCTGGTTTCTTTATTTTGATTATATTTTAAGACGGTTTTGTATTAGAGATATGATGGATGGCTTAAGAAATGACTTTGTCATTGGTAAAATAATTGATTACTTATCTTATTTGTTATATTGTGACCCACCCTAATCATACAGAGAATTTTTATTCGATATCAGCTTACTAATCGTAAATGCAAGTTTTAGAGTAGTCATTCGAATTTCTTCAATGGTTTTTAGTATCAATTCTTGATGTAGATATATTGTACTAATTAAAATAAAACAAAATATGTGTCTAAGTGCAATAAGTTCTGTATTTTGCATTTTATTTAAATTAATAGACGCGTAAAGTTGCGACCATGATGGGACACAATAACACATTTGGTTCATGAGCAGTAGTTGTAGTGGTAAAATGAAGCGACTCGTCCCGGTAAGGGATGGGGTACGACTGCTTTTATTTGTTGTTCCCGATACACGTTTCATACATGACGTCCGCTTTCTCAGAATTGTGGGACCAGGTAAAATATTTGTTACACACCGTACTCCTTATTTTGGCTAATTATATTTATATAGTACTTGCGTAAATAAAACATTATAATAATATTTTTCTGCATTGCAGTCGACACCTTGTCCTAAGTTTATAATAAGCCGGTTTTAGTCTAATCTCAGAAAGGCGTCAATTTGGTGGATCTTAGTTCTTGTTTTGAAATATTTGACTTTTATATCGTCACTGTTCTGGCAGAAGACACCAATTCGAAAAAAATACATATTGAGTTAGTACCAAAATGTTCCTTATTTCAAACTTTACCGTCTGGAAATCTTCTTAATAAATAAACAGTCTTTATTTTAAAGTCATCCTTTTTACGATTACTTAATAAACTCACATGATAGACCATTATTTCAAACATTTTAACAACTTCAAAGTGAAATTACTCAAAACTTGTATTCTCCAGTTAGTGTGTTCCGCCAGAACAGAGACGATATATTTTATAGTCACACGTTGATATAGTATAATATAATATAGTTATGCATATTGTAACGACATTGACTAGAGATCATTTAAAATGAGAGAAAGTGTAATGTAATGTGAAGGACTAAAATAATTTCGCTTTATGAGTCGTAATTAAAGTAATCTAAATTTGCATAACGAGGACATGTTAACTTTTACTGCTTAAGCTTTTTGATAGAACCATATTATGAGCAAACTGAAGTATAAAGATGAATACAGCTTTTATCTTTATATAACTGCCCAGTTTTATGTCATATAGGTAGTTAACAAAAATAACTTCACTTAAAAGTAATAATAATATGTACAGCTTTTTTTATAATATGTCAGTATTTTAACTTCATATATTGTGTACTATGAAAAAAAAACCTTATTCTAAACACACGTTGCTTATATTATTTTATATTATAAAAGTGAAGCTTATACGTAGACAAATAATTAAATTAATACGTAGGGAGCTTATTATTTCGCGTTGAATATTTATAATAGCAAGCAACACACTTTTATGCTTTTAGATTTATTTTTCAAGACACATCAACAAATAGTAAAGAAGTTTTTAGGTCTACATAGTGGCCTTATTATTAGCAATATTTAGAGGGATACCCACAATAATTGATGGTATATAAGATAGGTTCAATATGTAAACATACATAAAAACAGGCGACCATATATATATATAGAATGTTATTTTTTCTAAGGCTACCAATTTAACTAGGTACACTAAAAATGTGCAGCTCAAAAACGCAAATCTCTTAACAAGTGTATATACAATGATTTGCGGCTTATTTCATTATTAGTAGAAGAAACATTTTTTCAGCTTCACTTTCATTATATAAAAAGTTACTTTTAAAGTCTTCGATAAAAGATTTGTGCGTGGTAAGTAACTCAAGTAAGTATGTGAAACATTAAAAAATATACATTTTTGGTAAGTAAATGTATGAATTTATTAGAATAAAACAATATTTAATTAAATATGGTACAAATTTAATTATACTGAAGTAATTTTATTTAAGTTTTAAAAGCTGTTGGAACAACGTAGGATAATTTAAACTTATTACATTATTCAATTTTCTTCTGACATTATTTATAATATTATATTTTCACTAATAGCATAGTATGTGGTTAGTGTGGTAAGGTGCCTTTGGGAAATTTTCTATATTTTTATCATGTGTCTGAAATAAACCTAGTTTTTAAAGTAGGCGTTTAAAAGAATTTAAAATTTCACCCACGGGGCACATTGAAAATTTTTTAATTTCATTTATTGTTTGTTAAATTTTCATTTTTTCTCTACTTTATGTAATAAAATATTCTAATGTCTACAGTAAACAACAAGTGAAATACTTTGATACGGAACAGTTTTAAAGCCGTTTATTTTAAGATACCTACTTAAACATTAATGCTGCTAATATAATTTCACTTGAATAATAAAGGTTTCCTGAAATGTAATATTTTTGATAAGGCACAAAATAAAATTCCATTTATAGACTGTCTACGTGACGTGACTTTATTTAAATTAATATTTTTTTACCTTTTATGTAAATTATTGGATAAACTAATTCATTTATTCAACGAATAATTGACAAGATTTATGAATATAACATTCTATATTATTGAACACACACAATTTAATATGTTACATTCTCAATTCTTGTGAATTATTCGTTGAATAAAAAAATGTTTTTCTTATTTATTAGCTATAGACTAAGTACGATATAAAAACTAAAATATTGGAGTGATCCATGACGTCGGTTCATAATTAATGCATTTAATTGATTTAATCAACCTTGATTTAATATACAAAAACTGATAACCAACATTGTAACGTAATTTGATAATAATTAATTTCATATAAGAACTACTACTTAAAATCATTGTAATTAAGTATTATGCCCGTAGCTTCGGTAAAAAAGTATACTTGCGCGATTTTAGCAGTTACAGGTTCAAGTACCGTCGGGTATCGTATTTCTTTTTCCAAAAAAAGATTTTTTCTAGTGTAGATATTATACGTTAGTTGTTTTCAAATATGTATGTAACTTATTTATTCGTATTGTGACCATAACACAACTGAAATTTACATAAATTAAAATTATTTAAAATTAAACACATTAAAGTTTCATAAAATATCTTTCAATATCAATTAAATATTACATTAAAACTATAATCTATTCAAAAGTATCATTTGAAAAAATAAGCAAAACACTATTATGTAATAATAATATCACTATGTTCTATGAATGCTTATTTTATAATAACTGTTTGTTGATTATTATAAGTTTATCTTTGAATTAAAAAAACATTATAATATATTATTACTATATTCAGATACGTATAGATTATTTAAAACACTTTAAAGTATAAAAAAAATTTTGTTTACTTCAATATATCTGGCGCAGACATCATTTAAAAGTGGAAACATGACGAACTTTTTTTTTTTTGTAATTTTGATTTCCAAAGCTCCATTTTTTTATGAATGCCTTCACTTTGTATTTTTAAATCTTTGAATGCATTAGTGGTCTTTGCATTGATTTATTCACATTTTTTTTTCAAATTTCAACCAAATAGACAAGTTTAAGTAAATAGATAGATAAGTTAATAAAAAAAATTGCTTCAAATTTCAATATTTATGATTGACCGTTTTATATAATTTCTTCACAAGATAGAAAGTGAGTTTCACAAGAGTAAAGAAGTGAGGTATAATCAAATTAGTCTCCATATCTTCAGACAGGTTTGCAAATGACCTTTTATAAACTTGTTTTTTTATATAGTTTATAACTAGCAGCCGTTTTATAAACGATGTACTTGCAAACTGCAAACATGTGGCTACATTTGTGTTGAAGCTTTTGCGCCTCCCTTTGCAACACTAGGCACCTCCTAGCTTAGAAATCGCTGATGTAGACATTGAAATCAATAATAAGGGCATTTGTAACATTTTCAAATAAGCTTATTATAAAATTAAATTTACATCTGGCCGAAGTTATCTTGCCTTTCAAAATAATAATTTATCATACAAAAACAAACTAATAAAAGCAGCTATCAAATCTAATATAGACACATTAGCATAATAATAGTTAGATGGCTCTGTGTTGCCGTATCTAAAATCATACTAACGATCCTTACAGAATTGAATAATTTCTTTAACTCTCACATAACCCTTCGACACGAGCAGATGGTCTTACTACCAAAGTTCCGTTTCGATAAAATTCGATATATAAATTCCTTCACCTATCACATAATATCTACTATTATTCTAATATTTCTTACATTCGATCATTTTTGGACTTTGATTGGATTTAACTTTTGTACTATGTCATTTGAGTCGTTTTTTACGACCCGGGTTTTGCCTTTCGGCATCTTAAGGCACTATCTGCACTCACTAAAAGGTAAATACACACTGACAACTAACACAATTAATTATTTTAACTTATATAATAAATCAATACAATAAAATAGGTAAAATCACCTACCTATTAAGTCAAGGAACACAATAAAAAAATAAACATATTTGTAAAAAAAAAACGCCACCACTAAAAATATAATCAATAAGCTTATACATCGTCAAAAACCTAATAATAGACCATTCGACGACAATCAATAAATACTACAACATTCAATAGGTGTAAAATCGTGTAATACTTGGGAAAACCATGGCAACGTCTTGGAAATTTAATGGAGTTAACTATAGTCCCATCAAGTGCCTTCGGTCGATAGTATTAATATTAAGATTTATACAAGTTTGATATCAAAGTACGTTTTTCAGGCTTTATCATTATTTATAGTTAAATTATGATCCAACACCTACCTATAAAGAAATAGTAAATATACACATATCAATAGATGTGTGTTGAAAAAAAACAGATAAAAATAGTAAAGTCACGAGATAACTTGATTTCCAAAGAATGGACCAAAAAGGTGCAAGGTATTTTTTTCAGTAAAGCTCTACCTCAAAATCTTAAAAAAGCTCTGGGCCGAACGGCGAAAGAAAATAAAAGAGATTACTTGAATACGTGATAAACATCCACGCGGTGTAGATTTTCTCTCTCTTTATTTACGCACCTTTTACCGAATATTTCCAACCACATATTTTACCTTAGTACAACTCTGTATTATTTCTTCATGAATCATATTTTATCATAAACAATATCGATTTATTATATTATATTATCTAATGGATATAAAAATCAATTCTAGTAAAAAAAAACAAGCGGTTCAAATTCATTCAGTATTCTTCCAGTGTACGAGTTAATATTTTATTATATAATATTTAGGATACGAAAGAAATTGGTGTGGGTTTTGATACTAGAAAAAACTTTTTCAACAAATACGACGCCTAGAGAATTCGCGCCAAATTCTTAAAATATTTAGTTTTAGATATTGTTGCACTAATAATTTAATAAACAATTTTTTTATTCAAAGAATAATTCACAAGATTTGAAAATGTAAGATTTTTTAAATTGAACCTTCCTACATAATTTGAAATCATCTAAAATATACATACATATTAGAAACAATCTTTCAATTATTATAAAAGTTTAAGTTATTTATTATTGATAGCTTCTTCATACTATAAACTCATCTTCATAACAACACAAATATAAATATAATAACTTAAGCTCTAATTAAAACTAAGTTCGCATAATTTATGGATGCATTATGTTTTTAAATAATATCAATGATTGGAAAAAGAAATGTTAACTTAATTTGAAAACACTTCTGAGAAAATATATTATCAATAGAAAAAAATCTTCGGGATTCGAGGATTTAGAAAGCGCTTCAGAGAGTATTGTAAAATGCCTATAGTATTGTGGTCGATGTGCGTGGGCGCAAATCCTGAGAGACGTAGGTTTGATTCCTGCTGGGTGTCGTTTTTTTTTTTTTTTTTAAGATTTTTTCTATTGCTGGTATTATATTTTCTCAGAAGTGTTTTCAAATTATGAATGTTCAATAAAAAAAATGTTACATTCTTAAATCTTGTGAATTATTTGTTGAATAAAAAAATAGTTAATTAAATGTTAACTTATCCGTACATAATTAGGATACACCTCAATCATTCAGACTCACTTTACTACCTCACTTTACCACAATCACTACTCAATATTCAAAAAAAAATCTTGAAAAAAAAATATAGTCGTGCAGGTGGCTAAATTCATAAAACATAATATTGACCGGAATCCGATAATATCGTAATTAATTACTATTATTAATTACGTAATAATGTTTCGTTAAAAATTATTATATTCTAAATCTTGTGAATTATATGTTGAATAAAAAATGGTATATTCATAATTTCCGTTGATATACACAACATCTTCAAAATTCTGTTTATCCTATGTATTTTTATCATTTATATATTTTTATATAGTAAAACTATTTTATATTACTTAGTATTTAATATTATCTATGGAAATTTCACTGGTAATAATGTTATTTATTGTTTATTTTTCTCCATAATAAAAATTATTATGTTGGAAAAACGGTGTGTATTCTTTTAAATCTATCTGCATCTTGTGTTAGAACAGGCGACGTAATGAAGTTTCGTTTTTATTATTTATCATCACATAAAATTAAAAAAATGAAAAAAGTGAAATTGAGACAATAGAAAGGTTTATTTCTACGGCCTAAAATATCATTGAGTATTAAAACAGTTTCATCAATCATAGCATGATTGATGGAGCTGATATTTTGTGGGAATTTTTATCATATTGTCTTCGGACTCTCAAAGTAGTATGAACACAATTTTTGGAATAAACAACCTAACTAAATCTGACCTAAAAGTGTTTTGTCATAAATCTTATTTCTATTTTTATCGGAATTTTCTGGAGAAAACTGAAGACATTTTATAATTGGAAAAGGCTTTCTGACAAATAAATTTTCTTTGTAAATAAATACGCAAAGCATTTCCAGTCTTGTCTGAAATAATTTTTACAAAATATTGTTTGCTATAACGATAGAGCCTTTGAAATTTAATAAGAAACGTTTTGAATAAAAAACAAATAACCGAGGTGTACTTGATAATACGAAACTCCGAGGCTTGCGAAAATCTCATGAGGAAGAGATTTTGAAAAAAGGGTAAACGCTTAGTGTAAATTATTTGACATCTGCAATAAGGATTTAAGGGAAGCTGAGAAATATACACAGATATACGTAATACAAAGGAGTCATCTTTAAAGCGTACAGTTTCCTCCTTCGCTTCCGGAATGCTTATATTAAATAATTATGTACATATTATGTTATATATGTACATGCTTCGTAAAATAGGTTATAATCAAATAGCTTATTGGCCTATGACTAGAGCGAGTCCTATGAATGTTTGTATAATATACTTGATTACAATTCCACAACACTTTTGGTAGTCATAGAAAAAATAGTGGTTTTCGTTTATCTCACAGAATAACGTCGACTTTAAACATATCGCCATTTTCAATATGTTTTTCGATTTAATAATATAGTCTTTACTTTATATGTATTTTTGCTTGTCGATTTATATACGATAATACAATTATTATTTTCGCTGTCTATCTTTTCATAGGCAGTTCATTTGTATTATAGTTAAATGTAAATCGTAAATTTAAATTGTACAACGATACCATCTATTCATAACAATAATTAAAAGTTTCAGAGTGTTTTTTTCAATGTCCACACATTAAATAACTTATAGAACTATTTACCTACGTAAAATTGTGTTTAAATATTTGTCGCACTTAAGAGACACTGACGATAACAGCATAATTTTTGCTACAACATAAATATTGACTCAATATGAAATCACTCGCCGGTTATTTAATATAAGTCTTAGTAACTTTGTTTCGCCCTGACTTTTATGTATTTTTGAAGCTCTGTTAATATAGAAAAGCTTTCCTTTAACAGCTTTAGTGATAATTTTCAAATTTATAATTTAAAATTTTCAAATATTTTTTTTCGCACATATAGTGAACATTACAAATTATTATCTAAGACGTTTATAACATGGCGTTTAGAAGCAAATACATATTATTAAAATAGTATTATATAACAAAAGAAATCGATCAGTTTCAGTCATTAAAAAGTAGAGTAGTGTAGGTAAGTACAAAAAAAAATATTAAATACCATGAAGTATACTAAATGAGCTAAACAGACCCTATTTTAAGAATTTATACAATTTAAAATGCCCACCTATACTCATCCTCACGAAGGTGGAATATATCAATATCCGAAATGATTTGGTTGAACAGAGTTATTGCCATCCCAATTGGCATTACCAATGGCAGATTAGTTCTGCACCTTCTTAGAACAAACAACTGGTGCTCCTGATTTCTAAGATAGTTTTCAGTGATATACAGGTCAATACTACCAAAAATGGCAGAACTCTCATTTTCACCGCGTATAAGTCGGAAAAATATCGATGGCGCTTTTAGCATTGGACTATTATTTGAAGAAGCTGGTTAGTAGGTTACCAGGATGCCAAACACTGACTTTTTATGTTGAGAGGGCTGGCGCGCGCTGAAGTCGGTTCGGTGTTCACGCACTAACACACTCACGCACTGCTAAACGGATGGTTCGGAATGTCACTCTCACGGTTTTATTTTATTTTTGATGATGATGATGACAAGTTAAATATGAATGATAGACGTGACGTTCGCTCAAGCCGTATCAGATTTAGCGCAACAAAGGTCAAACATTTGCGTTTTCAGTCACTCGGTAGTTAACGATGGCTAAGCTATAACAAGCCCGCACACGTCCGCTTTTTTGATGTCACTCGAGCTAACTAAATGTTATTCGCAATCACGGTCGTCTCATGAACCGTAATTTCTGATTGCCTAGTCTTGTGATAATAATAAATAAGGATGTGAAGTAGGTGGGGAAATAACAAATGACGGCCACCATATTTGGCCCAACCAATATAATATCGTCTTACCCATTTAAACAATACATGTATTTATATTAATTATTTATGTTTTAAGTTAGGTTTATATCGCTTAGAGTTTAGATGATGTCTTTCTAGTTTGAAATATCTCTCAAAATTTTTTACATTGGTACTCAAATATCGTTGAATTAAAAACGTAAAACGTTTAAAAAAAATTCAAATAATTAAAAAAGACGACGAAAAAATACATTAAATTTAATATCGACTTGATAAAGTTACCTAAAATTTAATAAATTCAGAATCTACACAAAAATTGCGGTCGAGTATAAGTATAATATAATAAATTTTCTATCTCAATTTAATTTTAAGTTTACTGAACGAACAAGTGTCAACGGGATCTTTCCGGGGTATGGTACTGAGTACATTATTTAAAATTACATTTCAAGTATATCCGCATACAAGTAAAACATAATATTTTCTTATCTACACGTCTTCTGGAATATTTCGGCAACAAAATATTTTTTATTTAACGATTTTTCGTCAAACCGTTTGGAATTTGCTTGTTATAGTATGATACGATTACATTATTACAGTTATTAAGGTTAATTGGTAGGAAAGATAACTGTTTTTCTTTGTTGTTTTTTTTAACTGATTATTCAAAAGAATGATCTGAAATTTTTGAAGATGATTATCAGTAGAGTTGCAATAAAAATCAATCGTCAAGAATATATTTCAATTTTCAATCTAAAATCTTCCACGTCGCCTTGAACGGAGAATTGCGTTAGAAAAAATATATTGTTATTATGAGAACCTTTTAAATCCATTATTACTAGCATTATATCTACGTACCAACACTTTTCAAGTAAGTAGATTAACTAAATTTGGAAGCAGATCAATTATACTATGTTTTTGGTAATTTTTACCGGTTGATCGCTGAAGGCGTAGTGAAATTATTTAGCCATGCACATGCGCAGATGCTATTTATTCTCGTACGCAGGAATTTAGTAGGAATAGTAATATGATTATTTTTACGGCTGTTATTGTGAAATGTGTTACTTACTAATGTTGATTATCTTGCTTGGTGCCCCTTCAAAGTGATCTTGTGCTAAAACCATCAAACCTCACGTTAATGTGGTTAATTAAATTAGGAGGTAAATTAAAAGTATTACAGAGTAATAAATATCGTTTTATATATAGGTTATTCCTAAGTTAAAAATGATTGATCATATATGCTGTCCAGAGGAACAATACTGTCCAGAAGAACATGACCCTTTGTCCAAAGGAACATACATGGTCATGTTTCTCTGGACAATTTAGGAAGTTTTATAAGAGTGTCTATATCTTGTTTATTGAAATACATGCACTGAAACAAAAAATAAAAGGTGATGCATCATTTATTTGAGCTCCGAATAGTTTAAACTTTTTTTCTAAATTTTTTATAGTTTTTGAGAAAAAAAAAATTAGGAATGCTTAAAACTGGAGATTGTCCAGAGAAACACAACTTGCCCCTATCTAGAGCACTGTATTGCTATATGAAAAAATCATTACAAAGTCAAAACGGTACCACATTTTCAAACTATACCATTAAAATATTTTAATCTCGTATACGTAGCAGAGAAAGACGTCGTATCCCATGTCATAAAAGTCCCTGATTGGTGATAATGTAGTTTCAACTAAGTATTTAGGGTATCAAACGACAAATAAAAGGGGTTGATTTGGCACCGCTAACTGGCCACGGCCGAGTAGCCCCACGTAAGGATGTGAATTTTCAAATAATAATATATTATGCAGAATACATTTCGATTTATATTATTTAAATTAATACAAGTTATTTTATTACAATTGTATTGTATTAAACCGAGAAGATGCTAAAAGAATATTATTTTATTTTACTTCAATTATTTATTCTGAATATAAATCCACGGGAATATTGATTGATTTCTAATGTAATAGTTTTTAACGAGGAAAAGGTTCTTTTATTGTATATAATATAAGAATTAGAATAAGAATTCTCAGAAAATGTGGCAAGCGCAAAATGTATTAGATACAACTACTAAGTAGACATAAGCATATTAAACTGCCTGGTCTACTTTCTCTACCAAATAGTAACGTACGCATATTTTTTTGCACATTTAATTCAACCGTGCTGCACCCAGTTGTCCCAGCGACCAGTCGTCCTGCCAGCCAGCTAACGGGGCTAAATCGTGCCGTTCCAAACCAATCTCTGATAAAAGATGACACAAGAAGATGAAGGAGAATATCATCATCTCAGTCACTCTCGATTTCCATCAGTATTTTGCTAAAATATAATATTACATAAATAGTAAATATGAATGATGTGATTCATACAGCGCTGATCAATTCTGTGATTTTCCTATCTATAGTTTAAAGCTACACTTTTTAGTATATCCACAACTTTATTATTGCTCTCTTACCCATAAATTTCATTTACTATTGATTTTTACTATATCCAACTTATATGTTAATCATCTTGTGTTACGCAACATTCTGGACTCTTTTTGAAGTTATACTTCTTTTGGTAGAGGGTGAAATTGAGAGTTACGAAACACCGTTACGAAAGTGCGACACCACAACAAAGTATTAAACGCCAGAGTGACAGTAAAGTTGTTACTTTAAAAATTAAAAAAAAATGAGAAATAATTATATAATTTAGTAATATATGTTAAAGTTTATAGAAATAAACTAGCGGCGCTCCAATAAGCGGCCCCTTTTCTTGAGTAAATAATTTAACAAGATAATTAAAATAGTAATATTAAATAATATTAATAATTACGGGATGAAGCAATAAAATAATTTTAAGCCAGCGGTGCTCCAAAAAGCGTCCGTTATTCTGAGTCTGTAATTTAACAAGATAATTAAAATAGTAATATTAATAATTACGGAATGAAGCGATATAATAATTTCAAACCTGCGGCACTCCAATAAGTGGTCCGTTTTCTCGAGTGTTTAATTTAACAAAATAAATAAAACCTTCATAATAAATAAATTAAAATTTACGCCAAAGAAGTACCTATAACTTTTAACGCGCGTACATAAGTACACGCACCGATTTTTTTATGTTAAGGTCCATGAAAAAATTCAAAATAATAAAGACCCATGGAGAACCTCCTGAATACTAACAGTGCCCATATATTTAATCATTGCAGCACGAACCCTAAATTTTCCGCAATAACGGTTCATTGTAATTCATGGGATTGTGGTCGTTACACCAGATGCATCTGCTACGTTGTTATATTATGAGGCCTACAAATAATTTTACCACGTAAAATGTATAGTCGGCCGTTGTACTTATTTATTCTCGCGGCTGTTATAGGTGTTTCGGAATATTTAACAGTATAATTTTATTATGTAATAGTATAAGAATATAATTTTAAACTCTCCTTAATTAAAATAGTTTAGATTTAGATAATATTAAAATATAATGAATTAGGGAGCGGATTTATATGCAGCAAAAAACATGATTATATGCATGCACGTATGCACTTAAAATCAATAAAATATGCCGAAGAAATATGCAGTTAAAAATTGACATTTTTTGTGGGAAAAAAATGTTAATACCCACTTTACCCAATATTACTGACAAAAAATCGAATAACTAGTTCGATATAATACGATAGCCGAACAAAAAACACAAACAATGAATATAAAGGTACTCAATTACAATTTTCAAAATAGTTGAAAAGTACAAATAATTGAATAATAAATGCAATGTAAACCAAACATAACTTAAAACATAAAATAAAAACAACACACTTTTCCGCATAGTCAGTATTTTATTAATATGCGGAAAACGACCTTTCAACGTCCACAGAAGTGATTGGGCAAACTTTAAATAAAAGTGCCGAATTGACTTTTTCTGATAAATCCACAGCTCGGAGATGGCATTAAAAAGGCAAGTGCATCTAAACTATCTACCTTCCTAACTTAGTTATATTTCGATAAAATAATTTAAAAATCTAAGATTATAAATTCAAAAGCTCTAAAATATGCATTTATTTATGAAATATGTCTCAAATATGCTCTAACGTCTCAAATATGCATTTATATTATGCGCAATAAAATTTAATTTTTGGATTCTGTGTCTTTCAAAACAGATTTCTGTGCAACTCTCATAGCTGTGCATACACCCTAACAAAACATGCACTAGCATATAAATCCGTGCCCTAATAATGATTAATACTTAAGAAAGGAGATCAAATTTGGTGTAAAATTATAAATAATATGACAAATAGAAGACAATTTAATAAATGTGGTATAACATAATTTTAAACTCATCAGATACCCAACACAGCTATTAAAAATTATTCGCAAAAATGACACTTCATGATCAGTAGATTTATTGAATAATGAATCTATCACTTGAAAAATGAAAAACTTGTAAACGAAGCTCATTTAGTTATTCTAAAGCGTATGATTCTGAGGTTTTTCAAAATTAAATAATCAAATTATATTATATTTAATATACTATGAAATATGAACATAGTCAAAATCACACCTGTATGTATTATCTATTGTCTTCATCACAGGGATGATTTTTCTATTTATATACAGTCTTAGCAGTCTTGGTTTTTCGACCCTTATTTTCCCTTCTGATCTATGAAGATGAGTATCTTAGGTAGTTGGATGTCTTCTATTCTTGAGACTTAGCCTGCTCAATGGAGTTTTCACAAATAAGATGATAAGAAAAAAATATTTATAGATATCCATCTTTATCTAATATTTGTCATAGATAAATATCGACAAAATATATTGAACGGTTCGGAGTGCGATAAATATGTAATAAACACAGCTCGTAAAGATACCATAATTATTGGATGTGTTTTTTTGTAACATTTTTAAATAACATATTATTTGGAATATAATATACACGCATGCGTTATAAGTACCTACATGATTTGCAATAAAAATGTTTATAAGAAAATAATTTCCTTTTTTAGACTCATCAGTCAAGCAGAATGGAAAACTGCCTGTATATAATATATGAGATGTCTTTACGTCAAAAAAAAATCAAACGATATTATGGAAAAATAACCAATATTATTATTTTTGAAAAGATCTTGCATTTATGCCCTTACCGCATGGCACATCTCACGTTCAAAGTATTTCATAAAACCCGCTGTCGGAAGAAAATCCTAAAACCGTCACCTGATTTTCAGATCAAACTGAATCTAGTTACCTCTTCACCTGCGTGTAGAGCGCAGGTAACCCAATATTACAAAAGCTGTCGGAGAATTTCTAAGTGAAAACTTCTTTACAGCGCTCTGGTTTTGACTACAGTTTCTCAGCGAAAATTCTTTCGATATAAATATCTTTAATAGATTAAACCAGTAGTGCATAACATTTTAAACAATATTAAAAGGCATATTGATGTATGTATGTCATGACGTTAGTTGTTGAGAGGAAAAACATCTATTATATTATGCAAAAGGTTGCGTCGTGTGTGTGTGATATTATAATTCTTGTTGACACAGTTAAAATGAGACACAGTGAGTATTTTCTAGGGTTTACATTGTAGTACTACATTTTAGATTATACACCGCATTAAAAAAGACTGTCACATTGATATTGGAATTTGTAATGTAAGGTTTACATTATGATTTTAATTTTACGAGTTGCGCGTGTATATTTTGACTGTACAGTTCAAGGCCGAAATTGCAACTAATTTGTTGCCTGTCATTTCCGCTTAGTATTATTGTCTATGGTATTCAAATGAACATAGACAATAATATTTCGGTTGTAGAGAAGGATAAACCTCTACAGGCATACCTAAAATGTAACTAAGTCACCATCCATCTTTTAATTTATTAAAACGACGAAAAGAAACGATATTTTTTCCGGTTTGGTACATGTTCAAACACGCGCGTTAACATGATCTTACTCCCTACTTCAGTTATAGTTTGTCAATTGATGGCTACGGTCGTATGTTGTAGCTTAACTACTGGCAAATGCTAATAGAAATGGCGCATTTCAAAAAAAATCTGCCTTATTCTTAGGTCAATAATTATTATAAAACAATCATTATTCGTAGGATGTCTTATCACATTTGAATGGTCAAAGATATAGCTTATAATCAGTTTCTTTAGAATTATCTTCAAATGTGGTAATCTTGCCCTTTTTTGAATAATAAAATGCCTAATTCTTATCAAATTTGGGATCACAGAGATTGTAAATATATTTTTTTATCGTAAATATTTCACTATAATAATGTCAACATAAATTTTACTAATGGTTTTATAAATGCGTTTAAAAATTAATAAACCTAAAAAAATTTAATACCACTGCACATGGATGTACTGAAATATGACTATATTCTAAAACATTAGAGCGAGAAGTTTAAAAGAATACTATTTTATGTAATAAAAATACTTTATGCAGTCATCAACTGTTTAAAATAAATATAAAGGATAATAAGGCTTTAAAATTATATAAATAGATTATCTACAACGTTTAAGGAATGTCCAGGGTTATGCTCTGAAAATAGCATAAAAGCTCCATTTTGACCTACGTTAGGCACGTGGGCCGTTAAGCAGATAACTGATAGCGATAAAACCGACCTGAACCTTCTTGAAACAAGATCACTATAAATTAAAAATTATAGTTTTGGTTATGTCCTTTCAAAACTCATGAGTAGATGTTACATGCTTCAAGTATAGTAATTGTTTGGAAATGCTAATAGAACAAACCCTTAATAAGTTTCTGGTCCATTGACGGGTTGGTGGGTTGTGCACCACTGGATAACACTTTCACCCGGCAGTCGATGATAAAGTCAAAATGTTGGTGCGAAATTTAAATTGAAAATTCATTTGAGATGGATAGATTGAAGGAAAAACAATTTGTTACGCAAAATTTTTAGATGGAAAAAAATATATTTTAGGGATCTACTCAGGGTGTTCATATGTCTCGATAAAAAATCGCATATTTCAAGTAAAATTAAAACGAATCAATAATTTGTATAGAATGTATTTTTAACCATGTAATATAAAGACTTGAATTTATAGTATTATAGTATTATAAATTTTGTACTAAGTGTGGCAATAAATAAAAAGCTAAATGAACTTTTCAAACTCAAAATTAAGCAAAATTCTTTTATAAATAAATTTTATCGAACACATTTGTTACAAATGCTGATTTATTTTAAGTAAAATTACTTATATTGGTTAGAAAGTGGTATCAATTATATTAATATTATTAAATTGAAGATCATAAATGAAGTTGCTTTGGACATTATAATTTTTCATATTTTCACTTAGTTTTTTCAAATAAAATAAATAAATATATAAGCAGGTAGTTAGGTTGGTAGCAGGTAGTAAATTTATCAGGTTGACGATTAATTCAACAAACTCTAGAAATAAAAATGGCAGTCTCCATTTTTTTTAAAAATTGTTATGTTTATAAAAATGTCTTATTTTTCCCTTATAGGTAGGGTGACTGCTATAGTAATTGGCCGTGTTATAGTAATTGGCCATTTCAACTTCTAGTTGATAAAATAAGATGTTAGCCATCCTTTTCTCACATTTGTCGCCATGTATAACTCCCCCGTCCTCTTCTTAGTATGCCATATTTCAGAAGGTGCTAGTGTCTTCTTGGCTGTCAAACCTAAAAGTCTGTGAATTTGTGTGTCATTTCTTAAGAAATCCTTAAGGTAAGCTGCTTTTGAAATACCTAAAAAACTCTATATCCCAGCATATATGTGTGTTTTTTACAAGATATTCTATTGACCTGCATTGCATGGAAACCATGGATCTAATTGTTTTTGACATTTGCAGCAATTAATGTCACTTTTCAATAACTGTACCTGAAAAAGCGTGTTTTACAGTAGTTGGCCAATTATGCCAATAACTGTGTTTTAGAAAAATAAAAATAAATACGATTTTTTTTACATATTCTGAAAGAGCTATGAAAATTAGCTAGTCCATATTTTTTTCGTATAATTGTGACACCAATGAACAGTTATTAGCCGGGTGGCCAATTACTATGTTCGTCATTATGTCAACTACTGTATTTTTTTTGCAGATTGTACATGATGTCAAAAAAACCCTATATAGTAGCCAGCAGTTAGATAAAGCTCATGAAGAAATTAAAGATAATATATCTGTGAGAGCTACCGCGAAAAAATATTGCATTCTTCGAGCTACTTTGTGATTCAAAATGAAAAATCCTACAAGTCCACCTGAATATGGACCCCATCCATAATTAACCAAAAAAGAAGAAGAATGTGATCTTGCAGAATGGATAATAATATATGCGACCAGGGAAACAAAGGATTTCCCAGAA
Organism: Rhyacophila brunnea; assembly: GCF_057557595.1. Lineage (NCBI taxonomy): Eukaryota > Metazoa > Arthropoda > Insecta > Trichoptera > Rhyacophilidae > Rhyacophila > Rhyacophila brunnea. The sequence continues at coordinate 4,563,065 of NW_028232763.1, read as the reverse complement.
AGAAGACGATATTGTGAATAGAGTGCAACTTTTTTAATGAAAAATCCACGACCGAACCCTTTTAACAATAATAAGCCAGGGATAAGTTGGTTGAAATCTTGTTTTAAAATGTCATGCAAATAGTCAAAAAAACGAGTGAAGCAAGTTCACGTGTATGCAATTGGTAAAGAAAAGACAAAAAAACGCATTTTTTTGTATTATTTACATTATCAGCAAAATATGGTGACACTCGATTGCCAGTTCCAGATTCCAGTAATTTTATTCGTCGATGTACACAAAACGCATATGACGTACGAACTAAGTGTAATATTATGTAACACATTGCAAATCGACGTAATTGCATTATATCGTAATGCAACGAGAATACTTCAACTAGCAGATGTATCAGTTTTTTGACCGGTGAAGAAAATGTGGATGAAGGCTGTCCATGAGTGGTCTCCAAAAACAATTTTGTTTCGAACAAGTTATTAATAAAATTAAGCCGGAATATCTAATTAATGGTTCCAGGCATGTGCCCTCTTTCCCTTCAATGCAAACGCTGTTGATTATACAAAATTATTAGCAAAACGAATTTTAACTAACCAAAATTCTAACATTGATATATAAATGAAGTCAAAACTATACCCTTTGATTTTTTCAAAGAGGTTGTTGGTGAAGAGAGAATACAACAATTTGAGAATGGTAAACACCAAATAGGCGGTGAAAAAGGCTCCAAAATTTCAAACGTTTTCTATCAATTGTGGCAATATTTTAATACATCATAAAGAACATGCCCCAGAATTAGACACTTGTGTTATGTGGTACCAAGTGATGTATCTGCCATGATATGGACATATCGACCAGAGAGAATCTATCAGAAGATTCTGACTTGATGGATACAAAAGAGATGCTTAACTTGTTTCGTAATAGAGATTACTAAAAACTAGATTCTCTTATTAATTACTGACCATATATTTTTTTTGTATTTTTTCATATTTCGTCTATGTTTTTTTCAATTTAATATATTTGTTCTTTAAAATTCTCATGGTTTTCTTTATTTAATCTGAATTGCTAATAATCAAAGGTTGTGTTAGCACTTTTATGCACACATTTTGATCAGATTTGAAGTGGCCAATAACTATAGAAAGGGGGGGCCAATAGCTATAAAAAAGTGGCCAATTACTGTATTTTTGCTCTCCATCTAGATAAACCGTAATAATCAAAAAATGGTCGAAGGAATTAAGTATGTATTAAACAAAATGAAAACGCAAAGCATTGATCAGTACAATTCCATTCTGAAACTTCAAAAATGTTAAATATCAAGAAAGTTATAACCAGCCAAAGTCAAAAAATCCTTAACCGGCCAATAGCTATATGATTCACCCTATAATTTCTGAAAAAAAGTATAATAAAATGTTGTAGATACTTTTAAAAATATGTCGATCAGAAATTATACATTTAAGACATTTTTAATAACTTGTCTAATTTTACAAAAATAGAAATAGCCCGTTTTTGTTTCTAAACCACTCGAATTCGTTTAATAACTAACTATCTGATGAATATTATGAATGGTTATAATTTAATTTAATTATGATCTACACTGATTTTTACGATATGTCATAGAGCAATAGGATATTACTTTGTTTCATTAATTAATATTTTTTTTGAATAGTATTTAATATTTAATTAATGTCAGCTATCAATAAAAATGACGTACGTTAAGGCAACCGTATACTGAGCTTCGAGAACAGATGTTTGCCACAGATACTGTGTGTGCGTTGGTATGACCTTATAAGTAACGAGGAGATAAGATAACGCACCGAGCAGCCTCTCATCACGCTGAGAGTAAAAAAGCGATGTTGTACCTGACTCGGCCATATGCTGCGGATGCCAGAAGATAACCTTTACTTGGCTTGCCTGTTCTTCAAGCCAACTGGATTTTGGCATGGAAGGCCGCTAAATACAATCTATAGAGCTACGGGATGCTGGTATGATCTCGAATACTGCAAAGTAGACTGGCTAGCGATAGGGATTCTTGAACTAAAGGCCTGTTTGGACTGTTCCAGTGATTTAGTAGAGTAGCGAGTGATTTGGTAAAAAACCGTGTCTGAACAGAAAAATTTAGCCGAGTAGTTTAGTAAAATCGCCAGTCCATTTAATTCTATTATTTCGGCTGAGTAGCGACCCCCACCACCTCTCACTATATACTAAACAAGCCACGAAACAAGTCTGAACAGGCGAGTTCATTAGTCGACAACTACCGCAGAGATGGCACAGCATTGGAGCGAAGATACTACTCGAAATAATATAACTTATAAAGATCTACCATCGTAAGTTGGCAGCCGGTCGAATTTGAAACTAAAATTGTCTATCGAGGATAAATTTGTTACAAATGCCATTTAATTTTACAACATGTTTCTCGAATTATGGATTGCATAATATTTGTACAGAAATCTACTACCAATAAAAAATTATAAATTACCATTTTTTTGTTAGTTATGGTAATACTCTCAATGTCATACTAGCGCCCTCGCTGAAATGCCAATTTATGATGGTAGATGTATAGTTATTATACTTCAATGCGATAAACCGTCGCGAACGTGTGTTGATAGATCCGTAGATAAATGGCAATATTTTGCAGAAAGCTTGTTGTTATTGAAGATAGGTAAAGAGGTACACATTATCTTATAAGTTATATCCATTTATTATTCCGTTTATTCTGTATACTCATTATGAAGGATATTATGTCTTGTCGGTAGGTAGTGTGGATAATTTGTTGATAAATAATGGCAATATTTCACAATAAACTTGTTGTTATTGAGGGTAGGTAAAGAGGTAGGTACACATTATCATAGTGTGCATAAAGAACCTATTTATTACCTAAATAAACTACAAAAATACATAGGTTACAAAAATGTATGAAACCACAAAAATATAATAGGTAGGTATCCTATCGACTACCTCATGGAATAACACACTAACTCTAAATTATCAACTTTTCAGGAGAGCAAAAAAACCATTCAAAAAAATGTGTAGCAAAAGCCGTTTATTGTATGCAAATATTTTTTAAATTATAATTTATATCGAATAATAGCAGATCATTTAAGCAGACAATCAACTTTCGCATGACATTAATTTAGGAAATAACCCTCTAAATGTGTTTTTCCACGTTATGTTTGATTACTAAAATATTACATCTAGATTTGGTGTGATTTTTCCCGTTTATATTTTTATATGGTGTATGAATATCTATACTTGGTGTGTTTTTTCACGTAATTATTATTTTTTTCATGAAAAAAAGTACTACGTAACTTGAGTTGGTATTTTTTTCCATGCTAATTCTGGACGATAATCTTAAATATCTCGACTTAGAGAGATTTTTCTTAAAAATTTTACGAGGAATGACACACTACGTATTCTTAGTGTTTTTTTTCTCGATGATATTTGCTTAAACCAAATATAACTTTATATACTATGATGGAATATGAGGGGATTTTTTAATTAAACAATATTTTATCGCAATAAACTGTATTTTAACCATTCAAGTAGTTTCAGATATTTATTTTACAGAATATAATATTATAGTAAGATAATTGCAAAAGGTACTTAATGAATATTTCACTCAACATAATAATAGTAAGTATTAAAAAAAAAGATAAGATAGTTAGTTATCTACTTATTTACGTAAATTATGCTTCCCTTACAGCATTGTCAAGTATTATGTAGGTATATGGATAATTATTATAAACGTAATGTAAAAAAATCTTCTTTTATAATAAGTGTAGGAAAACTATCAACTAACAAACAATTGTACCTATTCTTAAAATTAGATCAAAATTATGTAAAATATTACTTAGGTATATGACTTATATCTAATACATATCCATTGCTATGATACACATTACAATGATAACGCTAGTACCTAACCAAACTCTTATTATTGATGAAAAAATATTAGGCTAAAGTTTTAAAACTTGACATAAGTTTAATCCTTGGTTAGTGATTCAAATAACTAATTATTTTATTATAAAGTTTAATAATTCTACAATGATATATTAATAATCACAGTGTACTAAGTGACTATTTTTTTTTTTAAAAACTAAAAACGAAGCTATACATTATTACCTCGGATACTCACTCATTCAAGGTTATTGAATTTGAAAGTTAGTAAAATACAATTAAAATAATTTACTCTCCTTCTTGTGAATTTTCTTCTGATCCCACACAATCAACTGTTAAGCTTTTGTAAAAATATTGATAATTATTAGGTATTGCACCAGCTGTACAAAGACTCATTAGATCTTTATGTAAGGGTTTACTTATGGGGATCAGTTTTGTGTAGGCCTTTTTCAGTGTTACGTTCTGAAAAGTGTTAACTGGCCGCCTTTTAGTTTTTCGGATAGACTTCGTATTAATAGTTTGATATGTACTATCATAATCATACCGTAATTTCAAGATTCCACAAGATCCAGCTGGAACGTGGATATCTTTTATCTTGTTCCAACATACGTTGTTTTTATCTTGATCGAACGACCAATTTCTCCCTTCTGAAATACTTTTAAAATCGTAAAAATCATCCTGCTCCATGATTTTCACATTATAAGGCTTCCCAGCCGTTTTTGCATTTTCAGCTAGAAAATAAATTTGATCCGGTACGTAAATTGTTTTGTTTTTTTTTTTGCACGCTCAATCACAGAGTGCATACTATCGCCCTCGTTTTGGGTATGCCCCTTTTGAAAGTAACGATGGGTTATACTTACGTTATACTTTTCTGCACAATATAAGTACATGGCAAGAATAATTCTATTCTTGTTCTGACCGGCACAGTTATCAGAATAAAAATAAAAGTCATTTACGCCAATGCCATTGTACTTTTCAATAAATTTTAAAACACAGCTACTTATTTCTATTGCACCTCGCTTTGCTGTTTGTAGATGCCAAAGATAACAGTAGCCATCCTTGCTAGCAATATCATAAACAGTGAGATTGTAGATGGCATATTTTCTCTTATAATGAAAGACTCCTACTTCACAAAGCGTTTGTAAAAACATAGTTTTACACACTTTTATTATGTCGTTATTGCAGGACAAATTATAAATAAGTGCTTTTGAACGTTTTGAAGAAGCTGGTAGTTTTTGGGTTTTCTTTTGCACTGACTTGACAAATCGTAAGATGTAATCCCATTGTCTCTCATGATTTCCGATCATCCAAAATGAATCAAAACTAACTTGACGTTCGGATTCACTTATTTTTGAGGCACATTTGAATCGGCAAGAATTTTTACACGGTGCTCCCATGGTTTTTTTAGGAATCAATACTCCAGTTTTTGGATTCAAATATTCTTCACCCGAATTGAATAGTTTTTTGGCTTTATTCCTTTTCCACAAGCCTTGACTTACAGTTCTCCTTCTTTTTCTCGATTCAGGGGTGTCCATGGTGGAAATACTTTGTACAGAAGTACTTGGTAAGGACAACGTGATATCTTCAAGTGCATTTGTGTCTAAAGCTGGTGGCAAAGTACTCAGAAGTATAATGTTATTATGCTCTGGAGTAGAGCCATATATTTCATACTGAGGAAGATCTGCTGGAAATTTAGTAATTTCTTCAATCAAATCATCTATCATTCCTAAATCTCCTCCAAATGTTTGTGTCATATCTGGCACACTGGAAGAATAGCTGAAACTCGATAATACAGGATCACTATTAAAATTTGGCATGTATTCGGAGTCTTCAGATGGGGTAAAATCACCATAGTTATCACTGTGGACTATGCAATTCTCATCCAGACATTCAATGCTTGTAAAATTACATAGTATATCATCGCGTCTTCTGCTTTCTGTAAACGAAAAATAATATTCTTAGATGCTATTATGAGAGCAATATTTTAAAGGTATTCTTAGCTATGATAGCAGTATTAATGTTATCTAAATTTCATTCCTTTTTCAAGTTTTTATACATACGGAGGTTAAAAAAATTTTATCATTAGGTATCGTTTTTTTGTAATAAAATTCTTTTCGACATTTTTGACTACCACATTTATCATAAAAGTATAGTAAAAAGTATTATCCATAAATACTGCAAAAATAGGCAAGTATTACCTACTTATCACAAGTCGTCATGGGATCGATACAAGTAGAATAATAATTAATGTAGGTTGTAAATTAGAAACTAATGGTGCAAATATGCAATTATACTTATTATTATTATTATTAAACTGGCGCTAGGGGCCGTTCAGGTCCATGGCCGACTGCACAACGTTTTTCCAAGCATCTCTGTCCAGCGCTCTCTCTTCCCAGTTGACTATCCCTAGCCTTTCCGCATCCCTTTGAATGTTGTCCGCCCATCTCCGTCGAGGGCGGCCAAGAGGTCGAGTGCCAGCTGGTGTGCCTTTGTATATCCTATAGAGAGTTCTAGATCGTTCAGATCGTACAACGTGGCCCGCCCATCTGAGCCTTCTTGACCTCAGAATATTAGTGATTCTAGGTTGGTATCGGTCGAAGAGCTCAGCGTTTGTGCGGATGCGCCACCGGTGGTTCTCATTGACGGGTCCAAGTATTCTCCGGAGGATTCTGTTTTCAAACACTTGGAGCGCCTTTTCTTGTTTTTCTGTTAAACCCCACGTTTCACATCCATACATGACGATTGGCTTGATGACCACGTTATACACCCGGAATTTTGTTTTGATGGACAGCATTTTGGACCTGAACAGACGACTCAGCGCGAAGTACGCTGCATTTCCACTTCTCAGTCGGTCAGAGAGCTCTAGGGACATTTCATTTTTAGAGGTAATGTTGGAGCCCAAGTACTTGAAGAGAGAGGTTCTCTCGAACGAGAAGTTTCTTATTCCAATGTTTCCAGAGGGTTCAATGCCTCTTGTCATTTTCAAATACTTGGTCTTTCCCACATTTACTCGTAGATTCAACCTTTTCGCTGTGTCCTCCAGAGGAGTGAAAATATCTCTGACTTCTTCTTCAGATTCTCCGAGCACCACCAAATCATCTGCGTAGCCCAATATTTTATGGGACCCATTCAGGGTAACTCCACCTTCTGCTTTCAGAGCTTCTCTAACGGCTTTCTCTAAAGCTAAGTTGAACAGCATTGGTGATAAGGAGTCGCCTTGTTTTAGTCCTGCTGTCACCTTAAAAGATTCTGATATACTACCTTGCATATGAATTCTACTTCTGGATCCGTCCATGCATACTTTTATTATATTTATAAGTTTTGACGGTATTTCAAATTCTTTCAATATATTCCAGAGAGCTTCTCTATCAATAGAGTCATATGCGGTTTTAAAATCTACAAAGAGACAGTGTACATCTTGGGCGTATTCCCATTTCTTTTCAAAGATTTGGCGCAGTGTAAAGATTTGATCGGTAGTACTGCGGTTTCGTCTAAAGCCGCATTGGTAGTCACCAAGAATGTTTTCGGCATATGGTAGAATTCTTTCGAGAATAATGTTCGACAGAACTTTGTATGCAGTAGGAAGAAGAGAGATGCCACGGTAGTTTGCACAGTTGAGTTTGTCCCCTTTCTTGAAGATAGGGCAGACCAGTGATTCTTTCCATGCTTCAGGGATCTTTTCTTCCTCCCATATTTGTTGCAGTAGCTCAAGCATGGCACTAAGAAAGGTTTCTCCTCCATGCTTGAGAAGCTCCGATGGAATATTATCGTTTCCTGTCGATTTGTTATTCTTTAAATAACTCAGTGCTCCCATCAACTCTGCCTTATTTGGTGGCGGTATAAGAGGTTCTGCTGTCGCGATTTCTGGCGATTCCAAAGGTTCATCTGGTACAGAGCGTTGAAGTAAGTTTTCAAAATGGGACTTCCATATGTTTAGCACTTGCTCTTTGTTTGCCACTATCTGACCCTGTTGATCTTTGATTTGTAGCGTGCTAGGTTGAAAGCCTCTTTTTTCAAAGCTCACTTTCGAGAAGAATGATCGAGTTTTATTTCGTTTTGCTTCTTCTTCCATCTGCTCAAAATTACTTTTGATGAAGCTTCGTTTGCACTTTCTCAGATGCTTTCGGACATTTTTGCACGTCTCGCTATATCGTTTCTGTGCTTCTTCGCTCTGCGTATTTTGCAGATAGAGCGCTCTTTCTGCTCTTCTCTCCTCCACCATATGTCGGCAAGTGTCGTCGTACCAAGGGCACTTTACTTTCTTGGGTGCCAGTCCTATCGAGACTTCCGCAGCTTTAACCATTCCTTCTTTTAGTCTCTTCCACCTCTCATCGATACTCCAGGCTTCTCCTTCGGTGAGTTTTCCGATTTGGTTTTTTAACTCTTTTCTGTAGCTATCTCTTCCGTTTGGAGTTGTCAGCTTTTCTATATGGTACTTTTGGCAATTATACGATACTTACTAATGATAGGAAGACGTTATAGATTATATAGGTAATGTAATGAATGACTAATGAGTAATGACTAATGAGACACAGAATATTATAAATAAACATTGAAAATCCTGTAGGTGCCAATAGTACCGACAGAATATTTACGGTTAAATCACTTAATTATAACCTATAAAAAATGTGTTGTCTTAGGAGATTATTAAAGCTATTTACCTTTATTGTTTCCATCCTTTATTTTATTAGCCTCTTGAGCTAATTGTAATATTCGCCGAGATCTATTTGGAGACATATTAGGTTACTAAAATTAGTTACTTGTTCACAATAACAAAAATACGACAACTATAATACTGTCACAAAAGCGCAATCAGGTATAAATTTTAAAATGACGGTTGATATTATTATTATTGTCAGCTGCCCGCCAGAGTAATGAAAGTAGGTGCGGATCCAATACAAAGGATAATGATTTTTCAATAGAGTATTGTTCTATGCTGTTAAAGGCGAGAATTGAAGATGAAAGTTCAATTAGTGTCATATTCCATGGTGAAGTCTTATTAAAATGATACACTGAAATGATTTGTGTGGGGAGCATGTATATTTTTTCCGAGTAATAACATACCAACTCGGCATAGTGTCATATTCAGTGTCACATAAAAAATAATAACAATAACTTGTGATACCAACTATAGGTGGATTATTATTCCATGTAAGTTAAGATATTATAATAAATGTTATAAAATCATAACTCTACTTACGAGTTATATTTTAAACAGTATTTTGGGTATTTTTCGAGAAAAAAATCCAAAAAAAAATTGGCAAGTGTGCTATTTTTTTCTATGCAACAATAGCTCAAAAAACATAAAACACACTATTTTGAGTTGGTGTGTTATTCAATGAGGTAGTCGCTATGTAAATTAGTATTCATCAATAGGAATTTGGAGCATAAATCGATTCAATTACGTCAAAGCCGTTTTTGTATCGTGTTATTTGACTTATTTTTGAAGTTACAAGTTTATCTGACAGACGGAAGCACTCTCGTGTCGCGCGAATGGTGTCCGTTTTGAAATATCCGTCGCTCTGTTCATTTTGACACGTCATTCACTAATTCACTGTGTTCGGACACTTTTCTGTTACTAATTCATTAAATCACTCGCCACTCTACTACATCACTGGAACAGTCCGAACAGGCCTTAAAGGGCGGACATGGCTGAAAAAGAAGTAAGAAGATCAATACAAAGTATATTTTTAATATGGCATCGAAAAAACCTTTTCTATTCTTTAGTGTCCAAATGCATTGTTAATAAATATCTATGTCGAAAATAATTTTTCATATTCTTACCAATCGTTAATTTTAAATAAGATTCATAGCAAGCTTATATATTCGCTTTCTTAATAGAATAAAATACTGCCGTATTAAATACATTATAAGACAATGGAATAGGTATTTATGTTATATTATTATCAAAATAAATTAACAATGCTATAGGTAAGACAGGTTTTAATTTACGTCTTCTTCGAAACAAATGAGTATTGTACGCATTGTGTACGATTTTCGGAAAAGTGTACGACCACAGGCATTTTCGCTAGTTTGCAAAATTAATTAGGCTTGAATGAAAGGGTATTTAAAAAAAAACCTATTTGTTAAAAAGAGGCTTTGTATTCCGTGAATACAGCACGCCTGTCCAAAATCACAAATCCTGATAAGGGTTTAATGAACGCAGTGCGCATGGCTAAAGAAAATCCTATTAACACACCATAAAACACTAAAGCACAGTTAAATAGTTTTACATATTATTAAACCTTGGCTAATGTATTTATGCTGGTTTTGGAAAAGATCTTTATGGGACAATTAAAGTTTTTTTTTTACCTATTAACGGTAATTCTATTTAATTCACGGTGACTTTTATTTTTATTTGAATCTTTTCTTACTGTACTCTTGAATCACGTACCGGACTTTGCCATCAAACTTCGGTACCATCTTAGTTTAATGATAATACAGCATTTTAAACCGGAAGTTTTAAGTTTTATTCAGACGAAACAAACATTATTACGTTTAAGATACAAAAAATATTAAAAAAAAATGGTTTTACAGAAACGATTATACAATATATATATACCTATATATATATATATATATATATACCTATATATCAACAAAATAATGATTGGTTTCTTTATCATACTTGACCCCAAATGACATCTAAATAATGTAAAAAATATAAAATGTGTTTATTGAAATTACCTCTCCTGACAATTCCCTTTTTGAATTTTTATGACAGATAAAGTTTGCATATTATTTCGGATTCGATTTTAATTTCTTTTGTTTGACTTTGATGTCAGAATTATTTTTATTTTGACATGCTATATCCAAGATAAAGATGTTTTAGAATAATTGAAGAATGTAATTATTATTGTTTTGTTAAGGGGGGACATGCTCAGCGTAGGTAAAAATGGAGCTTTTATTGCACCATTAGTGTTTTATATGTATATTTTAACCATCAGTATAATTTATGTCGACATTATTTTAGTGAAATATTTACGATAAAAAATTATATTGATAATCTCTGTCATCCCAAATTTGACAATAATTAGGCATTTTATTATTCAAAAATGGGCAATATCGATCATCAACGCGCAACCTGCCCTTGTTCATTGCCTTCATAAATTATTGGCATCGTGAAAAGGAAATTATTTTTGCGCCTTTGGGGAATTAACAACAGTTTTTAAGTTAGTTGTCAAAGTTACATAGGAAGATTGGCATATAAGCATTGTGTAAATGAAAAGCTAAAATAACAATACGTGGCCGAATAATGATCTCTTATAAGTTTTTGGCTACAGTATGTTAACATAATTATTACCAAAGATAAACTCAATTGGATAAAGCTACTGAAAACATATCCATACAGTCGTAAAAATCTTCCCTTCCATCTCGCGATAAGAATTCTTGTGATGACATCATAATAATATGGTGTCTATGGGCTCCAACAATGGGTGGACATATAGTCAAAGAAGAAAATGAGAACATATTCAAGAGTTTTTTTGCCTTAAGTGGTTATATTATTACTGAAGTGTTTTCAAATTATTTATGTTCATTAAAATAATGTTACATTCTTAAATTGTGTGAATAATTAATCGTGGACTAAATAAAAAAGATTATGAAATGAGTGATCCTGACACCAGCTATTAATTAAATTTAGATGATTATAATACATAAATTTAAAATACAAAAGCTGATTGCCAATTAAGTAACGCAATTTAGAAAGCGCTTTAGATGTTATTATAAAAGTTGCAATTACATATGATACGTATAGCTTAGTAGTCAGGCATATGGGCACGAATCCCAGGCAGATTTAAATCCTATTCGTTGTTGATTTTTTTTTTTAAATATTTTTTTCTGCTTATAATATTTATCAGAAGTAATTTAAAATTATTACATTTAGTTTTGTAAATACTTGGGTAAATTTCACTGCAATATAAGAAAGACAAAATATAATATCACCCATATAACGTGTCTAGCCAATCGCATGGCGTATATTTAATTTTAAATACTACAGGGATTGTAATCCAATCGAGATATACTTGAGTGAACACAATAATATACAACATGTTGTTTTAAAATTTTATTGACAGTAAAGGTTATGAGATTTGAAACTCAATTTATATCGTTTGATTGCACTGTTATTTTATACATATATCTTCACTGAAGACCAAATTACATATATCGTTAATTTATTTGAATTCATAAATATTACAATATTTATATATAGTTGGCCAATGTAACTCGAGAGCAAGGTAAGGTTAGGGTCATGTCATTAACGTCATATATCACATGAATAACATGTAGTAGAAAAACATTTTGGTAGTTATTATTTCAGGCTAAGTTTTCATCACTGAAATTAAAGCGGGAAGCATCTCGTCATGATGAATATCACAATCTACAAGTCATGTTCTTAGGGTCAATTGGTTGCGGTCATGTAAACGTGACTGTCCTATTAAGGGGAGTAAATTATGGATAGCCAAAAATAATATGGACAGTAATGTTATATTTAGATAAATAATTAAATACATAATAATATGTGGATATTGTAATAATAAATTTACATTTTTTTATTTATTTAAGTCAACTAGCAGGATCAATCGCAGAGGATAAGTATATTCATAATATAGAAAAAAATACTGTGTGATGGTCAAAATAACAGGCGGACACAAACAATATTATATTAAAAATTTAATTAGATCAAATATTAGGTACCTACAGCTGTAATGAATTTGAGAGTTATTTGAAATGGTTAAAAAAGAAAACACATTATAATCATAAGAAAAAAAGAGAAAGGAGAAAAAAAACAAAAAAATATATAGATACGACAGACAATATAAGAAAAGAAAAAACAATAAAAATAAGCAGTCGTCCAGATACAATAATTAGTCGTAGATTTTGGAGCAAATTTATTTAAAAGAGACAAGAGAACAAAACAGATCCACACAATCAATGTGAAGATTTCTTATTTATTATTATTATACATCCTCAGAAACCTACTTATTAAAAAAAATTGTTGAAACATTCTTGGATTGAGTAAGGTGCTTGAGTAAGGTGCCAAATCAATTGCATGCTAAATGAGGTGATTTAATTATTTAGCCACCGACTGACTTTTTTTTTAATAGTAACGCGTTTGACGCAGGTGTTTTTGGATTCCGTCAATAATGGCGAATATCTTTTGTAATTTAAATCATTTTTTTCAGTAATGATATTATATGCATGTGAAATAAGGACCCTTAATAAAATAAAGCTCCAGAAACTTGTAATAACATACTGGATCAAATAAATTTTAATATTGAAAAACATAATATCATTCTGCGGTTGTGCTAAAAACCTTAAATATGAATGAAAAAGATACATAGCTCAATGAAGAGATGATCGCTGAGAGAATTTAGTCATTCAATGGTACCTAAGAGGTAAAAAAGTCCAAAAGATAGATTTAAAATTTGGATACTTGGTACATGGTGACGAAACGAACTGGGTTGAATGAAATAGGATGAGTTTAAAGAGGTATTCATCTAGAGGTAAATTTATCGAAGATTTGAGTATTTTATCAGAAGTTCTATCATTTTATAAACATACATCAGTGAATCGAAGTCGAAGTATAAAATTCATAAATATGTTAAATAGTCAATCTATCGACATTCTAAATATGTGCAAAAAAGTTTTTTTCACCCTTCATATTCATATCACGTTTGCAACAAAGCAAAAGATAATCATCGATGATTTGTACGTTACAATCGAATAAATTAGAATGCGGCCTGTTATATGAACCTTGGGATAAAAACGTATTGTAGGCTTTTTTTATTATTTTTTCTCTTCCGGGCTCTAAATCAATCTGTTTTATGAGGTCGTTAGGTGAGAATGATCGGTAATTGGTCTTTCATCATTTTTGTGTACACCGGTTGGTATTTCGTTCCATAAATAGTTTGAAATGAAACGGTTATCGAAAAAATATGCGGAAATTATAGCCAAAAAGTATAAAACTCACCATATAAAGAGAAAAACGTTTAAAACTACATTTTTGAATAGTTAAGTAATAATTGCATTCAGAAGAGTTCAGTATTATGTATCTTAAAATATCTTGAGCACTTCCTTACATTTTTTCTTTCTTAACTTTTTACAATAATAATGTATATTTGATTTTTACCATGTTTTTATTAGCTCGTATTCTTGTTTGTCCACTACATTTTTTTTTGTCCAATACAAATCTTGCAATCGATTTTTAACTACCTTCACGACTAGTTAGACATTTGAAACATATCAGAACACGATAACAATGCATTTTTTTCAATACTTTTAGCCATCTTTAAATTGAATTGAATTTATTTTCAGTTAATTCTGTTTTGTATGGAAAGCTATTTTGGAAAAAAATCGTAAAAAGTAAAACACTATTATTGGTTGCTAAGGGGGTCCTAGCAACTAAATTATTAATATATACGTGCGTTACTATGGAAATCAATATGAAATGTCAAAATGACATTTCAGTATTCTATATTTATTCAGTATTTCTATCATGTACAAAAAAAGTATTTATAAATACATAGAATTGTCAAGTTTTTATGATTCAACAGAAAATTTTAAAACGTGGTATATAAAAAGCTCTTTTTATCTTGTATTTTATTATACGTTTTCTCTGTCTATCCATATCTGTACTTGGTAAAATCCAATATCGGTTATGTCTAATGACGGAAATCTATTAAATGTATTTTTATATTATCGTTTTTCAAATCAAACATATTTTATTAATACTATCGACCGAAGGTACTTGATGGAATTTGAATTTAATTTTTAATAAATTTAAGTTTTACCGTATTCCATTTGAGTCGTTTTTTGCGACCCAAGTTTTGCCTTTCGGCATCTTTAGGCACTGTGTACACTCACCAAAAGGCAAATACACACTGACGACGAATACAATTAACTTCTACAACGTAGGTAACGAGTAGGTGAAAACTTTATCACCTACCTATTAAGTCAAGGATCACAATAAAAAATATGTAACAAACAATTATGAGTACTTGAAGTGTTTGTAAAAAACCCCCTACCTTATCAATAATAATTCACTCTAGAAGCAAATACGAATATTGGTTGTCGGTGTGTATTTGCCTTTTGGTGAGTGTACACAGTGCTTGAAGATGCCGAAAGGCGAAACTCGGGTCGCAAAAAACGATTCAAATGCAATAGTACAAAACTTAAATTCATTAGAATTCAAACTTGTTTTGATTTTCTGATGAATGTCACTGAAACTACTGAAGTTAGTACATTGTTGGAGTTTTGGTCTAGAAAAAACTATGAAAGTGGCTCGTTTATTTTAGATTTTCATATATTTATTTTTGGGTTAAGCAAATATAGCGAAAGCAATACTTATACCTTTGTAATAACGATTAGTAGTAAGTAACGATTCTTTAACGTTTTTAGTAAGGATACAGTATGATAATTATACTTATAGAAAAATAAAAATTCATTGTATTGGTAGTAACTATTAATTGGATCCTGAGTTCCCTTATTATTACTCTTCCATATATAAATATCAAAAAATATATGCCTTCGATTTACTTTCTGAGATAATGAAAGAGAAACATTTTCTAACTTTGCTACTTTACTTTTTGTGTTCGTTTAATAAAACGTCTTAAACTCTACTCTTTGCTACGCTAATTGCTGAGGGCTTTCTGCTTAATGGCTCGTAACGTCAGAAAAAAAGAAAGAATACAATAATAAACAATAACTATGATGCACAACTGAAAAGATGTAAATACTTACTTTGCTTTCGGTAGTTTTCATCGTTAGAATTATTACTAAGAATTAATCTTTGAAAGATATGTAGATTTCGGCTTCAACCTTTAGAAACAATTGGTGATTAAAACGACTTAGCAAATAAACCTACATAATAAAGGTAGTTTAACAGAACGGCTTATTTATTCTACTTAAAAGTAAGTTATCCCCGTGCGAGTAGATTAAGTACTTATATATATATATATGTATCGTAAAATAGTATACCTGTAATTAAGTAAATTGAATCAAATTAATTGGCATCGGGCTGAGATATACAGTGAAATACCCGTCTTCTTCTTCTAGTTCTGCCACTTATTATCTGTATATATTTACTAAAAATAATGGTACTATGTTGCTGTCTTACGTTTATAAGCAAATGTGGTTATATTCTTTCCAGAATGATCATTTGCTGTACTTGTTCTTCATTTATCTTTTCTTTCCATGTACCTGAAATATTTCAAATTATGTACCTAATTATTGCGTACGTAATTGTTCAGGAAGTAGGAAAAACTTAATAATTTAACTATCGAGCGGAATTTAACAATTGCAAAAATGCACATGGAATTATTTTTTACAGTTTAGTTGCACTATGAATTAATAAACTATTCTAGCTTCCCTTTTATATAATAATTATGAAGGATATGTATAATAAAGAGCGGAGTTGTTCCATTTACGATATTAGAAATTTGGCACCTGCAGTTGACTGTTTTGTGAGTGAATAACGATAACGCATTTATTTATAGGTTTAGGAATTTGACATTTTGTGTGAGCACAGAAAACATGCTTTAGGTATAACAAAATGCCATCAAAATCTCATGTTAGGTCAAAAGTGCAGTTAGCTGGTTTGCAGATTATGCAGTCGATTTATAGTTTTACTTAATAATTATGTTTATATTTTTATTATAATATGTTTCAAGACTTCTTCAGTGATAAACTTATCTCTACAATATAACATCCTTAATAGGAAATTCGACTGAAATTTGTGGTAAAATTTTAGTTTTTAGGTATTATTCATAAGAATCATATTATGATTCTTTCGAAAATTAAGTAAATATTAATTATTTTGTATCCAATCTTCAGATGTATCTTATCATGAAAAACAAGAAATGAAAAGTTTGCGTTAGAATGTCGTAGATGCAAGAATTATCGTTTTTTTATATCTGCAGCTCCATTATAAAAAATATATTAAAAAAAATTGTAATTTTAAAAACCTTAATATTTTAATTTTATTTCTATGTAATTATTATCTCAGAAGAATTGTGTTTTTTTACTTGTCACGTTATCATGCCATAGAATGACAGTATAAAGAGATTATGGCATCTGATTACATTTATAATTCTCATTTTGATTTCAGGTGAGAGGTCTTTATTCCAGAGTACTGTGATAAAAGTGGTACTACATATCATTCAGCTATCATTATCGGTATTATACTATATATAATGTCATACTCTTTCTATTATAAATAACGTCAGTTACTTCTATTCAACAACATTCAAAAAGTTAACACGCCACGAGTATTATTAGTGGAGTAAATCCGACCAACTTAAATTGAGAATCTCTCTGAAAAAGTAGCGTTATCCAGAAATCTTTGTTATAAAATACTAACATTTAACCTTCCTTTCACGATACTTATAAATTCCGTCAATTTCGTTGATGTCATCGTCGGCTACCATACGAGATTGACAATATTACAGTAGGTAAAAGGAAAATGCTTATGTTGGCTACAAAATAATATATAAGTCTAATAAAGTTTCGTCGTAGTTTTTAACTATTTATTTTATCTACAAAATGATTAAAAAGGAATCAAAACTTAATAACAATCATACAAGTATTTATATACATTCGAATAGCCTACAAAAAGACCGAACATAATACTATCTCACAATTACGTATGTCTCTTTTTGTTTCATATACTTTTAGATCTATTGCTTGTATTCGCAATGAAATGCGACGCTCTGTTTGCAATATGCACTTATAATTTTATAGTAAATGAAATCTGACGGATATTTATCAATAATTTATGTATTTACTGGATAATACTATCGATTTTGAATGTAATAACATTACAATTCTAGGGATAGCTAAAATATTAAAATGACTGCATAATAACTGAAATATTTTTAGTTTAATAGACTGGGTAACCTATGGTGAAATTACAGTAACGGGAGTGGTAAACATTAATCAATTATATAAAAAATCATGTCACCAATATTAAGTGCCATATTATATTGTCCAGCTAGATTAAATAATCATTTTTTGCTGGGTTATAGACCAATTAATAGCGCGTCATTTTAAGTGATTTATTGAAAACTAGAGTTATTTGCAAAAATGCTTTTTCCCAGAGAAAAACTGGTTATTTGACCAAAATCTTTTTATTTATATCCACAAATAATTAACTTTCTTTAAATAAAAGGTATTTTTTATGAAGATTTATATACTATTAAGCTAACTATTATTATTATGCTGTAGGTATCTTGCAGAGATAATAGTTACTTACTACTAGTTTAGACAAAGTTAATGTTTGGTCAATAATATAAAATACTACTATGATAATGACATTAACTCAAAAGTTTTTTGAATATCTACAATAATTATAACCAAAGATAATTTTGTATATCATAAAAAAGTTTTTATGTTATTTTGACCAACGTAAATAATGTTAAAACACTGTTCAATCATTCAGAGACAAGAACTTTTGTTCAAAGTTTTGGTGTTCAAAATATTCGTAATTTGATATAAGTGCCTATTAATATTTCCGGAAATAAGTGTTTTAAAATAAACCACACTAAATGAGCTTTATTGCGTACTAAAGATATTGAATAAACGTTGCCAAAATTATGATTGAAGTCGTATTTTAGAATAGGTAAATAAATACTCTATACACTTATATTATTTTATTTCTTCAATTAAATAAACGAAATAATGATTGTATAATTAAACTATTGGCATTCATTTTGAATACTTTTGAAATATATTTGTATTTATCATGGAATTTATGTTAATAATATGCAAAACATAAGACGTGTCCAAGCCGATTGCATGCATATTTTTGACTTATTGCAGTTTTGTAGTGGCCATAATATGTATAACGGTTACATGTAAAATATACGTATTACATTTTGCTGTAGCGTACTTTATCGGAAATAGATGGTCGTATAGCATTGAGATAAAAAAACTAACATTTCGCTCGTGGTCAATTGGGGACAGTAATGTTTAAATTTTATTAGATTCTATAAAAACATTACTTTGATATTATTATTTGGTCTCAAATATATGATAATAACATTGTCATTATTATAGGAATATTTTTTTTTTATATAAATAACCAAGCCCTTGCTTTTTGGTGCAAGGTGCATGGAAAGGTTAGTTGCATTGAAGTGTAGTTAATTATGATCCTCGATTTATATTCTTTATTTTCTTTATGCCCAGAATTAAATATTTTAAGTAAGTAGTGTTCTTGTGTTGTTTATAAGGTTTTAAGACTGAAGAGATATTTGATAGAAACGACTTGATACTTACTGGTATTATGTAAATATATACGATATGATTGTATTTATAATTATTTACTCACCTCTCAACCTATCTAAGTTATGCTGTCTTTCCCATGTATGTTCATAGTGTTTTATTTTTACATGATTTTGATCTCAATACTATACGGCCACCTATTTGCGATACAACAGCTCACGTATACGTATAAATTTAAAAAAAAATTGTAAAAACACGACATAATATTTTCTTTACCATATCGTTTATAATGTCATTCGATATGCCTTGAAAACAATTTATACCTAAAGGAAATTTCAAAAAAATATTTTGTGACTATTCACAAAAATAATGTATTTATGTATCTTTCAAAAGAATTGCAAAATTAATGCTTACCGCCGACAACCTGCATAATAATAATATACTCTCATTAGTCAAGCCATCGAGAATTAATAGACGTCTTTGAAAGTGTATTATATAATTATTATCTATGGCCGGGGTATAAAACGACATAAGTCGAAAATTCAGTTTTTCGGTTTTTACTGATTCTATAAGTCAAAGTGATTCTGCACACTAAACATATAAACACATAAGTCAAATGCTGTTAGTATGGTGTTATAATACAAATAAGCATAATCACATACGTTATGACTTATTTACCTCTGAAAGGCGGGGTGTAAAAACACATAAGTCTGACTTATGTGATTATGCACAAAATTTAAAAAAAAATTTGTGGCAACAACGGATGACTTATGGTGTTAGTCGCCGTTAGACAGTTCAGAGTGTAGTATTGATGTTTTGAACTCGTAAAAGACGCGTAAACTATTTAAACTGATAGTTATACTTAAATACAAAATAATGTCAGAGAGATTATAATAATTATAGAAAGAATAGGTATAATATTATGTATTCCTACACATTTATATTTAAATCAAAGAATGCATCAAAATACTACTTCGACACGAGCTGGATATATTTCTTGTAAGAAACTTTGTATAAGTGATAATGGATCCATACGTAAACAGATCTTAACCAAAGATCTTCGATTATACCTACAATTTGTGTCCAATATTTATATCCGTCAACTTAATCAAATGCTGTTTCGTTAATATTAATAATATTATATATTATTATGTCATACATAAATTTTCATAAAGTTTATATTATATTAAGTTCATAAAGTTTGGTATATTTATATAATATACAATAATAATTACTGTCAATTTAGTCTTCATTCACAATATATTATTATGAATGTATTAGTTCCGGCACAAGTAAAATAATTACTGTGTAAATTTTAGAAACGGTCGTATATGCAATAATAAAATAACGAGTTTCAGAGTTTATTTTAAAAATTACTGCACAGTTAAATATTTATGTAATTGGCGGCAATTTTATATGATATTATTTAACCTCATTCTGAAAGGTGAAAACATTAGTGAAACAATAAAAAAACACGCTGGATTTGTAGATATGTTTTCACCTATCAAACGTCTAATGAAAAAAATATATTATACGTCTTGTCGAATATTCAGATATTTATTAAAAGCCGTGTCAAACGAAATATCAAAAGTTTGCCTTAAAATATTTATGAAAGAAAAGTGATAATCGTATTTTTTGTACTCATTTTGACGTTTAATATTGTTTTATTTTAAATTAATTTAGAAAGATATTTTTGTGATATTTTCTGCTTTGTGAAAATGATGGTGTGATTGCGTGGTTCAACAAAGTGGCACGCATTTCAACACATTTTTTATTATTTGTTTGATTGAGAACTTTATACCAAATTTCAAGAAGATAAGAGTCTCAAAAAAACTCTATACCTACTTGCACTATTAGAGCACTAAGTATAGTCAATATAGTTGTCCCAGCAAGAAGCTGGTAAAGACGGTACTTCAGTGAAACGGCAAATAATTTTTAACTATATGTGCGACGAAATTTCAGACTGGCTGGCAATCGAAGAGCGAAAATCAAACTGTGAGCACGTCAATTTTTTTTGTGATGGCGACGGGGGAATTAATTCTTCAATCGTGACTAAAAATCGTTACCCATTTACTTGAAAAAGAAAACATGTCAATGAATATATTATTATTATTAGTAATAGAACAATAAACATAGCATTAAATGGACGCATGTTGACTTTTTATGACAAATTATGTTTTGTTATGCACGCATCATTTGCACAATCTTCGAGTCGCGTAGTCACGATCGTTTGAGACCGCGCCCCAGCTGAAGTATAGTCTTAATTAAGATTTAATACAAACACCAAAAATATTATTGAAACAGTTATATCGATTTCCGATTTGCGTTGACGCGTATTAATTATTATGAATCATATATTCACGTATGTTGAATAGCCTGAATGTGTTAGATCAATCCGTACATATATTGTATTTTTATTGATAGGTGTACAATCTAATTGAAATCGATACACTGAATGAAATTTTAAAGAATTTTCATTGAAAAATTCCTGCGCATGATTAAGTGTAAAATCCTTTTGAATTAACCCATTCTGGTTTGATGTAGGTATCATAAAAGGTTATTTCATTAAAAAGGCTTTAAATAAACTCGACAACATTTTTCAATCAAGTCGAGTCCGAGGAAAATTTATCGTTTACAGATAAAATGCGCTTGGCCTGTGTAATAAATTCACAATGAGTATTTGTTTTTACTACGTTCGCAAGAGGTCTTTCCCATTAGAGGCTTAGTTAGAAACTTACAGGTAGATACGGTAAAAATAGTATGTAGCTAAAAACAAAAATAAGCCCTACTGAAATTATATGTAAGATAATTATATAACTCAGTAATATATATTTATAATCCAAGATTAATGCGGGTTTACAATTATTTTGTTCTATATAAGTAACATCAGAATCAAATTTGTAAATAAATGCTTCTACGGTCAATAAGATATTATACATACTGCCTACTCTATATAGCAGTGGTTCCCAAATCAGGGCTAAGTAGGTGCATTAAAATACTAAGATTACAGTGGTGTTTTAAGAGTTAAATTAAAAACGTAAATAATAAAAGTCGATTCATCCTATGCATAAGGTTGCAAGTCTAAAAATCTGATTTTACAAAAGAACTGAGTAAAGTTGAAATATTTAAAGTTTTTATATTATAACGCATTATTAACGTGCTTAAATTAAATAATCTGAGCATTATACATTATATTATTTATTTTGAAGCAACACACCTAATATTTAACTTCAAAGGGCTCTACTTTTAAATCAGTTTCTTAGACTATAACGTCATTCATATGCAGAACATAATATAATAATGTAAGTAAAATGTATTTTGGACTCATGAGACTTCATGAATGTAAAATAATAAATCAAGAACATCTCATTTAAATGGGTTTTCTCCTGTAATAATTATTTAATCGTATATATTTTTAAATGGACAAACGATTTCATTGTACATATTATAACAACAACCATCAAATTTTAATGGGTGTACATAATTTAGAAAAATACTTTCTGAGAGTTTTATTTTAACACAAATTTAACTATTGGTCCATTTTAATACCTACTCATCAGCGCTCTTCCAAGTCAAGCTACTTTGGCGATCGATTTTTGTTTCTTAAATCAAAGATAAATAAAATTTGTCGCAATAAGTATGTCACTGCGTAGCATATTGGTAAATGCAACGGATGGGGTGTAAACCCGGGAGATACAGGGTCCGATTCCCCGTCGGGGTGGCTTACTTTTTCAAAAACGATTTTATCTATTGGTTATAATAATTATATTCTCTCAGAAAGTGTTTTTCAAAATTATGTATGTTCAATAATTAGAATGATACATTCTTAAATCTTGTGAATTATTCGTAGAATAAAAGAAATAGTTAATTTTAATGGGTGTGTTCACGAGAATGTTGTTATAATATTAGGTAGGTATGTAATTTAAGTGTTGATACATTAAAAAATGTTTAAGATTTATAAGAAATAAACTGCCCAATAGACATTTAAAATATGCATAATTTTAGCTTATTTTATGAAAGAGGAATGACTTCAATGATTTTTTTTGAACTCTTGTTAACCTATAAGTACTTCGGAATTTTGGATCTTATATATTTTTAGAAATTAACGGGTTATATTTATTTTCAGAGGAAAATTTCTCGGAAATACATGCCAATTACAAATGGTGAGAAGTATTGGAAAAGTGATGGCATTTTCAGCTTTATAATCTGTACAAAGTTTCCAGCACAATACAATAAAGCAAGATTCAGAAACTATACTAGTTTGGTTATGCGGAGCTTTTTGCTCTATACGAATTTTATAGCCCTATAGTTCATTTAACACTATTGTAATTTTTTATGTATTTATTAAAAGAAGAACATTGAGCACATAACAAATTATTAATTCAAGATGTTCACAACGTGACATTGAGAATAAAAAGTGTAATTAAATCAACTAGAAAAAAAATTTTAAGTAAAAAATTATTTTATTGAAAAGAAATGTAATAAAAAACAACAATAATTCAAAAAATACAATTAAACAATAAAATAAAATTTTAAAACAAAATACATAATGTATCACTAAAAATGTTTTAGGGAGTGCATTGACCAGCCGCACAGCCCTCGCTATTGGTGCCTGGTGAGTTTGACATGAGCATAAAAATTCAAATTTTCCAAAAAGCAGGATTGGAAATTATACCATTTGAGAGCAGGAAAAAATGATTTAAATTACACCCCTGGATATAGAATTAACATGCAACAGCGACTAATGTACATATATTTATATATTTCCAATTTCCCAGAATAAAAGCAAAAATGTGAAAGAATGCGTATTGTTAGTTAAATTCAGGTAACAAAATTCTTTGGGACTGCAATTAAATCGATTATTATTATAAATATAATTAAGTTAATTTTTAATCATTTTACATATTATACAACATTTTAACTAATACTTAATACAGTGATATTATCAAAATCAAAATTAACATATTAATGAACACGTAGTTAGGTTAGCTAAATTATCTTTTCACAGCATGCTAATTATACAAATTTGCATTATTTTCATCAAAACGGCCTCCGCTCATTAAAGCTGTGTACACATATCATTTTAATCTTACTAGATTGTATGGGCAAAAGCTTTTGTCATTTTGAAAACCATAAAAATTAGCCTTAAGGTTTAAAAATATTAAACAAAATCTCACAATATTCATCACCATTAACATTGCAACTCTTTTGTACGTCTTCATGCCGCATACACATTCTCTGTGTCATTCTTGACAACATGTGAACTAAAATTTAAAAAACCAATTTACTGTCTAGAAATAGGTAACTGAATATATTATTAATATTAACCAAACCACAAGGAAAGCTTTATTTTATGTAGATGTATTTTTTTTTTGAATTATTAATAACCATATCCTTGCTTTTTTGTACAAGGTGGTTGTTAGTAATTTTTGAACAATCACAAACACACAGGCTTTGAGAAAACACATAAATATTGTGTCCTCACCGGCAATCGAATCCAGAACTTTTGGGTGGAAGGCCAACGCCTTACGTACTGCACCACGAGAGCCGCCTTATGTAGATGTATTACATAATATATTATATTATATCGTTGGATGCATTGTGATTGTGTGTCCAGTTTTGTATGACATAACACCATAACTGGCGATAATTTAAGTGATCTGTAATTGTATGGATGCGATGTGTAGGGCAAATTGGGGAACTCCGGGCACTACCCTAGTTGATGGTGAGCAGAGAGTACTGCATTCTTTTTACCCAATCACTCAGGCATATACTGTCACGGTTTTGTCACAGCACCGCTCGCGACTTTGGAGCACACGGTCTGGATAGGCATACGCTGTCACCCTGTTTTTTAATCGCCTTTGATAATATCGCACACTGAGATCTATAGGGTCATAACTGCAAATAACACGATCTTGAGTAATCTGAGTTTAAATGCTAAATAATTAACTACTATTTACTTAATTGCAGTAGACTGCTGAAAAATACGGCGGTCTAGCACAATAAATATTGTACCAAAGATGAAATATTTTTTAGGTAAAAGAGCCTTATGTAAGATTAATGCCTCTATATAGCTCTAAATTTAAATATAAAATAACCATGGACACGTTTTTGTAGGACGTTACTGCTTCCAAGTAGCAGTTAATGCCATATAGAATTAAAAATAGATTTTTTTCTATCGAACTGCATTCATAAGTAATTTTTGTTTTTTTTTGCAGTAATGACCATATAGATCTCAGTGTGCGAAAAATGGATATAAAATAATATCTGTATAATAAGCCATCGATATAATAGAAGTTAAATTAAGCCTACTTAAGCTAATAATTAAATTAGGTGTATATCATTGAAAATGACAAATGTACTTGTAGGAAAAATCCAAACTCGTAATATGCTTTGACATATAACAATATGATAAGGGAGCAAAGATATACTGAGATAAAACGCATTTTCAATCCCTGATGATGTTTTTATTATGAAACGAATAATCTTGTTACATAGCAAAAAATAATAAGCAATTCAATTTTTTAATAAACAATGCATCCAATGTACTGAATATTAACTCTATTATAATATAGACACTAATTCAGTCATAGTAAAACTTCGTTATATTTATTTTTTCTTTATTTTTTAATATAATTTAAAGAGTAGGTAAAGTTCACTATTTCAGCACAATACAGCTATTTTGTCAATTTATATATTACATAATATCTGCGTTAGTATAGAAGTGGTAAACTTAGAATTTCAACTGTAGAAATTTCTGTGAAAGTCTTATCACTGAGTGCATATATGTAAATTTAAATTGTCGCCTACGTGATACCAGTGAATGAAGATATCACATAAGTGATAAGTGCTGTGATACGTATTGAGGTGAACGCTACAGTATATTGAGGCACTTGAAGATTTCTCTGGAGGCTTTATACCCTATCTTGGTGCAATAGATTTCAGATTATAATGTTTCGTAATGATACGTATGGGACCTTATTTGTTTTTCATCATCTAATCATTGTTTATAATTATAATATTATTATTTTGTAACATGAGATAGGCTTTTATCATCTTGATATTATTTTAGGAAAACTTAATAATGCATAATGACTATTATATATTATATTATGTAACAAATTTCCATTTTCACAACATAATATGTTATTATGAGTCTCCACAGGATGTTATAATATTAACAAACAATTGAGTGGCTCACCTGAAAAAGGCTACAAGCAACAAAATATGACTTTTAAGAAAACAACAGTTTTCTTATTTTTGCAGTAATTTATTATTGAATCATACAAAATAACAAATTACTTTTCAACACTGAAAAATAAACAAAGATAACTTAAAATCCGTGGAAAAACGTTGTAACTGATGTTGGTTGCAACATTTTACCATGTCTGATTCAGTGTTATTGCAGTTTGTGTTACAACGCTATTCTACTGTATAGCTATAGCTTTTACTAGTCACAAATATGGCAAACAGAACTTTAATGAAATTAAAAACGTACTTAATAAGCTTTCAAACGAATTATTTTTAATTGAGACCTACGTCATAAATATAAATCTATCCTAAATATTTACGTAGTTTATTAGTTACTAGTTTTAGAAGACAATTTGGAAAGTCGAGCTTTTTTACTTATACATAATTATAATTAACTAAAATAAGCCGATGAATAATAGAGCTTTGTGTAATGTATTCTTTAAGAGGGACTTTTTACCTATCTTATTCATTGCGGATTTGTGAAGTGATACTTTGGTTCGAGGAACTGATAAGAATTTCGCATCATTCTGATCTTTTCTTACGTTAAATCCTTCCTTGTGTGCTTTACTGAAAATATACATTCTTATTAAATTTGTAATTTCAAACAGTGTGGTAGAAAAATGAGTTTTTATTTTTTCACAATAAATTAGATGCATACAGCTCTATTCCAACTAGTTAACTCCATAAGATCTTCTTGTTATTTGTCTTGATCTAAAATTATAAGGCGATTATTCATATACATATATTACAGTATTTTTTGCCAGAATGATGTAGCACGTGCATACCGTATAATAATGCAGGCATTTTTATTTTTGCACTTTGGCGTTTGGTCAACATAAAAAGTTGTAATATTATAATATTTACAATATCGCAGATTGTAATAAAAAATGTTGTATTATAATATCGCCTTTACAATATTTAATGCCATATCGCTTCTTCTCATCTGTGTCTACACTGGCAACAAGTTGCTGGCAATCTCATTAAATTTCACGATAATTATCAAAATTTGTTTGACCAAAAATTATTTTAATCGAAATTTAATGAGGTTGCCAGCAACTTGTTGCCAATGTGAACACGGCGTACTGTCACGTTTGTTTCATATATGTAGCAATCATACCACTCAGCATTATAAGGGCGACACACTTTAATATGCGTGTTTTGCTGTCAAAACAAAACGATGTTGCGGAAGTGATAATCAGCATTTCCTCAATCATAACCTAGATCAATGATTGTGTTTAATATGGTTTGCTTAATTGCGATAATGTCTCTAGTAAAATATGGACTGCATTTGTGTAAATAGCCAGGACGATCCATAACTCATCACTCATCTCGAGTCTGGTTACTCGACATAGTCAACCGTCATTCCACTTGGGTCCAATCTCGCGGTCCGATTAATCTCTCAATATCATCGATATCATCAATACGCGATAATAACATCACTCTGTCATCTTTATCATTGTATGTATTTATTCTTGGATCGATAAATAAACTCTCTCCTCGAAACATCCAAACAACTACAACATTATCTCCACACCTCATCATCCCCAAAGTGGTGACCCCGATATGGTTTCATCATCCCCACATATATACTACATTGTACAACGGTAAGTACATTGTCTTTGTAATGTGTTGAAAATATTTCGCGTTATCAATGATATTTGACAACTAGTGGGCGTGTAGGTAATACAGTTATAACTTAAGGAGAGGCAATGTAATAATTTCTAAACTACCATATCTCAAATTATAATTTTTCTCCTCTATCTAATTAGAACACTGATAGTGTGGCCGCCGTTAAAGTTATTATCGACTGTTCATACCTCGAGATAGATAACTTTTGGAATGTTCCAAAGCATTTTTATCACTATTTTTATTTTAAGTCAAGTTTTTATGTTGGAATAAAGCAACTCGGGTATTTTAAAGTCACTCTTACAGTACTTATTCTTTGTGGTTACAATTTTATAAAGTCTCTTCGGTAACGCTACATCTCGAAAACCTTAATTTTACTATGTATTGGTTGAATAAGAGCAGATAATAATATATCTACGCTGTACTGGATAATATAATATACAACATAATACTAAGCCAACCGTGTCTTAGGGCGTAAGTTTAAATCACGGAACCGCAAGAGTTTACTTAACTTGGCAAAAGCATTTCTTGACTGTTTAATCCGGATTCTTGTTTCCATATTGCAAGAATAAAATATGATTAAAATAACATAATTATATAACAACCACAATGATAAAATAAAGATATACATTTTATAAATATCAGTCAAAAGAGCCTTGGTGCTTGCTTTTAGGGTATAATATGCAGTGTAATATATTAGCGTAAGTTGCTTAGTTATAGATAACTAACTTAATACTGTTAACAATTAGCAAGTTAACAAAAGTGGCGATACCATTATTGAGAAATCATAATTACAAGATAAAAAGAACTTGTTATATACCACGTTTTTAAATTTTCTGTTGAATCATATAAACTTGACTATTCCATGTATTATTAAAAACTCTTTATTTTACTTGATAGAAATACTGAATAAATATAGAATACTGAAATGTCATTTTGACATTTAATATTGATTTCCATAGTAACGCACGTATATATTAATAATTTAGTTGCTAGTACCCCATTAGCAACCAATAATAATAACTTTCCATAGAAAACAGAATTAACTGAAAATGAATTTAATTCTGCTTAAAAATGGCTAAAAGTATTAAAATAATGCATTGTCGTCGTGTTCTAATATATTCTAAAAGTTTAAAATGTCTAGCTAGTCGGAAAATTAGTTAAAAATCTTCAATCGTCCGATACAAATCTTGGAAAAACAAGAAAAAAATTGTACTGGACACACAAGAAAAAATGTGTACTGGACAAACGAGAATACGAGCTAATAAAAACGTGGTAAAAATGACTAGGCATCCCTAAATAGCTATCAAAATATGAAATAAATATACTTTAGGTACACACAATTCCATCCACATTTGTAATTCTTGTAGGTAAATTTTGATCATACAAATGCAGGTTAGATAAGTTGTACGTATTATATTTCACCGTAGCATAGTTTGCCGTGTCATCTCTATAGCACCGAGATGAAAAAAATATGCGTTATTCGTGGAGCATGTTCATAGCCAATTTTGGAAAAATTCATGAATTCAAGAATAAAAACCTAAGCTAACCTAACTAACCTAACACATAATCCAGTATATCGCCGATTTTCAAAATTGTTTGCGGCTGGCTTCCTGTAAACCGACAAGAATCGTACGAACAAGAACAGACATTAATTTTATCTCAGGAAGGACCCAAAGAGGTTGGATGGTTTTCAATATACGACAATATATTTCCGATACAACATTTCACGGTGAAGTATAATACGGCGTACTGCATACGTACACATTTCCGGACACAATAAATGCAATACTCTTTGTGCTTGTATTATGTGTAACTACTTCTCGACTCTTCCACATAATATTATGTTACTCAGGTTAATTTAACGCCGACCTCTCTATTTCTGGGTTTTTGTACAATTGTACAACAAAAATTTTGCAAATCACAATAATTTATTGATTATAATATGTAATGCCTAATATTTTCGTTTTACAAGAGATTTTCACATTAACGCAAAAAATAATCATTCTGATCAGAGGCAGATCCTGACTTTTGGTACCCTAGTATATCGAAGTCACTGATAACTACACAGCCAAATAATTTTTAGCTTGGATCTTTTCTGTATTAATTCTAGTGTATTGATCAAAATGGTTTTCTTTCTTTGTTAATTGTTGTTAATGTAGTGAAGATAACCTAGCCAGCGTAATTTTCTAATCTTTAATAATTAAACTGTAATGCAGTGCTTGATTTGTCGATATTCTTTAATTATATAAGTATTTATGTATGGATAATATATATATATATATATATATATACGAGTATATGGATAATATATATATATATACGAGTATATATATATTTATTTATTCCATTGAATATAATATTGTTCTATCTTATATGCAATAATAAACTGAATATTATATGCTTAAAAAAGACAAGGTCAATAATAGTATACACAAAGTAAAAAATTACAGGAGCTTTTCATAAAACTTTAGTCATTGATTGATTGATACATTGAAAGTAAAGCCTTGGCACTGAACAAGCTCAGCGAGAAACTTACCTCAGCATGTCAGCGTCATGTTGTAGAGTTATTTGGCCATATTGTTCACCGTGGATCAGATAGTATCAAAAGATTTATTATTTTTGACAATGTAGCTTTTAAAAGGGGTAGAAAATGAACACCGTTGAGATAGAGTAACTGCATGGGGGAATTCACTAAAACACCGACAGCATTCGAGTACAAGGATATAAAAGAATATTGAAAGCTGGATAAGGCTCATCCAGAATGTTACAGTACCTATTTCAGAGTGATCGTGATCGTTAATTATGAGGTTTATCAAGAAGAAGAAGATGAATAAATAACGCTTTATACTTTTGTTTTACAAGATTTTTTACGTACTTACGTAATGTAATCATAATGGACAAAATAAGCTTTTCCAACTAAAAATAATAACATCTTTTTTGTTTTTTATTTTTGTGTCATTTTTAATACACTTACATAGACTTTCTACTATATATGACGAAACTTTTAAGAGCACTTAAGTCAAGAATGTCATGTCACAATAAAAAAAAAGAAATCACAATACAAACACGACTTATGAAACAAGTCTAATGCCAAGCGCAATACTTATTATGGGTCGTTACGTGCAATAAAACACGTTAAAAACGATTGAAGTAATAAAAATCCTATAAGGCACGCACAGAAAATGGATATTTTACTTTTTAGTTGACATTTTCTTCGCCTTAGACCAGTGATTCTCAACATTTTTTTATTGGGCGGAACCCGTGATGTGCTAATAGAGTATTACAATATCAAGGTCGAGAGATAACTTAAAAATATATACGCGTAAAAATACCTAAATTGGCAGTTTGTTAAATCTTGTCTCAAATTATAGGTATATTATTATAAGTTCATTACCTAAAACATTTTATTATTAATATTAACATGTCAAAAAAATATTTAAATGTGCATAACTATATATATTGCTACTCTTTTTTTTCGTGGAAAGTAGGTACTCTGAAACGTTGTATCATTCGCATTTTTTACGTTTTTCTTAGCTCGTATTCTTGTTTGTCCGGTGGTTGTTTATCCAGTACAAATCTTGCAATCGATTTTTAACTAATTTCTCGACTAGCTAGATATTTGAAACTTTTAGAACAAATTAGAACACGATGACAATGCATTCTTTTAATACTTTCACCATTTTTAAGCAGAATTGAATTTATTTTCGGTTAATTCTGTTTTGTATATAAAGTTATTATTGTTGGTTACTAAGGGGGTCCTAGCAACTAAATTATTCATATATAAGTGAGTTACTATGGTAATCAATATGAAATGTCAAAATTACATTTCAGTATTCTATAAAATTTATTCAGTACCTATTTCTATCAAGTACAAAAAAAAGTATTTATTAATACGTAGAATTGTCAAGTTTATATTATGATTCAACAGAAAATTTAAAAACGTGGTATATAAAAAGTTCTTTTTGTCTTGTAATTATTACAATAATTTGCTATCCTAAGCAACGTTTTGCCTACCTTCTTATAAAAAAATGCATTCGAGTTATAATTAATAATGAACAATTAAAGCATGTTGTATTTATTGCCATAGTCAAAACAAATAGTAATATTAGATTTTAAATGCTATGACAGACTAAAGATCAG
The DNA here is from genome assembly GCF_057557595.1 of Rhyacophila brunnea. Classification (NCBI taxonomy): domain Eukaryota; kingdom Metazoa; phylum Arthropoda; class Insecta; order Trichoptera; family Rhyacophilidae; genus Rhyacophila; species Rhyacophila brunnea. The sequence goes on along the minus strand of NW_028232763.1, from coordinate 4,530,947 downwards.
TAGCGCATAGTAGGCGACGATAATGTGTTCAACCAAATCACTTCGGATATTGACGTATTCCACCTGTGTCAGATGAGTATATAAATGGGCATTGTTTTATAAATTCTTAAAATAAGATCTGTTTAGCTCATAAGGTAGTATTTACACTTTTGTGCTGTTAATTTAATACTGATCTATTTCTTTTTTTATATAATACTCTTTTAATAATATTTCTTTGTTTCTAAATGTCATGGTGTGAACGTCTTAAATTAATAATGTGTAATAGTCACTATAATATGTAAAAAAAAAATGAATTTGTATTTGAATAATCATTTCAAATGAATTCCGCAGTTCTGATTCTGCCATTCGTTCTTACATATTCTTACTATATAAATTTCTCTACCAAGGAAAATTTCTCGTTATGTATTATATTGTTTAAAAAAACACAAGATAATATGGTGTGATTATCACCAACGAAGCACCAGGATTTATTGGAACCCGGTTGGGAATCACTATTATAGCCGCATAATATTTTCTGTTCGTCATTATGCAAAAACATTACTGAATATATTTCGAGTTTTTATTATAAAAGACATTCAGAAGTTTGGTCTGCTGACAGGCTTGTGTAAAAAACCACATACATAATATCCTTAAAGAGGATGAAAGGTAACATTCCATTAATGCTTAATCTATAAAGCTATTAAATATATCCCTTTGAAGAAAAACAGACGTAGATAGAAAAAGGAATTTAATCAAGTCCGCTTTTGAATTTAACTATAAATATTATTTTAGTCGAGTATAATATTCAATTTTATTATATTTAATATTTACCCTGACTTATCAAAACATAATTTAAATATGAGACGTTGCTAAACATAATAATATACTTGGTACTGTTCGGTTAAAGCGTTTTGAAAATAGCTGATAAACTGGATTATTTGTTAGGTTAACCTAACCAAACCTAACCTTACCTAACCCAACCTAACCTAACCTAAACTAACCCAAACTAACAAATAATCCAGTTTATCGGCTATTTTCAAAATGCGTTTTCCGCTGTATCCGCTTTAACCGAACAGTACCATATACTTTAATAGTAAAACTCGTGAATAGTTACGAATAGTGAAAATCGACTTATTATTCTATTTTTATAAGTAATCCGAGTACAATGAGAGAAACTGACTACATCTTTAATAATATAATGTTTTTGTGATCTATTATCAAACCTATTATTTATATGAGATGACGATTAGTAGTAACGTCGAACTTTGGAAAAATAAAAAAGAAATTTCCGGAAGTTTCTGTGGATTAGGTACTATTTAAATCAAACTAATGAAAAAAATGGTTTTAAGACAATATATCCTAACTAGTAAATTTACAGTGTTCTAATTATCTGTCAAAACAAATAATTCGAATATCGTAGAATTACCTAAAACATTCATTCAACACCATTAAAATGACCATTTTATTATGTCCATTCAAAATATTATATTTAATTGAAATATTCCAGAATAAAATAGCTGCACATTTCTTGGTGATACCATATTATATTGTTGAACGTATTGATCAAGTAAAAAATTTAAACTCTGCAACAAGGGTAATTTGTCGTCAGTCATATTATAACATTATGCGATGTTTCTAGTTGAAAACAGTTTTGAATTAGCGAGCATATAACTAGGTACATATAATAAGCATGTTTACGTAGTATCCAATAAAAATCCATAACAATACAGTTAATGCATTTTTGTAACTCATTCAAGTTTCTATAATAACATTATTAATTTTCAATTATACTAAACTTGGTGTACTCATTTTATATTGGCATATTCAGTCAAACAAACTTAATCAAATTATTTTTAAACACTGTATATTTTTAGAATCTGTATTATTCGTGACGAAAACTTAATTAAATAGCTTTAAAATGTATTTGTCAATATTTATGTTAGGGGTTGGTGTACTTTGTTGGTATTAGTAAAATCTAAGTATGTAAAATGATATTATCTCCTAACCCCCCCCCCCCATTAACAATTAAATAATGGTTATTTCAAAATGCAGTAGGTAATACTGTTTGTCTGTTCCTGGTGTGTAATTTTAAAAGCTTTTGCAGTTTTTGGCAGTGACCTTTCTTCTTGCGCGACTATGTGTTTTTTAGTGGAGCTTTCAGAATAATGTATTCTTAATACACGTGGATATTGTAGACATAATGAAAACTGAACAGACATTTTTCGTATTTCTTGAGCCTTCACTACCCTTAAAATTATTACGCTTACCCCTTTTGGGGTAATTGATGGTTTTATTTTAATTAAAATGGTTTTTCATATTTTGTCTAATATTTTGGCATTCTTTCAACATGATCTCATCCGAGTCTTATAATGCAATTTGACATATCCAGCAAAAAGTATATGTGGTGTTATTAAAAATATTTAATATAGAAAAATTTTGACAATTAATTACAATGCATACATGTTGGGTTAATTACCATTGTACTAAGTAATGTCATAATTGCTAAATCGAACGTCTTCAAAACTGTGCTTGTTAGTTCAATTTCATATTTGGACAAAATATATTTTTTCACTGTGTGTTTGATCCAGAACAAGGGTATAATGGATTGAATAAATCAGTGCTCCGCAACCTTTTCTAACTCACGGTACACAAAAGGTCTTCCCAAAATTCCGCGGCACACCACATGTAAAACAATTTATACACCAAAACATGGACCCCAGGCCAGAATCTTCGGCGCCCCCCCCTACCTATCGCTAAGGTTAAAGACAGTGTCGTACTTTAAAATACCGTTTTTCAAATGATGTTCGAAGTAAAATAAATCGTATTGATTCTATGTTTAGCGATTTTTATATTTATTAATTCATCCACTTGAACTACGGTTAATTGTCGGTAAACAATAATTATTTGTCGAGTATTGACACAATAATAATAAGTTGTATCTCACAATCGAATGTGTTAAAATATTAATGCCAGCGAACTATAACTTTTTTTCGCAATTAGAGCAGATTTGTAATTTGTGTTTATCTCACTTATCTGCTTGACCTGCCACGCCACACCCCCTGAGCTTGGCCCCCCAGGGTACCAAAAATACATTACATACCTACTTATTTGATAAATAATTAAATAAACATAACACACGACGAAGAACCAAATGTACATTATTATTCCCATGTATTGGTATTATCAATAAATAGCTTGTTTCAATGATCGTTCAAGTTTTTAGCCTTACTTAGTTAGTTTGGTAGCCTTGTCAGAAATATGAGGATATTCTTTATTAACCGAAATCCAGAAAACACCATAAGAGGTTCTATAGATTTTTTGGCATTTGTTGCAAAAGGGTTTCGAATCCAGTCGTATTGATTGTATGAAAGTAATGATGAAATCTCATGAAATGAAAGTTAAATGTTTTTGAGACGGATCCAAAATTAATTGCTTGTTTTCATTGGTGGTCTGGTAGGTCCTTTGGTACATTTATAGAGAGCCTTGTCTCAAATCTTTCTAATTTATCAGATCACGTCAATATATATTCATTCTGACCTTGCATTGTTTTATTAAGTTCATGCAGGTGCTCAAATGTATTTATTACCAGCCATGTACGCAAATTTGGCTATTAAATAAGTATTGTATTATATACAAAATTATTTGTGTATTTTTGGAAGCAATGCTCCGCGGTACACCGGTTGCGGAGCACTGAAGTAAATGACTATTAATTACACTCACACTCATATAGTACACTCTATGTGTCGTTAGTATGGAGTATTCTTGAGTATGGGTTCATTATCTGGAGTCTTTATGAGGTTTCCTATAAGCTTGTTTTAGAGTGTGTCCAGAAAAAAATCCTTCGATATCTTTATTTTAATGTTTATAATTATTTTCCTTCTGACAGCTTCTCAAACGAGTACTTTCCGACTCACTTTCTTCAAGGCATGCTCGACTTTCATTCTCTTGAAGCTCGTATGTCACTTCTGCTCTTAAAGCATGTTTCCCTGCTCTGACGTGATATAGTTTCCAATCCCTATATTCTAGAAAATTTGAATTTGTATGCACCCGTCAATTACTAGCGTGGTCGCAGCCATCTTATTTTGGGTGAAAGCTGTTTCCTCATGACAGGCTCACCAGGCACCAATAGCGAGGGCTATGCGGCTGGTCAATGCACTCCCTAGGGATGTAGATATTTTTAGTGATGCATTATATATTCTGTTTTTTAAATTCTATTATTTGTATTTTTTTTATTATTGTTGATTTTTATTTTATTTCTTTTCTACAAAATCACTTTTTGCTTTGTTTTTTTTTCTCTACCTTGTTTTTTCTCTAATTGATTTACTTGTACTTTTTAGTCTAAATTTCATGTTGTGAACGTCTTGAATTAATAATTTGTTATGTGCTCAATGTGTCTTCTTTGAAACAAATAAAAAAATAATGATTACCTGTAAATATAGAGGTATGTTTATATAACCTCTACCTCAATGAGACCTATATGCTCCACTTAGGAGCGAAATGGTAATTTACTAGTACTATAAGGACCTACCATTTTTTGGCCTATATGGGGCAGAGTTACAATACTTTTAAAGAGACATACCTACTATCATAATTCATTGTTTTCCTGCTTTGAATCAATTACACATCCAAAAATAACATGTGGTTTTTGCCAATGGTGGGACTCAATCCCATTAATACGGTTTCAGGGACTCCGCCAAGAATTCATAATGAGCAAAAGTTGTATGAATAATATAGATTCGCACAAAGCTTCTTCAATTTTTGATTGTGCTGTTTCGTAATTTTCAGGTAATGTAAATTGTACGTAAAACATTTCACCGTAGCAGTTCGTTGTGAGCTTTCTATCGGAAAAAGATGACCGTATACGGTATCCAATTTTATTAGATTCAATATAAACATTAAGTTAATTTTCATAGCCGATTTTGGAAAAAATCACGAATTCAATAACCAAAATCTAACCTTACAAATAATCCAGTATATCGGTTATTTTCAAAATTTGTTTCCGCTGCCTTCCTGTAGACCGACAAGAACCGTGTTTTATTGCGACATTAATAATATTATCTCAGTACTATACGAGCCAAAGAGGTTGGACGGTTTTTACTATATGACTATATATTCCGATACAACATTTCACGGTGAAGTGTGAGATGACGAACTCCATACGTACAAATTTCCGGAGACGAAATTTAAAGGCATGTTTAATAATTTTAATTTTTAATATGAATAAAGAATTGTATGCCTACTTGAACATATTGAAATAAAATTGAACGTTCACAAAATATTTCAGGAATTAATTAAGTGTCCTAGTTTTAGGAAAAACTTGAGCGTACAAATAGAATATACGCCTCTTGCATTAAATATGCATCACACGTCCCATTTTTTACGATGAAAATCCTAAAATATATACCAAGGCACTCTAAACGACCATCAATCTATTTATAAATGTAGATTAAAAATGCTTTCTATGATTAATATTTGAAAAAAGCTCTTATATACTTTTCAAGTTACGTCATAACTGTACTAGTGGTGACATTAATTTCAACGTAAATCTCTATACAATAAAAAATTGACAATCTAATAAAATATTTATTAAGATTATTGGTAGTCATTTTTATGAGACAAGCAGTTGGGTCTGATTGCGGCCACAGTGAAAAGGAGTAAGTATGGAGAGTGTTGATTAATGAATAATTAATTGAACACTCACTCTAACTCTAACACGCACGATGGCCGCGCGGCTTAAGCGTGAGCCTAAAGCGTCGTGGGTCCCAGGTTCGAATCGTAGGTCTGGCAAGTACACATATTGTTTTTAATTTGTGTATGAGTCAGAATATGGACCTTATAGGTTGAGCAAGTAGCTGAAATCCATTTCTCGTAAAAACAAAAATCTGTTGATACAAACGTCCACTATGTGGAGGTCAATAATATGATCTTATTAGGATTGGACATGGGCGAAAAAAAAAGAATACGCTGGTACTGCGCTTGGAAATGAACAGTCACTCTTTTAAATCAATTGGAAACATAATAATATGTATATTTTTGCTAAACGGACAAAACAGCAATGCAAACAAGACATCCAGAATAAGCGACTTTGTTCAAATTTATCACACAAACGATTCCCATCTACAACATATACATAATATGTTTCCCATTGATTTACCAGTCACTGTTCATCTCCAAACACAGTACCAGCGCATTCTTCTTTTTTCGCCCATGTCCGATCCTAATAAGACCATATTATTATGGACCTCCACATAGTGGAGGTTTGTATCAACAGATTTTTGTTATTGTGAGATATTAGAAAAAAGATTTTTTCAAAAGTATCGAATATTATGATATCGACAAAATAAGTATGTATCATTTACATTCTGAAATGAACAAATTAAAAACTGAGTAATATACTGGGCTCTCAACCGGGGGCATCGTGTTCGATACCCGGAGAGGCCACAATATAATATTTATGTGGTTTTCGCAAATCCTGTGTGTTTATTTGAAATAGTTTACTTCTACTACTATATTATTTTTTACTACACTACTTTCACGTTTAAAACTTTGTGTAAAGTAAGAGGAAGGCCACGCGGTGACAACTCTAAAAACAATAACGTTGAAAAATTACATTATGTTTATTGCAGCGGCTGAAGCACTCCAATTATTTTTAAAGCTATCCAAATAAATGTATTAAAAAGAGTTCCATTTAGTTGAACATAGGCAATAGGGCGTTGAAAATATAATGATTCTCGATCAGAAAAAAATATTTCTGTTAAATTTTGTGTCAATAAATAGACAAATGGCATATTGATTGCATTGCCAGAGGCACTTCAATTATTTTCGAAACCACAATCTTGAATGTGGGCGTAGTCATTCTTACAACAATGGCCATTTCCGATGAGAACGATTGCGACGCTATCGCGTCTAACAGTTCAATATTTTACGTGAACGACAAAAGCTTATCTCTCTGATCCGAACCTCATGAAATTTTCACTCACTATTATAATATGCCGGCTATACACCACTAGAGTTTTTTTAAAAAAGCTCGTACTTAAAAATTCTATGCTTAGCGTAAAGCTGATTTACTATACGGTACATTTTAAATATCTGTTACCGATACTCTAATAAAATAGGATTAACGTTTGTCAATTCTATCACTATTTGTTTGTATTTAGTAATTCTCCATTATTAGTTCATTTTGCTATGTGACCACTATTTGCTATCGATAATAATGTAGACATTTATAATTAAAAGCGTTTCATAGAAGTTGCAAATATTCAAGAATATTATAAATTATAGGTAGGTATATGTATATATATAAAAATAATATTTTTTTTATTTAGCTACCAAGTCTCAATTGAGTCTTATTTAGCTTTTCTTTAAAACATATACTGAGGGCGTAATGCTCAATTTGTACTTACCACAAACTTACAGTAAAATTGGTAAATAGCCAAAATCCATCTGTTAACTATAGATTATAGAGATAATGAATCCTTAACCATAGACTACTTTTGTTATGAACTCGCCCCCTTGCCCCCCTACTGTATTTCCATTTACCACTGACAGCTGCTGTCAAAATATATTTACGTGTCTTTAAAACGGCCAATACACTCAAATTCATTTAACAATTGATCTTAATATGGGTATTGAACAACTATTAAATATCCGTGACATTTAATACGACATATTTTCCTTTACTTTCTTGATTCTGTACATGTTTTAATTTAGTTAAACCGATTATCGAATTGAAATGTCAGTGTCAATGAATTATGAATTAACTTTTCTTATTCAGATTTAGATATTTATGTAATATTAAACCAATAGATAGGTAGTTGAAATATATAAGTACTTAGTTACCTACACACCAACATGGTAATATTAGTTTTAATCACTCTATATAATTATTCACATCATGGCATATTTTTATTAATAATTGTAAATGACAAAATCTGACATTTCAACGGCAAGTGTTACCGTATCGGAAAAAAACATGGGTCAAAAAATAACTTATATTATTCACTAATTGCGGAGACATTTAATCATTTTAATTAAATATTAATTGTGTATTTATAGTTATTGAATTTATTTTGTATATTTTTCATATTTTTGTCATCGTTTAACAATTACAAAATAATTTACCTAAATTATGAAAAAGAGAATTTTTATATATGGTAATGTTTTCAATAGAAAAACAGAACGAAGCTATTGCAGATTTGGTGGACCATAGACAACTCGATCATAACTATGAAAGGCTTTCTGGATAGTGTTTTGTTGTAATTTTGTTGTAATTATGACAGACGATTGAGCATCGCGCTCTTACTGTTAATACATAGTATTACAATAATTACTCAAACAGTTATTACAATACAAATTTACAGGAGAGGAAAAAAAGTTATACCTTGTTCTTTTAATAAATTATCTGATTCAGTTTTGGCTATTTTCTTGAACGTTTCAAAAAAGTCTGTATACGGAATGGTAAGTTTATTAATGCTCCTCTCAAGAGTTGCTGTTTTTGCAAGGCTATCTGCGTTCTCGTTCCCCATAATTCCAATGTGTGAAGGAATCCAGTAGAATGTAATTGTGCTGTTATTTGAAGTTATTTGTATAAATTTGTTAAACCATTTTTTAATCTCCAGTATATATAAATTGGTTTTTACTCCAAATTTTGGATAATGTAGATATTGGAGAGCACTGAGTGAATCCATGAAAATGATTATATTTTTGTTGACCTGTTTGAGCGCTATGTCAAGTGCATCCATCGTTCAGAACGATACATTCCGCAGTAAATACAGATGCATTTTGATTAATGCTTATTTTTATTTGAATATCCAATTCCGGATAAATGCAAGCAGTTCCAACTGAAAGGGAATCATGAACTTTACTGCCATCTGTATAAATTGCCCCGAGAAATGATATTGTTTATTTCTAAATTTGGATTATTGGAACTTTTAAGACTGTAGCCAAGCTCCGTATTGATGTCAATCGAAGTAAATGTTGTTTTGTATTCATGGCAGTCAATGACATATTAAATGTACAACTCACTTCATACCCGGCGCGCACGAGAAATTGTGCATGAAAGTCATTCACAGATGTATAGGTAGATGTCACGTGACCATATTATGACGTATCCGTTTCCATTATGCGATACAAGCTTCGAGAATTTATAGTAATATAACCTTTATTATAATGGCGTATTAGTGGCATGACTCATTGCGTTAGAAACAGATTCTCGGTTACTTACGACTTCTCGGCGATTAGACGCAAGTGAGCCCAGCCAATCACAGGCGACTGACTGTCCAATGGTTCCTGTCATTCAATTGCATTGAATAAACATTCATCAATATCTTAAAATCGCATTTTATAAATAATAAATAATACTAACACATGAAAAGTGATATCCCATCTTTCTTGGAGTGTTTAGCAGATTTTTTTACAATTTTTAACTAGGCACATTGGCATTTTGTAACACAATAATAACGGTGGAGTCAAAACCTGACAGTCAGAAATTTTGTATGGGCAGACCCAGCGGTGTCGCCAGACCGCTTGCAAGCAGAATGTTCATTTGAGCGTAGGATACCGATATTAAAATATGAATTTCGCCATCCGGCAGACCCGACACAAAGTGAGTGTCATTTTATTTTCTAGATGCTTCGTCCATATTAATGTCATTGATGGCAGTACGGTGTATAGTTATTTTGAATATTCATCTGCTCACTAATATCCATTATATTTTCGATACAACAGCGTAAGACTCTTTTTATTTTTCTTTTGTCCTTTTCCTTTTTAAATATAATATAAATATTGCAAATTTATCATACATTTGTGAACTGCTATTTGATATTGCTTTACTCAAGTAGCAATTACACAGAAATTTTAAATTTTAATTTTAATTTTAATTTAAATTAGAAAATTTGATTCCTTCACATATTTTTCACACACTACGAAAAAATAGTTGTACCTTCTTCAAAAAATTTTCCGACGCACATTTGAGACGTCGATGATGATAATATACCTACTATAATAAAAAAAAACCACAAACCCATTTCGTATTTTTGCAAAAAGGTCTTTCTAATTTTAAAATTAAGATAACCAAATAATATTATATTATTGTCATTTGTATTAATTTCACTTCCATGTATTAGAAATTAATCGTTAAAATAACACTTGATTTGGTAGATTTGTGAATAATGCAATCGCATGGCAAGCATACATAGTATTTTCTTATCTTCTCGGTTAAATCTCATGCGATAATTTTTTTTCTTCTTATAAACATACCACATAACCGTTAAGTTGGATAGTTTTAACAGATTACGTAGTTAGGGAGACACCTAGCGAGAAAAACGATGCAATAGGCTTCATGTAAGATGAGTCGGAAGTAATAACGGTAACAATAATAGATTTCACCCTTAGTATGTAATTCGTGTGCAGTAGAAAAATCAATTTCTAGGTTAAGTTGTTCCAACAATAGGATGTTTCTGAGTTTGTTGAAAATTATTATATACGTCCGATGAAGAATGCTATATTCTTAATTCTGATGTATATTTAGATTCGAATAAAAGTAAATGAATGCAAAAATATACTTTTATCAATATTCTTATATTACAATAAACTAACGCGATTTTAAATAATAATAATAAATGTAAAGGCCATGATATAATATTATATTTGATAGAACATATTATTTTATATTTATAATCATATTATTTCGACAAATTTATAGAAAATTATAATATAAAACTAATGGAAACTTGCATATTAAATTGGTTTGCATTTAAAGTAGAAACGTCCGCAAATGCTTTTGAAACATAATAAATAAATACGGTTAACATTTGCAAAGAAATATATGAATACTAAGAAGGCAAAAGTTACAAGAGGAAAAGAATTTTTTAAATATATAGACTTGATCAGATAGTCAATTTTTTTTAAATTAAATGCAACAATTTATAGCAATTCATCTTCAAAGTTTTTGGCAGATTCGCATTTGGACTATTTTTTCATCCAGACAATTCAGTGTCACCGATTTACAATTACTGTGGCTAAGCATCTTCAAAACTTTCGTTGTGAAGTCCTATTTCAGTTTTGGCCATCCTGATCTTACCGTATTGTCAGGAAACTTGTCCACGTGTTAAAACTGTGAACTATGAAGCCCCTCCTGTCCAGTTAATCGTTTAATTTTACGCTTCTGTGGTGTACGGATCTATCAATTTATGTAATTTGATGCTTTTATACTCGTAATTAAAATATGTCTAAATCAATAAGGAGTGATGTTAAAATTATTATTAGTAAACTGTTGTTTAATTGCGAAGAAGAAAATGAGTTACATCTAAAAAAATAGCCGATACACTATTTAAACATGCGTTGCCGCAATGACCGGTACGTCACTGAGAAGTCTTCCATATGCGACTATAGCGACTTCCTGATATCGACGAGAACTTGTTGTCGGACAGTATACGACGACCTTTAAATAGTTTTTTCTCTATCCTCCAAACCCCTAAAGATTTTTCTTAGGAATCTTTACTTAACAATATTCACATTTTTTTCATCTTATTAACTGAGTTTTTTTTCGTTCCACAGAATAGTTTTATAGAAAACTATGTTTCCCTTTACAATATTTAAAATTACGAAAATTGCAATATTACAATATTTTTTTTGTCTATGAATAATAAATAATTATTTGTTTATATTGTATCAAAACACACAGAAAACTTCTTATTTTAACATAATAGCAACAAAAATAAGAATTAGGTAACATTTGAGTAGCGAATACCTTAGTTTGTTTAGTCGGATGCTATGTCAAAAGATCATAAGAAACAATGAATTTTTATATAGGAGATAAATGAAATAATAAATTAATTGATTTCGTCAATATTATATCCGTCACTGACGTCTTATCAAAAAAATATTAATTCGTCATACTCAGACCGACGCACTTTTGGTGACGCTGAAGATGTCATTCGAATTACCTAACCCAACTCCACAAATAACTCATTTTTGCCAAAATGTCACTTCAACCCCTGGTTTCACCCTTTGATTTAATATAAGCCTCGTTATAATATATAAACTTCGTTGATAAATCGGGAACTACCAATCAATGTCGAGTTTAATTAGAAATTCTCAATTGAGCTTTAAATCCTTAAATAAAATAAATAAATCTGCCGCATTTGTAACTCTGTTATTTTTTATATTTATATATTATTATCAAATAATTAAAAAATATTCAAAAGTAAGCACCTGATCAATTGATGGGTTGATTTCAAATTTCATTACGAGTATGTCAAAACTGAACAATTTTACAGGAGAGCAAGCAAACTTAATTGAATATTATCTTCCTTGATTTATTAATTATGTTTTTTGATGTGATAGTATATACTGTGTGCTTATTTTTCAATGAGAAATAATATTAATTAGAACATTTGAAGTACCTACCAGAAGAATATTTAATAGACAGAATGATGTTATTTGACATACGTATTATGATGTATTTGTAGAAACTCTTTTGTTAAATGATTTTTTTTTGCAGGAACCAAAAAAAAATTAATACCTTTTAGCTAATGACATGTGTTTTTTTTAAATAACGGTAAATGAGAGAATAATCGATAGCTTAGTGTCAAAATGTTGTAACTACCAAAATGTCAAAAATGAGTTTAGAATGCAGTAGAATTTCAAATCTTACTTTATATATCATGTCAAAATGTTGTATCTTCCTAATATCAAATGGCGATTTAAGCCACTTGTGTAACTCCTAAATTTAAAAAAACATTAATATTAAAATATCGTAACAGCTGTTACAATAATTTTGCATAAAGCGTTGTGAAGCATTGAAATAATTCCATATGTTGTATGAGCTCTTACCACATTTTGTTTTTAAGTAATAATAGGTAACTCGCGAACTTCACTTGAGATATACATATGTATTGTGAGTAAAGTGACAGTTGATCGAATTTTCGTGATGTTTCACATGTTTATTAACATAAGTGTCTGTATGTTACAAAGCTCTTAAATATGAAAAAAACTGACAAAAATGACGACAGTTATTTTGATAATCCACCCTTCAATTATTTTATTCTGAATCATGTTTTTTGATATGCTATGGCCTACTTTACCCTTTTCCTATCAAGTCTAAACCTTTGCATCCCTACTCTAATCTATAATTTCAAGAAGTGTTCTTGCATCTCCTTTCTCACAGTTCACTCAATTTTCCTAAATACATGAATTAATTTAAACTGCCGTTTTCAATTTCATTAAACATGCACCGATAAACATTAATGAAATAAACCTTTCGGTAAACCGTTTAAAAATCCACAAAATTCGAGTTAAAAAAAGAAGGTTCAAAACTGCGGACATTTTATCCATTTATCGGAGCCGGTCGGTAATATCGTTAGCTTAGTTATCGACCGGGCTTAATTTAACTGCACTAATTTATCGCCCAGTCGGATTCACGAATCGAGGCGTTTCCTTTGTTGGGCGAAAGAAATCATTAGCGTCCACCATAACGGCGCGATAAGCCCTCTCATAAACTCTCTCGATTCTCGATAAATAAATTTAAATTACACCAGACGATTACTTTGACTTGGCGATACTTCCGCTTTCACTGGAATATTAGCGGTATCCATTTATTAATAGATAATGAAAATAACTATTAACTCACCCTATATTGCAATGACTATGTTCATTACTGTATACTATATAGTACTTAGTCAGTGTTCTCAGATAATTAATATACATTACATTTTGGAAAAGGATAGAAAGTCTTGGTCGCTCAAAGGATGGCGAAATTCAAATGTGGTCACGATCCTCAGCCATGAGTGTACGACCAAGAAGAAGAAATTTTATTATCTTCTTGCGAACTTTCATACAATGCTTTGGCAATATTATGTACACCAAAATTAATTGTGTTATTTAACTATTTCTTTTATTCAACGAATAATTTAAGGGATTTTAAGTGCACCATTTCGCAATTAAGAATGGCAGTCGTAGCACAGGGCGCGATACCCAAGAGACGCAGGTTCGATTCCTATCGAGTATCTTACTTTTTTCAAAAAAGATTTTTTCTATTGGCTATATTTTCTCATGAGTATTTTCAGAATTATAATAATTGTGTTATGGTTTCACATAACAAATAATAGACATCGTCTGTCATACCATGTAAGAATTTGGCTAAGATATCAGTGTTGCCAGATGAAATTTATCAAATTCGGTCAGTAAATATTTTACAAAAATATCAGTTGATTGACAAAAATGTTAATTTAAAAATTTTACTTGATGAAAGTTGAGTAAACAGCCTTTAAACAGTAGGTAGATTTGTAATTATATTTCAAATCTGATCACTGATAGAGCCAAGTTAACTTGTCAAAGCATATATTATTATGTCACATCAGGGGATTTATAACTTCTGAAAAAACTGTTTGTATATATTATTTTCTAAGCAATATCTTCATTTTAGTGTGAAAATATTCACGATAAACTCGAGAAACATATTGATTTGATAAGTTTTTACAAATATTTATGATTCTGTTACGGGATTTATTTTATTCCAAAAATAGCTGACCTACAAGTGTCCACCTAGTAAAAATAATTGGCTGGCAGTGAAAGGTTAAAATACCAAGTCTAAAATATTAGCAGAGACTAAAATATGATTTTAGAATAATTTTAATAAACATGCAACACAAAATAAATTGTTCTGATTGATCGTGTTGGAGTGTGGTCTTAAAATAATGTTTGACATTTTCTTAGATACAAATTTTGTCAATGAGCAAGATAGTTAAATTGAATTGTTCATGTTAGTTATTAATAATTATAGAGATAGTATGAATTACACGTAATATATCCGTAATAAAGATATTAAAAAAAAATAACATCGTAGTATTACTCTGGAGATAAACTTAACGGCTATTTATAAGCAGCTGTGGAATTGAATACAGTTTTGAAATTGCTAGATAAATTTCTCCCCTAGCTCCCTTCAGTCTTCTCGGTCCCTTGTTCTTTACTACCACACCGAACTTTATGAGTTCGTCTATCTAGCGAGTTTTAATGCTTTCTTTGGGATTTGTCCAGCGGTTGTACACTCGATGAGCGACATGTTCAGCCCATTGCCATTACCCATCACCATCCCATGCCCATCACCTACTGAGATACCTCTATCGCATTGAGAACTATTGTTTGCTTTCTTAAACATTGGTTTCTTTTGCGATCTTTACGCATTCTGCCCAGCATGCACATTGCGCTACTCGTAGTTGTTGGATTTTTGGAAATTTAATGCATTGTAAATAATGTACCCAATGCTTTGCAATAATAATAAAATGTAGCAAATACAACTAATTTATAATGTAAATAATTACAAGATAGAAAGAACTTTTTATATACCACGTTTTTAAATTTTCTGTTGAATCATATAAACTTGACAATTCTATGTAGGTATTAATAAATATAGAATACTGAAATATCATTTTGACATTTCATATTGATTTCCATAGTAACGCACGTATATATTAATAATTTATTTGCTAGGACCCACTTAGCAACCAATAATAGTGAGTAGTAAATATTACTTTCAACGATTTTTTTCCGAAACATACAAAATAGAATTAACTGAAAATGAATTCAATTCTGCTTAAAGATGGCCAAAAGTATTAAAAAATGCATTCCCGTCGTGTTCTGATATATTCTAAAAGTTTCAAATGTCTAGCTAGTCGAGAAGTTAGTTAAAAATCTTGGAAAAACAAGAAAAAATCTGTACGGGATAAACAAGAATACGAGCTATTAAAAACATGGTAAAATACACAATAATTAGAAAGAAAAACCAAGAAAATGTTGGACCGAGTGACTTACTTTTTTCACTTTCGGGTGAGTTTGAGTCCCACTTTTTGCATCTATTGTTATTCCAACTATATGGCACTTCAGTGTATGTATGTAGGTTGCCAACAACTGCACTAGCGTGTATAAATAAAAATGAGTACTATACTTTTGTGTACCGCCATTTGTTGGAAATTGCAGTCAATGTATTTTTAGATTACTTTAATATATTTGGCTTAAAAAATGTAATCATAGGATGATAGTAATATCAGGGAACAATAAATTTGCCTTCGATTGTATATCGTTAATTCATTATACGTGCTGTGTTAACGTCAAATCAGCATAATGTATGGTGTCACAAAAGGTTAAGAGCCCTTAGGTTTACAGATTCCAGTCACAGTAGGGTTTCATCTTGACCGTGACAAATTATACTCCTATTATTACAATTAATACTTCAAAAATAGAGAAAGATGTTAGATGTAAGATAATTAAGATTTCTTTGTTGAAACTTGAACGATAGAATTTTTACAATGAAAATATGTCGAACATTAAATAACTATTTTAAAATGAATAAACGTATTAAACACTAAATGGAAGTTACTTTTACGGTTCATTTAACTTTTAGAACTTTCAAATAAGCAATATCACGTATTCTATTGAAGTTTTCGACCATTGCAGCTAGGAAGTAATATCCACTTGGTCAGCAATTGAAAATCACATCGCTTTAAAGTTAAAGTCACTTGCAATCTAAAAAGCTTAATTGAAGATATTACGAATTAAGGTCGCAGAAAGAACTTGAAACTAAAATCTAAACTAAAACTACAGAAAGAACAATCATATTTTTTAATGAAATAATGTAAAGTAGTTTAAAATTATGATTTATTCAAAATATATTCTTTAGTTTGTGACTATACATAAATTAAATTCGATATATAAAAAAGGACTTTTTAAGCATATTTTATTTCTTATGGAGTATCTTCATAAAAATCATAAAACTAATCATACAATAATATTATTTAATCTAAAGGATTTATATTTTATAACGCTTTTCCATAAAATAATAGATTGCTTAAGGGGGGACATGCTCAGCGTACGTCAAAATGGAGCTTTTATGCTATTTTCAAAGCATGATCCTGGAAATTTTTAAACGTTGTAGATAATCTATTTACATAATTTTGAAGCCTTATTATCCTTTATATTTATTTTAAACATTTGATGACTGCATAAAGTATTTTTATTACATAAAATGTATTCTTTTGAACCTCTTGCTCTAATGTTTTAGAATATAGTCATATTTCAGTACGTCCATGTGAAGTGGTGTTAAGATTTTTTATATTTATTAATTTTTAAAAGCATTTATAAAACCGTTAGTAAAATTTATGTTTACATTATTATAGTGAAATATTTACAATAAAAATTATATTGATAATCTCTTTGATCCCAAATTTGACAAGAATTAGGCATTTTATTATTCAAAAAATGGGCAAGATTTACACATTTAAAGATAATTTTAAAGATATTGATTGTAAGCTATATCTTTGACAATTTAAGTGTGATTAACATCCTACGAATAATGATTGCTTTATAATAATTATTGACCTAAGAATAAGGTAGTATTTTTTTTAAATACGCCATTTCTATTGGCATTTCCCAGTGGCTAAGCTACAATATACGGCCGTAGCCATACATTGACAAAGATAAATGAAGTAGAGAGTAAGATCATGTTAACGCGCGCGTGGGCCGTTAATTAAAACACTTCAAAAAGTAAAGACACTTAGTGTCAATAAATTATCTAAAATATGTATAGCACAATTAAATTAATTTTAAATATTATTATAAACTTTTAGATATGTACAAATATTTCATTGTTCGTGGTCTGCCGCTAGTGGAATTAAAGTAGTACTGCAATTATTCGCCTTAATGGAATTATACGGCAAGGTGTTGGGGTTTTGGTTGCACTAGGTCACGTATTTTCTTTATGAACCCGAAAAAAACGCATGTGTTTATCTTATAATGCATTCAGCTCCTAATGTATAGAGTGAAGAGTAAATCAATTATTATCAAATATATGTGTAATGAACAGAATAAAATATATCTCAAAGTTTATGTTCATGAAAGTCGAAATCTGAAAGCATGCGTAACAAAATAATTCAATAATAAAATAGCTTTTCATGTGTTGAACTTGAAATATATGGCCAAACTTTCAGACAGCTATTAAATAACTTTCATCAGATTCTATTTCCGCTTTTATAAAAAGGCTTTTAGGACTACATACTCTCGATATGGTTTGTTTGTGCACAAAACACCAAAGGAGTGAAATCGGGAAAGCTTTTAGACAGAAATCAGGCCGTAATTTTAAAATATTCAATTTTATTCTATACATATCCGTAATATAAACTACGTTATATTATCAAAGATCATAAAAAACACTGAGCATAATATTATTATTTCGATAAGATTTCTTGTATATTACAGTATCTCAAGGGTGAGAGTAATGCTCTTAGCAAAAACTGCAAAATAATACATTATTTTACTGATATTTTCATTTGAAATAATCGAGTTTTGGTACGGCCATAATTCTGAAGCTCGAATCGACATATTAAATCGATTTCGAGTTATCAACATTTATAATTTCTGGATTTTTTAAACTTTATTTAGTGTGTCAAAATTATAGTTCCATCATGGCTGAGGATTGTGAGTTGTGACCACAATACAGTCGTCTTCTGAGCGAATAAGATTCTCTCTACCCTTTACGATCCTTTGCATCTCTCAGGGAAAAGTGAAAGATGTCCCTAATAAGCTTCATCACTTGGTCACTCCAGCTTCCCTGGAGGCCACCCAAAATTATTTGCATCTTTAGGTTAAACATAAACCGTGCAATATGTTGAAGTGTAATGTGTGATCACATTTGAAAGAATATCCTGCATTTTGGTGATAAAAAAAAAACAATATAATTCTATATAGTAATAAACGATATTGTTTGACAAACACTCATTTTATAACAGATTTTAACATGCATTTTTTACTGTTCTTATGTTTAATTGATCAAAACACTGCACCTGCAATTGACAATATATTATATATCAAATTGTATTCTTCTTACTATATCGTTATATGCCCCTAATAGCATTACCATAATGCACCACCCGATGGCCGAGAGGTTAACATGTTGGCCTGTAATGTCGTGGGTCCCAGGTTAGAAAAAAAACACATGCGTGTTTAAACCCAGAGTATGGACCTTACTAATAGCTTAAGCAAGTGGATTACATTAATTTCTCGTAGAAACAAAAGTCTGTTATTACAACTTTTCAGTCCTTATGCTCTTCTTAGGAAAAATACCATTATACGTTCTTTTAAAAATGTAAAATAAGTAATAAAATAAATATGCACGAGTTATCAAAAAAAAAGTAAAATCTTGCACAATAAATAATTAAAAAATATATTTGCAATGCTTACTAAACAGCTGGTCTCTTTTCTGAATATCTCAGAATAATAACTGACTACTTTACAACTATTTAAGTATCCTAAATTTTTGTTTGTTAAGAAGCAAGCTTTAAATAATTCAAAATTAATATACATCCAGCACCCTCTAAGGAGATACTTTTCTCATTATGTATTGCTTGGACACCACTGTATTAACAAAGTTTCTCAACGACTTTTAATATTTGAGCAAAATTTTTGGCAAGCAGGTGTTATTCAGTTTTTTTTAAATAAGTCGAAGAAGTATTTATCTTTTTAATACATGCCATTATTTATACAAGAATAACTGATAAAAGTATAGATGCAATATTTACGTACATACTTGGATAGTATTGATCAGTGCAGTATTTTTTTTTCGTAAAAAGAAAACAAGAAAACATGGGCAATTAATAATCATTGTAAGCATGAACAATATATTGTATAAAAAAAGTTACTATTTAAAAATGCTACTTATTTAATTAATACACTGCATATTACATTATAATATATTTGTCTTGATTTATATGTATGTCTGTAACGCAGCGCAATTTAGCTATGAACCTACACAGACACTCTCTATGTTTGCCAAATGTATACAGAGCAAACAATACGCTGTAACTCTCACATACGAAATAGTTTGCGTCTTTGTTGCGCGATTGCATAAATAGAACACCTGCGTTGCATCTTTCTCGTGCGCGATTTTGCTCACACGCTTCTTTTCGTTAAAAAGTTTCTAAAGTTTCGTTATTTTTATAAATAAACAAAAGACATTACCAATGAAACTCACGTAAAATACATCGGATTTATCGAAATATATACCTACCAATGTAATATTGGTATTCAAATCGTCACATTATTAAGCTATGAGTATTTTTACCCTATATTGCTTGGATTATATTAAAAAATTGGTATTTTTGTTAGCTAAATTGTGAGCGCATATATACGAATGTTGAGAGGTGGTACTGCCACCGGGTTATTTTTCTAATAATAGTATAATATTCATTATTTTTTTACTGTTGACTGATAATAAAAATATTTTTTATACAGAACATAAATTTATCAAAATTAAGTAAAAATTTAAAAAAAAAAATCTTTTTATATTGGTGCTGTCTTCCATCAAAGATTGCCTTCAAAATGATCGCAGTACATATCCAATGCCTTGGACATGCAGCCACACATAGCCAAGAGAATCTGTACCACCAAATGCCTCTGATGCTCTATATACCGTTCCTTACATCAATATCCTTGGCATATTGTTACCCCTACTATTCAAGAAATTTATCCAGAAAGAATCACATCTTCACAGAAATTCAATGTTAGTAGAACATTAATGTATGTAAAACTATTCAAATGTATTTATAAATTATCAAAGATATTATACTAAATTTTATTTAAATTTATATCTAACATTAGAACAGTTCACAGGCTCCAATTACAGTAGTGTATATAATGAAACAATCACAGTAATTTATTTATTTATTTATTTATTTGAAAAAGACACGTTGAGTACATAACAAATTATTAATTCAGGACGTTCACAACATGACATTTAGAAAAAAAATTACAAATAATCAGTTAGGAAAATCAGAAAAAACAAAGTGGAGGAAAAAACGAAAGCAAAAATAGTTTTATACAGAAGAAATAAAATTTAAGAAAACAACAATGATTCAAAAAGTACAAATTAAACAATAAAATAGAATTTAAAAAACAGAATATATAATGGATCGCCAAAAATATCTACATCTCTAGGGAGTGCATTGACCAACCGCACAAACAGCTTTCACCCAAAATAGGTCATGGCTGCGACCACGCATGTAATTGACGGGTGTGTAAAAATTTAAATTTTCTAGAATATCGGGATTGAAAATGATACCACGTGAGAGCAGGTGTGAAAAAATTACATCTATATATTATGACCTCATCGGGCATTGAACTCGAAACCACTGAGTTAGAAGCTGGAGCCTCATCTTTTGGACTACGAGGGTTACCCTTATAAATAATTACAGTAAGAAAAATGTCTCTTCGTGGAAAATATGGCAAGAGTAATAGCTTTCCTACGATGCTATATTAACATCTAAAATAGAATCAGATTGAAAATAATATAATTAATGCTTTTTACGAGGTGGAGATAAGCAAAATAGTTTTATTTTTATCGTAAAAAAGTGCTCCAAATATGGCTTTAACATGATAAATTACTCAATTAATCTAGACATACGTGCCATAAACTGATAACCTTCAACTTGTTATATATTATTATCATAATAAAGATGATCATGTCGATTAATTTGATTCAAATTCAAATTAGTCGATTAATATATTATTATAATCTTAATATAGTATAGTAAAACTGTGAAAGAAATAAATATATTTATATTTTTTAATCCGTGTCGATATACTCTTTTAATATTATTATATTTTGGATAAATTAACCGAATAACAATTTTACAACCATAACCATTCACAACCATTATAAAATGAGTCTGTTAAACTGGGCAAAGAGATAACCTTCATCTATGATGATTACGTATGTAGTATAATATGTTAATTATTAGATAAAATTGTCAGTAAGCTATTGTTTTAATTTTGTAGTAGTTCAATGTCAAAATTTAACTTAGTGAAAGTTAACATCGAAACTTCCAAATTTGTGATTGAACCTTTTTTAATGGTATTAACTGATAATTCTTGATAGAAATACATTGTTTTAATAAAAAATAAAACACAATTTTTAGTAATTATACCTACTAAATTTAGTTGACAATGTCTATAGAAGCCGACAAAACTGATCTTAATCACTATTACATTATGTGAAATACTTGCTTAATAATATTTAGTTTTTTTTAATTGATATAATGAAGAGTATATTATATATTATTTACTTTTCGTGTCCTTTGTATTTGGCATATTATAGATAATTGGTTTATTCGCACACAATACAGTTTTAAGTAAATTCGTAATATTTTACGTACCTAGTACATAATTGGAATACCAAATTATCAAAATAGAAATACATAATACATAGCAATATATGTATTATTTATGGTTTCTTTTTATGAACCTTAAAATTCAATGTAGATCTTGGCTGCATCTGCATCAAAAATAGTTTTGAGCTTCCTACTGACGAAACTACTTATTAAATAATATTAAAAACATTTATAATTTTTCCATTGGCCTCTACAATAGAGGTTGTATTGACATTTTTTTTGTTTTTTATACGAGAAAAGGATATTAGTTACTTCCTCAAAAATTATGTGTATAACTTCTATGAGTCCAAATAAACATTAAAAAATAACATTTGAGTTTTCAAGACCTGAGTTTATTTAACTGTTTTATTCATTTATTGAACGAAAATTTTGCGACATTATTGTTGACTGAAATGAATTGAATATGAATGAGTTTTAGAAAATGCGTATTACAATATATTATTATGAAAGATTTTTATTTTTTTTTAAAAAAGGATGGAATTAATATTGTTATCAACCGTATATAACAATAAAAATAAAAAAACAGCCTCCGTAACCTTTAGTGATTTAGTCTCTTTCTTTCCAGTAAACAAAATATTTGCGAGGAATTCTCTTGGGATTTTTTTTTCTTTACGCAATCATCCTTTAGATAAAACTGATAACATTGCGATATCAGATGACGAATGATTCTGTTGCTTCTTACAAAGAAACACTAAACAAAGTATACAATGATAAGAACTCACAATAAAAATGGAAATGTATATATGATTGCTTGAAATTCTGCAGGATCTACATTTATAAAATAGAAGATTTTTCAGCCAACATTTTAGAAAATGTATTTAGTTTAAAATACAAACTTTTTATTCATCTATAAATAAATACTCATTATCTTGCATATTTTATAAAATTTGAGTTAATATTGGAAACAGAGATGTTCAAATAAAACGATATTATATTTATTATTAAATTTTTGTCATTTAAATAAATAAAACACGAGATTTAGAAGTAACCCAAGCCTTGTCTGCAAATCTCGGTCGAACTGCATGCATCGCTATAATAGAGGCAGACACACTCAAAAAGGGATGCAAGCAACACACTCGCACGTATTGTGCAAATTAATGCTACGGGAGTGCAGCGATGTGACAGTCGAACAGTCAGTACATTATTTCGTCACTGTTCTGGCAGAAGACACTAATTCGAAAAAATGACATATTGCTTTATTTATACCAAAATGTTCCTTTTTTTCAAACTTTACCGTCTAGAAACCTTCTTAATAAATAAACAGTCTTTATTTTAAAGTTATTTTTTTAACGATTACTTAATAAATTCACATGATAGACCGTTTCAAACATTTTAACAACTTCAAAGTCAAATTACTCAAAACTAGTATTCTCTAGTTAGTGTGTTCTGCCAGAACAGAGACGATTTAATTGTAGCATACGTAAATAAATAGCTGATCGTATTATTGCATTATTGTTTAATATGTACTTATGCATTCTTCTGCCGCATATCAGACTGCAAACTCTTATCTTGAATTATTTCTTAAACATAACACTTTTCTTATACAAATTCTATATATAATAAATGTACGGCAATAAATACTCAAATACTTAATAAATACTTCTCATTTCTGCCCATATTCAAATACAGAAATGTCCACAGAAAAACTAAGACCCGGCTCTATAAAACCGTCATACGCACAGTCGTTGCATACGGGGGTGCGAGTCATGTACGCTAAATATAAAAGCAGCTGAAATAGTGGACTGCTTTGAGAGAAAGATCCTGAGGCGGATATACAGACCCATGAATGATGGTGGGGAGTGGAAAATTAGGTACAACCCAGAACTATACCGCTTATACCAAGATTCAAAACTCTCCACCTTCATAAAACTCCAGAGGCTAAACTGGGCAGGCCATGTCCAGCGTATGCCTGAGTCACGGATACCGAAGAAGATCCTCGAAGAAAACCCAGGCGGGAAAAGGCCAGTGGGAAATCAACGCACACGATGGGGTGATAACATTACAAAAGATGCCAACCAGCTGCTAAAAATCAGGAACTGGAAAAGATGTGCGGAGGACCGTTCCGGCTGGAGGAGGCCAGGGCTCGATTTGAGCTGTAGCGCCATCGAAGAAGACTAAATACTCAAATCTCAATTAACTTAAATAGTCATCAAAAGTATAATTATTTAATTACTACCCCCATCACCTCAAACTGAGGACTATCTTGTTTTTTCAGCACTCAATATTAAATTTATCCTCTAAATATACTTATTCTTTAACACAGCTCTTCGAATGTGATAGTTGTGGGTTAAAGCTCCATTCAAGCATTATTGCAAATATTTTTCTCTATTATGTTTCTGATGTGGTTGTTTGAAGATTTCCTTAAACGCTTTTAGTTTGACAATTTAACTTTATCATAATTGTCATGGCTTAAGGAAAGTACTACAAAACTCTGGTTTAGCCTTCTTTAACTCTCCATTTTCTCATCAAGCTTTATAGTAGATGCAATATGATTTTCAGAAAATTACTTCACTTGTCCACTTCAATTCATCGGTGTTTGCCTTCTGCCGCTTCAACCTCCCTTTCAATGCTAATTCCGTTCATTCCGATGTTATCACTTTCGGCTATCGATAATATTATTATATTAGGTAAAGGGTAAATAATTACTATTTTAATAATATAGATAAGTCTAATAAGGTTTCATTTATAATATTTACTGTTTTGTCCATAAAATTAAACGAAAAGTCATTAGAAGGGGCCGATAATAAATCTTGATCACACCGCTTACTTTCATATTTCTTTCTCACAATTATGTCTCTTTTTGCTTGCATATACTTTTAAATTTATCTCTTTTATTTAAAACGGAATGTGACACTCTGTTTCCAATGTGCATTTATAATTAATGAAATCAAACCAATATCTACCTATTAATAATTATATTATGTATTTACTGGATATTTGTAATGTTAACCATTTTGAATATTATAACATTTTAATTATATGTACCTTATATCGATGATTTTAGGAACAGCTGACATAAGAAGATTGCATATTAGCTCAAATATTTACAGCTTAATGGAATGGGCAACTAAGGTGACATTACAATGACAGGAGTGTTAACTAAGCACATTGGCGAAGAAAATAAACGTTTTCAGGCTTTCTGGGGCATGGCGAACAATATATACGAAAAATCGCAATATACGTCCCAAGCACATACAAGACAGTCTGATGCGCAGTTAATGCAGTATCAAGGCACTAGTTCTGTGTTCCGTTCAGTTTTTCCTCAGCAATCGTCAGCACCACATCTTTTTTCACACATTTATTTTGCTTGCTTTATAATGTAACGATTTATACATAATATACATCTCAGTCAGGTCAATGTCACTCTACGTTTTATTTTTCTGTAGCACTTTTTACTAAAAATACTTAAGTTATGATTTATTGAGCTTTTACGTTTTCAAAAACTTGTACTATATTATATTTATAAGTAAACGTAAAGCCATTTCAAGAAACGAATACCAGAAAACTGAAGAAACTGCGAATACTCCATTACTGTAGTAGAGTTTCAGTAGGTAACAGTATAAAAGATCTAGAAAGTCCAACGCAGGCCTTCTAAGCTGACATATTGTGGATAGTAATTCCCAAGCCTCTCACGTACTCAATTTTTGCTTCAAACAAAGGCTGACCTTATAAAATAGTGAGCATGCAGCTTTTGAGGCAATTTTCTTTTCAACTTGAAGCAATTTAAAAAAAACTACCCTTGTACAATTTAAAATTTTTAAACTGCCATTTATTCCGGTGTCTTATAAAAACTGAACGAAAAGTTTTCGGAACTTCTTTCATTTTTTTGTCGATTCATAAATATATACTCGCGTGAATTATCGTAAAAATATTCTGTCAATATTTTTTACAATAAATTATTCATTCAGAAAAATCAGTAAGTAGGTATTATATGTACCTAAAAATATCAACAGCAATAACATAATATTAATTATTAGGTAGGTAATAATATTTTATATCCCAAATTGCTCTAGAACACTTATCTCGATTTTTCCATTAATAAATTCCATCCCCTATTTTATTCTCACATTAAGTGGCTCTTTTTCAACCCCACTTTAATACATCCTTGACAATAGTTTCAACGTTAAAGTTAAGCATATGTCAACATGTAAGTTAGTTAAAAATCTTGGACAAACAAGAAAAAATCTGTACCAGACAAACAAGAATACAAACTAATAAAAACGTGGTAAAATTATTATGAATTTCCAAGCGAATGATAATTAATTATTGAAAAGACATCAACTAATACAGTGGTTTCAAAATTGAATTCTGTAGTCGTTTTTATACTAATATATAAAAAAGGCACCAAATAAATAAGTACCAAAAAGCTGAAATTGCGATACAGGGGTTTAAATGAATAATTCGTTTATTTTTCATAAACGCACTGTTTTTTTAGTTTCTCAATAGATTTAACATGTCCTTAGAAGAAAAATAAAAGGTACTGCTCGGTTATCAGGAATACAGCGGAAAACACATTTTGAAAATAGCCGATAAACTGGATTATTTGTAAGGTTAACCTAACCAAACCTAACCTAACCTAAACTAACCCTAACCAACAAATAATCCAGTATATCGGGTATTTTAAAAATGTGTTTTCCGCTGTATTCTTGATAACCGAACAGTACCAAATAAAATTTATAATTAAACAGATATTTTAGAAAAATACTACGTAGCAGCACTACTTTATTAAAAGAAAAGGATTAATTTCCATTCTTTATATCGAAAACGAAGAACTAAGTCTCATGACACGGCGCTTAATGCATATTTAAAAAATAATCACGCTGCCTTTTACACCCAAAGCCATCTTTGAATATACATAGAAGCTCTAATATATATTTTTGGATACTTAGACATGTATTTAGGATACCTATTGGCGATGGCACGTAGAAAATTTCTACATACTCACTTTTTTTTCGATTTTCGTGCATTTAGTGCCTATTATATTTCGTGTATTCATTATTATTGCATTTATTTATTTTTCGTGATATTCTATTAGTATGGAAAAATATCTTAATAGTATAGTACCCTCCCCCCGCCACTTTGTTTATTATCTTTTGGTGTATTTTTACATACTTATATATCATTAGAGATATACTGCCACGTTAATAGCTCATTTAATGATTTTTATTGTCTTAATAAAGCAGAAAAATGTGAAATAGGTAAGTATCGAGTTAGTAATCAATTTTTGCGCATCTATTCTATAAACAAGGTATTATAATTTGTTACAATAGATTAGTAAGCTGTCAAAACTGTCTATCTTGCTCTAAAACATAGCACTTTTTGACAGTTCAGACGGTTAACTTATTGTAACAATTAACCGCCTCAATACATTAAAAAAAACTCTCAATAGCCGCCGATAACAGCCTTGTGTATAGAATATATGCGCTGGAAACATAAAAAAAATGTTTTTGTCGCCATTATGAAATAAAATTCTACTATCTACAAACATAATAATATAGTATTTAGATCGTTATTGTAGTACTGTTTGTTTTGTCTTTTTCTAGATAACTACCTAACTCCACAAGAAGAGAAAAAGTATTAAAGAAAATATTACAACTCTTCCTTTTTATATTACTATGCTTATTATTAAAAAGATTCTGCAAAATACTATCTCATAGATTTCGTTTTTATTTTAATAACTTCCCAAAAAGAACGTCACGAGGGTCTTTCCTTAATTTAAACATTAATAATATGAAAAAGCAATTTATGCGTTTAATAAACTTTTCTTTTAGCTGTACTAACTTACTTCTAATGCCTTTAACTCCACTAACTTTGCATTAAATCGCTCCTCGAGTTATTTATAATATATAGTAGGCTCCTATATTTCATTACCTCTTTTCTAATATTAATACATCCCATTCATACCTTAAGTTTATATGTATACCAACATAATATAAAAAGAAATAACTATGGTCTCTGATATTCAGATGAAGTCGTACAAGGTTGCTGTAATATTTTTCTTGGATTGGTTGGTTATTAGATACTCACGAATTTTATATTGCTACCGATTAACGGGAGGAGAAGATTTTAATGATATAAATTTATCGATTCTGTAGAACCTCGACAACCTTTTACCCTACTATATATTATTACTGAGCGCAATACAACATTATTTTTTAATCGCCAAAGTTACATAATATATTATAATAATTACATATTGACTGATTAAATATTTAAAACCTAACTAATATACGTAGTATTGCTTTATTATCATTTCCAAATAAATACATCTACATAATAAATTTTAATTTATTTATTATGAAAGTTTTAATAATCATCATGTTAAATTAAACACACGAGAAAACGGGCCACTTCTTGGAGTGCCGCTGGTTTAAATTATTTTATTGCTTCATTCTGTAATTATTAATATTATTTAATATTACTATTTTATTATCTTGTTGAATTACACACTCAAGAAAAAGGGCCGCTTATTGGAGTGCCGCTGGCTTATTTCTATACACTTTAACTTTATATTATTAAATTATATAATTATTTCTCGTCGTTTTTATTGTTATTACAACGTTTTTCTTAGGTCGTATTCTTATTTGTCCAGTGGTTGTTTGTCCGGTACAATTCTTGCAATCGATTTTTTACTAACTTCCCGACTAGCTTGACATTTGAAACTTTTAAAATATATCAGAAGAAGATGCCAATGCATTTTTAATACTTTTAGCCAACTTTAAGAAGAATTGAATTCATTTTTAGTTAATTCTGTTTTGTATGAAAAGTTATTTCGATACCATTATTAGTTGCTAGGGGGTTCTGGTAACTAAATTATTAAATAATATATATGTGCGTTACTATGGAAATCAATATGAAATGACATTTCATTATACAGTATTTCTATCAAGGACAAATTTTTTTGGTCGTGTAAGCTAGTCAAGTCAAGTTTATATGATTCAACAGAAAATTTGAAAACGTTGTACATAAAAAGTTTTTTTTACCTTGTAATTATTTTTAAAGTAACAACTGTCACTCTGACGTTTAATCTTTTGTTTACATGAGGAACTGAAAGTGGCCGACGATAGTAAGTACGGAATAACCAGGTGTTATGCTGAGTACCTTGCGTTTGTATACAGATGACTGATTCGCACATGCGCGTTGGATATACCCCGATCATGTCGCACTTTCGTAACGATGTGCGCGCGAAGCTCTCAATTTCACCCTCTACTAAACGCGCCAAAAGAAGTATAGCTTCAAAAAAAAGTATTCATTGATGAAACGTACAACAAATTATATGGCTTTCAAATAAAATATGAAGTCTTGGTTTCGCGTGGTGTTCATAATATTACATCTAAGAAGTGATCATAAACAATGAAAGAATAAAAATAAAAAGCGCGCATCTACCTTTGATTATGTGGTTGAAAAGAGCTCAATGTAGTTTTTCTTCCTTAATACTTAATGCAAAAGACAGCAATAAGACATCATTCAAGGAGTTTCAGCATGAAAAATATAAAATCAAGTCAACGGCGTATGTCGTATTTTATTTCAAATCTTTTATTCATCTCAGTTGAAGATGTGAAGTTTATGTGAATTGTAGGGTGGAGTGTTACCCATACAATATTGTGTATTTTTATTGTTTTATGAGGTTTATACGTTTATGCTTGAAAGTATTTTTTCTGCATATCCAACAATACATGTATTACTGAGATATCACTAATCGACCTATTTAAAAATTAAAACGCTAAAAAGACATTCACAACACCGGAAGTTTTGGCCGAAAAGAGTATTTATTATCTACCACTATTATATGAGGCAAAATTATTAAATTTTCTACATGGTCATTGACCATTGTCTCGCCTTCGGAAACCGTTCTTAAAATGGACATTTTTTTGTTTATCAGTTGAATACCTACTTGTACACTACTAGAGTCGTTAGTTCTATCTGCCTTAGTTTTTCATGAATCGATAATATAATAATAATTATTAAGTATAATGATAGGACAGAGGAAATGAACAAGAAAACTTCAGCGGTGAAGTCAATGTTAGATTGATCTGTTAACACTATTTTTAAAGTTAAACTTGTAATAACGTTTATGTGAAATAAATGAGCCTTTATTTTTTTAGAAAGAATGTTATCAATAATAAAGCTAAATGTATTATTGTTGCAAAAATTCATGGCGATGGTGTACTTACACATTTCAGTATTACAGCGAACCACAGAGATGCTCTTTAATAATCGGTAGAAACATAATATCTATGATTCTCAAATAATTGTGCAATTCATTTAACCGAACTTTTGATTGAAACAATTATCTTTGCTCTCAATCGGGATATTTATTTTTCATACTTTACTACATGAAGTTTTATTTTTAGGAGAATTTTTAAGACATTCAATATAATAATGGTAGAAGGTAGACGATGCTTTATTTTATCATCAGAAACAAATAAAATGTGCAGGGATGAATACAAAACAAGTCTGAATTATTTTTTCAGATATATAAATTATAAATTACAAAAACAGAATTTGTATTATAAGTACTTCATAAATATAAGAAAATCATTTTGCTTAATCTCATAAATTTTCAAGATCGCTAACATTGTATAAATCATGTGTTGTGATCATTTTTGGCGGGTTTATATAACTTGCAAACCTTGTTATTACACTCTACAAGTCCCCCTCCTTCTCTTCATTTATTCATATAAAGTAACTGGGTCAGTTTTTTATTTCGTAATTGTGTCGCTAGATTTCAAAATCAGCCAAGTCCATAATAGATGAATAGTAGAAAAAGAGCTTTTTGTTTTCTCAAATACACAGTCACAAGGGTGAAAGTTTATATTATTTCGAGTATAGAATATTTAAAATAATAAATTCCACATTTTGATAATGCAGAAATATTAGAAAGCAGTAGTTCTTCAGCAATTCACAAAAAAGTAAAAAATACCTAAAGGTGGACTTGGCTGATTTTGAAAAACCACGAATTCGATAACTTTCATTAGATAACTCTCCAATTATTTTGGGAGACGTATTTATATTATAGGCAGCTTCAACTGTATTTATCTGAAGGTATCTTTAATATTTTATCTGATGGCACAAACATCTACACAAACTCTCAAATAATGACGAAACGATCATGAAAATAGCGCACTAGTACTGATCCATAATGATCAATATCGATAACAATAATAATTAATACTAATAATATCTATTATCCAGATTAAGTCTGCAATAAGGTTGGCGAAATCAATTTCAGATAAAAGAGAAAATAATAGCATAATGGCGCTTATAGACTACATGGATTTACTTGCACCAATTGTGTATATTTTAAGCTATCGTGATAATAACTGTTTACACGTAAATGTGTTAACTGATTCGCCAATCTCATTCTTCAAGAGTAAACGAGACGCAATGTTATCATTATTTTTTGGTACTATTTAAGGCTGTATGTACCTCAGTTGAGGCACGGTCAAAAAAGATCGTGGTTAGGCGATGCGCGGATTGCGGGTCGCAAATGACGCATGCCAAACGAAATATAATTTGTCATATAAATCCAACATACGTCCATTTTATGTTCTGTTTATTGTTCTATTAGTACCAATAATAATATATTCATTGACATGGTTTCTTTTTAAAGTAAATGGGTAAAGTTTTTAGTCATCTTCACACGATTTCAAAATGAATACGCCCGTCGCCATCACGAAACAAAGTGACGTGTTTCCAGCTCGACGTCCTCTCTCAAAATGCGAGCGAGTCCAAAATTTTGTCGCGCCTATAGTTGAAAATTATTTGCCGTTTCACTGATGTATCACCTTAACAGTTCGTGAAAATCGGTTAACCTCTAAATGAGTCTTTGCTAGGGTGTAGTTCATTTTTACCGCAAGGTTCGCTACTTTCGTTCTATTAGGCAGGCATATTGAATTGTTGCGTGAAAATTCAGAAGCTTCTGAACTTTTTTGATTCATGGATGAAATCTTCCAATTTGCACGATAAAACATGTTTACACGTGCATTTTTTTTATTATAACCGCGATAGTACGTACTGTCAGCAGTATATCCATGCACGTGTAAATGGAGTATTATAAGACTGTTACGATAATTGGATAAACGATCAATTTGAATCACGAAAAAAAGATACGAGAAAGGAAGTACGAGGAGAGAAAATAATTGTTATTATTGAAAATTTTGCCTCTATGATCTGATCTAAATAATAATATTACCTAACATAATTGGGGAGGGCACAGAAGGAACCATAATGACAAAGTACATTATTATTTGGTAATACGATTAACAACGAAGAAAGAAAGAAGTCAGATAATATTATTATGTCAACATTATTTTGATGAGGTGATTATTTCTGGCTTTCCGCTCCATCCTCTTACGTTGGGGTTAGTGGAGACGCAAACCGCTCTGGCGGGTGACGAGACAACCCATTGCGTGTAATGTCACCGCCAGGCGTCGCATTTCACGTAATTTATTGCAACCGAGCAGCGACAAAACTTTCCTTATAAACTATTTAACGATAAATACGGTTTTCGCTAAGTGCTCGTCGAATAAATACTTTTGCGACAAAGTGATAAACTATTTATATCAGGAGAATTCTTCACAAAACGATAAGCATTTTGTAGGTACATTCCATTATTATAGTGATAAATTTTATACGAGGAGCGTTCATTAATTTATCTACTTCAGCATAAAAACATTCATAGTTTAAATCTATTTTTTTGAAGTTATACTTCTTTTGGGGCATTTGGTAGAGAGTAAAATTGAGACATTACGAAAGTGGGCGACAGTATGAAGTTAGCTGCGAATCAATCAGCTGTATACAAATGCACGTTTTATGGTAGAAATGTTCCGTTGTCTAGGCAACGAATTTATTAGCGTCGGCTATTTGCAATTCCTTACGTAAACAAATGATTAAACGTCAGAGTGACAGTTGTTACGTAAAAAATAAAAACAACAAGAAATAATTACACAATTTAGTAATATAAGCTAAAATGTATAGAAATAAACTAATGGCGCTCCAATAAACGACCATTTTTCTTGAGTGTGTAATTTAACAAGATAATAATTAAGAGCTCGTCGAAGAATCTAGGTTGTCACAAGTTTTGTTTTTGTTTTGTTCTGCAAAATAAGTATAACTTCTAACGCGCGTACACAAGTACATGTACCGATTTAAAAAAAAAATGCTTAGTTTCTTCAACGCACGTTACCTACTTCACATGTACTTCACCATTATTAATACATTCTTATTCTGTAAACATGGCAATCACTTCTTCATTCACTCTGTGAAGGTTCATATTATGCCCCTCTAATGATAAAACGTGGTCATTCATTTTTATATTTTAGTTATCTTATAATCATTTTAAAAACGATGTTGTAATTAATTGAAATATATGTCAACATAAATAGTAACTAAATTATTTAGTTTAAATAAAATATTAATAATATTTTAGGTTTATGAAATAAAAACAATATCACTTCGTGTGATATACTCTTTTGCAAAAAAAAATATTCTTAACCTTTATAAAAATGACTAATAAAATGTACTTGTCACAGATATATTGTATACTTCTTAAAACAGAGAAAAGCACTCGAGATAAGTTGAGGCAAAATCTGGGTAATTATGTATGACGCTGGAAAAACATCACAAAACAGTAAATTGTGATATTATTTTTTTACTACCAGTGCTTAAAATCTGCATAGTAATGTTTTATTCTAAATATAGTCCGTTAAAAATAAATATGTTTGCTTAGGTAACTACAAGATGGTTTAATGCAGGAAATTAAAAACATTTATTTTAATACCCACGCAATGGCCTACTAAAAAATAAAGCGAGTCTTCATCAACATTGTAATGTTAATATTTGAAATGTATACCTATTATGAAAAGTACGTTAGATATTAGCACTGGTTTATTTTTATATAGATATATAATATGAGTTTCGGTACTGTTTGGTTATGAGGAATACAGCGGAAAACACATTTTAAAAATAGCCGATGTACTAGATTATAGACTAACCTAACCTAACCCAAACTAACAAATAATAATCCATTATATCGGGTATTTTCAAAATGTGTTTTCCGCTGTATTCCTCATAACCGAACAGTATCTGAGTTTCTATAGCAATAATACAAAAAATAAAAAATAAATCAACTCACCATCATTTATGTTTAGAAAAAAAGTAGATGCTTTTTTATAAATACTATCATATTAATAAATTAAACACTCACAATCTTCAATAATTCATTGTCTAAAGTCAATAAAAATGCAGCGAACAAACAAACCTCATCTACGATGATGCTACATTTACGATGGGTTAATTGTGATTCTCATTTTTTTTTTTAATTTAGAGGAACCCATGAAATATTTTGTATATTTCGGGTAAAATGGCACACATCTACACCTAGCATCATACATGATTGTGTATCCCATATTCATTAATAATTAATATTTTAATAGGTACACATGTGTTGATATAGTATTATATTACTTTGGAATTGATGAAAAATTACGAATAAGAACAATTATGTGAGCAATATAATCAAGCTAATCTTTCAAAATTGATTTCAGTTTTATTGTAAATCGCATAATATCATCGAATGAAGAAAACCTTATATTTTAATTAATGTAGATACTGAATTGTAAAATAACGTAGATAAGGGGTACACAGCTTATAAACACTGAAAATTCTCGCGGAACCTTGTTTGGGAATCAGTGGGTTAATTTTTACTGTATATTTTACATGACTAGGGAATCCAATCCCGAGCCAAAATTCTGATCCCGGGATTTCGGGATTACAATTTGACAATCCCGGGATCCCGGGACTGGTCCCGGGATTGGGATTTTTTTCCATTGTTAATATAAAATTTTTATATTTACAAATAACATTGATAAAATCGGTCAAAAATAAATCTAGTATAATTTATACTATTTAAGACATTTATTGTTAATATTGTATACGTTAAATCTTGGAAATACACAAGTTTAATGGAGTAAATAATATTGTAATATAAATAATAATGTGAATTTAATATGAGATTGCTATTTCTGATAGTAAAGACATAATGAATAGATCAGCGAGATTTACAATAGTAAAGCAAATAATCATGGCGTACTTATGGCCTTTCCGCTTCATAAATCTAATTAGTCAGCCAAATATGAAACTGCCGTAAAACGTATGATATCATGGTGGAATTACTTTGTTAAAAGTGCGAAGCATTGTTTTTTTACCAATCTTTCTCATTTTTAATAATCTATGTGAAAAAATAAAATGAATCGGCAACCTACACATCAAACTTCATTCAAACTCAGTTTATTTCTAATGTAGTTATTTTGTATTAAAAGTATTTTTTCTGTTATATTTTCCATAAAAATTGATAAAAAAATCAATCCCGAAATCCCGGGATTATGTTTATCAATCCCGGGATTCATAGGTATCGAAAATAGCTCGGGATCCCGGGATCCCGGGATTCGGGATCCCGGGATTGGATTCCCTATACATGACGTATCGTATTTAACATTCATTCCAACACCGTGTTCATTCAATTGAAACAGCGAAGATCTTTTATTTTAGCATCTAATAACATGAGATTAATCTTTTAAAATAATATTGAAGACCGACAAAAAAAGAGAAATAATTGAACAATTACTAATATCAAGATTAAAATAAATATTGTTGTAAATATCACAAAAGTTTACCAAAACTACTACAACTTTTGTATTTGAAGATTAATTTATAGATATATTATGTTTCCAAAAATTGTGTGGGTATTTAAACTCTTCAATTAAGCTCATATTTGTAAACATGTAGGCGAATTTATAGGATTTAAAAAAAATATTTAAAACTTAGAAATAAAACATTTTTACCAAAAATAATCGGCGTCAAATTAACGCCGATTGTCCACAACAGGTTAAACGTGTAAAATCGAAATATCCTTAAGATTAGAAACAATTTTTAAGCACGTGCATACTTTATTCACTGAATTTTTTGGTTATTGTCTGTTTAGTGGAAACAAGCGGAAAAAAATTGAAAATAGCTGATATTTTGGATTTTTTGTTAGGTTAGGTTGGGTTAAAATTCTTGAGTTTATGATTTTTTGCCGAAATTGGCTATAAAAATTGCCGCTGTTCCCGCCTGGGTTTCAGTAAAAAGACTTCTAGCATTTTTTTTAGTAGGTCCAAAATTATGGTTTGAAAGTATTTTGTATTATTCAATAAGGAATCATAGATTTTTATATATTGTGTATAATATTAGTGTAGAAAAATCCAATTATAAACAAAATACATTACCATTATGTCGCTGTCTTATGCACTTAATTTTTTTTGCTTAACATATTTTATTCAATACCTATTTAAAGTAAATTTATGTAAATGTAATCGGTTAGACACGTATTTCGCTGCTTATTTCACAACATTCATTATTCAGAGCTTTGAACCAAGTAATAGAGAAGGAAACAAATTTTCCTCTATCAGTAACGCTATAGATAGCATTCGAAATCCTTAAATGAACCTTGATCGACAGACAAAATGAGACAACTGATTTATTATAGTCGCATTCGACACTCCAAAGTATCTACCCTAGTCATCGATCACTCATCTCTCATGCGGATGATTTTCAGTTCAATTCCCACCCAGTCTAGGGTCGTTGAAACTTATTACTGTCGAAAGTATTTTTTGGATATTTGCGGTTATTTTTATATTTAGATAATTATTTTTATATATATTGGCAATATGGTGGTACTACGTGTATTAAGGGTAGATACTACAGGTGTCATTCAAAAATTAAAAAAATAACAAGATAAAAAGAACTTTTTATATACAACGTTTTTAAATATTCTGTTGAATTATTATGCTCAATATACTCAAACTTGTACTTGATAATATGAAGTAAATAAAAAACAATCAAACAAACAAAAAAATATAGAATACTGAAATGTCATTTTGATTTCCATAGTAACACACGTATATATTGTTAATTTAGTTGCTAGGACCACCCACTTAGCAATCAATAATAGTGGATTGGATTACGGATTTCTTCCGAAATAACTTTTCATTCAAAACATAATTAACTGAAAATGAATTCAATTATACTTAAAGATGGCTGAGAGTATTAAAAGAATGCATTGGCATCGTGTTCTGATATATTCTAAAAGTTTCAAATGTCCAGCTAGTCGGGAAGTTAGTTAAAAATCGATTGCAAGATGTGTACTGGATAAACAACCACCAGACAAATAAGAATACGAGCTACTAAAAACGTTGTAATAAATAGAAAAGTTTAGGTTCTAAGCCTAATAAAAAATTGTAATCTTTGTGCGAAATATACCTATATGTCGTTATGACGCTAAATTTTTCTTAACAATATTCATCATTTTGTAATGGATCTGTAACTCCCCTCTATATAATATCTCCCCAATGACAATAAAATGTCTTTGTTTGATTCATCGATACCCTAAGTTACTAATAATGTACTATTGTTAAGAATACTCGATCGGTGTGATTTCGACTATTACAATGTACCTACTCAATATTATATTATTGATCAACCCCAATTTAACC
Source organism: Rhyacophila brunnea (assembly GCF_057557595.1). Classification (NCBI taxonomy): domain Eukaryota; kingdom Metazoa; phylum Arthropoda; class Insecta; order Trichoptera; family Rhyacophilidae; genus Rhyacophila; species Rhyacophila brunnea. Next base: position 4,493,221 of record NW_028232763.1, on the reverse strand, counting down.
ATTCTATCTAGCTGTGTTACTACACACATACAAACCCTTGTAAATTAACTAAGCATCACTAATATTGCTTACTTACTATTGCATATAATATTAATACTATTGTAAATGTTCCTTGGATTCATTCAACTCGGACCATTCAACTTGTTGTTCAAACATAATTCAGCTCTGCTCACCAAGTTGTTTCACTGCGGATCGAACTCTATTGAGTTATTTCCCATTTATTTATACACCATGTAATTGTAAATTGAGTATTGACCACCGCAATCTTTAGATTAATAAAGCCTGAGCATTACTTTTTGCACAAGTAACGAGTGGTCCACTTTTCAGCTGTCAAAATCTGATCCCAGATTGCTTGACATATTGATTTGCCCTTTCTCGTTTTAAATTTAGTTATAAAAACATCTTAAATCAAATATATTAACTATCAGTGTTATTTATAAATACTATACATTCCTTTTATTCAGCTGTCAAAGTCAGACTAGTCCTTCACACAAAAACCGGTAGTAATATCGATTTCCAAAAAATATGTAGCATTGATCTATGCATTACATTTGTAGGTGTGTTAATGCTAGTGTATTATTTATCATGTAATTTATCTATTCAAATCAAACCATTCCCTGTGCGAATACGACATACGCGTCAGTACGAGCACTATATAGACTATAGAACAATGGCAGGCAATGACAGTTCACACATAGACAACAACGGGAGGGGCAAAAAAAGTAGGACCAGTCGTTGTGAATGTATCGGCTTTCTACTTGATTCGGCGATGGTATTGACGAATAAACATCTCTGAAGATTAACATCCATCGAGTCTTATTACTGACATAAACCTTTCACTGAACCACGTAAAGGATCGGGGCCCGTTAGTAAGGATTTCTGTTGCCGAAAACGTAACAATTTAATAATCACAGAAAATATGATTAGCAGAATAAAAATGTATTATTTGAAATTCATAATAAAGCCTGTGGTATTTTGATTCATATTAAGATTACTGTGGTAATAGTGGTAATTAGTTTTTAATTAATAGTAAGTATAATTATTATCAGATGACACTGTGACCTGTCAAAATGTTTCTCGATGCGTTTAACGCGTTCAATGACTTCAATGAGTGTGTTCTGCGCTATGCATAACTTTGGCAGAAATAGTGTGTATGTGTGTATATATCAGTGGCGAAGGGTAGAGGTAGGCTGTTAAGATCCGCCATAAATAGTACACATTAAACTTTGTTAGTCATACGTTATAGTTTTTATTGAACTAAGACTACACTGGTTAGTTTTTAAAATTCAATTAAACCTTGCGAAAACCAACCCATAATAGATAATAGTCAAAAAATACTCGTCTCTATAAAATATCTAAAATTATGCAATTAAATCAAACATAACTTTGAATATTTTATAGATGGAATAATATTTTTTATCTACTATAGTTTGGCAAGGCAGGGCTTAATGTATTTTAATAAATGAACCAACCAACCTTCAATCAAGCAGTTTACAAAAATGCAATCTCTCAATTATTGAACAATCGTACCTCGCATATTGTGTTTATCCGCAATAGACATAAAACTACCAAAATAATAAAGCCATACTACCATGTAATATCAAAACAACCTTAAATTATAATAATGTTACAGTCCTTTAATATTATTAACATTCCTGTCAGATATAATTATAATCGATATGAAGATTAACAAACATAAAATAACTTTCATTAAAAAATATATATACGCGTAGTGTTTTCAAAAGGATTCTAAATATACTACTTATTCACTATATTATATAATCATGTTACATATAAGTTTATTGAACTAAACATTTTGTTTTACAACTTTTTCAAACTTCCTATTTATGATTTGTTTCCGTATGTTAAAAATAGTTTACTTTTTCGTAACTATCGTGTTAAGTTTTCTACTTATTATAAGATCTGTCACAGCTCAGCTGTGGAAACCTTCATTTATTATTAAGGATCTAGTTTCGGGTTTAGTTTCAGTAGAATAATATGGTTCCAGAGTTTGGTTTCGGTTCTTTAAAAAATCAATATACATACTTATACCTACCTCTCTTATAGAGTTATAGCAAAATACAGGTATATTGCCAATGTGTGATGCTAATCAAATCAAATGGGCTTCCACAGAATGAAAGTCGTATTAAAATATATATTTTGAGAAATACTTGTAAACCATTCGCCTAAGCCAGGGGTTGGCAGTTTTTCAAGTGAGAAAAGCCAAATTGTCAAGGAAACAGGATAACATAGGTACCAGAGAGCCGCATATATTACGTAATATATTATATTATACTATGTATATTATGGATATGGATTTTTAGGGGGGAAAAGTTCAAGATCTTTTATTAAAAAAAAATTAGAACGGCCTCCATCCATCGCTTTTGATAACTTTACCATATCTGGCAAGTAGCTACTTTTTGTTTTATAGCTGTCCACTTATACTGAGAAATCAAATTGAATTTCTCTCTTTCGAGTTCTTCCAAGCGGCTGGTCAGATCTGTGAATTTGTTGCTCCGCAAATCCTTGCTTTTTAAATCTATTAACTGCAACTGAAGTGAACCAGCATCACTGTGTCGAACAATGTCAGGTTTCGACATTTATTTTGAGAGGACGTACAATAAAAGCTAGTGTAGTCTAATTTTCTCTGAACTGATGAAAACATTCACCAAAACTGTTCTACATTTTTTTCTATCTCATAAACTCATAAGTTACCTACAAGTCTACTTGAGATGTGGTGGAATTGGAGTTTATGTCTGAAGAGCCGCATACGGCTCGCGAGCCGCTTATGCCGACCCCTGACCTAAGCAATTGGATCATTGCACTGGATCAAATAGACATTGAAATTCAACATGAATTCTTTTGACGGGTCGTGAACACGATGTATGTATACAAAGACTGTATACATACTTGTGTGTATGTATGTGGGCTGGACATGTCACTCAGTAACTGAACAACCAAATGTAGTAGTACCCAAGGGTCACTAAATGCCCACAGTGACACCCTAAAACCCGCTGGATATACGAACTTACAAAATTCGGTAAATGTAAGTCGTAGCGAAAAACTAGGGAGCGAGAAGAGTATGTGAAGCTAGGGGAAGCCTTTATCCAGCAATGGATTGACCCCGGCTGATGATTTTTATGGTGATGAATATAATATGTTGTATACTTAGATACATATATAAGTAATAAATAAAAACCTTTATAACACCTGACATTTTCATTGATGCATTCCGTTTACCAAGTATGGATTATACGAGTATCTAAACATTATTTATTTATAATTGTATTTAGTAAGTAAGTATATTTGGTGATATTTCTCATAAGATTATATTAAAATTTCCAATACATTATCTAGTTCCAGTGCTTACGAGTAATAACAATATAATACGCTTTTTGGATGTGTTAATAGTGAGCATTTATTGTATCTCCGATGGGGTTTTACAAACACTTCAAATATTAAAAAAATGTTTTTATACTTAATCCTTTACTTAGATAATACGGAATTTACCTTCTTTTATCATATTAGTTTATTATATAAGTGAGAATTAACTACATTTTGTGCTTTTACCATTGGTGAGTGCGCATGGTATCTGAGTTAAAATTTAGTACAAAGCAGTTAAAAATTAGTTTAGTTTTTGTTTTAAAACTTTATAATATCTAAATAATCGGAACGGAACTTTCAGTCAATCGTAAAAGCTTCGCGGATAACGTTCGAAGTTGTCTAGTTAAATAAATGAAGAGTAAAACAATAATTATCAAAGACACCCGCGCTTTTTAACAAAGTCCACAAAGTACCAAACTTTTACCTATATTATTTTTATAACTGGTAACTTTTTAAAATTTCGTTCGGATAACTTCGTGCCTAAGAGAGGAAAATCTAACTTTTTCTATCCCTTTAATTCTGGTTAGCAGATTTCAAAAAGTTTTTTTTTTATAATAATATATTCACTCCAGGTTACATGATATTATTGATAATGTGTAAATAATGAAAATTTATGTTTTCATTATATTTCTAAATATATTCTTTGTATTAAGGTTATCATATATTATTATTGAATACGTGACTATAAAATCTATACCATGAACAGTTAGAAGGACATGGAAGTGGAATATAATTTATTATATTTTAGATACACAAATAAAAAACATACGATATATAAAAATAAAGATAAGTATAAAAAATATATAAATTATTTTTATTCCATATTTGTATATACCTAGGTAGACTTTATGACTCGTTATCAGCATTCCTCGTGAGATTTTGTGGATAATCCAGGTATTCCATTATGGAACTCAGGTATAAGCTATGTAGCTGCATCGGATCAAATACATGTTAAAAATGTTAAAAGCTGATGATTTTAAGATATTACTCTAACACACTGGTTCTTAACCTTGTTAGAGGTACTGACCCCCACCAGTTTCATATGCGCATTCATCGAACCCTTCTTAATTGGAAAAATAAAAAATGATTTTTTTCAAATTCAAAACATAGGTATATATTTTACTGGTGCACAAAATGAACCGTGCATCAACATCACCATGTTCAAAGAACAAAACCATTAAAACATGATTTTCACACAAAAACAAAAACATAATAATGAATATTTACTGAAAATCAGTGTGACTTCTGCTGTTGCCTTTCAGAAACCAGTTCAGAAATGTGCTGCTTCACCTTGGCAAGTGCCACTCTCATGTCATTTTCGCAACAAAGTCTGTTCCTTTACTTCGTTTTTATGTCCAGCATCCTCGAAAAGAATTGCTCGCAAAGATATGTTGTAACAAACGGTATGAAAATCTCCAGAGCTTTCTTAGCAATAACAGGGTACGTTACCATTTGCTGACACCAAAACGTTGAGAGCGTTGTTGTTCTGAAGAGTTGCTGTTGAACCTGGCTCTGCTGAATTTCAATGATTTCATCGAGGTATTCATCATTGACATCTGTTGTCTCAAAACTAAACGTGAACGGCTGTCTCACCCATGCTGGATATGACTTTCTTGTAGGGAACCCGAACCCCTGAAACTGACTCACCGAACCCCTGGGGTTCGATCGAACCCAGGTTAAGAACCACTGCTCTAACAGCTGCAACGGATTAAATATCAAATTACACAGATTATCGTAAGTATGTAAATTTCTATCGAAATGCAATTCGAAAAACCAGAAAAGCACTTGTTTTATATACTAAAAAAAAAAAATTGCGGGCGGTTTTGACTTTGCGGATTTTTTCGGGCGGTATTGACGAGCATTGGTACGGCCGCATTTGATGTGGCGGCAATTTCTGGGCGGTAATTTCTGGGCGGCAATGTCCGGGTGGTTTTATCGGGGTGCCTATTATTTTATTCTTCTTTTCTAGCGATAGTATAATACCTAGTCTGCTTAAAATAAAGTGTTTGATTGATTATATGGTATCAATCCACAAAAACGATGGTACAACCTTGCATTTTTTAATCTATATTTTATTATGGTCCACTAAACTTCATCGGCCATCGGCGCATGATAATAAATCCGTATAATAATTATGCTTTTTACGTGGTTAGATCACCACGGGTGATGTATTTTTATACATCTGACGATATCAGACTCATGTTCTTCTGTTATAGTGACGTCATACAGTACTGTTTTAATATGTATATACGGTGAACGACTTTTAATACTTATAACCAGATATTTATTTTATACACCAGGATAGCGGTCGGCAACCCAAATGCATTGGCTTGCCACAAAACAGGTAATTCAAAGTATCTATTGTAAGACAATTTTATTTGACTATAATAACACACGCTACTTAAAAACATCATAAAAATTAAATTACAATATTTAAACAATAGTGACTCCCTTGAGGTACACATTTTGTAGCTAACACCTCAATATTTAATTCATAGTTTGAAGTTTTTAATTGTATACACATTTCCGAATTTTCTTCAGTTAAACGATTTAGATACGGGTTTATAATATATTTCACAATTGAGAATGTTTGCTCACTGTAGCACGTTGTACTGAAAACACTCAAAAGAGCGAATACGACTTTTTTCACACAATGAAATCTGTCTGGGAGTTCATTCCATGTTTTGGTTATCATGTCAAGATAATTGTCTTCGTTTTTTATAATTTTATCTCTGGCAGTTTTGTAGCATAATTTCCAAATTTCCAAATTGTTAAATTCGATTATTAACTCTAAATCAACATACCTATTCAATGTTCAAAAATTTAAAATATTCTTTATCAATTTTGTCTATTATATCAAACCGTGTTTAATGTCAGGCTGCAAAATGTATTAACACATGGGTGAGTGTTTTTGTAAATCCTTAAACCTGTTTATGAAATACTTGTGCAAAGTTGCTATATAACCCATTATAACAGTTTTTACAAAGCCATTACTTAAAGTGTCCACAAACTTTTTTAAATTAGGAAAATCGAGGCGTGCTACCAAAAATCCTTTTGCATGCCACCTAGTGGCACCCGTGGCATAAGTTGTCGGGCACTGCACTAGGATATACCAATGTTACTAACGTAAAACTGCGTTGCATAAAGAAGCTAAAATCTTTAAACCTAGCCTAATACGTATAAGTGTTTCGTTCTACAGGGACACTGTTTTACGCTAAAAACGATTTGCAGTTGTGTTGGTGTTCTTTGGCAGTATTGACACAGGGTGTGCATGAAGAATTACGGTAAATAAGCATATTTTTATGACTTATTGTTTTAATAAAATATAGAAAAAAAATGCGTACATTAGAACATAGGTACATATATATTATTTACTTAAACCGATAGTTACAATTCAATGAAAACATCGTGTATTATTATTTATTTAGTTGGGATTAGGAATATACAATGTTTTGGAATTTATGAATTAGCTTTAACGATATCATTATCATTATTTAACAGATTATTTATAAATTTATAGAGAACTAAGCAATTAAAGACAATAATTATAATACCGTAAAGACATAATTTTGTTGGCAATGTCATTTAATTATACATACAATCATTAGGACTTTGGAAAACAATTAAAAATGGCATTTTTAACTATAAGTATAATGCTGTTAAAGTAAAATAAATAATAGGAAGAACATAATTTAATCGTGTATTATTATTTATTTAGTTAGGATTGGGAATATACAATGTTTTGGAATTTATGAATTAGACTTAACGATATCATTATCGTTATTTAACAGATTAGTTATAAATGTAAAGAGAACTAAACAATTAAAGTCAATTATAATACCGTAAAGATATACTTTGGTTGGAAATGTCATTTATTTATACATACAATCATTAGGACTTCGGAGAAGAATTACTACTCTTTTTTTAGGACTCGAAAAGGTCCCTGTTTTTTATTATTCTCTTAAAACACGCCAAACCATTCTTAAACCAACTCCTGATGCAATCGAAACTTCTGTCACAACACTACTTTCACTACACATTTCGTTTTTATTTTTTACGTATGTATATATTATATTATATATAACTTCCTTCGTTTGGGCATTAATATTATGAATAATTATACGGGACATTATAATTCAGTATGCGTATCGTTTCGATAACAATCACTATATGAACACACTGTAGACGACTGCAAAGAATGGTATGTTTATTACCAGCGACTGTCAATAACAATAGAAACTCCGCCTTTTATTCCCTTACACTGCACGGGTAACCAATTGGTGATAAGGTAATAATTGCAAGCGGTTCTAAGTAGGGTTTTATTACAGGGCTTAATGCATATACACAAATATAATACCAAAACAGATGTGAAGCAATTTTAGCGTACAACAGTGACTCTGTAAAGTGTTTTACCTATACCAGTTTGGTTGATAAAACAACATGCACAATGGCAAGTAACATGAACATATTGATCGGAAAAATACTGTCTTCAACCAAATCACTTCGGATATTGATTTATTCTACCTGCTTGAGAATGAGTTTACATGAAAGTTGTTTTATAAATAATTATTAAAATAGGATCTACTTAGCTTATTGCATTTATTCTCATGCACTTGATATTTTTTGTGTTATTTGCTCTATATACCATTTTTAAACAATTTTTTTTTTAATATATTGTACTGATTTTATTTCTTTACAATTTCTCGTCATGTTGTGAACGTTTTGAATAATTGTATTATGTAAATACATATTATTTATTTCAATTTATCAAAGTGCATACTCGTAAATGACAGTAATACACTTGTTTAAGCCTATTAGTACAGACCTTTGAAAAGTAAGCAGTCAATTTTAAAGGTTTTGAAATATATTTACGTATCACTATGTAGTCTATAGAGATTCTAAAAAATCAATAAGTTCTGTTTTAATTACTTTAATTTTTTCATGTTTCACGTAAAACAGAGAAAGTAATAGGTATGTGGTATTTTAAAAAAAATTTAAAACCCATATCTAACCGACCCTAGGTACGAAACCGCATTAATATAAGAGAATTACACTTTATATCTCCCCAAGGAGTTAAAACAAGCCAAAGCACATGGCCGGTGTAAAAAACAGATATTTTTGTTCTTGACTAACTGAATATAAATATGATTCAGTATAAAATCCAGTCAAATTTATATGAATTCGAGTTTTTTTATTATTTTATTAAGTAGGTACCCACTTAAATTAATGAAAACGGCTTGTTTGTGAAATTTTGTGAAAACAAAGTGATAAGACTTTTATTTAATTTAATCGTAAACTAAAGTATGTAGGTACTAAAAACTCCATTTAACTAACTAAGTAGCTTGAACCCATATCTACGGCAATCCGGGTAGGTAGTAATCTTTGCCGATTATACTTGTTCGACCATATCCGATCCTAATAAGATCATATGGGCCTCCACAGAGTGGAGGTTTGTATTGACATATTTTGTTTTTACGAGAAATAGATGTCAGCCACTTGCTCAACCTATTAGGTCCATAGTCTGAATCATACACAAATTGAAAAACAATATGTGTACTTGCCAGATCCAGGATTCGAACCTGGGTCCCAAGACGCTATAGGCCGACGCTAAGCCACGCGGCCATCGTGGGTGTTAACCGATTAAACTATTGATGGAAATACATAACTCGAAAACACCTCAGATATAAATTATTATACCCACTAGAAAAATCACATTTGATAATATACGATGCTCGACGGAATTTGTGACCCGTATATCCACTTGTTTTGCGCCAATATGCTTTAGTTAATTAAATTGCGAGCCTCATACCTAATTGCGATAATTTAAACTAACTGGTCCTATACGAATTAATTGCTTATCAGATTTCGTTACTATTGACTATCGGTTTTTGTGTTATAAATAAAGGAATATTAATTACCTTAAGGGGTATCCCTTATCCTTATACCAACAGAGGTACCTAGCGGAAAAATACTAAGCTTGCAATTTGAGATTTTTTTTGATAATTTACAATTTCAACTGTATTAATTTTAATAAATATGTATCTGAAACATTAAAAAGATTTTTTTTTTATTCAAAGATAAACTTACAATTGTAAAAGAAAATGTAATAAAATGTGAATTTATTGCAGGGTCCCATCTTATTATTACATTATAGTATATGGTCATAGTTATTATTAAAATTTAGTTTATTAAGTTTTCAATTTTTCAATTTCAAACGTTTAGATTTTTAACTAATTCATGGTTTTAATATTTTTTATATTTATTTTAAAAAACATTGATTTTGTAAAAATATAAATGTGTATAACTCGAAATCCTTTTTTTATATCAAATCGAGCTTTAATATTGGGACCATACTTAAAATAAAATTTGTAAAAATGTTATTACATAATTTACAAGCATTGCTTTATTTTATTAATTTAATAATAATAAATATCTTAATAAAATAGCGACTGGTTTAGATGGATAAAATAAATTAAACAGTTCATTAATTTTAATCATTAATGAAGTACGTATATTATGTATAATAATACAAATTTATGTATTTTTGACATGATAGGGATATGGGAATGGTCCCTACGAACCCTTGAGGTAGAGCCGTCCCTGGAATCCTAAAAATAAAATTATCATACATACATTATAAAAACATCGGTTTATTGCAGAATGATAAAAAGGTTCTATTATATGGCGATCTACTCATATTTACGATATGCGAAACATTGTTTTACATAGTCCCGATTTAAATTTCATGTTTATATTATGTCATCGTTTAGTTTTTGATGGTTACAAAGTTCAATCACGTTTTTATGATCAAAAAATTAATCTATGTCAATCATAAATACAAGATAAATTATATTATTATGATAAAAATTGTGAGTTTTTAATAGAATCACTGTGTTTACCAAGATTTGTGATTTGATAGTTTTTTTTTGTACTAACAATCTCCCGAGAGACTTGTTTACGCAAAGGTATAGCGATTTTTTTGTTTTCTCTCGATCTTAATCAATTTGTTGTAGAAAGGTTTCATGTGATGAAAGAAAAATCTGCGCTTTTGATTAAAGAGACAATATTTTCTTTTGTTTTTTTAGAGCGAATAATTTTCATTCGTGCTGATAATAATTGAAATAAAAAATGGAATAATTTCTCAAATATAATTAATTATAGGAACATACTATTGAGTCGCTTAGAATCATAACTCACATATTCCAAAAATCAAGTTTTGAGATAATCGCTAAAAACCAACAGAGCACTATTTTTTGTAATTAGAAGAACAGTATTGAACTCCCTTGAATATTAATGAGTGAGAGAGTGAAATAACTTTTTTTTTTAAATATATATACCCAATACTCCTAGCTTCCAGACATACAGCATACTATGAGAAATAGAGATCCCCGATTGGTTAGGAAGGCGTTGGTGACAAAACTCTATTCTTTGAAATATGCGAGATATTACACCAACAATGAACTTTGTCAACGATTTTCACATAGTTTAAGTTGACTTTAAATACTCAACTACTTTTCGGTATATAGATTAATTCATTTAGAATCACTTGGCATATTTAACTAAAAAACGATAAAATTGCAATATGTGAGTTATGACTCCAAGCGACTCTATTATTTTTAGTCTAAATTTGTTTGAGGGCAGATGCATATTTAAGTTTTATACTATTCCATTTTAGTCATTTTTGCAACCAGCCTTTCGGCATCTTCAGGCACATACAACAGGCAAATACACACTAACAAAGAATGCATTTAATTCTAACTTATATAATAAATTAATATAGTAAAGTAGGTAAAAACTTTATCACCTACCTATCTATCAAGTCAATGCTCACACTAAACAATATAAAAAACAAATTATGAATAATTACAGTGTTTGTAAAAAATCCCACTTAATTACTAATAATGCTTTCAATAGGCGTATAAGTCATCAAAACCCCATAACTAGATTATTAAATAAGACATCCTAAAAACACAATTGATAGGCGTTTTATCGTAATTACTGGGTAACCTATTGGGAATTTAACAAAGTTTACAAATGAGAAATAACAACAGTATAAGTACCTACTAATAATAAATTACAATAGGCATTAATAATCTATAATTGGAAAGATTGTCAGGCTTTAAAAAAGTTATATTAACTACACAAATACACTTATACTTAAGCTATTTTTTATTTTTATTTTGCCATTGGTGAGTGCGCATGTGCTGGATGATGCTGAAAGATGAAACTCGTGTCGCAAAAATGACTCAAATGGAATAGTACAAAACTTAAATCCATTAGAATATAAATTAAAATTTCATCAAGGACCCTAGATCGATAATATTAATATTATAATATGATTAGTAGGTATGTTGACTTTTGTGTGTCATTTCTATTTTCATCAACGTACCTACATGTAAGGAATTTAATATCATATTACTGTTATCAAAGCATAAACAGAAAGCCTATATTGTTTGTAACTTTTTAAAGGTATTTGTTTTTTATATGGAAAAATGGAAAATTGTATCAGATCAGACTACAAGGAGTATCCAATAGTATGAAGAATTTTGTTCGCGAAAATGGAAATATAACGCAACATTAATAATTTAATTTTATTGATTGAAAAATATTTCATATTTTAATCTGGCATATCCAATTTCAAGTAAGCAGTGATCTTCTATCTAGTGTGAATACAGATTGTGATCTACCACCCTCTTCCATTGTCATTCTTCAATCTAAACAAATGTATTATAATTTGACTGAGCGTTAAAACTTTTCTTCGCAATCATAAAAAATATTCAATTTTTTGTTCATCATACTCAGGCTTTCATTAATTCATTCTCTTACTGTTCAAAGAGCCTACTGCACGACGGTAAAGCCTCCGTTTAAACCGTGGGGTTTCACATTTTCTCTAGCTGACATTCTTACGGTAGACAGTGAGTTATATGTTTCGAACCACTTACGACGTGATTTTAATTGATTTATAATAAGTATAATAAAAATATAATATAAACTACCGTGGTTAGCCGCCGATGGCCGCCTTGTATGTGTATAAAATAGATTCACTAAATATTTGCGCGCCTGAATACCTGATAAAAATAATATAATATATTCTAAGGTTTTTGACAACGAATCGCTTAAATCTATCTCTTGTCTCCATTTTTCATAATATTACCATGGATTTTCAGAAACTATGGTAGTTACTTACTCAGTTAGCAAGACTATTATCAAATAAATAACCGCATGACGCTGTATACTTCTCCAGAAAGTTGAGTATCCAATATTATGAACATACCTGATAAAAATGTATCGTTAGATTATCAAAACATAAAAATCTGTCTTGGTATAATATTGTAAAATTTAATATGAAAAAGTTACTATAAATAGAAATATAATAATGATAATGATTATAATAATAATAATAGTGTTTTTTATTTCTTTCAAGTGTTGATATTACATTCAATTTGATTCAGTATTAAAATATACATCTACTTTTCATTTAACCTTCAAAATAATATGACTATCTGCTATAGTCTTATAATACCGAGAAAAAGTGTTCATTACGTAAACAAAAATCTTGGCGTATATATTTTCTAAATTCTTTTGACGCACCTACTGGGTAAGACTTGGGTAATGCTTAGGTAAAGCATTTTGTTATTTTCAAAATCGAACCTTTCTCAAAGACGCGATATAATGAATATCTACAATTTTATCATGGCCAGGAAATTGTAAGACGAAGCATCATCAAAGAGGGTAGGTATCTTTTCTTTAGAAAAATAAATGAAATTTTACACCATATCGGAATAAATTACTAAAACAAATTGGGACAAGTTGTTTATTTTGTATAAAAAATGTCTATATTATTTTCCCCAAAGTGTGTCAATTCACTTAATTGGAATAAAAAACATATTGACAAGGCCAAAACAGCGGTGTTATGTTTACTATTAAAATGATGGCTTTAGTTGGTACATTTTTTATTAACCTTTATCTACCTGTGCTCATAAATTCCGTCCCGTCCTGTAATGTCACACTACGTTACCACCTACTATATTTGTAACATATTATGAAGTTTTTTTTTAAATCGTTAATGCTGGCTTTGTCTATCTATAGAATAATCTTTTTTCATATCATTTGCCAATAATCTACATCCATCTAGCTAGAACGATCCTGCGAGCGTATCTGTCTTATATGATTTGACTAACTTAATGATTAAGATTTATACTACTTAGGTATGCAACCTCAATGATAACTTAATTCATCAGAAGCGTGTCTGAGTTTGATTCATTTCACCTTCTTCATTTTTATATGCCACATCTTTGGTCAGCTTAAATCTTAAATTATGCTTGCAATTAATACATAATTTGCGATTTGAATTTTTAGGTAATTCGCTGTGATGTCATTATTTTTCTAGTTATGATATTATCATCACCTTACTATTTAAACCTCGTAAGTCTGTTTGAGAATAATGTTGAGGGGAAGGAAAAAACGTAATAAAAAAATTATATTCTAAGCACCTATATAATCGATGAATCTGTTAACACTGGTTGTAAAATACGAGGTTTTAATTCCATGTTTGATACCCCGAGACCTACGAGTTTTTAAAATTTGTCGATATATGTACAGAAATACTAGCCTAGAGAACCGAAGTTTTGACATTATTTAAAATGTTTTTTTTGTTTAAATCTTGTCGTACAAACTTTACATAATATCGGACTGAGTAAGGAGACGATATGCTTCTTTATGATTTATATTATATTATATATATTATAAGATATAAAAATTCGTACTTGTTTGGTGATATTTGAAAAATATTCATGTCGATAAATTCTGTAATACCCAGTTCTTATGTAAGAAGGTGTAAGTCAGTTTTTTCAGCTGAGAACTCACACATGAAACATAATAATATTATCAAAATTTTCAAAATGCCTTTGCTTTGAAGTGTATTGATATTTCTTATTCATTCCATTGAATATGATTAAATTTTTGCTTTCGAGTAATATTGAAAGATTGAATAAATAATATTAAACATTTCGATTGACTTAAGATCAATTTTCCCGTATATCTATGTATACATAAATCAGAAATTTTGTTTGCTTATGACAAAATTAAGTATACAGAAAGAGCAGCATTTTGTACTCGCTGTAATTATAATTGTTACATAATTTATAATTTCCGTCGAAAAGTTACACAAGAACAAGTACCAGTATATGATGTAGGTATGCAACATTATTTGTTTATATACATAAAATTATAATAATATATCAAATGCTTCTAATTTTTTTTCGAATTTTCGAGGTCCACCTTTTCACGCAGTAAGAAATATTTGGTAAAATATAACGCTATATTATTAGGAAGAATCTGCAAACTCATGAACAGGCTACCATTAATAAACGTTTTTCTTCAATTTGATGAATGAAATACCTATGTACGCCCCCGTTTTTCACAGAAATTAACAACAAAGTTTGAATAACACTATATGTACCTACATGATTTTTTTTTCTAGTTTGTTAGTAATTATCATTAGTTTTGTAGATTTAATATTTTTATCAAATCAATTCAATAATTGGCAATTTATTTGGGTAGGTAAAGAATATCACACTAAAAATTGTAAGTAATCCAGATATTCTCTATAATATGTATTATAACAACGATAGTCATCTAAAATAATTGTCAATCATCATAATATGACGTGTTAGAGTAGATACCTGCGTAGTTTAGCGGCTACAAGCTTTACTGGGCGTCTTACGTGGGCGAAGTCGGCGAAGCGTTGAGCGGCGCGCGCAACTCAAACGTATAACCGTATGTGAAAATGTTCGTAGATAAAATCTTTTTTTTTGGTTATACGTTTATACGGGCATACATTTGAGTTGAGCGCGCTGCTCAACGCACCGCCGATCGCGCTTACCTAAGACGAGCCGTTACACGGTTAGTAAAATATACATGTTCAAATCTTATTGGGCAGGTATACGAGTTTCCTAATATTTTTATGTTCGATGAATTTTTCAAAACGAATGTAGATAGGTACTTCTTAAAAATGTGTATTAAATTTAAAATATTATTCAGCCAGCAGTATAGTAGAAATTGCGAATGAACACAAAATACATACATTCCAGCCTTATTGGTGTGTGTGGTGTTTTTATATTTACTTAGATTATCCAGAAACATAGAATAGTACATTGTTGTATGGAAAGGTGCGTGTTGAGCATAATGCGATAGAACAAACAAAATAATTAGAGACTAGGGCAGACAAAGGTACTTATATGATTTTGTAGGGTATAAAAATGTGCAGGACATAATATTATTATAACTAAATGAAGATGTAATTTATAGATAAATCCTGTTATCTAGTAGTAGCATTTACATGTGAAGCGCCTAGTTTCAAAAGCCCCTAAAACGATTTTAGGTAGATCTGAGAAAAATGAGAAAAACGATCTTAGGCAGTCTTGAGAAAAATTATAAAAAACATTTCTCTTAAATCTGTAAAATATGTATTTATTTTTTAATTCGTTACATTCTAAAGAGTATTTTGGCTTTCCATTTTAGGGGTATTTGAAAAGCACAGCCAACCATTTTGACGGGTTTTGAAATTTACCGTAATGTTTGATCATACGTATTGACGGTTTTTGGTGTTTTTTTTAAGATAAATTTTTGGCCATCATATAGGTAACAAAAATATCCATCTAAATACATATCTAACTCAAAATTTTTCAAAAACCGTTTTAGGGGCTTTTGAAACTAGGCGCTTCATGTATGGATAATTTATGATATTTCAGAAAAGAGCTAACACTCATTTTATCTTTAATACCCACGTAGGATTGTAGAGCCAATTCTGGTGAATGGTAAAATTGTTCGAAAGGTGGATTGAAATAACGAGACAGTTAAGTTTTTTTTAGAAACAGTTAGTAACATAATACTATTGACTGAGACAAGATGGAAGAAAAAGAATAGGTATCTTCATCTAATAATATATTGATCCAAGTGATGATGATATTATATCGCAAAATGTGCCCTATAATCCTAGTTTATAATAACGAAAATCGTTTACTCAGTCGATCACCATTAAGAGCCCTAGGGTAAAAGATCTTATTAGGGCAACTACTTTTATGGGTCATATATAAAATAAAAAAAGCGTTTTTCTTAAAAAGGAAAGAATGACATCACGTCGTGAGGTAATCTTAATACATTCCCATTTCAGTCAAGTTACAAAGAGGTTCTAAAAACTTTTCAGTTAAAAAAAATACGAAAACTCAGCATGACTTCTAAAAATACAGAAGTTACATACAAATTATCGAATTTTTACATATATTTATTTTTTCCAACTGATTTCTAAAAAACTATACCAACTAGTAAATAAAGACTTTCGGTTTTTTGACGTAAAACGTTTTAAATTATGGTATACATGACCTTGGCACTCGCCGTATCAGACTTTTGCGTTAACCACGTTTGTTCACAGTATTCATTTATTTATTTAACATTTTATTTATTTATTTAACAAAACAAAACATTGTGGACAAAACAAATCAAAATTCAGGACGTTCACAACATGAGATTTACATTATAACAAATATTACTCTCACAAAAGAGAATAAGAAGGGAATAATACAAACAATAATAAGAAACATTAAGGCTATATCTAAGCTGAGGCATGGGCTAAAAAGATCGTGACTAGGCGATGCGCGGATTGCGGGTCGCGGGTGCAAATGACGCAAGCCAAACGAAATATAAATTGTCATTAAAGTTCAACATGCGTCCTTTTTATGTTATATTTATTATTATATTCGTAATAATGATCGTGTATTCATTGACATGTTTTCTTTTTCAAGTACATGCGGAACGTTTTTAGTCATCTTTACACGATTTAAGAATATATTCATCTGACTCCATCACAAAAGAAATTGACGTGCGAACAGGTCGTTATCCCTCTCCGAATGGCAAAGCTGCCAAAATTTCGTTCCACATAGTGTTACAAATTATTTTCCGTTTCTCTTATGTACGCTCTTAACAGTTTAATACAATAAAATAAAGTTTCAAAAACAAAATGCAAAGTACAGTAAAAACAAAACAATGATTCGGTTGGTCGATGATAGGCGTGCGAATGTTTAGCCCTACTAGCGCTACTCAGTATTATTATCTGGCAGTCGGTGTGCCCGTATTGTACGCATACAATCCACGAACCGAATCATTGTTTTGTTTTGACTGAACATCATTGAAAATGTCTATGCATGTCTAAAATGTCTTGCATCCCTCGCTAATCTCGTCGCCTATATATTATAACTAAAGCAGTGACGATACATCGTTTCAAAGGCAGTAGATATTACAATCGTGGCAAAATCAATTTATTTCTTTAGTCTTTCCCTAGCTCGAGCTGTTACAACATTTTAAACTCCCGTAAAAAATATCACCAGTCTGCCGTGTAGCTACGCAGATTGTCGGCAAAATTGGTAACGGAACAGGAATCCTTAACAAGGACTCGGAGTCTCGCACTCTCGGGCTCCCAACCACGTGAAAACCGTCTCTATGATAACATAACTGATGACTGACTCGTTTCCTCTTATTTGTAGTGTCTATAAGTGAACATTATACCCGCTAATTATGTATTATAAACTATCGTTCATTTAACTGATCAGTGATTCTTTATTTGTTTTTGATAAAAATATCACCCCCTTTTGCCTATGTTATTTTAGGTTTGAGGCAAACATGAGGCATAGATCGATTAAAACAAGGCAAGTTTTAATATGTTAATTTCATTGGCTGGTATAGAAGTATGACGAATCGACCGTTATGAATGAATAATTTGGTGATGACGTGTTTCGATGTTTTCAGAGTTTGCGACTCTTGGATGAGTTTAAATTTCCTGGCCAACTATTTCGTAGCTTTCCGTATATTCATATTTTGAAGTTTCAATGTATTATGGTTTTTCGTGTTTATTATTATGGTGGCGCTTTTGCAGTGGACTGTAATTTGAAGATGATGCTGATTGGTAGATTACGATATCTAAGGAGGGGGGGGGGGTTACACAGGATGCCAGACACTGACCTATATGTTGAGAAGGCGGGCGCGCGCTGGCGCTGGTTTATGCACTCACGTACTGGTAAACGGACGGTACACTTTTAATGAATAATATATTATGAGATTGATGAATGATGATTTGTATGAATGATTCTGTAGTTAACACGGTCTTGTTCGTATCGTATCGGATAGAGCGCGATAACTTTAACAAGGCTATGCGCTCGGCTGTCTTGTAGTAACACGATCATCACGGTCAACCATGACCCGTGACTGGTGGTCTTGTGACAATAATTGGGGATTTGAGATTAGTGGAAAGAAATGATGAATGCAAATATAATTGGCCGAACCATATCACAAAATAGTATTTTTAAGAAGCCCGTATTACAAAAACTATGGATAAATTGTACAATATTAAATTAATTTATGATTCATATGTGTAGTAATATTAAAACATTTATATTCTTATTAAAATGTGAAATTCTGTTTTTTTTAATGTTCATTATCTCTCTAAATAATATGTACTTATAGCTATATCATCATATTATTCAACAGTTTACTTTTTCATGTAGAATTTTTGTATCGTTTTAATATATAGATTTACGTATCCGAAAACACTCTTAATGGAATCTATTGAAGGCGTAAAAATCTTTTACCTGTTATGCAACCTTCTTTTGGTGCGGCTAAAAATCTACTATTATGTATAAAGCTATTCAAAGCATTTTGCTCTTTTTATAAAGTTTAATACCATATCAACAAAACTTTTTCTATGACATTCATGTTTTATAAAAACTTTCGACATAATATTTTTACATAAAATTTTGTATGGAAATCACCTGATAAATTATATCTATAGGGCAATAAATAGATTTGGTCTTTTGAGATATTTTATGTTTTTTTTAAGAAAACTTTTGTCAATCTTATAAAATATTTGACATACATTTTATCATAATAATAATATGTAATAATACTAAAACAGTGCTTTTAATAAAGACATTGTAGATATTCTTATAATAATCAGTAGCATTAAACAAAGTTTTAGTAAATTTATGTTTTTTTCATTTTTATAAATCAGGTTTCGCCTTACAATCACCTTAGGAAAAATGCACACATTAAAATATTGTAACACAATTTTATTTAAATATCGTGAAAATAATTTACACAGCATTGGAAAATATTTAAGTTATAATATTAATTATATTAATTAAAATAGAATACTATTTTGTATTCGGTAGTAATTCCACTCAGTTTAATAATAATCAGTACCGGTTTCGTCCGCTTAAAATTGACACCGTCAACTCTTACAGAGTTTACACCAAACTAGCAATTTTAATAACAATTTAATAGCATCGAAAATATCTCATTCATCGTCAGTATCTATCGGAAACATCCGGTCCCAGAAATATTATCTAAGCATTGGAAGCATTCTAGAACGTTATGTAAAGAGGTACAATAATTCAAATGTAAACGTACAAAACTTAAATTAATTAGTAATATATATATGCATATTAAATTGTATCACTATACTTATCTCACTGAAGGTAAAATTTCTATACCAATACGATGTATTTCAAAGAAAATATTATATGGATTGAATATGGAATAAGGTTTTTACAAAATATATTAATTTAAATAAATACATCATTTGAGAGACTGGTCATAGATGCTAGAATAAGAGGTGCGATAAGAATTTGAAGAATATTTGCTGGACTGTTCATTTACGAATGTGACAGGATCTTCACCAATCCTGACGATTCGGTCTGGAAATATAGAGAATAATCGTTAACATAATAATATTATAAACTGCTCAAAAAGATTATGATTCTTAGTAATGAGGCAACTAATGAGAAGTTTTATGTAGCTTTGCTAAAAGTAAATTGGTAGAATACTAAATACTTCTGAAATTATAAATATGCTGTCTCCAATACAACATTGTTTATACACGATATCCATACAGCTACCTAACACAAGATGATAATATATTATGGTAAAATGACATATTACCTGAAGAGGTAACTCATATCCATGTGAAGCACTATAATACTATGATCATTGACATAGTGAAATGAGGATTTTCTAATGAAAATTAGTATATCAATGTAATGTTAAAAAAAATTAAGTAATGAAGTAATGAAAAGTTACCGACTCTTGAAATAACCAAGAGGTAAAGATAATGATAATTATATTGCCATGTACATGCATGGTCTAGCTTAACCGTAAAGCATATCAACATCTCTGAGGGGTTCTGCTACTCTTTTAGAGAAATATATTCCTCAAGGAACAAATCGTAGAGGTTTCTCGCCATACTTACATTCGAGAATCTTATATCAAGAGTACCACCAGGAATCCTTACAATTGAAAGAATAATAAAGCAATAGGGAAAAATCAAATTAAAGGAAACCTGAATTTGTTTTAGAGTACACTGTAATTCAAGTTTGCAAGTGGAGCAAAAATCAAAACATAGAATACTCTTAGTAATTATTCATGCAAGATAAGAATGAGAATAATAAGCTGAGAAAAATTATGTTGGCTTTGATGATATTATATTGTTCATTTCAACATGATAAAAGGTAGTGTATTATATAGTAACAGTAAATAATCACAGTTACACCCAGTGTTTGATAAAATTATATTGTATTGTGACCTCAACGAGAATCGAATCCGGAGGCCTAGTTTAGAACCCAGTGGGTACCTTACGTACTGGACTGCGAGGGCTATAAATGAATATAAGTATCACACAGTCACTGATATAATCAAACAAAAAAGTTCTTAATCATACTGTATTACATTTTTAAGACAAACAATTACCAAAAAACAAACTCATCAATGAAAGCATAGCCTTACTTAAAATATGTTTATGTATTCCAAGCAATTTAGTTAAACACAGTTATTGGCCATCCTAGAATCGAAAATTATTTCTGCACTTTAAAAGAATACTTATTTATAACTGATGCTTTTGATTTCGAAGAAAATTATCAAGGTCAATGGAATTACTGAGAATTGCAGAGTTTCCATTTACACCGCGCATATTATGTTGAAAAAAAGCCGTGGCCAAATAATACGTCTCTTCTAACTTTTAAACTACAGTATGTAAGCATAGTTAAGTATATTGTATGCATAAACTCAAAGATATTGTAATGAAAAAAGAATGATTAAGTTTAAACTATATAGAATGCCACTAATTAGTCATTTTCGGATTTATAGCGTTCAGTGCTGAGGTTATGTAGTATGTACCTACGTGAATCTTTCGTATATTGATAATCGCGTCCAACGGAAAACTTTCCAATCTGATAACTTACTGTAATTTTAATTTAAAATTAAATATATATTTTTTATCTCGTATTATTTCATAAATATGAAATACTAGCAATAGTATCTACGTAATATTATTTTATTAACAATTTTAATATCTAATATTATGTAAACAGTGGTCATATTAAAATATACTAAATATTATTGCCATATCAATAAAAAGTATACAAATAAAGACAATAATTGGTATAGTGTATTTATGATGCGTCAATGTATTCAATTATCCACTGATACAGCAACCATGAAAAGATTTAAAGTTTATAATACGTATTTATAAGTAATAAATTTATACCAGGCAGTTTTCATACCGTTATTGTATTTAAAATAATAAATTTATGAACATCAATAATTATTTTGATTTTGGAATGTAACTTTATCTCACTATTTTTACAGCTGTCATTGCAAATTATATTATTTTATTAGGTATATTATTATCATGCATGGCTTACGACAGTATTTCGATCGAACGTAACCTTTATATCCTTAAATATTCTATGCATCTCGGCTTATGATTAAATATAATTATTTCAAAAAGAAATCGCAACATTGAACTGTCATTTTAGAAAGAGAAATCAGAGAAAAGTTTAAGGAGATTGAGTTGTACGCACGAAAACACGCGTAAACGATATATTTATGGTTGCGGCCATTTTGTTTAAATGTCCATTTGGGGGCGTGCTGTTTCCTTGAATAAAGTTTTCCCTACGAATACAACATAGACTTATACGTCATTATTACACAATGTGTAGCTTTTTTCTAAATATTTTATGAAACTACAGAAATAGCTGTTTAAAAAAATGAATGATTAAATGTATGAAATAGCGGGAATTTAACATTACAAATACATCATGATAATAACATACATAATAATATGAAAACCTACTAGAAAAAATCTTTTTTCAAAAAATAAACAACGCCCGACGGGACTTGGACCTATAACCACTGTATTTGCGCCAATTTGCTTTATTTATTAAGCTACAGGTATCATATCTAATTACGACGAAACTAACTGGTATTTTCAACACGGAATGTTTACCAAATTGATGAAAGGTACCAATTAAGTGCTCCAGTTACTAACCGACATCCGGCTTGTTCCACATTTTAGTTATAACGTAATTGCACTTGCTAATATTTTTAATTAACTATTTATTTTATTCAACAAATTAATATATTACTTTTATTGTGTTAAGCTGAGGTATAAGTTGGGGCATGGTCTAAAAAGATCGTGACTAGGCGATGCGCGGATTGTGTAAATGACGCGTGCCGAACGAAATATAATTTGACATAAAAATTAAACATGCGTCCATTTAATGTTCTGTTTATTGCTCTATTAGGAACAATAATAATAATATATATTCATTGACATGTTTTCTTTTTCAAGTAAATGGGTAACGTTTTTAATTATTATATAATTAATACCACCGTCGCCATCACAAAACAAATTGACGTGTTCACAGCTCTAATTTTGCTCTGCGATTGCCAGCGAGTCCAAAATTTCGTCGCACCTATAGTTGAAAATTATTTGCCGTTTCACTGAAGTATGTATGCTCTTAAATATCGATTCATGAAGGAAATGCATTGTATTATTAATTTAATTTAATAAAGCGCAAAGTTTTATAGTAAATTTTCCACTTTTATTTATTATATCTGGACCAGTTTCGTCCGTTTCAATATTTTCAACTCACACACGTTGTATCACTTTTTAAAAATGTCCCTCTGAGGTGGACAAAACCGGTCCAGATATAATTAATAAAAGTGGAGAAACTACTATAAAAATTTGCGCTTTATTAACTTAAATTAATAAATTAACATATTTTGATACGCGTGTAAAAATTACCAGTTACTGTCATGGTAAATAGATAGGATGCCCGTTGCCCAATTGGTAAAGTACATTTTCACGAATCCAGTGGTTACAGGTTCTAATGCCATCGGGCGTCAATTATTCGTTGAATAGTGTAACAAGTTAATTGATAATAACCACTTTGTATTGTAATGATATTACTACTACTATGATTAAAAGCTAGCGTCAAGAATAATCCAAAGCTTGAGTTACAACGTTGTCATACTTACTAATAATTCAATTATTACTATTTTATACTGTCACAATATATTTATTTTTTAAGGCAACACAGCCAAGTTAACTATAAAGGGATCTTTTATCTATATAATAATATTATTTTGGAATAATTGTAGACTATTTTAATTATTGATGATAGTATTAATTTGCTATATTATTATTTAATGATCTTATTTACAATTACCAATAAAATGTTTTTCTGTATTAAATAGCAATTTAAATAATATGTAATATATTATATTTTTATAAATTTATAATACACTACATTTAAGAACAATAATTTTCATAACATTAGAAATATACCTATTATAAAAAACGTCAAAAGAGATATGATGCTATAACGATCTCATTCCGGGTGTTATGTTTCAATTTTCAATGCATTGTTGTACTCTATCAATATTATTAACAATGATACTATATTCTCAATAATTCATCGCCACATTGATTCATTATACCTACAGTCCTTTTATTAAAGTTGGTTAAATGATAACAAAGCTTCAGTGTCATATGTCATTAGTCGGACCTCTCTTACTAACTGCTACGCTATCATATTACTGCTAGAATCCATTTGATGAATGGCGTAGCACACATTCTACGGAAAGCATTGTATAACGCCCAGCCGTAGAGCTTCTACCCCAGTTTCCGTAGAGGAAAGCTGTTTGTAAGTAGAAGACATTGTTTTACGAAAGCTTTGTTATTTAAGATTACTCAAGTTGACGCTTGGTGGTGTTGACTTGGATATATTGTTATTTTTGAATGGTTGAGGTTTCGACGGAGAAGTTTTAATGAGTTTTTCTGTGATTGGATTTATTTTTAATAGCGTTATTATTCTTCTCTAGTTATCATCTATACTTCTTTTTGTAATATTGTACTAGTATACATAAATTAATGATAGAAACATTTTTATACAAAATTTATTAAACAAAGTATAAGAAATATAACATACTACCTATTTAAAATATAAATAGTACTTATACAAATTTTGCTAAATATCATCAGTTGTCCTCCAATCCCATATCATTTAAATGAGTGTGAAGGTAGAGTGATAAAATATTTTGTTATCAATATAAAGGTCTTCAAAAAAAATATAATACCATGTTTTCAAAAATCTCTACTTTACATAGGGACTAAATGTCAGAAAGTTAATAGATTCTATGTTAAGGGCGAACGTGCTCAGCGTGGGTCAAAATGGAGCTTTTATTCTATTTTCAAAGCATGATCCTGGATACTCCTTAAACGTTGTAGATAATCTATTTATATAATTTTGAAGCCTTATTATCCTTTATGTTTATTTTAAACATTTGATGACTGCATAAAGTATTTTTATTACATAAAATAGAATTCTTTTAAATCTCTCGCTCTAATGTTTTAGAATATAGTGTTCAAACACGCGCGTTATCATGATCTTACTCCCTACTTCAGTTTTAGTTTGTCAATTTATGGCTACGGCCATATGTTGTAGCTTAACTACTGGGGAATGCCAAAAGAAATGGCGCATTTCTAAAAAACACTACCTTATTCTTAGGTCAATACTTATTATCAAGCAATCATTATTCGTAGGTTGTTTATCACACTTGAATGGTCAAAGACATATCTTATAATTAGTATCTTTAGAATTATCTTCAAATGTGCTAATCTCGCCCATTTTTTGAATAATAAAATGCCTAATTCTTGTCAAATTTGGGATCACAGAGATTATCAATATAATTTTTTATCGTAAATATTTCACTATAATAATGTCGACATAAAATATACTGATGGTTTTATAAATTCGTTTAAAAATTAATAAATGTAATAAATTTTAACATCACTGCACATTTATGTACTGAAATATGACTATATTCTAAAACATTAGAGCAAGAGGTTTAAAAGAATACTATTTTATGTAATAAAAATACTTTATGCAGTC
Source organism: Rhyacophila brunnea (assembly GCF_057557595.1). Lineage (NCBI taxonomy): Eukaryota > Metazoa > Arthropoda > Insecta > Trichoptera > Rhyacophilidae > Rhyacophila > Rhyacophila brunnea. Next base: position 4,467,557 of record NW_028232763.1, on the reverse strand, counting down.
ATCAAATGTTTAAAATAAATATAAAAGATAATAAGGCTTCAAAATTATATAAATAGATTATCTACAACGTTTAAGGAATTTCCAGGATCATGCTTTGAAAATAGAATAAAAGCTCCATTTTGACCTACGCTGAGAATGTCCCCCTTTAAGAGATATTTTTGCTCAGAATAAGTTGAATGATCAATATACATTTTACATAGTATCGCTTGTTAGTTGTTGAGGATCTTGTGGCTGTGAATAAAGATCTTCAACGTGCCAAAACTCTCCGCCCCTTACGGTCCTCTACTTAAGGCAGAGTGAAGTCTGCCGTGTACTTGATCCTTCTAGTACGCGAAAGCTCTTCTTTTTTTTGCCTTCCTTAGAGGATCACCAAAACTATCAGTCTCTTCAGATTATCAGTCCGCGACAAAAAATACGTCCGAATAACTGCAGAATGCATCTTAGACAAATACTCGATAGCTGTTTCTTTATCTTGCATCATTTGATGATTTACTGGTTGGTCCTGTCTCCCGTCCAAGATATACAAAGCATCATTCGGTGCCAATACCGCATTGAAAATGCATTAATTGCTATCTGATTGTATACAATACATTGATAAATATATCATAAATAGGTACCTCATTGTCATAGATTGGATTTTTCTAAATGTATTAGTATTAATTTAATATTATGATATACACTTATTGCATTAATATTTTTTATTGAATATTTCAAAACTATAGCACCCGGAATGCGAAGTATATCGAGTAGTCTCTTTTAAGCTGTCAATATTTTCTTTATTTTTATGTTTAAGTTTTTGGTGAGTTATTTATATATAATAACAAGCTGAAGTACCCGGCTTTGTACAGGGTCGCTTCGTGGATACATTTATCTTAGATATTTAAAAAAAATAATAATAAGTAATTATCTTTTTAATATTAAAATATTTGTGTAATACAATATGGCAATATGAAAATAATTTTAATGTGAATAAAGGTCAAACAAAAGAACACTAAATTAAAATCGAATCCAAAATATGCAAACGTTATTAATGGTATTAATATGTAGTAAAAAAACTCAAAATTGGATGGAACAAACAAACAACATACTTTGTATTTTATATAATACTAATTTAGAAACCTTCGCGGGTGTGTGTGCGCACAACAACTGACAAAAGTTTCATCGCAATCGGATGAATGGTATAGAAACGCATACGGGACCGACAGACAGACATTCATTCTTATATATAAGATATAGCCTATAACCTTTGCGCAAGTGCAAGCAATAAGTTGACAAAGTTTTATCGCAATCGGATGAACGGTATGTCAGTGCATAAAATACTAACAAACAAACAAATATTGATTTTTATATATTAGATATTATAAAGGATACAATAAAAATGTATATTCTACTATACGGATAAGTATGTGGCGGTCAACAAACCCAGACCATGTCAGGCCAATTGCAACAATGCACTGATCAGCAAGTTACATAAGTATTTATATAAATATTACACTTATCCATAACATCTCTCCTACGTTATTTATTCTTGTACCACCTGTATACCATTTACGCAGCAATAAATTCTCACTCCTCGATCCACTCAACAACCTCCGGTCAATTCATTCATCCTCCATCTTATTTACCTCCAAAAGTATACTTATAGGTAAATATGTCTAGTTAGATGGAAACTATTTATTATAATAATATGTAACCGAGGGACTATGTGGTGTGTATCCAGGTTCAGGAAAACGAAATCTAAGATCTAATCTAAGAGTATTTTGATTTTATGAAATTCAGGTTTCTGTTATGGATATATTTCAAATGAAAATTGGCGTTAAAGATACGAATACGATACTTTAGATACCTATACAATCTGTATTTAACTCATTTCTTGCAACATAATTTATACGTCATACTGGCTCAGAGGTAGAGAATTATTATTTTCTGGACGTTTTCGTTTGGTTAAACAAACTAGAAAGATGGAATTAAATGGATTGTGCGTATAATTTCTATAAATTTTATATCTACAATAATATATTATATAAAAATTTGATATGTATTATAGATTTTGATAAAACATAACAACAAAACATAACAGATTTAGGCCCTGCCAGGTGGCGCGTGTCCCACCCAGCTTTACGCTCGAGTATCAAAAAACGTACTCGGCCCATATAGCGCGTTTCCTTGGCAGTGTCTGACGTAATTATTTTTAAATAGGCATAAAAAAATAAACGCGAGTGCTAAAAGAAAGATTGCAACTCAGTTGTGACACACGGGTCCTGAGATTTAATATCTCGCTTTAATTCATTTAATACTGTCAAGATATATTTTTGTAGGTATACAAGCTAAGTGATGTAATTTATTTTTGAATGGCTATAAATGTCACGTTGTCGAGAATCTCGCGATCGCTTTCACTTATCGCGTGAGAGATAACACCTCGCGAGTACTTGTGGACGGCTCAATTAGGTCACTTGTACCTGAAGAACGCGCGACTTGTTACACGCGAGTCAAATCGCGCCATCTGGAAAAGGCCTTAGTAGGACACATTGTAACAATATAACCATACAAAAGACTTGTTCATGTATTGTGTTTTTATATTATGCTAATTTTCGTATGTTTGTTTTTTTTCCAGATACAACGAAAGTGAAAAAAACACACATCAGGGATAATCAACACGTTAAGTCAGTTTATCAAAGTGAAAACGAAAAAAAAATAATAAAAAAAACTTCACGCGTGGTAATATATAAAAAAAACTACACGATTCAGCTTTTAAAATGCTCTTACTTTCAATATTTTGCGCCTTTTAAGCATAATAAAATATTTTCAGCCAGCTCAAAGGATTTTTTAGTCTTTTGTCAAATTGCGTTTAGTATTTCAGTCTCAATTTTTTTAGACAATGTATGACAAACATTCGTGTTATATGACTTTATATGTGGTTGGAATACTAAATTGTCTTCGAGGATCAACATTACGTAAATTCTATGTAAAATCTCCCCAGAAATAATTGGCATTCTACTCGTAATATTTTATTATAAAATAGTTGCAATTGAATATAGTGAAAAAAGTGAAACTGTTTGTTTTCTTCTCGATTCTAATACAGATAGAATATAATATAGACGACAAAAATAATACCAGTGATAAGTACATTACATATATTTTTAAGTACATTATTATTTAAATACATAATTTTGTATTTTTATTAGATGAAAAAAATATGTATATTTTTTTTTTATTTTAAAAAGACTTGAACATAATATATTTTTTTCATTCATAAAACAAATTAATATTAAAAATAATTTTACATTGCCATCTGTTAATACTAATACAAACTGAAAATCGATAATTTATTGGATTGCGTCTGCAATTATGGTTTTATTCTATATTATATACGTAAAAAATGACACTTTCTCAATGACAGGAATGATATAATTGGTAGCGTACAAGCTTACTAATTGAATTGTATAATATTTTGAATTAATCTTGCTTTAGTTTGTTTGTTGAATTAACATTAGGAATTTACATTACAAATCAACGGGATTTACCTGTAATGGGCTTCAACAAGTTTCACCGTAAAAAATATACTATTAAATGTTATTTACTTCACAATTTAATAGTCAGTCTAAAACCACTATTCAGTATATTTTTAAATAAATTAAATTATTTAAATAAAATGCAAAAACGTATAAAAATAAAATAAAGTAAATAAAACTTTCAATAAAATATTTTATTTGTGTTTAAAAGCTTTTTAACGTGCATTTGAAAGTAAGTACATTGTTGACAATAAATTCGATTGATGAAATAAAACTTTAATGGATTGAATTTGTGCAGTCGAGAAAGAGCTTTGAGGTTAGATAGTTGTGCTTTTTGATAATAATTCTATGTGAAAGTGAAGAAATTTAATTGATAGACTAGTAATCGTGTTTTAATTTGTGATAATGCCTTTATGATAAAAGCTAAAATATGGTGCCTGGAAAAGCTCTTAACTTTGAGCGAACGAATTCGATTGCCGATTATTTTGATATCGTCAACATAACATTTGACGAAGAACTATCATCCACAACAAAAAACTACGAATATTCTTCCGGTAATTCAAGCGAATGGGGTCCAATAAGGGATCCCCTATACATAGTAATACCAATAACTATTGCATATGCGATTATTTTTGTAACCGGAGTTATCGGTAATATAAGTACGTGTATAGTGATATCACGTAACAAATCCATGCATACAGCAACGAATTATTACTTATTCAGTTTGGCCATATCGGATTTACTTCTACTTGTGAGTGGGCTTCCGCCGGAAATGTATTATATTTGGTCAAAATATCCATATGTGTTCGGTGAGGCTTTCTGCGTGATTCAAGGCTTTGCGGCTGAGACTTCTGCAAATGCTACAGTTCTGACTATCACGGCTTTTACTGTGGAGAGATACGTGGCGATTTGTCATCCATTTTTGTCACACACCATGTCGAAGCTTTCAAGGGCCATTAAGTTTATTATGGCAATTTGGCTGGTGGCACTCTGTTTGGCAATACCACAGGTGAGTTTATATTTTATTTATTTAATATTATTATCTCTTTTAATCGTGTCAACAGTATTTACCTCGATCAAATGGTGAAATTTCCCGTATCCGGAAATTTGTACGTTCACAGTTCAACAGTTCACCGCAGGACACTTATTCGTGCGCCGCAGTACGTGAAACATGAGTTCGTGTAACATTTAATCAAATGGCGCGTTTTTCGTTGAACATTTCACCGTGGAGTATATTTGTACGTATGCTACAACATGTGGCGAATTTTATGAGATGTCTTTACTAGGTTATGTTAGGTTAGGTTAGGGTTCATCTAATTGGAACAGTACTATTTGCAAACTATCGCCGTATTTTGTAAGATACGTACAAATGTATACCACAGGTGAGTTTATATTTTATTTATTTAATATTATTATCTCTTTTAATTGTGTCAACAGTATTTACCTCGATCAAATGGTGAAATTTCCCGTACCCGGAAATTTGTACGTTCACAGTTCAACAGTTCACCGCAGGACACTTATTCGTGCGCCGCAGTACGTGAAACATGAGTTCGTGTAACATTTAATCAAATGACGAGTGTTTCGTTGAACATTTAACCGTGGAGTATATTTGTACGTATGCTACAACATATGGCAAATTTTATGAGATGTCTTTACTAGGTTATGTTAGGTTAGGTTAGGGTTCATCTAATTGGAACAGTACTATTTGCAAACTATCGCCGTATTTTGTAAGATACGTACAAATGTATTCCACGGTGAAATGTTCAACGAAGAACTCGTCATTTGATAAAATGTTATACGAACTCATGTTTCACGTACTGCGGCGCACGAATAAGTGTCCCAAGATGAACTGCATTAGTACAACTTACATGTAACCGAAATTTCCACTTCTAAAGTCGTAGTTCGCTGGTGTAAATCCTATGTCACGATAGTTGATGTTTATTTTATTATTATGTGATAAAATCTAAACATAAATTAGTTAACGTTAGGTTAGGTTATTTTTGTTCGATCTATATTAAATCAGGTTTAGTTTTTAATCCCAAACATGGCACTTTGTTGCAGATAAAGTTAACATTTGATAAAAAATCTATCTAATATTGATTTCAATCATATTATGCGTCCGCACAATTTTCGGAATTTTGATTATATTATGTGCCTAATGTTAAAGTCTGGATATTAATTATCGGGTTTATGATCATTATAATATATTCTATATTTTTATATAAGTCCAGTATTTAGTCGATGCACAAACGTAGGTGTAAATCTGATAATAAAATATATTTAAAAATTGAAGAGTTTGAGTCATTAATATCACCTTCTAAGCCTAAAGTTTAGACTAAGAATATAAGCTGCAGCCATTCAACAAAATATCAAACATACATAATTTAAAAACACCTCAGAGAACTATGTAATATATAAAAAATACAACACCCAGCGCACATACGCGCCCATGTCCTCTACAAACTAGGCTACTATTATATTATAGAAGAATATTTTTGAACCTATGATCTCGTCTATTAGTTTGTTAAAGTCGATTGATCAATCAAACTAATGCAAAAGCACTAATCTTTGAAAGCCTATTCTAATCCTATCGATATACAGCTTTCGAGATGTAGCTGTATCGATAGACCTACTTTGATTTAAGAAACAAAAATCGATTGCCAAAGTAGCTTGATTTGGAAGAACACTGATGAGTAGGTATTAAAAGTGACCAATAGTTAAAATTTGTCGCTATTAGTATGTCACCTCGTAGCATAATGTTAATGCAGCGGATCGGGGCGTAAACCTGGGAGATACGGAGTTCGATTCCCCGTCGGGTTGGCTTACTTTTTTTCAAAAAAGATTTTTTCTATTGGTTATAAATATATATGCTCTCAGAAACTGTTTTTTCTAAATTATATATGTTTAATATTATTTAGATTGTACGCTCATGATGACGAGCGGTTAGGTTAGGTTAGATTAGCGTGTTGACTTAAATATCATATAAGAATATCGAATGATAAAAAATTAAATCAATAAGATTTGACTATATCTAAATCATTTATTGATAATTGTCAAAAGCTTACAATTTTACATTTTATTATAAAAATATGTGCCCAATAATTACAAGAAAACAAATTTTGTAACAACCCTTCTGCATACCCATTGTTTTAATAAAAATAACTTTCTAATTAAAAAAAGCCAACGCACGCTTGTGTTTGTTTTTTGGTTAAATTAAAAATCGTAAATTTTCCAAGATGCGAAATTGCCCTCCGCGTCGTCACCGCATATGCGTGGCGGAAAAACGGCGCCGAACTGAGCGTGAATTTTCCTCCCTGTCGTCCAGACGTTAGCAACTACTGATTCAATAAACCTCTATTTATCTATGGAAAACATTCAAGAATATATAATTATTATACTATTATTATATATCTAGGGTCAATACCCTACCACCCAGCATGACTTGGCAGGAAACCATTAATTTATAACTACAATGTATCTTGCAACATAATATTGTTAAAATTGCAAAACAAGCGATTTATGTGAGTCAATCAAAATTCAACAGAAAGCTAATTTAACAAAATAATATAATAATTCAATCAATCAATAATATCGCAAATTAATAAATAATTCTATGTAAGTTTACCATGATATGCACAAAAGTTGTTTGTATAAAAATCAATCTTGCGCAAAACTGCATAATTGTTCAAATTAAAATCAATTATTTATAATTTACAAAACAAATCATGCATTGTCTCATCTCTCATTGTCTCATAGGTACGCATGATTATCAAAAATATTCAAGTAGCCGATAGCAGCATACTCGTGATTTCACTCCGCTAAATTATAATCTGTTAAAATATCTGTAATAATTAAATTAATATTTATTTGGAGGGAGATAATAAAACCAGGGTTCATTTCATTCACGCACCAAATTCTGAGTCATTCATTTTGGAGTCAACCAACCCTGCCTGTTCCTTATTTCATCTCCTAACTCAATATATGTAGGAGTGGTCGATGTGAGGGTCGATGGTGTTGTTGATGAAAGACGATCGTGGTTATTCGTGATGATGGAGAAGTGAGAGTTTATTTATGGTTACATAAGTACAAGGGTACAATCAGTACAATATAACAGAGGTACGTATTATTTTTGCGAGGCACTAAGTTCTCTAGCAAGATACAAGTTTATCAAGTGAATAAATATTACGGAGAGACTGACTTGTTTCCACCCGACAACCTTTTGTTGCACCTGTCACGATGGAAAAAGCTTACCTCAATATAATATAATAATCGTTTAATGAATATCACTGACATAAACAAAGGGCTTACTAAGTAGTAATTTGATTGTGTGAAAAATGTATATAAATAAATTATTACACATACTAAACAACAATTGATTTAACTAATTAATTAATTAACATTAGTTTGAAAACGATTCATATGTCATGGATTATACCGATATTGCTTGGTTCTCACAGAAGCATTGATAGCCACATTTTTTTCCGACTGATCCTAAGAGGATCATAATATGGGCCTCCACAGAGTAGAGGTTTGTATTAACAGATTTTGTTTTTTACGAGAAATGGATGTCAGCCACTTGCTCAACCTATTAGGTCCATACTCTGACTCATACACAAATTGAAAAACAATATGTGTACTTGTCAGACCCAGGATTCGAACCTGGGACCCACGACGCAATAGGCCAACGCTTAAGCCGCGCGACCATCGTGGGTGTGATCCACATGAAACACATCGTACACAAAACCAAATAAACAATTTTAAATTTTTTTTTCTAGTATAACTTTAACTTTAATAAATTTATTAAACCGGTACCAATTTAATAATTTCATTTCGATATCTCAAAAAGTTTCCATAGTACATCGTTTCATCATCAGCCTGAATCTATTCACTGCTGGATGAAGGCCTCTCCAAGCTGAATTCACTTCTCTTGGTCCTGTGCATTGCGTTGCAGCGTACTTCCGCAGAACTATTCGACGATTGACATATTCCACCTGCGTGATAATAAGTATAGGTCATTGTTTAATAAATTCTTAAAATAGGGTCTGCTTGGCTCATTCGGTGTACTTCCTTGTATCTAATTTATATTTTTGTATTTACACTTTTCTACTGTTTAATGCTGATCTATTTTTTTATATGATACTCTTTTATTAATATTTATTTGCTTCCAAATATCGCGCTGTGAACATCTTAAATTATTAATTTGTAATGTTCACTATAATATGCAAAAACAAATAAAATTTGATATTTGAAAATTTGAACTTAATCATTCCATTGACCCAGCGGCCTCGAGATCTACCTTGCGGACGTTTTGTACCTCTTGGTTACCACTGGATGACTCAATTTGTCCAACAATTGTCTCTTCTTCAAGCTATGTGTCCAGCCTATTTCTACTTGAGGCTCTTAGCGAACTCTATTACATCGTAAATCCTTGTCTGTTTCCTTATCCATTACATAGTTTAACTCTTCAAAAATAACGCACCAGAGTAGTCTGTTAGTAGCGATGGAATAATAAGGTGAGGTTAGGTGTATATAAAAGGTACATACACAGAAGAGATAATACATAGAATTCCGATAGGCTATCTTATACCAATACAGTAAGTTTGAACGCAGTGTTTTGAATGTATGAGTGTCTTACGAAAATGAACCACGCAGACGTCCAATAATGTGTTACCATACCGTACACCAATATTAAATGGGCGTCAATGCATAAACCGAGAGCAGTTGTCAATTTTCGACGTATGACGTATTCTTGACACGTGTTTAAAATTATCACGTTTTCTTCTTTACTCGAGATCGGTTGCCTACTTCTCCTTACCCACTAGGTATTTCAGTTCCCATTATTTCTGAGTTCCCTGGGTACACACCTACATCCAATTAACGTTTTCGAACAGCGCACTTACAATTATTCATCACGAGGACAATGTCGACGATTCTAGTTAAATAATAAATATTAACATTTATTCTGATGACCACCTCTGTTCTACATGATTTATGTTACTTGGCTCTTGGTTGAACCTCAACGACATAGCATTGCAAACCTTACATTATGAATAAGTTGGTTTTGAACCCGCACTGACCTCATGCGTAAAAAATTGCGGTCAGAGACCCCTTTTTGTAATGATACCCATTCACAAATAAAAACAGAATATTTTCAAATTGGCGAGAGAGTGTTTTTTGGGCATTGCGATAGGACATTAAATTTTTGGGATTTTGCATTACGTAATCGTCGAGAAGCAACTTTTCGGTAGCACTACGAAAGGAAAATTTTTATGATTCTTTTCAACCTTATTGGGATCATATCTTAATTTATGTGAGCATGAAGCAGTCATAAATTATAGCAATGCAGGTTTTATGCCTCGTTTTATTACTTTTTAAAGATATGACATTTTTTTCACATCGTAATACGGTTTTTGGTACCTGCGTATTATATGAAAAATATTTCACACACTCACCACGAGATTTATTTGAATATTTTGGAATATCTTGCATGTGAGAAAATATTAATAAATTAAGTGATATTACGTAAAGCTATATTCTAAGCTTTTTATTTGTGCTGCATAGTTTAATAGCGCCTGTACACGTGCATGGATTTACTGGCAGCAATAGTGCGTATTTTAAACTATCATGACAATAACTTTTTACACGTAAAAGTGCTGACTGTCTCTCCAATTTTATTCTTCAAGAGTAAGCGAGACGTGATGTCGTCTATTTCGTACTATTTGACAGGTAGTGAAAATCGGTTAGCTTAAAAATGAACCTCAAAATGAGTATAGTTCGTTTTTTGCCGTCAGGTTCGACGCAGGCTCAGATCAAAAAATCCCTACTGTTACATGAAAATTCAGAAGCTTCCAAACTTTTTTAATTCATGCATGCAAGTTTGCAACTGCAGGATAATACATATTTACTTACAAGATAATACATTTTCTTGTTATGGCCACGATAATACTTACTGTCAACATTAATTCCATGCACGTGTAAACGGGGTATAACTTCAATGTAAATTGTTGTTTTTAACATTCTGTAAAGATGGTCTGGATCTGAAATGATGTATTCCGATGATACAAAATATGTTTGTAAAGCCATAGCATTCAAAAATATTCAAATATAATAATTAGCCGTTTTCCTTCATGAATAATCGGAAATGGAAATATTACATCGAGTTCACGATAGTCATTACGAATTAGTCAAGCGCCAGGCATCACAATTTTTTACTAATTGTTTTTATTTTAATAATTTATTAACAACAGAACATAAATCTGATGGCACATAAAACTATTAAAATGGTTCCTAAATACTACCCCCAAAGGGAAAAATGCACCGTTTTGACCAACATTACAAATTGAGTTAGTCTACGGATAATGCTATACGTGTAATTCTAAGCCATTTGCAATATAAAATTTATTTCTGTTTAAAAATCGACATTTTTCGCAAAAACGGTAGTTATCCTAACCAAGAGGACAGTATAACGAGATTCATAAGCAAAAACACAGCATCGATTGAAAATATACTGGTTTTTGCTTATACCATAAATGGCACAAATCAAAAGATTCATCCACATTATTAAAAAAAAACCTCAAGAAAAGTTGAAAAAATATGATTGTCTCATTATATCAAAATGTAACTTTGGCAAATAGCTGCCTTTTTGTTCATGGGGGCAGAATACTTGTAGTATGTTTAAAATAAATTCAGTACTAAAATGAAAAATAAAACAAATCTCGTGATATTTTTATATTAAAATAAATCCTTTTTTTATGTAATTGTGTCATACTTTTGTATATAGCTAATATTTTATTATATAAATCTGCTACATATTGACTAATCTGTGTAATTAAAAATGGACATACAGACCGTTTAGGCGGGAAAACTCTACATATTATGATAGCTTCGATATGTATGTTCCATTATCTATAAAAGTACTTCCACGACACTCATGTTACATTTTTATATATAAACTGTCAATTTGTGAAGATTTTAGATTAATATGATAATAAAGAAAAAAGTTTTTACTGCTTTTTCAAATGAATAAAATATTAAATGTTTTAATCTCCTGAATTTCTTTCTAAAATAAAAATAATTAAACTGACGATACGCCAATAAATTTATTTATTGTAATGGGTATTCTTAATATTAATTAAATGGTCCATACAATTTAATTAATATTAAGAATTTATTTATTTTATTCGAAATAATATTGAAAATATTTTAACTTTATTATCACTAAGAACTACTATGTAATAAACAAACATGGCAACATTTGAGTGATATTTTATTACACATTATTGACAGAATTAGTTATGTTATATCACCACATAAAATAGGCTACGGAATATTGGTTTTTACAACTAGTGGAAGATGACCTGATCGACCCTGTTAAAATTGCCACGTTTTGCCAATATTTCGCACGTCGTAAAACACAAGTTAACGATTCGGGTTCACGTCAATCAAATGACGGATGCTAATGCCACCACTATACAAATACATATTAGCTTGTACGTGAATGTTCATTTTCAAAGATTTAAATCTACCAAAGTAATAAAAAAAACAATTAAAATTTATTCTTGATTCTAATTTTATTTAAGTATATAGGTATATTATTATATTTATATATAATATTAAATTTATTGTTTTAATATATTTTTTTAAATTAACCACCACAGAACAGAATAACACATAGAGTTCCGATAGGCTATATGCCAATACATTACATTTTGACGCAGGGTTTTGAATGTGTTTCTACTGACACGCTTGCCGTACTCGCTGGGGTGCTACTCCTCGATCTGCACGTCCAAGTCAGAGAATCGATCACCCTCCTCTTGAGGGGGATTAGTACAACACTCGTTGGTGTCCCGATTTCCTGCTTATGGAACTCGAACGAGCGGAGCTGTTTGACAGGGTACATCCTCACACGGGCCCAATTGGTCATGGAGATCTGATAGCAACCACCAACTTTGCGGCATTCGAGAAATTTGCAGCGTCGTTTGGGGAGCGGGATAGTCCAGACTTCTCTGTAGACTCATCCACTTCAATTCGTGACACTCAGAATCCGGGTACATAAGGTGCTTAACGTCAGCGGACAGCAGAGCCAGTCTAAAAAACAAAAAAAAATCTTTCTTAACTTTCTTCTTTAAGCACTACGGTGCATGGTTGTAGCATCAGTCCCGTGCGGCACCGTCTCGGGACGGAATGAGCACTTAAAATCACTTCTTTCAGACACGTTTAAAACGTCATGGAAAGCGGCCGTGCATATCCACGGCTGTGCATATGACGGGTGGTGGTGGAAACTTTAACGTAGTATGTGTTATACACCAATACTGAATGAGCGTCAGTCATAAAACGAGAGCAGTTGTCAGAAAAAGTGCGAACGCGTATTCTTGACACGTGTTTAAGTTTATGTTATATTCTTCCACACTCGAGATCGACTGCCTGTTTCTCCACACCCGTTAAGTATTTCAGTACCCATTATTTCTGAGTTCACTGTTATCCACCATGCAAGAGATAGGTACAGTTAGCGTAGAACTATATTTTTGTTTGCGGTATGTATGGGGTGTCGGCAAGGCCGAATCACGAAAATTGAAGTAATTTAAAATGTTTATAATCTCAAAAATCTTTAGGATAATACAATAAGTGAGGTGGTATTGTATAGAACTATAGATAATAGATAAACACGTTATTCAATAATGCACGCGTTACCGTGAACGGTGCAGGGGAAGGGTATATTATAAAATTGAAGGAACGAATGTCGTCAGTCACCCAAAAATCATTGCACATAAATAAGTGATATGTCAAACGATTCATTTTGGAGTGTTATAACGTTATGTGAAAATAAATGTTATTGTAAATGTAGGTATACGGGAATTATTGCACCGCATTGTGGTTTTTTTTATAATATCAGCATAATGTAGGATGCATAAAAAGGTGCCACGCACTGCAGCATAACAACATCATAACAAACAGCATAACAATTGGTCTATAATAAAGTCTAAAGACTTTATTATAAACCAATTGTCCTGGCGTCCAGTTATGCTATTCCTCCAGTCGATCGCACCCATAGGCACGGCAGCCAAAAAAGCGAAACAAACGAATCGACTTTATCCTATGGAGAAGTATAATGAATGAATTATATTATAGCAGCCAACATAGAATCATAATTTAATTAAACTCATCAAAATTAATAACGCAACTATCTAATCGACCATCAACTCAATCAAACAACATAATGAAACTTATTTAATAAAATAGAATACTAGATGAATTCGAGAATATAAATAGCAATCTAAATTAATCAATCCAGAATATTATGCCTAATAACTAGTCAACTTAGCATTAATATTACCTGCAAATAATCATAGGTATTATCAGTTAGGTATCTAACATACAATTGAATGTACCCAGATTCAATATTCATCCTCACATTTTCTCACTTTTATAATATATTCATACATATACAACCAATTTAGGCTACAATAAATAATCACAAGATAAAAAGAACTTTTTATATACAACGTTTTTAAATTTTCTGTTCAATCATATAAAGTTGACTTGACTAGCTTAAACGATCAACGCGCAACTAGCGTTAACGCGCGTGTTTTAACATGTACCTAACCGAATTTTTTTTAATTTTTTTTTAAACGGTTTAAAAAATACTATTTTTTGTAACAAAAATACTTTATGCAGTCATCAAATGTTTAAAATAACTATAAAGGATAATAAGGCTTCAAAATTATATAAATAGATTATCCACAACGTTTAACGAGTGTCCAGGATCATCGTTTGAAAATACAATAAAAACTCAATTTTGACCTTCGACGAGCATGTCCCCCCTTAATAATACCTTAGCATTATAATATTATGTTTTATCTTAAAATAGAATAATACATGCATACCCACATATTATACTTAATCACCATTAGCCGCTGTCAATCCAAAGCAGAGAAAGCTTTTAGAGCGTGTTTGCATTTTTTTGTTTTTTGTTGTTTGGGCTTCTCAGATTTTTGTAGTTCAAAGAGAATTTAATTTACGCTAGAGATACCTTTACTGAAAAATTTCCTAAACATGCTTAAGTGTTTTGTACAAAAATGTAATTAATTCGTATTTATTTTGTTTTACCTACTGGCCAAAGTATGTTTTCAATACCTAGTATTTTTTTATATACCTACTCATCATGTGTGATTTTGAATTAAAGTATTAAGAGTACGTAGATACTTACTGTCATTTCTAGATGGCTATAAGATAAAATTATGTCGTTTCAATAACGAATGCAACATTTTATAAAAATTTACATATAATTTATTAAATAAAAAGTAATTTAGTTAATTAATTTATTTATTAATTTAGGAATACAAAACATTGTGGACATAACAAATCTAAATTCAAGACGTACACAACATAAGATTTACATTATAACAAATATTACCCTCACAAGAGAGAAGAAGAGAATACTATAGAAAATTATAATAATAATAACAAAAAAATTAAAACATACTTAAGTACAATTTTATACAGAAAAATACAATTTCAAAATGCATTAAAAATGTATATTTCTTTAAGGAGCGCATTTACTAATCTTGCACTCCTCGCGAATGATGCCTGATAGGCTTGACACGAGGAAACGGTTCCGATCCAGAATAAATCATGGTTGCGACCACGTAGGTAATTGACAGGCGCATGTAAATTCAAATTTCTTAGGACGCCAGTATTGGAAAACATCCCTCGCAATAACAGGCAAAAGTGTTTCAAGAGCAGAAGAGACCGATAAGATTCAAGAGTGTGAAAATTAAGCTTGCCTTGTAGAAAGGCATTTGGAAAATAATCATTTGACGAATTATCGAAAGGAAAATAGTTATATGTCTTAAAATAAAGACATCGAAGTTTAATAATAAAGAATAATTAATTAACTATACAATATTGTTAAAACCTTGATTCATAATATAATATTGTAATCAATATTTTTGAAATTTGATTTATGGAAAATATTGTGCACACTTCTTTCAGAAAATTAACGAACGTTTTGCGTCGTAAATTGTTCTGTTTCGATCGCTTCAAATATTATAATAATTATTGTGGAAATAAGTTTGTTTTTATAAAATGTTTTTCTAACAATAGCAGTAAACTTTTGATAATAATTACCTATATCATTAAATTATTGTAATTTTCTTTGTACGTTGTTATTTTGACCAAAATACTTTTGTCAAAATTATATTATCAGTATAAAAATAATACGCAATACATAATATTGTATATTAATTGAAATTTTCAAGCCATTAATATAAATAGATAATATTTAATGCCAGCTCACTTTTATGATCATTGATGTACGTATTTTTACGGTTGTAGCTACTGAAAAAAATTGAATCTACTTTTCGAAGAAGAAAAAACATTATCCTTTATCGATTGCTTTTAACGGCGTGGAAAATGACATTAAAAAACCTGTAAAGGCAAGTTTAACATTTTTATACCTGGGATCAAACCAATTATAATAAATTTCACGTAAGTGGCTGTAAATATTCACTTAAAAAATATTAGTATAGTGAGAAAAGGTGATATAATAATTAAAATATAATTCACGTACTTCCGTAACATTTTTTTGTCATCATTTTGCTCAAAGTAATTGGGTGATTGTGGCAATTTATCAGAGTTTTTCTTTATGTATTTTACACAGTTAGATTGTACGCCAACTGCTGGTAGAGGTTTTTGAAGTGTGCGTATGATTTGATTAATATCAATTAGGGGTTCAAACTTAGGGTTGAAAATCATATTATGATTTTATTACCTACTGATTCAATCCGGCCCCACTATTATAGTCAAAAATGGTTTAATAATCATGATGGATGAACTGACCATGTGGCGGCTTTTTCTATCTTTTAACATTTTTGTCTAAGTAATTTTTATGAAGCTTCAATAGAAAAATGCGTACCTAAGTAATAAGCTGGAAGCATAATTTAGAAAGTCATATATTCTCCTCACGTCTCTATTATTTCTTCATATATACGTTACATGTTTTCCTTGATTTTCTTTCAATGTCATTTCGAAGATTTATTTTGATGGAATTGTTGAAATGTATTTCAACTATTTCAACCAAAAGATTAGCAGTGAACCCTTTTTTGACAGTATATTATTGGACAACTTAAGTGATTGCTCATACAACGGTAAAATAACATTGATGTTTACTATTTTTTCTTCCGGAAAATGTATTTAAAACAGTTAGGTATAATATTATTAGGTTGAAAAAATATTTTCAAATCAACTTAAATAACAATGCTATATTTATTTTTTAAAAAAGACACATTGAGTACAACACAACAAATTATTAATTCAAGATGTTCACAACATGATATTTAGAATAAAAAGTTAAGGTAAATCAACTTAGTAGATAAAAAAACTAAGCAAAAAATAATTAATAATAAATATAGAAAAGAAATAAAAAACAACATTAATTCAAAAAAAAAAAATACAAAAGTTACAATAAAAACGAATTTAAAAACAAAATAGGTACATAATGCATCGCTAAAAATGTCTACGTCTCTAGGGAGTACATTCACCAGCCGCACAGCCCTCGCTATTGATACGTGGTTGAGCCTAACATATTGAGGAAACGGCTTTCACCCAAAATAGGTCGCGCGGCTTAAGCGTCGGTCTATATCAGTGGTCTTAAAACTGTGTTCCGCAGAACCCCGGAGTTCCGCGGTACCTCTCCAGGGGTTCCGCGAGTCAAAAAAAAATCGACAAATTATGTAAAAAAAAAAAAAAATTATTATTTTAACATAAATATTCTTTTAAGGATGGGATGGGGTTCCCCGAAAAAACTTGTAATTCTAAAGGTTCCGTGAGTCGACAAAGTTTGAAGACCACTGGTCTATAGCATCGTGGGTCCCAGATTCGAATCCTGGGTCTGGCAGGTAGGTACACATATTTTTTTAAAATTTGTGTTTAAACCAGAGTATGGACCTAGTTGAGCAAGTGGCTGACATCCATTTCTCGTAAAAACAAAATCTGTTAATACAAACCTCTACCCTGTGGAGGCCCATAATATGATCTTATTAGGATCGGACATGGTCGGAAAAAAAATAGAATCTTAGTTTAATTGAATTTTAGTGGGAATCCCTTGCGTGCAAATATAATTAGAGAACTCTTGTGGTGCTTCCATCTTTGGTATTCTAGACTAGCTCTGAGAGCATTGCTCTGCTCAGGAGACTCTCAGAGGCCAGATTCTTAATACTTTCTTTGATTTTACACTGGCGACGAGCCTTGGTTAATATAAAACCTGTAGTACTTTTGATTTAATCTGTATACCTATATCGAAAAAGCTCTTATTCACCACAACGATCTTCGACCAAAACCAACATCACGAGGATTTCCACATTTTTATCTTCTCTGTGGGCTATAATAATATTACCATTCCTATGAAAGAGAAAGAGTTTGTAGATAATTTATAAAATGAATGTAATAATAATATGTACCTACCACAATCATAATGATGGTGAGCAAAATATGTGCAGTAAAAAAATATGTTTTTTTTTATACGACATGGCGAATAAATTCCAAGTGATTCTTAGCGATGGTGCCCACAGACGCGTCGGGCGCGCGAAGTCGGCGAATGCAGTGTTTATTCATAACCATAATCACACGTCTCTTCCCGCGCATTACCCTTCACCTATGTTATAAGCGGCCCAAGCAGCACAAAATAAATATTATTACAGTGCCTCTCATAACAAAGCAATAAAAATATTATATTATTTCGGGGCTTGTAATTAAAATTTACGACGACATTCTTCAAACAGCGATAAACTGAACACGCAATAAAATAAAACAATGACTTCTCTGTAATTAAATAATTGCTTTCCGCCCGTCGATCGACAATGCCTCGCGCAGCGTGTTTTTGCTCGCTGTGGTCAATGAATGGACTCCATTGTATTTTATTTCATTCGTATCGCCGAGAAGCGGTGATTCGCGAAAAAACGATGATTCATGCGGCGCGCGCGTATAATGCGTCGCCATATCCAGTGGGCGCTGGCGTATTTGATTACGTTGTATTTTCAATGATTTATGCGCCACTTGTAGAAATTTTGCGCGAGTGCGGCGCCTGACGCGTTCTGTGGGCACCATCGCTTAGGTATATACATTTTATAAATTACCAACAAATAATCGCTGAAATTCCATTGAAAAGATCTTACATATACTAAATTCACTCGGATTTTTCGATTCCCTCGACGATATTAATGGATAATGTATTATATTTACATTTTCTTATACGGTGCGTTGCTAAGTGATAAATGCGAAACAGCAAAACGCGAGCGTTGAAGTAATTGTGTTGACGTACAACAGGCACGCAGAATCAAAACAACATTTCGTACACACTTAGAGATTTAATACTAATATGAACAGAAATGCTTCCCGAAGCGTGAATCAATCGTAGTAAAGCGGTGTATAAACAACACTTAAGCTATGTCCTAGCTAAATCCGACCGTGTGCCCGTGATAATATTTGCATGGTGCTATTGGAAAATAATAGAACAACGCGATAATGTTCGGTGATAGAGTTTATCGCAAGTATCACGGAAATTAGATCGTCAACTAGCATATTATTTTTTTACATTTTTTGAAAATCGATTAGTGAATATTCAACAATGTTCCATGAGACCCATTTTTACGTTAGGGACGTTATTGTTATTATTTATATATAGAACGATGTAGGCATTACATACACATGGTTTAAATAAGAACTCTGTCATTCTTGGCGGTGTTGACTTGTATGTCCCTGATAACTATCTTGGAAACCGGGATCATCAGTACCTAAGTTTGTTCTCCCAAGGTATAGAACTAACCTGCCATTTGTGATGCCAATTGGGAGGGCAATAATTGTGTTCAACCAAATCATTTCAGATGTTGATATATTCCACTTACGCGAGGATGGGTATAGGTGGGCGTTGTTTCATAAACTCTTAAAATAGGGTCCACTTAGCTTATTCGGTGTGCTTCCATGCTTTATATTTTTTTTATAATATTTGTATCTTTTATGTATTTTACTTTTCATACTGTTTTTTTTTGATACTGCACATATTTATTTCTTCTTCACACTGTTTTAATAATTATTATTATTGTTATTTCTTTGTTTTTAAATGCAATGTTATGAACGTTTTAAATTTATAATTTGTAATGTTCATTGTATGTAAAAAAAAAAAAAGAATTTGAATGACATTTATTGCAATTATCTCAGAGAGTAGATTAATAACAACAATGTTTTTTGCATGTTTATGTCACGCAAGTGTCTATTACCTGCAGTTACGTTGTATTTGATTTTTATCGCAATTATTTTGGAAAGCAACATTTAATAATTAAGTTCTTTGCATTCTATCCGGAAACCGATCGGCAGCAGCAGTTACTAACATTTTTTAATTAATCTTGAATGTAATCAACACTGCAGTAATCGTATAAAAATTGCGGTAAAAATTAAATTCTTTTTATTTTCAAATACCTATTACATCCTATACTTCATTTGGACATGCTCATTAAATTTGTTTTTTGCAGTATTATTGTGGACGCATTACACACACCGTGCTGCACGCATTGTTCTGGACAGGTGCAGTTAGGACGCAGCGTTACATATCGGATTTATAGATTGATTTCATAATTCTATCTAAACCATTTTCGGTATGGAAACTATAGTATTAATTACCAAATATCACTGATCGTTTACATGTATCAGTAATGCAAAAACCTTTTATCAGAGAAGGAAATTTATTCATTTTTGAATCGTAGTAGGTTACGTGTTTTTTCATAATTTCATAAAAAAAAATTGTGCACAGAATTCATGACGTTCATAATATAAAATTTTAATTAAAAATAACAGAAAAAACAACCATGAATGTTAAACAGTAAAATAAAATTTCAAAAACAAAATACACAGAACATCACTGAAAATTCATTTGTTTTTTGGGAGTGAATTATTGATTATTAGTCTTGCAGCTCTTCTGTGTATTTCATTAAATTTGTCTAAGTATCTGATACTCAGCTGCAGATATCTGTCGTCCAGTCGTTGACACCGAATAGTTATATACTATACATATCATCATCATCAGCCTGAATCTATCCACTGCTGGATGAAGGCCTCTTCAAGCTGCTTCCACTTCTCTCGGTCCTGTGAATTGCGTTCCCACGTACTTCCGCAGAACTTTATCATTTCATCGATCCAGCGGCCTCTAGGTCTACCTTGCGGACGTTTTGTACTTCTTGGATACCACTGGATGACTAGATTTGTCCAACGATTGTCTTTTCTTCGAGCAATGTGTCCAGCCCATCTCCATTTAAGGCTTTTAATAAACTCTATTACATCGCAAACCCTTGTCTGCTTCCTTATCCACTCATTCCTTTTTTTGTCCTTTCGCGTTATGCCCAGCATGCACCTCTCCATACCACGTTGTGCTACTCTAAGTTTCTGGATCTCTCTTTTACTTGGTGTCCATGTTTCACACGCATATGTGATCACGGGAAGCACACACTGGTTGAACACTTTGCGCTTTAGGCACAGTGGAAGGTCACTTTTGAAGATATTATTCAGGCGGCCAAAAGCATTCCATCCTAACTTTACTCTGCGAACAATTTCATCAAATATACATCCATCTATAGACACTTTTGTCGTCCCAGATAGATGTAGCTTTTCACCTGTTCGAGCTGAGTGCCATTGATGAGGATCTTTTTTTGGCCTGCAAAGCAGTTGAACATGACTTTCGTCTTTGTTACATTTATTTTCAAATCTACTTTGTTGCTTACTTCAGCGAGTTCCTGAATTTTGCTTTGGAGGTCTTCTGAGTCTTGCGAGAAAATTACTATGTTATCGGCAAAGCGCAGATGACTCAGGTATTCTCCATTTATGGGGATCCTTTTGTCATTCCAGTCAAGTTGCCTGAATAAGTCTTCAAGGGTAGCTGTAAATAGTTTAGGTGAGATTGTATCACCTTGTCGGACTCCTTTGGTGATAGGAAATCTGCGAGATGGTTTATGAAGATTGACAGATGCTGTTGCGCTACTGTATATATCATTGAAAATATTTATATAGCGCCCAGGAATTCCTTGTTTTCTGAGTGCGTCGAGTATTGAACATTTCTTTATCGAATCAAACGCCTTCTCATAGTCTATAAAACCCATGCGTAGTGGCAGTTTGTATTCCTGGCACCGCTCTATGATTTCTCTGACGACTTGGATATGGTCCATAGTGCTGTATCCTCCTCTAAATCCTGCTTGTTCTCTCGGTTGGTTCTCGTCTAGTACATTTTGCAGACGGTTTGATAGAATTTTTGTGAACGTCTTGTAGAGAATAGGGAGTAGACTTATTGGACGATAATTTGCTAGGTTTTTTCATGCCTCTGGGACATCCTATTTGCATATGCAGGCTGTGAACAATTGCGCAAGTACTTCATTTGCATCCTTTCCCACTTTTTTGTAGATATCTATCGTTAGATCGTCTTCCCCGGGGCTTTCCCACTTTTCATGTAATTTAAGGCATTGGTTACTTCCCAGGATGTGATTTCGGGAGTATGGGCTTCCGAATTTCCATTTCTCTGAAGATCTAAGTCTATAGTCGTATTGTCAGTGTCATCACTGTAGAGATTGCTGTAGAACTCTTCAACTCGGCTTAACAAGTGTTCCCAATTTCTAATGATAGAACCATTTTTTGCTTTTAGTGCTGTGATTTGACGTTTTCTTATCGACAAGCATTGCTTGTTTTTGTTTAAACTTCTGCCTGCTTTCACAATTGCTTGTATGAGGTTTACATTCAATTTACGAAGGTCTTCTCTTATTTTCCTTTGGAGGGTTTTAAAAACTCCATATCGTTTTGTGCCTGTCTATCGCTCTTGGTTTTCCTTCTCTGCTCTATAAGATATCATAATACCCCGTTAATACGTGCATGAGTTTATTGCTGACAGTACATAATATCGCGGCCGTAACAAGAAAATATACGTGTAAACATGTATTATCCTACAGTTGCAAGATTGCATGCATGAATCAAAAAGTTCGGAAGCTTCTGAATTTTCATTCGACAGTTGAAATTCTTTTGGCGAACCTACCGGCAAAAAAACGAACTACATCACGGAGACTCATTGTTAAATAGTGCCATAAAATGATAACATCACGTCTCGCTTACTCTTGAAGAATCAGATTGGAGAGACAGTCAGAACTTTTACGTGTAAACAATTATTATCACGATAGTTTAAAATACACACTATTGCTACCAGAAAATTCATGCACGCGTACAGGCGCTATATTATTATGATGGCAACCTAAATGCCAACAAATATAATGAGACGTCGTTTGGGACTTATACTCCCAACAGACTCGAACAACGTGGAAATTTATTAATAAAATTCTTTACAAAAAAATAGTTTCGACCTTTTCAATTTTGAATCCTTATTCACTAAGTTAGAAGTAGAATGAAAACTAATAACACGTCTAAAACAACCTTGAACCCTGTACAAATCTGAGATTTTAACATAAAATATTGTTCTGTACTCAATTACCGGTCCAAAACTCTACTAGTTAAATTTGATGTTATAATATATTTAACTCACATTGTAATATTGTTACCAAAAAGTTTTGCTAAAGCAATAAACAAGAGGTATCGTATCCTGGCCATATTCAATTTAACTTGGTTCAAAGTTTGCAATAGAAGATAAAAAGAAAAAGCTGTTAAAGAAAATTTACTCATATACAAATGTAGTTTAAATGAAGTGGAGTTATAAAAAAGTGACTAAAGCTAATGATAGTAGATTTATTAGTTTCCGAGTCGGTAACCTCTATTTTTACTTAACAAAAATATTTTTCTTGGTTTTGATTCTGTGAGTACTTTTCATTTTACCTATATTCATAAATATCAAATCCAGCTGTATTCTTTAGTTAAAAAGAATTACACTGAAGCTTGATTGCAAAATCGTTTATATTCATCAGCTCCCAATTTTTATGACTAACAACACTCTAACCTTACACTTGATTTTATATTTTAATTTAATGACGTTAGGGAAATTTTATTTCCATTCAATTTTTTTAAAATTATTATTTATTAATATGTTTGCAAATTGTATATACCTAAGTATTCTATTTGTACCCCTTGATATACTTTACGGTTTTTTTTTCAATTATCTTAAAATGGCAAAATATGAAGGTTACCGACTTTAAAATAATGTAGCAAACTTAATATATTTTAGTTAATGATTACATTCGCTTTGAGTTGTTTGTATCACTATAACTTAGGGTATCCAATTAACCGGTTTTCGTTTTTTACGAATATATATATATATATACTATAATATCTGTAAGCGAAAGGAAAAGGGCGACAAGGAATTGAATTCAATTCTCTCAATTATCACTGAACTCCGCACAAAAAAAAATCGAGATGGTCCAAAAATCAATCGTCTTTTGGCTCTCCTGAAAAGAATCGATTGTAGATTTAACTTCTTTATTCTTTCACAAATAGATACATATGACCTTTATTATTTTTTTTAAATCCATGTTTGATCCTAACAAGATCGTAATATGGACCTTCAGAGAGTGGAGGTTGTATCATTAGATTTTTCTATACGAGAAATGGATGTTAGACACTTTCTAAACCTATTAAGTCCATACTCTGTGTGGGTATAAAGGCGTAAGATCTTTACAGAAAGCTAAGCAGGTAGTAAAATTTATGAATAAATACAGAAACACTAATTGTTGCAATAACCCTCCGAAAATTATTGTTACAATTAAAATATTTCATAAAACTCATTGTTTTCTTTAAAAACTTAAAGAAAAAAATGTTTTTGAATAATTGTTTTCTTTGCCAGAGTTATATTGTTGACAATAGAGTCTTCCTGGCCAGTCAGGTATATCAATTACGTAAACAAATTGAATCTCGTAACGAGAATCTTATTGCAGAGTTGAAAAATCGTGCCTTATTGTACTACTGAGAGCTTAGTAAAATAATGCCTTAAAAATACATCTGGAAATACAAAACCCTACCATTCCTACCCTTAATGAGAATTTAATGCTGCCGCCTTTAAAACTTCTGGCATTAAAAACTATTCCTTAATTCTCTTGTTTCTACGTTACCTTATGGGACCATTAAATTAATTGCAAGGAAACTATACGTGGGAGGGAAAATACCTTGAATAAAAATACTCATTTTGATTTGATTTTAAATATAACTTTAGTCACCCCCACAAAAAATGCATGACTAAGGGATGGAAGTTAGTACCTACTAGGTAATCGATCAGTCATCTTCTGGTTTGATTTCGCGGTTGGCAATAATGCATGTTGTACATACATCATTCAGAAAACACTCATGAGAAAATATAGCCAATAGAAAAAATCTTTTATGAAAAAATTAAGAAACCCGGCAGGAATCGAACCTACATCTCTTGGGTATCGCGCCTGGTTCGATTTTTTTTAACCGTTCTACTACTCATATTTGGCTCGTTCTGTCCAAGAATTTGCCGACCCCTGCGGTAGGCGATCGACTTTTGTATTTTAAATCAAAGTAGGTAATACTTCAATCACTAGCCGACGTCACGGATTACTCCAAGATATTTTTGTGTTGTAACTTACTTGATCTTGCTAATAATTTAATAAACTATTTTTTTACTCAACGAATAATTCACAAGATTTAAGAATGTAATATTCTAAGTATTGAACATACATAATTTTGAAAACACTCATGAGGAAATATAGCCAATAGAAAAAAACAATTTGGAGAGCGCTTATGAGCAGATATTAAAAAGGCCAATAGTTTAAATTTTTCACAATTATGCAGTCGTAACATAGTGGTAATGCACAAAGCGCGATACCCATTCTGCCGAATGATGAAACCATAGACTAAATTTGTTGCTGTGCCAGCATGTGACAGCACGTGACGTAATCATAATGTAATCGCAGCATTACTTGTGAATATTGATATTATTTTACCATCGATACTTTGACATCAATACTTTCTTTCGATATGATACCAATACGAGATATCGCTGTTATTTTTTTAATATGGCGGCTCTCACTAAAATTCTTTTTACACTACAAACCATTGACAAGATCAGAAATAAAAATAGACGAAATCTAAACTCTGTTAAATTATTATTATTAACGTTTTATTAAAAAATTTACTGAATATATTATGAAAAAATGAACATAATAAAATACTGTTAAAATACCCTGTTTTTTTCTACTTTTTTCTCATCCAATCTTGCTTACCATTCTTTGTTTACTTTGTTTCGTAAATATTTATTTTTGACGCATGATATTATGCTTTTCAAAACCATCAATATTCCTACATAATATGTTATGATCTTTACGGCTTTTCGGTTCGGTGTAAATATTTTATGATGAAGCGTTGTTTTAATAATAGATTATTATAAATGCTCACTGGCTTTTCATTTTTTTCGTATTACAATAATACTAGCCACCGTTAAAAAAAACAACTGAAGTTTACTCAGCTAGAGAGCTAGAGGTGATTTTTTTACTTATGACAGAATGAAACCCACTCACGATTATTTTATTATTATAAAAAAGATCAACAATTTTTATCACAAAATATATCGTTATCATAATATTAATTTGACATCAATGGCATTTATATAGCAGGGCTTCTAAATCTTAGGTCACCGCGCCCCAGATGATGTGAGAGGGCATTCCAGAAAATGCGACAACTTTTTCGTTGACATTATTATAAGCTTTAATCCGACTCTTTGAAATACGCGAATAAATCAATTTTTCTCGAGGAGTGTGAATGTAGATAATCTATTTTGAGACCTGGAGATTTTAAATGAATAGATTATGGATCCGTATTCCCAGTGGCGGCTCGACGATTTTCTAGGTGGTGGGGTTTAGCCATTAATTAGCCAATATAAGTACCTACTTACCTACCTACTTTCTCATATTATGCATTATGTACCAACCTACTTATAATAATATGATATTATTAACGAGGAAATGAGTATTTTTTCAGAATAAATAATATGATTATCTGAGTTGTTACTTAATCACATCTATAAAGCGTGCTTAAAAATATTACCTTAATTAATAATAATAAATATTATAGACTTAAAATTATAAGTTTTGAACCACGGCACAGCGATCGTTTTTGTTCACTTAGGGGTTATTTGATTCGCTCCTTAGTATGCGTATACTGACGCTAATGCATTTACATCATTTGCAGAACAAGATATGTATTGCAGCGACGGGATGGACCTGAGTAACCCCAGTCAGCGAAAAATAGACGCCATAGCTTTCTTAATTTGTACATAAGTGTCACCATAAAAAAGAGGAGGATTAAAATTAATTAATTATTTCAATACCACGTAATCATAATTATATTATAACATATTTTACAATCATTGCTTTATTTATTAAATTTGTATAATAACAATAAATATCTGTATAAAATTGCGACGGATTAGATGGATAAATTAAGTAGGTATATTATGACAATAATAAAAATATCGGACGTGTATTTTTGAAATGATAACGATATGGGGATGTTCCCTACGAAGCCTCAAGGCGAAGTCTTTACTGAGCCTTTATTAAAGAGGCACCTAGCGGAAAAATACGAAGCTTGCAATTTAAGACATTTTTTTGATAATTTACAATTTCAACTGTATTAATGAATACATATGTGTCTGAAAACATTAAAAAGAAAAATATTTTTTATTTTAAATCAAAGATAAACTTACAATTGTAAAAAATGTAATAAAATGTGAATTTGTTGAATCGGACCGCACCCTATTATTAGATATATTTTATGATCATATTTATTATTAAAATTTAGTTTAATAAGTTTTCTAAGCATCACCTAAGAGATTTTTGACTAATTCATAGTTTTAATATTATAGATTTAAATAACATCAATTTTTATAAAAAATATAAATGTGTATAACTTGAAACCCTTTTTATTTATATCAAATTTTCCATTTCTTATGTCACTCACTATAAAAAATCTGGCTTTAAAATAGATGTTGACGAATTATTATAATAATATCTTCTATAATACCTAGGTATATACACAAAATATAAAAAATATTAACTAGAGTATTATACATATTAAATTATCAAGGCATGAGGCATTTTAATGTATTTAAAAAAATCGTTTCAATAAAATACTGTTTATGTTAATACATTGGTATACTGTATACATGATGAGGCCCTTTTGAGTAAAGGTGACCCGTCTACCACGTAGATTAAGATTATATGGTGTACCTGTGTCGACTTTTGATCTTAATATAAATAGATATAGGTAATTATTATTAAGCAAATAATAATTATGTTCTCGAAAATCTTTTACGTGATGTATATATGCTTAACATAGCATGTCAAAGACTGAAGCTGTAATCATAATAGTATACATGTATATACATAAATGAGTTACCTAGAGTCATAACTCACATATTAGAAAATACTCGAGTTTTGAGATAATCGCAAAAAAACCATCAGAATACTATTTTTTTATAATTGAAGAAAAGTATTGAACTCCCTTGAATATTAATAAGTGAGTGAGTCGATTTACATTATTTTTTTAAAATATAATTTATTACTCATAGGGCTGCAGACAAACAATACACTGTGAGAAATATAACTCCCTGATTAGTTAGAAAGGTCTTGATGGCAGAACTCCATTATTCATTGAAAAATGTGAGTTCTGACACCAACAGTCAATTTTGTTTAAAATGAATTTTGAAAGCCAACTATTTTTCTTTATATAGATTAATGCATGCCAGAAAAGAATGGATGTGTTTTGAGATTTTTTCAAATGTATTTAATACCTATGTATTTAAAACAAATAAAGAAACCATTCTTAAATCTTCTGTATATTCAGTAGATATTAAATAACTATAAAAAAACTTATTTACTGTCTCTCCTTTTATGCTTATATGAAAATAACTAAACTAGGACAATTATTTCACAATAATATTTCAATAAAATTATATTTAAGCCCTGTTTCGAGTGTTTCGTTAAAATAAATGTGCTTATTTTGGCCGCGTAATAATTTTAAAAACAAATTTTCCACCCTCAAACGCCCAGAAGTCGTTACTTCTCTTAAAAGAAACACATTTCTCGTTTTCACAGCGCCTTTGCTAAAGCCCTCTCATTTCTCAGTTGTTTATTGTACTTGAAAAAAAAAACAGAGGAACATTCTTTGCGATTACTGAAAAACAGTCACGCAGATTCCAGAACAAATTTGTTTGATTCCCTTAAGAATTATTGTGTAAACCAACGCTGTGAAGTAAATGTACAGACAAGAATTTTCCGCTGACATTTTAACTATTAAAATTAATTATTGTGTTTTCTCTGACTCGGTACAGTTAATTTTGTTAAATAAACATACAAATTTTATTGACTGTAGTTAATTAATGATTTGTTAAATAATACAATTTAATTAAATACTGGTTTAGTAAAGGTACTGTTTTAGTATTTACCTTTTTCTATTATACAAATCTAGACGCAAGAGAAAAATAACGTAGCGACTCCAAATCAGCTTACAGTATGTATGTAGAATGACATGTCTCCCACCTTTAAAGTATTATTATAATATCAACTGAAAGTTAGGTACAAAAAATATTTTTTTTAAATAACACTAATTTAACTTGATAACTATTGAAATTCCATCGAGTACCCTAAAATAAATATTTTAGGCATTAGCTTTAATTGATTAATAATTGTATTATAAATATTATTTTGATTTTCAGCGACCATAAATTTATTGATGAATTTTGAAAAACTATGTTAATTTGTTTTACTGTTTTCTATTTTTCTAATAATATAATATTTAGTTATTTATAAATAAACTGAATTTTTAAAGTGTAATTATGTATATTTTAAATAATTTTAAGCCATACTTATATATAAATGGATTAAACTGCCCCTGATAGATATTAATTTATTTAAGAAAGTGACCTCTAAAGATTACTGGATTATTTAAATAAAGAAAATAATGCCTACATAATTATTTAACAATAAAGTTTAGATTTTTTAAAATTTTAAAGCCATTTATGAAAAAAGTTGAGAGTAAAAATAGTTATTTGTTTATGTATGTATTTATTAAAAAATGTATATCATCAAAAATAGATTAGGTATATTATATCTAATAAAAGTATAATTTATGTTCATGTAAAGAGGCATTATTTCATAAACTCTGCAGTTGAAAGATTTCTTAAAACCACTCCCTGTCACAATTTCTCACAACTTTAGGTTCCATAGATTTTCGTAAGGGATGCTAGTTGTATACTAATTGTATATTATACAGTAACAAGTAGTGTTTTATAAAGTCAATACTGGATGACACTGACGATTTTCCCAGAAGGTTAAATACCTAGAATAATCGATATCCTACTATTATTATTTAGTTTTATTTTAATTGGGTAGGTACATAATAATAAAAGCATTCTTTTCAATGACGAAAAGCATTTTAATATTGTGATATAAGTCAAATACGTCAATCTAAATACACATTTAAAATAAAACACATTATTCAAAAGTTGGTCTTTCTAATTATTATGTTGCGAAAATTTGTAACGCCTTGTTATATGAATTAAAAATTACTATGTTAAGCCAAAAAATAAATATTGGACAAAAATTAAGTTAGATTATTTGAATAATCTTTTGTTATGTACATTATTTTATTCCCTGTTGTACGATCAACAACATTTTGATTACAGCATCTATGTTGTTATTATAACATAACCTACAATATTATGTGAGTACATCATTAGGTTTATAATAATATTGTGGTGTAATTTTTATTTTATATGAGTGTATTTGTATTTACTAACATCTAAACGTATTAACGTGTCTATGGACTTTACTATAAGTAAATTTAAACCTAATATTGTTTACAATAATTAGTATTTACAAACAGTACCCACGCAGTATAAATTTCCGGGTTCAAAATAATATGGAATGGGTAAATTGTTAATGTTATTTTACATAATATTATATTATTAATAATAATAAAGTAACTTACTTATTTATTTTTACAGTCATGCATATATTTGAGCACTAACTGAGTCAGTATCTTACTATCTAAATAAATATATACTGAGTTAGAGCCGTTTCAGACAGGACACCGGTGTCGCGCACGTATATAATATAGGAGACTTTTGTATTCGAATAAAGGGGCCTTTGTATTATGTTTATGAATGCCCCAGAGCTAATGAGTCAACGCATAATTTCGCGTTATAGATTAGAACCTAAAACTGGCTGCGGTAATAAAAATAAGTGTATCGGCGGCTTGAGAATGTAGCGGCCAAAAGAAAAGTGTACCGGACACGCGTTGATTCATTAGCACTGGGGTGTTCATAATCATAATACAAAGGCACCTTTATTCAAATACAAAGGCCTCTTTATAGTATACGAGCGCGACACCGGTGTCCCGTCTGAAACGCCCCTTAGTGTATACAGATAATTAGTATAAACTGTAAGTGTAACTAAAATTTCCCACCTAGACTGCTAGCTCGAGTAAGGCAAGCCACAGATTCACCAACTTGTGCTATTTTATGATGAAATCGATTAATAGGACGTGGCAATAGATGCATGGATCATTCGGATTCAGTCTATTCCCGGGTATAATAAAATTGAATATAAATGCTTGCCCGGTAAAACCGGTAGACTGCTTGAATATTGTAAATTCAATGTGCCGTGTGTACAGTACTTATCTATAATAAACGTCGTTCTTCGCCAAATGTTGTAGGATTATTGGACCGCTCTATACAAGTTTAAGACTTTATCATATTTATAGACATATCAATAGATAGGTACAAATATAGTGGTCAAGGGCCTTCTCAGCATTATTTCGACAGTGTAAAAATTAGCAAGTCATTTAAACTATCGCACAATCGTCGTATCTATAGTCAGCATATTCTACACGCGTGACATTATTCGATCGAAACGTTTGAAGTGCAATAATGCAGAGGCCAGCAGATTTCTCAATTGTAAACTTTATCAAAAACGACTCGCAATTTACCGAGTATTCATGCATATAATTAGCAGATCATCGTTGATGAGTTAGTCAGTCTAAATACCTATTAGTATCAATCATATTATCCTCCATTCAATCAGTATCCACCGAGTTCGGACTTAGGAATATTGTCATAAGTATTATAACATAATGCTCTTGTAACATACTCTTGTTCCAACTGTTTTTGCTGCAAATAAAACTCGCTCTTGCGTCCATCGAAGCAACTTTTACGAAATTTCGACTTCTCATCTCTCCTCCTGACGACTCTCCATCTACACTTTCTGGTCACCACCAATCACAACGGATTTCACCCTCCACAACAAGACCCGCAAAACACATACTTATATAAAAACAATATTTTGATAGATCAATCTATAAATCATATAGTTAGTTAGGGAAAACTAACTAGTCAATCATTCGCACCGGATAAAACAGAAATCATTTTCCTTCAAGGATCAGGTATAAAAGTAAGTAAATACTCAGCTGTCCAATGATAGTCCGCATGGGGAATACTAGAGTTAAAGTTAGCCATCTGTCTCGGCGTTTAAATAGTAATTATTATGTTAAATTTAGATCACAGGATCTAGGTTCACAAGGCCGGGATGGCCGTCCAGAGAGTTAGTCGTATGGCTGGTGATTGATGATTCTGAGGATAAGGGCACTCAGAATAACCTCCTATGACACCATTTTCATGTAGATCGCTGCCTATGCTGAAAGCGTATGGCACATGCGTACCCATGAAAGTGTTTTAAAATTATAAAAGTTCTCATAAGTGGGCAGCGTGGTAAACCAGACATCGCGTAACCATATATATGTTATGTAATACATTCTGTTTCCACTTTCAATACCGACTAAGTATATCGGTACTGTCAGATTTTAAAAACCGGTATATCGAAAAATACTGGGATATCAGTTTTGAAAAACCGGTATTGCTATCCCTAGAATATTCACACCCATTTAGTGTAAGATTTTTAAAGGGTTTTTCCTAAATCTGGTATAATATTCAGTTTTCAATAAAAAATATTTATTTTTATATCTTAGTTTTAAATTAAAAATTCAAAGAAATATTTAGTGTTAGTATACTGTAAAGTAGTTTAAAGTATTTAAGTGTTTGTGAATTTTATTTATTTTTCATTGCTAGGTAATTTTAACAGTTATAAATACGTCACCATTACAATGGTTTGTTGTAAACTTTTTAAGACGAAAACAGCTGTCAAATATCGCCAACTCTAAACTTTAGATTTAACAAAGAACTTTCATTTTCACCATCGTAATGAAGGTCTAACACAAGCGCCAACAAATTATGAAAAATAATACCTTAGAGACGTAATAATATTTCGTTGAATTGTACAATAATAATGTAAATAACTTTCCTTCCTTCATTATGTTAGAAAGGATTTAAAATAAATTTAATAATAATGAAGTCTTAATAAACACTTAAATAAATAGACTTAATGAACACTTAAATAAGTAGCACATAATATAGGTACCATCAAAAGAAGATAAATAATAAAAAAAAACAATAATTAATTATTAGTTATTTAAATAATAACTCCTACACTAGAAATCAAAGTAACATTTAACATACTATTAAGTACATAATTTTGAAAACACTTCTGAGAAAATAATAATATATTATATCCAATAGAAAAAAAGCTTTAAAAAAAAACTAAGATACCCCTAAGGAATTATTTTAAATAATGGCACTTAATACTCCATCAAGCGCTTTCCAAATTGAGCTATTATTGGAGACCGGCTTTTGTATTTTATAATAAAGTAGGTAATACTTTAATATTTACTTACCGACGTCACGGATCACTCCAAGATTTTTTGTCGTAACTTACTTGAACTTTTAATTTGAATTTGTAATTAAAAATAATTTAATTAATTTAAAAGTGAGATTTTATTATTATAATTTATTATCAATAACATTTCGTCACTTTATTTCTTTGAGTTACAATTAATAACGCTACCATAAGTACTAACGTAACGCCCCACCCCCTTCACAGTTACCCAAGTTGAGCAAATGTTGGTGGCCTTTGATACATGTTGAAATACCACGCTGTGTCGATAAACGCCAAACATTTGTTGGCCAACGCGAATGCACCCTTTTCACAATGGTGAAGCACCACGTGTCCCACAAACATTAATTGTCTGACTTGGGCCATTGTGTGGATCCAGTTTAAAGTAGTATTCATTTGTTTATAGTTATTCCCACAGAACAGATTAATACATAGAATTCCGACAGGATATTTTCCAATACACTACATTTAGACGCATGGTTTTTAATGTGTGAATGTGCTATGAAAATGAACCACGCATTATGGACGTGCAATAGTGCGTGTTGCAACCTTCAATACTCCAATATTAAATGAGCATCAATGCACAAACCGAGAGTAGTTGTCAGTATTCGACGTATAACGTATTCTTGACACGTGTTCAAGTTTATCCCATATTCTTCCGCACTCGAAATCGATTGCCTGTTTCTCCACACCCGTAGGTACTTCAGTTCCCATTATTTCTGAGTCCCTGGTTATTCCTAATAAACATTCATACGAATAATTCACAAGAAGTTAATAATGTCACATTCTTTTATTGAACATAATATTATGTACATAATTTGAAAATATTTCTGAGAAATATTATATAACTACTGGAAAAAAATCTTTTTGAAAACAATACGACACCCAGCAGGATTTCAACCTACGCTCCCCCGTGATTTGTGCCCATGTGTTTGATCACTAATCTATACATGTCCTATCTTATTGCGACTAGTGGTTTTTACAAAAATATATAAAGCGCTTTCTAAATTGCGTTCAATTTTGGTATTAATTACCTTTATAACCGGTATCAGGATTACCATACATGCACTTGCTTATAATAATTGAATAATAAAAATTCAAGTCTTTAAGATTTTTGTTCAAGTTTTAAGATGTTATTTATGTTTTAGAACTGTTTTCAAATTATGTAGGCATGTTTATATTAAATTTATTAATTGAGTTAGTTTTTACGTTAGTGATGGCGAAGACTCCATACTGTGCGATTATTTGAAGCCTACCTTCTTAAGAAAAATATTTTTTAATTGCATATTGACTTATTTATTACTCTATTATTACACTTGATTATATTATATTCTATAAAATAATTTATTTTGCAAACGAGAGATGCCGTATGTGTAAGAATGTATTACACAGATAATTACTAAAAAATCTGCAAGGTTTTAAAAAATATTCCACAGCGCGCCACTTATCTTGACGTAAATAAAGATCGGATTATGTTTCAAATAATTCTCATTTTTTTTTCATATGGACTCTACGTCACGTTGCCCCGCCCAGTCTATCGAATTGTATGAACTAATATAAGCTCCGATCGCAAAGCCTATAACTAAATATATAATAATTAGATTATTTAAAAAAAATATTACTATGGTATTTAATCGAATATTAATAAATATAGACTATAAATATATTTAAAAAATAAAAAGAACTTTTATCTAATGATTTTTGATGTGATAAATGTTTTGAAAAAATACGGAATTTAAACTGATCGCTTAATTTTATGCCGTCAGTGAGTTTTTGAAGTTTCATTAAATTAGTGTGTCGTTGTCATTAGTGTTTATTCATTAGTAGTAATATCGTATTATCTTCTTATTTCTCGTAAGTATAGGTACCTGACAAGTGTGTTCATTTTATCAGATCTCCACAGCCTACCTCTTTCCAAAAGTCACCCTTCGCCATTGTACTCCATTATAATGGATATAAGACTTTTTGTAAATTCTATGATAATTAAATAATTTATGTTGGCCACACTAAAATTACTTTCTGATTTAACAATAAGGCAATAATTATTGTAATTTTATTATAAATAATACGGCATCTATCCACGCAAACGGTGGTATTTCTCCGCTACCTTAGAAGTTTTTCTTTTAAGTATCTGTACCTACATTTCGCTATTTTCTATGTTTTTGATCCTGTTTTTCTCTTAATACCTTCGCCTGCCCCCGGACTGTGATTTGATTGTGTTTGTAGTGTTCTTCAACCGAAAAAATTTCCGGGAAATGGACTTCTAAAATTGTACTAAATACCCATACCACCCAAACTACCCATTTACTGTATCAGCAGTTAATAAAAACATTTTTTTTTAGAATTCAAAGCTGTCTATGTATAGAATAAATCTGTAGTTTTACGCTATTTTGGACAACATTGCGCCCACCTCGCACGTTAATATTAAAGTACGAGTTGGGGATGAACTTCCATTCCATGGTCTACTGGCCATCGTTTTACAGAGAGATCTGGATTTATTGGTGCCACAGAAAAAAGGAAGCACTGGATGTGTTGGAATAAACGTGGAAATTAACGAGGCCAAGATTGGTAAGAGAAAATATAGGGGGAGGCTCATTAAAGGGTGTTTGGTGACTTAAGATAATCCAAAAAACTATTTGTGTGTAGTGTCGAGGACAGGTCAAAGGAGACATTGCTAAACGTAATCAAGAAATACATTTTACCAGGGGCATGTCCCAAGATATGAAAGAAAATAGGTATATAATTTGGGAGGCGTTGGTAATAAGAAGTCACGAGAATAATCAGCTGTCAGCCTATTTAGTTGAACGTAAATTTATTGTGGTCATAAGTTTTCTTGCGAAAAACAAAGGCCGACTGCAAATAGTTGACCGCGGAGATTTGTTGATAAATAGAGAGTTCAACATGAATAAATTGTTAGAAAAGGACCAGCTAAGGAGCCTACCATTGCTTGTAATTTTAATATTATCTTGACTATATACTTTTAAAATTTTATTGGCAATGAACTTTTATAAATAGTTTTTTTTTTCATCTCTGTTCCAAGTTATTTTAATGAACAAAATAGTTTTTTTTAATCAAGAAATACATAGGTACACAGTAAGGTTTAAATTACATCGTTAGTTTTCTAGGGAGGGATGTGGGTAGGGAATCCAATCCCGAGCCAAAATTCTGATCCCGGGATTTCGGAATTACAATTTGACAATCCCGGGATCGGTATTTTTCCATTGTTAATATATTTTTTTTATATTTACAAATAACATTGTTAAAATCGGTCAAAAATAAATCTAGTATAATTTATACTATTTAAGACAGTTATTATTAATATTGTATACGTTCAATCTTGGAAATACACAAGTTTAATGGAGTAAATAATATTGTAATATAAATAATAATGTGAATTTAATAGGAGATTGCTGTTTCTGATAGTAAAGACTTAATGAATGGACTAGCGAGATTTAAAATTGTAAAGCAAATAATCATGGCGTACTTATGGCCTTTCCGCTTCATAAATCTAATTAGTCAGCCAAATATGAAACTGCCGTAAAACGTATGATATCATGGTGGAATTACTTTATTAAAAGTGCGAAGCGTTGTTTTTTTCCAATCTTTTCATTTTTAATATTTTATGTGAAAAAATAAAATGAATCGGCAACCTACACATGGGTATAAATCAAACTTAATTCAAACTCAGTTTATTTCTAATGTAGTTATTTTTTATTAAAAGTATTTTTTTCTGTTATAGTTTCGCTTTTATTTAATTTTCCATAAAAAATTGATAAAAAAATTAATCATGAAATCCCGGGATTATGTTTATCAATCCCGGGATTCATAGGTATCGAAAATAGCTCGGGATCCCGGGATTGGAATCCCTAGACGTGGGAGGAGCACATAAAAAAATATCTTCGAAACGTGGGTGGAGAGCCAAAAAAGTTTAGGAACTTATGATGTAGGTGCATGAAATTTGATATAAAAATATTTAAACATTACAATTTATTGATTTTGCATATTAATAATATGTTTCGTACTCAGAAAGTACCTATATAACTAAATTTGGGTAAGGATTGGCGCCACGACAACTGAACGTTAGGCAATCGATAAAAATTGAAAAATTTAAAATATATTTTATTTATGTAATACTTATATTATTATGTTATTATTCAGTACTTGGTGAGAATTTAAATATGCACACGTAAATAATGATTAAATTATGCATAATATATTTAAGTTCCAATGAGAAGAGAGGTCTTTTATCTTTATATAAAGCGTCAGACATAATAATACTGAATCTGCAAGAAAAAACATTTGGTTAAAACTACTAAGTAGTAAATAGAAACTTATTAAAATTCTTCATCTACTTTTTCTGTATAAAATCGCAACGAACGAAAATATGTATTTCATTCGACAGTGCAGTGCCCACTTGTCCTGGCGTCCAGTTGTCCCAGTGCCCTTAATTTGTAGGTTAGAAACAAAGAACACTCTCTCCATTTTTAAAATACACAGAAACTACCCTCTGTAATGTTCAAATTTAAAAAATTAAGATTTTAATTTATGAATAATGGATTAAGTTCATCAGAAAACTTATAATAATATATCTACATACTCGTAAAACTTCCTCAAAACAATAAAATTATTTTTATCCGCATATTATCTCAATTTGTGTAGGTGGGTGATAGAGTGAAACTCCTTTTTTAAAAAAAATATTACTTCATTGTAAACCTATAGAAGTAATAAGCTAGCTTATTTAATGATTATCGTATATCCAATAGAAGTACCCTTCAAGGAAAGTCCTTTTCTTACAAAAGCCTGTAATAAATATATGGCAAATTGCCAAGTTAATATACCTTCTATTGTCTTCATAAAAATACCTTAATTCGACCCACTATAATCCTTTGCGATTCTTCTCTTCACAAGTCCTTATTATCCGAGAGAAATCTCCTGCTAGTTATAAAGATCAAACGCTCATGATAGGCCGGATTCAGTTGCTCTATGATTTCCCAAATGATTTTGGCAAATAAATCTTTCCTCACGCATCGGGCGTGACAGTCAAACATACGAA
Source organism: Rhyacophila brunnea (assembly GCF_057557595.1). Classification (NCBI taxonomy): domain Eukaryota; kingdom Metazoa; phylum Arthropoda; class Insecta; order Trichoptera; family Rhyacophilidae; genus Rhyacophila; species Rhyacophila brunnea. The sequence goes on along the minus strand of NW_028232763.1, from coordinate 4,429,230 downwards.
TTTATATTATGAGTTACGATAGGCATTAATTTTAATTTTGGAAGAAGATAGCGTAAGGTATAGTAATTAATTTGATAATTTGACAGTTAACTGTTTATAATACCCTTAATGCCCCACATGGATTAACTGTTGATCGGATAGTGGATTAAGGATTAGTATTATTTTATTTAATCCTTTCCCACTCAGATAAGTTGATTTATGTTTGTGGAAGCTAATGTAATATTGGCGATAATAGATTATTTATAAGTGCCAACTAGGGATTATAATTCCGGGACCACGGAACTAATATTTCGTTTCGTGGCAAAATTTTTGGTTGAGCTTTTTGAGTGGACTGTAATCTGTGGACTGTGTGAGGTCGGATCTAGTGGTGGGGGCGATTGAACAGAATGCCAGACACTGACCTTTATGATGATGTATGATGGCTCCATGGTCTGGTTTCAACTGTCACTCGGGCGGTATCGTTGTTTTGGGTCACCCGGTTCGTACACTCCCGCACTTTGTGACACAGTTTTATGGATTATATGTGAGAGTGTATGAATGATGATGATAGTTTATGAATGAGTCTGTATCTATTGAGTCAATCATTTAAGCGACGCTATTAGAAGCCCGCACGCGTCCGCTGTCGAGATGCAACTGAATGTTCTTTGTAACATTGCTTATTGATTGTCTGGTAACAATAACACTGGGGATTAGGAGGTGGGTGAAGAGATAAGGAGTGGAATGGGAACTTAAATGGCCCAACTATTTTCAAATGTTAGTTTTTTTATTAAAGTAAGAGTAGATCATACAAAAATCAATATACAGTATACATACGTGATTTGTAACATATCAAAGATTTTCACAAATAATGAAACTCGTAAGTATATCGAATCGGCTAACTTGAACCGTACTAATTACGCTGAAATTAACTATCAACTATGCGTTCAATTTGAAATAAACAATCTAAACTAATCTTCAAGATTTTTGATGTAACGTATTATGTAAGTGATAATGTCTGATATTTTTTCAAAGAAAAAACAATATTTCGCGGCGAGTGCAGAACCTTGGAGTTCTAAGTGCATATATTTTGTGAGGATAATAGTGAGCACAGAAGATAATACTATGATTTTAAATACTTGGAATAGCCTTCCAACAGTTTTCAAAAACAAAAATTTGCATGAATTATTCTTACTATATTCATGTATATGTATGTAAAAAATCATTTTCCAACATGAAGCATTTTAATAATATATATCATTTTGAGAAGCCAAATAACCAATGAGAATTTGGAGCGGTGCCTTAAGGGGGGACATGCTCGTCGAAGGTCAAAATTGAGTTTTTATTGTATTTTCAAACCATGATCCTGGACACTCCTTAAACGTTGTAGATAATCTAATTTATAATTTTGAAGCCTTATTATCCTTTATAGTTATTTTAAACATTTGATGACTGCATAAAGTATTTTTGTTACATAAAATAGTATTCTTTTAAACCTCTCGCTCTAATGTTTTAGAATATAGTCATATTTCGGTACATAACTGTGCAGTGGTGTTAAGATTTTTTACATTTATTAATTTTTAAACGCATTTATAAAACCATAAGCATAATTTATTACGAGATAATTTTTGTAAAATATTCACGATAAAAAATTATATTGATAATCTCTGTGATCCCAAATTTGACAAGAATTAGGCATTTTATTATTCAAAAAATCGGCAAGATTAACACATTTGAAGATGATTCTAAAGATATTTATTATAAGCTATGTCTTTGATCATTCAAGTGTGATAAACTTCTTATGAATAATGATTGTTTTATAATAATTATTGACCTAAGAATAAGGTAGTGTTTTTTTGAAATACGCCATTTCTTTTGTCATTCCCCAGTGGTTAAGCTACAACATACGGCCGTAGCCATAAATTGACAAACTATAATTAAAGTAGGGAGTAAAATTATGTTATCGCGCGTTTTTGAACAAATAGTTTGCCGACCCCACTGACTAGGCTAGTGTATACCAATGATGGTTTTCATATCATGAAAAATTTATATAAGATCAGGTATTTATCTTTTGAATAAATAAAATATAACTGAATGTTTCCACTAGTGGTTACGTGTAAAAACTATATAAATGGTTCGATATTAGAAATTGTCATTTCGGGTTTATAGTTTTTTCGGAGTACAAATCCTAATTATTTCAAGTTTTTTTAGAATTGTGTATACCTTAGTTTAAGTGTAATTTATAACGTTATGTGTGATAAATTTGAACGTGAATAATCTGTTTACATCCCCATGTCAAATCTACTTTTTTGTAGGTACCTAATATTATAATAATGTTTACGTACGATTTAAACCTTTTATTATTATTATTTCTCCAAACTTGTACGATTATAAATTCAATAATAATACAATTTTATTATATATTGTTTCAGGCGATGTCCTTCGGCATTGTATACCAGCACGCAGCAGATGGAAGCTCCTTGCACAACGAGCATTACGTCTGCGCGGTTGCCAGGGAATTGGTTCCTCACGCATTCGAACTGAGTACGCTGGTCTTCTTCGTGGCGCCCATGAGTCTCATCAGCGTGCTTTACGTCTTGATTGGACTCCAGCTGAGGAGATCCAGACTGGTGCGAAGAGGCTCGCATGCTAGAAGTGTTGAATTAAAGGTAAATACAATGATTAATTTTAATACTTATAAACTAATTATTTTCAGAACGTCAGTGAGAATATAAAAAAATTATTCTCTATCTGCCACTTTTTTAAACAGGGAATAAATGCTGAGCTCATAAGAATTTTATTGTTCTTATGTAGAACTACATATTTCTGGAAGTTAGTCAAAACGCTCCTAATTTAAAAATTATTCAAGTTATCGCAACGTGTCAAGTATTTCTATATAGATAATACTGTAATAATAATAATATAAGATTTATTTTATAATGCATATTATATCTTCGGTAACGGTCCAATGGAGAGTGTATGGTATGCAATGAAGTGACAACCACCGTCAGTTGCCCAAAAATAACCAGACGTAGCATATACCACATGTGACGTAGCATAACAAGTAAGAGCCGAGCCACACCGGGCGACTCTGGTCTCGAGACCAATCGCGCGACTGGTCTTCCTGGGCGATTTACTCGGGCGACTTGCAGGCGACCAGAGAGCCAGACAATAAATAATAATAATAATGATTGTACGTACCTACGCAAATATGCGAAAAATACGTTCTCTCCGCGCGTGGCAACCGGGAGGCAGCCAATAATCCGCTCACGGCGCTCACTTTTAAGATGGACGTCGAAGACGTTGCACTCGTGCTGTATTTGTGGCATAAAAGATTCTTGGAAAAGAAGAAGAAAAAAAGGATCTGGACTCATCCTTTCGTCGCAGCTCACTTTCTGTCTGGAGTGTTTATCACGTTGTATGATGATTTAAGAAAATACCCTGGCAAATTCTTCAACTACGTTAGAATATCGATATCATCATTTGATTAATTATTGACTCTGTGCAAGAATGACCTAACCAAACAAGTTACTATCATACGGAAGTCTATACGTCCCGTTTGTATCTCTATAATGAACATATCCGTATCGAACACCATGGCTGATAATGAATGTACACGCAAGTTATGCAAAAAATACGTCCTCTCCGCGGCGTAGCTGCTCGCGACTAATTGCCCAGTATGGCAGCACTCAATACATAACTATATGTTTTCATACATCGCTACCGGTCGCCCGACCAGAGAGACTGCGAGACCAGACCGAGCGCAAGAACGTGATTTTACTGATCGCCCGACTTTATTACTTGCGCGACTACTGGGCGACCAGATGTGGCATGCTCCATATATGTAACTGCATGCATCGGTCTGGTCTCGGCGACTGGTCTGCCGACCAGAGTCACCCGGTGTGGCTCGGCACTAAGGTGATAATATCGATAATAACCTATCTACAAAAAGTCAATTTTTCAGGAGAGGCAAAATAAACATTTTTTTTTGTTTCAAGAGGTTTGTTTAACAAAACTAAGAATGATAGAAATTTTCAACTTATTAAATTTTAATCATTTTTCTTTTAAATAATTTAAGAAAAAAATGTTATTTTTATGATCTATATCTATTAAAAATATAGTATTTTAGAAAAATTCGACCCACTTACGTTTTTGTGTTACCAATAAATTTTCAAATTATCTTTGCAGTTTGTTATTACCTAATACAAAAATATGAATTGGTAAGTTTTGATGAGTGGAGAAAATAAGTTTTTCTCAAGATGAGACTTTTTAGCAAAACTAGTATGGATAACAAAGTCGACAACAAATGAAAATATCGTACACTGATTGATTTCAGCGCGCTATGGAAAGCTAATCCAAAAAATAGTTTTAAAATAATCAGTGCATTTTATTATATATCATAGGTACTGATACAATTAAAACACATCTTCATGTGTTATCATTAAGGCTATACTTCAGTTGAGGCATGGTCTAAAAAAATCGTGGCTAAGCGATGCGCGGATTGTGTAAATGACGCGTGCCGAACGAAATATAATTTGTCATAAAAATCCAACATGCGTCCATTTAATGTTATGTTTATTGTTATATTACTAATAATAATAGTATATTCATTGACATGTGTTCTTTTTTAAGTACATACCTACGTAAAAATTTTTAGTCATCTTTACACGATTTAAGAATATTTTCATCTGACGACATAACAAAACAAATCGACGTGCGGACATCTCGACGGTCGGTCTCCGATTGGCGACTAGTGAGAAATTTCGTCGCACCTACTGTTGAAAGTTATTTGCCGTTTCACTAAAGTACGCTCTTAATATTTTCCGATTACTAAATATTCTTAATCTTTTATTGTTCATATATACATTTTTAACACCACCATTACGTGAAACCTACATAATTTTTCACCAGCCAACCCGTATCGTTTGATGTATTTATATTCATGACGCCCTATAAGATATTGTTTTTGAGTACCATCATATTATTACATAAGGGTTGTTTGCACAACTGTATACATGACAAGCACTAGCCACCATTGTGATAGATATTGTTAGCTTAGGACTCTCTCTAATCTTAGTATCCCGAAATAACTTTTGATAAGTGTCTGTTTCTATTATAAGATATGCTAATGTGAGTAATTTTAAGCACATTAATAAGTTGATATGAATATTTTAAAATAAATATATTACATTTATATATAGAGCATTATTATTCTACAGCTTTTATATATATTATAGCTCTTAAAATTAACGTCTTGAAATCAGTAAATTAAAAAAAGTGTGCCATTTGAGAAATCTCAACACCAATATTATTCCATTATGGCAGCAATTTCCCAACTGGGAGGCGCGGAGTGTTGCAAAGGGAGGCGCAAAAACTTTAACATAATAGCTAAAAGTTTGCAGTTTGCGAATGGATAGTTTATAAAACGGCCGCTAGTTATAAAATGCACAAAAAACAGTCCTATAAAAGGTTGTTTGCAAACCTGTCTGAAAATATGGAGACTAATTTTATAATACCTCACTTCTATACTATTTTGAAGCATGCTGGCTGTCTCGTGAATAAATGAAATAAACAGGTCAAATCATAATGTTGAAATTTGAGGCAAATTTGTTTAGGAACGATAATTTTGTTGTTAAACTTATCTATTTGGTTGAAATTTAAAAAATAATTGAGTGAATAAATCAATACAAGGACCACTAACGCATTCACTGATTTAAAAAGACAACGTGAAGGCATTCATTAAAAATTGGAGCTTTGGAAATCAAAATTACAAAAAAAAAAAATAAGTTCGCCAATTGTCTCCACTTTTAAATGATTTCTACGCCAGATATATTGAAGCAAACAAAAATCCATTTCCTGAGTTATTGGTTAATTGCCCATGATAGAATCCATTTGTCAATGAACGATGATGAATTTGGATTGACAACTATTAAAATTGATTGAGCTAATAAACAAGCACATTCGTCGCATGAAAAACAAATTAATTTAAAAATGAATTTATAATATAGGTAAGTAGTAAAAAATTGTTTATTTTTATTTTAATTTTTTAATTTTTATATTTAAGTACATTGTTGACTATTTAAAAAGGTGTCGGTATTATTTAGTGAAATAAAAGGGGGAGGCGCCAAGATTATATTTTTTTAAAACGGAGGCGTAGTACCATAAAGTTTAGAAAGCACTGCATTATGGTGTATTTCGTGAATACATAGTAGATTTACTATTCAATATGCAATTATTATTACCATGTGTCTTATATGAGAAAATATTTTTTCTGATATGTGTGTAATACTGACATGAAAGATTATTCAAGATATCGGCTATCTTTTAAACCAAAAATATTTTTTACAAATTTTGAAAAACTATTCTCAATCAGAACAATTTATATACATATTATTTTTAATTAGGTCGTCATTGATATTTCGTTTTACAATACGACAATAATAAAATTGTCTAAGCGACCATATTATTATGTGTAAACGCTGGTACCGTTTATTAATCCTCATGGTTGCCGATGACTAATATACAGTACGTAAGGAGTAAAAAGTGTCAGTTTAAAACAAAATGAAACAATATACAGCCTAAAAGTATTGTAAAAGTAGATAACAAGGACTTGTTAATAATTTGATTTAAACGTTAAGGTTTTGTATCAAAAGTTGGATGCAAGTGGCTCAATAATTAGTAAAGCATATTAGCTGAAATCGAATGGATACTGGCTCAACTCCCATCCGCAGTCGTTTTTTATAAAGATTTTTTAAGTATGTTTCTGAGTTTCAAATGGCCGAGTGTCTTAAGCGTTAGTCTATGACGTCGTGAGGTCCCAGGTTTGAATCCTGGGTCTGGCAAACGCGTATTGTTTTTGAATTTATGTTTCAGTTCATATTATGGACCTATACGTTGAGCAAGTGGCTCTATCAACATCCATTTCTCGTAAAAACAAAAAAAATACAAAACTCCACTCCATGGAGACCCATAATATGATCTTATTAGGATCGGACACGGTGAATAAAATAAAAAAAAATAAAAAATATTTCTGCTCATAATAATAATGTTTGAGACTTTCAGGGTTATTTTATATCGTAATAGATTTTTGGGTTTCCTCCTCCATGTGTATTTCTTCCTTCTTTCCTCGACGCTTCGGGGTCATTGCAGAGGCCATTATAAATAGACGATATAGTAGTCTTTTCAAATTATGTATGTTGGATAAAGAAATAGTATATTATTCTCAATTGATTCTCTAAAACTCGATTTAAAAATTAGTTTAGCAAAATAATCAGTAATTTTTTTTTTAATAATTAAAATACCAAGAAATCGTCATTTCTCACACAGTTGTGATTCAATCAATTATTTTTTTCTGACAGGAAAATTCACGTCAATTGTTTCGAATAATCTAGATATAAATTTTAATTCATTTACCCCAAAATCGAATACCTCCTCGAAGACTATGATACTTAGTTATAAATTTTGGCGTCTTATTTCTCTCCTTCAGGCAAAATTATTATGCCACCACAAATAAATAATAAACTTTACAATTAAATACAACACCTACAATTCCCAGTAGAGAAAATATAAAATTGATAGCATTATAAAAATAAGAAACGGTAACATTGTATCTGTCTTTTCTATTAAGTATCAACCTTTACTCTTATAACGGGGCGGTAAAAATCAAACGAATGAGCAGATTTCCTTTATTGCGTAATCTTTTACTACCTGAGTTTTATTTAGAACATTTAGTACTGGTATTATGAACTATTAAAACCCTCGATGCGTGATACCGTTCGAAAAGATCACGTTGCGAAAGTCGAAATCTCGAACTCGTTTCAAGTTATTATCCTTTTCAATAGCGTCGGGTCTTAAAATAGTTATTCTTAACTATCGATATAAAAGCAATTTTACATGATATAGGAAAATTTATCGGGATACCTTTGATTGGTTAACGAATACCTACTGTCACACTACGCATAAAATTAATACATTCAATCAAATAACTATATACTAAGATATTGATATATTCCACTTACGTGAGGTGAGTTTAAGTGGAAGTTATTTTATAAGCTTTTTTTGCCCAACCCAAATCGTTAAAAAAATATTACTGAACTTAGGTGGGCCACACATATAAAAAATAAAACAAAGAACTTATTCGAAATATTTTATATGTTTTGATAATTAATGTGACACTTTTTTTTTGTATATTGTTTAATATCTTTTTCATATTGACTGGTAATTTAGCCGACGCGCATCGCAGTTGATTGTTTTTTCATGGAGCAACCTGCTGCGATCCTTGATTTTTAATTCATTTCATTTCGAAAAGAACGATTCGCAGTGATATGTAGCCCAAAATGTTGCTGTAATACACATTGCTATTCGTTTGAATTTTGAAAATTTATCTTTGAGGATATACCTTTTTTGATAAAACTCAAACTCATTCCCTGAGAAACTGCACTTTACGTCTATGCTTGATTGCAGTTCTATCAACTCCATTTGTAAATTTGCAGGCGCTGATTACACCTCCACGTTGAATGGAGTTAAGAATATTCTTTAATTAATTTTGTGACTTCATTAGAATATTTAAAAAAAATCATTCTGTCACTATTAAGTATGGAGTGTGTGGAGCCAGAATAATTAAACAAACAGGTAATAGCACGCAGCAAAACAAGAATGTTCTAATTTCACAAAATATAATATAAATGTGTGTATATTTATGAGAATTTTTTTTATTGTATGAATACCAAAATGCGAAATATAGAAAGCTGAAAACTTCAATTGGGCCTTGGGCCGCGGGTTGGGTATGCCTGGTCTAATATCTCCAACAAGTCTGACGAGGAAAAAAGAAGGAAGAACATGGTGACAGTGCAAAAACCAATGACAATCGTTGTCTTCGCTGCTAATGATTCTTCCTAAATTTTAATTTTACCTTATCGTTAAAAAACCGTCGATCTTTGTGTGTGCTTTTAACATTAATTTATGTCATTACTTGTCCATCTTACTTACACATTTATTATAAATAAATTCCAAAAATATTGACCAACCTCGTATACTTAAGTAATTTCCAATTTTTACCAAACAATACAATCTAGATTCTAGAGTGTAATCAAAGAAACATCATTCCGAAATCCAAAACAATTACTCTTTTAATCAAGCCGCACAGTAAAGATAAAACCTTGTCTCTTTCGGTTGAACTTTTTCAATTCACGTAAGGCATAATCAGATTGGGACATCGAAGCAATGAAATCTACTCTAAAGGAATTGTTTTTAATCTAATAGAAAGTTTACGAAGGAAAAGAATCTATTAATATAGAAAGAAATTATTATACTTCCGCGGTTTCTTTATTTGAAGTAAATTGCATATCAATTTTATTACGTCATTACATTAAGTATAACATATTGGTTTTATTCTCTCATTCATTCATTCTTCAATTTGAAGCGTTGCAAAACATGCCTACATATATATATAAAAAATAAACCCGTATGTAGGTATATATTATAATATAAATACCATCCCGTTAATTAATATTAGCATATGCGTAGAAAATCAGTGATTCCTAAGTTGAGTTGAGTTGCGAAAGAAAAAAAATATGTACCACTTGAAAGAATTCTACGAACCATAATTTTATGTTTGTCAGTTAAGTAGGGATTATATTAGAATTTATGAATATATTCAAGAATTATACCTACGAAAAAACGACAAGAATTACTGATATTGACAATAAATTAATTTACATCATAGGCTGGAAGGAAAATGTTGTTAGGAGGTATTTGTAAACAGTGTTTTTGAGTGTGTCAACAATTTTACAATTTTCTATACTTGGAATCTTCTAATAATAGTAAAGTTACCAATAAAATATCAAAATTAAGAGAAAAACTGTAGGTAGTAGTTACAAAAAATGTACTTATTATCTCTGAATATAATCTTTACCATTAAGTAAATGCTAAGTAAAAATATTATATTATAACCAATACCTATTAAAGCACTTGCTTTTTAAAATATAACGACCATTTATTATTCATTATTTTAATACAGGTAAACCATATTATTTTACTAGTTAAACCATTTAATGTAAACTGGGTATTGCAAACATCTCTATACAAATAATCGAAAATTCCCAAAAAAAAAACATAATAATATGTTTCATAAAACTCATTATTTATCATCTCTTTAGAAACTTTAGTCATGCGGGAAATATTTTTTTTGACAGCCCAGCAAATTGTAGCTTGGTACTTGATGTCTCAACAATAATATTAATTATTGGTTTTATTTAATGCCAGAACAAAAACGAAACATAGGTGCAAGAGAGATAGCATTCAACACGCATATTATGTACCCACAATATGCGTTAGAGTAAAATAGAATTTCTACGGCTGAATTAAATATATTTCGTAGACGTCGCTGGTAAATATTGATTTGCATGAGCCAAAAATTGCGAGCACGTGTTGCTGACATTTATTGTTTTTGTGTTAAATATAAAGTTAGTGGTAATTATTTTTACTTAATTTTAATTTTTTTGGTAGACGTACTGAGAAGCAACATGATGGAATAACGTTATAACTACTGTATACGCCAGAAACACGGCTTCATTCTGCCAAACAATACCCACTCTCTTTATATTATTACTCTGATGTTGTATTACTAATATAGAATTACATACTTCCAATAGTCCATTACTTTCCTTTGAGAATTATTGTATGACTGCATTTTTATCCAACGATTGTCCACTCGCTGATCTGCCCAATTTGCCCATCATGCACCTTGCATAGGAAAATCATCAAAGGATCTTGAAGACGACTAACCAAGGAAACGGAGTTGACAAATATTGATAAAGCCTGCACAAATTATAATCCACATTGCTGGTATCAATAAACTTTGTATACTTTTCAAACGGTTTCGAAGTTATCATCCAAATAAAACTAAAAATAATTTAGCATGGGTAGTTAAAGTGGTAAAATAGCGGTGGATTGGTAAGGTGGTACTTAGGTACTGAGGTGCAGGTAGATGAGCGTCCATATACCCAACTATTGTCAAGAGTGCAAGGTTATTGGAGGTATCAGTCAAGTGTAATATTGAAGTAAGCGTCTCAAGGCAATGACCGAACAATAATAAAAGTTGAACGATAGGGTTGAGTGAAGCTTATCTAGAACAAATTACGGTCTTTAAGACATTTTGAAAACAAATCTAATATAATCGAATATCAGGAAGTAGGGATTGCAATACCGGTATTTTAAAAATCAAAAATACCGGAATTTTCGGTATTAATAAGAAAGCACACTCGTTTACGTTTTTGGAAATGAATTAAGTATAAGTTATGTGCTGCTAAAATGCAAATATGTTGAGTAAATCCAACAGAGGTGAAAAAATAATAAAACAAATTTAATCAAATATATTTATATAAGTAATTGTCGCGATGAATTATCATAATATTATTTCGAAATAGAAAACATCCGTGACAGAAATGTTCAATTATTCTATAATTATTGATGACGGTACAAGCCTTGAATTTAAGAAGTTTTTCTTACAGCCGAGACTTATTTGCAATTGATGAACTTTTAAGGGCTGTAGTTAAATTTATCAATATATTCAAATTATTCGTAAAAAATACTAGTTCTACAATTATTATGATCAATACATATTTTTAAATGTCAACATAATAAATGTAGGTATGTAGGTTTTTGCTATAAAATAATATTTTAAAAAGCTTTTAATAGCTATATTTTTATTGATAAGCAACTACTTCTGTTTTTTTAATGTTTAATAAATACCGGTATTAATACCGGCATTCAATAAGAAACACCGAAAAACCGGTATTGACATTTTCATTCGGTATTGCAATCCCTATTTGCAAGCTATCGCTAGCCTTATAAAACTAAATAAAGGAAGTTCTACCTTTTTGTAAGTTTTAGACCACAGTGCACACACAAATGCTATTATAAAAGGTCTTGCAAATAAATTTCTATTCTATTTTTATTGTTATTGCTGATTTATTTTGATCAATCAGCATTATTCAAGGAACGCAATGAAAACTCTAATGGGTTCATTTTTTGGGCCATTTAGAAAGTACAAATGGCCCATTCGGGAGCGCTTTTAAATCGATTTCTATTTTGAGATTACGTAGTTATTATTTGCTAGAGAGATGCTTTACTAACGATGAACAGAAGAATACTTTGCTTACAGAAAGTAGTTATTGTATATTATTATCATCCTGATTATATTATTTTCTTCTTCTTTTAGTGCTGTTTTTTTATCAAAAGTTAGCGACTAAATAGCAGTACACTACCCATCATTAGATAGTCGTATCAGTTCACCACCACCTCGAATATTGAGCCATTTACGGATATTGTGAAACCAAGAGAGTAACCAAGTTGAGTTGAAAATGTCCCTCTGAGGCGGACGAAACCGGTCCTAATTTATTGATTACCACGATTGAGTTCCACCATGAATTGACAGTTATCAAAATAAAAGAAACCAAGAGAAAACACACGATTACATTATATTATAGAGGTATATACGTTACATAATAGATTTGACCTTCGTTATTATGTATCTAATATTTAGATAAAAAAACTTATTATGTGCATACTACTAAAATTATAACAAATTTTATAGTCTGACAAAGTATAAATAAAAATATTTTCGCCGTCTACCAATTTAACCACACTAAAAACGTTTCGGAATCGCAATCGAATGATACATTAAAAAAATACAAAAACGAATCCTAGTTATACTGAAAAACTGTGTTCTTTATCAACAAAATGAAAAGTAAATTGAATCAAATTGTATGTGGGTAGTCTCTTTCAAATCTAGAAATGTCCACAGATAAACTAAGACCCAGCAGTCGGAGAGTGAGGTTGTACAACTTCGCTTGCGTATTCGTGTCATATATAACAAAAATAATAATGTTTGTAAATGAATTTGACAATAAACTCAACATGTGTGGTCCCATGTGATTTTGACAATCAGTGCCAGTGCTTGAGAAAAAGTGAAAAATATTTATTGTTGCAAGGATAGTGCACTTTGTGCGGGGAGTGCGTCAAACGCTGTGAAGCGAAGGGTTGTCCACACTGTTTTTTGTTCACACTGTTGCGCGAATTCCAAGACCGCGTGAACGGCAAAAACAATAAAATAGAAAACACCACAATGGAAGTGAATGAAACCAAAAAATCGAAGAAGAAAAGAAACGATGATGAAGAGGAAGTGGTTGGAGAAAAAGAAGAAGAATAGCAGACGGTGACCTCTGGAAAAAAACCCAGAAGAGACTCTGGGGTCACTCCAAAGGGAAACCAAAACATCGTCATGATAGCGACGGGAAGTAAAATTCCATTAAAGTTGAAAATAGCGCAGATGCTGCATAAGGCAGGAGTAAAAGTACAGAAAATTTACAATAAAAATTTAAAGACGTACATCCAAGTAGAAGACGAAAAAGAAGCAGATAAAGTGAAACAAGCTGGAGAACTCAAAGATCTCGGTTTTGTGACCAAAGAGAATGACTCCTGCTCTTATGGAGTAATAAGAAAAGTCGATATTGATATGGACCTCCAAGAACTGCAAATGGAAATCAAAAGTGATGCAAAAGTAATCAACCTTAAGAGGTTGACAAGAAAAGGTGATACAAGAGAGCTGACAAAGACCTCGTCAGTCAGTATTAAATTTGGGGAGAAAATATTGCCGAGAACAATTTACATATATGGAGTCTCTTTTGCTGTAGAACCGTATGTATTCAGGGTTATCCAATGCTACAAATGCTGGCGATATGGGCATATCGCGAACAATTGCGGACGTACAGTAGAAACGTGCCCTAAGTGTGGTGAAAACCACAAAACCTGCGAAAAAAATGAGGAAATTACGTGCATCAATTGCAAAGGTAACCACGCGGCAAACAGCCAAAAATGCCCAAAGTGGCAAGAGGAAAAGAATTGCAAAGAAGCAATGAAAAAAATGAACATACCTTTCAAGGAAGCAAAAAAAAATATTTTAAATAATAGCTATGCTGACATATTAAAACAAAAAAAAATCTTAGGAAGAGATGAAAGCGAAACAATTCAAAAAACTAAGGAAATCAAAAAGAAAGAAGAAGCGGTGGTTGAAGCTTCAGACTCAACAATAATAGCTACAGGTAGTAGCGTAAAGCCTACAAAAAATAAGAAAAATTCAAAGGGGAAGACAGAGGTTAACGCGATGGGAGAAATTATGAAAGTCTTGCTGAAAGGGGGAGACTGGCAGCAGATCATTAAACAACTAATAATTAAAGCAGTGGAGTGGGTATGCAAACAATTCAAAGAAGGACACTTAAAGGAAATTCTAGGAGAGGTTTTGGAGCAAAATGGATAGTAAAAAACAAATTAGGATTTTACAATGGAATGCCAGAAGTATGAAGCAAAAAAAGGATGATATAGAACTCTACTTAATAAGACAAAAAATTTCAATAGCATTAATCTCAGAGACTTGGCTGAGGTCTGAATTAGACTATCTGAAATTCAATGATTACACGATGTATAGAAAAGACAGAGGGGATGGTAACGGAGGAATAGCGATTCTGGTGCATAAAACACTGGCGTCTAAAGAAAAGACCCTACAAGGCCTTCCAACTGAACTGAAGGCATGTCAAGTCGAAATCAGAGGGACACAAAAACTAAAAACAGTGACAGCAATATATTGTAAACCCAATGTTACCATTCGGAAAAACGCATGGAGCAGGCTCTTCGATCAAATGGGAGAAGGATCAATTATGAGTGGGGATTTCAATGCACACCACCCAATGTGGGATCATATACTTCGAGACGCAAGAGGAGAGGATGTCGCTGACGTATGCCTTGACTCTGACTTAGTAGCGATTAACAATGGACAAAGTACCAGGGTCGCCCCTCCAAATCAGAGAGGAGCGGCACCGGATATAACATTTATCTCCCACGAGCTGGTACTGGAAACCGATTGGAAAATAGACTCCGATACGATGGGCAGTGACCACTTACCCATTATCATCGAGTTTGTGGAAATTCAATGCCAAACAGAAATCATCCCAAGAAGAAATTACCCTAAAGCAAACTGGGAACAATATCGAGAAATAATCTCAAATGACATACACAGACTTACAGAACCTACCAGAGATGTACAAGTAGAGTATGATAAATTGGAGGCAATATTGAATAATGGGGCAAATTCAAGCATTCCGAGACTCAAAGTATGCAGTCACCCAAACTTTAGACCAAAACCATGGTGGAACTCCAAAGTATCAAAGGCAATCGCTGAGAGAAGGCTTGCCTAGACTCGCTTCAAAAAAATCAGTTCAACAGAAAACTACCTAGAACTAAAGAAAAGGCAAGCCACGACTCGAAAAGTAATCCTAAAAGCCAAAAGAGAAAGTTGGAAAGCATTTTGTGACTCCGTCAACTCGGAAACTTCCTACTCAGAAATGTGGAGAAAAATGAAGGGCAAATCGGAAAAAAAAATTCAAAAATCAACTGGATGAAAGCATAGCGTCACTCCTCCTTCAACAACTAGCAAGTAAAAGTGACGAAATGAAGGAAGAAATCGCAGAACAGGTAACATATAATCCTAATGATACAATGAATGAAATTCTTACAGTGGCGGAACTAAGATCAGTAACCAAAAATAAAGACACTGCCCCCGGCATGGACGAAGTTTCATATTCCATGATCGCTCAGCTGCCAGAGATCGGAAAAAATAAACTGGTGGGGATATTCAACTTAATCATGGAAACCGGCAAAGTCCCTAGGCAATAGAAGGAAACGATGATTATCCCAATCTTAAAACCAGGGCGAGACCCTACCCTAGTGTCGTCAGTCAGACCAATTGCACTCATATCATGCATGTGCAAAACGTTCAACCAGATGATTGCAAGAAGAATCGAATGGTTTGCAGAGAAAAAACAACTATTTCATCACAATACTACGGGATTCAGAAGGCAAAAGTCGACTCTGGAGAACATAGGCAACCTAGTACTAGACATCAATGCAGCACAGGTCAAAAACGAAGTAACCTTGACAACATTCCTGGACATCCAGGATGCGTATAATAATGTGCATGTGAAAGAAGTGTCAAGGGTGTTGAATGAATGGGGAATCGGTGGGAAGATCACTAAATATCTTAAGCAGTATTTAAATGAAAGAAAAATCACCATGTGCATTAATAATGAAAAGAAGAGTACGGTATGCTCAAGAGGCCTTCCGCAAGGAGACCCCCTATCCCCATTACTATTCAACATTCTTACAACTGACATATTAAAGTTAATAACAAGGGTCAACATTGTACAATATGCAGATGATTTCGCACTTTTTTATTCGGGAAAAAGAGTAGATGAATGTCAAAGGTTAATGCAGAAGAGTCTTGACGAAATGAAATTATTATTGGAAACGCGAGGCCTCAAAGTAGCTCCCAGCAAAACTAAAGTGGTTCTTTTTGCCAGAGGCAAGAGACAAAACCAGCTTCACTTAAAAATCGACGGCACTATAATAGAAAGAGTAGACACTTATAAATATTTAGGTATGAACCTGGACTATAGACTAACGTGGAAGCATCATATTAGTCATTGCGCGAATAGCCTGACACAACCTCTGAACATACTCAAAGTACTGGCGGGAGGTGGGTGGGGCGTACACCCCATTCATATGAGAAGGTTATACACGGCACTCATTAGAAGCCGATTAGATTACGGGAGCATGTTTTACCACTCCGCTGCCGAAACTAATTCGGTGAGGCTAGACCGCATCCAGTCCAAAGCATTAAGAATATGTGGAGGATTTATCAGGACAACACCCATTCGGATTCCAAGCGGAACTCAGCGTACCTCCACTGAATGTCAGGAGATGGGCACTGGCTACCAAGACATGGATGAAGTGGAAATCTATAATAGATAACCCCATATTGGCAAAGGTGAAACTCCTATACGAGCTTGTTGAAAGCAATACATACTATGAGAAAAGAAAGCTCCCTCTACTGGTAGGAATCCTAAAAGCCACAGAAAGTTGGGAGGTATTAAATACAAAATTCCTAGGTATGTATTCGCTGAGGAAGCCAGTCGGTACCTACGACCTCAGCTCTGATATCCAACTAGAAGTCAAAGGAATAGATAAACCAAAACGGAGCATAGTATCCGATAAAGGAAGAGAGCGTGTCGAAAAAATGCTGACAGAGAGGTACGCAGGATGGAGCCACCTTTATACAGATGGATCCAAAGATCAGAATAGAGCAGGAGCAGCTCTTGTGATACCATAAGTAGGTATAAACAAGAGCTGGAAGCTAAGCCCAGCAATACCAATAATGACGGCGGAACTCATCGCGATAAACGAAGCAATTAAATACACTTTAAGCGATGATTTCTCGGCGCAATCCGCTGTCATTTTAACAGACTCCAAAAGCGCTTTACAACATCTTGCCGCAGCAACTCGCTCACATAACAGTAAAACCATAGCTTACCACATCCTTGACCAGATCGACGCCAAGAAAAATAGAAGAGGAGATCTATGCCTTCAATGGATCCCATCGCACATGGGCATTGAAGGAAATGAAAGGGCAGATGATCTAGCAAAGGTAGCCGGCCATTCAGGGGTACCATATCAGTGGATACCAGAAAACCTGGACTGGAATGAGGCTATAAAGAAAATGTGCAATAGTATGTGGATAGTTTTTCACCATAGGGCATCATTAGAAAAGGGGAAATGGAGTAAGTCGATTCTACCAACACCACGAGAGGTGCCCTGGTTTGTAGAGTCTTCTTTGACGAGGAATGAGCTTAAGTTAATACTGAGGCTAAGAACAGGGCACACCATGGGCAAAAGATTTGATGTCCTCATGGGAAGAAGCGAATCGCAGCTCTGCGATGAATGTCATGTTTTAGAGGACATTGTACATATTGCACTGCAATGCCCAAAATATGAAGTTCACAGAGTACAGCTGCAAATTGCAGATATCTATGAGAATGTCGACGAATTGAAGGGTGTCCTGGCGGTGGGTAAGACGGAAGAGCTAGGCAAAATTGTAAAGTTATTTAACAGAATAGGAGTTAGGACCTGATCGACGGATCCCCTTCTAGAAGAGAAGAGGCGATATGACAGCGAGTCGCAGTCAAAGCCTCGGTAAAATCACAAAAAAAAAAAAAACTAAGACCCGGCTCTATAAAACCGTCATACGCACAGTCGTTGCATACAGGTGCGAATCATGGACGCTAAATATGAAAGAAGCTGAAAATGGTGTACTGCTTTGAGAAAAAGATCCTGAGGCGAATATATGGACCCATTAATGAAGGTGGGGAGTGGAGAATTAGGTACAACACGGAACAATACCGCTTATACCAAGATTCAAAACTCTCCACCTTCATTAAACTCCAGAGGCTAAACTGGGCAGGCCATGTCCAACAAATGCTTGAGTCACGGATATCGAAGAAGATCCTCGAAGGAAACCCAGGGAGGAAAAGGCCAGTGGGAAAGTCACGCACACGATGGGGTGATAACATTACAAAAGCTGCCAACCAGCTGCTAAAAATCAGGTACTTGGAAAAACGTGCGGTCCGGCTGGAGGACAGTGGTGGAGGGGGCCAGGGCTCGACTTGACCTGTAGCGCCATCAAAGAAGAAGAAGAAGAAGTCTATTTCAAGCCGTCGATGAAAGTTTTCATGCACTATATATATGTTGTAGGGTCACCGAAATGATGTGTGACATAAATAGAATAATATTTTGACTATGTTTTCGCTCGCCCCTCGGCACAGTATTTTTTTATTTTTGTTTATTAAACTCAGGCCGATGTAGTCGAGAACTTGCCTTCATGGAAAACAGAAAACGCAATTTAAGCTCTATTATAAGAAAGCTCTTTTCCAACCGTTTCAATAATTTGAATGAACTTTCAATTTATGCAGTATAATCAGGGGGGTCAGTTATATACACGTTGGTAATATGAAATTGTAATGGATTAATTAAAAATCAGCAAACAATATAATGTTCATTTGTAGACCTTTTAGGTAACCCATTGAACTAAGGTATTGTCACATTTTTTTTCGAATACCGATGTCCGATACTATAAATGTTGGAACGGTTGTCTACAATATTTCATTGTTTAAACTCTAATAAAAAATATCACTCATGGCTGCTTGTGGTTTAATTGATATACCGATAGCTGGGTAAAAGCGTTGACACACTGAAGCGATCATGTGAGCTTACTTGGGATAGCTTTCACTCTACCCTGAGAGAAGCAGATGACCATGAAGGGGTGATGAAACTAATAAAATGTACCGTACATGTAAACCAAATGTAAAAACAACGGCATAACTCCAGTCGACAATAATTGTAGAAGCTTTATGTAATAACTATCTTTCTGACCATCGTACTCTAAGACGACTGGTTTTCCGCATCGGAAACGAATATAGCTTCTGAGGGTTGCATAGGTTTACCCAACTCTACAACCGACGTAATATTGTCTATGTTCATTTGTATAGCATAGACAATATTATAATACTCAGCGGGAATGACAGGCAACAAATCAGTTGCAATTTCAGTCTTCAACGGCACAGTCAAAATATGCGGGCAACACTCCGCATAAAGTTTCGATATCATATTCAAAATCATAATGTAAACCTTAAAAAACAAATAATAAAATCAATGTAACAGTCTCCAGTAGTGGCACACTCAGGATTTAATATTGAGGGGAGCCCAAGGATCGATTTTTGGTTTTTTTATTGAGGTTCCAAAATATTAATTGAAAATGGACATAAAAAAGTATTATTGCAGTTAACTTATACACAAACCTACTCAATACAACACAGCCTAATTTCTCGTTTATCGGTCTTTTGTCTATTGCACTCGGTGTACCTACACTATAGCCCCACATCCTGAAACTGGCCCTCAGGCTAGGATATTTGGCGGGCCCTCTACCTACCGCTAAGATTAAAGGCAGTGTGAAACACTACATTCACGTTTTTCAAATTGAATTTTTGTTCAAATTAAGGGTACTTATACATTGAATTATTGGAGATTTTTAATAAATCTACTTTAATAATGGAGCTGTCGAGTATCGACACATAATAATCAGAAAATATATTGCACAATTATATAATTTAATATGTTCATGACCATGAAGTATAAAAGCACCGCAGGCGACTTTTTTTACTATTACAGATAATTTATGATGTTTGTTTATCTCACTTATCTGGTCAACTTGACACTCCGGGCTCCCCACAGCCCGGACCCCCAGGCTGGAGCCCTGTGAGCCCTCCCCAGCCATGACCTACACCACTCTGGAATTCGGGTGGACACCAAAATTTTTTCCACAGTTCCATTAGGACAGTTCCATTAGGGATTGGGTTTCTAAAAAAATCCACACATTAGTGTTTCGAAATTTTTGTATTAGAAATTAAAATCTAAGAAAGTTTTCTGAAAGGGTGCTGGAGAATTACAAATCATTTTTTTGTCGTGTTTTTATTTGTCTAAACCCATAGTATAGTTTATTGCCTTTCAATTTCAATGTTAAAAATCATTCTGATAATTTTCATGTTTTGGGGTGCAAGGCCCCCTTGCTCCCACCCCTGGGTGCGCCACTGGTTCCTAGTAGTGCTATGTTCATCTAAAATGTATTACCACAATATAAAACAAATAATATCAACACTGGATTATTTAACTGTGTCCCGAACAAATCATATCACACACGCTCGCCAAAAACAACCTTGTAATATAATAGATTTTGTACTCTCACACCAAACAACAAAAGATTCTGCATCTATAGAAGGGACGGCGAACCTTTTTACGTACGCGTACGCGTGACTGTCAGTCTGACTGCCAAGCAGGTTTCGTGGTGAAAAAAAAGTTTTAAAAAGTTTTCTAAAAAATAGTCTTTAAGCTATTAAAAAAGTTTTATAATTACAATTGAGTTCTTGAAATTCTATTTTTCACTGTATTCATAGCCAAAGGCATATCTTTTATTCTTTGAATATTTTTTCATTGTTTCTTAATTTCTGAAAGAGATCGTGGAAGCATTAAAACCACTATTCTTTCATATTATTATATTCTCCATCACTGTACGGTTTTAAATTTTTTGAGATTATGTTTGAGGAAAAATAACATGCAGTTATTATATTTGAATGACTGCCGATTATTAATTTCATATGGTTTGTTGGTTTAATATTATAATTTTTAATTGTCAGATCCTAAGGACCAACCTATGAAATTGTATAAAAAGATTTGCCTGCTATTTTTTATAAAATGCGATTTGTCATTTATGCATGAATTTCATCGTTTCCGTTTGCGCATTGATTGGTTAACATAATATGAAAAACCGACGAAAATACGCATGGTTACGCATTCTTTTCTCTTCAAAATGAAACGTTCGCGTGCCATAGGTTTGCCATCCCTGATCTATAGGATTTCCAACAATATGGCCAACAGTCATTTTTTTTGATAGGTACGTGTTTTCTTAAACTGTAACGTCAACAAATTCGTATAAATAAGCTGATTAAAAAGGTGATGCCAATCTCTAGAGAAATGCACTTTTTATAGCTATTGATGATCCGACATGATAAATAAGAAGTCATAAAATTGACTTCGCACGGAAAATATAAATTCCCGTGTGGTGTAGTGAGGTTGCGTACGCTGCCGCTAATTGAGGAATGTGGAGTGAGCAAACGAGGATTTATTAGACCCCCGAACCCACCGGAAACGGATCCGTGGATTTCGGCTACCCGGATCTTGTCTTCCGACGCGGGAATTTACTTATCGTAACTTAATTTAAACTTTTAGTGTCAATTCAACAAAACTATGGGAATATTTATGTATGCAAGTTAATAATATACTGAATTTAGCTTTGCCAATCAGTTACGAGTAGCATGATTCTGCCTGCTTATAAAGCGGTTATATTTTTTTTAAATACAGTATAACCCCTATTTTACGTTTTTTAAGGGACTGAAGAAAAAAAACCTAATTTGAGGGAAAATGTAAAAGAGGGGTATTGAATTTTTTTTATTTTTTATTAAAAAAATCATGTATATTAGTTTGTAGCATTTTTGTTTTTTTGTTACGTAATTCTCTTTCAAGACTATATAAACATTTAAAAGTGTCATCTTGAATATCAGCAAAGCTTGTAAAGTAGGTTTTTAAACCCTCGATGAACCTCATTGCTTCTTCTTTTGTTGGAATATCAACCTCTTCTTCATCAGACAGTTCTTCAGCAGACAAGTCTGCTGGTGTTAAATGACTGTCAACAACAGGGACGGCTCTTGTAAAGGAGCACAAGTGCAGTGCACCTCCGTGTTAAGATTAAAAGACGATATCCAAAATATAATAATATAATAATCTATATGAGTTAGCCAGTTTAAAAGTTCGCGCGCATTCCTTGCAAAAAATACTACCAACTTCAGCGCGCGCGTTCCGAAACCGCATTTTTATACTTGGTGTGCATATTCGAGATAAAACCGCCTGAACGTATCTGTGGCGTCATACCAATATGAATTTCACAGTGAAATCGTTCGTGACGCATTCAAATATGGGATATTTTAACCGTTAAATGTTGGTGTTCTCCCCCGCTCAAGATTGTCGAATCACTGCTTCGGCTGTCACGTACGAACATTACCGAATACGAATATCTCCTTGAAATGTTCGAGGTCACAGTGGTCAGTCAGTACGCGAATATTTTTTGTATTACGAAGTTCGTTAACTATTTACAGCATTGATTAGTGAGTGAATAATGTCGTTTTCGGTTGAATATATTAAAGACAATCGTCGCGATTTTTCAAAACGACTGGAAATTAAGGCTGCGGGACGCCCTTCACCAAGTTTAAATTTAATTCAAAAGTGTACAGTTAAAGGCAAAGTGATTAATCGAAAATTTAACGTGGAAATGTATAGAAAAGTGCCATGGTTATGCGGTTCTTCATATCTTAATACTGTTTTATGTTTTCCGTGTCTTTTATTTACAGGTGAATCAAGCTGTTCAGAGTCTGGGGTGAAAGATTTAGTTCACCTATCAGATAAAGTGAAAAAACACAGTAGTTCTGAAAAACACATTTTAAATGAAATGCAACTTGCAGTGTTGGGAGCATTAGATATTCGATCTCAGTTAGACGCCAGGTATCGTTTGTCAGTGAAAAAATTTAATGAACGCGTAGACAATAATCGATATATTTTATCCAGGTTGATTGACTGTGTGAAATTCTGCGGGGCATTTGAATTAGCTTTGAGGGGACACGATGAATCCGTAGATTCAAATAATCCAGGGGTGTATCGAGGGCTTATTGATTTCGTCTCGGAAACTGATATTGCAATGAAACAACATTTAGATAGCAATAATATTTTTAAAGGTACATCAAAAACAATTCAAAACGATATTTTAGATTCAATTTTAGAGGTTTGTCGCAATGAAATAAAACATGAAATATCGCAAAGTAAGTTTATCGCGATCCAGGCGGATGAAACCACGGATGTAGCCACAACTCAACAATTAGTTTTGGTAGTTAGGTACAAATTACGCGGACAAATACATGAACGTTTCTGGAAATTTATGACGCCGAAAGATCATACAGCGGTAGGTATTGCATCTGAAATTTTCAAAGAACTCGAACTTCTCGAGATTAAACAAACCCAATTAATCGGGCAGAGTTATGATGGTGCAGCCGTTATGAGCGGGCGACTAGGTGGTGTACAGGCTTTGATAAAAGCTTCGTATCCATATGCACACTTCATACATTGTTACGCCCATCAATTAAATTTAATAATGGAAAGAAGTGTTTCCGCTAACACAATGGTTCGAAATTTTTTTGCTAATTTACGAGCATTTCCAGTTTTTTTTTCGAGATCTGCGAAAAGAACCGATATTTTGAAAGAACTGGTTAATAGAAAAATACCATCAGCACCGACAACGAGATGGAATTTTAATATTAGAACGGTAACTGTTGTGCACACTTATCGCGAACAGTTAAATGAGTGTATGGAGCACATTTTAGAATCAGTAAATTTAGACGCTGATACTATGAACCAAGCTGGAATGCTGTTACGATATTTAAACGACGATAATTTTAATTATTGGTTAGATTTTTTTGCCAAAATTATGCCCCACTGCGATATACTTTTTAAGCAACTTCAGTCGAGATCAAAAGAAGTATTAGAGAATAATAAAGATATTGAACATTTTACACTTGCTATTCAAAATATTCGGGAAAATAATCCGCTACAAATTCAGCCCACGAAAAAACGTCGACCGAATGATTTACCACATTCTGTAATATGTCATGAAGTATGCGATACGATAGTGAACCAAGTTAAAGATCGTTTTGAATACCATGGTCATTTAGTAATATCTAAATTGTTTTTTAGTGAAAAATTTCGCGATTACCATAAAAAATTTCCAATTATAGATTTAATACAGCAATGGCAACATACGATTTTATTGACAAATTGAAACTTAAAAATGAATTAATTGTTTTATACAGTCGAGAAGATTTTTACGTCACCGATGGAGCGTTATCCATACTACAGCTATTCACAAATAATAATTTACTCGGAGTATTTAGTGAAAGCGTTAAGCTATTGCAAATAATTTGTACAATACCGATGACGTCAGTAGAAAGTGAGCGTTGCTTCTCAACTTTAAAAAGGATTAAGTCATTTATGAGAAATACCATGTCTCAAGATAGGTTAAATGCTCTTGCGATGTTAAGTATCGAAAAAAAAATGATATCGTCAATGTCGGACTTTAATATTCGAGTAATCGACGTATTTTCAAGATCCAAAAATCGAAGGATGGACTTCTTGCATAAATAGGTGAGTCTTTTTTTGCACTCCCTAATATTTTTGTCACCAGCCGCCACTGTTTCCCAGCCTTCTATAACATCACACTGGATATTTTCTTGGGTACTGGGTACGTCTTCATCCTGCTCCTTGTATATCCCAGCTTTCCAGAAACAATTCTTGATGGTAGAGATAGTAGAGAATATTACTGGCCCGCGCACTGACGAACCATTCTTTTAAAATCTCCTCCATTACACACAGTACATACGTTTTTTCGCCTCGGGTCCACATTGAATAGCGCTTTTTTCAATAAATTCTCGGTTTTTGATGATTGTGGCCAAAGTAGTAATGGGTATTCCTAAATTTCGGGCCAGTGAAACGCGTGAGCCAACGTGTTTATTCACTTTTTCGAGAATGTCCCTTTTCTCTTGCACTGACAAAGCTTTCCTTTGGTTAGACATTATTATGACAGACGGAGTTATACAAAACACAACAAAAAAAAAGATGGCGACTAATGGACCAATCACCTTGTTATGCGCCGAACTCGGGCCAATAACAGCGTCGCTCGCCGACCAATCACCGTGCGCCGTTCGAATGTCACAACTCAATCATTGTCAAGCGCGCGTAACTCGCATATTTTGAATATTTTCGGCGTAAATCGCGGGAAAGAAAAACGTAAATGCGGGTATTAAATTTACTGAAATACATCGGGACTGAAAAAAAAAACATGCAATTCCGGGCGCGTAAAAACGAGGTTATACTGTAATCACTATGTTAGTCATGATCCGTTATTCTCAAACTAGGCTCCACTAGAATTTAAAAAGCTTGCAAAAAAGCACATCGTGAAACATTTTTGATAATACAAAGGTAATTTAAAAAAGAATCAATTAAAACAGAAACGTCTGAATGATAGTTTTTCTATTGTCAAACTCTTCAAAATATTTTTTGATATGCCGATTATTTCCAAAAATCCAATTTTTAAATTCGTGAAATTATGCAAAAATTGCACGGCGCCAAGTACAGGAAATATTCGAGTAGTGAAGGATACGTTTTACATAGTACGGCTAAGTTTAAACTCGTATACCTATCTAGAAATCCCTCTGTTTATAGAGTCCTCAACATTACTTCACATAAACTTCATCAGTCTTGATCTGTGTGACAGTTAATTCCTAAAATAAAAATGTTTTTCGGCGACAATTACTGTAAAAATGCAATAGTGTTCAATTAGATAACTGTTGAACCTTAGATCTGACTGAAATTTTGACAGACGTTAGAATTATGATATTTTCCTTTTAATAATTCGTCAAATGATTATTTTCCGGCTGATTTTCTTTTAAAGCATACTCGCTTTTCACTCTCTTAGATCTCACTTTTTCATTTGACATTTTTTCCTGCTTCTACCAGGAATGGTTTCTAATCCTGGCGAACTGAAGAGATTGAATTTATATGCGCCTATCACTTACCTACGTGGTCGCAGCCATGACTTATTCTGGTTGGAACGGTTTCCTTGTGTCAAGACTATCAGGCACCATTACCGAGGAGTGCAAGGCTAGTCAATGCGCTCCCCAATGACATAGACATTTTCAGTGATGTGTTGTGTATTTTATTTTTGAATTTCAATTTTTTTCAATGTAAATCTCGTATTGTGAACGTCCTGAATATTGATTTGTTTATTTATTTAGGTCAACCTGTATGATCAATTACAGAGAATAGGTATAATTATAATACTGTAGAATTAAATAATATATTGTGATGGTCCCAATAACAGGTTGACACAAAAAAAACATAATAAATCAAATTTAATTTAATCAAATCAAATATTAAGTACACTTGTAATGAATATACTTGGAGAGTTATTTAAAATGGTTAAAAAAAAACACTTATACAATTAGTCGTAGATTTTGGAGCAACTTAATTTGAAAGAGGCAAAAGAAAAAACAGATCTACTTAATCACTGTGAAGATTCAAGGTTCTACAGAGTCCAGTCACCTTACTATTTTACAACGTTTTTCTTAGCTCGTATTCTTATTTCTCCGGTGGTTTTTTGTCTGGTACAAATCTTCCAATCAATTTTTAACTAACTTCCCGACTACCTAGACGTTTGAAACTTTTATAATACATCAGAACACGATGCCAATGCATTTTTTAATACTTTTAGCCATATTTAAGTAGAATTGAATCCATTTTCAGTTAATTCTGTTTTGTATGAAAAGTTATTTCGGAAGAAATCCGTAATCCAATCCACTGTTATAAGTAGCTAGGGGTCTGGGGTCCTAGCAACCAAATTATTAATATATACGTGCGTTACTATGGAAATCAATATGACATGTCAAAATGACATATCAGTATTATTTCTATCAAGTACAATTTTTTTTGATCGTTTAAGCTAGTCAAGTCAAGTTTATATGATTCAACAGAAAATTTAAATACGTTGTATATAAAAAGTTCTTTTTATCTTGTAATTATTTATTGTAACCTAAATTGGTTGTATATGTATGAATGTATAAAAGTGAGAAAATGTGAGGATGAATATTGAATCTGGGTACATTCAATTTTATGTTAGATAGCTAACTGATAATACCTATGATTGTTTGCAGGTAATACTCGTATTTATGCTGAGTTAACTGGTTATTAGGCATAATATTCTGGATTGATTAATTTAGATTGTTATTCATATTCTCAAATTCATCTAGTATTCTATTTTATTAAATAAGTTTCATTATGTTGTTTGATTGAGTTGATGGTCGATTAGATACTCGTAGTTGCGTTATTAATTTTGATGAGTTTAATAAAATTATGATTCTATGTTTGCTGCTATAATAATATAATGCACTCATTATACTTCTCCATAGGATAAGTCAATCCGTTCGTTGTGCCTTTTTGGCTGCCGTGCCTATGGGTGCGATCTACTGGAGAATGGGACAACTGGACGCGAGGACAATTGGATGCCGCACTGTCGTAGACACGTAAACAGAACGTAGACGAGAAAGTTTAATCAGTTTGTATCTACTACTTGGTAGTTTTAATTCATTTTACTCTTACCAAAATGTTTTTTATTGCGGATTAGGAATTATCATGCCTAAGGTTTTATATAAAAATAAAAAAACTGTTTTTTTAAACATATGCCCGATTAAATCATTATTTACGTATGCATATTTAAATTCTCAACAACTATTAAATCATAAAATAATAATTTAAATATAAATAATAATATTAAATATATTTTTAAAGTACCTATAAGTACCTAACGTCAATTTATTATCGAATTGCGTGGCATCCAGTTGTCCCTGCGCCAAATCGCCCTAGACCTATCGACTATCCCGGGCGTTGATGATGTTACATTTTTTCGTCTCGCGTGCGCTCGTATCGAGAGAAGAAAGGGATAAGGATTCTAAGCCCAGGTGCCCATAATCAAGGATTATCCAAAGGCACGAGTCTGTCGTGGAAGAGGTCTAATGCCGTTTGTCCGCTGTTGATGAGTGGGAGACATTTGCAAGCTCATTTTTTCAGCGAATCTGGCGGTGCATGCTACGGATAGAGTTGAGCACAATGAGAATTTTCACATGTTATAAACGATATTCTATTGCTGGATATTTTCGGTGGGGTTTTGTCACCCGGCTGAAAATAACGCCGTATATCGACGTTTTGGTGGCTGCTTGCTCCCGAAGGGGAGTATTTCTATTTGGTATAATATTTCGTATGGTGTCAGTTGGATATACTTAACATAGAAGATTCTGAATCTATGAGATTGTTATGTTTTTCGCAAGCACATAACAAACACAATACATAAGAATTTAAAGGGAAGGGATTTGTCAAGCAGTGAATTAATCAATATTGTCAATGATGATGATAAATAATATTAATACTATTCATAAGGAAGGGTAATATTTTATGATATACATCTTTATTAGCTCGGCCAAGTTATAGTATGTAAGTTGGAGAATAACGTGGATAGATAGTAAATCGTTTCGGCAATTTGCAACGTGCTAATTTGTCAAATTATTTCCTGTTCCGGGTTGCTTTCGACGAAAAAAATGACATGCTCAGATTATGATAAAATATATGTTAAAGTGAGCTACCACTGCGCTAAGTGACTGTCTTGATAACAGAAGTTTCAAAATTATATTGAATTTATTACTGGTTATAATATCAAACCTTTCTATATGAACATACGAGTATATTTTGTACATACATGCCTATCATATTTGAAACAATTTTACTTAAATAATTTGGAACATCTCAGAAAGACACATACTTATAAAAAGTATTTTAAAAACCGAGTGTTAAAAGAAACACTCATTATTATAATGGTAGTATGTCAATCTTACTAACTTACTTAGTTCACCAATTACAAGGTCGCGCCACTCCGATTGGTCCATCACCACATATTGCGCTTCCCGGAATATAAGTTTTTCAGTGCGTGGGTCACTTTTGTAGCCCTGCAAAGTAAGGGAGGGTTGGCTACGGCGACAGAACTCTTGAGGTTTTGCCACAAGGATACGCAGTGTCGTACTTTCTGGCATCATCCAGACCACATTTTCTAGTCACGTGGAGCATCTCCTCATGACCACTAACTGCAATCACCTTTAAGTTGGCTGAATGCAGGCCCCTACATATCCATGTGGATTCCAAATTTACTGAAAAGGCTGTCATCGTCGGTAACTATGGAATTTAAGTATTTGAATCTGGTCACCAATTCTTTAGGCAGATCGGAAACTCGCAGAGAAGTGTCGGTTTCAATGCATGCAGCACTGCACATGGATTTGGTCGTTGCTGCATTCAGATGAAGAACTATATGGTTTGTGTTGTCAGCGAGCCTGTTCACGATTACCTACAACCGTTCGATTATTGAGTTGTACTCTAAATTTCACAGTTTTTCTTCGTATACTTAGATTGTGTTATCATGATTTATGCATATCCTACTGTCGAGAGCATTTTAACTCTCTGTCACAACCTTCTGCTGCAATCTCAAGGGATGAATATATCTCTCTCCTGCTGCTTCGTCGACCACAAGAATGCATTTTGACAGCCCTCATTATGACTCTCTTTGGGAAATTCTACTGGGTAATAATGTCCTACTGAAACTGTTCGACGTGATAAGCGCTCCATATATAAATACTGAGTGCCAAGTGAAAGCACTTTTACAAAATATTTTTAAATATCTTCTACGTGGCCTACAAAAAATAACCCATACTGTGACTTTCTTGGCAATTCACTTAACCTTTGCCTAAATTATGTAAAATTATGTAATTATGTCCTTCTTATAACATTAATATGGAAGTACGCTAAGTACTACTCCATTTAATCAAGTTATATTGAAACGATATACTGTATTTGTCTGCTTACAGAGTTATATTAAATATTTAATATTTTTTTTGGAATACCTATTTAGATTTTTTCTATGTTAATTTTTATAACTAATTCAATTATTTATTTTCTCTTATGAATAAATGCGATAAATTATATTATCAAACTTTAAGATTATATGATATCGTCCGTATTTTGTAAAAAGGGCAAATTTACCATTTTGGCGAAATCGGGATATTAATGAAAACACAATAATATGTACATCGCTAGTTTTGTTGTGTAAAAAAGCTAATTTTTATCTCCGCAGGAAAGTATTTAAAAACGATAATCGTAAGAGCGAATATCCACTATGACGAATAAAAAGGCAATATTAGGCCTTTTAAAATATTATATTATTAGGACAGTATTCTTTCTACACCCACGATGGGCGCGCGGCTTAAGCGTCAGCCTACAGAGTGGTGGGTTCCAGTTTCTAATCCTAGCTCTAGTAAGTACCTACACATAATATTGTTTGTCCAGTCTGTGGAGGCCCATAAAATTTTATTAGGATCGGATATGGTTGTAAAATTCTTTCTAAGCATTTTTATAAACTTTTAAACATTTATAATTATCCGCAGGTAATTAATAAATAAATGTCAAAAGTTAAAAATCCTCTTCCTATTTTGGTTAATTTGCACTGTTTTACAAAACACCGAAGATATTACTCTGCGGTATAAAAATGTCCGTGTTGCCCATAACAAGCAATGATCAAAAAATAAATAGATGGTTTTAAGGGAACAAAAAAAGCAGGAATAATACAATATGCCAAGGGTTATAAATATTTGAAGAGTAGATTATTCCTAAGTTCTTCATCTGCCTATGCATATGAGTTGCCTAGAGTCATAACTCACATATTCCAAAAATAGAGTTTTTAGATAATCGCAAAAAACTCAGAGAATCAGACCACTGTTTTTTTGTGATTAGTAAAAAGTATTGAATATTAATGAGTGAGTGAGTCGATTAACATTTTTTTTTTATAAATGCCGCACACTTTGAGAAATAGAGCTCCCTGATTGCTAGAAAGACCTTATTGATAGAACTACATTATTCATTGAAAAATTTGAGTTATGACACCAACAGTCAACTTTGTCAACGATTTTTGCATGGTTTAAAGTGACTCTTGATAACCAACAATTTTTCATTTTCTTTATATAATCTATTTAACAGAAAAATGACCAAATTACAAAATGTTAGACGTCTCTATGCAAGTCATATATTCTAGATCTAGAACCTTAATTTAATTGATTTATTAATAATACTATCTACAATACAGCGTAAAACGTGGAAAAACAAAAAAACTCGGTACAAGTGACTCATTATGAAAGCTTCCACGTATGAACGATTTTATTTTTAGCTATTACGCATGTTTACGAAAGCTCGGATGAATGAAATACGGAAATCGATAAAACGTCATAAAATAGCATAAACCCTAATTGCCTTTAGTTTGCCAATTTAGAAAGTCTCATGTAAGAAACGTATAAGTCAGATTATTCATTTGTAGATTCTTGTGAAAAATGTGTAGTATAGTGAGAAATCTTTATCTTCTTCGTTTGACCATGTCCAATCATCATAATATGCGCCTCTACAGAGTGGAGGTTTGTATTAACAATTTTTTTTACGAGAAATGGATATTAGCCACTTCCCCAACCTAATAGATCCATACTCTGACTCTAAATACAAATTGAAAAAAATATGTGTATTTGCCAAACCAGAAATTGAACCTAGGACCCCCGACATTATAAGCAAGCTTCATGTAAATATAATGTATAATATCTTAAATGAAAAAATATCACACAGACTGGGATTCAATATTTTTTTTTGTTTCTTGGGCCAGGCTTGGAGCTTGATCTGAAGACTTAACCCATAGGTTACGGGCCGCACAAAATTGTGTTTTTTCTAATTACTTTTCAAATGCAAATTAACACGTTAATTACAAAATTAATTAAAAGGGCCCGTAAGCATTGTGTATGGAGTTGCTGATAATAATTCTTACCTACGATCAACATTCCCTCTATTTTTCTAATATGCGTAAGGATCATAATTAAATCTAATACGTATGATCAGTCATTTATTACAAAGTAATTATGTTTATAAATACCAATATATTATATTGACTATTTTTTTGCCTAGATAAATGAACTTGTTAAATTATTAAGTTAAGTTAAAACGTTTTTAATTGTTATTTCTGTTTTTGGAAACATTTGTGCCAACTTTTTTTCTTTTATTGTGTTAACTGTCAATAAATTCATGGTGTAAATGCATTGTATTATTAATTTAATTTAATAAAACACATTATTTTAATACTTATTACACTTTTACCAGATTTATTTATTAAAAGTGGAATAAGTACAAAAAAAATTGCATTTTATTAAATTAAAGTAATTAATAATTTGTGCCAACATTTTTTTGTAAATAATATGTGAGCACTGTCTACAATTATTATTGACGATATTTTTAGTATCGTCATCATTTTTCTATACGCTATACGTTGGATTTGGTGTACTCCACAAATCCTTCGCCAAACTCCTTCAGTTTACCTCCTTATCCACACAATCGATTGTTCTCGTTTGCGATCTACCTCTAGGTTTCTTCCGCTGGGATATCCACCTATTCAGGATAATTTTGTTTCCTGTTGTTTTTTGCTACATACAAAATCTGATAATGTCAACATATTCTAAGCTCACCCCTTTTAACAATCAAATTTAGGAATGACCTTAGCCTACAATATTTCGCAAATTAGTCTATATAATGTTAAATGATAAAAAAATTTAAGTACAAAATTTGATTCATAATAATAGCATCTTAATTATTTAGGTAAGCTTTTTTTAAGTTAGCCAGCACGTTATAGAATAGAAATTGTCCACACTCTAGTCACTTGTGCATACAAACCAAAGTCTTGGAAAGTTGTTCTACGACACTATCAGTACAATTAATAGTGAATATTGTTTAACATTCGTTACGCGACGGTATATGCCTATGGGTGTGGAGACGTAGCGGCTGGTAGAAAAAATGCAAGTAGTCACGTTACAAGTTTTTAAAATTACTGCATTGTAGATCACGATAGGTTTAAATCTCATTTTGAGTACCTACATATTATAATATGTATAAATATATAGGTATGTAGATTAGATAAAGAATATCATAGTCTTAAATCTTTTGTATTATTTATTTGAACATAAACAGTTTAAAATCTATATATTAATGCTGTTATGTACGGAAGAATAAACAAATCCTGGCATACATAGATAGAAACGGTACAAGGATGTCGATGGATTATAATGTAGCAACGTTGGGCATAATGTTGAAAGACTATAAAATAAACCAATGAATAAGAAAGCAGTCAAGAAAATGCGATCTTATAGAAATTTCAAAACTATCAATGTGTCAGATATTTTGTTTAAAAATGGTGTCATACGCAAGATTGAACTAATAGGGTCAGCCTAAAATATACTGAATTTCTTTTATTGTATTTTTTTCCGATCATGTCCGATCCTGATAGGATCATATATCGGCCTCCACAGAGTGGAGGTTTTGTATTGACAGATTTTGTTTTTTTACGAGAAATGGATATCAGCCACTTGCTCACCCTATTAGGTCCATACCCTAATACACACAAATTGAAATTTGTATTAACTATCAATAATTTATGGTGAAAAGGCATTGTATTATTAATTTAATTTATTGATTATTTAAAATTATTATTTAAATTAAAAACGCAGTACTTTTGTTATTATATACTATTGTTATTATTATATAATATTGTATGGATAATTCAATGTATTTGTATTGGTAGATTATTTGTGTCAACTTTTGAATTTGTTTTGATGAATGCCTGTTGCATAAAGATTATTTAGTTGAAATTGTCCCTCTGAGGCTGACAAAATCGGTCCAGGTTTATTTATTAATAGTGGAAATAGTACAAAAAAATGCGTTTTATTAAATTAAATTAATAATATATACTGAATCAGTTAACTCGTCTAGTTCAGAAAATACTTGCCAACGAAGAATCAGTTATGAATAAAAAGTGGAAGGCGATAGGAGAGGCTTTCATTCAGCAGTCGATCCCGTCTCGGTGACTAAAGTGAGGCCAAAACTACTGATGGAAATTAAAAAGAGTATTTTTTTAGTTAGGGCAAGTTACAAACACGGTGACAAAATAGAAATTATTACTTATTTGAAATAATATGAATCTTGGTATATACGGTTTGTATTACACCGTCCAGTTAAAGTAGTTAATATTCAACGTAATAGCAAATTTGCTTTAGTATTATAAAGAGTATCGTAAAATGTTAAGTCAGTAAAACTCCTTTATGAACGAGAAAAACTATTAAATTTCCTCGCTAGTTTTTTATGTCTACCAATTTACTACTACTAGATAAGCTTCCGAACTTTCTATTTAAGAACTATGGCCTGTTTTAAAGTGAATTTAAAAAAAGCTCTTAAGTTAGTTCAAGCTTTCTACGTGTCTAGCATTTATCTTGATTTAACGTAAGAGAATGAAAAGTTGTATTATACTCACGGGGATACATTCAAATTATTATAAAATTTAATTTTGTATTTTTATAAATCTTCATAATCATCGGTTGTGGTCAATTCACTGCTGGATGAAGGCCTACCCTAGCTTATTCCACTTTTCCCGGTTCTTCTTAGTTATTTGCTGCTACGTACACCCATCGATCATTATGAGTTCGTCCATACAGCGGGTTTTAGGTCCATCCCTGTGGACGCTCTGTGACTATTGGGTACAACTCGACATGTCCAGCCCATAACCATATCATTTTACTCGCGTGCACGTCTTGTCTGCTTCCTCATCCATTGGTTTCTTTTATGATCTTTTCGCGTTATGCCCAATATTCATCTTTCCATGCGATGCTGCGTTACATTAAGAGTTTCATTTTTCACATGCAAACGTGAGCGCTCCTAGTACATGTTGGTTGAAAACTTTACGCTTAATACACAATGGAAGGTCACTTTTGAAATTATTCAGGCGTCAAAATGCACCGCATGCTACTTTGGTTATGCGAGCAATTCCGGCATACATACTACCGTCAAAACACTTGACGTTTTATAAAATGATAATAATATGATATAAATATTTTCTGATGGATGTATCCGACTTTGCAACTCACTTACAATTTAAACAAAATTTTAACAGTAAAAAGAGCTTGAAAGATATAAGTAAGTAGCTGATCTTATAATAAAAATTTTCAAGTTTTGCTGAACTTCTTCGAATCAGTATATTATTGTAACCATGTCCCCCAAATTCTGAAGCGTGCCCCCTACCTATAGCTATGATACAATAGTGTTCCCTAAATAGTATTCCGCGGAATCCCAGGTTTCCGCAAGGTAAAATTAATGGAATACCATGTATATTTAAGCGATTTTTGTATTTTTAAATAAATCCACTTGATTCAGTAGTCGGTACGTGGCATCAAAATTTTATTATGAAGGATAGCGATCATTTTTGTGGTAGCCAAATAACATGAGACCCTTCATCATTTTTGATAAATAGCCATTTTTATTAGTCAGTAAACACACTAAAAATAATTAAAAAATAAAATTCTACGCGTAAATTATCATTAAAGTAAAATAGCACCGCAATCGATTTTTTTTTAATATTCGAGCGACTGTGTCATGTGTGTTTATTTCATTTAATTGTTCGATTAACCGCGCCGGGCCCCTAGGCTAAAGCCCTAGTGGGGGGCATGATTGTAACGCAGCGAATATACTAAAATTCGAAAATAAATAGACGATCGTGAATCATAGGTTCTTTTAAAATATAAATTATTATTTATTTAATACTTGATGAGAATTAAAAAATGCACATGTAAATAAAGGCGTTTTTGGAAAAGGGGTCTATATAATACATCATGTCAAAAATTGATTTTATTGACTAAAACGGGTTGACATAACATCGCTCACACACTTTTTGAGATATTAGCAACACTAAAATGCTTACCGTGGAAAAGGGGTCTATGATTATTTTATTATCCAAAATAAAATAAAATATTTTGTCAATGATAATGAGTGTTTTCATGAATATAATATTATTATTTTCACAGATATACTCTAAAAGTCTGCATGATCGAAAAAAACGTTTTTTTTTCCTCTCCTGAACAATTTTGTTTTTGCATATAGACCCATTTTACGGGAACGCCTTCAAATAATGATTGAAGTGTGCATATGCTTAAGTTCCTGCAAGAAGAGAGTTCTTATATTTTTATATAAAGCCTCAGATACGATAATTCTCAATCTGCAATAGAAACATTATGTTAAGAACAAAATTGGTACTGTTCGGTTATACGGAATACAGCGGAAAACGCATTTTGAAAATAGCCGTTAAACTGGATTATTTTTTAGTTTGGGTTAGTTTAGGTTAGGTTAGGTTGGGTTAGGTTAGGTTAGGTTTGGTTAGGTTAGGTTAACCTAACAAATAATCCAGTTTATCGGCTATTTTCAAAATGCGTTTTCCGCTGTATTCCGTATAACCGAACAGTACCGCAAAATTAATTAAAACTAGGAGTAGCTGATAGAAATTGATTTAAATTCCTCGTCTAAATCGTAACGAACGTCTATTTATTTTATACAACAGTGCGGCGCTCTATTTTCCTGGTACTCAGTTGTCCCATTCCCCACGTTATGTACACAGGCATGAAATAAATATTATTGTATTTCCAATTTACTTACTTAGGTACAGTTTCCAATGAATTCACGGTGAACGGTGATCCATGAATAATACGTACAATTTTCTGAACACAGTATTTATTGCCTGACATAAATCTGTCAATATAAATAACTTAAAAACATTATAAAGTTTACAAAAGCTTTGTTTCAGTGATGTTTTATTACGTAAACGCCTGTTTAATTAGGTTTATATAATCTATATTATATTACTAAGTATTTAATTTCTTACATTTCAGTTATTAATGTTATCCTCTATTTGATCTTCATAATAATAGAATCTGTTATATTCTCTGGGATTAATTACTATCAAATTTCCTTCAAATTCGTAGAACAGTCTGGAAATAATTATATATAATTATACAATATTCGAGGTTTAGTCTTACGTCCTTTATATAACATCATTATATTACGTTTGATTTTAGTAAATGCTATTATATTATATTATTTCTATGTAGATATCTTTCTCTCAATAATCTTATTATTTATAACCAATATTAAAATTGTGTAAACAGAATTTAAGATAAATATATTAATTTTAATAACCTAAATCGAAATATCATTAGTTTCAATTCATTTTATTCAATAAAGTAAGTGCACAACAGGTATAATATGCTGTTAAAAAAAATATTAAAATATGAACTGTTAAAATTCTAATGGATTACAGTTTTGTATTATTCCATTTGAGTCGTTTTTTGTGACCCGAGTTTCGCTTTACGATATCTTCAGTTAAATCACAATCAAAAGGTAAATATACACTGACAACGGGTTCAATTAATTCTTACTTATATATCAAATTAATACAATAACGTAGTTAAAAACTTGATTACCCACCTATTAATTCAACAAACCATGAATAGTTGAAGTGATTGTTAAAAAATCCCTATCATTAATAATACAATCAATAAGCGTATACATCATCAAACCCTAATAATAGATCATTAACTAATAGTTAATAAATTCAATAAGTCAATTGTAGGTATTTAATGAAAATAACCAATGACATATATCATTAATTATCAATAATACCTGTCAGTCTTTAAAAAGTTATACCTATAAGACAATATTCTTATAATCTACATTTTTTTTCAAATTCCATCGAGTACCTTCGGTCGATAGTATTAATATTATGAATAAGTGGCGCACTCAGGATTTAATTTTGGAGGAGGGCAAGGAGGAGAATATAAATCAGTCCCATATGCTCTTTTTCTTCTTCATATAATTATTTTTACATATTTTCACAATACACGGCGGTATATTTTTACAGTTTCTCCTAATTATTATTAAATTGGAGTCATAGTGGCGGTAACCGTTGATCGAGTCGATCATCAGCGACTGGCGGATTGGAAGTTACTAAGGCACAAAGCTCACCAAGACGGACGAGCGGGCGCAGTCGGCGTGAGAAGCGTATAATCATAACCATAATCACACGCCTCTTGCCGCGCATTACCTCTCACATATGTAAAAGCGGCGCCGATCATATTTCGCCTCGTATTTCTTTGCAAAGCTATAAACTTTAGTAATTTATTTGTCCGCTCTAAATTCATTTTCACAATGATGAGTTGTGCTAGCATAGTAAGTTATTATTTGTAATAACAATAAGCGATGTAAGCGCAAGGTGTAGAATCAATTAAAATATGTGTATGCTTAAAAAGCGCGCGCCCGTTTGACGACGCTCCCGCCGCCGAATAAATTAGTGACCCTCGCGCCCCTTTCGCTGTTCGGTTTCTCATAGTATTTTCGTTTTATTGTCGTGCTATGACGTCAAGGACGCCGCGCTCGATTCTGTGTGCGTTGAAATATAAGGCGCGCGTGGCGTTATATTCGTCATACGCTGTGTACCTTCTATTGTATTGATGGTGATTCACCGCCCAAATTGAGCCAAAATGAGCGAGCACCCCGCTCGCGTGCTTTAGTGGGCTTTATGCCTAACAGCGACCACGCTGGACATGTGCGCTTAGTATGCTAAAACATTGCTCAAATAATAACGGCAGTGCTACCTGCTTGGTCTAGAGAACTACAATATTTATTTATGCCAAATTCCCCTGAAAAAAACGTTCTTTTGATTTACACCACCACCGACTGTAATGGGTGTAGTCGTTCTTGTTGGCGAATTTTTATCGTCGATTTTTGTTTTTTTTTTATTAAGGTTCCAAAATATTAATTGAAAATGGACAAAAAAGCTTGCCAGGGCCCCTTGCCCCCCTTCCTTGGTGCACCACTGTTATGAACTGTTAAATAATAATATACAAATTTGAAAACATCTCATGCCCCACTAGAAATAATCTTTTTTAGAAAAAAAAATACACCATATGGGACATATTATAACCACTGGATTGTCGCCAGTGTACTTTTCCAATAAATTAAGCTATGGGTATTCTACTTAATTACGACATTTTTTAAGTTGTAATTCATACATGAAATGCTTTTCTAATAAAATTATGTTACAATGTTGGCTATCGGTTATTGTATAATAAATCAATGTTGCGGATCATTCCATTATTTATTTTTTAGTTTTACTTAGACTTGCTAATAATTTAATAAATTATTTCTTTTATTCAACGAATATTCACAAGATTTAAAAATGTACAATTCTTATTTTTATCTAAAAAAGATTTTTTTCTAGTGGTTGAGTATGCATGAGATGTTTTCAAAACATATTTGTTCAATATATTGATTGTTACATTCTCAAATCTTGTGAATTATTTGTTGAATAAAATAAATAGTTTGTTAACTGTATTATGTTAATTATATAAAACACAATATGCATAGTAGTTTGTTTAAAAATTAATAAGTAAATATTATGTAAGTATACATAATATATAAATATATACAAGGAAGAACACAAGATTAAATTTACAAGGGGGCTATTTAAAAAAATATATGAGTAAAACTTATCTTTACTTTTTTAACACTTTTATAATACTTCAATTGACGCGAGCCGAATCCTACCCCCACATGTATTGTATGACCCGGAAGCTAAGAATAGATTATATATATTTTTTATTTTAAACGAAGACTGTAGTAGTCAAAAGAAGAGCACATACTTGGGTATTTATATATGTATTTAGAAGCAGATACCTGTTTGAAAAGAGAATAATATGTTCAAAGAAGCACTAACAGATAAATACCTGTAATCAATTTTAATGATATGGTGTACTAATTTGAACCCCAATTTGGTGAAATGTTATCCTTATTCTAATAGAAATTATATTATTATCATTTTTATAGAGTTATAGGTATATCAAAAAAATATTGTAGTCTACCTACTTATTATCTTTAAGTTACACCTGTGTCAATAAAATCGTGAAAAATACTTTTGGTTTTGCAGTAGGCTTACTACGTCTCGAGCTTGTTTCTTACTACAGACTTACGACTTACTCAGAGCCTACATGTTTTTCACTCTTCTTCTTATTGTGCCATCCCCTAGCGGAGGTCGGCCACCATCAAGGCGATATTATCTTTGTCGTCTGCTACCCGGAACAGT
The DNA here is from genome assembly GCF_057557595.1 of Rhyacophila brunnea. Taxonomy (NCBI): domain Eukaryota; kingdom Metazoa; phylum Arthropoda; class Insecta; order Trichoptera; family Rhyacophilidae; genus Rhyacophila; species Rhyacophila brunnea. The sequence continues at coordinate 4,389,032 of NW_028232763.1, read as the reverse complement.
TCGGTACCAATCACGGAGGTTCTTAAGCCACTAAATGCGGCGCCGTCCTCTGCTACGCTTCCCATTCATCTTTCCTTGAATGACAAGTTTAGGAATGCTGTATTTTTGTCCTCTCATAATGTGGCCGAGGTATTGTAGTTTCCTGGTTTTGATACTACGTAGAATTTTTCGGTCTTTCCCCATTCGATTGAGAACTTCAACATTTGTCACCCGGTCAGTCCAAGGAATTTTGAGGATGCGTCTATACAGCCACATCTCGAAAGCTTCAAGTCTCCGTGACATCTCTTGGTTTAGCGTCCATACTTCCATACCATAGAAAAGAATTGAGAGCACATAAGAACGTACTATACGCAGTCTCAGACCTAGGTTAAGATCTCGATTGCTAAGGAGGCGTCTCATTTTGAGACCTTCCTTGCGATCTCAATTCTAGTTTTTATTTCCTGAGACTGGTTCCATTTCTCGTTGACCCATCTACCTAAATATTAACACGTTCGATTGGTTCGCTGTTAATGACAAAATTTGTGTTGGTGTCTGGTGTCGCTGTTTTTGATACTAGTAATAGTTTTGTTTTCTCGAGGTTCATTTTTAAACCATAAGAATTACTGACCTCATTAACCTTTTCTACCAGTTGATGTAAACTCTTTAAACTATCAGCAATTAGCACAGTATCATCGGCATATCGTATATTGTTAATATGTTTGCCATTAACTATAATACCCACCGATTCACCTTGTAAGGCTTCCTTGAAAATAGTTTCCGAGTACATGTTAAATAGCAAGGGTGACAATATACACCCCTGTCTTATACCGCGACGAATTTTTACCTCTCCACTGATTTCGTTTTCAATCTTAATATTCGCTGTTTGATTTCAATATAAGTTAGCTATCAGTTGAATGTCTTTTGCATCGATGCCTTTCTCCTGTAGGAGTTCGAGAAGTTTAGGATGCCTAACAGTATCGAATGCTTTCTCGTAATCAATGAAACACATATAAACATCAACATTAACATCTAGGCATCTTTGCACTAGAACATTCAAGCTGAAAAGTGCTTCGCGAGTGCTCAAACTACTTCTGAAGCCAAATTCACTCTACAAAAAATGTTTATCGATTCCTTCTCTAAGAAAATTTCATTAAATTTATATAAGTGATAAATAATTAATAAATTATTTTATATTATAGTGTGACTTAAATTATTAAAAAGATCTTGTGATATTTTAGTATGCACGGTCATGCAAATAATATGGACGTATTATTTTTAAAAGTAGGCTTCATTTATTGTAGTGCATTGTAGTAAGTCTTTCTTTTCATATTTATGTATCTACGATAAAGATTTTTTCATAATATTGTCTCTTTATTATTTTTTTACAGCCAAATGTATTCCACGCTTACCCGGAAGCCAAATATATTTTATAAAAATACCATGTGAATGTAATTTAACCGAAAACTTTTCTATCCAATACTCCACAGTGAGCACTATTTATTACACAATGAAAAGTAGTACCTATTTTAATTTACATAAAATCGTTTAGAAGTTTTTATTCAAAAAATGCTTACTTTAATAATATATTTAATGATCAAAAAATATTTTTATATCGTTTAGAATTAAATACTAATCTTGTAGAACATTTTTGATGAATCTTTAAATCAAACTTAATATTACAGATCCAAATAAATACAATTTTAGTATACCTACTCACACAGTTTGAGGAGATTTTTGGATTTAAATATAAGGTTAAATAAGATGAAAAATAATAAATATAGTCCTACACATAAATATTAAAAATCTCATAAAATCATTAGGTAACTAACAAATAATAATTTTCAATTAGCATAGGTATATTTAATATTGTCATAGTTTTTAATACCATTTATATGAAATGTCTATGTAAATAATTATAAATAGGTATGAAATCTAAAATATTGCATGAAATACTGTTGACACAAAAAGCAATAAATTTGATTCACGCCATGCCCTTAGATTTGTCAGACAAAATAAGAAAAAATTATATTAATTTCACAGCATCGTGTTTCGAAGTGCCACCCAGGACAGGCGACAGTCCAGACGGTGGTGACGTCAGCCGTGTCAAACGGTGGCAGAATCAGTGACGCAGGTGAAGAGATCCAGGGGAGGGTCACGGGAGGGGCGACTTCAGCGGCTGTGGCTAATTCCGGGGGGGAGGATGGGAGGAAAAACTACCCCAGGAACATGCAGCACACAAAGGCTACGAAGCACGTTGTTAATATGCTAGGTGAGAGTGTTATTTCTTTCTTTTACTGTTCTGTGTTTAAACTCGCTTAAGAGGGTAACAAATATTTTTATGTTTTCATCTTGTTGTTTTTCGTTTGTTTGCTGTTGTAGAAATCTTTTTTTACGATTTAAAGCTTTGGGCTGAAGAGAAAAGCTGTTTGTACAGATGTAAAAAAAGCTTACGGTGACCTACTTATAAATGATGAGATTAAGCTTATATTATTTAGATTATAACTAAAGGAAAAGCGTTATTTATTTTAGAAACTCATGAAGAGAAAGTAATGAATTAATATTTGGACGTAGTTATAATGGAAATAATGGAAATTCTTTAAATATCTTCAAATTATATGTAAAATATTTTATAATTTCCGCTGAATTAAACCAAAACTAGTATTAAATACAAATTACATACCTACAAATAATTTGATTTAGATTAAATCATTCGTGTTATTATTCAAAATAAAAACTTAATAATGTAAGTATTTAAATCAAATTGGCTACAGGTTCAAGTCCCGTCGGGCGCCGTATTTATCTGCAGGTATATATCTGAGTTGTTATCAAATTATGTAAGTATATTCAATTTTATAGAATGTTGCGTTCTCAAATCTTGTAAATTATTTGATAAATAAAAGTAATAGTTCAATAAATATAACTAATTTTTGAGTGATTCGGGAATCGGTTAGTAATTAGAGCACTTGATATCTTGATTTAAAACACTGTAACCGATAAGCAACATTAACGCATTTTGATAAGCATGTCATGGAAAAACTACTAGTAAAATTCGTCGTAATTATGTAGGAGGCCTGTAGCTTAATTAGTTACGGGCTAAGTCCAATTAAGTGTCGTATTTTTTCAAAATTTTCTAGTAGGTAGAGGTATCTGAGGTCTTTTAAAATTATGTATATTTCATTAACTACCTACTCGAAAACAATAAATAATTTTATAAAATTAAAAACTTTTTGAAACACTATCTAACAATTAAATAAGTAAATAGTAGTAATTGAATTAATAAATTTAATTATATATAACTTAAGGCTTTTACAAATATTTATTACCATATTTGATTTTTGAATAGTTACTGTGTTACTATGTCTTTTTTTCTATGAATTTCAGATGTTTGGATGAGTATTGGACGAGTCTAATTATTAATACATAAATGTATTAAATTTGTTTATTATTATTAAAGATACTATTATTTTTGTATACATAAATAAATAGCTATACATGGTACATATTATTATTTTCAAAATTTAACTTTAATAATATTGGCGTTGTCACATTAAAAAGGTAAAATCATTATTCTATTCTTATTCTTATTATTGTTTTGATTTGCGATCAGTCTTCCGACCCGATGAATACATAAAAAAACGCATATCTTTCTTATACTTAACTGTCATCCCATATAGGAAGTCAGTCAACATCAAGGCTTGATCTCTGCTTTGTCATTTGCTACCAGAAGCAGTTTAGTGGAGCTGCACTAATCACTGAGGTTGTTAAGTCACGAAACGTGGAGTCAACTTCTGCTACCATTATTATGGATATTTCTTTAGATAATGAGTTACGGAATACTATAATTATTGAATCCCGTAATGCAGCGATATCCAAACTGGGAGGCGCGAAAAGTTTAACACAATTAATGGAGAATTAATTTAAAACCAAATGCATAGTTTATAAAACGGCTGCTAGTTATAAACTACATGAAAAACAGTCCTCTAAAATATGGAGTCGTACTACTATACTATTGTGAAACGCGGTGGCTATCTCGTGAAAAAATGAAATAAAAGGGTCAAATCATAATGTTGAAATTTGAGGCAAATTTGTTTAGGAACTATAATTATTTTGTTGTTAAACTTGTCTATTTGGTTGAAATTAAAAAAAAAATGAGTGAACAAATCAATGCAAGGACCACAAATGTATTCAATGATTAAAAAAAACAAAGTACCTAAAGACATTTATAAAAATTCGAGCTTTGGAAATCAAAATTACAAAAAAATAAGTTTGCCATGTTTCTACTTTTAAATGCGCCAGATATATTGAAGCAAACAAAAATCTATTTACTGAGTTCTTGGTTAGTTTGTTAATGCAATTTTCATTTCAAAAGTCTATATCATTGATATTTATTGATTTAGCGTCTGTAATTCTATGTCATAGAAAATTATTCCGAGTACTTAACAACATACCGTGTACAGTTTCTGATCCAGGTTGAGGTCTTAATTTTTAAGGAGGGATCTATATTGTACTCCTTGCTGGACAGCTATCATTTCTCATTGACCCATGTCCTTATAATATTTATATTCTATCACGCATTCAATGATGCATTCTTCTGATAAATCTTAATACAAATTCAATTTCCATTAAATATTCCCAAACGAGAGAATTTATTTTCTACAATAATTTAACGAATAACATATCTAATATTATAATAAAATTCACTGTAGAAATGGCTTGCGTCTAACAATTAAGTCTTCCAAGGAAAGTAACCGTATTATAATAATAATCTGTTTTTATAATAATTTAGTATACTTACTTATAACATAAAATTATATATCACTTCATTCATACTGCTACCAACCACTATTATTAGTTTTATTTTACCACGTTTTTCTTAGCTCGTATTCTTGTTTGTCCGGTGGTTGTTTATCCAGTAAAAATCTTGCAATCGATTTTTAACTAACTTCCCAACTAGCTAGACATTTGAAACTTTTAGAATATTATCATAACACGATGCCAATGCATTCTTTTAATACTTTTAGCCATCTGTAGAATTAAACAGTTGATTCTGTTTTGTGAAAAGTTATTTCGGAAGAAATCCGTAATCCAATTCACTATTATTGGATGCTAAGGGGGTGGTCCTAGCAACTAAATTATTAATACATACGCGCGTTACTATGGAAATCAAAATGGCATTTCAGTATTCTATATTTGTTTGTTTGTTGCAAAATAGCAAAAAAATGATTTTTGACAAATGCCTTATTTGTCCAAAATTATTAATACATAGAATTGTCAAGTTTATATGATTCAACAGAAAATTTAAAAACGTGGTATATAAAAAGTTCTTTGTATCTTGTAATTATTTATTATTTATTTTATTCGTTGAATAAAATAAATAGTTTATTAAACTATTATTAATCATAATAAACCACTAGACCCACTAACAAATCTACGAGTTTAGTTTTAATTTTGTAGCACTTATAAGATTTATTTTGAAGCAGGTCCATCCCAATAATAACCACACCAAAGAACTTTAGACTGGCACTTGTATTAATTCAGAAGTTTTGAAAGTGTGTGCCTGGAATATTTTAGAATTATAATGATTCCAGTCACTCTTAATTCATACTGACAGCTGACGTGTCTATAAGGCATAAAGCCCATTGACGCAGCAAGTGCGGCGCTCGCGCAAAATTTCTACAAGTGGCGCGTAAATCATCGAAAATATAACGTAATCAAATACGCCAACGCACACTGGCCTTGACGATGCCTTGTGCCCCGCCTGCCGCATGAGTCACCGTTTTTCGCTTCTCGGCGATACGATTTAATGAAAATACAAAGAAGTCCATTCATTGAACACGGCTACCAAAATCACGCTGCTCGAAGCGTCGTCGTTCGACGGGCGAGAAGTTATTACTTAATAACAGAGAAGTCATTGTTTAAATTTATTCCGTGTCCTATATTTTGCTGGTTGAATAATGTCGTCGTAAATATTAATTACAAGCCCCGAAAAATTATAATATTTTTATTGCTTTGTTATGAGAGACGCTGTTATAATAATTATTTTGTGCTGCTTGGGCCGCTTATTACATAGGTGAAGGGTAATGCGCGGCAAGAGACGTGTGATTATGGTTATGAATAAACGCTTCATACGCCAACTTCGCCCGCTCGACGCGTTCTATGGGCACTATCGCTAATAGTTCGGTAACTTTTTTATTCAGACAATATCATATTTTAATGCAGTGTACTACTTTTTGTCAGTGCAGATATTGCGCTTGGAGTCAACATTGGAAATGGCTCTACTTTCACTCCTGTTTGATGAACGGCTAATCTCAAATGTACACCAGCTTTTTTCCCCGCCAACTTAGAAAACTATAGTATTTTTAAATAACTGTTTTCCGCCATCGCCTCGTTTGATATCATGTAAAACGAGTCACGAGTAAAGAGTGTCTCAAAATTCACGCAAAAAGTAATACAAACACAGGTTTTTAATTAAAAATTGTAAAGTATACAGTATTGAGTATAGGATTACTTACGTATGGAGTAACATATCGGGTATGACCTCCACGGCTTTGTTGGCACATACGCACTTTTTCGTGGAAATTTTCTATGACCGTTTGGCATAAATGTTTTTCTTTCGTGCAGCGCTCCATTTTTCATAACCTTGAACTGTCAGCTGTCACGCTGTCTTTTTTTCTTCGTTAACAAATGGAGCAAAATTCAAATCTTTTGGGACACTTTATATTTAATTCAATTATTACATAACTCATCTTGATTGATTTAAGTCATTCGATTCACAAGCAATAAAATTTCTCCTCGAATATGTTCATGGAGAAAGCTGTGACCTGACTGACTCATGTATTAAAAGTGTTTATAATAGGCATTATAATGTAATATTTGAAAAGCCCTAATATGTCACATTCGCTTTTTATTCATGTAATACTAAGTGGATATTCGCCCTTACGATTATCGTTTTTCAGTAGTTTCCTGTGGAGATACAAATTGACTGTTTTTACACAACAAATCTAATGGGGTACATTTTTATTTCATTAAAATTTAGATTTCGCCAAAATGGTTGATTGACTTTTTACAAAACACCGACGAAATAGGGCGCCGTGAATAAAAAATGAAAACCACTGTATTAATCCAATATCTAAAACAAGAACTTATAATCGATTGTACCTACTTCAAGTACTTGGGGCGTCCTTAGACATTCAAAGTAACTTCTGTGTACGGTTTATGATTAGATTGAAGTATGAATTCTCTAGAGCAGAAGTGTACAATCGCATTTTGACGAAGAGCATAATACAAATTTTGAAAATGGTAAAGCATAAAATTCAAAAAACAGAAGTTTAAATTAGATTTTTGTAGACTTCTCAATATATTAATTAGCGATACCCTTGCCTAAGATTTCAAAGTAAATTCAATGCCTACTTTTTTAGCTACGTATTTAGTAATTTTATCAGTTTTTTGTTTTGTTTCAAATCTTCTCCTATGACTCTTGTGACAACTGCAGTACAGAAGATAACTCCAAAAATCATAGACATAATATTATGTAGTATTAATATATTTTCTATATATATATTGCTAATATTGCCAGAAAAGCTTTAAGGCTATATATACTTCAGCTGAGGCACGCTTGCAGAACAAAATATAATTTGTCATAAAAAGTCAACATGCGTCTATTTAATGTTATGTTTATTGTTCTATTACTAATAATAATAATAATATATTTATTGACATGTTTTCTTTTTTAAGTAAATGGGTAACGTTTTTTAGTCATCTTTACATGATTTAAGAATTAATTCCCCCGTCGCCATCACAAAACAAATTGACGTGTTCACAGCTCTACTTTCGCTCTCCGATTTCCAGCCAGTCCGAAATTTCGTCACACCTATAGTTGAAAATTATTTGCCGTTTCATTACCGTCTTAAGCTCTTACCAGACGTGCTCTCCTAAATTTACCGCAGTTTTGACATAGGGTTTTTTCCTATTTATATTTATTTTAATTGTCTATTACTATTACACTTTAAAAAAAAGTTTAAGCAATATCTACGCATTTAATATAGGGACAAGAGTTTTAAGAAAAAAAATGGGCAAAAAAAAGATTTGATTTTTCTGTAATTCAGTCTTTTGATGTTAACAATTTTTAGTTCAGTGAAGACGTCACAAATATCTCTCACGGGACCTGCATTAACGATCCCTGCTCTTGAGATTAAACAATATGAAAGAGATGATATTTGACAGATAGCCCCGGGAACAATGTGAAACTTTATACCTTCTGGGCATGGTATACAATGGTTTTGAATACCTAGGGTTAGAAATATACTTCTTGGAAATTTAATCTAAAGCCAAAAATAGTGTATTAATTATTAATATCACTGTAATCGCATTAAAATTATCAATATGAATAGCCAACAGACATTAAATTAACTGAAATAAATTAAAAAAATATTTTAAAATATGGAATCTGAATTACACACATGTCATGTAGTATACTTTTATACAGTCTGTGGTATTCTTTGGTTCAGCGGAGGATAGGTATTGCAGATGATCTTTTTTATTTCGGATCTTAATTTAGTAGGCACTATTTACGTCGGATAGCAGCATACCTCCATCCTTTGCCACTGATGGGTATTCATACTAATCCCTAGTATTCGTACGGTCTTGTCAAAAAAGAACTGAGTATTAGACGTAATCCTTAACATTGAATTCATACGTTTACATTATATAACTATTTTATATTAAAATAAGCAATATTGTTATTTTCATTTCCAGTTGCTGTCGTGGTGGCCTTCTTCATATGCTGGGCACCCTTTCATGCACAACGTCTCCTGGCTGTTCATGGTCACTCCGTCATCACACCAGACATCATAGTCTTATACACCATCCTCACATATCTCTCAGGAGTTCTTTACTACTTGTCGACGTGCATCAACCCATTCTTGTATCACATTATGTCCAACAAATTCAGGAATGCATTCAGAGTAAGTTAAACTTTCAAATGTATACATTATATATTTTTATTAATTAACCCTTAAGATCATTTATTTTGATTTCTTACCTTTCGCATTGTTATAATATATCATAATAAACCATTTCTTTTCAACGAATAATTCACAAGATTGAACAATGTAACATTATATTATATTCCATTGCACATACATAACTTGAAAACACATCAGATATATAGCCACTAGAAAAAATACGATGCTTGACGGGATTTGAACTCGTATATTCACTAGTATCGCGCTAATATGCTTTAACCAATTGGACATATTATTATTATAAGTTACCTACCAAACCATTGTGTGATATATAAAACATAAATACAATTTGAAAACACCTCAGATATATATAACACTAGAAAAAAACACATTTGAAAAAAGTACGATGCTCGTCGGGTTTGAACCTGTATATCCACTGGTATCGCGTCAATATGCTTTAACAAATGAACCACGAGCCTCCTACCTAATTGCTATAATTGAAACTAGTAGGTCCTACAATATTAAATGCTTATCAAATTGCGTTCATTGACTTAAATTTACTATCGGTTTTTGTGTTTTAAATCAAGGTATATTTATTACCTTAATTACTAACCCACGTCCGGCTCTCGCCAAATATTTAGTTATAACGGCTACTTCAACTTTGACGTAATTTTATAAGCATTTAATATGAGACTTACTAGTTACAATTATCGCAATTAGGTAGGAGGCTCGTAGTTTAATCGGTTAAAGCATATTGGCGCGATACCAGTGGATATACGGGTTCAAATCTCGACGAGCATCATACTTTTTTCAAATGCGTTTTTTTTCTAGTGTTATATATATGTGATACAATAGCAATATGTCCACTGCTAAAGTTTACTAATTAATTAATGAATTAAAAAAAAATAGTTTGCGGCATCCTACTGCATGCAAAAAGCTCTCTCCTCAAGAAAGCATTGCCATATAATAGTAGAACAGAATACACTACTGAAAACCAACCAGGGGTTGCTGTTAGTATATTTTAAGCACAACATTAAAGGGTGTCTAACACCACCTCCAGTACCTCCGCATGAAACGTGGAGGAAAAGCAAGTTATAGAGACTACTAATAAAGCAGTGGTAAATAAATTGTTTAGGGATATAAGTTAATTTAACGATTGTCGGCTTTTAATTTTGATTTATTATATTTTTATGATGAATGTAAAATACAGGATAAAATTGTCTCTTAAGGCACTTTTTAGCTGATAATTAGACACAATCTCGGGTCCGACTTATTTTATTATTACAACGTTTTTCTTAGGTCGTATTCTTATTTGTCCGGTGGTTGTTTTTCCGGTACAAATCTTGCAATCGATTTTTAACTAACTTCCCGACTAGCTAGACATTTTGAAACTTTTAGAATATATCAGAACACGATAGTAATGCATTCTTTTAATACTTTTAGCCATCTTTAAGTAAAATTGAATTTATTTTTAGTTAATTCTGTTTTGTATGAAAACTTATTTTGATACCAATAATGGTTGCTAGGGGGTCCTAGCAACAAAATTATTAAATAATATATACGTGCGTTACTATGGAAATCAATATGAAGTAACGTTTCATTATTCAGTATTTCTATCAAGTATAAACTGTTTTGATCGTTTAAGCTAGTCAAGTCAAGTTTATATTATTTAACAGAAAATTTAAAAACGTTTTATATAAAAAGTTCTTTTTATCTTGTAATTATTTCAAAATGTTTTTTGTTCATTTTCTTAGTGTGAAATTTATTTATTAATATATGTACAGTTTTTTTGATCTATAAATATAGAGCGATTTATATAGCCATCATTTTCTATATGAGTAACATGCATTATGATAATGAATGAAGCAATTATTGTTGTCCGAAGGATGACAGTAAAATTATTTTTGCCTATGAAAATCCCGAAAAATTATGATTTAAATTATGAAGATAAATTTTATCTTTTGCGATCGTCACCAACAAATCTATATAAGAAATCGTTTTTCGACCACTAGACCCTTCAGACAAGTTAACTGAGCAGAGATAATAATATACTCATTCACCGTATGACGCCAATTTCAATACTTTTAATTTTACTTATTAAGCAATTTTAAGTTTTCAAGTTGGTAATCTCAATTTCTTCAAGTTTGAGATAATCCAGAAAACTATCAACTACATTTAGAACTGTGAATAAAATATTATTTTCTTTTTGCAAAAAAATAGAAAAAAACAAACAGCTAAATAAAATATTAATATTATAATTAGAATTATTAAAAAAAACATGTTAATAGTTAATCATATTCAGTTTAATCCCATTTAACCAACAAGCTGATGAAAAAGTACCTACTTACATAATCTAATTCAAGAAAAATGTCAAAACGAGTAAAATAGAAGTTTCCGACTTTAAAACTAATAATCTCAAATATATCATAGTATAAACAACACTAGTAATTTTGAAAATCAATATTTAAAAGAAAACGTTTCGATGGAAATGTAAATATTTGACTAAGATTTAATCATATTATATGTATATATCTGTTCTATCCGTGTTTTTTAATAAACTTTATGTTTGATAGTTTGGTGGTTCTATATTTTATTATTTTACCATGGTAATTTTGACTATTAAAATCAGATTACAAAATTAGCACAGAAATGATAAAATGTAGTTTCATAGTAAACGCACTAGGCAAGACAGGGTTAATAGTTGACAATACTGACATAAACTTATACCCGGTTTACAGTAAGTATTATGGCGGCCATAACAAGAAAATGTATGGGTAAACATCCTGCATTTGCAAGCTTCCATGCATTAATCAAAAAAGTTTGGAAGTTTCTGATTTTTCATGCGACAGTGGGGATTTTTACGATCTGCGCCTCTGGAGTAGAACGACAGTGGCAAATCTGCCGGTACCAAAACCTGAACAACAACGATGTATAAGTGCAAGTGAGAAAGTTTTCGGCACCCTTATAATCTCTGCGACACGCGCTAGAGTAAGATACAAGGTTTACAGATGTGTGATATGATTTGCTGTGGTTTCGCCACCAAATCTTAGTTTGTTGCTTAACTAAGCGTCGATAACCTGCGAGTGCGTGTTGCTAAAATTTATATTTTTTGTGTTAATTATAAAGTTAGTGGTAAATATTTTTAGTTAATTAAGTAGAAAAGATGGTTCTGTGTGTTGTATTAAAATGTGGTAGCCGTACTGATAAGCAAGAAGATGGTATTACGTTTCATAGTAAGTTGATACATGTTCGTGATAATTTATTTTTATATTATTATATATTATTTAGTACGCGATGTAATAGACGTTGCCAAACAGCTGAAATGGAGATGGGCGGGGCACATTGCTCACCGAAAGGACGGCCGCTGGACAAATGCCGTCATCCAATGGTACCCAAGGGGTACGAAACGGCCACAGGGTCGCTGTAAAAGCCGCTGGATTGACGAACTGGTAAAGTTCGGCGGAAATACGTGGCAGCGAACGACACAGGACCAAGAGAGTTGGAGAAAGCTTGGAGAGGCCTTCATCCAGCAGTGGATTGACCCCGGCTGATGATGATGATGATATATTATTTTAATATCAGTGACCTAGTGTTTCTTTAAAATAACTTAAATTATGGATATCTTTACCTAATGGTTGCATTTTGACCGCTTAAAAATACTATATAACGTTAAAAAATAGAAAATTATATTTTAATTCTGAGCGTCTAGTGCGAGCACTTTGGGCGAACACTAGCGAAATGGTCTATGGTCTTGAACATTTGTATACGAATGCGTCCACTCGCCCACAAACCAAACGCACGGCACGCAGCTTCCTTTAGCAAGTCTAGATGTATCTATAGTGTAAAGCCGGTGCTCATTTTGAGGTTAACTGATTTCCCTACCTGTCAAATAGTACGAAAAAATAAAAAAATATATCGCGTCTCGCTTACTCTTGAAGAATGAGATTGGAGAGACGGTCATCACTTTTACGTGTAAACAGTGATTGTGACGATAGTTTAAATTGCACACTGTTGCTGCTAGTAAATCCACGCACGCGTACAGGCGCTATTATATATCAATGACTTTTTGACATAGTTAGTATTTATTTTGTATGGAAATTGATAGCTTAACTATCGTAAAGCATTAAATCGCTAATGCAGAGGGTTTCGTTGTAAATCAGTGGTTTAAACATTAATGTAAGTAAATCATTTTATAATTTTATTGGTACTAACATTGCCAGTTTAGCCTAGTGACCTAATTTCGGAGTATACATTTCATATTCCGGCATCCACTTGAGTCAAGATAGGCAGTAAAAACACCAAACAAGGCAATCAACATGATTACAATAACTGTAACTGTTTCTTGCAACGAAAACGTTAATTATGTTGACACAATTTTCCTAAAATAACCTTCGAAAGGTATTAATAACAATGTCATCATAAGCTCATAAGTATAATATTGACGTTTTACTTTTAAAATATGTCTAGAGGTGTCACATCGATAGAAACGGTATCGTCACTTGGTATCGATAACGTATTAAAATAAAATATCTATACTGGTATCAGAGTATAAGAAAAATATCGATAAGTAGGTACTTGAAAATATTGCACATCGAAAGGTATTGGATCAAGAGAATACTTAAGTCATTGAGTCGTAAAATCCGCTGTGGACATTTTGCAAAACTTGCTCTGGAGATTTTTTAACCATGTTTATTATAAATTGCATGACATTTCTTTTCAAATTGGAGTATTTGTCATTTTCCATCAAAATACACGAGTCGATAATATGAAGCGCCTAGTTCTAAAAGCCCCTAAAACGGTTTAAGGTAGTTCTGAGAAAAATGATAAAAACGATTTTAGGTGGTTTTAAGAAAAATGAGAAAAAATCATTTCTATTAAATCTGTGAACTTTATGTATTTATTTTTTAATTTGTTACATTCTAAAGAGTATTTTGGCTTTGCATTTTAGGGGTATTTGAAAAGCACACCTACCTATTTTAGCGGGTTTTGAAATTTACCCTAATTTTTGATCATACGTATTAACGGTTTTTGGCGTTTTATAAAGTTCAATCTTTGGCCATAATATAAGTTACAAAAATATCCATCTAAATACATATCTAACTCAAAAATTTTCAAAAAGCGTTTTAGGGGTTTTTGAAACTAGGAGCATCATATATCGCATATATTGACGTAATAGGTATGACATAAAAACCATTGCTGTGTTTTTTTAAATAAAAAAAGTCCTCAATTGGTCAAAAAAATTCGAAATAAATTTTAAACAAATATGAAATATCAGACCGTGATATTTTTAATTATATATTCATGCCGAATAAATATGTCTTTGATGATTTAAATATGTAGTGCGGATAACTATTATTAATTATTACGTTTTTAATATAAAAAAAATATGGTAAATAATGTTTTTGCAATGTTGTTAAGTAGAGTATTCGTTTCATAACTTTGCACTCCAGCTCAAGGAGCTATAATGGCATATTCGGACGACCCCTAATAAAATATAGAACTAGAAACTCTTCTTAAATTTAAGAAATGTTGATATATTTATTATGCAAGTTGACATATTTTTTCAATGTAATTTTTTTTTGTTGATAAATTATTTGTGAAGGTAAATTCAATGTTGTATGTAATCTATACGTTTCCGAGTGCCGCATGCCTTCGCAAAACCAACGACCACATCACAGGTTGCGCTTTTTCTCGTTGACAGCATGTCATCGCTGACGTATAAAAAACTCACGAGAGTATGTTGTAACTCAGAACTCTAACGTCAATCTATCACTGAACAAAAATACTGTTTTTTTTAATATACCTACGTAAATCTAAAATAATGATTAAAATAACGTTTGCATGTATCTCGCCTACAAGTGAAAGCAGTCTTAGAACATCGCTTTGCTTTTCCTAATTGCCTACTAAAATTTAAAAGAAAATTATTAAATTTTCAGTTCTAAATGTGCTTCAAGAATTTTCGCGGATTATCTAAAAATGGCGAAAATATAATATGGAAGTTACCGACCATGAAACCGATAACTTTTATTGGACATAATTAAATAAATTATTTCATCAAAGTAAATATGTATTTTTATTGCAGCAATTATTTTATTGCCATCACCAAATATACGGTAAATCTAATCTATGCTGTTAGATTATTTCTGCAATACATTTTAATAAAGTCGTGATGAATACACGAAATTAATGTTTATAGCAGTGGCGACCGGTAGGTTATTTTACTGGGAGTTCACTTTTTTTTAAAAGTACCTATGTTATTGTTCATTTGTATGAGAAATCCATTCTTCTGTTTTCTGACACACTTTTTTAATGATACTGAGCATATATAATGCGTTAAATCTTGGTTGCGTGATGGTGTTTCTGCTAAAATACTTGGTCCGTCTGAGTGTGGAAAAACATCTTCCACTTTCCACTGATGTCATCGGAATAGTGCAAATTAAGTTTAATAGTAAAACCGTTTTCGTAAATTTTATGTGTCAATAAGATTTTTTTTTTGCCTCTGGTTTATAGTCTCAGATGGCGTAGAGAATAAAACATATTTAGAGCTGGAAGGGAATGAAAAAACTTTTACTCACCTCCCCAAGATCTTGGAGACGCATCCATTGGAGACCTGGAGGATTCTCGAGATGTCGCAAGGCCTGGCTCCAGAGTGCGCCAGCTCCACGATCTTCTGCCTGGTGGAGTCAGGAAGCGGCCGTCCCCCTACAAATACCCCGCCCAGTTGGTTAACACCGCTGTGACCTGCCAGACACACAACACACCGGAGTCACTCCTAGTGACGCCACTTCATCGTCAGAATAACCGACACTACTGACACCCTCTCCACATTATTCATCATTCATCAGTTATATTAGACACAGCTCCAGCTCCAGCTTTATCTTAAAAATATTATTTTTACATTTAATTATTATCTTTTAATTAACTATTTTTTTAATTCAACGAATAATCCACAATATTTAAGAATGTAACATTCTAATTATTGAACACACATAATTTGATGTGACGTCGGTTACTAATTAAAGTAAAACCTACTTTGATTTAAAATACAAAACCCGATCGCCAATAGTAGCTCAATTTAAAAAGCGTTTCAGTGAGTATTAAAAAGTAATTAGTTAAAATTTGTCGTAATTATATATAACTCCTTTAGCATTGAGGTCAATGTGCGTGGGCGCGATATCCAAGAGATGCAGGTTCGATTCCTGCTGGGTACCTTACTTTATTCAAAAAGATTTGTACTATTGGGAATGGGACGACTGGCCTCCGGACAATTGGACGCCGCACTGTCGTAGACACGTGTAGACGAGGTATTTTAATCAGTTTCTATCCACTACTTAGTAGTTTGAATTCATTTTACTCTTGACATAGTGTATTCTTTATCGCGGATTGAGAATTACCATGCCTAAGGCTTTATATAAAATAAAAAACTCTTTTTTCGTTGGAACTTACACATATGCACGATTAAATCATTGTTTACGTCTGCATATTTACATTCTTACCAACTATTAAATCATAATATAATCATTAAAATATAAATAATAATATTGAATATATTTTTTTAAAGTACCTATAAGTACCTAACGTCTATTTATTTTCGAATTTTGTGGCGTCCAGTTGTCCGATGCCAAATCGTCCTAGACCCGTACTATTGGTTATAATATATTTTCTCAGAAGTTTTTTCAAAATTATGAATGTCCAATAATTATTATCTATTTATTTCTCTATATAAATATAGTATATGACAACAAATTTTTATCATTAATTTGATCTAATTTTATGCGAGGTAATAAGGCTAAGAGGCGTATCAGTTGTAGTAAAAAGTGCAAAGTTATAAAACGTACACTCTAGCTGCCTATACTAAATTATGTCTGGAGGATTTAAGATTGGTTTTTCCAACTATCGAATAGGGACCGTTCAATCGTTTCGATTTTTTCAGAGTTAGATTATTAAACGTGTAAATTGTGGAGCCATTCTGTCGCTAACGTAATACGGTGGACTATATCCCGCGAATACAATACGTAATCGTGAACGTGGTGGTATTTCCCCGCCCGCGCCGGGGCGTTAAATTTTTTAATCTAAACTTTTCCCAACTTATATTATGTCGTTCGATATATATATACTATATGTATATAAACCTAGAACAGGTGACCTGCATGGCAATTTTTCCACTTATTCATATCAAACTTTTTCGATACTCGTTTCAAGTCGAAACAATTCGAAATTAGCAAACGTATTCAGATGACAACCCGCTTTTTCAATGCTGAAGCATAAAAAGTTTTATTGGTTTTTCGTTCAACATCAAAGTAGACGTATTTTTGACTAAACCTTACGTTTTGATTGAATATCACGTAATACTTTGCCTAAATAATTCGTATTGTAACTTTTTGCTCTTCTTAAGAAATACGTTTTATGTTAAAGAGAGCTTTTTCATCTCGGTGTTTTGGTATAATGCTGAATATATTTTAACATGGAACATGTTTTACTCATGATCTCCGACGGAAAAGCGTTACGAAAAATAGACGTAGAATAACTATAGACACGCGCCGATTATTTTCATTTTACGTTCAGTGTTCAGTAGCCTACATCATGTGCGACGTATTGTTTGTCTGTTATTATTACTTCTTTAGTCTTATTATTGTAATTGCATAATTTCCAGAAAAGTAAAATTGTTTAAATCCTTTGGATTCGGTTACTTTGACAAATAAATTTTCTTTCGAATATGGACAACCATCATTCAGAAAATCAGTAGGCAAAGCATGTTCGATGTATAATAATTTTAGCCGTCAGGGTTTAAGTAACCATCATCTGAGGGGCCCATGCCAAAGCAAAGCGGCGAGTTTTTATTTTAAATTAGTATTAGTAACCAAGCCGAATGAACTAAAATTAACGCAAGTAAAATAGTTACAATACTAATGATTTGTTACAAAAACTTGATTAGATATAAAATAATTACAAGGTCAATCTAAAGCCGGGTACTCATTAACGAGCCGTAACTATAACCGTTCCAGATACTGTGACCAACTTTAGATGCGAAGTAATTATTTATTATTATTAGGCTCACTACAATGGTCACAGTTACGGCTCGCTATTGAATATTCGGCATTACAAACACTTAAAAATGTCTATATTAATTTATAAAAATATTTTAAGCAGTTGGCACTCTCACTCTCAGTGAAAGTATCAGAGTATTTTTTTAGTCTTGGCGCATATAAAGTCATTTCAGCGGGTAGTGGTATTTTTATCTGATGTCTTTCTATATACCTTGGAGTAAATTTTGACTCTCCGTTATCTATCTGTCTGAAACAACTCTGCATGCATCACGACTAAAATACTGCTCTAAAAATATATGATTTTAAACCAGTAAGTACACGGTAATCCGCGAAATCAAAGTTATCTCGCGTGTAATTTGTTATGCGTTGTTTAAATACTACTCACTGATGTGTTAGATTAATTTTCACTAGGCATATATAAACTAGGCATCTGTAAATATATAACATGTAAAATTAATAGTGTAGTGAACATAGTTAATGTGAAAACTGTTAGTGAAGAATCAATAGTGTCATTATCAAAACACGCTTTTAAAGTTTTTAAAGAATATTATATGAAAACACATGGTTGGAGTACCGGATTACTCCTTAATAATTTTAATATAATGTATTGTCATCATATTGCCTTCTGTGTACAGAATTTAAAGATTCTGCGAATAGGAAAATAAGAATAGGCACCAAGTCCAAAAAATACATTTTTTTAATACCATATATTTCCAGTAAGAAACGACAGTGAAAAAAATATAATATCAAATCATTTAATTTCAAGTTCTTAACACGTAAATTTGTTTCAACACTGTCAAACTTTTCGTTAACATAACGGTTACATAAGTTAAATAATGGTGAGAAAATAAACTTTTTACTGAGAGTGGATGGCGTCTAAACGTGGAAACAAATTTCATTTTCTTTCACCGAGCTCAGACTCCGAGAAATCGTCACACCTCGTAAGCTTTGTAGATGCTCAAATTCCTCAGTTTCTAGTGTCTTTTGTCTTGAAATAGAATTTTGTTTTCACTTTAGTATGTGACTATCTATCAGTGATTCTCAATCTACTTTAGATCATGAAACCGTTAAAATATTTTATAAAATCTCCGAAACTCTACCTGAGTGATACACGATATTTGTGTTATTCATATATTAATTAGTATATTAATTTATGTAAAAATATCAACGTGATATTAGAAAACTATATAAATATAAATAATTAACTTTAAAGTGAACTTTTAAAATGATTTTAACAGTCATTTAGTGATATAAACATAACACTATATTGTTTCGTTTCTACTAAGTATAATTCTCACACAGCTTTTGGATTTTGAACTTATTACTCTCGACGAGTTTTTGGATGTTTTCAATTCTCAAATTGGAAATATGATATTCTTTCTAGTGTTAACTTTCACGATGGACTTTTTAACAATTGATACTAATAAAAATATATTTATTAATATAATTCGTCACCTCAATACTACATCTAGATAACTCTGATCTGATCGTTGTTGGGAAAATGAAATTTAAACTTTACTTGATTAACATAAATCTAGGCTATAAATATTATTTTAAATAACAATGGAATATTTTAATTTTACTTTTACTGTGTACTTTAACATAATGTTTACTACAAGTTTAGTAGTTTGTTAAGTATTTTACATGTAAAATATTCAAAATAAAGTTATTGTAACAACCGCGTACTATATTATTAGGAAGTAGCCTGAAAACATTCATAATTTAAAAAAAATATATATTACTCAATTAAAACATGTAGACTTATATTATGTCCTATTTTTTGCAGGATTTTGAAAACTCTGGTTGATAATCACTGGTCTATACGAAGACTAGCGTAGTCTTAGTTAAAATGACAAAAATACTTTTAGCGTAGATCTTTTATAGCTCCATCTACGAAACACTCATCAGTGAGTAAAATGATATTACCGGATAAAGTTCTTATCAAACATATTATCTTATATAACAGTTTATTATATTTTTTTATAGATTAAAGTATATATTGCTATTATTATTATATATTTAAGAAAGTATATCATTTTTTCTATAAATTCATTATATATTAATGCCACAATTTTATATCATAAAATTTAGACGACAATGAAATAATTGGCACAGAAACGATGAAGTATTTACTATGACGTGTTACCCGCGAAATATTTATTATGGTGCATGTCGCATACTATCATGTGACTTCACAGTAAGCTGCCGCAATGGGAAAAAAGTGTATAATGTCGTTTTTATTGGTGTTTAAAATGTTATCAGACTGATGCTCTCATCCCGTAGCACATTTTGAACCATTATCTGAATATTGTCAGTTCGTAAAATCTGCCGAAATCACCAAAACAACAATGAGGTCACCTCCTGCACTGCATGCATTGTTAGCGGTTGTCAACATGTATTTTCTATAAGAATGTTGTCTAATATCACTATGATCTGCGGGTAGGTACAGAGAGTCGTTCCTAGGTTACTCCATCATTGAATTTACAGAGATCATGTTCGTTCAACATATTCTGCAAATTGACGAAACCATAGACTTAATTTGTTGCCGTGACAGCGTGGCAGTACGTGACATGCATTTCAATATAATCCCAACTTTATTCTTTTTTTTTACATTTTAAATCAATCTCCAGCAAGCGCGATTCTCTGCATCTGCAGAAGTACCTTTAGTATATCAATTCTCTCATTAAATATTATTGTATGTACTATTAACATAAGTATTTTAGATTTACTTAGTAGGTTCAGATACAATTAAAGCTAGTGAAAGGTTGAATTTAACCTACAATAATAATATCTCTTCATTATTTGTATTGGGCACTGCAACCAAGATTCATTTCATTTGGTAGACACGACAAAACAAACAAACAACAGTCTCTTATAAAATTAATTACTTTCATTGCCCTATATAACTGCCTATGTCAATATTCGCTTCCTATTGTATTTTTGGAAGTCTGTTTTAATACATTATTTTGATGATATCAATTTCAGGTTTTAGGTAGATTTTGGTAATTAAAACAACATTTATTTAAAGTTCTATCAAAACATACATCTACAATTATTGTGTATAATATACTATATATATACACACACAGATATCTATGTTTTGTTTTGTTTTTCATACGCAGGCTAAGGATAATATTACCGAACGATTATGACGTAACCAAATCATATTTTATAATATATGCATATATTCCGAGCCGTTATAGTAAAATATTCACATTTTGTTCGGATTCATGTGGATCGTTTTGTCTTACGACGTAGATTTTATCTTATGACATTTTGAGGGTTATAGATTTAGTCTTAGCCAATGTTATATATTATATTTTTAAAGATATCGACTGTAAAAAGAAAAAAATGTAACCCTCAGTATTTTCAAAATAGGTTTTTTTTTTGTATAATAGTTGTACACAACTACATACACGTTGTGTTCAAAGGATGTAAGTTTCAAATGTCGATTTATGATCTAAATTTAGCTGGAAATTTAAAAAAAAAAGTAGGAAATGAAGTTGGAAAAACGACTAAACAATCATTTTTATTGGTTTTTCTTTAATAAACTCAATAATTAATATCAGATTAGGAATGTAAAAACTAAATTATTAATTTATCATGCACATGGTTTTATGTTTATTGTATTTTAACTTTGACCAAAAACCATAACAAAAACGTTTTTGTGCCTCCTGTAAAATTTCATTTGTGTGGATTACGTCCTTTTTTCTTTCTACAGTCGATATATATTATATACACATAATATATATTCTTTTTTAACACTACAGCAGACCTAAAGGATCAATGGAAGTTGTGTAGCATAACAGTAATGTATTTAGTAATATAAGTGAAATAATCAGAAACACCCTGGTTTTGAGAAAATCACATAAATATATTGGATCCTCACCGGAACGTATGCGGAGCTCCCGGATGAAAGACAAGTGCCTTGCACATTGCACCACGAGAGCCGTATGTTTATCACTGTGTAGTAAATTCAAACATATTATCTCATTTGATTTTAAAAGGTTTATATATGTTTGCTAGTTAATATTAATATCTACATAAAAAGTTTCACAAAATTCATAAAGGTGTTTGTAAGCCCATTTAATTTATAAAATAATATTTGTCACAGCATTGCACACAACAAAGGCTTTTTTATAATATCAACAATCCGACTAAACTAAATCTATTTTCTAAACGGGATGAACATGTTAGTGAATTATTAATCACAATAATATTATATCTATGTCATTTTACTCAGTTATATTAAGACGGGTTAATAGAAACAGGCCAAAATACTTTTTTTGTATAAATACAAATATTAAAATATTATTTTAAACCATGTAATTCCATAGGTAGAGTGTGAGTTATTGTTTTCATACTAAATCCTTTCACCGCGTGCTATATTTTTCTCATTTTCAATGCACTGAACCTCTATTTGAAAGCCTGCCTTAAGGCTCCCTATGAAATAGTGCAAGGTACAATGTTGTCTGGCAGTAACCCAAAACATAAATCCTAAAGATTCTGAATGGAGACTCACAATTATTGATATTATTTTTCTTGTAGGCTTTTCCACAATCCATAAATGCAATTTAATTGATAGAAAGTTATTCTTCGATTTAATTAAATACGTCACACGAAAACTGATAATTTGATTCTAGTGATAAAAAAATACTATTCTCTGGAATATCACACAACTAGGGATTCCAATCCCGGGCTATTTTCGATACCTATGAATCCCGGGATTGATAAACATAATCCCGGGATTTCGGGATTGATTTTTTTTATCAATTTTTATGGAACATAAATAAAAGCGAAAATATAACAGAAAAAATACTATTTATAAAAAATAACTACATTAGAAATAAACTGAGTTTGAATAAAGTTTGATTTATACCCATGTGTAAGTTGCCGATTTATTTAATTTTTTACATAAATTATTAAAAATGAGAAAAATTGGAAAAAAACAATGCTTCGCAATTTTAACAAAGTAATTCCACCGTGATCTCATACGTTTTACGGCAATTTCATATTTGGCTGATTTATGAAGCGGAAAGGTCATAAGTACGCCATGATTATTTGCTTTACTATTTTAAATCTCGCTAATCCATTCGTTAAGTCTTTACTATCAGAAACAACAATCTCGTATTAAATTCACATTATTATTTATATATATAATATTATTTACTCCATTAAACTTATGTATTTCCAAGATTGAACGTAGATATACAATATTAACAATAAATGTCTTAAATATTATAAATTATACTAGATTTATTTTTGACCGATTTTATCAATGTTATGTGTAAATATAAAAATTGTATATTAACAATGGAAAAAATGCCAATCCCGGGATTGTCAAATTGTAATCCCGAAATCCCGGGATCAGAATTTTGGCTCGGGATTGGATTCCCTACACACAACTACATAAAAAATGTTTTCTTGCCACTTTGATAAATTAACATTGTGAATTGACTGGAATAATTGAATAAGCGGTCTGTAGCCCCATATTATCTACCATTTACTAGTTCCGTCAGTGCAGAGTAAGGTCAGTTCCTTAAACAGGGTTAATTTGATCAGTATGGCATGTTGATACACATGTTCATTCTATTACTACAGCAGAAAGGGTATGTTACATTAATTTCTTACCAAAATTATTAGATATACTATACAATTATTATTATTGTAAGTGTCTAAAATAATAGTTAAATATTAAATTCCACAAAAACGTAGTTATTTATTTCATACTTCTTTCGGTTGTAATCGAGACTAACAATCGTAATCCAGTGCGTAAGGCGTTGGTTTTTCATTCGGGGAATAAGATATGACGACAGTGTGTTTAGCAATACAAAGTATTGTTTGAAGATATTATAACGAAATAAATAATATATACCAGGTAATAAGTAAGATTTGACCAACGCTAACAAAAAAACGTTTGATCCTATTTAATGTTTTAAGCCAGAAAATTATTATAATATTACTATTATTTGTTGAAAAATGGATTTTTTATGTTCTGACTAGCTTAGTATCGAGACTTTTTTCTGATACCTACAATACCGATACTTTATCATCCTTGGCGTTACTTATATTAATAATTATTGTTTTGTAAATATGAAGCTTACAACTGGCTTCAAAATATGACGATCATAGAATAATATTAGGTATATGGTCCTTACTGATTAAGAATATAATAATGTATTTCTAAAGATGGCAGATGTTTCGAATACGATACACCAATTATTCAAATTTATTGCCACTAAAAATGGGACCGATTATACCTTAATATCGTCACCTCAATAGTACAACTAGATAACTCTAATTTGGTAATTGTTAGAAAAATGAAATTTAAACTTTACTTGATTAACTTAAATCGAGACTATACCACACCATCATTTGTGTTACGAAATTGCGCGAGTTATAAAATATTACAGTATTTATATTTATTGTATAAACTGAATATCATGAATATTTATTTACCTATTTTTTTGTTTTGTTTTCAGGAAACTCTTTCACGCTATATGCCAGTGGGTGGAAGAACTCGCGCTCCAGCCCGAAGATATTCCACACTATCTTTACCTCGAAGCGTATCTCCAACAAGATCACAGAGCCTCTCAAATTCTGGAGGAACGTCAAGACAAGCCTCACTCAGATACGTCGACGCTGATATGTCCAGGCGACCGCTCGTAGTATCCTTCCGAAAACCCAATAACTCACTCCCAATGACATGCATCCACGCTGCACATTGCTCATGCAGCAGGAATGGTGACGCCAGACGAAATTTATACTCCAACAGAATAGATCACAATGTTATAAAAGAGACGCAGTTAACAGAAGAAGCTCCTATGTATACACTAGCGCCTCCAAAGATAAAACGTTTTAAAAAATGGGGCAGAAGAAAACATGATACTAGCTTGTATAATTCTGATTCTAATAATATATCATGCAAAATTATCTGCTCTGAATGTCATAGGTATTTAAATAAGGAATCGCATTGTGAAAGAGAACATAAAGTTGTACTTATAACGAGGTCTTTAAGTAGGGTTTTATCAGAAAGTCCAACGTTCCCTGATGATAGTTTGATTATTAGTAATAATTCTGATAATACTACTGATGATAAGTCTAATATCTGTAATGCTGGTGATGATGTGAGGGAGTGTGGTGAGTCCGATTTAATACCCCACCACCAATGCCCAAATCGTCACGATCGAATCAAAATTAATAGAATATCAAACTCCAGTCTCTGTTCAAATAATCTATTCGGAGATAGTTCTGATAGGAACGCAGAATTGGCAACGAATAAAGTCGTCCCGCAGTCTAAAACAATGCCTGATATAGTCAAGTACGTGCTACAAGCACAGGAGAATTCCGGTAAGGCTGTGTTGAAGTCACATAACGGTGTTAAGCTTAATAATTTGCTTGAAGGTAAAACGGCGAATAAACATGCGACTAATGAAAATATTGACTCGACAAATCGGTTTAGTAGCAATAAGAGAAAATGGGGCAGTGCTGGGAATTTTTTCTTTGAAATAAGGTGAAGCTAACTATATCTATGTACCTAATTAATATAAAAATTAAATGTGATATTTAATCGTACATAGAAATTTAAAAAAATATTTTATACGACGTGGCATAGAGTATGAGGGATTTTAATATTTTTTTTAAAATAAAATTCTTTCACATATTCATTATGTACCTTCACTTTATATAATGTATAAATATTATAAAATTGTAATGCATAACAATAATATGCAACTACAATTATTGTATTCTAATGAATACAATTTAACTTTTTTCGTGTCGATGGTCTAATGTTATTACCCCGTATCTGACATATAATATGACGAAAATGACTTTTTGATATACTTAAAACAACAAAAATACTGTCCATCGACTGCGAAATTCCCGTATCTGTCGTTATTTTAACAAAAATGATGCAGCCATTTTAGTAATTTCCAGTATCTGAACATTGCAGGAATAAACCTGTAACAACTCGTATCTTGCCTCTAAGCTGTCAAGCGTGTTGCATGACTTGTGTTGAATTCAACTTCAAAATTACACTTTATAATTATTTAAAATGTAAAACAGTAAGTAATAAGTAAAACAAATTTGGATGTTTATCTTTATATTTATACTTATGCTTTACCACTTTTTACGTTACGGGTTATTGGCATGCTGTATAATTACAACATGTGTGAACTATTAACAGTCATGAATACGGGATATTAAATATTTAGTTTTTTAGCTTCCTGCACAATTTGTAAAAAGTCGCTTACGGGATATTAACATCGGGCCATCGGTGTATAATAATACACTACAGGTTGTAATATAATTTTAAAATTATTTAATTGTGTTTAATAATTATTGATCCAACGATTAGTTATTTAATTTATTTATAATTATTTTATTATCTTTGGACTGCACCAATGATGGGCTCTCAAAATAAATACATCTGTCGTTGATTATATAAAATAATGTATCTTCATTAAATAAAACAGTACCAGAAAAAGTTGATATCATCAAACTGTATACCAATTATAAAGTATTTAAAATGGA
This sequence comes from Rhyacophila brunnea, assembly GCF_057557595.1. NCBI lineage: Eukaryota > Metazoa > Arthropoda > Insecta > Trichoptera > Rhyacophilidae > Rhyacophila > Rhyacophila brunnea. The sequence continues at coordinate 4,362,508 of NW_028232763.1, read as the reverse complement.
ATTCTGTTAAATAAATAAAACTCAATTACCTACTCACAGTTTTTCTAGCGACTATGTATTACATAAATGTTTACGAATTTTTATTTTATATTTCAGGATACTTTAATTTTATATATGCACACATATAAATATTTATTATTTTTAAAATACTTGGTACGAATAGAAAATAATCTTTAACTTTTATTTTTTAAGAAAATGATGTGCTAAGTCAAGCCTATGCCATTAGTTTACCATAACATTATATAATATAAATTATTATTAAAGTATTAAAAGTAATCTAATAAAAAATAAAATATAATTTTTATTAAATATTTGTATTAAATGTAATCCCTTTTAAGACATGATGAATTTAATATAATATTGTTTAAAATCACTACCTACTTTTTAGTCGAAGGATCATTATGTTTTAGAGCACTTTCTATGAAAATGTCGATGTTTCAGTTAAAATTATAGAGGCTGAATTTACCTTATTTTAAACTCTTCTTATATTATCACAGATAATAAAATTGGGCATGAAACTATTAAAATATTATAATATCGACGAAGACTGTGAAAAATAAAACGACTACAAAATTAAAGTCTTTCCTGAAATTTAATCTTTTCAGAATCATTAAATATAATTTTTTTATACTAAACTGATAAATACAGATTATGAAAATGACAGAAAAATACTGCTTACTTTAAAATAAGAATCAATTTCCTAACTGAGACAATTATCATATTGCTTCATATGAGTTATTTTTATAGAGAACTGTTAAATATATATATAAGTATTTTTTTAACTTAAACCTGACCTTTATATTCGCACCGTGAATGTAAAACTAAGGCATCTGAAAAATTTTCAATTTCGAGAATAAATGCAAAACAACTGCAAAAGTCGTGAACTTGATAGTGTTAAAGTAAAGTAACTGAAAGAACATGCAATTAAATGTAGATGTAAACCAAATATTATGATTTTTTTAGAAACTCTATTTGTCCAAACAAAACGAAGACTTCAAATCCTAATATCTCCAAAATATGTCTTTTGCACGTGTCTTGGTTTTACACTCACGGTGCGAATGATTCTTAGAAATTTTAGTCAGATATCGAAAATACGAGGGTGGGTCAATAAGTCCTTAGAAAAGCCGACAGGTGGCGCGACTAGTACTGTAAGCGGTTTGTTTTCATGCAGCGGCACTACCGATTCAGTATGCTGCGAAGTTTCAATCAGATTGGTCGGGTTGTTGTGTGTTTCTCGTACATTTAAAAAAAAAATTGCTTGTTTACAAAAAAAAAGAGAAAATTGAGTTTAGAGCTGTTATTAAACATTTTAATATAAAAGGGTTAACAGCAAAGGAAATAAAAAATGAGTTGGATTTAGTTCACGGCATATCTGCTCCTTCACTTGCAACTATTTATAACTGGTTAAATGAATTTAAACGTGGTCTTACATCAACAAAGGATGAACCACGCTCAGGACGTCCTGTAGAGGTGACTACACCAGAAATGATCAATAAAATCCACGATATGGTGTTAAGTGACCGAAGATTAAAGTTGAGTGAGATAATTGAGGTTACAGGGATCTCAAAAGGTAGCGTCATTTCTATTTTACATGACAAATTGGGCATGAAAAAATTTTCTGCAAGATGGGTGCCGCGTTTGCTCACAGTCGACAATAAACGCAATAGGGTGGTGGCCTCTAAAGCCCTGTTGTCGCTCATGCAACGCAATCCGGATGAATTTTTTCGTCGCTTTGTGACTGTAGATGAAACATGGATACACCACTATACTCCCGAGACGAAAGAACAGTCAAAGCAGTGGATTGCGAAAGGCGAACCATGTCCAAAGAAGGCGAAAACCGTAAAATCAGCTGGTAAGGTTATGGCTACTGTATTTTGGGATGCACGTAGAATTATTTTCGTTGACTATTTGAAAAAAGGAAAAACAATAACAGGGGATTATTATGCATCTTTATTGGACCAGCTAAAAAACAAAATTGAAGAAAAACGGCCTCATTTAAACAGGAAAAAAATCCTCTTTCATCAGGACAATGCCCGTGTTCACACATGTTTACGATCAATGGCTAAAATTGAAGAATTGAAGTTTGAATTGGTCGACCACCCACCGTATTCGCCAGATTTAGCCCCCAGTGACTTTTTCCTTTTCCCAAACTTAAAAAAATGGCTAAGTGGACAACGTTTTTTTTCAAATGAAGAAGTCATCGATCGGACAAATGCTTATTTTGAGGACCTTCCGAAAACTTATTTTTCTGACGGTTTAAAAACAATTGAGAAACGTCTAACCAAGTGTATTGAGCTCCAAGGAGATTATGTTGAGAAATAAAAAAAAAATACAAAAATAAAAACTGTTTTAATGCTTTTTTCTAAGGAATTATTGACCCACCCTCGTACTTTATGGAAAAAATACCCTTTCTTATGTTCAGCTAGGTATTTTATAGAATGGTGTATATATATCATGTTTATATTCTATCAATATTATTAATAAACAAATCTTTTAATACCTACCTATTAAGATTTCTTTTCCTTTTCATTGTGCATAATATGGTTTTTTTTATTAATTCCAATAATTTGTATTCCTACCTAATTATTTTAGAGTTACATTTGCAAAGTCAGTTCATCATACATCCAAGATAACCCATGATCCATGACCATAACAAGGATGACTCCAAATAAATCTTTATATTGGCAACCACAAAAATTCCAATAATAAATTATTAGAATAATAGAATAATTATTTAAATATTTTACAATGTTTGAAATGAAATTATTTTTTGACAATTTCCGGAAACTTCCACGTGGTTTTAAAAGCTGTCTAAGGTAAAATATTGTAGGTTACTACTGACTTTGCAAGTTTATTATTATATACATAAGTATACTTAAATATAATATAATTATTATTAAAAGCTGCTATGACGGGCTAATTATTAATAAAAGATTTTGAAAAAATATTTCTCAATGTTAAAAATTATTATGAAAATATATAATAAAACTATGATACTGCAAAAAATATGTTTTATTTAATAAAAGAGTTATATTATATTACTTTATCATAACAAAAATTAGATTCCACATTGTTTAGCAATAGACCGAAACGGATGCTTTAAACACTTTTTGAAAAACCATTTACATCGCCATCGTTTGAAAATCTGTGAAAATTCTCAATGGAAAATTATGTACATCTATTATCACAAACTCGAAGCTTGAATTTTCCGAGATTACTTTTCATGAACAAAAACAGATGTCGGTATCTCATTATTTTGAGAAAATTATTTATCAACTATCAATCGTAGTCATTGTGTATAGTATTGTGTCATTGATAATTTATAATAATATTAATGTAGTGTTGAAAAGTATCTAAGAATAAAAATTAAATTAATTTCTTTTACAATTACTAAGATCTGTCATATTATTATATATTAATTCTAACGGAAAAATATTTCACGGAAAGTTTTTGTTAGATATTATCTTGCCATTAAAATATTCAAAGGTTGCTTACTGTAGAGTGTAGATACTGCTTTTTTCATAAATTTTATTTGTTTTGTTGATGGGTGATAAAACAAACAGTTACATTGATTATAAATTTGGATAAAGATAAATTAGAGAGAAGATATTGCAACCAGCAAAGTTTCCATATATAAATAATTTATATATGGAAACTTTGCTAAATATAATTAATACGTCATTACATTATAAGAAAAATAAAAAAAGAATATTGAAAGACGAAAAGGTAACTGTTTTATAATATAAGTATATTATATTATGTGTGCTAAGAATTATTTAAATTTATACATTGTGTATGTTTGTGTATTTAACAGAAAAAGAGAATAATAGCTTTCCGGTTTCGTAGTACCACCATAAAGTCAGATTATGTATGATTACGGCAGATGCAGGGTAAAGCAACATAACTTTGTCATCTATAGACACTTGTTGTTCCAGATAGATGTAGTTTTTCACTTGTTTGAGCTGAGTGCCATTGATGAAGATCTCTTTTTAGCTCGCAAAGCAGTTGAACATGATACATTCGACTTTGTTACATTCATTTTCAAGTCTACTTAGTTGCTTTCTTCAGCGAGGAAGCGCCTAATTTCAAAACCCCCTAAAACGATTTTAGGTACTTCTGAAAAAATGAGAAAAACTCATATCTATTAAATCTGTGAACTTTAAGTATTTATTTTTTTAATTCGTTACATTCTAAAAAGTATTTTGGCTTTCCATTTTAGGTGTATTTGAAAAGCACATCCCACTAATTTAGCGGGTTTTGAAATTTAACCTCATTTTTTATATATACCTACGTATTGACGGTTTTTGGCGTTTTTTTTATTTCAATCTTTGGCCATCATATAGGTAACAAAAATATCCATCTAAATATATATCCAACTCAAAAATTTTCAAAAACCGTGGCAGGAGTATTTGAAACAAGCCGCTTCATGTTCCTGCATTCTGCTTTGGAGGTCATCAGATGATTATAATATGTTAGGTATATAAAAAAATTAAAAGGAATTTAATTACCATAAAAATGTAATCACAAGCAGAGTATAATAGACGGCACCCACACCGCAAAGTTTGCATTACTAGATTTCTTTCGATGAATTCTTATTTTTCAAAGTGTACGCTCAATTTATTCGATTATAGCTGGATTCAAAGACATACTTCAATAACAACATGCATTTTTTACTAGCTAAATATTTGCATAATAAATGTTTATACATATACAACCGCTCTACTCAATACTCTTGGTGCATAATACAAGAAGAATACAAATAATATATTATTATCCATCTAGTTTTCTTAAGGGCTTCATTAAAATATTTTTCATTTTCATACATATGAATAGAATTAAATTGAAAAGCTTTGAAATAAAAAATATTCATGATTAGTTTTAAATAAATTCATCCTTAGTTATATTAGATAACGATTGAATTTTAATTAATACATAACGTGATGTTCCATTACTTTGATATCCATGAGAATATAAACGAAAGACGAATTTACCTGTACTTGTATAAGCAAGACGTACCTACATATTGTTCAGGTTTTTTTTAAGTGATAGGTAGATGTTTTTGACGTCTAATTAAGAATTTCTTATGTTGAGGCGTACATGTTCCACATTATACTATATTTTACCTTCGTCCTAATTATATAGTATGCTAGTAATTATAATTTAATTATAAGTAAAATAAGTTCAACATAATTTGAAAACAATAGCTGATATAAATTTATTTTATTTTTATTAAAACTCACAATATTAAGAGTAAGAGATAATAACATAAAATACAAAGAAAGAATGATTGCTTCATCCAGGAAAGAAAATTGATTAGTTTCTTTAATAGTGTTTCTTAGTTTATATCAGTGGTGGCGAACATATGGCATGCATGCCACTAGTAGAACGCGAGATGATTTTACATGGCACGCGAATGTTTTATTTTGAAGAAGAAAAAATACCAACAATAATAATAAATGACAGATCGTATTGTATAAAAAATAGCAGGCAAATACTCTTTTTTTTATTAAGGAAACAAACAGTTAAATATTGATTACAAAAATTTAAACTATAATAATGAAAAGTTATTGCAACCAGCAAAGTTTCCATAAAATTCCTCTTCAAGAATAAGCATGACGTTTCATGTAAATATTCTGCAATTGCATAGATCGGTCGTTAGGCTTCATGCGTTACATATAATAGTATCGCACTCACCTCATCAGGAGGTGGGGGTAGCTTTGATTTTGATTGATTTATAATGCTTGAGACCACTGGAGCGCAAGAATGTCTCATCTGATTAAATCAATTCTGATGTCAATTTGTGTATAGAGAATCAAACTAAGTAATACAGTAACATACAATTCCATTTCTACACACTAAAAACCAAATAAGAAACAATACCTAGGTTTCAAAAGTCAGTTTCAGTTTTTGGTGGACCGTTATATATGACGTAATTGAAAAAAAAAGATAAAGCTATAAATATGTGTGATATTATGTTCTATAGGTGGTATCTAGAACATCATCATTTTTTAATATAATTCTGAAAAACTATTTTTTCCTACATTAAAAACTACTCGGCACGTCAGACAGTCGAAAAATAATATTAGAGAAATTTTGGCACGCGTACGTAAAAAGGTTGGCCAACCCTGGTTTATATAATAGTTATTTCATCTCTATTAACTAGCCCCATGGGTAAAAAATTTGCTGAATCTCTCCGAAAAATAATCTTTGTTAGTTAGTAATTTATTAAAGAAAATAGCAAACTCCACACCAGACAATTATCCACTGCTAAGCATACACGTAGCATCGGCTAAGGCTTCATTAGCCTATCGAAACCTCGGATGTTCAACTCCACTTGGCAGAACACTTGACTAATATGGCTTGCCGATATCTATATTATATAACATATTATAATGTTGTGTCGTTCAAACGAGATTATATAACATATTAATACGCTCTTCTTCTATCACGATTTATACAATTGAAGATTGTAAGTTGAGTGTTATCTTGATGGGCGATACTGGCTTAAGCCAAAAATTATTTAATTATATTTCTGAAAAGTACAATAAATCTTTTTGATAAAAGTTAAATAATAATATACCAATGCAGGAACTCGCTAAAATACGTAACGAAGTAGGTATGAAAATAAATGTAACAAAGACGAAAGTTATGTTCAACTGCTTTGCGGTCCAAAAATAGATCCTCATCAATGGCACTCAGATCGAACAGGTGAAAAGCTGCATCTATCTGGGACAACAAGTGTCTATAGATGTATGTATATTTGATAAATTTTTTCGCAGAGTAAAGCTAGGCTGGAGTGCTTTTGGCCTCCTGAATAATGTCTTCAAATGTGACCTTCCACTGTGCCTAAAGCGCAAAGTGTTCAACCAGTGTGTGCTTCCCGTGATCACAATATATGCATATGAAACATGGACCTAAGTAAAAGAGAGATCCAGACTCTTAGAGTAGCACAACGTGGTATGGAGAGGTGCATGCTGGGCATAATTCGAAAGGACAAAAAGATAAATGAGTGGATAAGGAAGCAGACAAGGGTTTTCGATATAATAGAGTTTATTAAAAGTCTTAATTGAAGATGGGCTGGACACATAGCTCAAATAAGAGACAATCGTTGGACAAATCTAGTCATCCAGTGGTATCCAAGAAGTTAAAAACGTCCGCAAGGTAGACCTAAAGGCCGCTGGATCGATGAAATGATAAAGTTCTGCGGAAGTACGTGGCAATTCAACGCACAGGACCGAGAGAAGTGGAAGCAGATTGAAGAGGCTTTCATCCAGCAGTGGATAGATTTAGGCTGATGATTATACCAAAGTAATAATTATGCATAATATGCCGCATAAATAATAAGAATAATAACGTATAAAATCGATGGCCACTGAATTAATAATTTTTAGATAGAAAGAACAGAAATTCCCATAAATATAAAGTTGTGCAGAACTCAACTCGTGATAATTCTTTATTTTATATATATTTCCTTTTCCTTTCGCATACAGTAGGCATATAAACGCGTAGATATTGGTAGATTGGATTATAAACCATTGGAAGGCATTAACCTGTCTCACTCCCTCATTAACTCACAACCTACCACAGGAGCGATAGAATGATGAGATAAAGTAAATTTCTGCGCTTTTAGCTAAGGCGTAATTCTCTTTACTGTCGCGCAATAAGCTCTTTCCACACGGGGTGAGAGGGGATATTTTGACGATGGGTGAAATACGTCATGTATGTGCTGTTTAATTTATAACGCCACATTATCTAAATATGATACGTTAGTTTATGTTGAAGAATGGCAGTAGGAAGGTGTCGTGGTTTACGCCTGCTTTAACACCGGATCAAAGGTTGAAATTGGATATGCCTGATGCAGATTGATTGTTGGTTAAATTATTTCCGTTAAATTCATGCAATATTATTTCTCATAAAGTTGTATTTATAGATTGTGTCATATGATTAATACGTTTTATAAAATTGTTTGTACGTATAATATTATGTACCTTTTAAATACGTGAATTCAAAAAAAAAGATTTCACTCAATTTGAACAAATTTTATAAAATGAAAAATTTAACTGATAAAAATGTCGTCTTTTATATTTGTATATTTAAATACATTCTCAGACTTTTTCATTTTTGTAGCAATTTGCTAACAATATCAAACAAGACTTTTTCAATTAAATTTGTATTTTTAGCTAATTATAATGTAAATGAACAAGATTATTTCAGTTAAATATACCTTGTATATTATTCTTTTCTGATGTGATTTATTGATATGATCATTCAAGATAAAAACTCACCATTTGAATAGTGTCATACATTGGATGTGCATGGAAAAACTAACCAAGTACGAAAAAAAGTTTTTCTAGATTTTTTCCAAGGAAGGTTACATGTTTTAAATGTAATATACATAAACATAAAAATAATCAATCAAACAAAAAAAACCGCTTCCTTCTATGTATTTTCGTTTTCTAATGAGAGCAATTTAAAATTTTCAAAAAGTTTAACAGTCGATTATCTCAGGATTTTACTTTTGTTGGTTGATGAGTTCTTCCTTGAGGGCGACGATATTTAAAGTAATCATTTTTCTGCGAATTATCAGCCATATTAAAAAAAAGATTTGTCGTTATACAACACTTATACTATGAACAATGATAATGGTAGTGAATAACTTAATAATATAGTAATATTATTATAGGATAGGATATATGGCTGTGCGACATGGCATCTTACTAAGCTACAAAAATCTCGACTTTTGAGCTTTGAGAATCGATGTCTCCGCCAAATCTTAGGGGTACATTGGTACGACCACGTTATAAACACCCGATTTTGTGAGCAGATACAGCAACCTCGGTGATTGAGGTAATCACGAAGAGACGTTATACGTGGCTGGGACTTGTGTTCCAGATGCCGCTAAAGAGTGCGATACTTCGTACCCTTTTGACACAGCCTCATGGGTTCCGTCATCGTGGCCAGCACTCTCTCACCTTGCAGCGGTGCTGTAAAAGCGATCTACGCGCTGCAGATCTGGAATGGCAGGAGGCGCAAGAGTTGGCGATGGATCGAGGGAAGTGGCGCGAACTAGTGCTTGCCCTATGCCCCACTGCTGGGTCGTGGCAGGGTGAAAGAAGAAGAAGAATATTATTATATTAGTTGAAACGTATTATGTCACTAACTCTGAAAACGGTTAGACAGATCAACATCTTTAAGATATATGGATCCTCGAATGAAATTTGCGTGGGAATTATCAGGTATAATCATTAAATGTAGATATAGTATATATACCAGGATTCATAACTCCCACACTTTCTTATAATACTCCCAAGATCTACTCAGGATATTTTAAACGCATGTAAAAAAAACAAATAGGTTACAAAAATGGCCCTCGGTAAGAAGACAAAAAGAAGAACGTCACGGAACTGCCCGGAATAGGACGCGATGACTGTCAAAATCTCTTCTTATTTTTGATTACTAGAGGGGGACTGCAGAGTATGGCCCCCACAAGGGGGGGCTGAGAGGGCTCTAGCTTAGAGGCCAGGGCTTAGGGAGGGCCCGGCGTGGCAGGTCGACCAGTTAAGTGAGATAAACACACATCACATATTTTCTCCAATAGTAAAAAAGTTGCCTGCGGCACTGTTCTACTTCAAGAATATTAACATTTACAAATATGTGTTTATGTGATGTTTTCAATGTGATTTGATGATTGATATAATTAAATGATAATTCACGTGTAGAAACTTATTTTAAGTATTTTAGTGTGTTCCCAGACTAATAAAAATATCTATTTGTCAAATATATTCAAGGAAGGGTCGCATGTTACTTGACTACCATAAAAAGGGGTCGTGATCAGTTCTTCATAATAGAATGCCGACAACTCAATAATTCAAACGGATGTATTTAAAAACAACAAAAATCGCTAAAAATACTCGGAACGCCCTCAATTTTATCTTGAACCCTGGGGTTCCATAGGGAACTACCATGTATGTAACACTATGTAGAATATCACACTGCCTTTAATCTTAGCGATATGTATGGAGGCCCGCCAAATATCCTTGCGATGTTGCAGATCACAAACCTTCTATATTAAATTTTTCGATTTTGACTTTATGGTATCAAAAAATCATCAAAAATTTAACGGATCTGTTGAACTTTACCTCCTATGTCAAAGAGAAATATAGCCCCGTTTATTGATCTTTTAATTAAAACTCCTATGTCAAGTTCATCGTATTATGCTGCACAACCCTCCTACACGACGTGAGTTAGGAGTTTTGTGAATACATGTTACCACAGCGATGTGAAGTTGCTGCACATTGCTTCTATATCAGTTCATTGTATGAAGCTATCAGTGAAGTTTTACAAGCAAAACTGTAGGCAAAAGATTTATTAGAGATACATGGGTTTTAGGTCTACGTTTTTGATAATATAAACCCAAATAATGAGTTCCTGAAGTAGAAATATCATGCGATTAGCATTGGAAGCAAATAAAAATGAAAAATTTTCGGTATGTATAAACCTATATTTTCAGATTATGTTCAAGATAATGAAAAAAGTCTATCGACTGAGATATTAGGAAGGCATATCAATGATGTAAAGAGAAACAAAATCAAAGTGCATGGAAACGAAATATATCTGCAAATAATAGAGTGAAAGAACAGGAATATCCGGACCGAGTTAAAGACAATATCAGTAAAAAAAACATACTGTAAAAATAAAAACAAACAAAAACTTGGTCCACGTTGCATCTCACAAGCATGTGTTTCATCTGAAAAGCATTTTTTCTCACAGATATATCAAGAAACCCGGGAATTTCGACCACTTTTGGTAGGCATGACATGGCCACAGAGAAAATCATACGTTTCTTTACTAATAGATTGTATAGACCCTAATCGGAAGCTATGTAAGAACTCTGGAGGTATAAAGGAGTATACCTATTACTACCACTTAAAGATAAACGAGGAAAGAAAAGAAGTTTGCCGATAAATGTTCTGTTAATACTTTCGCCATACGAGCTTAGAGTGCTAGAAATTGGGCTAAGAATGCCATTCACGGGATGCCAAAACCAGCAATGCCAGGAAAATAAGCGAAATGTTGATACTAAGAAAAGATATGCTGCAGAATTTATCGATTCACTACCAAGAATGGAGTCCCATTACTGCCGTAGGTATCCATTAAGACTCTTTCTTGAACCAATGTTTCGTTGGAAAATGGGCCTATATCGAGTTTACAAAGATAGATGTAATGAAACATCAAATACATAAGGCATTATCACAGTGTAGATTTATGATGAAGTTCACTTATAAGAAGACTTAGAAGCTCTGACATTTACATCTCTTGATTAATCACCTAACGAACCTCATATTGAATTAGAAACCAGTACATTTAAACATTGAGCGATGGGTGCGTGTATCAAAATAAGAACAATATTCTTGCAAAGTTAATGCACTCCTCGAATTGGCAGTAAAATATCAATTTAAGATTAGGTACCTACTCAAAAATATTTGAAGGTTGGGCACACGTAAATAGAAGGAAATTCTGTACATGTTGCAATAGAAAGAAAATTGATGAAAGATAACTCATGATGTTTTACTTAACTACGAGTATAATGTACTAGTGACTTCGGTACACGTTGGTAAGACCCAGAAACAAAAAAGGGGATCCAATTCTTAACGTTTTGTGTCACTTGGCTTACCTTCCAAATGGGAAAATCCAATACACAATTAATTTTAGTCATGATTTTAAAGAGCTACCGAGACGACCGAAGATCATAACAGTTCCAATTGTTTATCCAAGATTGCACGGTTCAAGAAAAAATATCGGCCAACAAGTTCAAGTACCTTCAGGAACTAAAATGTGTTATTCCAAGGGACTGTCACCATTTTTATGACTCTTCACCACATTTATAATTTAAATATGTTAGAATTTTAAAAAAGCTTCATACATAACTACGTTGAGTTTGATGCCATTGGTTATTTATATACATGTACATTAGTTAAATTTACATTTATTTTTATTAATTAATTAATCATGCAGCCATTCAATATTTAAGTCCTATGTCACACAAACTGTTTCATTATTTTTTAAATAAAACTAATTTACTTTTCTCATAAAATGTAATGTAAAGAAAAACCTCCTTTATCAAATATTTCAACAAATCTGAGTACACATTCTATGTCATGATAAATGTAATACGGTTTATATTAGTTATAAATAAAGTTATACAATCATTAAAAAATACAAAAACATTAGACTTTGGATATTTTTTTTTAAATAAAAGTCTTACATTATCAAATGAATCAGTTTAAACCTTCCCCTGTAAAATCCCATTTTTTTACTAAGAAGGTTTGTGATCTGCACCATCGCTTGGCTGGGGGCCCGCTTTAAGGTGTGGGGCCATGTTGCAGAGGATTGCATCGATTGAGAAAAGCGACTTAAAATGATAATATTCAAACTGGACTGTAGCTCGATCGGAAAAAGAATAAATAATGCGTGTATGACATGATTTCTTAATATTATATTATGATTAAAATTGCACAAAATGATTTGTAGTAATAATCTAGACCGATAACTATAATAAAGATTATACTAATCTAGAGTCTAGACGCAATTAAGTTAAGACAATCTGTAAAGGTACCTTTTATAATTTGTGACAATTGTTACTTTCTTTTATTTTGTTAACTGTCAATTCATGGTGGAACTGCATTGTATTGTTACGTTAATCAATTCTATTAAATGTAAAGATTTAGTGTCACCTGAAATTATTTGTAAATTATAATTCGTCGTAATCCATCGAATATCTATAAAAACTTTAAAAATGGAAAATTAAGACGCTAAATCAGATTAAAGATAATGAGTGACTATAGAAGAGAAAAAAATATATAATGACTAGGTTATACTAAATTAATAACGTACACTGAAGTTAATGAGGATAAGTCAGAACTATAATACGTGTCCTATCAATAACCATTTTTAACAATATTTTATGAAACGCTTTTTAAATTGCGTTACTTATTGGCAATCGACTTTTGTATTTTAAATCAAAGTATTAAATTACATTAATTAGTAACCATTGTCAGGTTCACTCCAAAAAAAAATTGTAACGTTCGTGCACTTTCTAATAATTTAATAAACTACTTTTTTTATTGAAATAATAATTCACAAGATTTATTAAATTCAACATTATTTTATTGAACGAACATAATTTGATAACACTAATGAGAAATATAATATAACCACTAGCTAAAATTTTTGAATAAAATACGGTACCCAGCAGGATTCGGACCATGAGCCAATTATTGTGCTATAACCTCTATAGCCTTATAGTAACTCCAGACATGATGCCATTGTACGAAGAACAACATTTTGTTGAGCATCGACCACACAATATGTTTACAGGAAAATATTATACTGCATATGCGGTAATATTACTTTGCTAGACATAAGAGATGGGGCCGTGTAGCTTCTTGTTACACCTAATATAATAATACAATGTTGGAATTAGTTTGGCCATGTGTTACCATGACGTGTGTTTCCCTTTTTTATATTTTATATGACAGTTATATTAAATTTATCACGAATATATTGTGATATAACTCAATATTTAAAGGGTGAGTTCAAAAAACTTCTGACCTTTACGGGGTACAATATACCTTTGAACGTGATTCTTATTTTTATATTAACGTAATATCACAAAAATATATAAAATTATTAATGAAATATTTATTCATACAAAATAAGAAGGTTTAGTCACCGAACACTCAATGGCATGTTTATTCATATACTTACAAGTAGAAGATTTTACGAAGTAAATACATATTCACGGGGTAGGGAACATCCCACAAAATGTTATGTTTGCATTATGGTGAGTTACGGATGAAAAAATATCAAATCAGAAGTTTTTTACATACCAACAGAAGATTTATCTATTTATGTAAATGCGATGTTTGTGCGCTTACAAATAATTAAAGGTGTAACCAGCTAAAATTCTTGTAATAACAATAAATATATTCATTGACATGTTTTCTTTTTCAAGTAAATGGGTAACGTTTTTTAGTCATCTTTATACGATTTAAGAATTAATTTCCCCATCGCCATCACAAAATAAATTGACGTGTTCACAGCTCAACTTTCGCTCTCCGATTGCCAGCCAGTCCGAAATTTTGTCGCAGCTATAGTTTAAAATTATTTGCCGTTTCACTGAAGTACCGTCTTAAATAAAAGTGTAACAAGTACGATAAAAATTTGCATTTTATACTATTTTATAACTGTCTTTTAAACATTATTGAAATAATAACAAATCGCTTTATCTTCATTAATATGCAGTTGAATCAAAACAAAAAAAAAACGAAAATCGAAGTCATAAATCGAAATAATATTCTTACAAGAAGAGCTTTCGAGTATTTCCCTTGAAAGCAGCGAACTACCGTCTCGCAAATAGGAGCTATCTATCTTCATATGCAGTTGATCGTAGACACTCGTAGAGTCTCGTAGCAAATCCGTAGCAGACAGGCTTATGTCGTATCGTAGCCGCTATCTTAGCTGCGTGAGATAATACTTTCCCACGCTTTGTTGACAAAATGGAAAATGTTTAATCAACTAAGTAATTTTTATTTCAGCCTCCATGTAATAGTTATTTTTGTTGTCTGTTACAGTTATTACAAATAGGATTCTTCGACAGTTAGACAAGATACGATATCGGTACTATTGTAATACATTATTAGACGTATAAGTTAAATTAAATTGGCATTTGAAAATAAATATAGTTGTAAAAGTACATGTTAAGGACTCCATAGATTGAAACGAATAAGAACTACCTTCTAAAAGAATCTAATATGACAAACCATCTTTTTTTTTTTAATATTATGTATCTTATGAAGATAAATAATTTGAAAACAATTCAATAATCAATAAGTAATGCAATTTAGAAAGCACTTTAGAGAGTATTATAAAAACCGTTAGTTAATTTTGTCGCAATTAAATAGGACACAACGCAAATCCCGGGGAGCGCAAGTTCGAAACCTGATTTTCAAAATGATTTTTAGATATTTCCTAGTATTTTCAAATTATGTATGCTCAATAAAAAATCTTCTATTCTTAAATTGTGTGAATTATTCATTGAATTAAAAAAATCATGTAGATATTGCTACCTCGTACATTTCACCACATTTTTTAATACATCTTTTCCGTTATTTCTTAACTCGCCGGGAGTAGGGAAGGGTTCACAATAAATAACTCAACGTAAGTTAACTGTTTTATTATTCACTAAGTCTCTTAAATAACTGCTCACAATAACTTAAATTTAATACAATAGCTTTATCTTATAACATTATTATCTTTACTCGCAACTTAACATTTCGTTCTTAACATAACGTCATCTCACTCGAAAAGTCTTTTTTCTACTACTTTTTTTTTTGATTTTATTTGTCCTGTTTGCTTCCTGTCCTTGGAGCGTCGACAGGCTATGCGACATATCGTATGAGGTATCTCAACCAATCCCGATCGACCTGTCTATATCACGCCACTCTAACCCTTTAAGGTGGACTGATTCTAATATTAATATAATGTATACTACTTATTTAATATTATTATGATTACTTAGTAAATATTTTTATTATATTTGAATGGTAGCTAAGAGGAGGGTTACTTACTTATTCAAGACCAGCTGACTAATATACTGGAGGGCGATGATCCGGTCTTTTCGTACCCTAGAGGGGCCGTTTGCTGAAGGCAGACAGTTCTGTCGGTATTAATCGCCCCCCACCAAAAGAGACCGCAAGGTCGGCTTTCAGCATCAACTGGACTATGCAACTACCCTTCTGGCTATCATTCTAGAAGTTAACCACTGTGTGGATAGAGAATGACTACAATCTGAATAGTTCTAATGAAAAAAAAAATTAAATGATTTTACTCGATCTAATTTATTCTGCTAGTTCGACTGCAAGTCTTAAATTAAAAGTAACATTTTATATGTATCTCAATCCTTAATACATTTAACATCTTATACATAACCCTAACTACATTTAACACAACATCATGTTTATATTTATTTTATTTATAAGTAACAATATCGACGACACAGTAAATTAATTACGTCTTAAAATCCGACAAAACAAGAAATCTCTTATCCCTATTCTGGCATCTAGTTTACTCCATTATTCTGCTAACGAGAGAGAAATCGAAATGTTCATCTACGTCAATATATGGTGGAGCGAAAAAAATGATTTTGGAAAAATAAAAGTCACCGAGATACCAGACGCAGATACGAATCCTCTCTTTCTATATTAAAATTGTCATGCTGTTAATAGTTTTAGATGAATTTTGCCAACTTTGGTGTACACAACCCCTTTACCTATAAATTCTCTGTTATCTTACTATTTCGCTGTTTGCGGCCGAGACGACGTCGCCTTCCGTCGCGACCGAAATGACGTGGTCGTCTCTCTACCGCTGTCGGTCCTTCTACTCTTTCGGGCGGTAATCTAGCTGAAGCTTCGATTGACGGCAGAGTTTTTAGCGTTCCTTCAGACATCCGCGTCCGGATGGCCGAAGCACATGGCTCCGCATGCCGTTCTCCTACACAAGCTTCTGTAGGGATGCAGGGCATTTTGCTACTGCACCCTACGAGGGTATCGATTTTCGTCTCTAGATCACTACGGATAGTGAGGTCCCGTAGCGCTATTTCTTTTTCTAATCTATTCGGCTTTAAGTTGCCTGTGATGGCGCTGCTGCTATTGAATTCACAGGTTGTACGGTCCTGCAAACTCAGAGGACTTGCAGGCGGTACACCGCCTCTCGCATCGTTCTCTCTGGACACGACCAGGTCATAGCTATTTCCATGACTCAGGTGTGCATCTTTTCCATCCATGTGCGTATAGGGGGCGGGCCTGTCGGATAACACCGTTGCAGTACCACCACCCACTAACACCTGGTTGGTTTGCGACGTCGCGATTTGATCGGCGGCGTCGCTTTGGCTGTCACGGATTTCTGCTAGTGACGCTTTCTGTTTAAACACGTCCAGGTCATAGCTATTCCCATGACTCAGGTGTGCATCCTCTCCATCTATAGGCGTATATGGGGCGGGCCTGTCGGTTAACACCGTTGCAGTACCACCACCTCATAGAACCTGGTTGGTTTGTGACGTCGTGATTTGATCGGCGGCGTCAGTTTGTTCGTCACGGATCTCCGCTGGCGATGCTGTTGGCGTCACGGGTAGGTCTAGACCCTCTGGCGTCTCTATCGAATCTAAATCGGACGAGTAAAGTTGACGTATCTGGTCGACGTGGAACTTGAATGCACGTCCCCGTCGATTCACCCAGTACATGGATGGACCGGCTCTCATAAGGATGACGTGGAGACCCAACCAACGTAGTTGGAGTCCCGCACAAATGCCTGGCCGTTTTCTGGGATGGACTTTCGCGTAAATTTTCTCCCCTACTTCAAAAGTAGGCGGGTTTGCACCTGCAAGACCCCGCCGACCATCGAAGTACGCCTGCTGACTTATTCTAACCGCCTCATTAATCTGCTCTCGATCTAAATTCGCAGCTCTACCTTGTTCTAAAGGAATTGGGTGACGCCAGTCATCAGGACGTGAGATTTCGCGACCTAATACTATTTCCCCTGGGGTGAAACCCGTCGCAGCATTTCGACGACAACAAAGGCTATGCAAAATTTTCGGAATACAGGCATCCCAGCGGTTCTGTTCAGGTCCTTGCAACAAAATTCTCAATGCATTCTTAATTTCTTGGTTGCGACGCTCTGTAGGGTTGGCTCTCGGATGGTAAATAGCCGTCGTCCAATGTGACGTCCCCCAGGACTCTAATGTCGCTAACCAGAGCGGGTGGTTAAACTGGGTCCCATTATCCGTGAGAATTGCTCTCGGATAACCAAACCGCTGAAGTACCTGTTCCTCCAAGAGAGGTAAAATAACTGCAACTGTCGCCGCTTTAATCGCAAATGCTTCTACCCATCGCGAAATTAAATCTATCACTACTAAGATGTATTTATTCCTCTTCGTCGTGGCGGGGTATGGTCCCATCAGGTCCAGCGCTACGATCTCCCAAGACTTTGTTGCTTCCGTATGAGAGGTCTGTCGCGCCGGCGGCTGAAGTGCTCCTCTTTTACATGTGGCGCAGTCAGCGCAGCCGCGGACATATCTTCCGATATCGCAACGGCGCCGATGCCAATAGTAACGCCTTTGTATTGCTCTGTCTGTTTCTTCGGCACAGGGTGCTCACTATCGTTGTGGAAAATTTGGAGCACTTCTGCCCTCATGCTGTTAGGTACGACGATTTTCGGGTCTTGGTTTAGGCAGACGTGAACTAGTATTTCGTCTTGAATGGCCAGCCCTTTACGCCTCCGTCTCGCTCCCCCTGGTGTCGTCAGTCGAGCTATAGTATTTAACGTCACCGGGTCCACGCGCTGTCTTTCGAGCACAGCGGTAGCAACATCTGCTAATTCTAACAACAACGCCACCACTGGCCGGCTAGGCATTGGTACTCCCATTCTTTCGCTCTCTTCTTCTGGACTCATCGTTTTCTCCGCCGGACCTTGCGGATTCCGAGAGAGAAGATCGGCGAGGTGATTCTCTGTTCCCGGGAAATGCTCGGTGCTAAAACTAAATTCCGAGAGCTTCATTGCCCAACGCGCTAATTTGCCCTTTTGATTCTTTGCGGTGTTCAGACACATAAGTGCCCAATTGTCGGTGATCAGAGTAAACTTACGATCCTCCAGGTAGCCGGTGTATTTTATTACTCCCCAAATGGCCGCTAGAATTTCCTGTTCGTTACTATGATATCTCGACTCGGTGTCACTCAAACGCCTGCTCGCGTACGCAATCACGTTACGGCCTTCAATTTTCTTCGGCTGAGAGAGTACGGCGGCAATGCCATGACTGCTCGCGTCTGTTTGTAAGCAAAAGGGTCGCGAAAAGTCTGGTCTGGCCAACTTTAATAACTCCCTTTAATAACTCCCGTGTCCACTTCCATATGCTTATTATTTAATCTTAAACATTCAGCGTATTGTCCTTTTGGGCAAAGTTCGCTGTTTATGTCACTAGTGTTCTTATTAATAACTACACGAACCTTTGTAGATTCCCCGCGGCCTCGGCATGTCGAGTCACCACCAAAGCAAGCCAACTTACCGTTGGTAGCCACATCGGCATACGTTGACCGCCTGTGTGTGGTGGTAGGCACTTCAGGTGCCGGGATTTTATCAGAATCCCGAAACCCGCACTCACTAGATGCACAAAGCGCGGCTAACCCCCGCTCACCCTTGCGCCTACTGGGCAGCAAGGGAGCCGCTGGAAAACTTCAGTTGTTTTGATCGAAGGTCGGACAATCCCTCAACTCGTGGTAGTCAGGGCATCAAAGACAGTGACGCTGTTCCGTTGAGTCTCGGTCGACTCCACGGGGTCTTCCACTACGCTGGATACCACGTCCACGGTACCCACCGCGATTGCTGTTCTGGTGGTCGCGGTCGTCGTTGCCGGCACCTCTTTCTTCAGACTGCGCTGGTTGCGGCCTGCGCTCTTCTATGCGCGTTTTGCCTCTCCAATTCCGGGTCTGCCCTTCGGCTGGTTGTCGGTCATGCACGTCGCAACGGCATCCGCTAGCTTTCGGGGGTTTCGACTTAGATGGCGCAGGTGTTGGTGTGACAACCAGCACCGCGTCTGTTGGTGGCTTCAGCTCCTCTGCTACGTCTAGGAGCTCCTCCAGAGTTTTTCAGCTTCTACGGTCTAAGCTTAGCTGATCATGGTCTGTCAAAAGGTCATAAAACCATCCTGCAAGAATGGTGCTCTTTGTTTCAGGCATGAGGACTGCCGCTAATTCTTGCTTATTTAGCAGAAAGATGAATGCACCCTCATGAAGCTTTTGAATTTGATTCTTTAACTCTGTCTCTTGCATCCGCTGTCGCGCAGGAGACTCAAAATATTGCCGCATTCTGTGACGAAAGGCCCGCCAGCTATCGGAGGTGGGAACTGACTTGTCCCAACCTTTGCCTCCCCACGTAGCTGGCGGAGTGCTATCCTAGTCCAGTTGCCAGCTGGACTCCTGGCGGCCTTGAAGTATTCTTCACAACTCGTGAGGAACTCGACCACCAGCTGTTTCGCACTGCCGTCATACGTAGCCTCCAATTCTGGCTTATGAGGCCATTTGCGGAATGGAGGTAGTTCAAGGTCTATTATCTCTTGTGCCGCTTCTGCGGCGCTGACATCCGTCCTCGGGCTGTCTGACGCAAACGTTTGTCCATGTTGGAATTCGGGCTCAAACAGGTCGCTTGGTCTGGGTGTCTTTTCAATTTCCGGCAACTTAACAGTTCGTTCCATTGGGCACCACTGAGACTGTCCTCGGTTCTCAGATTTGGACCGGGTAATCGGCATGTGCCCAGTCCGGACAATTCTGTTTTCTTATTTAATTCTTGAAATTCGAAAATTCGGAATTCGACTTTCCGAATTCAGATTGGTGGAGTTCTACTGTAGTTTTTTTTTTATTTAATAAATTTCTATAATATTCTGTATAATTAGGTTGCTTCAGCAATGAATTTTCTGTCACTCTTGTTGGCTATTCTAGTATTATACATCAGTATGTTCACTTGTTATTCACCGAATTTATGTATTATAAAATTAATAATATAACATGTCATTGCATATATTTTTTATTTTTCGTAAGTAATTATATTTAATTGCTTATTATTCTTTGCAAAAATTTCTTCTTCGGATTAAGGATTTAAGTTTAAAATCTTCGCAATTAAGATTTGAAATCTTCTTTATATTTAAAATTTAAATTGACACATAGTATCTTCTTTGTGTTGGAGTAAAATTTTAAATGTTCTTTTTAATTAACACATATTATCTTCTTTTTCTTCAATCTTAAAAATTGTATTAATTTTCGCCCATCTTCTAACTCCGCGTCTGGCGAGTTTTCGGGAATAAATGTTAATGTACTCACGTTCATTTTTTTTCTATCTCAGGGTTGGGTTATCGGCAAGCGAATTAAGCTTTGCGAGCCCCATGTTGGGCGCCACTTGCTACCTCGTACATTCACCACATTTTTTTAATACATCTTTTCCGTTATTTCTTAACTCGCCGGGAGTAGGGAAGGGTTCACAATAAATAACTCAACGTAAGTTAACTGTTTTATTATTCACTAAGTCTCTTAAATAACTTCTCACAATAACTTAAATTTAATACAATAGCTTTATCTTATAACATTATTATCTTTACTCGCAACTTAACATTTCGTTCTTAACATAACGTCATCTCACTCGAAAGGTCTTTTTTCTACTACTTTTTTTTTTGATTTTATTTGTCCTGTTTGCTTCCTGTCCTTGGAGCGTCGACAGGCTATGCGACATATCGTAAGAGGTATTTCAACCAATCCCGATCGACCTGTCTATATCACGCCACTCTAACCCTTAAAGGTGGACTGATTCTAATATTAATATAATGTATACTACTTATTTAATATTATTATGATTACTTAGTAAATATTTTTATTATATTTGAATGGTAGCTAGGAGGAGGATTACTTACTTATTCAAGACCAGCTGACTAATATACTGGAGGGCGATGATCCGGTCTTTTCGTACCCTAGAAGGGCCGTTTGCTGAAGGCAGACAGTTCTGTCGGTATTAGTATGTAATGAATAAAAAGATTAAACTAGA
Source organism: Rhyacophila brunnea (assembly GCF_057557595.1). Classification (NCBI taxonomy): domain Eukaryota; kingdom Metazoa; phylum Arthropoda; class Insecta; order Trichoptera; family Rhyacophilidae; genus Rhyacophila; species Rhyacophila brunnea. Next base: position 4,340,869 of record NW_028232763.1, on the reverse strand, counting down.
AATTTTATCTTGAATCAAACCATAATAACTGGCTATGATCTGCCAAGTCAAATCAGAAGTCAATGTTTAGAAAATCTGAAGATCTTTCAAATTAAAAAAAATATTGAGATTATTGAGTAAAATTGGTTTTGCAAGTAGGTACCTTATAAATATCGTGTCCGGAGACTTGTACGTATTCAGTTCACCGTATCACACTTCACCGTGAAAATGTTGTATCGGAAATATATGGCCGTACATTAAAGACCGTCCAACCACTTATAGTACTGACATAAAATTCATATCTAAATAAAACACGATTCTTGACAATTTACACTTTACAGGAAGCTAGCAGCAAACAAGTTTTGAAAATAGCCGATATACTGGATATTTTGTTATGTTAGGTTAGGTTAGATTAGATTTTGATTCTTGAATTCATTAAGTTTGCTAATATGGAAATAATTGAATTAATGTTTATATTGAATATAATAAAATTGGAGACCGTTTAGTATACCGTCATCTCTTTCCTATAAGAAAGCTCACTGCAAACTGTGCCACGGTGAAATGTTTTACGTACAGCTTACATGTAACATATAAATACTGATATAGAGGTAACTGTTTGAAAATGAAGGTATGACGTGTTTAATCAAAATGACAATGTCCAACTAAACTATCAAACACAGTCGCTTGGAGCGTGTCTTTTATAATTACTTACAATCTTTTAAAACGGGTCGAATTTCTCATTAGCGTTCCACAATATACGAAACTAAAGAAATAAAAATCGTCATACAGCTAGTGAAAATCTTCAGAAGTTATATAATAAATGAGATCGTTTGTATTCAGAGATAAACTGTATTCGCTTATTTTTAGGATAGAGAATGTTATAATTATCCAATAAAGGAATTTTCTTTCGTCGGAGCGTGAATGGTAGATTGTGGAAGTTGGAATTGTTGCAAAGTTGCAATTTGGAAAGGTATTATTTTCCGGAAGCTTATCTACTTTAACAGATTAAACTCATTTACTTTATATAATCTCCTTTACGTTAAAGTGTATATTTCAGTATTTATTACATAATTAATATATTGTTATCCGTAGCTTCAAAATTAAAAAACACACAGTCAATATTATTACAATCAAAAAATTTTAAAATCACTTAATAAATTATTCCTAGTAATATTTTACAGAATTTTATTTTGTTATTATTATTTTAACTTAACGGCCCACATGCTCATCGTACGTCAAAAGCTGCGCTTTTATGCTATTTTCTAAACATAATCCTGGACATTCCTGTGTTTGTTTCGGTTAGGTACATGTTCAAACACGCGCGTTATCACGATCTTACTCCCTACTTTATGGATCGTTTGTCAATTTATGGCTACGGCCGTATGTTTTAGCTTAGCCTCTGGGAAATGCCAATAGAAATGGCGTTTTTTTTTTTTAAATACTACCTTATTCTTAGGTCAATAATTATTATAAAACAAACATTATTCGTACAATATTTATCACATTTGAATGGCCAAAGACATAGCTTATAAGTAATATCTTTAAAATTATTTTTAAATGTGTAAATCTTGCCCATTTTTTCAATAATAAAATGCTTAATTTTTGTCAAATTTGGGATCACAGAGATTATTAATATAATTTTTTATCGTAAATATTTCACTATAATAATGTTGACATAAATTTTACTAATGATTTTATAAATGCTTTTAAAAATTAATAAATATAAAAAATCTTAACACCACTTCACATGGACGTACTGAAATACGACTATATTCTAAAAACATTAGAGCGAGAGGTTTAAAAGAATACTATTTTATGTAATAAAAATACTTTATGCAGTCATCAAATGTTTAAAATAAATATAAAGGATAATAAGGCTTCAAAATTATGTAAATAAATTATCTACAACGTTTAAGGAATGTCCAGGATCATGCTTTGAAAATAGCATAAAAGCTCCATTTTGACGTACTGTTATGCATAAAATCAATTAGTAGATAACAGATTCTAATTAGAGAAACCGTAACTTTCTCTGATAACAATAGCATCCTCCTTGATATCGATAATATTTTTTAATTTAAATATTGATTCAATTATTCTAATTAATTCCAGAAAACCACAAACAATAATATAATGTTATTTGTGTTGATAATTAGAAGTTTCTAGAATATTATTTCTTTTCATATATGAACCATTGCACACGTAATGAATTTGTTAGTTCTCCGTCAACCATTGTACCTCTTGTATTGTAAGCTGGCTTTCTGTCAGTTGTAATATCTGTATTACTGTAATTCTTCTCCGTTTAATAAATCAAAACATCTATCAAAAGTTTTTCTCTTTCAATTTGATATCTCCTGTGAAGTTTTCCGCTCTCTTTTCGCTATTCCTGACAAAACAAAAGAGACTTTAATAGAATCCTATTTCTATAGTTCTCTGTATAATAATAAAAAAGCAAATAATACCCTAACAAGTATAAAGACTATTTAAATTCGTAATCACAAAACCTAAAAGAACTAGTGAAAGTGATAATCTATTTTACTTAAACTACTCCGCTTTTTGGGGACGTAACAGTACGCTGAGCATGTCCCCCCCCTTAAGAAATATTCAACCTGTATTTAATTTGTATTGTAGTAAAAATGGTCTTCATAATTTTGCCCTGTCTCAAAAAATATATAATTTAAACTGTGTGTAATTATTGACCGTATCATGTGCGGTTGGCACCAGACATGGTCAATCATAGTCTCATACTGTCGCAGTGGTGTATAAGATAACAAAAGACTATTATAATACTATCTATAATTAATATCTACGTAACCAGCATCATTGTATCAATGCTACACAAGTATTCGAAATATTTTGTTTCATTAAAACTTAATTGTTTTAAAAAAAGAGATTTGACTGATCTGATCAAAATATGATTTACTTAACATACTATGCACGGAGTAATATTATTATTTTTTCCACAGTAAATTCGACTAAAATATTAGCATTGCAATTTGGTCATTGTTGAGAAAATGAAATTTAAACTTTACTTGATTAACATAAATCTAGGATAATTTAAAATAAAAATGGATAATTTATTGTGCTTTTCTAATCATAAACAATTAAATAATGTTGAATTTTATGAAAAATTATCTAATATTTTCAAACACAAAATTAATACAGTTCCCATTAACTTCTGGCTTATCTAGATTAGTAGATGGAAATGTCGAATCAGATTATTCAATAGCTATCTAAAAAACAGTGAAAATCAAATTGTCTTGTTGTAGTATTGAGGTGACGATATTTAACAGTATCTTAACCTAAGTTCCTAAGTAAAATATATAGCTACAAATCTAATAAAAACGGGGCAGCGTTCAGTATGGTAATTGCATTTACTCGCAGAGTAATATGAGTAATAACACAATTACATTTTTGGACGACTCTCTGAAATAACTTACATTTTATGGCCAACTATTTCGTGGCAATTATGTAATTAAATCTGAGATATTTCAATAAAAAAATGTTTTACATACTTAGATAAATTTGAACACTTCTGAGAAAATATAATATTATAACCAATAGACAAAATCTGTTTGAAAAAAGTAAGACACCCCGCAGAAATCAAACTCCGTCTCAAGAGTTTCACACCCACGCACATAGACCACTTGCTAAAGGTACCATAATTAACTACAACAAATTTTAATTAATGGGTATTACAATATTCTCTGAAGCGCTTTCTAAATTAAGTGACAATTTATTGACTGTCGGTTTTTGTATTTTAAATCAAATTAGGTATTACTTTAATTACTAACCGACGTCACGGATCACTCCAAGATATTGTAGTGTTGTAGCCTCCTTGTACTTGCTAATTAATGTACTCCTTGTACTTTCTAAATTAAAAGAAGGGTTTTTGAAATTATGTATGTTCGATAATAAGAATGCTACATTCTTAAATCTTGTGAAATATTCGTTGAATAAAAAAAAATAATTAAAAGTTAATATTTTAGTAATGTAGTGAAGACTAATTGTTACCACGTTTTTCTTAGCTCGTATTCTTGTTTTTCCGGTGGTTGTTTATCCAGTACGAATCTTGCAATCGATTTTTAACTAACTTCCCGACTAGCTAGACATTTGAAACTCTTAGAATATATCAAAACACGATGCCAATGCATTCTTTTAATACTTTTAGCCATCTTTAGTAGAATTTAATTCATTTTCAGTTAATTCTTTTTTGTGTAAAAAGTTATTAACGAAGAAGTCCATAATCCAATCCACTATTATTGGTTGCTAAGGGGGGTGATCCTAGTAACTAAATTATTATTATATACGTTCGTTACTATGGAAATCAAAATGACATTTCAGTATTCTATATTTGTTTGTTTGTTGCAAAATAGCAAACAAAAAAATGATTTGTTGACAGTTGCCTTATTTGTCCTAAATTATTAATACATAGAATTGTCAAGTTTATATGATTCAACATAAAATTTAAATGTATACATGGTATAGTATGGTAGTTTTTTTTGTTATCGTGTAATTATTTTTATATAATTCCCGTCATATGATTTTAATTGAATTGTCAGGTACGTATGTAATGGAAATAAAAATAAACTAATGACTTTGAAACCTCCCACACGGTAGAAAGTTTATATCATCTGGGAATTTCCAGACGAAGGTTTTATGATTAGTTTCTAAGAATGTAAAACTACATTGGCGTACTTTTTCGTCTCTTTGAGGGTGTGCTCTAAGGATTCCTTTATATTTGATTTTCTTTGACCACTGAAGCGCGTGTTACATTGAATTATTTGGTAATTTTGTAAAAAGGGTCTACCTGTTAGGTCTATGATTTTCACTTTCATTATGAGGTGGGATAAAGAATATCAAATATATTGCTCATACCGTCTAAAATCGTATAAGAGACAGGCAAATTTAATAAAATATGAAGATAATTTGTTTTTATGCCTTGGTTCTTTCAGTTGCGGTCATATATTAATATTATAGCACAATTAGGTTCATAGGGAAATAATTTAGGCTTTTATTTTTTGAATCACAACTAAATATTTTTATCGGAATCCATTTTAATGGAATTTATGAAATTGGTATTGTATTTCTTTCAAATTCAGCTTTATTACCAATATTTTTTTTTTATTGGGCTGTTAAATAACTTTTATATAACGAAAGAAGAACTTGACCGGTGGCCAAGCGACTTACGCAATACTATGAAAACGTATGTATTAGTACCTAGTAAATTAAAATTTCAATCATTAAAATTCACAAGTTCAGTAGGTATAGACCAAAAAAAAGATAAAGAAATGTAGTCAAAAATATATAAATTAAAGTGTCTTTAAAGTTGTGATTATATTAAAATTTACGAACTTTGATTTTGTTTTGAACGATCACCACCTCTGTAAATTCAATGGTGGTGAGTGTCAAATCTAATGTATTAGTATTTTGAGTTATTATTCACTGTTCATGTCATGCAGGAGTCGATGCAGTGCGGTACAACGTGAGGTAACCTCATTGTTGTTCTGGTGATTTCGGCAGATTTAGTGACAACGTTCGTTTAAAGGTTCAAAATGCGCCACGAGATGGGAGCATTAGTCTTATAACATTTTAAACAAAAATAAAACTGACGTAACACACTATATTCATGTAGCGGCAGCTTACTGTGCAAAATCTGCCGTAATCACTAAATCAACAATGAGGTCACTTCACGTTGAACTGCACTGCACTGGCACCTGCATGACGTTTTGAACGTTTTTATTATATTCCGCATGCCTGCACATTTCGAATATCATGTTAAAATCACGTTTTAGCAAATAGTATTTCAAAAAAATACTACCTTATTCTTAGGTCAATAATTATTATAAAGCAAACATTATTCGTAGTTACATTTGAATGGTCAAAGACATAGCTTATAATCGGTATCTTTAGATTTATCTTCAAATGTGTTAATCGTGCCCATTTTAATAATAAAATGAATAATTCTTGTCAAATTTGGGATCAAAGAGATTATAAAATATAACTTTTTTCGTAAATATGTCACTATATTATAATGTTAACAATAATTTTACTAATGGTTTTTTAAATGCGTTTAAAAATTAATAAATCCAAAAAATCTTAACCCCACTGCACATGGATGTACTGAAATATGACTATATTCTAAAACATTAGATCGAAAGGTTTAAAAGAATACTATTTTATATAATAAAAATACTTTATGCAGTCATCAAATATTCAAATAAAGGATAATAAGGCTTCAAAATTATATAAATAGATTATCTACAACGTTTATGAAATATCCAGGGTTATGCTCTGAAAATACTATAAAAGCTCCATTTTGACCTACGCTGAGCATGTGGGCCGTTAACTAGTTTTAGAAAAAATTAGACCGCCACCTAAGAGACTGGTTCGAGGCACAGCAAAACATTATTTGTTTTTTTTTGCTAACTTTATAATAATATTAACTTGGCCTCTATTTATATAATAGAGCAAAAGCAAAGTTCGTAAAAAACAAATAAAAGCTTGGTGACTTCACATAAATGAAATTCTTATTTTATTGTACTCTTGTGTGTGATGAAATTTTTCTCGCTAAGTCCAAGCCGGATACACAGTGTTGAATGAGATTTCGTCAAATCAAAGAAAACACACATTTCCGATTCAGCGGAAATATATTTATTAACTTTATTACTTGTATTTTGGATGTTTGACTAGGTTCAAATAAAATGGAAAACATCAGTCTACATTAAAATAATTGTTTGATTACTCTTATTTCAAAAGTCAATTTAAGAGTTCGTGATAAAAAAATAATCAGAACGTTATATCAATAATAATATAGTATTTACTAATCTTCTAATATATAAAAATCAATATTTGTTCGTTTGTTTGTTTGTTTGTTCGTATTCTATGCGCTGCCATACTGTTCATTCGATTGCGATAAAACTTTGTGAACTTATTGCTTGCACTTGCGCGAAGAGTATAGGCTATATCTTATATTTATACAAATGAATGTCTGACTGTCTGTCTGTTTGTCTGTCTGTCCCGTATGCATTCCTATACCATTCATCCGATTGCGATTAAATTTTGGTGAGTGGTTGTATGTACACCCGCGAAGGTTTTTGAATTAGAAAAATTACCATTTTCTTCTTCTTCGTCATTCTATTTTCTTCTATTCGTATGGTTCCTATACCATTCATCAGATTGCGACGAAACTTTCGTCAGTTATTGTACGCACACCTGTTAAGGTTTCTGAATTAATATAACCTTCTTCTTTTTCTTCTTCTTCATTCTATCTTCTTTTATTCGTATGGTCCCTATACCATTCATCCGATTGTGATGAAACCTTCGTCAGTGGTTGTGCCAACACCCGCGAAGGTTTCTAAATTAGTACAACTATCTTTTTCTTCTTCTATTCTATATTCTTCTATTCTATATTCTTCTATTCGTATGCGTTCCTATTCCATTCATCCGATTGTAATGAAACTTTCAACAGTTGTTTCATCATTCGCATGCGTTCCTATACCATTCATCCGATTGCGATAAAACTTTTGTCAGTTGTTGTGCGCACACCTGCGAAGGTTTCTAAATTAGTATTATATAAAATGCAAACTTTATTGTTTGTTTGTTCCATCCAATTTTGATTTTTTTTACTACATATTAATAACATTAATAACGTTTTCATATTTTGGATTCGATTTTAATTTAGTGTTTTTTTGTTTGACCTTTACTCCTATAAGAATTATTTTTATATTGCCATATCTAAGATAAATATAACTACAAAGCAATCCTATGCAAAGCTGGGTACTTCAGCTAGTGTTTTATAAAAACAAGATATTCTGAAGAGAATTTTTATTCATTGATAATTATTATTGAAACAATGTCAATATAATATCTTATATCAGAATTTATTTAATTGTTACCTTTATATAATTAATATATATTTTTAAACGATGAATTACATATTTATGTAAATATATAAGTATGGTAGTTTTTTTCAGTAGTACTATAGCAGAAATCAATCCCTGGCCTCCCTAATTGTCTGCCTCCACAACAATCGGTCTTCCACTCTTACCGTCCAATCGTCCAATTTGTTCATAGATAATTATTGAAACAAGGTCAATATAATATCTTATATTTGAATTAATTTCATTGTTACCCTTGTATTATTAATATATTTATGAATTAAATGATAAATTACATAATTATGTAAATATATAAGTATAGTAATTTTCTTCAGTGATGCTATAGCTGAAATCAAGTCCTGGCCTCCTTAATCGTCTGCCTGGACGACAATCGGTCCTCCACAATTACCGTCCAATAGCTGCAACACCCTTGTGCCGTTCCCAACACTGTCTGTTTAGTGAAGTCTCAGACTTTCTATGGTGTCTCTACCCCTTTGGAAATCCATCGAGCATCTTCTTCGGAATGCGGAAGCTACCTTAAACTGGTATATACTGATCGCGTTTCATAATAAAGACTGCTCATTTGACCATGGTTAAGCTGGACTGCCCAGCTCTTAAAATGGCGAGTATTACCTTTGAAAAACTTGCCAATGAAATGGAACATCGGTTCAATAAAACAAAAACAAAATATTTGTTTACAAGTAAGCTACAGATTTGGAAATGTCGACGAATTCGTATATCTAGGATTAACTACATAACCATCACAGAAAATTACATAAAACAAGTACAGTTGAAGAATAATTCTGGCAAATAAATCATATTACCATTTACAAATACACTTCAGATCAAAACTAAAATACAGTAATATGATGCGCAGGACAATATTATATTTTTTTAAATAGTTATATATTATTGAGTTATTTTAGTATTTAATTCAAAGAGATTTTCTACATAGGTAGAAGGTTTAATCTAGCATTTAAAATTTTCTAATTGTCTGGATATCAAATATTTAATTGGCAACTTTCAACAATCTATCAGCTATGTTCCTACGATTGAAAGCTGACATTGTAATTATTGGCCAAATAAAGTTATTTCACATTAATATATATTACCGAACGGTTTTAGAAATAGAATGAAACGAAAATTCTAAGAAATATTGAAATTAATGATTATGTATCAATGAAATAAATTTCATGATTTCACAATTTAGCTTGAGAACCAGTTAATATAGACGTAGTGCCTAAACTAATAGTTAACTAACTGAAAAGCGAAGATAGTTTTATTAACGTAAAGTAGCTTTAACGTATTTACCACCCACTGTATTAGGGAATCATTTAGAAGCTTCACTTACAATATGCCGCCCATGCAATCGTAGCATATAAATGGCGTAATAGTTTTATTTTATTAATATACCTGTAGTCCCAGAAGTGCCCAACCTGACGTATAGATAGCAGTTGTTATTTGAAAATAGCGACTATGATAGAAAGTACCAATCTTATAAAGCCTAAGCGATGGTGCCCATAGAACGCGACGAGCGGGCGAAGTCCGCGAATGCAGTGTTTATTCATAACCATAATCACACGTCTCTTCCCGCGCATTACCCTTCACCTATGTAATAAGCGGCCCAAGCAGCACAAAAAAATTTTTATTACAGCGCCTCTCATAACAAAGCAATAAAAATATTATATTATTTCGGGGCTTGTCATTAATATTTACGACGACATTATTCAACCAGCGATAAACTGAACACGCAATCAAATTAAACAATGACTTCTCTGTAATTAAATAATTGCTTTTCGCCCGTCGATCGACGAGGCCTCAAGCAGCGTAATTTTGGTAGCCGTGTTCAATGAATGGACTTCTTTGTATTTTCATTAAATCGTATCGCCGAGAAGCAAAAAACGGTGACTCATGCGGCACGCGGGGCGCAAGGCATCGTGAAGTCCAGTGGGCGCTGGCGTATTTGATTACGTTGTATTTTTGATGATTTACGCGCCACTTGTAGAAATTTTGCGCGAGCGCCGCACTCGCTGCGACAATGGGCTTTATGCCTAAGTTTGAAGTTTGACGACGCTACGTTGGTCAGTAATTATTTGTCAGCCATCAACAGTGAACGCTCTCGGTGAATTTGTAAACATGGAAAAAAATGGTCAAAATTGTGTGATACAATACTTTCATTATTTGAAAGGCTTCAGTCCAACCAATATCAAAGCGGCGCTTGATTCCACTTTGGAGGTGTCTGGTCATTTGTTTACAACAGTAAAATATTTAATGGGTGAGTTAAAACGAGGCTGTACGAGCTGCCAAGACGAACATCGCAGTGGTCGACCAAATGAGGTGACCATGCTAGAAATGGTGACGAAAATCCACAAAATGGTATTGGATGAACGTCAACTGAAATTGTGCGAGCTAGTAGACATGGTAGGTAAAAAGTGCTGTACATCAAACATTGACTGATAATTTGGACATGAGAAAGCTGTGCGCAAGGTAGGTGCCGCGATTACTCACAATGGAACAAAAACAGCATCTTGAGGATGTTGCAGTCAAGTGTTTGGCAAAGTTTCACAGCAATATTCAAAGCAGTTTTTGCGTCTATTCATAATCATGGATGAAACATGGGTCCATCACTTCACACCTGAGACGAAAGAACAGTCAAAACAATCAACTGAAAGTGTAGAATCGGCTCCAAAGAAGGCGAAGACAGTTCCATCTGCAGGCAAGTTCATGGCGTCAGATTTTTGGGATGCACGTGGGGTAATTTTCATTGATTATCTTCAGAAAGGAAAATCAATCAACGGCGTATATTATGCAAACTTATTGAGTTTGAGTGATGAAATCAAGAAAAAATAACCGCATTTGGCGAAAAAGATAGTTTCGTTTCATCAGGACAATTCATCAGTTCACACATCTGTTATTGCGATGGCCAAAATCAATGAGTTAAAGTTCGAATTGTTTCCTCAGGCACCCTATTCGCCAGATTTAGCCCCCTCGGCTAAAAATGGCTCGGTGGTAAAAGATTTGCTAACAATGAAGAGGTGGAGTCGGCGGTTGATGGCTATTTTGAGGAGCTCGACGATTCTCACTATAAACAGGGTATCAGAGCTATTGAACATCGCTGGAAAAAGTGTATCGACCTAAAAAGAGACTACGTAGAGAAATAAAAAAAAATCCTAATTTTTTGTGTTTTCTTTATTAGGTCGGGTACTTCTGGGACCACCCTCGTATTAATATACAGTACTGCTTTGAATAACATATATTTTTACGTCACAGAACGCTTGATAATTTTTTGCAAGTTATTTAAATTTTTTGACTTGAATATTATTTACTAAATTTTAAGGTAAATAGATACAGTTTGTTAGCGCAGCAACCGACAAACTTTCATTTTTATAAAATATACTCTATTTTTTTAATTTCTCCATCTAAAGCCTATAAGCAATGCATGGTCTACCTACACCTACAGGACATCTCTACTTTTTACTTGTAAAATCTATTATTTATGAGACTTTATTTTAATTAATTATCTTAATAATAACATTAAATAATTACAAGATGAAAAGTATTTTTTATAAAATACAACGTTTTTAAATTTTCTGTTGAATTATTACACTTAATATGCTCAAACTTGTACTTGAATGAAGTAAATAAAAGACAAACAAACAAACATTCTTTCTTTTCTTTTGACCATGTCCGATCCTAATAGGATCATATGGGCCTCCACGGAGTGGAGGTTTGTATTAACAGATTTTTATTTTTACGAGAAATGGATGTCAGCCACTTGCTCAACCTATTAGGTCCATACTCTGACTAATACACAAATATAAAATACTGAAATGTCATTTTGATTTCCATAGTAACGCACGTATAATGGATTGGATTACGGATTTCTTCCGAAATAACTTTTCATACAAAACAGAATTAACTGAAAATGAATTCAATTCTGCTTAAAGATGGCTAAAAGTAATAAAAGAATGCATTGGCATTGTGTTCTGATATATTCTAAAAGTTTCAAATGTCTAGCTAGTCGGGAAGTTAGTTAAAAATCGATTGCAAGATTTGTACCGGATAAAGAAGAAATCGAGCTAATAAAAGCGTTGTAATATAATATACATTTACCTTGATGATATCAGAAAACATAACTCTGGACTCCAAACCTAAATCATAAATAATATAATAATATAAACCCCTCAGTAATTAAAATGAAAATAATATTATGCACTCATGTATATTTATAAGAACCATTAAATGAAATATTAGCACTAGAGTAGGTAATTCTTCATTCCGTAGTAATGGCATCCAAAGTAGTACTGATCAAATATTATGTATTACCTTAAATGCTTTTTTATGTTTATCTACTTGTTTGTGTCCATTTTTCTTTCATATTACCATAATAAAATTCAGGAAAAGTGAGTGCAATAATCGTATTTTTTTAATTATTATAAGATAATTCTATTTTTGATTATTTTTTTAAAAGAAGTGACTTAAAGGTCCATTTCTTTTATTACTAATTCATTATTTATTTTGATTTAAGCTAAATATAAAGACAAGTGTTTTCAGGAACACCTCATAAATCTATTTGTTGAAGGGCAAAATTAAATAAAAATCAAAATCTCCTGAAAAACATGTGTGGCAAATTAACGCAAAAGCTCATTATTGGTTGTAAAATGATCATATGATAAATACATATAGTTTCAGGTTTCATAATTTATTTTCTATTGGTTATATATTTTCTCAGAAGTGTTTTTAAAATTTTGTATGTTCTATATAGCACCTTCTCACTAACTAACTAACTAACTTCTTAGAACGTCTAAGTAGTAGAGAGAAAGAACATTTTGTGATGTGTTTTTCTTGTTAGAACGGCTGCTTAACGTCAACGGCTCTGCATCGCGCTCTAAGTGTTCATTCTTAAGATTAAAAAAGGGCATTATAATTACATTTGCACCTATTTCATAGAGTCTAAACTCTAAATAATATTGTTTAAACTTAGCTCCTCTATATCGCAAATCGATTTTAATACCATTGGTCTGTAATGCTTCTTGTACATGCAAAGAAACTCTCACAATTAATGATGTACCTCGATTTTATTAAATAATATTATCTTCTCAAGGAAGTGACGTATTACAAAAAGAAAATAAAATAATGAAAAAGAAATTATGGTGTTGATTTTCATTTTTAGATTACTTACTATAAAAGAGAGATTTTTTCTTTTCATATGGTGTCACCACCATATTACGGAAGCTATCACACATATTTGATAGATGAAAATTATATATATATATATTTATGTATCTAACGGTCGCATTTTCTATTATATTCGACAAGCATTAAATAAATACCCCATCTGTATAAAAGATCCTCTTTTGAGTGCCACAAAGTATTCCAATAAACTGTCACAGTAGAAGTTTACCGTCATCAAGACGAAAAAAAAATATTTCAAGTCGGTAAGGTGACCGAGAAATAACCAATATTTGGTGGATATTTGGAATAAAGTTTTATATTAAACTCAGTAACCTCTTGATAAAGTTAATATCGTCAATTTCAAATACATAATTTTTATAAAACATTCCTATTTTAAAAAAGTCATAGATTTTTTTAAAAAACTAATTGGGACTCAAATTAATATTTTCCACGAGTGCTCTTGTAATTGAAATAATAATAATTAATTTTAGGTTTATATTTTATTTATTTAATAAGGGTTTTACATTCTTAAGTTGAATTATGTGCATACTCGGTATTAAATAAAAAGATAGTCATTTTAATAGTGGTCAATTTAACTATGTATTTATTAATATAATCACCCAATTCATTAGATTACATATTATAACTACTATAATATATTTTATATCAGCATTATTAGTCGGGGTCAATCTATTTCTGGCCTTATTCTTGTTTCACACTATACCGTTTTAACCGTACGGAAAAAAATCGAACGGAAAAAATTCAAATCGGCAATAAGTTTACGCTCTTTTCATACTATACGGTTTTTCCGTCACAAGCTCAGTTTGTGGTTGAGTGTTGTGCTGTGCCGTACGATTTAAAACCGTCTAATATGAAAGCGTGTTGGTCACGTACACCACTGAGTCATCGGTGGCCGCCCAGGCGCCGCAAATACAGTGAAATGGACGTCTGCTATACGGCGCCGTTTCGGTTTTTAACCGTCGCCGTGTAATGTGAAAAGGGCCATGATATTCTTCACGCCACTAAAATAATGTAGCCGTTCGATTTTTTACCGTACGGTCAAAACCGTATAATGTGAAAGGGGCGTTATTGTATTGAATTCACTCTTCTGGATTAGTAGTTTTTAGTTACCGCGTATATCCACGTAACTTTATGAGTCTGTGTATGCTACGGGTTTTAGGGCATCCTTGTAGTCGTTTTGGTGGTTGTCTACTCACCAACGAACATGTCAGCCTATTGCCATTTTATGTGTTTAGCGACATTTGTCACATTACGTACTCTCGTCTGCCTTTTATGAATTCGTTTATTTTGTGGACTTTCCGCGTATATTGGTACACACATTAAATATTATAACTGTTACAAACGGATACTACTTTCCACGCAAACTAACACGGTGTAATTATTATATAATTATAAACGTTGTTACTATAATTATCTCATTCGACGCGGATGACACGGCTGCCGTGTCGCCGTTAAGCGGCCGATCGATCCAATTAACATGTTATTTAAATAGGGTAATTAAAAAGTAATTAAAAGGTCCGCAGCGATTTTGTTAATGTGTTTTCAACGATTAATATAACTATGACCTTTCAGGAAAAATATAAATTTAATATTGAAATTGTCCTATCTCTATCATGTTAATAGATTTTTAATAACACAGATTTTCAATACGCCATAATAAATCAAATTATATACCTAATTTCTGCATTCCTAATTGCTAGAAAGCCTCCAATAACCGGGACTTTGCCGGCAAGCTTAGGATATAATTATCATCTTAATCAATATAATATGTTCAAAATGATTGGGTGACTAGGTACAACGGAATAATGACCTTACCTAACTTAACGTACCCTAACCTAAATATATTCCACAAAAATTAATGTTTCATTTTTCCCCTAGCTCTTCATCCTAATTTGATACCATGATAAAAATGCAATTTAAATTTAACTGTTATTTTTTTTAATAAGATTTTAGTTTTATTCAAACGTCAAATAGTTAAATCGAAAAAAATATTAACTTAATTAAATGGTCACATTTTCGTGACCGTTGAAGTTATCAAAAATCTTGATAGACGGGATAAATGAGGGTTGCAAAGTTGGTTAGTTTCCTTAATTTTTATTTAGAGATCCGATTATAATACTTTGGTTTACAAATAGAATATTTTTTGATTTTACTAACATTTTATTAAATAATTATAAATTCAACTAGTGACACATCATAACATAAAACACACTATAACAATCAGATAAGAATAAATTTTGATATTATAGTAATAATTTTATATCAACGTCAACTAAAGAATTTTATCGACTTTCAAATTCTTCTAGTTTTTAGTCTATTAGATAATAACTAAAAACTTTATACTTTTCTTCTTTCTCATCATAACTCGTATTACACAGGAATAGATACTGCTTTCTCCAAATCTGCTCATCGTCTGCAAGTATTATGGTAGATGCTATCGGTTTTCCAGAAGATATATGTCGAGCTTCAATATTGGGACTATACCTTAATTAGATTTTATATAAATAAAAAGGATTTCAAGTTATACACATTTATATTTTTATAAAAATCGATGTTTTTTAGAATTAAATTAAAAAATATTAAACGAATGAATTAGTCAAAAATGTCAACAACAAAATATATAAAACTTAATATACTAAATTTTAGTAAAAAATATGACCATAAAATATAATATTTAATAATAAGATGGGGTCCTTTGACGAATTCTAATTATTGTCAGTTTATCTTATATTTTTCTTCTTAATGTTTTCAGATAAGTACATATTTGACAAAGGTTTGCGATGTAATAGAGTTCATTAAAAGCCTTAAATGGAGATGGGCTGGACACATAGCTCGAAGAAGATACAATCGTTGGACAAATTTAGTAGTTTAATTTAGTTAGTATACCGAGTGGTATCCAAGAGGTACAAAACCTCCACAAGGTAGACCTAGAGGCCGCTGGATCGATGAAATGATGAAATGATAAAGTTCTGCGGAAGTACGTGGCAACGCAACTCACAGGACCGAGAGAAGTGGAAGCAGCTTGAAGAAGCCTTCATCCAGCAGTGGATAGATTTTAGCTGACGATGATGATGATAATGACATATTTATTAATTACCTAATACAGTTTAAATTATAAATTATCAAAAAAATGTCTCAAATTGCAAGCTTCGTATTTTTCCGGTAGGTGCCTCTGGTAAGTAGAGGCATGACCCCGACATCCTGAAGCGGGCTCCCAGAATAGGATCGTTGGCGGGCCCCTACCTATCACTAAGGTTAAAGGCAGTATGACGCTCTATAGTAGCGTTTTCCAAATGGTGTTCGTGGTAAAATTAAGGGTATTTTGTGTATTTTAGCATTTCTTTGTGTTAATGAATACATCCACTTGAATTATGGAGTTATCAAGTAACAACACAACAATCAAAAATTGCATTGCACAACCACTACTCTCGAAGTAAAATAGCCCGCAGGCGACTTTATTTTACTATTAGTGCAAATTTGTGATATGTGTTTATCTTACTTATCTGATCGACCCGTCACTCCGGGCCCCCCTGACCCAAGCCCCTCAGACTGGAGCCCTGTCAGCCCTCCCCTTGTGGGGGCCATGGGCAGAGGTATCGCCATAAATAAATAAATTAATAAACGTATATTACGTGTGTAAGCGTATCAGCAAAATCCATATACGCGACTGAGCGATTAAGTGCAGCGCTTACGAGAGGGATGCAACATGAGTGTTATACTTATTCAATCTCGCAACAAAGAAAAGTGGGACCGTCTGAGAGAGACAGCTCAAGCGTTACAGATAGAGTTACATATCGATATTAAGACAAATATACTATTATACTAACATTTTTGAATCGATATTAATTTTGAAATCCAAATAACATATTAGTATGACGTACAGCATATATCATAACAGCGGATGATATAGGCTTAAGCCATTTTTTTTCTTTTTAGATGCCTTTAAGGTTATCTCACATTTACTATCGAGGTTTCTTTAAGGACTTTGGCATGCAAACTATTCTACTTGTTGCTAGTCAAATGAAAATTGTGCCGGCTGAGGGAATATGCCTTATAGAAAACTATTCTTCTAACCGCATCGGGTATTGCTAATTTGAATTCGGCCAGGGCCTATGAAACCGCCTTGCAAAAACCCTGGAAAATTCGTTGTAGCGCAAGGCGGTGGTGATTCTGATGAATATTTTGTCGTATTCATTGGGAACTGAGGACTGCGATTTGTAGCCGAGTTTTTCCCGTGGTAAAAGAAACGTCGCATAGGACTGATATTCTGAGCAAATACTTATCCTGTCTTATATGACTGCAGTCACTGGATCTGAAAGGCATGAATCATCATTACATGTCACCATTTATTATTTTTATTCTTTTTATTACATCAATACAGAAATTAAAAAGTCCATCTCTTCCGGCCTCGTTTGCCATGGTCCCCGGAAGTTCTCGAATGTCCGCATTTGCCATCTGTAATAAAAAGTTCAGGTTGTCCCGCTCCTTGCTAAAGATTTGACATTCTAGGAGTAAATGTAGGACGTCCTGGTCGACTTAAGCCAATGTATCAATATGCAAAAATGAATATTGTTGAAAAATCAAATTTAATATACAAATTTGTGAAAACTGATTTTCATACAAGCATTTCAAGATTTTCACTAAAAGTATGCAATAAAACACCCCATGCAATATAATACCAGTAATGGAGTTGAATAATTATTGTGTGTACAAAGAATATAAAAAGTGTTAATTCAACAAATCGTTTTTATGCCACTCTGTAAAAAATAAATCACGGTTGATGTCACGATGTGTAACTTTTAGCTGACGCAAACTTTTCTGAAAATATCTAACAAATTTCTGAAATGTCACATTTTTTTTTAATTCATAAAGTTTTTAAAAAAAATATATGTCAATGAAACGAAATAATATATTTTCAAAATAAAGTTTTATTCATGATTATATTATTTGATGTTTTAATTATATCTGAACATTTACGAAAATATTATTAAAATTACATTTCGTCAATTTTCAAAAAGGTATACTTGAAATTGAGAATAAATAATAATAAAAATATATGTGAAAATTTATTTATAATTAAAATAACAACAAATTAGGCATCGTTTTTAGCTTACCAGTAGTTTTTAAAATATATTTCACATAATATACATATTATTTACCTACCAGAATCTAGAATGATTATTCATACATTTATCTAAATTATAATTATACTTAATATGTTTTCATTTTTTTCACATTGAACATGATAATAATAATATTAAAACTTACTATACGGTTATTATTTTTAAAATATATATTTTTAACTTTTTTCTGACTTGGGTAGATAAAAAATATCCAGATGCAAAGAATTTATTAATAAAAGTAAAGTTGAGGCATGGTCTAAAAAGATCGTGACTAGACGATGCGCGGATTGTGCAAATGACGGGAGCCGAACGAAATATAATTTGTCATAAAAATTCAACATGCGTCCATTTAATGTAATGTTATTGTTATATTTGTAATAATAATAGTAATATATTCATTGACATGTTTTCTTTTTCAAGTAAATGGGTAACATTTTTTAGTCATCTTTACACGATTTAAGAATATATTCTTCCGACGCCATCACAAAACAAATTGACGTGCTTACACCTCGAGTGTAAGTCTCCGATTGGCGACGAGTGAAAAATTTCGTCCCATCTACTGTTGAAAATTATTTGCCGTTTCACTTATGTATGATCTTAAGACATCCAACAAAAAAATCTTTTGAGGATGATAAAGTATACACCATAGGCAGGTAACGTATCCATTCCAGTTCACAATGTTATTTATGTAACACTTCTGTAACAAAATTTGTTATTTAATTGTTAAAAAGTGCGAAGATTTTCTACCAATATTTGTGAGATCCGGAATTTTTTATAGAAGCCACAAGGGAGTTAGGAAGATAATTGCCCTCTATAGACCTCTGTAGGACAATTATTGTATAATCACCTATTTATCCATCTGTAGGCGAGTATTTAGGTAAAATAAAGATTCAAGGATAGGTCTAGATCAGTGGTTCTCACGAGAAATTTAACTGTGGCCGCACAATTGACATTGACAATTCTATGGAAACGTCTGGTGGCCGCACCAAATTTCACTTTTGTTGTAATTGAAAAAAATAAAGCTAAATTTTATTTACCAAAAAAATTGATCAATTTATTTGTAGACAAGTCCATTTAATAAAAGACATTTGAACAATTTAGTACATATCTATTTATTTAAAAATAATGCAAATGCAAATTCCTCAATACTCCTTTTCCAATGCGAGCCGCATAGCTGCTTCTTTAAGTTAACATCTGTCTTATTGATTTACATGATATTTGTTTTTTATGAAGTTCATTACACTGAATGATCTTTCACAGTATACAGTAGTAGAAAAAATCGACAATTTTAATAAAGCTATTGATGCCAATTCTTTTAATTGACTTTATTCTCAGAAAAGGACTATTTCACAGATGATCTCATCACAAAAACACATTATGGATCATTTGAGTATGGAAAGAAATTTAAGACAAATGTATTCATTATACATATTGTGTATTAAACCAATTTCATAACTTTATAAATATGTTTTGTAATATTATTATGTAAAGCGCTGGTGGCCGCAGCAAAATTCTCTGGTGGCCGCGCATGAGAACCCCTAGTCTAGAATGATTGTATTCAAATAATTCTGAAATCTAATTTTTACCTTAAGACGGTACTTCAGTGAAACGGCAAACAATTTTCAACTATAGGTGCGACGAAATTTTGGACTCACTAGCAATCGGAGAGCGAACGACGAGCTGTGAACACGTCAATTTGTTTTGTGATGGCGTCAGAGGAATATATTCTTAAATCGTGTAAAGATGATTAAAAAACTTTACGTATGTACATAAAAAAGAAAACATGTCAATGAATATACTATTA
Organism: Rhyacophila brunnea; assembly: GCF_057557595.1. Taxonomy (NCBI): domain Eukaryota; kingdom Metazoa; phylum Arthropoda; class Insecta; order Trichoptera; family Rhyacophilidae; genus Rhyacophila; species Rhyacophila brunnea. Next base: position 4,320,890 of record NW_028232763.1, on the reverse strand, counting down.
TTATTACGAATATAATAATAAACATAACATTAAAAGGACGCATGTTGAATTTTTATAACAAATTATATTTCGTTCGGCCCGCGTCATTTGCACAATCCGTACATCGCCTAGTCACGATCTTTTTAGACCATGCCTCATCTGAAGTATATATGGACTTAAATAAATAACTATTAGTAACTCAACCAATATTCTTTTTCATAGAAATATTGTAATAATAATGCGTAAGTGAAATCATAAAAATACCCAAAGGGAGTTTCATTGTAAACAATACCTTAAAATAAAATGCCTAATTATTTATATTATATATACAAAATATTTATAGGAAAAAAAGTGATGAGCAACCTTTCTTGTCACTAGGGCAAAATTAAATTCCAAAAAAAATTTGGGCACTGTATTTATATACTTACGTACAAAAAAATCTTCTCAAAATCAGTCGACGGCTTTTTTTAGCTTTCTTTCGCAAAAAAATAGATATCATTATAAAAAAACTTATTTTTTAGTATGAAAATAATTCGTTATATTGAAATATTCTCAGAATTTTTTCATGTCAACGTCTATTGGATAGTTTAGCGAGTTGGAAACAGGATATTTTCTGCACGGGTAATATTTTCCCGTCTGGAGCAAAAGAGCGCTCGCGCCGAATTCCATTTGTTTTTCAATTCCACGAATATCACTTGCGGGTGACATTTTCTCGCGGCCTTTGACAAAGCAGATCAGTTTTGTCACCGATATTTTGGTTTCATTACAATAAACTCGCTACCTACATAACTTTTTTCGTTCAATCACTTCATCAGACCTTAGGGTAGACACAAGTATGCTTACATACTGCAGTCTGCAATTTAGAAGAGATATTTATTTAGCTAAGTATTTTTTTCGTCTTATACAATTTATAAATGAGAACTCTGCCATTCTGGGCAGTGTTGACCTGTATGTCCCTAATAACTAGCTTAGAGCATCAGTTGTTTATTCTCCCAAGGTGCAGAGCCAACCTGCCACTGGTAATACCAATTGGGAGGGCGATAACTATTTTCAACTAAATTGCTTCGGGTATTGATATATTCCACTTGCGAGAAGGTGAGTTTAGGTAGACGCTATTTTATAAATTCTTAAGATAGGGCCTCCTTAATAAACTCGGTGTACTTCTCTGAACTTCTATAAATGTATAATTAATTATATTGTCAGTATTGTTACTACTTTTGTATGTTTATATTATGTTCTCTTTTTATATTTTAATTTTTATCGCTTTTATTAAATATTTTCCCCCCTTCTTATAATAATGTTTCATGTCATATTGTGAACGTCTTAAACTTATAATTTGTAATATCCACGATACTTATGCTCAAAATAAATAATTTGAAATTGAAATTGAAAATCTAAATATTATATTTCTATTCGAAAAAAAAACGTGTTAACATAATGCTTATGTCGCGATTCGATAACGTCATCTCCCACAATCTAACATTTCTCACACTATCTAATACACTATTAAGTACACGATGCAGTTAATTTATTTTAAATTTTGATTTTTTTAATATAGAAGTACCTATATAAATTCTCATTATAGTATAGTCTCAAGGAAAATCATTCCACAGGTTGCTCATCACTGAAATCGAGTAAACAATTACTTAAATTATGTTTACCTATCCGCTAAAGTTAAACTTAATACATTGAATAAGTTTAAAACAAATAATACAATTAATACACAAATCCGAAAATCCATATTTTTTATTATTTATTCAAACCAAACTGTATAACAGTTTACAATGAATAGAAAAAAATAAAAATGCAACATACAGTCCTCCCGTGATAATATTTGCGGATATTTTTCATAATTTTGCTTGTTTGCGATTAATTATAGTTTAATAAATATTCGAGTTGTGGTATTTAAAATTAACCAATAATGTACGTCTGGTGCGGAAGTATATTGTAATCAGATTAGTTAAAACCGTTTTATAAGTTATAAATTTTATTATAAGCCTTACTAAAATTGAAATTAGAAAATTTTCAAAAACAACTTAAAGAATAATAATATGGTCATATGTTTACATCTTATAAATAAATTCAAAAGTGTCTTGAAAATAAATAAAAACAAGCCTCGATCAAAACTTTTACTAACTAAAAAACTAAAAAGAAGTCGAAGAAAATATGATATGAGAAATTATTTCTCCCGTTGAAATATCCTTATAAATGCCACCACTATGTAGCTATTATATTACCAACAAATTAAATAAAGTTCTTAATGGATCATAATAATTAATTAAATTTTGTATTAAAAAATCACAGTAACTCAATTATGTGGGAGGTATAATATTTTCAATTTATAATAGAGTGAGTTTTAAAGAAGTTTTTATATTTTCAGTAAAACCCGTACTTAATTTCTTTATACTTAGAATACAATCTTTTTTAATATTCAGACTGAAGTTTGACATTTTTGTGGTTTTTGTATTCGCAGAATTTTATCTCAAGGATTTTCCGCTAATAGAAAGGGAAGTCTGTCTATTTTATATTATAATAATATTAAATATAAATTATATAAAATACTAACTTATATTAAGTGAATGGTCATACTGACAAAATATTTACAAAGTGTAAGCTCGAGATACTGCTCCTTAGTACATAGTCATTTTAACATTATATGTTATATTAAATTATGCTATTATATGAAGATATTATTTTAAAACTACTAAATATAAGTGCGCATACATTTTGGACTGATATTAAATGGACGTAGGGTGATAAGTTTCATCACACTAATACAATATACGTATATATGAAAATGTTATTAACTTAAACTGTCATAATATATCAAGGGTGGCATTAAAATAAGTATAAGGACAATAATTTAAGTAATAGTTGGCTATATGTTTAATATTCTGTATTATAAAGATAATAATATTATATTTATTATGTTCACACCAAATATTACAACTTCAATTTATTAAATACGGGGCAAGAGTTGTTATGAAAATATTCACTAATAAAAAATATTATTATATTTTAATATATTTAAATAAAAATATAGAGTTTATAATACAATTTTCTTTCAAAAAATATGACCACTTGTGCGACTTATACTCTTAGCGATAGTGCCCATAGAACGCGTCGAGCGGGCGAAGTCCGCGTATGAAGCGTTTATTCATAACCATAATTACACGTCTCGTGCCGCGCATTACCCTTCACCTATGTAATAAGCGGCCCAAGCAGCACAAAATAATTATTATTACAGCGCCTCTCATAACAAAGCAATCAAAATATTATATTATTTCGGGGCTTGTAATTAATATTTACGACGACATTATTCAACCAGCGATAAACTGGACACGCAATAAAATTAAACAATGATTCTCTGTTATTAAATAATTGCTTTTCGCCCATCGATCGACGACGCCTCGAGCAGCGTGATTTTGGTAGCCGTGTTCAATGAATGGACTTCTTTGTATTTTTATTAAATCGTATCGCCGAGAAGCGAAAAACGGTGACTCATGCGGCAGGTGGGGCACAAGGCATCGTCAAGTCCAGTGTGCGCTGGCGTATTTGATTACGTTGTATTTTCGATGATTTACGCGCCACTTGTAGAAATTTTGCGCGAGCGCCGCACTCGCTGCGTCAATGGGCTTTATGCCTTAGAGTTACCATAGTGATTATTATTACCGAAGAAAAAATATATTATGTACATGATTTCTATCATGATTCTAAAAAAAAAATAAAAAATATTATCTGACATATCGATATATTATGTAAAATGAAGTCGGTATTAGGTACACATCATTTTAGAAAGTGAATCAGTATTACACATTAAAAATATTATGTAGCTATATAAAAATAGTGATTTTAATAGTACCAGGTAAGTAATTTGTAAAAATATGACATTGTGACTTCCTTTTATAGAATATTATAATCTTAAAAAGGTTTATATCTGAATTGTATGATAAAGAGCTTTATAAACAGATTATGTATATATTAGAGAAAAAGTATTTTATATTTAATATCGATTCATGTTGGAAACCCAATACCACATATTAACCAACAATTCTAATTTTTTTTTAACGTATAAAGGCCGGTTTGGATTAGTAGTTTAGTCAAGTGGCGAGTGATTTAGTTACCACTAAATGATTAAGTAACTGAAAGTGTCCGAACACAGTACATTAGTGAGTGACGTGTCAAAACAAACAGAGGACAGCGTAACAAAGCAAAAATAATTATATAAATATTTTACTAAACGAAGATTTAAGAATTTTTGTAAAAAAAATTAATAAGTTAATAACATCATTTATAATGGCTATATTAGTAGAATTGGACGAAGAAATTCTACAATCTAATGAACTAAAGGAAACGTGTTCAGACTTGTCTCGTGGCTTGTTTGGTATTTAGTCAGAGGTGGTGGGGGCCGCTACTTGACCGAAAAAATATAACAGAATGGAATGACTTGACCAAATGATTTTACCAAATTACTCGACTAATCCGAACCGGCATTAAGTGCGATAAAGTACTCGCCAATCAAAAAAATAATAATAATAATGTTATTCAATAAATCTAAAGGATCAGTTCTATATTATATTTCAATACAAATACAAATCAAAAATTTAATTCAAAAATATGTTACGCTTATAAAATATTTTTGGGGAAGAATTATGTTTTGATTACCAAAGAAATAAGAAATTCACTATGTAATTTTATTATTAAATAATCAATCCTGACATTCCTATGAACAATTAAATTCCTGATTAATACAATAAAGATTAGGGAATTTTCTATATTATAATACAATTAAGAAATTCTTACTTGTTTCTTGATTGAATTGTAAATATAAAAAAAATTAAATGGAATGGTTAAATTAACTTTACTCAAAATTTTAATTTAATGAAATATTTTGGTTAGCTCGAATTATTAATTTGTTAAAATATTTAGAATGGTTATAATTGTGATCTGATAATAATTAAGCTTTCACACTGCAAACTGACTGTTGTCACATCTCCTTTCACGCCGATGAATTTCTTCCATATAAGAAGTAAGCTCGTCTTCCAGAGTGCCTCTCTCCAAGCTTCTACCATTACATATACCAATACTGCACGGCATCAGCGTGAAAGTCTCACCTTCCGTCTGAGTCTCATTTTCAACCGTCAGCTTCGCCTTACTCGGAGAAAAGCTATACCGTCTATCAGAATCGCTATCATTTGATATGCATCTCAAGAAATACCAAATTTTAGGACGTTCCCTTTGTATTTTTCGGTCATCAGAAAGATTACCTGTATTACTAGTGTTAGGGCTTTGAATTCCGGTATTTGTTTCTTTATCACTGAAACGTATTTGAACTCCTGTGGAATTGAAGTCGTTTTTATATGTAACATTAGTTGTATATGCTTTTCCACAGTGTATATTTGAGCAGGAATGCTTACAAGAATTCACCACCATACTTTCGGGGCATTCTCTCGATGATATGGCCTTATTTGAGGAGTACTGGTAGCAAGAAGTCGATATAAGGTCAGGTCTTCGTCCTCTAGATGCTCTCAATGGATCGTTCAGCTGGGGGGCTCCACAGGGTAGGCTTTCCTCGCGGACTGAGTTACCTGTAAACAAAATGGTACTTTATCAAAACAATGAACACATAATACCTATTATCATGTTGTTGGTGAATTAACATGAAAACAATCAAGTGTATGTATAAGGATGGAATACTTTATTGTAGTTGATACGTGTATATTAATTATTGAGTAGGATTGGTATTAATTATTAGAAATAATAATTCTGATATCTTAAAACAGCCACGAGTAAAATATTTTTTTTGCACTGCAAATCATAGATACTAATGTAACATGAAGTATAATAGAATTGTTTCAATAATTATGTCTCTATAATCTACATTAGATAATAGCCGACGATGGCCAAACGATTACCCATCGGGCTTATACCTAATGTTGTGTCATAGGTTCCGGATTTCGAATCCCGGGTCTGGCAAAAATTCACATATTGTTTTTCAATGTGTGTTTGGAACCACAGTATGGATCTAATAGTTTAAATAACAAGCGACTAGCGGCAATTTCTCGTAAAAAATCTATCATGAGTAAAACATGTTCAATGTTAAAATCTGATAATACGACCTCCATTCACTGGATTTTTATAAAAAAAAGATACATGCGAATTTCTTTTAATATACTTAAAAATCAATGATGTACCAAACCAGCAATATAAGTAAATTTATATTGTAATCCATAACGAAAAAATTGAGGTGAATCAAATAATTTTATCGATGCTTCAAAAAATATTAATAGCCTAATCTGTTTAGTGGAAAAGACAATAGTCGCAATTAGAAACACACAATACCTAGTACATTTTCAAATAAATAGTTTCTTCCATAATGCGTTGTTTAATTTATTGTTAACATTTTATATAATATATATTATTTTATTTAAAACCTTCTTTTTTAATAATTTGTTGTGGTTATGTTATATTACATTTTGATGTAAATACAATTTTATTCTCTAACTCCAAAATTTTGCTGTTATATTCCAGTAATGAAAATTCATCTTGGTATATTAATAAATAGCTACATTTTTTAGTGATCGACATAAAACGAATTCAAGGATATTTAGGGTTTGGATGACGAATCATTTTATAACCATTGTTATGTCCATTAGAACAAAATATATTTCATTATTTTTCAAGAGTAGAATAAAACAATGTTTTATAATCAAATAATTTTAAAATATATTATTTAGATTATTCTAATTTAAGCTCAAGAAAAAACCATTACTTAATAAATACTAATTCCCTATTTCTAAGTAATATTTATAAAACATTCCGTTATCCATTAATACTTTCAGTGTCTAAGTAATATGTTACTTAATTAACTAGTTAATCCAATATTTGATATTCACTCCGACCATGTCTGACCCTAATAAGATCATATTATTATGGGCCTCGACAGAGTGGAGGTTTGTAATAACAGATTTTTTTTTTGCGAGAAATGGATGTTAGCTACTTGCTCAACCTATTAGGTCTATATGATACTCTGACTCATACACAAATTGAAAAATAATATCTGTAGTTGCCAGCCCCAGAATTCAAACCTGGGACCCACGACGCTTTAGGGCGACGCTTACGCCACGCGGCCATTGTGGATGTACACATATTTGATTATTATAGATTTGATAATTTACAAAAACTACACTTCATTCCCATGCATTGGCCCCTACTACAAGCTTTTATGAGATCATAGTTTTACCTAAGAGCTTATTATTCCTTTCGATTCTAGAGATTGGTTTATTAGCTCTTCTGTTATAAAAGAACAGGAATCCTACATGTTGGTCTGTGTAGAATAAAACTATCAAAACTTCACCTAAATTGGCAATGCTGCTTTAGAATCTCATTTTTATATTTGAAAAAATCTTGAATTCTCTAGATTTTCATTGATTTTTTCTCGAGAAATGAGAATCTCGAAATTTCTATAAAAATACTTTTCTCATTATTCCTCTAGAATTTTCAAAACAATATATCTTTATCTTTAATCCTACCTTGTAACGTTAATATCGTTATATTTTTGATTAATGTATCTATATTATGAATAGTTATAATATTAAGTATGTAGGAAATCAATATTCTGTATTATCTCATTAATTATTGTTATATTAGTTATAAATACCTAATTTTAATATTAACCTTTGAAACAAAATAATTCAAAAAAGTTTCATAATAATATATTCATCTCCAAATATACTTAAATAAAACAACTTCAATACATATTGAAAGCTATTTGAGATTGGATTTTTGATTTAAAAAGTTTTCCGAACTGATTAGTTTTCCGCATTGTCGTGAACTTCTGCTTAAATTATATATGATATTTTAATATAAATGAAACTGTCACTAACAGAGAACAGGGTAGGTAGTGATTTTAAGTTTTAATTGGGCTTACTACAATAAGTTAGTTCCTTCCGTTACCTATAAGTATTGATTGAAGAAGTTAATCCAAATCTTTTTGTGGTACGAAAATAACAGGTACTAAATACTAGATTTCTATTGAAAATATGTAGGTATCTAATTTTGAAAAACCCCAAAAAAATACCTTACTCTAAACAATCATACAAACTAGTTTGACTAGGGATTGCAATACCGAATGAAAATGTCAATACGGGTTTTTCGGTATTTCTAATTGAATACTGGTAATAATACCGGTATTTCTTAAACATTAAAAAAATAGAAGATGGTGTTTATCAATAAAAATATAGCTTTTAAAAAAATATTATTTTATAGGAAAAACCTACATGTATCATAATAATTGTAGAACTAGTGATTTTTTACAAATAATTTGAATATTATATTGATAATATTGTACTGCTTGTAACGGCTGCCGTGTTCCCGTTAAACGGCCATAAGATGCAATTGGCATGTTATTTAAATGTAGTAATTAAAAATTAATTAAAAGATACGCAGCGATTGTGTTGAATTCAACGCTTGTACAGTCATCAATATTTATAGAATAATTGAACATTTTTGTAACGGATATTTTCTATTTCGAAATAATATTACGATAATTCATCGCGACAACTACTTATATAAATATATTTGATGAAATCTGTTTTATTATTTTCTCACATCTGTTGGATTCACTCAATATATTTGCATTTTAGCAGCACATAATTTATAATTCATTTTCAAAAACGTAAACGAATGTGCTTTCTTAATACCGAAAATTCCGGTATTTTTGAGTTTTAAAACCGGTATTTCGGTATTGATAAATACTGGAATACTGGTTTTGAAATACCAATTTTAAAATACCGGTATTGCAATTCCTAAGCTTGACCGATTATGACCGTTTAAATTCAGTACTATTAAGGTATCCATAGCAAGTGGACGATCCAACCCCAATGTTGAGTCTTGTTCTTCGCTGTGTCGTAAAGCTACGTGGTCTGTTATATTTTATATTATTGTTTCCCTTAGAGTCATCCTTCACATAAGGTATTTGGCACAAGCAAATTATACAGATGCTCAGTATTTTAATGTAACATGACTCACCACTGTAAAGCAACACCGTCAGAATACGATCGTTGAAGAGATAAAGCGTATCCGTTATATAAAATAAAGATGAAAAAAAGGTTTTTAAGCCACATGAAAATATATATTATGTACTCGTGTATTACATAATATATATCCATTAGTTATATAGGGAAACAGCTCAAAATATATTGTTTTAAGATAATGACGTTTGAAAATATTGGATTTTTTTAAAAGTAAAGCATTGATTTTTGAAATAAATGTATCATAGTCAACCCAGATATTCCGTTTTATAATAGATTTAATGATTTATTCCAGAAAAGGTTATTCGATCTAATGACCAGTTGAAGAAATTTTAAAGAAGAAAGAAGAAAAATGGCTGTTGAATCATAAAGAAAAGGACCATACTACATAAAAACCATGAAGTTTTGAGTTTTTTCTCTCTTGAACTATAGTATCAATATATTATAAATAAATTGTCCACAAGTTATTTCGTATTACATATTTATTTCTAGCAAGATTCACATTTTTGCTCTGAAATTTATTTTCCAGAGCCGCAGTGAAATAATAATGTCTCGCATTATTTACATAAGTACATAATATTTGTATATATAATAAGTATCGACAGGGGCGGTTCTTCCTTAGGGTACCTAGGGGTTAGACCCCGGTCCCCTCATCATCATTCTATAGTCAATATTCAATTAAATATACATGTTATACGTTCCTACCATAATACATTGATTTTGTATTAATTAATTAAGTATATAATATTATTTTATTTGTACTGTTTGCCCATCCTTGATTCTCGTTTCTTGGCCCATCCCTAATGCTCTATGTGAGTTTTGGATCTACCTACATAGTGCAATACAACGATACTTCTGGGGTCGAAATTCGGTGGCCCCTTTAAAATCAAAGCAATGTTTATATTATGAGATGCTATATGCGATTGCCAGTTATGATTCTCAACATTCATAAGGAAGCTGAACAATGCGTACGTCTGTAGGCCGTTTTGCACGTGCTATGCACATTTTACCCACATGTACCGATGCTGGACGGGGGACACTATAGTAAATACCTGGTCTTGCATAAGTGCGAGTTTATAATATATTATGAAGTTATCTTGTCGGTCGGCTGTAAATTCTTATCTCATGACCCACCGGCTTACTTTATTATTTAGTTTGCCAGTAAGTGATCAAATATGTTATCTATCTCCTAAAGTTTTAAAATATATTTGTTAATACATACTATAATAATTTATAATATTATCTTGAATGATAATAACAAATGGCAGGTGTATGCTATTTCAGTTATTTAAATCAATATTAATTTGTATTACCTAAATATTATTTATTGTAATGTACTAGTTGTGGATAGTTGAATTTCACGTTAGTAAAATAATTTTGATAAATAATATTAGGTATTATGATGAATGAGGTGGTTCATTTATTGAAATATAAGTTCAGTACATTGACATTTGAAGACAAACTAGAAGTGAAACGATTAGGACCTCACCAACCAGTCACCAACAGATTTAGTTATTGTGTATGAACTAATCAAAACAAAAAAAGCATTTAACTCCGAACAGTTTACCAAAAAACATGGTTGACGGCGAGTGTATCCTTAAAAAGACTATTTTGTTTTTCTTGTAGCAATAAGATTCTTTCGAACGCAGGAGGCATGTGAAGATGAAGTAATAGCTATAAAATATATGTTTTTTACGCTTTGATTAATATTGATTAGGTAGGTACTTATTAGATATTTCACGCCATCTGACCCCACTTACTAAAAGATGCTAGAGCCGCCACTGAGTATCGAAAGCCAATTTTACAACGTTTTAATTAGCTCGAATTCTTGTTTGTCCGGTGGTTGTTTGTCCAGTACAAATCTTATAATCAATTTTTATCTAACTTTCCGACTAGCTAGACATTTGAAACTTTTAGAATATATCAGAACACGATGCCAATGCATTCTTTTAATACTTTTAGCTATCTTTAAGCAGAATTGAATTCATTTTTAGTTAATTCTGTTTTGTATGGAAAGTTATTTCAGAAAAATCTGTAAAAAGTAAAAGACTTTTATTGGTTACTAAGGGGGTGGTCCTAGCAACTAAATTAATAATATATACGTGCATTACTATGGAAATCAAAATGACATTTCAGTATTCTATATTTGTTTGTTTTTTTATTTACTTCATATCAAGTAGAAGTTTGAGCATATTGAGCATAATAATTCAACAGAAAATTTAAAAACGTATATAAAAAGTTCTTTTTATCTTGTAATTATTTACTATTTAATTTATCATATTTCAATACACAAATAATTAATATGCTTGAGATAAATGTATGTCTCTGGGGGATGCATTAATAAATCTCGTTTTACTTTCTATACGCCATTTCTGAAAAGCGTAACATAAACTATCATGAATAGTAGTTATGACCTTTGAGTACTGGGAGCATAATAAAATGATATCCGTCAATAAAATTAAAATCTACGCTGAAAACCAAATATGTTCATTTATATAATACTGTGAATATGGTACAATCTCGTAAATGAAATATTTTATGGAAATATTCAATGATGTGTGACATGGGCCATTTCCCGGGGTTTTATTGTATAATTAAATCCGTACGGGTGACGGCGAAAATCTCATATGTATGACAGTTTGGCAGCTTCCGCATTGTTCGGTCATTTTTAAAATGACTGAACAAGACCTTCACTCAAAACAGTGGGTATTATTTAGATTTTGGTTTTACATGTAATTGTACGTATGCACTTATTTGATTAATATTTATGTTAATTTGTGATATGGTTATGCAAATTATTACTTTGGAATTAGTTCATTATCTAAAATCAAAGTGTAATAATCACAGAAAACTATTGGTAAAGGGATGATGATGAGGTAGGTAGATGGACTTCAATGAATCGAATGTGGATGCTTGTTTGAGTAATTAACAGTTTAATCCCCTCAACAATACTTGATATAATTATTACAGACGATATATTTGAATAATATTAAATTAACAAAGTTAAGTTACGCAGGCGTGTTTCTATGAGAAAAGTTAACTGAATCGACAAGCAAAGATTTTACTGTAGGTTAACAGGATTTTACGACGTGTGATATCTGATTTGTTCTGCTCTGAGCTTTTATACAAATTTATAACAAAGAGAGTTCATTAGAGGTCAGGAGCAATGACCGGTGACCACATGTCACTTGTTTACTGTGTGAGTTGCCTAGGTACAAGCAAATCTGATAGTTCAGCACATTTCCGGATTGCTTTATATAGCAATGCAATGCTTAATCACGCATTCCTCGTTACAATGTTGCTAAGTAATTCTTATGAATAATTACATTTTATCTAGAAAACAATGTGTTATTATGAAATTTGATAGCTGGCAAATTGCTCGTTGGTTGATTGACCTGTGGCTTGCGCCATCAACCAGATTGTGTGAATCATGAAACACGCCTTTCTTACATAGTAACATACATTATTTGGTACTTAAATATATGATGATAATTTATACAATATGGTGAGATTCCATGCTAAGCCCCACAAAACTAAAATCTAGATATACAAAAAAAAAACATTGTTGAGGAGAGTTCTCACAGCCTAAACCAAATCATTAAAAGTTTATATCTAAAATAGTCATTTAAACGAGACAGGCTGACTAGACTGAAAAGTTTTTGATGCATCTAAGTCTAAGTCATAAGTTTTAGTGTAGAGGAGTGAGTTGCGATACCCTAATTGCGTTAATTAGATGACGTGATACAGAGTAGGAGAGTGATTAGATATCCGGATTAAATGAAGATTGCAGGGGATATACAAGTCAGTGTATTTGTGTGTGAGTCAGGGTATAAACCTAATAGGTTGAGCAAGTCGTCGCTATAGGATTTGTTTCCCGAATATCTATTTTTGTCGAAATTGACATTTTAATGCAGTTCAATTTCTTTTATCGAACTCTACCGAAATCATTTATAAAAACAATATATTTTTATCTAGGAACTGAGATATTTTTTAAAAAACCCGAATACGCCATGTTAAGTTACAATTACTCCGTGGTGTTCTCCCGAATGTCCAACAATTCGTACCTGAATATCCAAGTTAATTTCGGTCGAAGTAGATTTCTGGCTGAGTTTTTATTTCCCGAATATGACTTTAGCCAATCAAACCGCGCTGACGCCGTGCATCTCGCTCCCACATTTACGCTGTCTAGCTCTAAAACAATCACGCCCACTTTCTTATTTTTCGGCCTTCCGTAGTCCTCTTTCAAATTTCGTCTTATTGATATTGTTTTTAAAGTTACTATTGTTTTAATAGTGAATTCATCAAATTTGAAGAGATCATTCATAGCTGATATATCACCAGTTTGCCCTGAACTTACAGTAGAGTTATGGAAGTGAGTATTTTAACCTAAATAACTGCATTTTGTTTTGATAAATGACACAAAATCCCAACGGTTATATGAATTCTACAGTGTGACCCGCCAACTACTATGACGTAAAAAATAATTATTATTTCAAATTAATATTAATCAAACATTGTTTGTCTTTATTTTACTTTTAATCTAGGTATTTCTTTGAAAATAAATGCGACGCTATTATTTATTTTTGAATGCACTGATAGTTAATTTAATTTAATATGTATGTTAGTAACTATTTATTTGGTATTATATACTTAGGATATTGGTTCCTATCTAATATTAGCAGCCAATGGTAATTAATTTATACGTGCTATTATTTTGTGTTGTTATTCCTTACAATAGTAAATATTATATAATATTTATTTGGTGGTTTGTAATAAGTTTAATTATTAAGTATAGAAATATATATATATATATAATAATATAGATATATATACATAGATAATTTTTTTTTGGAAAAAGTATTAATATAAAATTGTTAACAAGTACGAGTAAGTACCATCATATAATATTGGAGAAATCCGTGACGTCGGTTAGTAATTGAAGTAGTAGATACCTACTTTTATTTAATAAACAAAAACCGATCGCCGATAGTAGCTTGATTTTGAAGAATGCTGATGAGCAGGTATTAAAAGGCCAATAGTTAAAGTTTGTCGTCATAAGTATGTCACCTCGTAGCATAGTGGATAATTCGTGGACTGGAGCGTAAACCCAGGAGATGCAGGGTCGATTCCTGCCGGGTGTCTAACTTTTTTCAAAAAGATTTTTTTTATTGGTTATAATATATTTTCTCAGATGTGATTTTAAAAATTATGTATTTTCAATTATTAGAATGGTACATTCTTAAATCTTGTGAATTATTCGTTCAATAAAAAAATAGTTAATTACTTAAAAACTATTTTATTACTTAATCCCAAAAAACCGAAAAATCGATTGCCGCATGTTATTATTACATACGAACTTGTGTAATTACGATCATTAAGTATTTAAATAGTAGAAGTAATTATTGACAATTATCGTGTTAATAAATATAACATTTGAGGCGCGTACTTTTTGACCACTCAGTAATCCGTAGGCCGTGCAGCAATACGCTCCGGTCTTAAATCCCGAACGTCCATGCTTTGTCCCGAATATCCACTATTCTGAGAGAGCGCTAAAAATTTCCAGAATATCCACAGTGAGTACTTGTAAATAAAATGCATTTTCTGTGCATTTAATGATTTATACCAGTATATTATTCTTGGAATCTATTCTTAGATAATGTTGCAATCATACAGTGTAGAAAGAATGATCGATACATCTACTGATATTTAAATATACGACAATGAAATTTGTTTTTCGTCTCCTGTAAAATTGACATTTGGTCTATTCGGGAAACAAATCCTATAGCGACGAAGTGGCTGACATCCATTTCTCTAAAAAAAAACAAAAATCTGTTAATACAAACCTCTACTTTGTGGAGGCCCATATGATCATATTAGTATCGGACATTGTCGAAAAAAAAATACAAGTCAGTTGAAGTATGGCCTTATGATGGAGAGGATCCAAAATAAATTTTTGAGACTCCTTTACTTTCGGCTGTAAAGATATTATCCGAGGCTCTATCCGACTGACTTTCTTTTATGTATGTTTACACAAGGAAGCTTAAAATTTATGAAGGATCTTTATTTAGCAACCTACATATTTTTTCCCGACTTATACGTGGCGTAAATGGAAACTCCACTGCCATTCTTGGTGGTGTTGGCTTGTGTGTCTCTGATATTTATCTTAGGAAACGAATCAATCGGCATCCGTTGTTTGTTCTCCCAAAGTGCAGAACTAACATTTCATTGGTAATGACAATTTATTTAAATAATACATTTTATTCTACGGATATTGATATATTCTACTTACCTGAGGGTGAATTTATGTGAACGTTGTTTTATAAGTTCAGACAAGTCTATCAACATGCTTCCATCTAATTTTATTAATAGGTACTGTTATTGTATTTCTTTTCTTATTCTGTTACTTATTGTATTTTCACTCACATTGCTCTGTATTTTTATTTAACATATTTTATGTCATGTAGTGAACGCTTTGAATTTATAATTTGTTATGTTCATTATATGTAAAATAAATAAATTTGAATTTGGATTAGAGACGATGACTTAACGGTGCCATGGCCAACCCTATCCTGTGCGCCACTCATGATGTAATGATGCAACATGCTAATAATGAGTAAATATAATATGTAAAATTGATTCTATCGGCTGATGTGTCCTTTGGAATCGTGGCTTCAGTGTTGTTTCTTAGAGTTAAAGGGCTGTACTGACATTAATTTTGTTATTGTGTTTCGATTTTATTACTGACATGGCCGAAAAAAATTCTCACGTGAATAGGTAGTCAAAAATACGGACAATATGTAATGAGTTAATAACTTAGAATGGATATTTTTCTTACTATTTTGGACCGATAGTTGGAAACCACCGCTCGAAAGAACGTTC